>NC_141146.1:85542298-87942298 GCF_053477565.2 Lygodium microphyllum | reverse complement strand
AGTCTTGGTTTGTCTCGGTGGCTTTCCCTTTATCTTGGGATGATGGGGTTTGTCGTTCACTAGAGGTTGACGCTCTCTCTGAACTTCGTGAGTTGGTTTCTTCTGAGTTGGAGCTCCTGGAGCTCTGCTCTTTCAGCTGATTGTCAACTCTGATGGCTTCCTCAAAAACCCTAGCTAGTAAGTCTCGCTGGAAGCTTGAGTTGCCTACCAAAGCCTTATACAGTTCCTCATTTTGAATTCCATTGATGAATACAGTTGAAACTACTCTTTCAGTCGGTCGTTCACTCGTAGGAATTCTCTTGAAGAGACTCCTCACGTGGGTTATGTAATCATGAATGTTCTCCTTCTCTTTGTGCTTGACATTCATGAGTCATACTAGCAGATTGTCGGAGTATGTAGGCTTGGTAAATCTCTTGATGAAGAGATTCTTGAGGCCATTGAAATTGACTCGCTCTATGGCATCTAAGCTTGTATACCAAGTCCTACCCTTGTCACCTAAGCAGAGCCCAAATGCTTGAGAGTTCTGAGTCAGATCGTTGAGACCATTGGCTTCGTGGACTTACTCAAACTGCTTTACAAAGCTGTATGGATCATCGTGGGGTTGATACTTGTTGAGCTGCTTTGCGACTATTGGGGTTTTAAACTGGCTCTTAGAGCCTTGGGTTGCTCCTAATCTTGCTAGCAGTGATGTCGCCAATGTTGTGGCACTTTGCTCTATTGTGGTGTTGTCTAGCAGTCGCTTCATGAGAAGATCGCTCAGTGTTAAGTCTCCTTCTAGGGCCCTCTCATGATCCGTTTGGTTTCTACTGGCTAAGTTCAGCACCCGCTGCACCTCATGCAACTCCATGCTTTACCTTTGGCTCCTAGCCTTCTTGTCTCTATTGTATTCGACTATGCTTTCCAATGCCTTGTGGGCTAGCTTTCTCTCTTCTTCTAAGTCTGCGATGATAGCATCTGCTATCCTGCCGCAGTGCTCATACTAAGCGTGCGCATCGTAGCTACTGATCAGCTCTGCTGAATAGCCTTTGGGAAGATGCCTAAGTGAAGTTCCTCGTTAGACCTGCAGTCTGAACTTTCTTCCGCCATAGTCGAGTTCTCGTGCTCCACCAAGCTATCGATCAAGTTGAGTAGGTTTGTCAAATCCACTTCATTGGAGCCGCTTGCTTGGTCCTACTTCGCATGTTGATGGTTTGTCTACGTCTTTGGGTTCTCTCCTATTGGTGGGTTCCTTGAGTGGTTTATCTGAGTGAGTTTCGTGACTTATTAATTACAATCCTCAATTTATCTCCACTCAGTGTGTGTGTTATTTCCAGTGCACTTGTGCTCAATCAGGCTTTTAGTTTTCCCTAAGTGTACTTCAAGTGCGAAAATTCAAGGTGAGTACAGCAAACAATCTCTAAGCGTCTTACGCACTCTCGCTTCATCTTGGGCCTAATAGGCTTTGTCAATCAATTCTCTAGCCGTCTTGACAGGGTTTAGGGTTTTTCTGTTATGTTGCCTTGCTCAGTTTTTTTTTTTTTGGTTTGGTCCAATCAGGGTTTTATGGCTCAATAGGTTGCCTCTATGTCTCTAGGTCTCTAGGTCTCGTGACAGCCCACTCAAGCTGCTAAGCGGTTGCGCCTTACGATTTTGTCTATTCAGTGTGCCAGAATCAAGTTCTGACCGTTAGGAGGACCTACGACAATTTGCGCTGCTGAGCCCTAGCCGAGTCAGGTCAAACTTCTAAAAGTTTAAGACAAATTCACATTCGGCCCAACTGGTTTGAATTGCAGGGGAGGGCTGAGTGGGTGACTCGGACGGGCCGAATCACACTGGTTCGAAGACCAAACTTTTCGTAGGCCGAGTGCCGAGTGCTGTCACTCGGATGGGCTGAGTCAAGTCTTGGGCCGAGTAAGGTCTTGGGCCGAGGGCCGAATTGGATCTTGGATGAGGGCCGAACTGGTAAATGGGGCTGAGTGGACTTTGGGTCGAGGGCCGATTAGGGTTTTCGGGCCGAGTTGGCCAAATGGCAAGGGCCGAGGACCGAGTTTGGAACTCAGCCCAAAAACAGCTGCTCGGACGGGCCGAAAGCAGCACGACGAATGCTGTGCGACGACGATTTTGATCAAATCTCACAATTTAGACAATCACTCCAAGCACAAACTTCCACATCCTAACTAAGGTGCCAAGGGAAGTGATTGGTATACCTGAGGTGAGCAGTAGGCTCTCCGATGACGAGATCGAATCGAATCGTTGCGGGCTCTCTCTCTCTCTCTCTCTCTCTCTCTCTCTCTCTCACTGTAATGGTTGCAAATGAGCTCTCCCTTGGCCTCTTGGCTCTTAAACCCCCCTTTCAAGTAAGTTTTTGATGCTCCCAATCACTCACTTGCGACATTAAGCATTCGAAGCAAGCTTCTTGCTATTTTTTGCATGATTTATGCCCTATTTTGCTCTGTTTTGCAATGGTAAACCCTACCCTTTCCCGATTCGATTTCCTAATCCTATCCTATGCTATATGCAACAAGAATCAAAAGCAAAAAATTGAAATGATTTCTCCATGTTTTCCAATCATCAAACAAATAAAATAACCCAAAATACTTACTTGTTTTGAAGATCAAAACACCCAAACTTTCTACCTATCTCAAGCTCTATTTCGGGGATGAATCCCTTACATTGATGCTCGATATGAGGCATGCAAGCGCTCAAGCTTGAATCCGTTGTTCCCGGCAACAGAACCAAAATGTGGGAGCTTTCGCTCAACCGCCAAGACCCACGGACTGCTTATTGTTTCAAGCATTCCAAGCTGAGCACTGATGGCTACCTCTCACATAGTTGACGCGCCATCCGTATCTACGGGTGTTGTGAGCTTACCTCCATGCCGATCGAGTTACCTCCTCTCCCGCGCACTCCGGTAGCTCCACGATCCAAGTGCAAGCTTCAAGCAAGCTCCATCCTCAAGCTCCACGCTCCAAGCTCCATAGCTGCGAGCAAGAGAAGAGAAGAGAATAGAACATAAGAGAAGAGAAGAGAAGAGAAGAGAAGAGAAGAGAAGAGAAGAGAAGAGACGAAGAGAGGAAAAGATGGAGAGCTTCTCCTCCCCAGTCCCTCGCCCTTACACACTCACTCCCTCACACTCTCATACTCCCTCTCTCAAGCACAAGCTCAAGCAAGCAAGAAGAAGAAGAAGAAGAAGAAGAGACCCACTTTTGGCCACACACAAGAATGACCTTCTCATTCACTTTTCAACTTTATATACAAAACCCTAAATCCCTTTTGGACGGTCATCCCCTTATCCCCTTTTTTACATGGCTGGCCGTGGCCTAGGCCCTTTTTCCCATTGTCCTTCTATCTTCCTAGCTTACTTCCTACTGCCCATCTTCCTTTACAAATTGCACAGGTGAGAGCTCGATGCTCTTTAAATTAAACCATGATGCACTTGCACTCTTTTACAAAAGTATTGACTTGTGCTTTTCCTTGTGCGCCTTTTTCCTTTATTTAGGACTTTTCTGCACTTCTTGTGTTTCCATATTTTTCATGTCGTGCCTTCGTCTTCCATTTCACTTTGCCTTGGCCTTTTTCTTCTGCTTTAGCTTTTCCAGATTTTCCACCTTGTTTATCTGACGGTTAACACCGCTGGTGGATTGATATTTGAGAGAGGTGCTAGACGGGTGGTAGTCAATGCATATCCTGAATCACCTCAAAGTGAGCGAGCTCCGTTGTCTTCTACAGAGTTAGAGACAATGGAAGATGTGTCTACAAGTGAGACGTCATCGACTGACAAATCCAAAGAGGGATCAACCACAGAAGACATTTATCAAGTAACATTGAATGAGCCATTAGAAGCTCAAGATAGAATAGGGAACGCGGATGTTATCGAGCTAGACCTTGGTACACGAGGCAATAATTAAGCTAGGGTCCATGCTTAGTGTGGAGGAACGGGAGGATTATATCACTCTGATCCAAGAGTTCCGTAATATTTTCACTTGGAGTTACGATGAACGTAGGGCCATTCCTCCTAGCCTCATTGTCCATACAATTCTATTGAAGGAAAGAAGTCGTCCTGTGTGACAGAAAGTCAGGCGTATGCCATTCGAGTTGTGGGATGGGCTATTCAAGGAGTTACAAAAATTACAAAAAGTGGGTTTGATCTTCCCTCTGTAGCACACTGAATGGTGTTCATGAATTGTGATTAGGAAGAAGAAAAATAATCAAATCTGGCTGCGTGTGGACTTTTGAGAGTTGAACAAGCAAACAATTAAAGATTACTACTCACTGCCCTTTATTGACTAGATGCTGGATCAATTGGTGGGTAGGGAGATATATTCATTCATGGATTGTTTTGCAGGCTATAATCAGATGGCGATCATAGAAGAGGATAAGCTCGAAATGATGTTCATTGTTAGACTTCAAGCTCATCTATATGTCTTCAGTTATGACTGTACGCGACACTTAGGATGTCCAGCTGTACCACACTATGTGGACATTGAATAAGTTGGTGTTTTAGGACTTACCTGTCTTTGATGTAAATGGTCCTTGAGACCTTAGGTTGTACTATTCACTTTAGTTATGTGTGAGAATGGATAATCGAAGTGAGTGAGAGCACACTGCTCTACACTGTTACTCCAACTCTCTGTCTTTGTCTCTAACTTTGAACATGGTATTAGAGCACCCATGAATGGGCTCACTGGTGGAGTGCATGTGAGAAGAGGACTTGAAGAGTGAAGGGGCTGACTGCCATTGCCTGTCATTTGTCTCTATCTAGGTATGTGTTGACATTCACCTATCTTGCTTGAAGAAGAGGTTGCTTGGGCTTGGTTGGAGCATTTTGAGGATCTCATTGGACACATTGAAGTGTGTCATTGGCATCATTTACATCGATTGCTGCTGCTGAAAGCATCCTTGCAGCCTATGTGTTTGCGCTAGATTTGGGAACTGTCTGTTTGGCTAGAAATCATGCTCATAGACATCAACAAGGCACTAAACAACTTGAAGACCTACTCTACAAGATACTTTGAAGACTCCACATGCTAATGCTTGCCTAGGAGGTGAGATATGAGTAAATGTACTACGGTACAGGTCTAAAAGAGAGGGTTCACTGCTGTAAACAGTGACTATTTAGCAAGTACTTGACATTGGGTAAGAGCTTGAAGCTCCCTGGCATGCTCAAAAGGGTCTGTTGGAGCATAGACATGTTTATGAAGGCATATGTACTGGATGCCATGCTCATGAATTGAAGTTTGGTGCAAAATACTCAGATTTGAAGCATTTGGTTGGTTGGAAAAACTGTGAAGATCTATGGACAGCAAGCACTACATGGTTTATTATTTGATCTTGAAGAGAATTAGATGACTCTGGTTAGTTCTAGGTATTTGATAACTTGGTTTTTGCCTGTCAAATGCTTTGAGCACTGAGAAGGGAGTTGAATGCAAATGTCTAGATCTAAAGCAAGTGGCTTAACATGGTTTTGAATGTTAATAAATAGTGAATGAACAGTAAATGCCTTGTTTGCTACTGTGTCTTGAAGACGGGACAATCCTAGAAGCTGTCAAGTTCATGTATTGATTCCCATGTATGGTGGCATATGTCTGTGACATTTTGAAGAGTTTGGTGGACTAAAATTCATTGTCTTTGGCTTGTTTTACCTGGCTGAAATCTGCAGCAAGTGTACTATGCTCTTGTACTTGCAGTACATGATGTATCAGTGTCAGACAGACATGTCAAGAACTCCATATGCAGAGATAAAATTTTGAAGTGTTGTAAGTGTTTTTTGGGCACGTACACTCCATATTTGATTGGAAGAGAAGCTGCTGGTTACTGTTAGTTTCAGCCTACAGACTGCTTGTCTGTATATGAATAGTTTACATAAATACATGTTGGTTATGCATTGAATGTAGTTTGTATATGCATGCTGCAATACCTAGGTGATTGCCAAGTGTTAGGAGGTATATGTACCACTGTTTTCAGGCTGGAATAATTGAATGTCTAAGCACATAGAGTGCTGAAAACTATCATACACAATTGCAAGCTGAAGCTGAAGTGTTAAGAAGAATTGGTTTGTAAGTAGCTAGACAGGGTCTACAACATGGCAAATGCAGAAAGGACATACAATATTACCTAGATTGTTTGGGAGAAGTTGGACAGCCATAACTATGCCATCTAGAAGTTTAGAATGAAAAACTTCCTGATAGGTAAAGGATACTGAGAGTTGGTGACTGGAGTCGAAGCTGAACCTGAGCTCTCAGATCAACCTACAGAGCTGATCATAGGCGACTACATTGAGCTTGAACAGAAAGAGCTCGCAGGGTCTTGCACTGGTTGTCTCTATGTATATCATATTCCATGGTAATGCAGATAATGAACTGCAGCTCTTCTAAGGATGCTTGGGACATCCTGGTCAAGTACTATGGCACAACCACAAGTGCTAGAAAGATACAGTTGAAGCAAAAGTTCAACAACATGGAGAGAAAGAGCAGATCCATACAGGATTATGTCTCGGAGATCAAGACCATTGCAGATCAGCTGGCATCTCTTGGTTCATAGGTTGATAATGAAGACATGGTTGCTATGACTTTGAATGGCTTGGGGCCTGAGTATAAGTCTTTTGATCACACTTTTGTGTCTATGCGGGCTAAAATGCCCGATTTTAATGAGCTAGTTGCATTGTTTATCCATGAGGAGGTTAAACTTGGCTTTGCTACAGGGTCAAGCAGTTCTAAAAACAAGGATGCAATTTTTTATTCCAATCAACACGGCCATGGTAGCCGTGGTAGAGGCTATGGGTCTGGCAGAGGAGGCCAGCAGAATGCATCCTATGGAAGTAACAACTAGTAGGTATCAAATGCAAGAGGTGGTGGAAACTTTAGAGGCAGGGGGAGAACTAGCCCTAGAGGCAGAGGCTCCTGGTAGTAGAAACACCCATCTGACAATCCGAATAAAGATAAGGATTGTCATTACTACGGGAAATATGGGTATATTGCCAAGGACTGCTGGAAGAAGCAGGGCAATCAGAAGGGCAAACAGCATGGACATTTTGCTACGTCTAGTCAAGCAGATGATGCTTCAGGTGATAGACTATTTGCCATGCAGTATGTAAAAGATAGGGCTACTGAAAAATCCATTGATGATGCAGTTTGGTACATTGATTTAGGGGCATCAAAACACATGACCCCTCATGGTGATTGGTTCACTGACATGGTGGCTGGAAGACATGGCTATGTATGTACAGGTGATGACATGTAGCATAGCATTAAGCATAAATGCAAAGTGCCTCTTGTGGTTCATGATGGCAGAAAGAAAAATTTGCATGATGTATTGTATGTTCCATCAATTACGAAGAACTTACTGTCTGTCGGCGGTCAGATGATGGAGCAAAACTTGCAGGTTAGATTCAATAAGCATGGCTGCTTTATTGAAGAGTTTGCCAATGGATGCAAGTTAATATCTCACGGTCACAGGAATGGTAGAATGTTTACTCTTGATGCTACTTTGCCAGAGCTGAATTTAGCTATGTTTGCCCATGGTTCTTGCACTATCAGAGATTTGGAAATTTGGCACAAGAGAGTGGGGCATGTGAATTTGCAAAGGCTGCAAATTATGCAGAAAAAATAGCTTGTTACAGGTTTACCCAAGTTCCAATACTCAGATATTGGTAATGTATGCGATGCTTGCCAGTTTGGTAAGTAGTCGAGGTTGCCATTTGTCAGGCATGTAAGGTAGAGTACACATCCATTACAGTTAGTGCACTCTGATGTTTGGGGGCCAGCCCATAATGCATCTATGGGAGGCTCAAAGCATTATGTGACATTTATTGATGATTACAGTCGCTATACTTGAGTTTACATTCTAACGACAAAGGATGAAGTGTTTGCTGTTTTTCAACAGTTTAAAAATCAAGTTGAAAAGGAATTTGAGTGCTATATTTCTTACTTGAGATTATATACCGGTGTGGAGTATGTTTCAAATGAGTTTGACAATTTTCCGGCTGAAAATGGCAGCTACACTCCTTAGCAGAATGGGGTAGCTGAAAGAAAGAATAGGGTCTTGATGGAAGCTTCTCATGCCATGATGAATGAGAAGAAGATGCCACTCTATTATTGGGCTAAGGTTGTTATGACAGCCATGTATATCTTGAATCGAACTCCCACTGCAGGTATTCATGAGATGACACCGTTTAAGAAGCTGTATGGCTATAAGCCGGATGTAAGTCACATGAAAGTCTTTAGCTATCTTGCTTATGTGCACATTCCAGATGAGAAAAGGAAGAAGGTGGATCCAAAAGTGCACAAGTGTGTTTTCATTGGATATTCGCAGGAGAAGAAGGCATACAAATGCTATGATTCCTCTGCCAGGGAAACTTTGGTGAGCAGGGATGTTATCTTTGATGGGATGGGCTCTTGGAATGTATCACCCGCTGTAGTGCCATCGGATATGCCTTCCACTCATGCATCTACAGTTGATTCGCAGTAGAGCACTACTATGACAGGTCCTAGTGGTCAGAAAGTATCCCCATGGATAGGGAGATTGAGGAGCTCACCGTCCACTGACACCAATATGTTAGTGAGAGGGAGATATGATGTCTTGGACAGCAAAGGAAAAGAGAAAGCTACTGAGGATGCATCTGGTATGATGACACTTGGTAGAATGACTTCTGGATATGAGTCTGCCGACACTTTAGATAGTAGAATGACTTCTAGATATGAGTTTGCTGACACTTTAGACAGTGAACTTGGTATTTTGACAGTCTATGCGCTTGGCACGAGGCAGAGCAGGTATATTCTGCCTCATGAGAGGGGGGAATTGAGTAGTGCACCACAGCCTAGACGATCGCAGAGAGTCAGATATCCTGTTGACAAGTTGACATACAGTGGCTACTCTGCAAAGCATTATGCTTACATGACAAAAGTGATGGAGATCAAAGAACCAGGTACATATGTTGAAGCAGTGAAAGATGAGAACTGGTGTGCAGCTATGGATGAAGAAATGAATGCTGAAAATAAGACATGGAATCTTGTGCCATTTCCTGAAGGGAAAAATACCATTGGCTACAAATGGGTCTACAAGATCAAATGCAAATCGGATGGCAGTGTTGAAAGGTACAAAGCCAGGCTAGTTGCTAAGGGGTATGCCCAATAGTATGGACTTGATTATGAGGAAACATTCAGCCCTGTTGCCAAGATGGCAACCATATACACTGTTATTGCTTTGGTTGCTGTTAGAGGTTGGAAATTGCAGTAGATGGATGTGAAGAATGCCTTTCTTAATGGTGACTTGGCAGAGGATGTCTATATGGTTTAGCTGGAAGGGTATGTACACCCTGATTTTCAACATTATGTATGCAAGCTAAAAAAGGCATTGTACGAGCTGAAGTAGGCTCCGAGAGCGTGGCATGCAAGGATCAATAACTACTTGCAAAGCTTGGTATTTGTTGTTGGTAGGGTTGATCACAACCTATTTACGAAAAAGACTAATAGTGGCTTGGTAGTGCTGGTCATATATGTTGATGATTTGATAATTAGTGGTGATGATGACTTGGGCATACAGCATGTAATGAAGATGCTGAAATCTGAATTTGACATGAAGGACCTAGGAGAACTGAAGTATTTCTTGGGCATTGAGGTAGTTCCAATTGAAAATGGTTTATGGCTAATGCAGAAGCACTATGCCATGTAAATGCTGAAGAAGTATGGCATGGCTGAATGCAAACCATTGGATACACCTCTTGATCAAAACGTCAAGTTAGACATGAGCACTGGGGCTGAAGTAGAGGATGTGACTATGTACAGGCAGATGGTTGGTAGTCTCATTTACTTGACCATCACTAGGCCTCACTTGAGCTATGTTGTAGGCTCATAAGACAGTTTATGTAGAAGCCCAGAAAGCCGCATTTGGATACAGTTAGATGTATTATGAGATATGTTAAGTCCACTGTAGATTATGGGTTCTATATCAGAGATAAGCCCTTGATTGGATCTATGGCAGATTGGGCAGGATGCTCATATGACCATAGGTCTACTAGTTGCTATGCTTTGGGTTTGCTAGGCAGCATGATCAGTTGGAGCAGCAAGAAGCAGCCTATGGTTTCTTTATTGAGTATTGAGGTAGAGTATAGGGGTGCTGCATTGGCAACATGTGAGATTGCATGGCTGCTCAAGCTTATGGTTGATTTGGATATATAGGTGGATGCTCCGGTGACCTTGTTATGTGATAATCTGAGTACAATACTCTTGGCTATGAATCCAGTATACCATGCCAGGACAAAAAACATAGAGGTACACTACCACTTCATCAGAGAGATGGTTCTTGAAGGGAGAGTTGATCTCATGGATGTGAAGACTGATGAGCAGTTTGCAGATATCTTTACCAAGTCTCTGGGTAAAGATAATTTCACTTTTTTTAGATAGCTGCTTGGTGTCCAGATGCTGTCTTGAGCTTGAGGGGAGTGTTAGACTTCAAGCTCTTCTATCTGTCTTCAGTTATGACTATACGCGACACTTAGGATGTCCAGCTGTACCACATTATGCAGACATTGAATAAGTTGGTGTTTTAGGACTTAGCTGTCTTTGGTGTGAATGGTCCTTGAGACCTTAGGTTGTATTATTCACTTTAGTTATGTGTGAGAATGGATAATGGAAGTGAGTGAGAGCACACTGCTCTACACCATTACTCCAAATCTTTGTCTTTGTCTCTGACTTTGAACATTCATAACAGTCTTCGAGACCTTTGCGTATCATGTGATGCCATTTGGTCTATGCAATGCGCCTGGTTCTTGGCAACGAACTGCTGATAAGACCTTTGGTGACATTTCCCCTGAGGAGCTTAAGGTATTTATTGATGATTTAGGGGCAGCCACCGTGAGAGGTAGGCACTTGATTATTTTACAAAAATGTTTGGAGTGATGCAGACAATTTTGCATAGCTCTCAATTCGAGGAAGTGTGTTTTTGGCATACCTTATGGGCTCCTGCTGGGCCATGTAGTTAGCTCGGTAGGGATTGCGACGGATCCTGAAAAGATCAAAGCTATAGTCGCCATGAGTCCGCCACGCACAACAAAGAAGTCCACAATTTTCTGTCACAATTGGATATTATCAACGGTCCATAAATGCTTTGGAAAAAAGAACATTACCATTGACAAATCTGTTATCCTTCAACTATTTGTTTATGTGGAGTGACCCTTGTAAGGTGGCTTTCGAGGATGTAAAGTAGGAACTCGTAAGAGCACCTGTAATAAAAGCACCGAAGAGTGGCAAATTTTTATATATATTTTCATCAGCTACCATGCATAGCATTAGTTGCTATTTAGCGCAGATGTGGGAAGAGAAGTGGTATCACTTGATTGCTTTTACTAGTCAGAAGCTGGGTGTATCCGAGATTAATTATACTTATATGGAAAAGTTTTTCCTTGCGATGGTCTTTGCGACTAAAAATTTCAGGCACTACATGCTTTATGAGAAGGTTCTCCTATATACAAAGGTGGAAGGGGCTACGACTGCTAATGAATAAGCTACAATCGCTCGACCGTTTGGCAAAGTGGTTAATCACTTTGCATGAGTTTGATTATGAGGTTAATCAAGCCACCCAGGTTATAGGGTATCGTAGAGTGCCTTGTGGACTTTGGGGAGCCAAAGGAAGCTCTGGTTGAAGGTAGTGACTGGGACTCATTGTTCAAGATTGACACGACATCTATTCCCTCCTGGTATGTGGCGATAACGTATTATTTGTTGACAAGAGAGACTGGTTTGATAAAGATTAAGGTCTAAAAGCTTAAAATAGAAGCCACAAATAGTCAAAAGGCCACAAAAGGGACACGATGCCCAAGGAGCATGGGAAAACCACAGCCCTAAGTTTCATGTATAAGTAGGATGAACACTAATGAAAAAATCTATTCATGTATGTGCGAACTTTGCTCTTTTGACTTTTTGCAACCTGTTTGCCTTGAGAGTGAGAAGACTACTCAAAGCTTGAAAAACTAGGCAGAGGAAGGAGAGATATTTCTCTAGATTGGAAATTCTACATGGGGATAATATAAGAATGGTCACAAAAGGATATTCAATTCTTTGTAAGCTCTGTTTTTTACCTTTGTACATTTCTCCTACAATCAAACCATGCACAACATAATTTAAGTGTGGCAAGTGAAGGTATGCTCTCGATACCTAAGGTAGCCAAAGTATAACTGATCTTTGGGTATATATTTTCTTGTATCCCAATGAACCTAGCGCTAGGGTAAATTCACCTTTTAATTTCATTTTTTCATTGCTTACTTTCATTGGGGATGGTAAAAAAGGTATGCTAGGTTATTGCGAATGCTTAGGTGAAAATATCCGTATGCATCAATACTATCAATCAATGTTATATAACACTCATTAATCTTTGTTACAAATATAGGGTTCTTTAAATGTGTTACAAAAAGCCTTACAAGATTAAGAAAATAAAAGGTAAAAGCTGGAAGAAGAATTGAAGCAGTTCTAAAATAAGGAACAAGAGATGATAGAGGACACAAAAAGAAATTCAACCTTGCAGGAGGAGAATGCATCACTAAAATTACTTTTAGAGCAAATGGAGAAGGTTAAGAATATTGCAGAAACAAAGTTACAAACACACAAGCGAACTCCCATGGGTTACAAGAAAAGGAAACATCTACTATTACCAATGCAATCACTATCCTTGAATGGTGGAGCATGAAAAAGATGTGTGTGCAAGCATTAAGGTTTGTCATCTTGTATTGATACTACGAAAACCATATGATGACATTCACTACCAAGCCAAGTCCAAGGGTAAGAATCACTTGTCCACCATGGAAAGGCAAAGTGATCCCTAACTTTAGCCAGTACGATGACTCCAACAATAGTGCAACTTCATCATCTAGTAGTCCTTCCCCCCTCATCCATCCAAAGGCTCAAAGAGCCTTCCTAGATTGGGCCTCAAGACCTCAAAAGGAGATTGTGAGTGAGAAATCATTCTGAAGATGAAGAAGCCAGACAAGATGTGAAGGGTGACAACAATTAGTAGGAGGACAATGACTTCTATAGATAAAGAATGTGGCACCAATAATGTTGAGGGTAACATTGATTGCAATATCAGTAGGCCCTAGGTTGGTTTAGATGCAATTGAGTACTCAATAGGTGGTAAGAGCCCCATGCGATACTCCAAGCTACCAACCAAGTGACCTAGAGTAATTCCTCCTCCTCCTACAATACTCATCCTCCTTGCTCCAAGACTAAAGAAACCTAAACATGCACCCCAACCTCCACCCTAATAAGTGTAGGGACAACAAGCTGGGTGAGGTCTAGCCAAAGAGTCCAAGTACAAAGGCTAAAGACGTGAAATAACTATTACTTGGTTGCCCTTAGAGAGATTCACAAGTCTCAGAAGAGCACATACCTATTGATTAGGAAAATTCCCTTTGCATGCACAATGAAAGAAATCCTTCACTTTTAGAGAGATCAATTTTGCATGCAAGGACTTGCACTTGAGGCTATCCAAAAAGTTGTAAAAGCTTATATTGTCAACCTTTTTGATAATACATATTTGTGCATAATTTATGCCAAGCAGGAGAGATGATCATGCAAAGAGACATGTAATTAGCTAGAAGGATAAGAGAGAAGAGAGATTAGTGATGCTAAATTCTAAGAGTTTTTGTAGTGCACACTATAGCACAATGTGCTTTGTAAACTTTGATTTGTAAGGAAAAACTTTTGCTTCAATTTCAATCTCAAATGTCTCATACTGTATTTGCATATGATAATGCAATTTTTAACATGGAACATTTATTGAAAACATGATGTGGTTAAGTAGAATAAGCACTTGATTATCGAGGTGGCTAGCCACTTAGCTATTCTTCTTTATTGAATGACAATTTAGCATGTGTGCATCCAAGTGATGAAGTAGATGAAAATTTTATAAAATTTAAAGTTAAAAAAAAGGATGTTTGATAGGCCAAACATACAAATTGTATTGAAGGAGACCTAGCTAGCCTAGGTAAGGGAGTGAAGAGAGAGAAAGACTACACGAGAAGAAGAAGAAGAGGAGAGAGAAAGACAAAAAGGAGAGAGAGAGAGAAAGAAAGATAGAGGAATAAGGAGAAGCCATGAGAGCTGAAGAGAGGTGGAAGAGAGATTTCTTGATAATTCCCTAATTATTGAGGACACCCTCTTACACCTTTTATACTGTTAGTGTGACTGGTATTTTTTCGTATGCTCGGTTCATTACAAACTATCTCGTCTCATGAAGTTTTTGTCCTAAAAAACAAGGGAGGAACGGGGAGGGGAGGCTATAGAGTACTACTGTGTGCATGATACAAGGGCAATAAGCAAGGGCATCCATGTCATGAAAACAAGGCCCTGGATGGAGTGGACAGTGTTATGCAGTCCAAGATGGGTATGTTGTAGGAAGTCAACCATAACTTTGGGTAGAAGACTCTGAACGAGATGAGTGAAGTGTCGTTGTGGAGCCCGCAATATGTAATTTTAGCCCATGTGGGTAAGGTGAGGCTAAAAATAATTCAGGACCAAAGCTATTGCAAAACATATGGCTGTCGAGAAGCAGACGAGTATGTTGTCTAAGATAGGACAGATGTAGGAGAACAACCATAACTTCCTATACCAATCTCAAATCAGGACAAGTGAGGTGTCGTTGAGGAGGCCTTAAAGTTTACTTTCAGTTTGTGTAGGTAGGGTGGGGCTGAGAATAACTGAGGACCAAAATTGGTGCAAAATAGATGGCAGCAGAAGTATAGCTATTAGGGATGGTGAAGCATCAGGAGCTCTAGAGGTGCAATGAGAAGGCTCCATTGTCAATGTCGAGGGTGTAGTCTTCTTTGAAGTTCTTGACGATCGACACGAGCTCTGGAGGCGCAACGAGAAGGCCCCAGAATTTGGCTGCTTTGTGAATAGAAATAGCTTTTGCCGACGTTTGTTCTTCCCATAGTACATTGGTCTCATCTTCATCACGCCCCTTTACTCATCAAAAAACAAAATGTTCTGGCATGCTGACTTGTCGAGCTACTTGTACATCATAGGGATTTAGTCGATAGGTACGAGGCGGGGTGAGTCCGGTTGGCTAGGCGACCGGGGCAGTGCTAGTGTGGGGCTCCCGTGAGGCTGGGCAAGGAACATATTGACCGGGACATGAATGGTGTTATCTCGGGCCGCTACCGTTTCCAAAATGTCTTTAAACAATTCATTAAATTCTGCCCTATCCCTGGCCGCCTTGTCACTTCGTGAGCACCTGGTGCCCGAGGGTGCGTTGGGGGTCTGTGCAACTCGCATTGCCACATTTTGTGTGCCTCCCTGAGTGTCCGATCCCCTGGCCCGCAGATTCTTCGGCCTTCGTCCGGGGCGGTATCGCTTAGGGCCATGTTTCTTGGCGTACCTTTTAAGAGTGGGCACATAGCGCACCGGCGGAGGGGCGTGTGCTGCATGTTCCCGTCGGCTGCGGAGAGCGTCCTTGCAAGCTAGCTGCCCTTGGTTCTCCATGTTTTCCTCGTGAGGGCCTATAAGATGCAAATCAAGGATTAGGATTTGTTACATGATAAGACCATTCATATGTAAGGGATTATAGTGCAGGTTATCAAGCGCATAGGACGAGAAGGGGAGGGGTGGGGCATGCAGTGCTTGTTGTAGAGGGATGGCCCCCGTGATGTATATTTAGCCTCTTGCCATTAGCAGATCTTGGTTCACGCCGAGTTACGTCGGCTGGCGGTCATGGATTTAGGCAGGGCTCCTCCTCGGAAGGATAGACCGGAAAGGGAAGAAGGTGTATAGAAAGGGGCTGCACCCTGTCTACACCATCAGAGTTGTTGGTCAAGGCTTCCTATGGTAGTAATGTGGGCTGCATGCTCTTCACTTGGAGGTGGGGATGGTCACACGGATTTTGAATACATGATGAGAGGAGGACTTGAGGAGCTTAGCCTGTTAGACCCAACTCTTCTTCCTGTGCTTGACTATCATTGCTTGTGTGTGTTGATATTGTTTATACACGGTGACACAAAAATCAGTGTTTATTTATATACATATTTATGAATCCATGTCATGTCACGAGGATAAGAACCAATTGTAGAACTCGGGATTGTACTGGAGCGTGGCACATGCATCCAGCACTCATGGTAGCTTACTCAGTACCAATAGATATTTTGCCACATCGAGTAGCACGGACCCTTGTCTGAGTCTACTGGAAACATGTAACTCCTCTTCAGTGAGAACCTTATCAAACAGAGAGTTTTCCTGGCTAGGTTCAGCCAAGTTCATACCCCGAATAGCAGTCAGCACTCGAAGGAAAGTTGGTGCCACATAGGTTGGGTCTCTTTGGGATAGCCATTTGGTCAATCGCTCCTCAGAGACTGTCATGATATGAGCCCCTAGTTCGGCCATTACAACGCGGCGTTCACACCAACACTGCTCAAATTGACTCTGGCCTGTTGACAGTCGCTTTAGTTGCTCTATGTCTACGAGATTCGGTCGACAGAGCACTTCATTGAACGTGACGGTTAAGCGTAGTTCATCAGCCTCCTCGTCAGAGATGAGTCACATGCGTTCATGTAAGAGCTTGTTATAGTGCTCGTCAAGATGTTCTTGCTCTTCCCAAGATAAAGGGAAGGGTAAGTAATCTCCAAGCTGCTCCTTGGGGATTGTGCCCATGTCCGCAAGGACGTAAACGCGTGCGAACACCTTGAGCTTAGCATCCAACTCAGTTAAGCATTTTGCGACACTTTTATGTTCAACGAGGGCTTGCTTGGTCGCTTTTTCATGCAAGGTTCTAGGAGGTTGCCTAGGCTTTAGCATAGCTGGGGGTTTAGACCTATATGAGCAAGATTGGTCAACACTAGGATTGCTCATGCTCTTGGGGTTTCCTTGTTTCTCTTGAGGCTTCGTTATTGTGTCATGGTTCTCCTTGGGTGTGACTGGTGTGAATTCGTCACCCTGTCGTGACAGTGTTGTATCCACTCTTGATTTGTCAATGCGAGTTCTATTGTCAGTGGATAGAGTGTTGCAAGCAGCCATTGATGGTAACGACTGCTTTGATTTGTCAGAGCACACGGATGTGTCTGAGATTTCACCACTATTAGGAGAGGCATCGGTGGGCTCATTGGTGGATGGACTCGATGCTTTATTCATCAGCTCTCCTGCACTCTTTGTCCCGATGTCCTTGGGGTCTGCAACCACTTGCAACTGCTGTTGTTTTCGTTGTTTTCTCCTTTTTTTCTTGGTCAGTGTAGGTGCATCTCTCAATGACTCAGGACCCTGGACTAGGTCAATTGTTGATGTGCTTGGTTGGACCTCAACATTCTCTTTCTCTAGTGTGTCCTTATGGGACGTGGCCGTGGCCTGCTAAATAGCCTCGCTAGATTGTGAGAGCACAACTGCCTCCCTTTTCGAAGAGTCTAGCTCTTCAGCCAACTCCCTTGCGTGTAACTCCTCCAGCCTAGGCTTTAGGCACTTTGAAAGTGCTGGAGTTGTAGAGAAAGTTGGTTGTGACACCTCCTCCACAGGTAAACTTCTAAGGACATGTTCCACAAGGGGCATTGCCAGAGCCAAGGGATGTGACTGCTGTGATCCCTGATTGGAAGTAGTAGCAACTAGTTTAGTGGGTTGGCTACCCTTGGTGGATTGTGGTGTCAAGTCCCTAGGGCGATCAGAAGTGGTCGTGTCTTTTGTTGGCCTTTGAGCACTCATCTGTGTAGATCGAACATGAGTTGATCTAGTCACATTAGGTGGCTCAGGCATATCCTTGGGTCGAGAGCTACAGATGGCATCATGTCCCACCTCTTTGACAGTTGGAAGCTTAGATGGAGATAGAGATTGGAATTGAGCAGTCGCCCTTGACAACTGCTATAGTGCTTCCTGTGTCTGTTTGGGAGAAGAGGACATATGAGATCTAGGACTCCTAGGTGGATGTGGCACTAGCTGAATGATTTTCTCAAGGCTATTAGACAATTGTGCCATTTGCTTTGTTGAGTGAGTAGCCTTGCCATGAGCAATGTTGTGCCTATGATGTTTGTTCTCCCCTTGGGAAATCAAAGACTCATTGGGCACTAATGGCTTTTGTGCACGCTCAATGGTTACATATGACATCTGCTTATTAAGCATGCTAGGTTGAGGCTCTTTCTTTCGAATACTCATGTCTGGTTTCTTGCCTCGAGACCTAGAGTTTCTCTTAGATTTCCTCCTGTGCTTCGTTGCTTTTGATGCACTCTGGCCTTCAGCTGATAGAGGTGGTGTAGCAGGGGATTTTGGCACCCAAATCCATCAGTTTCCTACGTAATACCCTTGAGCACATAGCAATGCTTTGGATATCCATCGCGGTGTTGTGTTGACCCTCCATCGATGCCTTCGTCTATAAGGCTTGGGTTTCTTTTGGGGTCTTCTTCGATTTTTGTAAATCCACAGCCTGTCCTTGGCATTGTCTCTTGACCTTCTTGTTTCCGGCATGGCCTCACTCACTGGTTCTCGTTGTTCGACCTGTGCTTATATTAACTCTTCCAACAAGTCCTTGCTCTCGTCCGTAGGCTTGATTGTTATGTCAGCACCTTGCTTGCCTTTCCCTCGAGGTTCGATGAGGTTACCCTTTCTAAAGGTCGTGACTATCCTCACACCCAGTAGTGTCAGGTGTATCCTCTGTGCTACATAGTCAGCCTCACATTTGTTCGCCCTTTTGAAGGTCTTCCTAGGAGGGTTTCCTTACCATATTTAGCACTATTTGGAGGAATATGAAATATGATAGGCAAGCTTTCCGTTTCAATTGTCGCAAGGATTTTGCACTTCCCTATGAGTGCTTGTGGGTGTCCCCCATAAGGGCTAAGAGTTGCACTAGTCGGTGTGAGCTCTGGTTGGCCTAGTAGGGTCCATGCTTCATAGGTCAAGATATTTAAAATCTGCTCCTTCATCAATCAGAGCATCAATAGTATGCTCTCTTTTCGCGGTGAGTTTGACCCTAAGATAAGCCAGTGGTACTATGTCTTCCTCTTCCGGGTCCTGGCTTGTAATTTTAAGCCTTCTAACAGATGCCCTTGAGTCCCCACTTGCATGACCAGATGTGGATTCTCCACCAATGTCTTGGGTTGTCTGTGCAGTGTTGCTCAAGGTACATCTCTCGTCAAGAGTGTCATGTCTAGTCATCTTGGCATTTGTAGCTTGCTGATGTTGCATTTCGCTCTGACTAGACATGGTATGAACACAATGTCTTTGTGTTCTCGTGGTGTGGCCTTTTTGCCCTTGATGGCTAGATGGGCCCATTGACATTCTAGGGTCTCTGTTTCTCTCTGTTCGTGTATGGGCTTTTGGTTGCTCTTTTGTAAGTGAGAATCCATGCTTATGTAGAGCCATTACTACATTAGGGTCCAATTTGGAGGACCTGTCACAGCGCGTGTTTTCTCTCCAACCTACTTGGGGGAGGTGCGGAGGGGGCAGAGCCCCCTCTGCGGGGGTCCGAGGGGGCAGTCCCCCTCGGCCCGCAGGGCCATTATGATAAATACCATGCGCAATTTGGAGGACCGTTTATAGCCAAATTTTGAACTACATGCTCTAAATTTTAGGCCGGTGATGGATCTGTGATGTGCCTTTAGCTCTACGTAGCCTTTGGGGTCAATTTCAGGGTTTAGATGTGTCAAAATTTGTGTTCTAGATACCTGTCCGATTTTGACAGTTTTCTGTCCGATTCTCAGATGTCCGATTTTCAGGAGTTTGATTATCAGAATCGGACGTCCGATTTTGGGTGGTCCGATTGGACCAGTGGTCCGATTTTGGTCACGTCCGATTTCTGAAATCGGACATCCGATTTTGACAGGTGTCTGATTTTGAGTGGTCCAATTCTAGTAGTCAGACGGGGTGGTCCGATTTTCAAGGTGGTCCAATTCTCAGGGTCTGAGTGTCCGAGTGTCCGAGTCGGACGGGTTGGTCCGATCAGCCGAGCATCCAATTCTGAGAATCGGACACTGAATCGGGTGTCCGATTTCGTCGGCCCGAACGCACTTTCGAGCACAAATTCGTCCAAAATATTAAGGTATTGGTTATTGTAAGCTACAAGATTCCACAGGAATGATGCTGGAGTGATGGGGAAGAGATCTATATACCTGGGATAGCTAATAAACTCCAAAATGCAAATCAGTAAACGAATCAAACCCTCATGCCCTGTTATGACAAAGTAAATACCCTAATGCACCCAAATCACAAAGTAAATACCTACACTACTTCATTCCACAACATAAATCTCAAGAAAACAAAGAACCTACTTGCCAAGGAGATCGAATGCCATCTTCAACCCCCCTCACTTCCTACCTATCTCAAGCACCAGTTCGGGGGAAACCCCTTACTTTGATGCTCGATTCGAAGCGCGCAAGCGCTCAAGGCTTGAATCCGTTGGTCCCGACAATGGAACCAAAATGTGGGAGCTTTCGCTCAACCGCCAAGACCCACGGACCGCTTATTGTTTCAAGCGTTCCAAGCTGAGCACTAATGGCTACCTCTCACATAACTAACACGCCATCCATATCTATGGGTGTAGTGAGCTTACCTCCGTGCCATTCGAGTTACCTCCTCTCCCGCGTACTCCGGTAGCTCTACGATCCAAGTGCAAGCTTCAAGCAAGCTCGATCCTCCCGCTCCAAGCTCCAAGCTCCATTGCCGCGAGCAAGAGAAGAGAAGAGAAGAGAAGAGAAGAAGAGAGGAGAAGATGGAGAGCTTCTCCACCCCACGGTCCCTCACCCTCACACACTCACTCCCTCACACTCTCACGCTCCCTCTCTCAAGCACAAGCTCAAGCAAGCAAGAACAAGGAGAAGAAGAAGAAGAAGAGGAGAGCTACTTTTGGCCACACACAAGAATGAGCTTCTCATTCACTTTTCAACTTTATATACAAAACCCTAAATCCCTTTTAGGCGGTCACCCCCTTTTCCCATTTTTTACATGGCTGGCCGTAGCCTAGGCCCCTTTTTTCCCATTGTCCTTCTATCTTCCTAGATTCCTTTCCACCGCCCATCTACATTTACAAATTGCAGGGGTGAGAGCCCGGCGCTCTTTTACAAGATTTCAGGGTGCGCCTTTTTATTTTAAAATGCGCCTTTTCCCTTTTGCATTTGTCTTGGACTTTTAAGGTTGCCCTTGCGCTTTTGGCCTTTTCTCCTATTCTTTCTTCAATCGGGCTACCTTTTTTCCGCCTTTGCCCTGCGTCTTTTTTATTTCCTTTTGCTTTGCTTTCTTCGTGTTGGGGTTAACATCAGCTAAGAGATTCGAATCCAGCCGATAAATGTATTTATGCAGTTTGGCCTCATCATTGACAGCTTCCACATACATGCATAGGTTCATAAACTAGTTAGTATATTCCCACACTATGAGATTACACTGATCAAAATGATACCATTGCCTTGACAAACATTCCTTCTCTACCGGGGAGACAAAAACTTGAACCATGTGCCTCTTGAAATCTTCCCAATCATGAAACTGCTGGTTTTCCCTTTGAATATACCTCCACCATGTGTGGGCAAAGCCCTCCAAGTGAAGGACAAAGACAATTTTGGCCTCATCGATACGGGGGTAAATGAGAAAGTAGGCTTCTAGTTTAGAAATCCATTCCTCTAACTCAGTCGGGGATGATGATTGCCCATTAAATTTCATAAAGACAATCTTGTCACATAATTCATATGAGCCCTGCTACCCATGCATGCCATGTGCTGCATGATGCCCATATATACCTTGCTGCCCATACATGCCTTACTGACCAAAATGTCCCTAGGTGCCATGCTGCCCATGCATTACATGTGGACCAAACTGATTATTAGGGCCTTGCTGCCCATGCAGTGCATGCAAACCAAACTGAACATTGGGGCCTTGCTACCCAAAACTGCCATGTGCATACTACCCATGTGCACCCTGCATACTATGCTGCCCAAAATTTGCATTTTTCCCTTGCATATAGCTTCCACTATGGGGGAGCTGCTATCCCAAGGATGGGCTAGAAGGGTTCGTCACGGGTTTTGCAGCTTGAACCTAGAGGGTGCACCCTCTTCAGGGCGTCGACTCCCTATCAGATTTTGTTGTTTCTTTAAGAAATTAATGTCAATGGCTATTTGTCGATATTGTTCAGAGATTATATTCATGTAGTGCTTCATCATGTCCTTGACTTCGCTAAGGACATTTGACGAACTCAGCTCATAGCCCTGATCATCTACCCGTTGGTCCCTTGGCTGCACACTTTGATTAGGCATTGGTTGCTAACCCACAGGAACGACGTTAGGGTTTGTTGCTTAGCCGCTCACATTTGGAGGCATCTGACTAGCCATAGGCATAGTCACACTAGGCAGAGATGGCAATAAAGGCACGTTTGGAACCATGTTCCCTCTCCCGTTAGAGTTGGCCATCCCTATCCCTTGGCTTCCATTGCCATTGATCAATTTTTGCGAATTATTTCCCAATGCTAGACCCATATTTCGATTGAACCGAGAAGCATAGGCAGCTTGCAGACTGGATTCTATTTCTTGCGCTTGTCTAATGGCAGTGTTTATATTCGCCAAGGTGACACTATTCAACTGCACCTGGATGTTAAAATCAAGACCATGTAAGAAGTATTGCAACTAGGCAGCAGGTGGGATAGGGATAGAGGCATTCAATTTACGGAAAACCTCTTTAATCTTCTTAGCATACGCTCGTATATCTTCATGCGGTTCTTGGCATGTCAAATTCAACACGTGCATCCAATATTAGCCAGCTCTCTCGGGGTCAAACTCCCTTCGGAAGGCTTCATAAAATAAATCCATGGTGGTTATGATCCTGACCTCAAGGCCATGATACCATATAGTTTCCCTTGCCTTTAGGGTCATATTGAAGAACATCATTAGATGCCCTTCTTCTTGGATGTGGCAATTAAACATCAGCTTTTGGAACTCCCTTATATGAAGCTCCGCATCCTCTTCCACTAACCCATTAAAAATGGGTAGGGAAAAACCTAAGGCTGGCAAATCCGTCGTTCCTGCAAGGATTGCAATAGGTTGCACCATGGCAATGATTGGATTTGGTAATGGAATCAGGACATGAAAAGCTATCACACCACTCGAAGTGGGCAGATTAATTGGGAGGGGGAAAGCACTAGAACTTCCACCTAGTGATGGACTTTGATTCAAGCTAAGGTTACTAAGACCCTGCCCTTGAATAGGTTCAGGACTACTCCTTTTACACCTATTGATTTCGGTTCTCCATCTAGCCCTCTCGGCTCTATAATATTTTTGGAGTTCACCTTGATGGATCTCTTCAAAGGACATAAACTAACAAGTAGGTCTCAAAATACCCTAGATTCGAAAACCACCACTTTGAGGCGGCTCCCGGCAGATGCACCACTGATGGGACCAAAAATGGGCCGACACTAGCTATGGCACTAGCCGGGCCTCATGCACATAACAGACAGCTCCACCACCACACGGCCCCGCGGGCCAAGAGCATCTGTAATAACTAAATGCACACTAGATACCTCTAATATTGTGTTTGTAGCTGGATAAGAGTCCAATAGCACCTTCCCCAAAACCCCTCAAAGGGGGTATCTCACACATATTGGCAATAAGTGCCACGTATCATACACGAGGAGGCACCCCATTGGCTGATTGTCATGGCCCCACTGCAGCTCTCCTACATCTTGGGGATTGGCCCCTAGATGCACTGGTTTTACATATAAACACATTCACACAAGACTCCTCTCTTTTCAACGTGATCCAAGAGATACCATGTTCCCTCACCAATAATTTCCCCCAAGAAATGAATGACTAACCTACGGCAAGGGGAATCTCACCCTCTCAAGTGTGGGTCAACTATAATTTAAACAATTGCTATGCATTTCCAGGAGTTGATACCACATGTATGATCTCTGCCATAGCGGATGTCTCATCGTGCACAAATAGTTATGTTTCGAAATTAGCCTATGTGCTAGTATGCAAACAGTCTTTCCATGAATTCCAACTAATACATATATGCTTCGTTGCAAGAGTCTAGCACCAAGGCGAACCTTGTGCTACTAGATCCCTTATTTCCAAATAGGCCATTTCCTAAATGCTATGCATAGAAAAAACCAATCAAAATTTGTATTATTTGAGCCATCAAATTGTTGCACAAAATCCTACTCTCCCTCACCGTTTAAGTTTTGCTTCATTGCATAAGTGTATAGAGGTTATTTTGTCATGGTTTAATATATAAAGAGCAAAAAATCACACACTATAACAAAAAGATAAGGCAAACTGAGGCCAAACCTCATGCTTTTCCCTACTATACATCCACAACCACTTATTATATTTTTCTATATTTTTCTAAGGCATATTCCTATTTTTCATCTTATTTTTCTCTATTTTTATCTAATTTCCTCTATTTTTCCAATAAAAATTTGATATATTTTTAGAGGTGTGGCTCTTGATTCTTAGAACAATAGAAATATAGATTTTATTGGCATTTTATCCCATGTGTATTGGTTTATCCCACCTGAAAATACCAAAAACCCCAATTTTCTCATAAAAATCATATTTTATGGGTTTCTAAAAATTATTTTCAGCATTTTAACTTTATGTTTCCTGATTTTTTCATCATGCAAGCATAGAGCAAATAGTAAACAACATGTCTACCAATTTTCACTCCATAAGAACAACATTGGCTCAATCAAATGTCAAAAACAAGCAAATTTCCTTTGTAAAATATTATTATCGATTTTTTTCCTTCTTTACGGGATTTAAAATCTGATGTGGGACTACAGATCATCCCTCATTCAAGGCTCAGCCCACCTTCGAACATCCAACTCTAGCCCTCCACCAATCCGGGAGTTATTCGGTACCATACCGAACAAGTGGTCTTCAATCGATCTTCAATCTTCTTCATGGGCATGAATTGCCTTTTAAGGGGAGAGAGAGGGAGGAGAGAGAAATACTGAATTTGTATCTCAGCAAAACTAGGCAGCCATTGGAGGAGCAGAGACAAGCAATAGGAAGCGTAGGAAGAATGTAGATCATGCACCTGATCAGTTTTTGGGGGGGAGGTGTTTGTAGCCACCATAGCCCCCCCTTCCACAAATCATCGCATCCTACCATGGCACCTTCCTCCCATTTTCGGCTGAAAAAACAACCTCCCCCCCCCCCACGAAATCAAAAATTGAGGGGGGCTCTCCCCAAGGTCCATACCATTTCCACTCTCAATTATTTGCCCAATTTTTGGCACTCCTCCAACATACGACATCCAAATTACGATCTGAAAATTCCTAGGCGTCCGTCTCAAAGTCCCCCACTACTAGGCATCTCCAGAAGTCCCATTTGACATGCCAAAAAATTATGGAAATTCACCAACCGCTGTCTCGTGGATCTTTAAAGCACTTTTGGGCATTGTCGCTTAAAATCATATTGATTGCAGCTGTTGCCTTTAACGAAGTCTATTTTTCCTTGAAAATTGGAATTTTTGACTACTTTTAAGCACTTCTCGGTGTCAAAAATCATCTGTCATTCTACTTGCACCCATTGGTAACTGATGTTATCTTAGGTATGCCTTGGCATTACAAGATTAGACCTCTTCCCAATTTTGTTAAGAAGACCCTTGCCTTTCAATTCAAGGGTCGTAACATAGTATGCATTGTTGATGCTGGAGATTGGCATGTACCAATGGTTAGTCATGTTAGCATTTCTAAAGAAATTAAGAAAGTTGTTTCTGCATACATGATTTTTGTGAGAGAGTCAAAAGAAGCTAATGGCTCAAGGGCACTTGATGCCTCTAATGAACACACAATACCAACTAATGCTTCTAAGTCTCAGACTTTAAAGAACCTCTCTCTTTAATTGATCAAGCCAGACATGATTTTGATAAAAAATATGAAGATTATTTTAGTGATTCACTCCTAGGAGAGTTACCTCCTAAGCGCTCGGAAGATCACACAATTAATCTTATCCCAGGCAGTTCACCACCTAACCAACCACCTTACCGAGTAAGTGCAAGTCAGCAAGAGGAGATCCTAAAAAAAGTAAACAAACTATTGGAAAAAGGGTTAGTTTAACCTAGCCCTTCTCCATACTGCTCTCCAGTCTTACTTGTTCAAAAGAAAGATGGTTCTTTCTGTATGTGCATAGACTACAGATCTTTGAAGAAGATCACAATCAAGAATCATTTTTCTATCCTAATGATAGATGATATCTTGGATAAGTTGCAAGGGGCTAGTATCTTTAGTCGCATTGATCTCAAGAGCGGCTATCACCAGATACGGATAGCATCTAAAGATGTTCATAAGACAACTTTTCGTACAACATTTGGACTATACGAGTTTTTATTCATGCCATTTGACTAATGCACCCGCCACATTCAATCCAATGATGGAGAGAATTTTCAGACCTCGCTCAAAGTTCACAGGTGACTTCTTTGATGATATCCTAATATTTTCATGGTCTGAAAAGAAGAGCATAGAAAACATCTATCTATTATTTTCCAAGAGCTTCGCAAGCATAGACTACACATCAATGCTAAGAAGAGTGAATTCTTCCTTTCAGAAATTCATTACTTGGGCCATATTGTTTCTCACAATTTGGTGAGAATGGATCTTGAGAAGATTCGAGCCATTGTTGATTGGCTTATACCTACTTCTGTATTTGCAGTTAGAAGTTTCTTGGGCCTATGTTCATACAACGGGAGGTTCATACAAAGTTTTGCATATGTTGCATCTCCTCTACATGACCTTACTAAGAAGCGAATGCCTTTTAGCTGGGGATCAAGGAAACTACAAGCCTTTGAAAGAATTAAGTTTCTTATGACTCAAGAACCAGCTCTCATTTTCCATCAAATTACCAGCAGCAACAATAAAGCAAAAGAAGAAGAAGGCCAAGAGGTGCTCGTGAAGTTGGTGATGGCCTTGGTGCCCATAGACACAGCGTGCTTGGAAAGCTCCCCAGCAGAATGAGGCAGACAGTCATTTGGATCTCATGGATTTCCTGTTGTGATGGGTGAGGCGAGAGGTCTCATGAGATTTTCCTACCTTCTTATCGCTGGCTCTCTCCTTTACCATTGTGTCACAGATCTCCTTGACATCACCTCCGGCTGCCTTCTCTGATGATTATGATGGGATCTAGCCCTGTGCTCCCTCCTCCGTCTTCAAAAAGGGAAGGGAGAGTTTGGCTCCCTTCTCACAGGCGCAACCACAAAATCTGGTTAAAAGAATACCAACAATTTTGATGCTTAATAAAAACGTCTCCTACATACCTCTAAGAAGAAAGAAAAAAGAGATAGAAGAAGAATAAGAGAGAGGGAGCGAGGATGTGAAATAATCGATGATGACAGAGGAGCAGCCGCCACACCACAAGGGGGATCAACAATGTAAGATGAAGATGAAAATGAAAAAAAAGGGAAGGAGAATCCCAAGCAACGGCAATAGCCACCGTACGCCCTGCACTGTTGTTTAATGTGGAGTTCAACCTAAAAGAAAAATTCGAGGGCAAAGAGGACAAGGAATGGAGGAAGTGCAGGGCGCCCCTCCCTCGTTCACCTCCCTTCCTTCGTCTTCCTCTTCTGCTTTTTCTTGACATGGATACGGACACAGACAACGACGAGAGATATTGAGAGAGAGAGGGAGAGAGAATGGGGTGGAAGGATTTTGTGGAGGGCAGAGCATCGTCAATTGTGGCAGGATGCGCAACACATCCACTGGACTTGATCAAGGTGCGGATGCAAATGAGGAGAGGGGGAATGGCGGACTTGTATGTTTTTCCTCTGCAGATCATGAGAGAGTTGCCATGGCTTTCGAGCATCGAGAGCACTCCTCCGAGACTTAGAAGAAGGCCCATGAAAGTGATGTTGGATATAAGGAAAATTCAGTGATATCAGAGATGGTACACAGAAAAGAGAGACGGAGAAGGAGAGGATGAGGGAGCAGGAGTATGGTGAGAAGATCCACCTTAAGCAATGGCAGGAAAGGAGAAGACGAACGGTCTCTCTCTAAAATGGCAAAAGAATAAGGAAGATAGGGTTTCACAACACCTTAATGTTCTTATCCTTCTCTAAGGTCTCATGCTCACATCTGTTCGAAGCCAATCTAGAAATAGTAATAAGTACCTTTAGGATTTAACCTTGAGAAAATAACCAAATCTAATAGCCCTATTCTCTTACACTTCCCCCAAATACCTTTCTACACAACCTTTCTTGCATTCTCACAAACATGCAAATTAGGTCACCTCAAAAGAGAACACCTTCGACATTACCACCATCCACCCTTCCATCCCCATCCTTATTTGTTCTATACCTCCCATTTTTACATCCTCCATGTGATGGCAACCTAGATTTTGTTTCTGTCCTCTAACATACATGCTCATAGGAGAGAGTTTAATTAGAGTACCACTACTTTTTTAAAAAAAATATTTTTTTCAACTTATTAAAAAGTAAAAAAAAACAAACACAACAAATAAAAACTCAATAACTTCCATAAAGATTCATAATCATTCATATCGTATTATTCACATTAGAAATGAAAACCCTTTTACAAAGGTAAATCTCTATTGAAGTTTTATCGTCAGAACTAAGAATACTAATAAAACTTCACCATTTCTTTGGAGCTACATGATGGAGTCTTATTTATTTCCATGTTGGAATGGAGGAGTTGTGCTCATGATCCATGTGAAAGATTGAACCCTATCCTTTGAAGACTAGTAAATATTTTCAGTGTGGGAGTATTTGAGGCAGGAGTTCCCTTACTCTGGTGGTCATGGATTTGGAGTCCCATACCCTACCATGGCTAGGCCTCATCCTTATGATCACAGTTGTTTTACTAACAATTTTGGAAGTTGTTTTGTGATAGACAATGGTTCTTCTTTGACAAGGTTCGCGAGGACGCTTCACATTTCAGTGTGGGAGGAATGATGACACCAAAAGAAGCATAAAAACAAGGCACAAAAGAATCCAAGCATGCATCATATTTTCATTTTTTGTCAAGATAATAATACTACATTGTTACAAAATCACTAAAATACACACTTACATGAGGGGGCCACATCCACATCCACACACACCATAATAAATAAATGGTATACACAAAAGTGTTACGTGCATGCATTTGTGAAGGGTAGGAATACTCAAAATTAAAGGCCAAAGGTCTTATGATATCAAATGTATCAAAGTTTCAAAGAAATAATAAAATACGAAGGGGTGTGCTTTTTGGGGAAGAGGTGGGGTGGAGTGCACGAGTGGTTATGTGCCTCTTTTCCTTCCCTCTCTTGTCCGATGGCACATTCTCCTTTTTGGTGGTGCAAAAAGTTGTTCTCTCTCCTCTCTCCTCTGTCTTTTGTGCAGAAATTCTTCTTTTCCCTTTTGTTCTTGTATAATGGTTGAAGCTATGGATGAAGATGATGAAGATAACGAATCAGTTCATTATTAAGTGGAAGATTTATGGTTTCTTTTTAGTTTTGAGATTAATGGCTCAGCCATGTGCATAGATTTTGCATGCTTCTACCTTGGTTTCATGTTCATTTCTTGCCGTGGGAGGGTTGCTGTCAAGACTCAAGAAGGATCGAAAGGTACCAACTTCCAAGTTGTGCAAGTGTTATTCGGTTGTATACTGTGCAAGGAACCGTGATCTTGTTTCCAAGATCCACAAGTAAGAACTGATTTATGTGTAACAGAGGAGCTTGCTCCTTGCCAATAATATAACTACGAAAGGGGGGGAACTGGCCCATCTGCCAGTCCCTAGTGTGTTGTCAATCTCTATATATATATATCTCTCTACATCTTTCTTTTCTCTCATTTGTTCTCTCTCTGCGAGCCAGCATAATATTCACCATATATATTTTAAGTATATAAGAAAGTCGAGCGTGTATCTCAGATCTTATAACACAATGGGTATGATGCTTAAGGATTTATATATACATGGTATTGTAGGATTTAGGTTGTTGAATTCATGCTTTAATTACATAGCTAAGAAAAGTCATACATTATGTTTCATGGGTACTTATGATTTGTTATGCTTGTACTAATTTTATGAAGATGGTTCATGGGGGTAAGATCAAAGTGTGGCTATGTTGTATTCTTCAACCACTTAAGATAAATTAGATGAGATTGATGCTATGAGTTGGAATAAGTCTAAAAGGGATATATAGCAATTTCTTCCATTAATATTAGCTTGGTATTGAGATACACCTAGTGCTTCTCTCTCCCCCCCCCCCAAATTTTCATTTTTGCTCTCTCTCTCTTAAATTTTCTCTTTACTCTCTCTATAAATTTTGTTTTTACTCTCTATAAATTTTTTCATTCTCTCTCTCTCACTCTCATGAAGTTGTTGTGACTTTGCTTCCCTCAGTCTTCCCCCCACACATTGTATTTTACTTTCCTTATCTTTCTCTCTCTGCACTTTATTCTCTTTCTCTCTCTATCTTTAAACACACACACACCCTCACACACGCACTCTCTCTCTCTCTCTCTCTCTCTCTCTCTCTCTCTCTCTCTCTTTTCATTCTCCCTCTTTCTCTCTCTAGATTTTTCCTCTTTATCTCTCTCTCAATTTCTTTTCTCTCTCTAGAACTTTTTCTTTTCTCCATCTCCCTAATTTGTTTTCTCCCCATCTCAGATCTCTCCCTCTCTCTTCCCTTCATCTCTCTCTCTCTCTCTCTATATATATATATATATATATATATATATATATATATATATATATATATATATATATATATATATATATATATATATATATATATATATATATATATATATTATTCTCTCTCTATTTTTTTCTTCTCTCTCTCTCTCTCTGCATTTTTATCTTTCCTCTCTATTATATTTTTTCCTCTCTCTAACAATGTCAAAAACTATGTCAACAAAATATTTATTTAAAACATCTTTAAATGAAAAGGTTTAATTTAAAAAACCTTTGATTTAAAGAAGAGGGAAGAAAATTTTAATAAAAAAGGTTTTTAAAAACATTTAATTAAAAGAGGGAGGGAAGAGCAAGAGAGGGGTATTTTAATTTTAAATTTTTTTAAAAAGCATACTTACATTAAATTTTTTGAATTTAAGAATATATTTAAAAAAATTGAATTGAAAGGCATGCGATTAAAAGGGGAAAAAGGAGATGTTTTAAAAAATGTCGAATCAAAAAGAAAAGGGGAGAGAGAGAGAGAGAGAGAGAGAGAGAGAGAGGTTAATTTTAAAAAGACTTGATTAAAAAGGGAAGGGGGAGGGAGAGAGAGGGGGGATGTTTAGGATATTAAGTAGGTTTGGGAGGCCCTGTAGAGGTTCGAGGCCTCCGAAAGCTACAACCAAATTAATGTTGTGGTATAGATATGGATATAGATAGTTTAGTATCTTGTGTAATCCAAGCATCAAAAGCAACCTTTCTTTGATAAACACAAACTCACCACCATCAATAAAGGCTCTGACTTGAACATGCCTTGCAAGTGTTTTTTCCAAAATGGAGGTGTATCAAAAGTAGGAGATCATGGAGCTTAACTCGACTAATAGATCATTATGGCTTGACATAGTGGCAGTGGGGTATTCAAGCCACTTAGCTACACCACATGGTAGGCAAGAGTGCATGTAGCCTCTACACACAGAAAGAGACAAAGGGCTAAAGCAATGCATGGTTAACCGCAAAGCCAAATGCTCTAGGCTTATTGCAATACCATGACCAAGACATGGTAGAGATAGAGAAGGTATTGAGGAAAGATCAAGCAACTCATAATGAATTGTGCAGGATCAAAACACTAGAGGGAGCTTTAGAAATATACAACACTATTGGCCACAGATGTGTACCTATATTTTATGAGCCACCCTCCTCTAGAAGATGATTTTTGCAAATGATTTGACTCAACCCTATCCAGGTAAGGCCAACTTTGTCTAGTTCAAGCTTATTGTGGTAATGGATTCTACTTGACACTCCTAGGCTCAAAGGTAGAGAGAGACTGGGTGCTTGCATAGATTGTGGGACATAGAGGGAACTTGGTCTATGCTTTGCCATGGTCCTCTTCCTTTTCTCTAGACATTATGCTCACATATGAATTGTTGAGAAATAACAAACAATGTATGCTCCAGGAAGAGATGTCCTGAATCCCATATGCATAGTGAGGAGAGTGGAGAAGCTGCAAAGCTATAAAGACATGTACTTGGTTCACTTTTCAAGGAATGCTATTTTGTACTTTGTACTTCATTATGTGACTCTGTTATGGTCAGCTCAAGATTGTGTTTATGATCCCAAGCCTACATCTTGGAACCTAATTCACTCGAACAATAGTTTGTCCTATTGTCTATGTCATAATGAGTATTGTTATCGACTTCCGTCCTCCATAGTCAGTGCTATGCTCTAGATCTGTGTTTTGTAACATGGTATCAGAGCCCAGTTGGGCATGGCACAACTCATAATCTGACTGTCTAGTCTCCCTTCACCTCCAGTGATCTCTAACCAACTCACATTCAGCTCATTTCTCCAATTTCAACTTCAAATCTCTGCTACATGTTGTGGCAGCCATAGCTAGACTGCACCTACCCACCTTGGAGCTTCTAGATCTCTTTCTACATGCCATATCTTCCAGTTATTCCTTCTGGAAATATCTTCCTTTGCTCAAGGCACTTTCTCCTGGCACCTCAATCGATGATATTGCTGCTCTATAGCTCCAACATTGTAGAAATTGGAGTTCACTGCCTTGTTTGCACCTGCGTGGTGTCGCATAGCTCCCACCACTTATGTGTGCCATGATCTAGCTTGTAGCTATAGGGTATTTGAAGCCCATTGTATGAGCTATCTCACTATGAGAGGGTTCTTCAAAAGATGCACTAGAGCTCCTGCTACAAGCGAAAATCCATTCGGCTTGTTTAACCCTAACAAAAGCCATAGCCTTTTGAGCTTCAAGCTCACAAACTCACTTCATTTTCTCTCTTTTGACACTCAAACCAACCTATTGCCACTTTGATTCACTGACTTACTCAGTGATAAACATCAAGGAGAAGAGATTTGTGGAGTGTTTGGAAGACTTGGAATATTCAATCAAATATAATCATCGAGCTCCTCTTCCATCTCACTCTTCTCACTCCATTGGAAGGTTTTGCCACTCTGATTTGAGCTCCCAGCTCAGTTTCTAGCAAGGACAAGGAAAATAAAAGCATCAAATAATCACCTTCAAGAAGGAAGAAGAGTCAAGCTTAAAGACAAGACATAGTATCTCTTGATACTATAGAGTGTGCATTCACATTACCTTGCACTTGTGTCTCCTGACACATCAAAATACAATTCTTTTATTGAATAATTGAAGCTTATCAACATGGAAGAACTTGAGCAAATAGCAAAGTTTAATGGAGAAGGTTTCCATGCCTGGAAGGAAAAGACCATGTACCACCTCATGAGGAAAGACATCAGGGATCTCTTTGAAAATGATGAAGGTGATGCAGATGACAGGGAAGAAGATTCAGAAAGCGAGATCCTTGCAGTAACTTCATCAAAAACCAAAGAATGGAAGAAGATTAATACCAAGGCACTAGGCATCATTTCCTGGGGACTAAGTGATGATGTGCTACATCATATCTCTAGCATTAGAGATGCTAGAACCACTTGGGAGGAACTTGACAAGATGTTTGGTACCCAAGCAAAGAACTCAAAGGTAAAATTACTTATGCAATTTTATAAGTTGGATGTGAAAGACAGTTCATCTATGATTGTACACATCAATAATTTCAAGAGCCTTAAAACTTAGCTAACGACTCTTAAAAAGAACATTGATGAGGATGAGGCAGTAGCAGTGCTAATCATGAACCGTATGAGAACCTTGTTTCAACACTAAGTAATGTTCCCAGTCTCTCACTCAAAGACATTGAGCACTCAGTGCTTGATGGAGAAAGCAAATTTAAAAGCAAAGATGTAAAAGAGACCATCTCAAGGGAAAATCTTCTATACACCAAAGGAGCTACTGGACCCAAAGGAAGAGGTCGAGGATTCAACACCGACAACAAAAGTCTGATGATGACATGTCATTATTGTGGTAAAACTAGCCATATTGCTAGTGAATGTTTTCACAAGAAAAGAGCACAGTAGATGTAGAATGACCACCACCAAAGTCAATTCATGAATGAAGAAGAAGAAGAAGATGCTTCCGCTACCATAAAAAACTCTAATAGATTGTTCTAAGGAATTTGTTCCCATAGTGGATCTGCTTTGTAAAAACCCTTGCCAAAGATGTAAAGTCTCAAACTTTAACCTGACTAGGCTACCTACGAGCTAGTCTCCCGGGCCATGCTATCATGTAGGGGAGGCAAAAGCTAGCAAGTGTAGGGACTCATCATTTGAGGTGGGGTGTTGAGAAATAACAAATGATGTATGCTCCAAGAAGAGATGTCTTGAATCCCATATGCACAGTGAGGAGAGTGGAGAAGCTGAAAAGCTATAAAGACATGTACTTGGTTCACTTTTCAAGGAATTCTATTTTGTACTTTGTACTTCATTTCGTGTATTTGTCATGGTCAGCTCAAGATTGTGTTCATGAATCCAAGACTACATCTTGGAACCTAATTCATTTGAGCAATAGTTTGTCCTCTTGTCTATGTCACTATGGTCTAGATCTGTGTTTTGTAACATGAATGCCCATTGTGGATTGAACTCACAAACATTACCTCCTATCTAGTGGATGAATTTTTTGATATCACTTCCACTATGGACAAAGTCCTTTACACCCCCACCTTTGTTACATCCTTGGGACTCATCAAATTGGCAAGCTGTGCATGCATACTCTAGGATAGGCACAATGAGCCTATAGAATACTTTCAGTTGTAGGATTTGTTGGGAATGGAAGTGACACTTAGTGTCAAGTTCATGGCTTTTCTAAATACATGTTACTTGTGCAAAGCCAATGGTCACTTTGCCCACAATTGCCCTAGCAAAATTGGTGCAGAGATTGCCTCTAGTCTCTAGAGGGGTGAGAAAGGGCCTAAAGTTGTAGGCACCGAGCATCAAGAAACCACAAAGGAGGCTACAAAAGAAGATCCTAAGGAAGTAGGGAAGAAGACTATCATTGATTTTTCTAATAAATCCAACAAAGAAGGGAAGAGCAACACGCTTTTCCCTCGACATAGGGAAACCTCCTCAACCAAAGAGCCTGTAGGTTCCAGTAAGAAGCAAGCAAACAAGGAGAATATCCCACCCAAGAAGATGGATAGCAAAGGAAGCACTAAGAACCAATAAAAGCCTTCCATCAAGCATATTACATGCATACCATTGGTGGATCATAACTTCTACGCTCATATCCAATACCATGAAATATTAGACCAATCAGATACACTAGGAGGAGAGACCATAGCTCTCTTTCAAAATCAAGTTTTGCACATGGAACATGAGGGGGTTTGCATTTGATTTTAGAAAACTAATAATCTATGGGACAATAAAAAAGACCAAGCCTATATGTATAGCCCTACAAGAAGTTAAGTTGGATGGGATCCATGTAAGGCTTTCCAAGTCCTACACTTCTATGTGACGTTTTTTAATGCTGCTGCAAGAGGGAGCGAAGGCACAAATACTTCAAGTGCATGACCTTCTTGAGCCCAATATGGCATTCATGGTAGGAGATGGTAGTTGCATTGGAGTCAGAGCAGAGATAGGTAATGAGAAGCTAATTATTTTCTTGATGTATGCTACTAATTACTCAGCACAACCAAAGCAAAGCAATGGGATCTGCTCAAGTAGTAAGTATAAGGAAAGAATGCCTTGAATGGAGGAGATTGGAACATGACAATAGAGATGGTAATATATTGGATGGAAAAGGCTCAATCAGAGCCATAGAGCCAGATAAAGGGGCACTTGGCAACTTCTAGAATCATCCTATGAACTAGAAGATCTTGTAGTCCTAGAACTTGGCATAACATGCACATGGGGCCTACTGGAGAGTGTGGGAGCTTTCACTCAACCGCCAAGACCCACGGACCGCTTATTGATTCAAGCGTTCCAAGCCGAGCACTAATGGCTACCTCTCACATAGCCGACGCGCCATGCATATCTACGGGTGTAGTGAGCTTACCTCCGTGCCGTTCGAGTTACCTCCTCTCCCGCACACTCTGGTAGCTCCACGATCCAAGTGCAAGCTTCCAGCAAGCTCCATCCTCAAGCTCCACGCTCCAAGCTCCATTGCCGCGAGCAAGACAAGAGAAGAGAAGAGAAGAGAAGAAGAGAGGAGACGATAGAGAGCTTCTCCTCCTCGGTCCCTCACCCTCACACACTCACTCCCTCACACTCTCACACTCCCTCTCTCAAGCACAAGCTCAAGCAAGCAAGAACAAGAAGAAGAAGAAGAAGAGGAGAGCTACTTTTGGCCACACACAAGAATGAGCTTCTCATTCACTTTTCAACTTTATATACAAAACCCTAAATCCCTTTTGGGCGGTCATCCCCTTTTTATATGGCCGGCCGTAGCCTAGGCCCTTTTGCCCATTGTCCTTCTATCTTCCTAGATTCCTTTCCACCGCCCGTCTACATTTACAAATTGCACGGGTGAGAGCCCGGCGCTCTTTTACAAGATTTCAGGGTGCGCCTTTTTATTTTAAAATGCGCATTTCCCCTTTTGCCTTTGCCTTGGACTTTTAAGGTTGCCCTTGCGCTTTTGGCCTTTTCTCCTTTTCTTTCTTCAGTCGGGCTACCTTTTTTCCGCCTTTGCCCTGCGTCTTTTCCACTTTCTTTTGCTTTCTTCGTGTTGGGGTTAACATTACCCCCCTCCTAGACGAGTGCCAGTCCCATGGCACTCACCGTCGTAGGTAGCAGGCTGTAGCATGCACCGAAGATGTGGGTGACAAGGACGCCTGTGGTTTCCGTGGAGGAGTGTTGATGGTGGTGTTAGAAGGTCCTGGGGGCCTGTTGGTGGCTCAGGTGGCTGGTGGAAGGTTGTTGGAGTTGGTGGTAGGGCTATGGTGTGTTGGGGATTGCATTGATGGTCAGCACAAGTGTTGGTTTGTTGGGGATTCTGCACCTGTCGATTCTTTGTGGGCTTGTCGGATGGTAAGGAATAAGCATTCAGAGTTGGGTGTTGATGAAGATCGAATGACACGTTCTGTGGAGTCTTCAACACCTGCAATTTGAAAACCTCTCGTGTGGTCTCTCCCTAAGGGGTAGTGCTAGTCTTCTTATCGTGCACAAGACATATTTGATTAGTTTGGGAGACAGGTCGAACTCTAAGCAAGCTGAGAGTATTGTCCTGCACTTGAGGACCCAAACTGTGGATATACTTCGGTGCAAATATTATGTGAGTGCTCGTGCATACTTAGATATTACATAGTTAGAAGACCGTGGGCTAGTTTCTCATAACAATTCGTGGATGAGGCGTACGTCTGAAGGTATATAAGACATCGTTTGCATTGTGACTGCATGATGTAGCATAATGGAGTACAAGGACACCTCACTTTCAGTAGCCGGAAACTATTGGACTTGCTTGATGAGTACGGTGTACGTTTCATGGCCAACCGTGCGGTGCTTATCACACTGATTGCAATGGTACTAAGGCAGAGTGCAAAAGAAAATTGTGCAAGTGGGTCAGGGTGACAGGTCTAACCCTAGGCGAGACAAGCTCCCCAGGTATGTCCTGCCCTTGATGTGCCCTGAACAATTGTGGGTGATTGTAAGGGGCTAGGGGACTAGGGACGAAGCCGGTCGACCAAGGTCACCAGACGTACCTAATTTGAGGACCCCTAGGTGCTGTGCTGTGATCGTGGGTGCTTCTTATTTTTCCATTCATTTCTTTTCCTTTTCTTTTTCTTTCTTTTTGTTTCTTTTTCTTTTTTTTTTCCTGAGTACAACCATTACAATATGTTGAGGCTATCAGCCTTCCCATGGGTTGGAAAATGTCAAGCTTCGAAGGCTTCGAAAATGAATAGTACCATGATGATGGTGCCCTAGCCTCGTTGTTAGAGAAGCAGTTGGCGAAAGGGGGAGATACACTTGAGATATTGCAACCCTCCTTGCGGCACATGCGATGTGGGTACAATTGAGGTGATGACTGCCGTGAGCCAACTATAGAGCTTGTCGCAGAAAGGGGGCGTGGCCCGGGAATGTTTTGTGGGCCATGCAACGTGGGCGATTGGCAAGGGTGCTTTCGGCAGCGTGGCTTTGCCGCGGCCCGCTGTGGGGTTGTGGGTGTTGCGGTGATTGGGCATTGAGCATTTTCGCACCGGGACCTGTATTATCCTGCATTCACTTGTCGCTTCATGAGAGCATATGCATTGTGTATGCCGCAACTATAATAAACCAGTGCAATGCAAGGAGACATCACTTATTTGAATTCTATGGTGTTGACTAGACATTTATCACCTGCGCTTGACTAGCTTTTTCTTTTGCTAAAGGCATAGCATATATTAAACGCAGATATGATAAGTTCATACAAGTCAGGAACATGTCAACACTTAACAAGTCGGGAACACTCAACCATTTAAAAACAAAAAGTCCTGGCCAATTATCATTTGATAAGCCCCTTGTGCATTATGGGCTACTCGATTTGTACGAGACGGGGCGAGTCTGGACGGCCGGGTGATGGGGGCTCTGCTGGTGTGGGACTCCCGCGGGGGTGAGCGGGGAACATGTCGGCCGGGACATGAATGGTGTAATCACGGCCCGCTACCGTCTCCAGAATATCTTTAAATAATTCATTAAATTCATCTCTTTCCCGAGCTGCCTTTTCTGCCTTAGAGCGTCTGGGGCCCCTGCGGGAGCTGGGAGTGCGTACCACTAGTGCTGCACTGCGGCCTGTTGCGGGTTTCGAGTCTCTACTTTCTTGACTCGAGTATTCTGCGGCCTTCGCCCTGGGCAATGTCTCTTGGGGCCTCGCTTCTTGGCATACCTCTTGATGGTGGGCACATAGTGCTTTGGTGGAGGGGCGCGTGCCACATGCTCCCGTCTCTTGCGAAGAGCATCTTTGCAAGCCAAATCTCCATGATGCTCCATGCATTTCGCTAAAAAAGGAAACCTGCAAGATGTGAACCAAGGGTTAGACCTTGATACAGGGTACAATTGTTCGCATGGAAGGGATTTTAGTGTGGTTTATCAAGCGCACATGACAAGTAAATGTGTGATGAGAAGAGGCTTGAGGAGGTTAGCCTGTTAGAACCAACTCTTCTCCCTGCGCTTGACTATCATTACTTGTGTGTGTTGATATTGTTTATACAAGGTGACACAAAAATCAGTGTTTATTTATATACATATCTATGAATCCATGTCACTTCATGAGGATAAGAACCAAGTGTAGAACTCGGGGTTGTACGGAGCATGGCACACGCATCTAGTATTCGTGGCAGCTGACTTAATACTGATAGATATTTTGCCACATCGAGTAGCATGGAACCTTGTCCAAGTCTACTCGCTATATGTAACTCCTCCTCAGTGAGAACCTTATCAAACAGAGCATTCTCTTGGCTAGTTCCAGCTAAGTCCATACCCCGAATGGCAGTTAGCACTCGTAGGGAAGTTGGTGCCACATAGGTTGGGTCTCTTTGAGACCGCCATTTGGCCAATCGCTCTTCTGAGACCGTCATGATCTGAGCCCCTAGTTCGGCCATCATGACACGGCTTTCGCATCAACGCCACTCAAATTGACTCTGGCCTGCTGACAGTCGCTTTAGTAGCTCTAGGTCTACGAGATTCGGTCGGCAGAGCACTTCATTGAACGTGACGGTTAAGCATAGTTCATCAGCCTCCTCGTCAGGGATGAGTCGCATTTGTTCATGCAGGAGCCTGTCGTAGTGCCTGTTAAGATGTTCTTGTTCTTCCCATGATAGAGGAAAGGTCAAGTACTCTCCAAGCTGCTCCTTGGGGATCGTGCCCACGTCCGCAAGGACGTAGACACGCGCGACCACTTTGAGCTTAGCCTCCAACTCAGTTAAGCATTCTGCGACATCTCTATGTTCAATGAGGGCTTGCTCGGTTGCTATCTCATGCAAAGTTCTAAGAGTTTCCTTAGGCTTTAGCATGGCTGGGGGCTCAAGCCTAGATGAGCAAGATTGGTCCACATTAGGTTTTCTTATGCTCTTGGGGTTCTCACGTTTCTCCTGAGGTTTTGTTGCTATTTTGTCATGGTTATTCTTGGGTGTGACTGGTATGACCTTGTCACCCTGTTGTGACAGCGTTGTATCCACTCTTGATTGATCAATGTGAGTTCTATTGTCAGTGGATAGAGTGTTGCAAGCAATTGTTGATGGCAACGGTTGCTTTGGTTTCTCAGAACACACGGATGTGTCTGGGGTTTCACCGCTATTAAGAGAGGCATCAGTGGGTTCATTGGTGGGTGGACTCGACGCTTCATTCATCAGCTCTCCAGTGCCCTTCGTCTCAATGTTCTTGGGGTTCACAACCTCCTGCAACTGTTGTTGTCTTCGCTGTTTTCTCCTCTTTTTCTTGGTCAGTGCAGGTGCATCTAATGGCTCAGGACCTTGGGCTAGGTTGACCGTTGATGTGCTTGGTTGAGCCTTAGCATTTCCCTTCTCTAGTGTGTCCTCATGGGACCTAGTTGTGGTCTGCGGAACAGCCTCACTAAGTTGTGAGAGCACAACTGCCTCCCTTTTCGGAGAGTCTAGCCCTTCAGCCAACTCCCTTGTGTTTAACTCCTCCAGCCTAGGCTTTAGGCACTTTGAAAGTGCTGGAGTTGTCGAGGGATTTGGTTGCGACACCTTCTCCACAGGTAAACTACTAAGGACACGTTCCATAAGGGGCATTGTCACAGCCAAGGGCTGTGACTGCTGTGATCCCTGATTGGAAGTAGTAGCAGCTAGTTTAGTGGGCTGGCTACCCTTAGCGGATTGCGGTGTCAAGTCCCTAGGGCGATCAGAAGTGGTTGTGTCTTTTGTTACCCTTTGAGCACACATTTCTGTAGATTGAACATGAGCTGATCTAGTCGCATTAGGTGGCTCAGCAGGCATATCCTTCGGTCGAGAGCTACAGATGGTATCATGTCCCACCTCTTTGACAATTGGAAGCTTAGATGGAGATAGAGATTGGAATTGAGCAGTCGCCCTTGACAACTGCTGTGGTGCTTCCTGTGTCTGTTTGGGAGAAGAGGGAGTAGGAGATCTAGGACTCCTAGGTGGATGTGGCACTAGCTGAATGATTTTCTCAAGGCTATTAGATGATTGTGCCTTTTGCTTTGTTGAGCGAATAGCCTTGCCATGAGCAATGTTGTGCCTATGATGTTTGTTCTCCCCTTGGGAAATCAAAGGCTCCTTGGGCACTAATGATTTTTGTGCACGCTCAGTGGCTGCATCTGATGTCCGCTTGTCAAGCACACTAGGTTGAGGATCTACTTTTTGATGGGCCATGTTTGGTTTCTTGATTTCAGTAGTGATGGGCTCAATCACTCCAATATTTTTGGTTTGAAACTTGGCCGTTCGTTTAGTTTTCCTCCTACGCCTCTTTGCTTTGGACATAGTTTGGGCTTCTGATAGAGGTGGCCTAGCAGGGAGTTTGGGCACCCAAATCCATTGGTTACCTGCGTAGTATCCTTGAGCATGTAGCAACGCTTTGGATATCCATCGCGGTGTTGTGCTGACTCTCCATCGACGCCTCCGTCTATAAGGCTTGGGCTTCTTTCGTGGTCTTCTACAATATTTGTGAGTCCAAACCCTGTCCTTGGCCTTGTCTCTTAACCTTCTTGTTTTCGGCATGGCCTCACTCACTGGTTCTCGTTGTTCGACCTGTGCTTGTATCAACTCTTCCAACAAGTCCTTGCCCTCGTTGGTAGGCTTGACTGTTACGTCAGCACCTTTCTTGCCTTTCCCTTGAGGTTTGATGAGGTCACCCTTGCTAAAGGTTGTGACTATCCTCACACCCGGTAGTGTCAGGTGTATCCTCTGTGCTACATAGTCAGCCTCACACTTGGTCGCCCTTTTGAAGGGTCTTCCTAGGAGGGTTTCTTTCCCGCAGCTAGCACTATTTGGAGGAACATGAAATAGGATAGGCAAGCTTTCCGTTTCAATTGTCACAAGGATTTTGCACTTCCCTATGAGTGCTTGTGGGTGTCCCCCATAAGGGCTAAGAGTTGCACTAGTCGGTGTGAGGTTGGCCTAGTAGGGTCCATGATTCATAGGTCAAGATGTTAAAATCTGCTCCTTCATCAATTAGAGCATCAATAGTATGCTCTCTTTTTGCGGTGAGTTTGACCCTAAGATAAGCAGGTGGTACTATGTCTTCATCTTCCGGGTCCTGGCTTGTAAATTTAAGCCTTCTGACAGATGCCCTTGAGTTCTCGACTGCACGACCAGATGTGGATTCTCCACTGCTGTCTTGGATCGTCAGCGCAGTGCTATTCAAGGTACATCTCTCGTCAAGAGTGTTATGTCTAGTCATATTCGCATTTGTAGCTTGCTGAAGTTGCATTTTGCTCTGACTAGACACAGTCTGAACACAATGTCTTTGTGTTCTCGTGGTGTGGCCTTTTTGCCCTTGATGGCTAGATTGGCCCCTTGATGTTCTAGGGTCTCTGTTTCTCTCTGTTTGGGTATGGGCTTTTGGCTGCTCTTTTGCAAGTGAGCATCCATGCTTGTGTAGAGCCATTACTTCACTAGGGTCCAATTTGGAAGGCCTGTCACGGCGCGCGTTTTCTTTCCAACCTACTCGGGGGAGGTGCGGAGGGGGCAGAGCCCCCTCTGCGGGGGTTCGGGGGAGGCAGTCCCCCCCGGCCCGCAGGGCCGTTACGGTAGACGCCATATGCAATTTGGAGGACCGTTTATAGCCAAATTTTGAACTACGTGCTCTAAATTTTAGCCCAGTGAAGATCTGTGATGTGCCTTTAGCTCTACGTAGCCTTTGGGGTCAATCTCGGGGTTTAGATGTGTCAAAATTTGTGTTCTAGATACCTGTCCGATTTTGACACTTTTTTGTCCGATTCTCAGATGTCCGACTTTCAGGAGTCCGATTATCAGAATCGGACGTCCGATTTTGGGTTGGTCCGATCGGACCAGTGGTCCGATTTTGGTCACGTCCGATTCTAGGAGTCGGATCAAAAAGTGGTCCGATTCTGGGAATCGGATCGGACAGGGTGGTCCGATTCTGTCTGGTCCGAGTCTGGGACTCGGACGGCCTGGTCCGATTGTGAGTGGTCCGATTATGGACTCGTCCGAGTGTCCGAGTCGGACGGATTGGTCTGAGCGTCCGAGCGTCCGATTCTGAAAATCGGACTGGTTGGTTCGAGTGCCACGTGGCACGTCCGATCGGGCTGGTTCGATTCTGGGAATCGGACAAGGCTAGTCCGATTTTGGGACTCGGATGACCCGACTCCCGAACTCGGGTGGTCCGATTCTGGGAATCGGACCACAGCGAGTTGGTCCGAGTGCGTCGACGGGCGGACGCGATTTTCGCGCGTTTGACCCCTCCTCACTGTCTGGTGCACAAAATCACCACAGACTTTCTAAATTTGATTAGAGCACTTGTTGGAAAACATCAGACTCACCTGGAGCAGCACGAATCACCGATGCCTAGGAATCGGGGCAACGCTTCCTCGTCTTGTGAACCAGAAGTTCTCTCTCTCTCTCTCTCACACAAGGCAAACCAAGGAAATGAGGTCTGTCCTGGCCTCCCATGCCTCTTAAGGTCCTTTCTGAGCACTGCAGAACCTCACAGCTAGTTCCCTGTCCTTGTCTCACCCAGAACTTGAATCTGGTCCCCTGTTTCCCTATTTTAGCCTGTTATACAGCAACAGAAAACCCTGCTGTTTGCCTGTTTTTTTCTTCTTTTTCTTTGTTTTTTCCTACCCTAAATGCATCCAAATCACAAACTAAATACCTATACTACTCCATTCCACAACATAAATCACAGAAAGCAAGAAACCTACTTGCCAAGGAGATCGAATACCATCTTCAACCCCCTCGCTTCCTACCTATCTACCTCAAGCACCGGTTCGGGGGAAACCCCTTACTTTGATGCTCGATTCGAAGCGCGCAAGCGCTCAAGGCTTGAATCCATAGGTCCCGGCAACGGAACCAAAATGTGGGAGCTTTCACTCAACCGCCAAGACCCACGGACCGCTTATTGATTCAAGCGTTCCAAGCCGAGCACTAATGGCTACCTCTCACATAGCCGACGCGCCATGCATATCTACGGGTGTAGTGAGCTTACCTCCGTGCCGTTCGAGTTACCTCCTCTCCCGCACACTCTGGTAGCTCCACGATCCAAGTGCAAGCTTCAAGCAAGCTCCATCCTCAAGCTCCACGCTCCAAGCTCCATTGCCGCGAGCAAGACAAGAGAAGAGAAGAGAAGAGAAGAAGAGAGGAGACGATAGAGAGCTTCTCCTCCTTGGTCCCTCACCCTCACACACTCACTCCCTCACACTCTCACACTCCCTCTCTCAAGCACAAGCTCAAGCAAGCAAGAACAAAAAGAAGAAGAAGAAGAGGAGAGCTACTTTTGGCCACACACAAGAATGAGCTTCTCATTCACTTTTCAACTTTATATACAAAACCCTAAATCCCTTTTGGGCGGTCATCCCCTTTTTACATGGCCGGCCGTAGCCTAGGCCCTTTTTCCCATTGTCCTTCTATCTTCCTGGATTCCTTTCCACCGCCCGTCTACATTTACAAATTGCACGGATGAGAGCCTAGCGCTCTTTTACAAGATTTCAGGGTGCGCCTTTTTATTTTAAAATGTGCATTTCCCCTTTTGCCTTTGCCTTGGACTTTTAAGGTTGCCCTTGCACTTTTGGCCTTTTCTCCTTTTCTTTCTTCAGTCGGGCTACCTTTTTTTCGCCTTTGCCCTGCGTCTTTTCCACTTTCTTTTGCTTTCTTCGTGTTGGGGTTAACAGAGAGGGAGCAAGCTTGATAGGCTCTACATCTCTAATGAAGCATGGTGCCTAGTTGGAACTATTAATTACTTTCTTCCGGAAGATCTAATAGCCTATGCTCATTTGCCACCCAATGCTAGTTGTGTGCACATTGTGGCAACAATCAAGGTCCTCTCCCCTTTCATCTCAATGTCTCCTTCCTAGATGACAAGAGCTTTTTGGCCAAAATGACTTGAGCATGGGAGCAAGCTAGAGACCATCAAATCAATCGAGTACAACTAGCTGCACTACCAAGAGAGCATCATGGCAATCACTAAAGGATAATGAAATAAAGAAGGCATCGACCAAGAGGAAGATACAAGAGCTAGTAGCCAATGCATGCTTGGTGATTGTGAGAGCTTTAGGCAATCACCACAAAGATGAGGTCCTTCAACACTACCTCAGGAAGATCAAAGATTTTCTTGAATCCCTAGAAGAGGAATTAGTTAAGGTAGCAAAAATCCAATAAAGAGAACAGTGGGAATTTCTTGGAGATGGTCCTAATGTAGCATGATCATAGAAGAAGGATCAAATGATGAAGTGAATGAGAGCAAACTCTTTCAAGTATCAAATTTACCTATAGTTGAAAAGCCACATTTTTTTGAAGGATGTAGTCACTTCCATCAATTTCACCCAAGCCCTTCTTCTAGACAGCCCGTTCTCTCTTAACCCCAAAATCCTTTCTCATAATAGCTTCATAAACTAGGAATATCTTCAATCCATGATATTTTCAAGCATACTACTAATCCTTACTATAAATGAGTCCCATAGATTGTGTTTGAGTCAATCTTCAAGAAATAGGAGACTCATGGTAAGCTTTACTATGTATAATCACATGGCATAGTTGACAGAATCTAAGCAAGGAGTAAAGACTACACAACAAATATGAGAAGAATAGTGACTTTGTGAATTCCAAAGAAATACCCATGTGCTTCCACTGTGAAGCTTAGATGATGATCCAGATAGATGATAAGCAGATAGCTTAAGACTTGCTAATCCTTACTATAAATGAGTCCCGTAGATTGTGTTTGAGTCAATCTTCAAGAAACAGGAGGCTCATGGTAAGCTTTACTATGTATAATTACATGGCATAGCTAACAGAATCTGAGCAAGGAGTAGAGACTACAAAACAAATATGAGAAGAACAATGACTTTGTGAATTCCAAAGAAACACCCATGTGCTTCCACTATGAAGCTTAGATGATGATCCAGATAGATGATAAGCAGATAGCTTAAGACTTTCTAATCCTTACTATAAATGAGTCCTGTAGATTGTGTTTGAGTCAATCTTCAAGAAATAGGAGGCTCATGGTAAGCTTTACTATGTATAATTACATGGCATAGCTGACACAATCTGAGCAAGGAGTAGAGACTACACAACAAATATGAGAAGAACAATGACTTTGTGAATTCCAAAGAAACACCCATGCACTTCCACTGTGAAGCTTAGATGATGATCCAGATAGGTGATAAGCAGATAGCTTAAGACTTGCTAATCCTTACTATAAATGAGTCCCATAGATTGTGTTTGAGTCAATCTTCAAGAAATAGGAGGCTCATGGTAAGCTTTACTATGTATAATTACATGGCATAGCTAACAGAATCTAAGCAAGGAGTAGAGACTACACAACAGATATGAGAACAGTGGCTTTGTGAATTCCAAAGAAACACCCATGCGCTTCCACTGTGAATCTTAGATGATGATCCAGATAGATGATAAGCAGATAGCTTAAGACTTGCTAAAAGAATTGTGACCAGGTGAAAGATAGGTTGGTAATGGGTTGGGAGGGGTGTTCCTTCTATATCCCAGGAAGGTAGTTTGATCAGTATGTCTAACCATATTATGAACCCTCCTTAGTCAGCTAGGGAATATTCCATTTACCATCACTTCTCCCCTCTATCTCACAAGAATTGTGACTAGGTGAAAGATAGGTTGGAAATGGGTTGGGAGGGGTGTTCCTTCTATATCCTAGGAAGGTAGTCTAATCAGTATGTCTAACCATATTATGAACCCTCCTTAGTCAGCTAGGGAATATTCCATTTATCATCACTTCTCCCCTCTATCTCACAAGTCGAAGTGCCTCCACATGATCATTTGCTCCTCCAATTGGTTAGCCTATCATATCCACCTTGCAACTTCTCATCTTTCATCACCTATACCAGCGGGATTGACATCATATCCATGGGACCACAACTTTATGGGTTTTGGTATTGTTGAGTCAATTCTAAAATTGCTCCCTACACCACACTAATCTAAGTAATTAGGGACCCCTATTTTGTAGTTTGGGTCCACACATGGCTTCTTCTCATAAATGGGGCCTTACAACTTAGAGCACCATGGATCATTAGTGGCATCTTATGAGGGTGGGGTATTGAGCACACCTAACATCCTCTTCAATGTCCACTTGCAGGTGAACTATGTCCTCAGCCCAATGCTAAGTCTCTAAAGATGAATTTAAAGTAGATCCTTCGTAAGAGCTTTAGTGAAGATATTTTCTCCATTCTCCTTTATTGGACAATAGAAAAGCTCTACTATCTCATACTTGATCAAGCTACACACATAGTGATACTAGATCTCAATGTGTTTGGTGCATGTATGGAAAACTAGATATTTGGCAATGACGATGCAACTCTCATTGCCACATCTTATCACTGTTGGATCTTCATCATGTACTTTTATATCACATAGGATCCTTCTTAAACACAATATTAGTGAGTTTGGAATCTCCCAATTCCTAGTTTTTAAATACTAAAAAGGTAGCTCCTGGATAACATGCCCATAAGTTTCTCAAAACCATATGATGTGACCTATCATTAGAAAGCGCTTGAAAAATGGAATCTATTGATCTATAGAGCACTCGATTTGAAGTTATAGTGTTTAAGTTATAACAAATCCAAAGATTTGATCACTGTCCCAAACTTATGGGAAATTCCCATATTTCGCAATATGGTGTTCTTAACCATACTGCTTCACATGCAACAAAACTGCAAGAGGTTACCTATAAGAAATCATCTATATAATGTGTGTTCAAAGGATATTAAGAAATACCATTTCTGTATATGCTATAAGGTCTTCAAATGACCCCTTTTACTTTACTAAACTTACAGATTTTTTTAAAATTATATTGTGAAACTCCCTTTTGTAAATATAGTCTTGTAAATTTTACTAAATATAATAGTGTTTCTTTTGAACTCACATGATATCTTACATGTTCTATAAGGTTGACTCCTCGGGAGAAAAACAAGCTTTCTTATAATATACTTTGGTAGAAGACAAGGCCATTGTTGGTTACTTCTTATTGGTCCAAGAGAATATTCTTAAACCCAAAGAGAAATTATATCCAAAAATGACACCATAGTCAAGAGTTCCCTTGAAGTATTGAAGCACCCACTGCAACCTGACTTTCCAATGACTTTTTCACGGTTCTTTTGATGACCTACTTAAAATATCAATTGCAAAACAGATATCTAGCATAGTGTTGCATAAATAGATGAGATTGACAATCAATCTCCTGTACCTTCCAATGTCTACTAGTATTGATGCATCCTCAATGGACAACTTCACACATTGACCTCTATAAGTGTAGCTATCTCCTTATACTCAGATCATGCCAAATGCTTTTAAGACCTTCAATGCATACTTTTTCTAAGAGATGAAGATTTTGCCAAGTCTTGCTAAACTTCAATTCCCAAACAATAGTGCAACAAACCCAAGTCTATCATTTCAAACTTAGAGCTCAAAGCCTTTCAAGTCTGATGGATTACATCTTCATAGTCACATGTAATAAAAAGATTGTCCATATATACAACAATCATTGTAGACTTTTCAGTATCCTTGTAACATAGAAGTTAGCATTTGAGGCATATCTTTTAAAATTGAAGCTTGAAATAGATTTATCTATCCATTGCACCATGCTTTAAGAGCTTTTTCAACCCATATAATGTCTTCTTTAGCTTATAAACTTTGTTCTCAAAATGGGAAGCCTCAAACTCTGGTATCTAAGCCACATATGCCTTCTCTTTAAGGTCAGTATTTAGGAACACTGGTTTTACATACATTTGGTAAACTGGCCACTTCTTGTGAGTGGCCACTACAAGTACTATGCAAATAGTGGTCATTCTTACAATTGGAGCAAATGATTCCTAAAAATCTAATTGTTCAACCTTGAAAATTGTTGTGTAAGTAATTTGGATTTCCACTTTTCTAAGTTGCCATTTGCCTTGAACTTTACTTTCCATACCTACTTAGTGCCAATAATCTTCCTCTTTTCTGGTTGATCCACTAGCTCTAAGTATCATTCTTCATTGTGATGTCATACTCAACTTGCATAGCTGCTCTCCATGCTAGATCGATAAGTGCTTCTTCTAAGCGTAGTAGCTTCTTTACTTCTCTCATAATCTCAACCACATCAAGGCCATATTGAATATGTGAGGAGAAGCCTTCCTTTGCTCCTTTATTCTTTGATACCTCCTTGGTCCATCTGCATTTTCCTCAATAGTTGTAAGTATAGAATTACTACAATCATAGAGCCACATCAGCCATCACAGTAATGGCTCTTTTGGTGGTGTGATTATAGGTTGGCGAACTTTCTTCTCATCATTCAAGCATGATGATCCCTCCTCCTTGAGAGTAGGTACAACTCTTGGGATAGGTTCATAGTGGGCTACTTATTTGCTAGATGATAAATTGGAGAAACTTGTATTCTCCTCCTCCACTATATGTGGCAACTCCTTTAATGCCACATCATGGCTCGCTATGATCTTCTTTACCTCTTGGTTATATAAAATTTTAAGCCTTTCACTCATCTATATAACTCAATAAGATACATTTGGTACTTTTTTGTTCTAACTTATTTCTCTTATCCTTTGGAACATGTGCATAATATTCACATCAAAAATTTCTAATGTGCGAGATATATGGTTTCTTACCCGTCTAGCTCTTGTGAGTTGTTTTGCCCTTAAGAGCCTTTTTGTAACTCTAATTGAGAATATAGACTACATATCAACAACTTCCATCCAAAATTGTTTAAGCAATCGTTTTCCCTTAAGCATGCACCTTGCCATTTTCCAATGGTGCAATTTCAACTTTCAACAACACCGTTCTACTGAGGTGTATAAGACGTCGTCAATTGATGCTTAATTCATTTGTTCTTGCAAAAGTCATCAAATTCATTGAAGTTGAACTCACCACCACCATCTCTTCTTAATTTTTCACATTTCTCATTGTTTCATTCTCAACAAGTTTTAGCCATTCTTTAAACTTATCAAAATATAGGAGCCTTTGCTCTGTTCTTGCCTTCTTATGGAAATGACTTTATGTGTTGCTTGCCCATCATACAAGCTTCACATGGTTCCTTCATATTAGTTACAATAGGTAGGTGAGAAACCATATCTTGCTTATGCATCCCCTTTAACACTGTAAATCCAATGTGACCTAATCTTTCATGCCAAAGTTTAGTTGTCCCACATCAATGGTGGCTATAAGAGCACTTAGCTCATATAGATTGTTTCTTCATTCACCTTTCTTGACAACTTTCATAGCACTATCGAGAATTTCAACACCTATCTTGGTAAATTTCACATCATGACCAAGATTAGTTATGGAAGCAACTGAACATATTTATCTTAATCTCTAGAACTTATAATATATTTGAAATCTTTTTGAGCTCGCCATTTGCAATGATAAAGGAAATAGCAACTATGCCTTCACCAGGGCATTTTGCATTGTTTCCAACCATCATAGTGATGGATTCTTACAAAGGCTCTATAGAATTATACAAACATTTCTTGTTGATGATCATGTGACAAGAGACACCACTATCCAATGAGTCAGTGGTAGATACATCTTGCACTAAGGAACACACTTCCTTAATGGTCACCATGAATAACTCCAACTCTACTTCAGTTGGATTGGATATCTCCTTCCCTTTAGTTTTTAGGATACCATTCTTTTCATCTACCTTCTTCACATGACAATCTACAATTGGGTATCATTCTTCTTATAGTAGAAGCACTCTCCTTGAAACTTTTTTTTACCACCATTTTTCTTTTTGTCGCCTTTGCTAGAGGAATCATCATAAACTTCTATGTTGCTAGTTGATTCTTGAGGTTCTAAATCCTTATTTGATTTTGCATTTCTAATATCTCTCCTTCAATAAACTTCTTTGTTGCTAGTTGATTCTTGAGGTTCTAAATCCTTATTTGATTTTGTATTTTGTACTAACTCCTTACTACTTTCCAAGCCTCTAATGCCTTGGTTGTAAATGTTCAATCAAGGTCAAAATAGCTTGTAACTAAGACACATTATGCATTTATGTTCCTTCATTTCCAAGTCTGTAAAAGATTTTCATTTAGAGAAATAACACCATATTGGGGAATATGGGAATTTCCCATAAGTTGGGATATGTGGTCAAATCTTTGGATTTGTCGTAACTTGAATACTATAACTCCAAAACAAGTGCTCTATAGCTCAATAGATTCCATTTTTCAAGCGCTTCCTAATTTTTTTCAACAACTATCTTGTGTTCATCACAGTTCCCTAGAATCATTTTTCCTTAATCTTTCTAGTTGATAAGAAATTGAAATTTTTAAAGAGGGTTCAAATTGCAACAAACATGGCTTTTTTGCTACAAGACTAGTGTCAATGGCTACCTTGTTTAAAAGAGTAGACTATTAAAGAGAATGGCTCATAGGAAGAGGAAAATGCTTACATAGAGCTCCAATTGCTTACCTCATGATATAGGGAATCAATACAATGATTTATGATGATGAAGTAATACCAATGTCTTCAAAACTTGTCATCCAATTGATTGTCTTGCTTATTAGGGGTTCCCTAGTTATGAGAATATGACATGAAAGAAGGCTTAAGAAGGCTCCGTTATGACCAAAGATACGTCCTAGCAAGCAAGAAACAAGGCACAATGATGGTAGATAAGAATTTTGTGAAGAAGTTGAGTGCTACCATGTCTAGGGAGGAACAACACATTTTGCGCAATCTTGTTGAAGCTAAATGTTGAGTGAAAGCTCTTCAAAATGGTTGAGTATGGCCTCCAAATAGTGAGTAGAATCAAGCTAATGGAGGCATCAAGATTATAGATGCAAGGAGAAGAGCTATGAAGGCAAATCTGCCATGAAATCTTCATAGGAAAGCTTGAGAAGAAGAAAGAAGAGTTTGCTTCAAAAAGTAGATGATGTTTTAGTTGTCTCCAACTCCTGTGGTCTTTGTTTTGTCCCAAATGTCTTTAAAATGGCTCAACCTTGATGAGATCTACCAAATTTAATACATCCCTCTCACTTTTATCCGGATCTCTCTCAAATGCTTCAAAATAGTCACAACTAGGAGTATGAAAGCTTTGGCTAGTCAAGGCTATGCTTTGTGACCGAACTATGACTGTATCTATACCTTGTGTACCCATCTCCAATGCTTGCAACTAAAAAATGACTTGTAATAAACAATGTCACATCCAAAAATTCCATAGCAATGAATCATATTGATATGTTTCATATGGCTAGAAATAAAGGAGAAATACATGAAATGTTGGCTACATGATACATATCTCATGCAATGGTGGCCATGAGAGCTCGCACTCAATGGTGGTGGGAGGTGTAACCTCAAGAGCTCCGAGATGGAGATGTTCAAATGATCATACAAATATATGCAATGGCAAGATCCTGCCTTTTATATAGGAAGCCCTAACCTCTAGGATTTAATACAAAGGCTAACAAAGACTAGGACCAGATTGTTTTTATTACGCTTAACATCATTGTTTTTCATGTAGCCAACCATCACTATTAGCATCGCTAAAATCATCAAAATAAAGCAATTCTAATATCAATGCTATTAGCAATGGTTCTATCTCGAAGCTAATAGCTTGCATATAGCAATGATATGGGTATTCCTTTCCAAGACTAACTGGATCACTAAAGGTCGATGAAAAACCATGCATAAATTAGTATTTCTGGAATCAACAAATTATTCTTATGATGATGGCAAAACGGTTTGTGTGTAGGAAATACATAAGACAGGCAATTCGTTAATCCTATTCCTATCACTCTCCCATGAAAACATTATCTAGAGGCGGGTGTGTGACGTGTCCATGCGTGTTGTGAAGTGTCGCTACGTGGATGGTGGGCCCCTTCGTTGTTAAAAGCTCGTGAGTCATGATGTCCTCTCGGTGGCCGGCGGCAAGTCTTCCCCGACACGCCGCCTGCTCGAGGCTTTTTTTGCATATACAACAAACCTTTCACTCGAAATTTCGGAGGGATTTTACAGTCGAATTATATGTATTTGCCCTTTTTCTAATTAAATCTTTTGTAAAGCTGAAAGTTTTAGACCTTCAATTCCTTCTACTTTAAACCTCACATTTTCATGAACACTGGGATTGTGGTTGTTTTCCCTCAATCCCAGTGTTCTTGAAATAGACTCTAGCCATTTTCCCCCACATGCTCAAAAAAAGCCTAACTTTTTAGTGTTGTCCCCTTCCACCTACAAATCTTTGGAAGGGTACAATTTCGAGGACACTCGGGATACACCAAGCTTTTGACTCGAAGGACCATAATATAACTTAATTTTTACCGTGAAAGAGATTGGAAGGGTGCAATGCTTGGTTCAAGGAACTTTAGCTGTTTTCCTCCACATGCTCCAAAGAGGCTAGCTTTTTAGTGTGATCGACTCCCATTTCCAAATTTTGATATGTGTACAATCTCAAGGACACTTATGATCGCCCTCGAATAGCCCAAATGTTTAGCCTGGAGGGTCATACTGAAACTTGAATTTCAATATTACTTTTCATGCCTTCAAACTAATGAAAGAATGCATGCAAGCAATATATGAGAGAGAGATCCTCAAAATTTTGAAGGGATTTTTCAGTCAAATTATATATTTTTTCCATTTTATCACTAAAATTTTTGTGGTGTTGAAAGTTTTAAGCCTTCTACTTTAAATTTTGTACGTAGCTTTCAAAATTTTGCAATTCATTCTACATTAAACCTCGATTTTTCATGAACTAGGATTGTGGTTGTTTTCCCTCACATGCTCCAAACAAGCCTAGCTTTTTTAGTGTGGTCCCCTCCCACATGCAAACCTTGAGATGTATAAAATTGCAGGGATACTTTGGATAGATTGAGTTCTTAGTTTGAAGGGCCATATTAGAATCTTTCACTGTAAAATGGATTGGAATAGTACAATGCTTGGAAGGGACTCTTGCTTATTTTCCACATGTGTTTGAAAAAGGCTAGCTTTTAAGTGTCCAATACTAGAACTTGAATTTCACTATGAAAGACATTAAAAGGGTACAATGCTTGAAAGAGACTCTAGTTGTTTTCCCCCAGGTGCTAAAAAAAGCCTAACTTTTTAGTGTGGTCCCCTTCCACCACCTGCAAATCTTAAGATGTGTACAATTTCAAGGAGATTTGGGATAGACTAAGTTTTTAGTTTGAAGGGCCATATTATAACTTAAATTTCATTGCCGTGAAAAGAGACTGGAAGGGTACAATAATGCTTGGAAGGAACTTTGGCTATTTTTCTCCACATGCTCCAAAAAGGCTAGCTTTTTAGTGTGATCCACTCCCATTTGTAAATTTTGAGATGTGTACAATCTCAAGGACACTTATGATAGCCCTCGAATAGCCCAAATTTTTCGTTTGAAGGTTCATACTGAGACTTGAATTTCAATGTGAAAGAAAGCCGAATGACATAGTACATGGAAGGCTAATCTTATTTCTAGCCTTCTTTTGAAGAATTACCCCTCCTTTGAATGACATTACAACCTTCAAATTTGAGCCCTAACAATGACAATATTGGTATAAGTCTCATGCCTCCAATCTAAGAAGTAAACACATGTAGAGAATGCAAGGGGAGAGAGAGAGAGAGAGAGAGAGAGAGAGAAGCATTACTCGAAATAAAGTTTCTAAGCCATCACTTTTGAGAGAAAAGTCATTAGATAGCTAGTGTATATTTACATAAAAATATAAGTTGTTTACCCAAATCTATGACAATGAGGCCCAAGCTTAGTAACTTGCAAGGGTACATACTCTTATTATCTCAATTATATCCTTATTACTTTTCATGACTAAAGAATGCATGCAAGCAATATGAGAGAGAGAGAGAGAGAGAGAGACTCGTAACAAAGTTTTTGAGCCTTCACTTTTTTGAGAGAACTAATTAGAAAACTAGTGTATATTTACATTAAAATATAAGTTGTTTAGTTGGATCTATAACTATGAGGCCGCCCAAGCTTACTAACTTGCAAGGGTATACACTTTTATTATCTCTACTATACCCTTATTACTTTTCATGCCTTCAATCTAATAAATGAATGCGTGCAACCAATATGAGAGAGTGTGTGACTGAGTGAGAGAGAGAAAGAAAGAGATCCATTGCTCTAAAGAAAGTTTTTGAGCCTTCATTTTTTAGAGAGAAAAGTAATTAGATAACCATGGGTTAAACGAAGTTATTTACCCAAAATTTAAACTGTGATTCCCCAAATTTGATCTTAAAAATTAATATCTAATGCAATTATAGTTACGAATTGTCATTTTCAATAGGAAAGTTTTACACTAGAAACTTCAACTGTATGCAAAGTGCTATCGATTGGCCTATTAAACTTTTTTGTTGTCTAGCATGATCATTAGTAAACTAGACTTGATTATTATATTGAACTTGTTTATACATGAATGGTCATATAAACATCACTAAGGGAAACTACCCTATTGATGCATTGAATTTACAATCAAATTGAGTCCTTGGAAATACTAACATATGTAAACTTCCAAATTGCATTCTAAGATGGTATACTTTGGCCACATCCTTGGATATCACCATAGATATACTTAAATGGAATCCTTTGGTGATATTTGTGGACACATCATTGGTGCATTTACCATAGGCAGCATGATGTTACACATACAAGACATTTTTAAGATATATCTATAAAATGAAATTTTCTTTCCTTCATGAAAATGGACTAGATGTTAACTATAGTAGATTGGTAACTCCAAATTCAACTATTGGAGCAATAGCCAGCCCTTCTACAGGCATATATTTATACATTTGTTTTTTCTGGTATTTTATTGTTTAATGTTCATTAGCAAATCTTTATCCACTTCTCCATCCATGACCAATATTGATGTAACTAGTAAACTCTATCCTTTCTATGATCATGATTTTCTAATTTGACACCTATAAACACCATATTGGGAAATATGGGAATTTCACATAAGTTTGGGACACGTGGTCAAATCTTTGGATTTGTCATAACTTGAACACTATAACTCCAAATCCAGAGTTCTATAGCTCGATAGATTCCATTTTTCAAGCGCTTTCCAATGATAGGTCACATCATATGGTTTTTAGAAACTAATGGGCATGTTATCCAGGTGCCACCTTTTTTGTATTCAAAAAATGGGAATTAGGAGATTCCCAAAGTCACTAATATTGTGTTTATATCTGCCTATAAATAAAGGTATGACACAAGGCATGTGTTCCTCTGTGCAAGTGGATATGTATGGCTTAAATCAGAAGTTGACAAATTATTAGTGTTAAGATCTCCCTGAGTCTCCGCCAGTCATCTACGTCTAGCCACTCGGGCTTTGGGGGGCCCCACTCTTGAGTGCCTTGCATGCGTCCAATTGTTTGTGTGATATGTATGTACGCATATACTCCATCATCCACCTAGTGGAAAATCTCTCTCTCGCGGTAGGTACTGGAAACTCCTCATGCAAGGATGCTACTATATAGTCCTTGCTCCCCTTGGGTATGTTCTTCTAGTAGTCCAAGATGTTGTGTCGAAAAACTTGTTGGCACAACTCTCTCATGCGAGACATCACCCACCTCCCCTCATCATTCATGATTATAGTTCGTGTCCTGTCATCTATGAGGTATCCATACCCCACTGGGGTATGTCTAAGGTGTGTCCTTTCCCACCTACGACCATGCTCCTCCTGGGTATAACCAGGAGAACCCTGTATATTTGGTGTACCCACCAAGGTGGTATCTCTTGGAGTAGCACCCATAGGGATGCCACCTACAGCGGACAGCTAAGCAAAAGCTAGAGTCACTCGAGTAGATGTTCCCACAAGTGTGACAAACCCTATAGGTGATACGCCTCCACCAGAACGACAAGACGGAGACACTGTATCAATGCCTCCGCAACACCCACTTGAGCCACCCTCTCTCAAACTTATACGAGAGTGAGGAGTAGCACTTGTATCTCGAGCCACTCACAGTCTCACAACATCCACATCTCAGGCCCCAAAACCACTCCCTCCATCTGGGCCCAATCTGGAGCGTCAACCTCGTCTACTGAAAACTGAAGCATCAAAGCGTGCCAAAGTAGATCTAAGGAAACAGCCTGATGGTGTCCAGGAGACAACTCCTGATCCACCATATTTGTGAATTGAGCCATGTGATCTGGAGATATAGATGTGAATATCTCCTACAACTCCTCGTTGCTCATCCCTCGATTCATATTGCTCTTCAAATATTGTCAAAAGGTTACTTGCACAGACAGAAAATGATGTTGGGGGTTTGGATAGAAAATTACATGTTCAAAATCATATATAAGAGAGATTCAACATTTGTGATATATCTATGTCGTGAAATTTAAAAAAAAAACAGTTCATGCACCTATTCACAATAGGCCAACAAGACAAATGTGTCTGAAGATCCGTCCATCTTTTCTCGGAATCTATTTTGAGAAATCTAGATGGACCTCGCCGAATGGTTGCCTCGACTCCTTCCAATACCACTTCAAACCACTGCACATTGAATATGATCATGAAGAAGCTACGGTAATCCACTAAGATAACACTTTGCAAGTTTCGAAAATAATCCATCTCATCTATAACAGTGTTTGGATCTGTGGATTACTGTCGGCTCTCTTCCTCGAACTTTGCTATGACACCACAATCCATTGTGGAGCACATTTTGTCGATGCGCTTGATGCGAAAATATCACCTGCACGACCAAGCCACACTGTATATTTTGTACTATAGATTGAAATGGTTAGATTAGTTATCACATATAAAATCTAGATATAACAACTTATAAAACATGTGATCACCTTTGGACTACATCCCCTTGAGAATTCCCACTTCTTAGTAGAGACTTCCACCCCTTCGCGAGAAGTTGCGATCAAAGCTCCATGTAACCATCGCATAGACATCAACCACGGCATCTCCTCCATGCCCTCAGGATATCAAATCAGTCGATGGTGCATATTGCATCGAAATTTTGATCATGCTTATTTCCAATCTTTCCTGGCTTGCTCATACCTTAGCGAGCCACGTCTCCATGGATGCATGGTGCAACATACAAAAATGATTCACTTTCTCCTCCATTGCAGCATCCATCCTTTTTTCTATCCCATTTCCAACCACCATATCTCCGGTAAGCCTATCATCATCCTTTAGGGACCATAGCATAATGTTGTGTGAATCTATGCGTTCGTAGCCACAGTGAAATATGTACTAATGCCTTCGACACCAGCCAACCTTCAGCCATCAATCTTCAACCATGCTACCTTCTAGCCAAGCTCATTGTCACACAAAGCCTTTCAGGGTTTTCATGAAGTGCTCCAAGAAGAACATCCAGCACGTATGGATAGGTCATGCAATCTCTACTTCATCTATAAGATGCACTAGAAGGTGGGTTTGTATCGTGAGCATGCTGGTGGGGGCCTGTATTGCTCAAAGAGATAGGTCATCTCCACTACTCCCTGCCTTGCGAATTCAATAGAGGACGTCTTGATCTCCTTCTATGAGATCTACTGTACTAAATTCAAAAATTTGTAAATTGCCCTACATATTTCTGGAGTGAGGCATCATGCGATTGCGATCAATAATACAAACTATCACAAATAAAGAAGCATTATGAATACCAACTAGACACTAAATAGCAAAATACGTAAGCCACTTACAATCGAGGGGCATGTACAAACCTGACATATCTTATGCTAATCATGGGTTTTTAGCCCTGATAGTTGGTCATCTTTAGAAAAAGAAGATCTAAGGGAACGCATCATACCCATCTAGGTGTGGATAGACCTGATAATTTTCTTTGCAATGCGCTCTTCTTTAGTGGACAGAACCCAAGGAGTGCGAGGTAGTTGCAAGCGACCATCAGTGCTTGACTGTGGCCAAAGCATCTCCATCTTGCCTACCTCCAAATCCATTCGTGCCCCTACAATGTTTCTCTTTCCTGGGGGTCCAATACAACAACTCATAGAAAATCAAGAACTGTCTCATTCCATTTGGATGTGACTCCATGTGGATCATTTTCAACTCGTATCAGCTTTGGGTGTTCATTCATGTTGAAGATCATCCAAGAAAACCTTCCCTCAGTTCATGAACCTTTGGCAATGAGAAAGCAGTGTGTCCTTGATATACCATCTTCTTTATGGTTCATGACCTTCGCGAGTCTATACTGTGGCCCACACAATGGACATGCATGATAACTTGAGGTAACCAGACTTGTCCCAACACCCCTATTTAGTTAACAAAAACTTGAACGAGCTATGTTAGATATCACCAACGATGAGAATAGAAGCCCACTTACCTAAGCACTCCTTGAATCCCAAAAAGTCATGCATGGTCCGCATGAGAATGGCTCGTATATTGACAGACCGTCAACCATCGTGCTTGCTCATATCTTCCACGATATTCCCCTCCTCCCACAAAAACTTGAGCTCATTAAGTAATGGATGAAGATATACGTCCATATTCATGACTTTGTAGCATCCAAGAATGAGCAAGCTAAGGATAAGGTGTCCTTTCTTCATAGAAAGCCATGTCGGGATGTTATAGTTATCAAGGACTACAAGCCACGTACTGTAAGAAGTTGAGCGGAGACCAAATGGGTTCACACCATCCATAGCAAGACCGAGCCGAAGATTCCTTGGCTCTCATGCAAATCTTGGAAAGGTAGAGCTAATGTAGCTGCATGTACGTGAATTCATTGGACTCCATGTATGGATCTATTCAGCACATGCCATGTTGTCAAGCTCACCATGCCCGACGCACGAAACATGTGACGTATACGCGGGATAAGTGGAAAGTGTCTAAGAACTTTCTGAGGGATGGTTTGGCCTTGCAAGTCCTATTGATACTTGTGAGCACCACACTTTGGACATGTCTCCATAGACCCATACTCTCCTCAAAACAAGACACAATCATTGACACACGAATGGATACTGTTGTAGTCCATACCAAGCTTTCGTAAAACATGTCGCGCATCATCACAAGACTCGTCATGGTATGGAGCCCCGAGAGGAACACCAAGGAAAAGGGAATTCTCTTGCAAGAAAATCTATCTTGTAACATCAACAAGCTTGTTTATCATGTTTTATATGATCACAGTGAAGAAAAGAACACCAGGCACAACAAATCTTCATGCAGCATCATGTAAATCTCCCACGGTTTTTAATAGAATCAACCATATTCTTCAACATCCTCATAGAATCCATCAATGAAACAAAAAAAAAACAAAGAAGTACACCATCTTTGAATGGAAATACATCACATAGTATTCATCTTCAATATCTTCATAGTCTTCTCTCTCAATCTCTCATATACAATCACTCTGTTTCAATAGAATTGGCTATCTCTGACTCTCTCTCTCACACTCCATCAATAATACATCATATCCTCACTACAATCTCTCAAAATTACTCTCAATAATCACTCTTAGGTCGTGGATACCCCTCCCAAGAGGTATGTCTGATATGAAAGGTCACCAGAGCCACTACAGTGTCTCTTCACAGCTCACTACTGTCACTTCACTCTAGTCTTCTCTTGAGTCTTCAGCAGCTACTTCTTCCACTTCTTTCAGCTCTTTTGCACTTGTATTCACATTTTTCCAAGGCTAGAAAACTTTCCCCAAAATCACACATACATTCCACAGAACACTTACAGAACAGTCTACAGAACAGTACCAGAACAGCTACAGTACAGAGACAGAACAGAAACAGAACAGAAGCAGAAGCTCTACAGAAGACCTACAGAAGGTTACAGAAGGTCATCAAAACTACATAACTCACTCTCAAACCATTTCAAACTCTCACAAAACATTCACTAAACTTTCACAATATCTCATTCTTCATCAATCAATACTCCATCCCTCCTTACAGAAGACAATCAGATAAAAAAACAGACCAAAACAGAACAAAACAGAAGGTATACAGAACCAATCAGAACCTATCAAAACATCACAGAACCATCAACAAACATCATGATCTTCCAAAACACAATCAATATCATCCAAAACCCTCTCAATCCACTTCCTAATCAATCAATCATCCCTTAAAATCAACCATTCAGCTCTCAAAAACAACAAAAATCAGCCAAAAAACAAGTCATTTCAACACTCAACATATCCCCACACTTAATAAGGAAGCGTCCTCGCGACCCAGGAAAAAGGGAATACAAGTTCATAGAAAAGCTTCACTTTGATCTTCAATATCTTCTCACAAAGAATCCATCCACCACGACCCCAACTCATAACCTGTTTCTGATATAAAAATACAAAGAAATGAAAACTCTTTCACACATTAACACCTCTTATCAAACTAAAAATCATCACAAATTTGTAAAGGATATAAGAGTTTGCTTCTTCTTCATCATCTTCATCTGCTTCAACTCTCCAACCACGACCCCATCTCGACAAATCTCCAAAACTGAGGTTGGTTAGTGACTGACTTAGGTTAGTTAGGTACTAACCTAGGTTAGTGGGAGGTGGGAGGTGGAAGGGAGGGGAGGTGGAGGTGGCACTGGCGGCGGGCAGTGGACTGGACGGCGACGGCGAGCGTTCCGAGCGATCGTGGCGGCGGCAGCGATCGTGGCGCTGCGACGGCGGCGACGACGGGGCCGGGCGGCGGACGACGGCGACGATGCTGGGTCGCGAGGAGGCGACGGCACTGGGTAAGAGAAGAAGGAGGTGGGGGTGCAGGAGGGAGTAGAAGGCGGGGTGGGGGGAAGTATGGAGGCGAAGGAGGAGGGAGGAGGAGGCGAACTGGGGGGAGGAGAAGGAATGGGGGAGGCGATGGAGGGCGGAGACAGGAGGTGGAGGGAGAAGGAAGGAGGAAGAAGGATTGGGGAGGGCGCAGAGAGGAGAAGGAGGAGAGGGAGAGGAGGAGGAGTGGGAGGAGAGGGAGAAGAGAAGAGTGGGAGGAGAAGGAGGAGAGGGAAGTGGAGATGGAGAAGGCGCAGAGAGAGAGAGAGAGAGAGAGAGAGAGCGGGAGGAGATGGAGAAGGAAGGGAGGAGGGAGTCGGCACGAGAGAAGGGAGAGGGAAGGTGGAGATGGAGGGAGAAGAGAGAGGTGGTCGTGCACGCACAGAGAGAGAGAGAGAGAGAGAGAAGCAAGAAAAAGAGAGAGAAGAGAGGAGAAGGTGGTTGAGAGTCAGGGGGGAAAGGGTGTCCGTTGGTTGGGTTATTATTATTATTATTATTATTATAATTTTTTTTTAAAATAAAAGGTGGGCGGGCAGGGGTAAGGGAGGATGGGCGGGGTCAAGAGGGGGCGGATCCCCGTCCCGCGCACGTGCGCGGGGTGGGGTAAAAAAATTTGCCGTGACGGGATTGAAACGACGCGGGGATGACGGTACGGGGTACGCGGACACGACTGGGGCGCGTGGAGACGCGTTAAATCGAAAACGGCCGCGTTCACGCGCAAAACGGGCGCGAGAAAAAACGTAAAAATAAAGAAAAATTAATAACTCCCAATCTGGATGTCAAAACGAAATATCGTAAAAACGAAAAGTGGGCAGGACGACAGGGGGGAAACAAGAAAAATACGGGACGGGGGTTCCGGGAGGGGTAAAGGGCAGTCACGTGCAAAAAACACAAAAAACGAACCAAAAACGCAATTTAAAAATTAAGATCGAAAGATCCGTGCATCGGAATGAAGTGCGGAAAAAAGGAAAACTGTACAAAAAGATGTGCCCGACAATCCGATCATGTCAAAACATAATTCCGACTGAGGTAAGACGCGTTCACATGGGAAAAACCCAAAAAACAAACCCGAAAATGGGATCGGAAATTAATATCGGACGAACCGTTCACCGGAATGACATGCAGTAAGAAGAAAAAATGTCCGCAGGAAGGAGTGGCACAGGGTTATCACGTTAAAACGCAGTTCCGACAGAAGTAGGAGGGGTTCACATGTGAAAAACTCCAAAAATACTCCCGAAAAGTCATTTAAAAATTAATAAGTAAAAATCCAGAAGTAAAAAAAGGGTAGAGGAAAAAGGAAAAAGGTAGGGGAAGGCACAGGGGACACGGTTGTCAAATCAAATTGGAATTCCGATGCCAATAGGGCAAGTTCACATGGAAAAATGTCAAAAATACACACGAAAAAGTCTTAAAAACCCGAAAAATTAATAACGGTCAAACCATGTATCAGAATGATGCAGAATAAAAAGGAAAAATCTCAGGGGAAAAGCTTTGGTCAGGATTATGACGTCAAATCACGGTTTCGAAGCAAGAAAAGCGCGTTCACATGGAAAACCGTCTAAATTGCGTAAAATGCTTCAAAGATTAATAACTCAAAAACCGTGCACCGGAACAGGGGTAGGTAAAAAGGAAAAATGGACCGTTCAATGGGAGGAACAGGGCTATAAGGTTGGATTTGGATTTAAGTGAACGTAGGGTGCATTCACATAGAAGGACCGCAAAATCAGGGAATGAAGGAAAACTGCAAGGAAATAGCCCCAAGGGTGGGTGGAACATAACCGGGTGGGTGGGAGGGAACCCCATTAGGATAAAAGCCAGTCATGGTATACATGCATGAGCAAGATAAGGCATATGCAGATGAGTATGCAATGTAGACGCGCAGGGACACGTCCCCACACTTAAGACCTTAACGGATAGGGTTATCCGAACAATAGGGACCTAGGACCACGCCACAGACCATCCACTAACTTCCCCACACTTAAAACATGAACATCACTAAGAAACAGAAGTAGGGTTAGAAAAACTTGGCCCATTTCGTCAAGAATCAAGGTTGAGTGTCGACGGCACGTCCAGAGTTGTTGTCGGCGCTAGAGGGACCAAGGCATCTTCTTGGCACACGTTCGTCATGGCAGGGACCACGCAGCAGCACCCAGGGAGGTAGCTGATGGAAGGAATCGCAGGAAATTCGTTGTCGATGATGAGGGATATTGCACTCAACTCACAGTCACTCAATTTGGAATGAAGGAACAGTCACTCGCCCCATGACTAATATCACTCGAGAAAGAATGATTAAAACCCATATCTCATACCCGGTTGAGGAATCGACAAGGGGGAATGGTGTAGAAGGAGTATGCCAGGGTGCACAGTTAATGGTGCATTAGTGCGTCCAACCCGTCTGACATAAGTGCAAGGAGGAAGGCAAGGGAGCCTTATGGTGCAGTGCACAGAACATGGTGATGTGTCTTGTGTTGATGGTAAAGACCCATCCCGTGGGTGCATAGGGAAACGGGAACATACCTGACTCCAAGTGTCGTAACGTCCCTCAATCTCACCTCTCGGTAAATGATTGAAGAAACTCCAGTCACACTCAACCCACCCTCTGTCTCACTCTCGATGGATAGATACAAGAGGGTAGCCTTTTCCTGAAACCCATTAATGTAATCCTCACAATCACTTGTGCAAAGGGTGTATGCCTTGTGCGCATTTGATGGTGCAACTGTGCATCCCGCCCTGTGCCGGCATACGGTGCGAGAATGAAGGCCAGGGAGCCTTATGGTGCAGTGCACAGAAACAAATTGTGCTTTATGCTTTGAGAGGCCCATCCCGTGCGTGCACACTTCATTCACACTTCTCACCTCTCATTTGATTGGAAGGGAAAAGACTGGTCTCTCGCCCCACCCTCCGTCTCACTCTCTGTTGATAGATACAGAGGGCAACCATACTCACGTCCCCATCTGGTTAGGATGAAAGCTCACATCACTCAATTGTTTGTCGATGAAGATCGCGTCACCAGTTGTTGAAGAGGCATACCCAGGGAGGTAGCCATCAAATTCGAACATTGTGTTGGATAGGAACATGTCATCTGCTAGAGGACAGTTAGTCACTTTGCAGAAAGACCCAAGACACAGCGTACCAAGGGAGGCAGCTTCGGAGTTAGATCCGAGGGATATCAATCAATGAATCCACTTTTTGGATTGCTGGGTGTTATCACCTTTTCCACAGCCAGCTTCTCGCCCAAGGGTGTTTACCACCTTTTCTTGGAACGAGGCCTGCTATGACAGGGAATTGCTTCCTTTTCTCTCATAACAGATTTGTTTTGTTTTTTTTTTTTTCCTGTCTTCTGTTTTTTTCTTTTCTTTTTCTTATTTTTCCCCATTCCCGAGGGTGTTTCCACCTTTTCTCAAAGAATAGGTCGGCATGACAGGGACCTAAGTCCTTTTCTCCCATGACCGATATATTTTGTTTTTTTTTTCCTTCTTTTTTTTTTCTCTTCATATTGAACAAGGAAATGGTAGAAAAACCATATGTCAAGACCAACCTCTCCACTGATGCTGGTGGAAAATAGAGGATAAGAGATCAAGGCTGGAAGGGGGATTTGAGGGGACAGAGGGTTGCGTCCACTTCATCAGGAGTGTTTGAAGAACGGCTATCAGAAGTAGCATCATAACAAGTACAGTGCCGCGCCAATGAGGGAAAAGATCAAGTGACCGTAATTGTCAAGATCCCCAAGGAGGGAAGTACTTCTTCAGGCGATATCCATTGATCAGAAAGGGATCATCAGAGGCATCAACGGTCTGCACTTGGACAGAGCCATTAGGGTTGACTGCAAGTACCTTATAGGGGCCCATCCACCGCTGTTGGAGCTTGCCAGGAAACTTGCCAAAGCGTGAATCATAGGCTAGGACCAAATCACCTTCTTTGAACTCCTTGTGCTTGATGAAACTGTCATGGTAAGCCTTACGTCGAGCTTGCGTGGCTTCCATGCACTGTAGAGCCATCCTACGAATTTCATCCAAACATTCCAAGTGCAGGAGACGGCGTTGCAGTGAATCAGCATCCCCCAAACGCTCTTTGATAGCTACTCTCAAAGAGGGTAGCTCCAGTTCAACAGGAAAAACTGCTTCTGTACCATACACCAACTGGAAAGGTGTTTGTCCCGTTGCTGCTTTATGGGAGGTTCTGTACGCCCAGGGGGCCTCTGTAAGTCGATCATCCCAATCACGACGATGTGCGGCAATCGTCCTTGTCAGAATCGAGCAAAGGATGCGATTGGTGACTTCGACTTTGCCATTGGCTCTGGGGTAATAGGGAGTAGACTTGCGATGGCGGATCTTATACAACTCTGTCAACTCTTCCATGACTTTGTTAAGGAAATGAGTGCCTCTGTCACTTACCAGCTCTAAGGGACTGCCAAAACGGGTGATAATATTCTCGTACATGAACAGGGCCACGCTGTTACCATCGTCCCGCTTGAGGGCTTTAGCTTCACACCACTTGGTGACATAATCCGTACATACGAGGATGTATCTATTCTGCTTCCTTCTGGTAGGAGGATCGATTGGACCTACGAAGTCGATGCCCCACTTCTCGAACGGCTTCAACGGAAGGATAGGTTGCAGCGGCATGGCACTTGTCTTCGTGGGTTTCCCCATTCTTTGACAAGCATCACATCTTTTACAGTAATCATAGGAATCTTTGTGAATGGTAGGCCACCAATATCCTGCTAGCAGAGCCTTCCGGGCCGTAGCTTCTCCTACAAAGTGACCTCCACATGGCTCGTCGTGGCAAGCCTTCAGAACAATCCAAATCTCTTCTCCTGCAACACATCTTCGGAGCACTTCATCTTTGCCCTTCTTGTATAGTGCACCACCGAGCAGAGTGTAGGGGGCTGAGTCTAGCATGAGCTTCTTCCTTTCCCGACTAGAAATACCAGGAGGGTATTGTTGGGTTGCCAGCAAATTGGCAATGTCTGCATACCAGGGAGTTACAGTTTCTACCAAGAATAGGGAAGCATCAGGGAGGTCTGGATCATCTCGTTCCTCGTCTACAGTTTGTGGGATACGCGACAGATGATCAGCCAGAACATGGGAACGACCAGGCTTAGTAATCACCTCAAAGTCGAACTCCTGGAATAAAAGGAGCCATCTCATCATTCGTCCTTTCACATCTGCTTTGTTCATTAAGAAGGACAGGGCCTCATGATCCACATAAAATTTAAAGTGGGTAGATAGGAGGTAATGGCGAAACTTCTCCAGGGCAAACACCATTGCCAAGCACTCCAGCTCTGTCACTGTATAGTTCTGTTCCCTATCAGTGACTTTTCGGCTTGCATAATAGATCGGTTGATTCAACTTCGAGGAGCCCTTCTGGCAGAGGACAGCACCTAAGCCTTCAATTGATGCATCAGTGTGTACGTGGAACTCTTTCGTCCAATCAGGAGGTTGCAGGATGGGTGCCTCTATCAGACACTGCTTCAGAGTGTGGAAGGCTTTGTCACATTCTTCTGTCCAAGTAAACTCTGCATCTTTCCTCAGGAGCTTGTGCAAGGAGGTTGCCTTTGTCGCAAAATGGGCTATGAACCTTCTGTAGTAACCCACATGGCCTAGGAATCCCCTCAACTGTTTGAGGTTGGTGGGTGCTGCCAGAGCTGCAATCTTTTCGATCTTTGCAGGGTCTGTTGATATCCCTTGTGCAGAGACAATGTGGCCCAACAGGACTCCAGAAGAGACCCCAAAGATGCATTTGTCGGGGTTGAGGGAAATCCCATACTCCCGGCATCGGTCAAAGCATTGTTCCAAATGTCCCCAGTGCTCACTGATCAAACTATAGACACAGAAGTCATCCAAATATACCTCAATAAAGTCGTGCAGATGATTTTGAAATGCGGCCATCATGACTCGTTGGAAAGTAGCAGGGGCATTGCAGAGCCCAAATGGCATCACTCTGTAAGCGTAGGTCCCCCATTCTGTGGTGAAGGTTGTTTTGGACTGGTCTTCTTCTGCGATCTGCACTTGGTTGTATCCGCTGAATCCATCCAGAAGAGAATAAAGTTCATGTCCTGCCACTGTGTCCAACAGTTGGTCTGTGAAAGGGATTGGAAAGTGATCCTTCTTTGTCTTGGAATTAAGCTTTCGGAAATCCACACATATTCGCAATTTGCCATTCTTCTTGGGTACAACCACGATGGGTGAAACCCATTCACTATTTGCCACTGGATAGATGAACTCGGCTTCCAGAAGCTTCAGCAGCTCTGCTTTCACCAATGTGGAATAATTCGGGTTCATTCGCCTCTGGCGTTGCCGTACTTGCTTGGCATCAAGCTCCAAGTCAATATGATGTTGACATATTGTGGGATCAATCCCCTTTAGGTCTTTGTAAGACCATGCAAACACGTCCAAATTTTCTTTCAACAAGTTGTACAAGGTTGACAACTCCTCTTCTGGGAGACTACTACCCACCTTCAAGTGGCGTTCAGTGCCTTCTAAATCCACAAAGGTTAACTGCCTTTCACCTTCTACTTCACGGATGAAGGTCCCGCGGACTGCTTCTGGATACAGATCCGACTCCTTCAAGGGAGTGATGTCCTCTTCTGATGTCCCACTAGAACCAACTTCTTCTTTTGGTGGAGACTTAGGTTGCTCATTAAGATGTTGGAATGGGATTAAAGCCGTTCCGGGTTTGGTTTCAAGATTAATTACCTCTTGGCTTGAAGACTCATCTTCTGATGATACATCCAGGAACGTCACATAACAGGGACCCTCTGATGCCTGTTGGGTTAGTTGGATTGGTGCTTGTTGGCACGGTGCATCATCATCATCTTTCTTGGGCAAGGATGGGGTAGGACGGTAGGAGCCACACTTAAAAGACGGCTTGATCTTCTTAATCCATTTCTTATAAAGGTTTTGCATATGAGAAGATCCATTTACCAAACCAAATGGTACCATTGCCATTCTGTCCCATAGCATGAGCTCGTCGGCTTCTGATGCTTCTGGAACTTCGTTCCCAATTGTATCCTCTTCAGGTGGGATAGACCCTGCTGGCTCACTTTCATCATTCTCTTCGTCCATATCATATTCAACCTCTTCTGTCTCTGTCTCTACTTCTGCGTCTGCTCCTGTTGCTGCTTCTGCTTCTGCTTCTGTCTCTGCTTCTGCTTCTGCTTCTATCTCTGCTTCTGTCTCTGCTTCTGCTTCTGCTTCTGTCTCTGCTTCTACTTCTGCTTCTACTTCTGTCTCTGCTTCTGCTTCTGCTCCTGTTGCTGCTTCTGCTTCTGCTTCTGTCTCTGCTTCTGTCTCTGCTTCTGCTTCTGCTTCTGTCTCTGCTTCTGCTTCTGTAGGAGCTCTGTAACAGAAGAACAGATTCTCCGTTTCCTCTCCTGCCTCTGTCTCTGGCTTCGCTGTGGCCATATAACAGGGAGAGCAATACATCCATGCTTCTATCTCACTGTCAGAAGTGATTTCAGAAGGCATTCCTGGTTCAGGCAGGAAGTATTCACCCATTGATAATGGCTTTGCATCTTTTGGAAGTTGGCTTACATTATCCACTGTTAAGGAATGTGCCACTGTTTTCTTAGAAAGGATTTGTTTGACAGCATCTTCGTCTGCTGATGTTCCATCTGTAGCCTCGTTAGGGAAATCAGAAGATAATTCCAAGGAGGTGGATCCATGTCCTTTTTGAGAACCATACAGTTTCAGCACCACTTTGTTGGGTCCTCTGCCCAAGGTCAAAGTTCCTTTAAACCAATCCGTCCTTGCTCTGGCTTCAAAAAGCCATGGTCTACCTAGTAACAAAGGATAGGATGTGCCATAAGAGTTTGGCTTCACCACCAAATAGGTCAGCCAATAATCTTTTCCAGCCACTGTAGTCTTCACATATGGAAGAATGCCCAGAGGCTTGATTCTGCTCTGATCCGCCAGTCTGATGAGCCATTGGGTTGGTTGCACACCTTGTAAGCCTAGATCCTTCATCGTCACATCCGTCATAATGTTTACTGATGAACCTCCATCAATCAGTGCATTTGCAATGAAGCAGCCTTCTATCCACACGCCAGTCTCTGGAGTACCCGGATCTAGAAAAGCATTAGCCACATCCACTTCTTTTACAGGCTCTGGAGCCTTGTTGGACTTTGTCACTGTGGAGGGAGCAATCCTTAAACCACGTCTTTTTGTCAGTATGCTTTTGAATCTTTTCCGGCAACTGGGAGACAACATCAATAATTGTCGGAATGTGAGGTTTGGTTTAAAGGTATCTAGATCTCTAACTAGATCGTATTCTTTAATAGGATCCACTGGCTTTTCTAATCGGTTAGGGAATGGGGCAACACCCATTTTCATTTTCCCTCTTCCTTCCATCAGAGGAATTACAGGAACTTCTTCTGCCACTTGTGGCACTTCCTCCTCTTCTGCCTCCTGGACCTCTGGTCCTGTCTCTGTAACTGTCTCTGTAACTCTCTGTGGCACTGTAGGGCTCTGTACGGCACTGTTAGGCTCTGTTCTGTTCTGTTCTTCTGGTGGAAGATTGAACTTCACTGTTCTGGCAGGAGGGTTATTTTCTTTCTGGATAGGTGGTTCCTTCTGCTTTGCACGCGTGATGGCAGCAACTTCCAATTCCACTAAATTGGAGGTAGGCTCTTGGGCCTTGGCTAGACTATCAGTAGCACTGTTTTTCATTGGGGCTGGGCTTGGGCAGTCTTTTGCAGTGTGGCCTTCTCCTTTGCATCGACTGCATAAGGGTTTGTAATCCACTGACCTTCGAGGATTTGGACAATTTGGTGAAATGTGTCCCTTTTCTCCACATCTGTAACACTCCACTTCTGATCTCTGACCACCGCCAGACTGTCGTCCTCTGTAACTTTGAGAAGGAAATCTTCTGGGTCCGAAATTAGGACCAAACTCTCTAGGCTTGGGTCCAATATCTTGTGTTGTCATTTTGGATTCCAGCAAGTTGAATCTTGCGTCTTCTTCCTTTCTTCTCCTATCATGCATCTCCTTCAGAGAGCAAATGTCCTCTGTATGATTCTTCCGCAAACAGTAGGAACAGAAGGCTCCAGGGATTGTTGGTTTTCGTGTACATTCAGTGGCTAAATGACCTGCTTGATGACACTTACCACACCAAGTATTTGACCGCATCACATCTCTTCCTGCTCCTGCAACGTTGGATATGCTAGCGGTATTCACTTTCAACGTCTGTAGTTGTTCTGTAATCACATCCATCAACTCCTTTTTTATGTTTGCAACTGAATTGGATAAATAATCCTTCAAGCTTTCTTCTCCTGACGTACTGGCAGGAGGGTTTTGAGGAGTCTCTGTAATTACTGCATAAACGGGTTGGGCTGGTACAGAGGGGTCTCTGTTCTGGTTCTGATTCAGAGCTCCTGTTTGAACCGTTGGCTGTTGGCTCCAGTTGGTAGGATTCCACTGTTGCTGCTGACTTGCCATTGAGGAAATTGGTTGAGACCATGGTTGTTGTGGTTGAACCATCATTTGAGGCATGGATTGTGGCCACTGTGGATTTGGTGCACTGTACTGTGATACCGGGGGCATCTGTTGGTAGGGATAGGGAACAGTCCCTGGGACTGCATTTGGTGGGTACATCATTCCTGGCACAAGAGGAGGTAGGACTCCTCTTCCTGTATTCATTGCTAATCTAGCTTCCACTTCATCGTACAGTCTGGCACCTTCTGTTGCAGCTTGCAGTGTGGCTGGTCTTTGCAGCTCCACAAACTTACGGACTTCTGGTTGTAATCCTCTGAGAAACACTCCCTTCTGAATGCCATCATCTAGATTATGGTTAGTCCATCTCTTCGGGATGGATTCCATTCTTGAGACATAGGCTTCCACTCTTTCTCCAGAGGACTGACTTAGGTTCATAAATTCCTCTCTCATCCGCTCTTCAAAACCTTCACGCCTGAATTTAGTGAGGAAGGCCAACTTCAGGTCGTCCCATGTGCCAAAAGTTCCTGCTGCTTGTCTTTCATACCACTGAAACGCCGCGCCCTTGAAAGTGGCGGGGAATATCGCTAACCAATGCTCAGGGGTTCTGGCATTGTTAGCCACACACGCTACCATAAACTCTGCTACATGAAGATCGGGGTCTTCATTGTACTCTCCCTTAAAAACTGGCAATGGGACTACATTCGCTGGTCTGTCATCAATATTTCCAGGACGGATCTGGCTTGGAAGTGGACCTCCAGCAGGAGGAGGAAGGGCTTGATGTGCCATTGGGACTTCTGTAAAGAGTTCCGCAAGGGCGTCAAAGGCGGCTTCTGCTGCGAGCTCGTTCTCAGCCTTGATTTTTGCTTTCTCTCTTCTCACATACCTCTGGACTCGTTCTAACGCTTGCCTCTTTATTGCGTCATTCATCAGGAGTGTGGCTCCACTAGGTTGTTAGTGCTCCCCAGAGGATTAACAGAAGACTTCAGTCTCTGGAGGACTCTCTTGCCAACATTTCTTCTACTTCTTTCTTTTCAACGTCCCTGAATTCTGCTTTCATGCCACTGCACAGAGGAAGGTATTCGGTTCTGAAGGTGTCAAAATGCATACGTCTGAGCATTGTGGTGGTGCCATCATTATAGTAATGCCAGCTTCTGATGGTTTCAATAGTGTATGTTGTAAAAAAAACTCTGTCTACCAACTTCCAGTAGGTTGCTAATTGAACAAACAGAAGATTATCAGTACACCAAGCATCCCATGTATCTTGCTATTGAGCATCCACGAACAAATTCCAACTCTTTTCCTTCTTGTCTCTGTGAACCTCTACAGACCAAGACTCCTGTAGCTTCTTCACAATCTCCCATTTGATGTTGTCTGGAAACTTCTCAATGAATGCCAAATCTTCCATGGATGTTCATTCTCTCTGTTTCTGCTCTTCAGTTTGTTCCCAAACAGTTTGCCACCAAGATGCAAGTTTCTGCTGCTTCAACAGGAAGAGGAAACTGTCCACCACATAGAGCATGCATCATGATGGTGATATGTTTCCGCCATTGTGGGATGAACTTCTTGTGGAAAGTGGCTTTGATTATGAGAAATTCCAACTCTTCAGTGGAAGAAGGAACTTTACAAACATCCATTGAATTCTTCTATTCTTGACAATGCCATTTCCTTCATTTTCAGCCTCTTTTGGTGCTTGTTGATGGCAAGTTTCCCCGGCTGCGCACCAAAAACATGGAGCCCCGAGAGGAACACCAAGGAAAAGGGAATTCTCTTGCAAGAAAATCTATCTTGTAACATCAACAAGCTTGTTTATCATGTTTTATATGATCACAGTGAAGAAAAGAACACCAGGCACAACAAATCTTCATGCAGCATCATGTAAATCTCCCACGGTTTTTAATAGAATCAACCATATTCTTCAACATCCTCATAGAATCTATCAATGAAAAAAAAAAAAAAAAGAAGTACACCATCTTTGAATGGAAATACATCACATAGTATTCATCTTCAATATCTTCATAGTCTTCTCTCTCAATCTCTCATATACAATCACTCTGTTTCAATAGAATTGGCTATCTCTGACTCTCTCTCACACACTCCATCAATAATACATCATATCCTCACTACAATCTCTCAAAATTACTCTCAATAATCACTCTTAGGTCGTGGATACCCCTCCCAAGAGGTATGTCTGATATGAAAGGTCACCAGAGCCACTACAGTGTCTCTTCACAGCTCACTACTGTCACTTTACTCTAATCTTCTCTTGAGTCTTCAGCAGCTACTTCTTCCACTTCTTTCAGCTCTTTTGCACTTGTATTCACCTTTTTCCAAGGCTAGAAAACTTTCCCCAAAATCACACATACATTCCACAGAACACTTACAGAACAGTACCAGAACAGCTACAGTACAGAGACAGAACAGAAACAGAACAGAAGCAGAAGCTCTACAGAAGACCTACAGAAGGTTACAGAAGGTCATCAAAACTACATAACTCACTCTCAAACCATTTCAAACTCTCACAAAACATTCACTAAACTTTCACAATATCTCATTCTTCATCAATCAATACTCCATCTCTCCTTACAGAAGACAATCAGATAAAAAAACAGACAAAAACAGAACAAAACAGAAGGTATACAGAACCAATCAGAACCTATCAAAACATCACAGAACCATCAACAAACATCATGATCTTCCAAAACACAATCAATATCATCCAAAACCCTCTCAATCCACTTCGTAATCAATCAATCATCCCTTAAAATCAACCATTCAGCTCTCAAAAACAACAAAAATCAGCCAAAAAACAAGTCATTTCAACACTCAACATGGTAGTTTCAAGTGGTAATATATGATACTTTAGCAACCTGAAAAAAAATCATAAAACACCTTGAAAAAACATAAGTATTTTTTATAATGGTGCCAAAAAAATCAATGGAGCATACATAGAATGTACATGAACAACTCGGTCACACTCACATTGCTCCACTTGTATTTTGCATACACACTTAGGACTATAAGCAACATCTTCAGGTGAGATACTCAGCACCCATCACATAATGGTATGGACCATTCCTCTCTTAGTGGATCAGATGCCTCGGCATCCATCGATATTAATGCATCGATCATTGCCTCCATCTCAGGCTCCAAGATTGGAGGAAGGTCCGAAAAGGCTGCCTACAAATAAAAGAAAAGAAGAAAGAACAAGAATAAACCAAGAGGAGGCAAATGTACTTACCACAAAGGCCCGAGGATGGATTCTTCGTCTCCTCTTTGCGACATCCTCTCTTTCTCCTTTGTGCACTTCTCCCCCTTCTTCACGAATGGTGGCGGTGGCGGTAAGAAGCTCTCCTTCTCTCTTTCTCTCTTCCTCTCCCTCTCCCTCTCCTTCCCAAAGCCACGATCTCTTTCGCTCTCTCTCAAACTCTTTGCGAAAAAATGCTGCACTCGGGTTTTCACCGCTTTTTTTCTCAGAGTGGTGCCGCTATTTGCATCGTATTTGTGACACAAATAGCAACGTTGCTAATTTGCATAGGAAACGACCGTCGCTATACCCATCATTCCCTTGTAGTGCAAGCCCACCTATACAACCAAATTGGTTGCTTAAGGATTTTAAGTGTGAGCATGGTGTTGACTTTGATGAAGTCTTCTCTCTTGTAGTCAAGATGATTTCCCTACTCTTGGCTTTGGCTTTGGTTGCACAGCTACATTTGGCCCTCTATCAAATGGTTGTCAAGATGACTTTTTTACATAGGGCCTTGTATGATGTGGTTATTGGAGTTCCCACATCTTGAGTCTCTCTCTCTCTTGCTTTCTTGCTCCATCTGCCATGGCTCACACCTCCAATGCTTTCTTTTGCTTGTACTCTCACTTGGGCTTCACCCTTCAGTCATAGCTTATAAATTATAAGAATCTACATGCACTACTTATAATCAAGAACAATAGTCTAAATATAAAGCAATCGATTACAGGTAATGGGATAGATATCACATGGAACAGAGTCATATACATATTTGAACTTCATATCTTGCACTGTATAATTCTTAAAAAAATTAAAGTTAATGTATAAAAATCCAAATATTTAAAGTTATCTCATGCAACAAACATACGAATGGAAAACAAACAAATAAAAATCCTATTGATCACCAAATAAGAACATGAATTCTATGTCTAAATCACAAATTCTAGACAAAGAATACATTATTATGCAAACTATCGATTATTAAATGTAGAAAGTGAGCCCTAAATTGATATCCTCAAGCATAAGCTCTAAAGGTTAAGGGTTTGAAGATGACTATAGTAATGAGTCCTTACTCATGGTACTTGTCTGATGTACACCCCATCCCTAAGTTGTCTAAGAACATCCTCCCTATTCCTCAGGGAAGTTACTATATCTATATCCTCTACATCATGTGCATTCAATGCCTATTTATAAATATCTTTATCTGTGAATTTTTTGTGAATAAAACATAACCCTTTTCTATTCAATCTGTAAATAACTTCTTTATATCATACCTTCATGTATGTAAAAAATGTATAAAAATGGTATTTTAAAAATGCCTTATTTTGAACCCACGTGATGCACACATATATTCATGAGTAACGTACCCGAGCCCTATTCTTGCCTCATTCTAAATTGTGAAGACTTGCTTGAAAAGTATCATTCTCCACTACCACCTTGCTGCTTACCTACTATCGAAAGTAATTTGTGTTAGGTTGCTAGTGCAAAATTGGCACACCTCAAGATAGCCTTTATAATTTCCTTAGAGGTAAGAATGGGGAAGATGTTCCTAAACAAGTCAAGGTGAACATGAGTATTAAACAATTACCATGATTTAGGAATCAACACTATGTTAGCCTTCTTAGATAAGCTTATTGAGCTTATGCTTGAGGATATCAAGGTATGTTGGGTGTCACCTAAGGATTTAGAAAAGTAGTCTAGGGATACACACTAAAGTGAGCACCATGAGAAGTTATCTAGATAAGTGTTCCAATGTCTTGAGAAGGAACCTCTAACCAAGAGTTCTCAATCACTCCATCCTCAAGGATCAAAACCTAATGATGATGGGTATAGTCCCAACAAAAGCTTTTGGTACATGGGACAATTATACAAGCAACGTTAAATACTCACAATGTCACACACGTGCAATGGATCACTTGTTGGACCTCCTTCATTGTTGTTAGTCTTAAGTTGTATCTAGTAAAACACATTAATACTCCTTTCACAAGTCCATGCAAATATGAGGCTCTTTCTAAAGGTCTTCCAATAAGTCCGAAGGTCTTCTAATTGAGTCACTCATTGTTATTTATCGAAGAAAATATCATAGTTCATCTTTGATTTTCGATTGAAAAAATAAAAAATAAGGTGCTCAATTGAAAGATGAATGAATGATCTTACATTTTGATTTACTTTTGTAAAGTGACCATTAACTTGTTTGATCCTATATATCTTAAAACCAATGAGAGTGCTACTTCCACATGGAAACAATTGCATGCATATACTATTATGAGTATTCAAGCTCATTTGGATAACAATCTAACCTACTAGAGCATCATTGTTGGAATTGTTTGAATTATCAACACCAACTTTGGATCCTTGAGGATGGATTGACTAAGCTCTCCTATTTGGGTGCACTTTCTGAATATATTAGATTGCCTAAAAGAATAACTTCTCATGGTGTTCACTATAGTATATATTGTTATGCTACTTTTTTTCTACATCCTTTCCTTGAGAGTGCCTAACAATCAAGTTGTCCTTTTAGATGTCAATATACAATAAGATGTATGTTGAAGACTACTTAGATGAGTACAAGACCATGCTATTGCTTTAGAAAATATATGATTTCTCGCCTATCTTGGAAGTATAAGTTTTCACCTCAAAGTATTCACTATCCAATACTATTATTACAAAAATTGATTATCATGTCTTTGAATAGAATTGATCAACTAGCTTTTGCAATAGTGAAATGGCAATAGTATGTTTACAAAAGTATGTTGAAAGAGAGTACCTAGGTCATGTTTGGAAAAGTGGAGGTGCATTTCAATTCTCATAGGATATCCACATGTCTAGTTTAGCAACTGTCAAGCTTGAAAGTTGTATTGGAAGTAAAGGATCAATCTTGTTATGGCAAGGAGTAGTTTGCCCCTTGTACAAGATAGTCTATTAGCTTGTGTTCTCACACTTTGCAAGTCAATATGTTTATTACAATAACTCCAAAGTTTACAACAAATGTAGAATTTGTCTACAAGGTCTGCAAAGTTTAGTGTAGGAAGGACCACATTTATCATCATGACTAAATCACATTTAAAGTTGTACTTGTCTTGTAGATAACTACATTTAATGGAGAGCTTCTTGACCATTAGCCTCCATCTTTGTACGTTGATTTTGTATGCTCCTAGCCATTGGTCATTCCTTCCACATCTGATGTAAGTAATCAAAATAGCCATGAGATAAGAGAGCTCAATGTCAGTGAGGTCATGCTGATTTTGGATTTCCCCAAGCGCGAGCCATATGGGTACACCCTTGTTATGCAAAGCTCTAGCCCTTGTGCCCCTTCTATGGATGTGCAAAAGAAATCGAAAAGCACCTCTTCTAGGACTACTTACATGTCACCCCAATGTGGGAGGTGGCTCAATCAAGCCAATCTCACAAGCAATTTTTGGATGACAACAATCCTCTTTGGAGGCCATGCAAGTTTGAATCCTATCACTTGGAAGCTTGTTAGCCTAGTCAGTGGGCTAGCACTTCGATTGATATGGTCTAAGACAAACAATCTGATCTTTAGAAATGCCAAGAGAGAAAAGCCTCACAATGGTATCGATCAATGTAAGCTTGAGTTGCTGTCAATGCTTAGAATGATCAAGGAGAAAGATTGGACTTATAAGGTGACGTATAAAAAGATATGTTATAAGGCTCAGTGCCTCGCCGCGTCATTATGATGCACCTTTTCGACCTTTATGAATATATGAGCATTGAGCAAGCGCATTAAAAAAACTAAGTTTAATGGATGCTTAACAATGCATTTATGTAGCTAAAATGGTGATTGGGGTTGTAAATTGTAATTTCTTTCCCTGGACAAAGTGGGCGGTGCACGTGAGTGAACTGGTACTAGTAGTGGGGGCGTGGCTGCCTTTGCAATCCGCAGCCGGCTATAAAAGCCGGCTGCGGTCCGCACCAGCCTCTCATCGCCACATGCAATATTGCAAGCATATTACTAGTCCTGCATTGAGCGCCAGTCTAGTGCAATCAGCTTAATTACATTCGCTTCAGCTAGTCAGTCATGGACTCAGCCTGGTTCCAGGGCTTTGTCGATCGCTGCCGCCAACGAGGCTCCCTTGCTTCAGTGAAGGAGTGGGTTGCAGCCCATGCCCAGCCGGCCCCTGCTGTCGCTAGCAAACCGGCGGCTCACTCGACCGGGCGCCTCGGCGTCACTCCCCGGTCGGTGCAGATAAGCCCCAGGAACGACGTGCGCACGTCCGCCGTTGCTTCAGGGGCTGGCATAGACCTCAGCTTTCCACCAGCCTCGTCCTCCCCCAGCGACTACAACATCTTTGCAGACATCACCCTTCACGACCAAGCTGCCGCCACCATAGCCAGCGCCTCTCAGGAGCTAAGCGGGTTCACCGCCGATATGGCGTTGGACGAGGGGGTGGTCCTCGATAAGTTCCGCGCGTACCTCAACGACTTCATTGCGCCGCACTGGCTGATGACGTTTTACAGGCAGCAGGAGGCCGTTCATGATTCCGACAATCATAGCCAGTTCGTGCGCGACCTGGTAAGCATCGTAACAGAAGGGCTGCGGGCGGTGGGGGCGGGTGACGAAGACATCGCGCGAGCGGAGGAGTCTGTGCAGAGCCTGTCGCAGAGGCTGTCCGGCAGCAACAGCCAAGAGGAGCAGCTCACCCTCTTCTCCAGTTTCTGGATACAGAGGCCCAATTCAACCGACCCTGTCAACTACGGCATCTTCTACACCACCGTGGAAGCCCGCTACACGCCCAATGGCAAGACCGAAGTCCTCAGCACCTCCGTCAACACCTACTCGGTCATTTTCTCTCTCAACAGTGGCGTGCTCATCGAATATGAGGAGGATTACAATGCCCTGCTGACGAGGTCGGTGGGAGACTGGCTCAGTGCTCACAATATCTGAGGATGCAATGCAATTCCCACCTCATGATCCGCCGGCTTTCCACCAGCTGCTCAGAAAATAAAACAAGCCCAATACTACATGGCGGTTGAGGTTGACTGGGCGCACCTGGCTTCTCTTCTAGTACGGTTGAAATTGAGATGAGCTTCTCTCTCTTTTGTTTCCAAACGCGCGCGCGCACACACACACTCACGAGTCACTTCAGACACTCACACTCACTGATCTCACTCTCACTCTCACACACACACACTCTCTCTGTCTGTCTGTCAACACTCTCACTCACTCTTTCATACACACACACTCTCTCTCTGTCTGTCTGTCAACACTGAGCAGATTGGTTAATAGAATGGACTCACTCTCTCTCACTCTCACTCTTACTCTCACTCAGGCTCTCTCTCTGTCAGTCAGCACTGAACAAATTGGTTAATAGAATGGAGTTTGGCAACATGTGCGTATGAAGGTTAATCCGTCTAGTTGATTGGGCGCTCCTCCTTGAAAGGACGACTCAAGGTGCAAGTAGTTTAACGTTTCTCTCTCTCTCTCTCTCTCTGTCTCTCTCTCTCTCTCATTTACGATCGTTTTCATGTGAGCTTAAACAAACATTTAAACATTCCCCATTTGCAATTTTCATGTGGCAACAAACATAATTTCCTATGCACAAATGGATATAATGTCTGCAAGCGAAAAGGGGGGGGGGGGGGGCGCGCGGCACTGGGGGCTGCTGACTTTAAAACAAGGGTTGAAGCCATAATTCTACAACCCTAGTTTTTTCCACGTCTTCTTGCATGCTAGTATGCACACAATGAAGTAGCTTGATACAACCAAATGTTCAATGCAAATATGAAACAAGAACAAGAATGACCAAACAATAGTATTCATTCCATTATAATATGTACATAAAGCTTTGAAAACCAAAGCTTGACTTACATACAAGATAGAGAAACTCAAGTATGTGAAATCTTGGCTTGGATTACAATTTACAAGTACTCTAACCAAAGATAGTATGTCTCATCTACTACCCTTATTAAAAGCATTTGACTTGCTTGTTCGTGCTTTCTTCTCTCCCTCTTCATAGTCTTATGCATACACAAATGAGACACCTTAAATATCAACCACAATAAGAAAAACATTAGAATTCTTAAAATTAGAATCATACAAGCTTAATGAATCGCTTTCCAACTTAACAAATTGTTTGAATATTTCAATACTAGAATTAAAAACCAAATTATAATTGAACTAATTAGATCATTCTCATATACCTTTTTAGATTTATAAAAGCTAAGTCCAATGCTCTAGTTTTTTGAGAATAATAGCATCTTGTGTAGTAATGATCTCTTTGAACTATTCCTTAGATGGAGTCTTGGTAGGAAGTGGCCAATCATCAATATGTTCTTGTATCTTCATATCCAATAAAGGGGGTAAGTACTTGACAATGTAATTTATCATTCAAGGAGAGCATTAGGAAAATTTTAGATCTTAAAATAACCCTATAAGGAAGCTTAACTAAAACATTCTCTTTAAAAATAGAGGTACAGTAAATTCTTTGTAAATAAACTCCAATTTGTTGTGTAGATTGCATGTTTAGATCTTATTCTTCAAGAGCTTTCTAGTGATATATAGATTGATGGGGTTTGGAAGTGGAATAAGATAGTTATACCAAAGATTTTACTTGCCTAGGAAATATTATTGTAAGAAAGTCTTCTTTAATGTTACATAGACTTGTTTTTGGCAAAAAAACCAAAAATACAAAAGGAAAAAAAAGGATCACCTAATATACAAAATAAATATATTCGAATTTTGAATGCCAAACTTTCTAATCATTTGGAAAGTTGAACAAGGTAGACATAGGAATGGGGTGGAGTGCAAAAAGGCTTTCTAGTACACACACACACACTCTCTCTCTGTCTCTATCTCTCTCTCTCTCTCTCTCTCTCTCTCTTTACATAATGCTCTTATGTGTCCACACTTTATGGTCACTCTTGATTTATTTCGATAGTAATGTGTGTGAGCACATGACTTAGGACCACTAAAGAACTTTTTCCCTCTTTAGAAGGCTTTTTCCTTGAGCCTTATATATGTCTCTAGAATACTTAGCCTTATAAATATTCTCTGATACATCTAAATATAATTTGAGTTGCACTCTCTCCAGCTTCTTCCAAGTTGCATACTTACATTCCTACAACCCTAAATCTAATCATTTGTATTAGAATGGTCTCACATATGGTCTGGAATATATGATATGAGAACTCTATGAGCAGACATATTTAGATCATTCAACATGCTCAAATGGAGTGGACCTTGCTTAATATTCATATCCCTTGGTACTATTGTTGCCATTTAATACTTGAATATCAATGGACTTATAAAAGCTCTTTATAATGTGAAAATACATCAAGCTATAACTACAAAAAACTTGGGCCAGTGCTTGTTAACAAGGTGTGCTGAAGGTTGACTGGTTTCGTGCGTACAAAGGGGTTGGAGCCACAATGAGACAAGAGCCCTCTAGGTTTTGGTCAATTGAGTGTTCAAAGCCATTACGGACAACACAGGAACCATACATATTACCAGCACACTATGAGCAAGCTACTTACGATTTTGCCCCAGATTCTCACAGTCCATGGAGGCAAGTTGTGCCTATCAATCCTCAAGGATGATGGATGTTTGACACCACCTCCAGGGAGGTGTACCAAGACAGTGTACAAGAAGATGAGTCAACTTCTATAGAGCCCCATTCACTCACAACATTAGCACAAGAAGAGCACTAGGAAAAGGAAGTGAGCGACAATGATGCAATAAATGATGAGATGGAGGATCTTGCCTTGGATTTGGACTTTGAGCCTCCTATAGACCCTAAACCATCGATAGCTTTGGCACCTAAATCCCATATACACAGTGAGGAGAGTGGAACAACCCAACTTCTATAAAGCATTGTACTTGACTATCACTTTCATACTGGTGAATACAATATCATGATGCTTTCCTCTTTTAGTTCGTGTCACTGTCATTGTTAGTCCAATACTGTGGGAGCTCTTGCTCAACCGCCAAACCCACGGACCGCTTATTGTTTCAAGCGTTCTAAGTGAGCTCGAATGGCTACCTCTCACATAGCTGACGCGCGTTTGAACCTATAAATGTAGCGAGCTTACCTCGATGCCAAAATGAGTTGCCTCCTCCTTCACATACACTGGTAGCTCCACGATCCTTGATGCTAGCTCAAGCACCCCTCAAGCCTCCTCCATCAAGCTCCATCCACCATAGACGTGCACCCGTGAGATCTTTGCTGTGGAAAGGTGGATTCTGGGCCAAGGCTGGGGGATCTCAAAGTGCCAGTCCACAATAGAGATCTCAAAGTGCCAGGCCCATGGCACATTGAGATCTTTGTTGTGGAAAGGTGGATTCTGGGCCAAGGCTAGGGGACTCGTTCGATTGGAAAGCTTCGAGAATGATTTGGGTGGAGAATTAAAGTTGTGTCGAGTGGATGATGGGGGCCTCTAAAGTTGGTGGTTTGCAACATCTTGTTGTACTTGGGAGGAGAAAGTGCTCGACCTAAGGGGAGTGTCTATCTCATCGTGCTGTGCTTGGTGCTCGTGCTGGTGGAATAGAGAGTTGGATCTAACTCTAGGTAAGCCTGGGTGATGTCCCATACTTGAGAACCCTATTCGTGTAAAGAGAGATGTGGTGTGTGTAGCTTAAGGTAACAAGTCTAACTATAGGCGAGTGTTATCTCCTTAGGTGTGTCCTGCCCTTGGGGTGCCCTAAGAGTGAAGTGGGGAGGAAAAAAGCGCTATGGGGTTAGAAACGGGACCGACCGGCTGAGGTGCGCCATGTAGGTAGGGTTGTTTCTCTTAGAAGGGAGAGTGTTACAGAAAGCCATCCATGTAAACACATTGTTGTCGCAGATGCGTCTCCGCCACAGTGACTGGCACTCGTATTCGGGCACGGACCGAGGCACTTCAAAAACTTTATTTTGCCAGTATTCCGTATCCTCGGTGTCCCAAAGGGTGGGATTCTTCTCTTTCTTTCAGCCGCCGCTGTTGGCTTAGCCGGCTCTCAACGTTGATCACCTCGTCCACTATTTTAGGGGAAAGGACTCTATGCAGGGCATTGGGGATGAGAAAGTTGAAGTTGAAGGGCTGCTTCTCTTTTTCATGTCGTCACTTCCAGATTATGAGCTCCACATGGAAACTAGTCGGCACGTGATTTGGGCACGGTGGGAGGGGTACAGACGGTTGTGCCATAGGGTTAGCCCTCAATCTTTGTCTATCTTCTGTTGAGATATCGAGCTCCACTCGTGATACGCCAGGGTGACCGTTGTGTATTTATGTCACCGACTTGTCAGTTGCAGACGCGGTTGGTACACCGCCGATGAATAATAGCTACATGATAGCTATCCTTATCTACTCTAGTTCGTGGCTCAGTTAGTATGCCACCCTAGTTAGTTGAGTTTGGTTTTGAGACCCATATAGAGGGTTCTTCTATTTCTTTGTACTTGAGTTCTTTTGGCTTACACAACTAAGAAGAGGAAAACTGTTTTCAGCCTCCACCCTTGTGTGTCTTCCCCCATTGTGCAAGCAAGAAAGCTTCAAGCGAGACTCCTTCCTTCTCTCCCACAATCTTGACATGGTATCAGAGCCTTGTTCGTGGTAAGGAGCTCAAGAAAGCAAGCCAAGCTCGCGGTGGTCTGGTAAGAGGAGCAGTGTTGCTTTCATTTCCTGTTTTGGGAGCAGATCTCTGCAGGTAGCACAGCCGGAAATTGCAGGAGTGCATTGTCTCAGGTTGAGACGCCCTTCGCGGTGAAGCAAGAGGGCAGTATATGCTGCGGGAGAGGGCTTTAGCCCTTGGCGACCTTGTTTTTTTTATTTGAGGCCATTTCAGGGCCTGTTTTGCAGACGGAAGTTTTCTGCACGCACTCAAGAAAAGGCTCAGTTTTATGCTGTGCGACCACTGTTCTACAGGTCGGTGAAAAGTTACTGTAGAAATTGCATCGTATGCTTGTGCGCAGAGACATTGGGAGTTTCAGAATCATCCTTGGTTCCTGTTTATGCAAAATCGTCACTAGGAAGTGACTGTGTGGTCAAATACCACTTTCGCCAGTTTTGCAGATTTGCCCTTGTGAGGGTGAAGCTGTGTTTTTTGTAGTGACAGAATTTCTTGCAGTATTCTGTAATGGCGTCTGATTCTCTTTCACAGATTGTCACTGAAAAGCTTGACAAGAACAACTTCCAGGCATGGAAGTTTAGAATGACGAATTTCCTTATGGGAAAAGGATATTGGGAATTTGTTGCAGGAAATGAAGAAGAACCAGTTCTTCCTGATGTTCCCAATCAACAACAAATGCAGGCATTTAAAACATGGCATGAGAGAGCCAGGAAAGTTATGTATTGGCTGTCTATCAGTATTTCAGACTCTATGATTGTGCATATTCAGGATGCAAGTACGCCAAAGGAGGCATGGGATACTTTGTCAAAAATGTATAGCACAAATACGCAAGCCAGGAAAATGCAGCTCAAGCAAGAGTTGCATAATGTGCAAAGAGAAAGTATGAGCATCAACGACTACCACATGAAGGTGAAGAAGATTGCTGATGCACTTGCTTCCATTGGGTCGCCAGTGGAAGATGATGATTTAGTTTCCGTGACCTTGAATGGTCTAGGAAAGGATTATGCACAGTTTCGGACATCCATTTCAGTTCGTGAAAGATTTCCTGATTTTGAGGAGTTGATTGCTCTTCTAATTTCTGAGGAGCAGAGAAATGGTGGTGCATCTTCTTCAGGAGGAACTTCAAAAGAAGCTGTCTTCTACTCAAATGCTGGAAGAGGTAGAGGCAGAGGTAGAGGAGGCCGTGGTAGAAATCAGAATATGCAGCAAACTCAAGAAAACCAGTCCTATGGAGGAGGACGTGGTAACTCTAGAGGCAGGGGGAGCCAAAGAGGTCGTGGTGGATGGCAAAGAGGTCAAAATGCAAACAGTAATGTTGAATGCTACTATTGTGGTAAAATGGGTCATATGGCTAAAGACTGCTATAAAAAGCAGAATGACATCATGAATGGAAAACTGCAACAAGGGAATTATGCATCTTCTAACAGACAGGGTGATGACAGAAATGAGCATTTGTTCATGGTGCAGCACATGAACAATTCTATGACAAGTGCAGAAGAAAGCAATGATGTATGGTATGTTGACTCAGGTGCATCAAACCACATGACAGGTCATGCAGAATGGATGGAGGATGCAAGGAAAATGAAAAAACCAGGATTTGTGGAGACTGGTGATGATACTGCACATCCTATTGTGCAGATTGGAAAAATTCCCTTGTCTATGCAGGATGGGAAAAAGAAATACCTGTCCGATGTATTTCATGTCCCGAATATCACCAAGAATCTGGTTTCTGTTGGTCAAATGGTTGAACAGGGCTTGCAGGTCAGATTTAATCCTCATGGATGCTTTGTTGAGGATATGAAAAATAAAGGTCGCTTGATAGCAAAAGGAAAGAAGAAGGGCAGAATGTTTACATTGGATGCAGACATGTCTGAATTGAGTGCAGCAATGTTTGCACATGGGACCGGTGTAGTTGCAGATATTGATATCTGGCATAAACGCATTGGTCATGTTAATGTACAGCGACTTAAATCAATACAGGCCCAAAACATTGTTGCAGGATTGCCTAAATTCAAGGTTGCAGAAATGCATAAGGTATGTGAAGCCTGTCAGTTTGGAAAACAGGCAAGGAAACCATTTCCTAGACATGTTCAAGAGAGTGAGAAGCCATTGGAATTAATCCACTCTGATGTGTGGACTACTAAAGCTGCATCTCTTGGAGGCTGTCATTATTTTGTCACTTTTATTGATGACTATAGCAGGAAAGTTTGGGTGTATTTTATGAAAAAGAAAAGTGAAGTTTTTGGGCATTTCAAAACCCTTAAAGCTATGGCTGAAAAAGAAACAGGTCTGCAAATAAAATGCCTGAGGTCAGATGGAGGGGGAGAGTACCTCTCAAATGAGTTTGCAAAGTTCTTGCAGGAGCATGGCATAAAGCAGCAATATTCATGCAGTTATACCCCACAACAAAATGGAATTGCAGAAAGGAAAAACAGGCATATTGGAGAGGTATCTCGTGCCATGCTCAATGAAAAAGACTTGCCAGATTTTTATTGGGCTGAAGCAGTTGCTACAGCAGTCTACATAATGAACAGGACTCCCACTGCAGCAATACATGGAATGACTCCAGAGGAGAGGTATACTGGTAGGAAACCAGATATTTCTCATTTGAAAATTTTTTGTTGCATTGCCTATGTACATGTGCCAGATGAGCTGAGATCCAAGTTGGATCCAAAAGCTGAGAAGTGCGTCTTTATTGGTTACTCTCTGCAGCAAAAAGGGTATAGATGCTATAACCCTTCTACTCGTAAGTTTACAGTGAGCAGAGATGTTGTTTTTGATGAGATGAGTAGCTGGTATAAACCAGTAAATGTGATTGATGATGAAGATGCACAAAATGGTAATGCTACACAGAATTCACAGCAGCAGTCACAAAATATTAGTGGACCTGGAGCGTCCTCTAGCAGTGGTTCACATTCTTCGCCATGGACAGGCAGATTGAGATCAGGAGAATCTTCTCAAAGCAATGCAGATAGTGGTATGCAGGTATCACGAAAAGGAAAAGAGAAGGTTGATCAGCCCATGTTTGATGTGAATGCAGGTCACTCTTATGTGGATGGTGAATCCAGTGGCTCAGAACAGAGCATTGATGATGAGTTGGGTATTCCTTCTATTGTTACACCTGGAGTAAGGAAGACCAGGGATGTTTTGAGAGCACCTGGGAGTGAACCTACTTTGCGCAGGTCTACAAGAGCTAGGTATCCTGTGAATAGGCTGAAATATGATGGATTTACAGCCATTCACTATGCATATATGGTCAAAGTGATACAGGAACCAGAACCCACATCTTTTGAGCAAGCCATGGGAAAAGAAAAATGGGAGAAAGCCATGGATGAAGAAATGGATGCCTTGGAAGCAAATGCTACATGGGAGTTAGTACCTTTGCCTAAAGGTAAGAATGCAATTGGCTGTAAGTGGGTTTATAAGGTGAAGCACAATGCAGATGGTTCTGTGAACAGGTACAAGGCAAGATTAGTAGTCAAGGGGTATGCACAAACATATGGCATTGACTATGAAGAAACATTCAGTCCGGTTGCAAGGATGGCAACTGTAAGAGCAGTCATTGCTATGGCTGCATCAAAGGGATGGTCTTTACATCAGATGGATGTAAAGAATGCCTTCTTGCATGGTGATTTACAAGAAGATGTCTATATGGAGCAGCCACCAGGTTATGTGCATGCTGTTCATCCTGAGTTTGTTTGCAGGTTGAAGAAAGCCTTGTATGGCTTGAAGCAAGCACCTAGAGCATGGTCTGACAAGATAGGACAGTATCTTGTCACTATTGGCTTTCAGATTTCCAAGGCAGATTTCTCACTTTATGTGAGAAAAACAGAGAAAGGTATTATGCTGCTTGCCATTTATGTTGATGATTTGATTATGACAGGTGACAGTGATGAAGATATCCTTCATGTGAAAATGCTATTGAAGCAAAAGTTTGAGATGAAGGATTTGGGAGAGCTGCGTTATTTCTTGGGCATTGAAGTGATTAGATCACCAAGTGGGATACAGCTCTTGCAGAGGCAGTATGGATTGGACATGCTGTCCAAATATGGGATGACAGGCTGTAAGCCTATTTCAGTTCCTTTGGAGCAGAATGTGAAGCTGAGCGCAGATGCAGGTGAGCTTCTGGAAGACCCTACTATGTACAGACGCATAGTAGGAAGCTTGATTTATGTGACTATTACCAGGCCAGATTTGAGCTATGCTGTTGGATTGGTAAGTCAGTTTATGCAGGCTCCAAGGAAACCACATTTGGATGCGGCTAGACGCATACTCAGGTATGTAAAGTCCACATTGCAGTATGGACTATTTTATGAGACTGGGGTTCAGATACAGCTGCATGGATACACTGATGCTGATTGGGCTGGTAGTATTTCTGATAGACGATCTACCAGTGGATATGTGTTCTCTTTTGGGAGTGCTGCAGTCACTTGGAGCAGCAAGAAACAGCCTACAGTTGCCTTGTCGAGCACAGAGGCTGAGTACAGGGGTGTAGCAATGGCTGCATGTGAGGTAGCTTGGTTGCATAAGCTACTTTATGATATGCATCAGTCTACAGATGGGCCAGTTGTCATTTATTGTGACAACATGAGTAGTATACACTTGGCAAATAACCCAGTCTATCATGCTAGAACAAAGCACATTGAGGTGCATTATCACTATGTGCGAGAGAGGGTTTTACTAGGTCTTATTGATCTAGTTTATGTCAGCACAGAGGATCAGATAGCTGACATATTCACGAAGACATTGGGCGCAGAGAAGCTGCGCAAGTTCAGAGACCTGCTTGGTGTGCAGGAATTGGGATTGAGCTCGAGGGGGAGTGTTGAGATATCGAGCTCCACTCGTGATACGCCAGGGTGACCGTTGTGTATTTATGTCACCGACTTGTCAGTTGCAGACGCGGTTGGTACACCGCCGATGAATAATAGCTACATGATAGCTATCCTTATCTACTCTAGTTCGTGGCTCAGTTAGTATGCCACCCTAGTTAGTTGAGTTTGGTTTTGAGACCCATATAGAGGGTTCTTCTATTTCTTTGTACTTGAGTTCTTTTGGCTTACACAACTAAGAAGAGGAAAACTGTTTTCAGCCTCCACCCTTGTGTGTCTTCCCCCATTGTGCAAGCAAGAAAGCTTCAAGCGAGACTCCTTCCTTCTCTCCCACAATCTTGACATCTTCTTCCACCAATTTCCTCCTCTTCTCCTGAAGGGTGGTTTTTCTTTTCACAGACGCATCTGCTAACTGCCCCTGCCCTTCAAAATGGGGTGAAGGGGGTTGTGGGACCGCTTCTTCTTCAAATCCGTCTGGGTTGATTCGTAGTTCAACCTCACTCCTTGGGCGCTCTTGCTGTTGTACCTCTTCTACAAACCCCAGAGTATCAATCTCCTAGGTGGTTAGGCTGGCCGATAGCAAGTACCTATGTTGTTCATCAAGGCTCAGTCCAACTACAATGGGTTGGGGGGGCATATGTAGCCCTGCTCGCAGAGCTCTGCATGCTATGCTCAGCGTCTTCATTACCGCCTCCAAGGGCTCCCTTTCCTCTGCATGAGTGGTATCCATCAGGGTATTCAGGAAGATTCGTAGTTCAACCTCACTCCTTGGGCGCTCTTGCTGTTGTACCTCTTCTACAAACCCCAGAGCATCAATCTCCTAGGTGGTTAGACCGGACGATAGCAAGTACCTACGTTGTTCATCAAGGCTCAGTCCAACTACAATGGGTTGGGGGGGCATGTGTAGCTCTGCTCGCAGAGCTTTGCATGCTATGCTCAGCGTCTTCATTACCGCCTCCAAGGGCTCCCCTTCCTCTGCATGAGTGGCATCCATTAGGGTATTCAGAAAGATTCGTTGTTGAGTATTGAAACCCAGTCGGGCTGCCTCTGCTCTGCCGTTTGCTAGAACTTTCTCTTTTTCCAAGAGAGCTAGGCGATCGTCAAGGTCTTCACTCTTCGTTCATTTTGGCTTGCCCACTCTTCGGCTCTCTTTTTCATTTACTCCGTACCTTCTCCCTGTCTTTGCACCAGGGCCATGAGCCTCTGCTCTTGGTCTTTCAATTTCCTCCTCATTCTCTCTTGCTCCTCTCTTTGAAGGCTCAGATTTTTTATTATGGTTTCCATTTGTCGGTGGTGTTGTTCCTCTTATTGATTCCTTCCTTCTTCCCCTATGGCAAACTCTTTCATGCCCCATTTGATCCGACCTATTTTTGCTGCCAGATCCTCGTGTTGCATGATTAGAAGCTTATACTCTTCTTGCATTTTCTCTAGATCTTGATTTTCATCTATGAGCTGTCACCAGTAGCTTCGCTTCTTTTCTTCTTTGGGTTTTAGTTCCCGTTTCAGGTCAAGGGTTTCTTTTAGTTGCGCCATTTGCCCCGTCTTTTCGAGCTGGAAGGTTGCTACCGACTCCTTTTCTGCTTCCAGCTTAGTCACCGCTATCCTTCTTTCCTCCCTTGCCTTCTCTAACTGAGAGAGTAATTCATCAATATATTCATCATGGTTTGCTAGTGGCGCCATAGTTGTAGGGATTGGGGTGGTTGAAGCTTCCATCTTTTGGCATTTTGGATATTGGCTAGACTCGGCATCTATGGTTGGCCTTTTCTGCCCGGTGGCTGTGGTCTCCCCACTCTTTCCTTGTGCTAGTTCCTTATTGATAAAATACTACATCCACGCCACAAAACTGTTCACATTGGTGCTGGTCGTGATGCTTGGGGTGACAGTGATTGCTTCGCTAGTGGGCACCAAGAGGGGCGGGATGGGATGGGTGGGAGCCTTACCCTTGCCTTCAATGACCATGGGTAGCATGGCTTTGGGTACTTGAGCACTTGAGCCGGGTCCATCTTCCCTTGGCGGGCTTAAAGCCCCTAGGCCATCGAGTCGGCTTTGTTGTTCTATGGACCGACGAGTTGCTTCGGCCATGTCTTCCTCCTCTTGTCTCGTCAACTCCGCCTCCTTTTCCATAGCTCTTCTTTCTCTCTCTTCTTTTGTTTTCCTTGATTCCTCTGCCAACTTTTTTGCTTCTTCCTTCTCTTTCTTTTTCCTCTCTGCATCCTCTCTTAGGGATTCCCTTTTGGCTCTCTCTAGGTCTTCTTTTTCCTTTTCCTAACCCATTCTGTTTCTTCTTCTGAGCTGCCTTTCCAGTGGCCTTCTTTGTTTTTTTCCTTCCGGATTGAGCCTCCTGCTCCTCCTTCTCTGTCTTGGTTTTTTTCCTATCGCTCGATTGCACTTCCCCTTGGTGGGTCAGGGACCTATCTAGGGTCTCATCCGCTCCTTCGTTTCCTTGTTGGGCTTCTTTTACAGCCTCCTGGATGATGGTCGTTAGCACACTTCCATACCCGATGAAGGAGGATTTTGAGGAAGGTTTCATCTTCTCCTTATTTTTAGAGGCCATCTGCCTGCCTATTGCCCAGGGCTAGTGCTTTGGTTGCTTGGTCTATCGTCTTATGCACGTAGCCATTCCAATCCACCTCAACCATGGTGGGGGCTGCCACATTCCCAGCATAGGTACACTGATCCAGTGCATGAGGGAGTTATTGCGTTGGCTGGAGAAAAGTGAGTGCACCAACTTTGCCTACATGCGGATCTCAGCATCGCGGATATCCTGTATGCTGATGCCCTCGCTTGTCAAAACATGTTTCCTCTTCATCTTCAATATAGCATACACATCTCTCTTGTGTTTTTCCTCCACCTTAGGTTCCAGCCCCAGTGCCTTCTCCACCAAGGCCTGGTTTAATGGCACCTACACCTATCGAGCATTGTCCCCTCTTCCCATAGTTACCGTTCTGCTTTCTTAGTTGGGGTCGTATGTTCATAGAAATTCCACACACGTTACACTGTTCCACTACTCTACTTGCAGCTTGCTCCTTAGGTACCACCTTCTCAAGGTTGTGAATGCTGCAGAATTTCAGCTGACTATAAGCACGGTTTTCTAAGCTGATGCCGTACTGCATTCTCTTCTCCTCCGTAAAAGGGAGTCGGTGAGCGCGATCGTGATGCGACATCTTTCGTTCTTGTCATGAACCATCATTCTCATTAGTGCTTGCGAAAGAGTTATTTGCTGAAAAGAAAGGCTTTGTGTTTGTTGAATGAAAACATTTAAGCTCCAACATAAACTTTCATTTCAAATTTTTCCACCCTTTAATTCAAATTTTTTGTGACATTTTTTCTCACTCACAAATTAATATGTTTCTTTTCTTCCTGCATTTAAATGTCGACTGAGGTTTTCACATTGGTGTGTTTTTTCCTCACGTGTTTATGCATCTACTTGATTTTGATTGGTTCCCATTTGACTCACCCACCTTACCTTATCCCCTCCCCTTCCGGATTTGGGGAGAATCCTTCCTAGGATTGAAAGCTAGCTGGCCCAAGGATGCCAGCTTATGGCCGAGTGTCTACTTTTGCATGAGCCAAGCATAGAAGTTTGGATTGTACTCTAGCTAAGCATCGCAATCTAGATCGAAGGGTTGGGTACCTACATGTATGATGTAAGCAAGGACATCTGTCAGGATGCCACTGGAATCAATGCGACTAGCAATATGTAACTCTTTCTCTGTCAAGAGAGGCAATCAAGGTAATGGTGTCCTTTGATGTGCTCTTCTAGGGGTCGGTCACGAATAGTGGTTAACACCCTATATGAGGTTGGAGCGACATAAGTTAGGTCGTATTCTGATATCTTGATGGCTCGTCGCTGCTCAGTGTTGGTCATTATTTGGCATCCCTTGAGTTCCCATTGCAATCGAAGGGCGTATCACCTCCGTCACAAGGGACTTTTAATCATTTCCTACATAGGAAAAAAAAGGAAATTCCCTACCAATTCCCTAGTTAAAAATACACACAAGTAGGGAAAGTAAATAATAGGGAAAGTGGAACATTTCCTAGTTAGAGAAACTAGGGAATTGCATAGGAAATTCCCTACATAGGAAAAAAATCCCCGAAAATTAATAGGGAATCAATTTTCCCTACATAGGGGATTTTTTTCCTATGTAGGAAATTTCCCATGCGATTCCCTAGTTTTTGTAACTAGAAAATGCCCCACTTTCCCTATTATTTACTTTCCCTAATTGAGTGTATTTTTAACCAGGGAATTGATAGAAAATTTCCTTTTTTAATTTCATAAGTAGGAAAATATTTCCACTATGTTTCCCTACATATGGTAATTTCCCTATATAGATCATTCTTACGTGATTCTAATTTTTATATAACTTGAAAATATTACAATTTTCTTAGTTACATATTCTTACTTATGTGAATTTCTAAGTAGAAAATTATCTAGCAAATTTTTAGATAGAAAATCTAATAGATTATGTTAAAAATTGTCATTATATAGGCCTTTTTTTCCTATGTCAAGAGAAATTTTCTAAATAGATAATATTTTTATATATAAGCTTTTTTTCCTATGTAACAAGTGGGATACACACATACTAGGGGTTAGACACCTAGTCACACTAACCGGGGTATATAAGTTGTAAGAGTCCCAGATTAGGGCAACGAGTTATTATCAAGAACATACTCTTCACCTCCATCTCCAGCTTCCATGGCTTCCTCCTTCCTTCTCTCCTCTTTTCTGTCTTTCTCTCTCCTCTTCTAGTCTTCTTTTTCCTTCTTGCTCTCTTTCTCTCTCTTCAGCTATTCTTATGTCTCGTCTTAGTTTCATTCATTACAAGTAGTATCATAGCTTCAGGATTTGGTCATTTTCTTCTTTTCCCTTTCTTCCTTTTCAAATCCCAAAAACCCTAGTTACTCAGCTTACAAGTGCAGGTACAGCAAGAAGGACTGCAGTTAATCTCATATTTTTGGAGCAAGTAGGAGCTATTGCTAGAGACTCAGACATATCTAGAGGTAAAACAGTTAAAATAGCAGGTCATCACTTCTTTTCATGCAAAATTTAGGGGTCCTAGGTCAAGTTTGGAGTGCTAGGAGTTGGAAGAGGTAAAAAATCCCAATTACTTTTTGCCTCAGCCCTCCTCTCTCCTTCTTGCAAGCTACCATGGCTACCAACCAACACAAACCCTCCAAGATTGCTCCAACCATCTCCAAACCATCAGCCTTTCTCAAAAGGAATCCTTGTTAAAGGCAGCAAGCCGCAGCCTGCAATTTGCAGCACAAATTGCGATGTTGTCCCTGGCTTCTTCCTGCCTCTTGCTCCTGCTCCTGGCCTTCCCCCTAGCACTCTTGGCCTCCTAGGGCAAGGGTTGAACCCTCACTGTCTGTGGGCACCAATTACTACTCAATCCAAGCTCTTGATCCAGTCCACAACCTCTAGAGCTCAACCATCAGGAGATCTCTCAACCCCTTTTTCCCTTCCCTACTCGGATTGAAGACATGGAGCTCAACTTGCATGGGAGCCTTGTGGTGGGCAGCCATGAAAGCTTCACTTGAAGCTTTCCCTCTTTGAAGCTCCAGCTTGGGAATAAGCACAAGAGCCATCATCATCATGAAGAGCATTCCAATGCTGAAGTCTACTCCCATGGGAATGGCCGAACCAACCGGGCTTGATTGATGGAGCAAGCGGGCATCATGGCTATGATTCAACGGTCTCCCCAAGCATTGAATAGGTATGCCAATCTGATCTTAATATCTCAAATTTAGCCACTTGTTGAGCTTAATCCCTTGTCGGAGAGATTCAAGATTGCATAGCCTCAGTAGCTCAATTGCCTCTGCATGCATGTATCATATCTAATTCTCAAAATTCATTGTATTGGCTGACATTAACCCCCCATTTTGTCTTATGCCCAAGATAAGCCTCAAAGTGAACAATAGCCATTGTAAATTCGGTAAGTAGTAGCCAATGAGTCACTAGATTGCCAAGGTAACCCCTACCCCAACCCTTGTCCATTCCTTGCATCTCATGAAAAGGCCCAATGTCTCCTTTCCAATGCATCTCATGCTGATTGCTTAATTAAAATGTCTGCCATGTATACTCTGACTGAGAAAAAAGGTCGATGCCAAGCAAGGTGGTAAGACAAAAGAGAGGTGACCCTCCCTTATCAGTTAAGACCCTGAAGGGGTGCACAACCCGGCCCGTGAGAAACTTTGCTCACCTCTTGGTGATCCAGAGCCGAATACTTGTATGCAGGTTCAGGTACTTCCCCATGATCTCCATTATTCCTGATACAATTATTCCCCTTGGATACCCCCTCAGTGCTAAATGGCATCCATATATAACACTTGAAGTGCATGTAGTCAAAAGAGATGCATGGCAGTGAATTCACTTATGCATTGATGGTAGATAAGATAGGTATGCAACGATGCTCCATCCATATAAGGCTTTTGCAATAAGAGCCAGGCAGTGTTTTTGGTCAGAATACTATAGGATAGTCAAGAATACCCTATTGCAAAAATTTCTGTTTTGAATCTTGGAGTGAACCCTATAAGTCTCCTCGAAAAGGACTTTGTCCCCTCCAAACCTCCCCAATCGGAGCTACGGTTTGAAAGTTATGCCCATTTTTGTGCACTAGGGTCACTGTGGACAGGGTGCAGACCGCTCTAGGACATGCACAGTAATTCCATTGCACAAAATTCTAATAATTTTTTATTACAAAGCTTAATAGCTCATCTCAAAGAGGACTTTGTTCTCTCCGACCTGAGCCAAAAATCTCATCAATCCGAGTTCTCCACAAAAAGTTACGCCCCTTTTACTGACAGGAGGTCCTGCGGACTGCATCCAGATGGCTGGCCAGAAAGGCAAAAGCAAGGCCTAAGAGGAACTCCAGAGGGAGATTCAAGACTCTCGGACTCTCAACGCCTGGTGGGTGTTGCATTTTCTAGTGCTTGAGGCTGCTCTCTAGTGTCATGTAGTGCTTATGGGCTATTGATCAGATCCAAACGGCTCTGATCTCGTGATTTCTACATGGGAGATTTTGACCCGTGATTTCTACAGATTCATCAACAGCCTTGTCTTCTAGGATACTATCTTCTACATCAAGCTTAAATCATTGCGTCATACTCTGCTGTAATTTAGCTACTCCTTTTGCTACATCTTTAGCAGTTGCAAGTGCTTGATGTTCAAGGCAATCCCTTAAAACATTGCAACTCAATAACAATAGTACAAAATTGAAGGAACCATGATAAACATAATGGCCATGTTCTATACCAGCTCTCACAGAGCTGTCATTTATCAATAAGCTTGAACAATAGTTTTTCATTTATCAGAAAAAAAAAGTTCCAATCACTACCTGAGTTGAACTTGGTACTCTTAATGGACCTGCAATTACTGCTCCTATTACATGACCATTTGGCCTTGCCATGGATATACTAAGTTCACAAGTTGTTCTGCAAGTGTCAACATCAAATAGAAACTAATCAATATCAAATAGATGCTTGAGTAAGTTGCAAGCAACATTAATTTGTACCACTTTTATTGGACTCAAACAAGAGCTAGAGTCGGGGAAATCTCAACCCCTTAATTAGCATAATTGGACAAAAGCTTGCTAAATATCAAGAATGTGAACTCATGCAGCCTGGCATGTTGTCACTCCATACTTAAGACCCATGCAGCTATGGAGCAGCACCCCATGGCATTTAAACCACTATCTTGACACAAAAAGGCAAGCATTATAGCCTCAGATATTTGATTTTGGGCAAAGCAATTTTCCTTTCAATTACTGCTTGCGCAACCAATTGTTCCCTAGCTCTCATATCCAAATTTTGACACCAATAAATCTTGGATTCATTTGGCTATAAAGTATAGATATGGAAAGCCTTCAAAGGGGTAGCAACAACAGCACATCAATTGATGACAACAAAAGGTCCTTGGTTGTAAGAAGCAGTACTCAACAACCTTCAATAGCAATGTCATGACCAGCAACAACTCAAATAGCAGCAGGTTCTCATGGCAATGAATAGGGTGACAATAACAAAACATCTTAACTTGTTTTTAAACAATATTTAAACTTAAATGGAAAGGAAAATAGAAAGGCTCAATGAAACAGCATACCTCTCTGAAGCTTTTGGACTTGAACAAGAAGTTCCACTAGGTTGGAAGTCCAGAGAGCTCTGTGGTGTATGATGATCCTTGACTAATGTCCCACCAGGCTCAAATTTTTAAACTTGCAGTTTGTGAAAAATTTCGAGGCAATAAAACTTTTGAGAACCCCCAAATTTTTCTTCCATTGGATATCTTTCTTTTCTTCTACTGCCACCTTATTTGTAGACAATGCATCCTATAAGCTGTCATAAATAGAGCCCCTATCTACCACCCTCGAAGATCTATGCTTCTCTCCCGATTGGCTTGGTATCCAGATGCTTCTTGTATGTTGTCATACCATGCATGATAGATCTACAAAGGTGGTCTGCACTCATTCTTGATGATGACTCCTTGCCAATTACTGAGAGGGACAAGCTTAAAAAACGATTGCCATAGGTTATGTGGCTCACCAGTACTTAAACAACTCAAAAGTAGGCAGTAAATATTTAACCTAGGAGTGGATCAACTTCTGATTTTTGAATTCTCAAACTGACATGGTAATAATCTGCATCAACGAGCAATGATCATGGCATCACATGGTAAAAATTTTCAATGAGAAGGGCCAAATCATGGCAGCCTCCTTGTAACGTGTCCACCTGTTTCTGTCAGGACACGTCTTAGCAGTCCATCAGAAAGGAGGTCTAGAAAGCTCTGCCCGGCACTCCCATGGAATGTTACAAGATTTGCGATCTAGGACATTCCGTGTCTACCACGTAGCGGAAGTATTCTGGCTATTCCCACTTAGGACCGACCTGAATCAGGGTTTCCCCTAATGGTCATTTCCTAAACGACAACTAGCATCGAACCCCAAGCGAAATACTTTACGTAGAAACGCCAGGGCCAAAGCGGATTCACGCTGCACTTGGTTCAAGGAGAATGGGAAACGAGAGGGATGCAAGGCTCGACCTCTTTGCCATAAGGCATAGTCCCATTTTGTTTCCCCTAAAACAGCATAAATCAGAATTATTATAACCTAGACTCTAGGTCAGTGCCCTTGCTATTCATTTCCTTTGAGAATATCTCCTTGCTGTCCATTATGATTGAGAAAAGTTCCCGGCCAACCGGAACCACCCATCTGTAGGACAGGCCCATGGCCACATCCACCGCACTTTCCTCAAGGTTGCTTTGGTTGTCTAATTACCTACCACATTTAGTTGGACATGCATCAAGAAGCTTCCTTAATTAGCCCGTTAGACACCGATTCCTTCACGTAATCTTAGCACTTGACATAGAAAAACAGTGTCAAACAAGTTCCTTTTCAACAGGTTATCATATTTATCTTTGGAATACATTCATAAAGTCCTGTCCACAAGCTTATCCATAATCCACCCAAAGGCTATCCATAATCTGTCCGAAGGCTATCCAGCAATCCACAGGGATTACTAATCCAAGATTCCACCTGTAGACTAGTATGCGGGCCTCGAGATCCAATCCCGAGTCATGTTGGCCTCTTGTGCAGGGCCCGAAAGGTGAGGGATTTACGGCCATAGCCCCCCTGGCACCCAAGCGTTCTCCTGCTCCAAGTAGTGCCCAACGGAGAGACCTCACGTGGTGGGTTCGGTCCACGTTCCTGTCACGGCTAACAACCCCCTTGGTTAGGGTCAGATAGACAGTCGGGGGTAACTGAAACTGCCTCTCCCTTCAGGCTTTCAACCTGAAGCATTAAATATATTTCCATCTTTTAGTTCCTTGGGCAAACAATGCAAACAGTGCTCCTAAACTATTACAAGCACAATCATTTCCAGTGGTCATTTAATTGGTCAACTGCTAAGGAGTGAATCCTTCTCTCCGAGTGCAACGAGCATTCGATGCAGGATCAAATTGCGACTTGGCAAGATCCCCAAGGGTTTGTCCGTTCTCCCTTTTGTCCTTGGGTTAGGGCCGTACCCTATTAACCCAACTTAACCAATACCTTAGGTTTTATTAACAGTAAATCATGGTGAATATGTTGCTCCAAATTATTGATTGGTCCTTTACTTTCAAGCAAATACCTAATTCCCTTGTTTTAGCAACTTTTCCCCCCAAGAAAGGTGCTGTAGCAGGATGGCTACTCATCCTCTTGCAAGTTAAACTTGCGCAAGAATCTGCCAATCTCATTCTAAGGAATTGGCAACTCTCTTGTGATCGAACCACAAGATCATGCGATGTTGCAACTTGTTGCACAAGTGTCGTATCTATTCCATGGGGTCATTTCACCTACCATCGAACGGCGTCTTCTGGTCACGGAATCATGATTAGACAAGAAGCAGGGTTTAGGGTGTCTTCTTATCCAACCCATTCCCAATTGTACTAGGCCGACAATATTCAGTCCTAGGGGTTCCAACTCAGTCCGAGTTTCATCTTTTGAACGAGTGATCCTTAAGGTAGAAACCCTAGATCATTTCTTGCAAGTGTGTTTAATTGTCCCTACATTCCGTGAATGTGGGCAAGACCTTTGGGTATGAGGGTTTCGACTTGGCAACAAGTGCGAAACTAGGTCAAGTCCTCACATGATAAACCCTAGTTAGCACTTGGAGTATTTATTGTATCGATTTAACCATCCTATGTGAATCCTTTGCGGTTTAGGTGTTTTGGGTAATCCAGTTCACTTGTCTTACGACAAGGACGGACCATTCCTAAAGATATTGTCTTGATCTAAAAGAAGAAAACTAGTTGCATTACGATACAATTCTCATAAGCACACGATTCATTGCCTCTATGTATGATTAGATTTACAAACCCTAACTTTTCTTGTTAAGATCAAAGCACATGTTAAATTTTGGCATAACTTCCATTGATCTTATTAGGACATGCATTCACGATTCATGCCACTAACCTTTTAAGATTTTATGGTTAAATGAACTATGCAAACTTTCACTCACTACATCTTTGAATGAAATTATTCGTACGATAAATGTGCATTATACAACCTTTCCTAACTACTACGCAGTTAAATGAGAGTTATGCCAATTGAAGCTAGAGTTAACCTACTTCATGTAGCCCTTAGAATCTTTTTTATGCCTTGCAATTTTCCTATGGTTGATAATGACTTTTTTAATGAATCATTACGAAGAAGATTTGTCTAAAAATGCGACATGTGATTTAATCTTTCCATGCATAATCAAAGATGTACTACAATAATTTCAACTTTGTAATGATAGTCATTAGTTGCTCTAGACTCGTCACTTTGCAATGCACCAAAAGACAACTTGCTAATAAGGCACTAAAATGCATAGACACCTTATGTTCTTTTTCATTCATTCCATTGAAAATACAAATGACCAACTTCGTATCGTGAATTACTTTAAGTAAATTTCAACTAGCCAATTTATTTCGATCGCATTTAGCTAGGTGGATTTGACAAGCATAAGTGCATCCTAATTCCATGAAATAACCATGCATAACTGCATTACTTCTACGTAAATAAAAAATAGGAAGAAAACCTGAACTTGTGGGCTCGGTGACATATCCACATGAATATTAGGAGATGATCCTCTTGCAGGTGCGCCTTGTGACTTTTTACGGGCCATCGTAATTTCGGCTTTTGGTTTGCCTTCGTGGATTCGGATTGCTTGCCTTGGTACGCAGCCTTAAGATCTTTGCCTGTCTCCCTCGTATGCAAAGATTCCCTTTGAATTACGGCTCCTTGACAGAAGTACCGACTTGCGGAATTTGGCTTTGGAAGGCCTTAGGGTTCGGAGCTTGAACCTTCTTTCTTTCGAAAAAAGAGGGATTTTGTGAAGGGATCTTGTGAAGGCCTTGCGGAAACGGAGGCCTATGAACTTCTTCTTCCTCTCCTAAAAATCGCGGGGGGAAAAAAGGGTAGGAACGGATTTATGTGGAATCCAGTGGGGAGGGGGTCTAAGGAAGCCCCTCTTCTTCTCCACAAAGACCTGGGGTGGTAAGGATGGGCTTATTGGGGGATCTAGTGAGAAGGGGGTTTATAGGCTTCCTCCTCTTCTTTTCAAATCCCGAACTAGGGATGATTGGTAGGAAGGGGTGTTATGGAAGCCCTTAGAAGCTTCCAAATAAGAAGCTTTTAGGAGCTTCTGATCACGGATAGCAGCCCGATACCACATGGTGTGAAATGACGATGATCGGCCAGATGGGAAAAGGGTGGATTTTGACTTGGGATGGTGGCGGCATGGTAGTCTATGGCGAAGCTGGTGGCAGCAAACGAGCCATAGGCGGCAGTGTATCGAGCCTCAGGCAGCTCCCTCCACCCCTTACGCAGCCTCCTTCCCTCTTCTATGGTGACGACAACAAGTTCAGGGCAGCCTCCCTCCCCCTCTTCTCATGACTGTCCTCAGCTCACGACCTTATGCAGCCTGTCGCAGCCTCTCCCTTCTTCAACACCTCCTTAACCCCCCCCTAAGGGGGTGTTTTTATAGTCCAAGGGGGAGAGGGGACCTCCCCCCACGTGGCCCCCTTGCATGGCTCTCTTTCCCCCCTTCCTCATGCAGCCCTACTAGCCCATCCCCCCACACTCCCTCTCCTCCAGCCGTGCATCGGCTGGGAGAGAAGGAATAGTTAAAAAAATTGAAATTTATTTCAACATTATCCTCTTAACCTCCTTGGAGCCCCAAGAGGAACACCAAGGAAAAGGGAATTCTCTTGCAAGAAAATCTATCTTGTAACATCAACAAGCTTATTTATCATGTTTCATATGATCACAATGAAGAAAAGAACACCAGGCACAACAAAACTTCATGCAGCATCATGTAGATCTCCCACGGTTTTTAATAGAATCCACCATATTCTTCAATATCTTCACAAAATCCATCAATAGAACAAAGAAAGCAAAGAAGTACACAATCTTTGAATGGAAATACATCACATAGTATTCATCTTCAATATCTTCATAGTCTTCTCTCTCAATCTCTCATATACAATCACTCTGTTTGAGTAGAATTGACTATCTCTAACTCTCTCTCTCTCTCTCCATTAATAATACATCATATCCTCACTACAATCCCTCAAAATTCACTCTCAATAATCACTCTTAGGTCGTGGATACCCCTCCCAAGATGTATGTCTGATATGAAGAGTCACCAGTGTTGAGAATCAGCAATCACACTCAAACAGCCTCTTTGTATGGAATCTCAGGGTCAAGGATATGCAGGCTAACTTATCCCATATGCACAATAGTGCCTACTGCAGTTTCCTACTTTCCTATAAAGCATTGTACTTGCTTCCTTTCTTAATGCAATGATAGTACTCTTTTCATTTCAGTAAAGTGTCAATGTCATTGTCCACATACACAAGATTGTGTTTATGAGTCCAAGTCTCAATCTTGGAACCTAATTCACTTGTGTAACAAACAGTGTCCATTCCATCATGAGTCTACACTTCTCCTTCCATCCTCCATAGCTTTCGGTTATGTCATGCTCTAGATCCCGCATTTCTAACATGGTATCAGAGCGGGTTGAGCATGGCTAAGCTCTCCTCTGCTCTCTCTCAGTCCCTCTTCAACTCTAGGTAGCTCAGCTTGGGTACATGACTTCATCTTCAACTTCATTCTCATCTTGGACTGCTTGGCAGCCATAGCCACCCTGCACCCTGCCTGCTTCAAGCTCCTGGATCTCTGTCCACAGGTCATATCTTGCTGTGACTCCTTCTGGGAAAGTATTCCTATGCTTCCATAGCTCCTCTGTGTCAACTCAGAACTCAGCATTGCCCTAACCACAGCTCAGCATTGCTCAAATTCTTAATCTCTGTTTTTTGGTCCACCATAGCCAGATTTGACCTGCCCACCTTTAAGCACTCCAATCTCATCATAGAAGCTGAATCAGCTTTCGATTCCTTCTGGGGGATTGCTCTACACCTCAAGGCACTGCAGCGTGGCACCATACACGACGACATTGGAGTCCATACACGACGGCATTGAAGAAATCGACAGATCTGGCCGAAATCTGCGCCCGTCTCTGATTTTCGATTCTGCCCGCCTGCACGCGACGTGATCTGGTCGATTGCTATGGGGCTTTGGTAGAGCATCATGAGAGCTACATTTTCATAAAAAAAGTTTTGAAAATGGTCAACCACAGCTCCCACAATCTGTAAAAACCCAGGGCTGCCTCAGAAATCCTAAAAGTCAGCCATAGCCAAAAGCTTCAAAATCTTGACATTTTTCACTGTTTCTCTCACTGAAGTTATCAACAGTGATTTTAATCACTGAGCAATACTCTCTGAAGTTCGTTAAAGTACAGTCACTCAGATCTGAAGACATCAGCATCAAATCAAGAAGGGGAAGATCACTTGGAGAAAAAGACTTTTGCAGATTTGGTATTCATTGACACTCAGTTAGTGCTTTTTAGCACTTGTGTCTCTCAATCAATTCTTCTGTTGCTCAAATCTAATAAAGTCTGAAGCTGATTTGCTACTGTTCCCGTAAATCCAACATGGGCAAAGACTCGCCAAATGCTCGATTCAAAGGAGTCGGATTCCACACTTGGCAAACCCGCATCAAGCTCATTCTGATGAAGAAGGGTCTCTGGGCCATCACAAATGGCAAAGAGAAGAAACCGCGGGACGCGGACCTTGCAACTACTTGGCAAAAGAATGATGACAGAGCCCAGGCCATTATCAAATTGGAGCTAGACGACAGTTATATCCATCATGTGGATAACTGTGAAACCTCACAGGATACATGGAAAAGACTTGACACCCTGTTCGGTGCACAATCTAAATCATCAAAGTATGGTCTCCTAATTGAATTCTTCAGGCTTGAAATGAAGTCCAGCACATCACTTGCCACACATCTTAATTACATGGAAGGACTCCTAACCCAACTTGCAGGAATCAACATTAAAATGGATGAAGATGTTTGCATCGGTGTTCTACTTAAGAGCTTGCCTCCTGAATATAATAGCGTATCAACAACTTTAATCAACATGCCAAATCCTGAACTTGTTGATATCCAGGCATCACTGTTAGAAGAAGAAAAGAAGCTAAAAACTAAGGAAGAACCAAGTACCTCTAGAGATGAGCATGCATTATATGTTGGCAACAGGTACAAAGGCAAGAAAGATCAGCTCTTTTGTGACTTCTGCAAAAGGACCGGACACACCGAGAAGTTCTGCCATGCAAGAAAGAGATCCCAAAAGGCCTATCTAGTCGCAGTCAAAGAAGAAGAAGAAAATGAAGCAAAGGAAGAAGAAGATGAAGATCACCAGGATCGGAAGGACAAGACTCATCAGTCCTTGTACTCTCATAATTCTGATAGATTGTTTTAATAGCCTTGTATTTTCCTTACCCTAATGCTTCCTGCCATAAGCTTTGTAAACTCCTTATGTAACTTGGCATTACAGTCCCTGTACACTTTGTGAGGCCCCTGTTACAGCCTCTGGATGTCCACCATGTTTATGGTACCCACACTTAGCTTTTTCTGCAACAGCCTCTGGTGTTTTGCCATGTCTGTGGTATACCCACACTTTGCAGGTGGTTCTCATTACAGCCTCTACACACTTTGTGCCTTTCCTAGTTGTGATTGAGGAGGGGTGTTGAGAATCAGCAATCACACTCAAACAGCCTCTTTGTATGGAATCTCAGGGTCAAGGATATACAGGCTAACTTATCCCATATGCACAATAGTGCCTACTGCAGTTTCCTACTTTCCTATAAAGCATTGTACTTGCTTCCTTTCTTAATGCAATGATAGTACTCTTTTCATTTCAGTAAAGTGTCAATGTCATTGTCCACATACACAAGATTGTGTTTATGAGTCCAAGTCTCAATCTTGGAACCTAATTCACTTGTATAACAAACAGTGTCCATTCCATCATGAGTCTACACTTCTCCTTCCATCCTCCATAGCTTCCGGTTATGTCATGCTCTAGATCCCGCATTTCTAACAACCAGAGCCACTACAGTGTCCTTTCATAGCTCACTACTGTCACTTCACTCTAGTCTTCACTTGAGTCTTTGGCAGCTACTTCTTCCACTTCTTTCAGCTCTTTTGCACTTGTATTCACCTCTTTCCAAGGCTAGAAAACTTTCCCAAAGTCACACATACATTCCACAGAACACTTACAGAAGCATACAGAACAGTCTACAGAACAATACCAGAACAGCTACAGTACATAACAGAACAGAAACAGAACAGAAGCAGAAGCTCTACAGAAGACCTACAGAAGGTTACAGAAGGTTATCAAAACCACATAACTCATTCTCAAATCATTCCAAACTCTCACAAACCATTCAATAAGCTTTCACAATATCTCATTCTTCATCAATCAATACTCCATCCCTGTTTACAGAAGATAATCAGAACAAAACAGACCAAAACAGAACAAAACAGAAGGTATACAGAACCTATCAGAACATCACAGAACCACCAACAAACATCATGATCTTCCAAAACACAATCAATATCATCCAAAACATTCTCAAACCACTTCCAAATCAATCAATCATCTCATAAAATCAACCATTCAGGTCTCAAAAACAACAAAAATCAGTCAAAAAACAAGTCATTTCAACACTCAACATATCCCCACACTTAATAAGGAAGCGTCCTCGCGACCCAGGAAAAAGGGAATACAAGTTCAGGGAAAAGCTCAACTTTGATCTTCAATATCGTCTCAAAAAGAATCCATCCACCACGACCCCAACTTATAACCTGTTTCTGATAGAAAAATACAAAGAAAGGAAAACCTTTTTTTTTTTACATTAATACCTCTTATTAAACTAAAAAAAATCACAATAAATTTGTAAAGGATATAAGAGTTTGCTTCTTCTTCATCAGCATCTGCTTCAATTCTCCAACCACGACCCCATCACCACAATTCTCCAAAACGTAGCTCGTACACGAAATCCCATAGGAAACCACCACGTTCGTTTGACATAAATGAACTCACAACACAAACACTAATACATAACACAACCATCTGAATGACTCCTTCAAAAAGAGAGTTTTTCATTAAAAGCTTCCACCATACATTGGAAAGGTATCAATGAAGATGATCTCGCTTAAAAGATTGATGCTGTCGAAATTGATCCATAGATAAGGATTCATCTACAAAGTTTTTGGGAGGATTTTGAAAAAATTGGAGACAGCACATCCTTTCCAATAGGACCAGGTATCTGCTAGGCAAACAGAGGGCATGAAAATACAGTATCTCCAACTGTTGGGAATCAATGCTAACATTGACATTCATGCACAACTTTGGAATAGGCTTGGAATCAGTATGAGAGTGCCTATGCATATACGCCAGGTACCAAGCAAAGTGAGCAGTTAATCTCACTGAGGGATCGGCAGACTGTGAATACTGCTGGGCAAAATGAACATAATTCTGATAAGCTTGACTGGAAGCTGTCCATTCTCCTGGAATTACTGGCCAATTAATCTGCGGTCCTGTAAGGCAATTATCCGAACTCCATCCCCTTCTTCTGGAAATCTGATTATCAAACCCGTCACAGTCACTAACCAACTGAGGTGGTTGAGATATGGAAGTGTTAGGAGAGGGTAGTGGAATAAGGGAAAGTGGATGTAGGGAAGGATAGGAAAAATCATAAAAGGAAGAAAAGGTTAAAGAAGGAGTGGCAGAAATTTGTAAGGAATCACTAAGGAACGGTGTTAACTGATAAATAGGAAATGTGGAGGGTACATTAATGGAGGGAGAAGGACAAGGTGGAGAAGGGGAAAATACCCTATCCTCAATAAAGGAACAATAAGTGAAAATAGGAATTTGAGGGAAAGATGAAGGTTGAAAAAGAAGGGGTAAAATAGTGGTGGAATTAGACTGACAAAGGGAAAAATATATAACATAGCGGTGAGTCATTTGTTGGTAATAGAGGAGGGTAGGAACAGAAGGTCCTAAGAGAGATCGTCTATGATAGGCATCAAAGAAGGTAGCATCAAATGGATTATGCTTTGAAAGATAGGTTAAGAGATCCATCCTCAGTTGGTTAGTACTCTGGGCAAAGGTAGGAGCTGTGTTTTGTCTTTGATTTAGGACCACCGAATCAATCATGAGATGCCACGAATTATCATGACAATCAGCTACTTTGGAGGAATAACTTTGGAACATGTCAGCTATGCGCAACTCCAAATGATTGACATATAAAACAGCCTGTAAGACCACATCCCCCACATACCATGCCATATCTACCTCATCTGGAATTAACAAATCTCCTCGGAGATACATGTACGACATCAACATGGTATCTGGCGTGACCGAATCCTCAAAGACCATTCTGACTACCTCTGTCAACAACTCAGCAGACCAAGTCCCACTCCAGCCATCCTCTGGAAAAGGTAAATCCATCGTGGAAAGCTTCATGTAGAAGACCAACTTCTGTAAGTGGTAGTGGACAAAGAAAGAATGGTCTGGTAAGACATATTCCTGAAACTGCTCAAAGGTAGACCATAACAAGTCCATTTTGGACTGCAATCTTTCCACTTTATCTTGGAATAGAGGGTACAAAGTAGCCTATCTCTGAAGAGCAACCAAGTCCTGCTGTGAAAGAAAAGGAATCAATGGAACAGGAGGGCTTGGAGGAACTGAGCGGGACTTTGCAAGCTAATCTTGCAACTGCTGGATTTGGGAGGCTTGGTTGGCCACTGTATCATTAGCCAGCTGTAAAGCTGAAAGTTTATCATCTAAGATAACATGGAATTCCGTCGCTTCTCTGGACATCCTCTCCTTCTCTGCTGAAAGGATAGTAACCTGGGATTGAGCCTCGAATAACTGGGTCTTCAAAGAAGAAATCCCATCGCTTTGGGTGGCAACCAGTTGGGTTTGTTGTTCCATTTGCTTAAATAAATCTGCTAGGGTATCCTTAGCAGAAGCTAACTCAGATGTTGCCTTATGCAACTGGTCTTTGGACTGCATGAGTTCTTCATAAAAAGACGCGTACAGCTGTTGAACACAGGCGGTCACTGACAACTCAATGGAACTTTGAATATCCTTGCAGAGGAAAGGAATGGCATCTCCTGAGACGAGACTGTTCAGGGAAGGAACTGAGATCTCCAAGAATCCTTCTCGATGTGCTCTGAACAGGTTATTACAAGTAAGATACCCAGGGAGTTCACTGCCAGAGGTAGCAGGGATAGGCACTAAGGGAAGTACAGAAGGAGCTTTATCCGCTACCCGCTTCAAGCGTTTGCGCTAGATGACCAGGGGAGGCGGAGAATCATCATCCTCTATGTCAATGGGTTCTGACTCTTCTGAAGGTGGAGGAGGTACTGGATCTGATGGAGGAGGTGGAGGCACAGTCTTCTGTAAACCTGAATAGGTCAAGAAGGCAGACAAATATGATCCGTATGTAACATTGGTAACATTACCCCTGGTGATTTTAACAAAATGCTGATCCATTTTAGTGAGGAGGTATGTGCTCCAATCAATAGCAACTCCTTTGAACACCATCCTGGAAGCTGTGAAAAGCTCTTTGGACAAATAGTGGGATGGCGTTTTAGCAGGCATAAACCTGTCTTGAAGGAACTGACACATCATCTTCCATACGGGATCAGTAATCATAGAAAAGGTAACTCCTGAAGAGTTGATCACCTTCTTAACATCGAGGATTTCCCTTGTCTGCTTCTGCAACAGCTTGAGAATCTCTTCATTAGAGAAGAGCTGACGAGTGGTCACAAAAGGTTCACCTTTGAAGGGTAGAGACAGAGCCTTCCCTAAGCCTCGAGATGTCAAAGTCATAGAAATTCCCTGGACTAGTCCGGTCTTCTTGCTGTAAGAGGCCAGAAACTCATCACATAACGACGGATCCTCTGGAAGCAGGGGAAAAGGAGTGGCCACAAAAGCAGCAAGTCTCGCCTTCGTGAGGGGCTCAAAAGTAAGTAGGGAAGAGTAATCCCTACTAACGAGTGGGACGTACTGGATAGGGGGAGGAGCATGAGAAGGCGCCATTCAGATGGTTACACATACAACACAAACACAGACAATCAAGGAGAATGCCTGCAAAGCAACAGACAAAAACCAAGGATAAGAGAATAACCAAATAAGAAAACGTGACTCGACCAACTAACCCCAAGCAAACCACATCCTAGAAAAAATTCGACATGACCTTGAGACATGCGACCGAAAGCTTCATGCGATGCATCAAACAAACACCATGAACCCCGTAGCAGGCAAGAAAAGAAAAAAAACTGCATACCGTACCATTAACTGGAACAAAGACAGTAAACCAAAATAATACCATATCCAACACATATCAAGACTATATCTGTGATAAACCAAGACTGGACCATGGAAAACAACGCTAATGACTGCGTATACCCATCCCACGAAACGGTTCATTAAAAAGGGGAATTAAGTGCAGTGAAGGGGAAAGAATTTAATGAAGGGTTGATTTTAATAAATTATTAAGAATGGGTGAATTTTTATTAGGTGATAAACCTTAGCAAGAAAATGACGATTCCTTATTAGAAATTAAATTACCAATTATTAGGTGAAGCGGTGCATTAATTCGAATCCCGGACTTCGATACCCGACTGGGTCTCTAAATGCAAGTTCATTGATTACAAATTAAGGTGATGTGGAGCGCTTTTTTGCCAGCGCGTGCTCATGTGACGGCTGGTTTATTTTAATTAAAAATTAAAGTACCTCTGTAGCGCATGTAGCGCGTGCTAAGTGAACGGCTGATTTATTTTAATTAAAAAAAATGTGTGTGTAGCGCGAATGCGCGTGAAAACTGTGGGTGAATAAAGAGTTCATTTTAACAATTAATTTGTGATTAAGGGAAAAATAAAAATAAATAAAGCACATAAAATAAATACCTGGAAGGGGTGTGTATGTAATGCAGAAATGCGCACGGAAGAGTCTCCCAAAAGAAGTGAATCCAGTAAAGGAAAAGTAAAGACCACTGATGAAACAACAAACACAACACCTTAGCGGATGGGTTAATTTGGTTTTTGTTGGTTTTTTATTTTTATTTTTATGTTTATATTTATTTTTTATTTTTTTCTTGTGTTAAGTTGTGATTATTTATGGTTGAATAAATGAAAAATGAGCAAGGGAGGTGAGGGGAATTTTTGAGAATTATTTAGAATTTTTTTAGAATTTTTGACTATTTTTAAATGAATTTTCTACATTTATTGGCAATTTAAGGGTAAAATTAAGAAATATTTAATTTTCAGAAATTGTAGGGTAGGTAATTTCCAGCGGACAAACTCCCAAAAATTGGTAAAAAGCAAAGGAAATTTTTAGAATTTTTTTAGAATTTTTTTATGGAAAAATTAATTTAGAAATTAATTAAATCATATAAATCATGTTAATCAAATAAGTCAGGTAGAAATAAGTCAGTTAAGTCTGGTTAGTGTGGGTAAGTTAGGTTAGTCACAGGAAGTCAAGTCAGGTTAGGTTAGTCAGGGTAGTAAACTAAGTTAGGTCTGTGGGGACTAACCTAAGGAGGGTTAGGGTAACTAGACTAAAGTTAGTTTAACTAGGGTAGGGTTAGTGTAACTAACTTAGGGTTAGTAAACTAACTAGGGTTAGGTGGTTAGTGGGTGGGGTTAGGTTAGTAACTAGGGTTAGTAAACTAACTAGGGTTAGGTGGTTAGTGGGTGGGGTTAGGTTAGTAACTAGGGTTAGTAAACTAACCTGACTATGGTTAGTTAAAACTAACCTAGCTAGGGTTAGGGTAGGGGTAGCTAACTAGGGTTAGGTGGTTAATGGGTGGGGTTAGGTTAGTGGGAGGTTTAACTAACTAGGGTTAGTGTGAGTTAACTAGGTTAGGGTTAATTTTTAACTTAAGTTAAGTTAATGGGGAACCTAACTGAACTTAGATTAGTAGTAATTAAACCAAGGTTAGGAACTAACCTAGGTGTGGTTAGAGTAGGAGGAGGTGGTGGGAGGTGGGTGGTGGGGAAGGAGGAGAGGCGGAGAAGAGGACGGTGGCGGCGGCACGGCCGAGGAGCGGCGGCGCGGCGTCTGCTGGCGGGGGCGGCCTGCGACGGAGGCAGCGGTCACAGGCGACCAGGGCAGGGGACGGGGGAGGCGGCGCGACGGCGGTGGCGGCGTCCACCAGACGACTGCAGCGACGTGGGAGGTAGGCACGGAGGGCTCCACGTCAGCGAGGAAGGTGGCAGTCGGCGGCTACGAGGGCCACAGGCGGCAGGAGCAGGGCTCCGACGGCGATGACGGCGCGGGGCAGGGCTGGCCGAGGAAGAGGGAGCGTCGCATTAGGGAGGCAGGGAGGAGGTGGGGAGATGGCGTTGAGGAGGGAGACGGGCGAGGAGGTGGGGAACATGGCATGGAGGAGGGAGGCAGGCGAGGAGGGGAAGGCTCAGGCGTGAGGGAGGAAAGAAGGAGGAGAAGAGGATAAAGAGCAGGCGGGAGAGTAGGGAGGGAGAAAAAGAGGAGGAGAGGGAAAAAGAAGATGGAGGGAGAAGAGGGGAGGAGGAAGGTGGGAGGAGGAAGGGAGAGGAGAAGGGGAAGGGTGAAGGAGATGGAGGTGGAAATGGAAGGCGGGCACGGCACGCAGGGAAGGGAGAGGGAGAAGTAGTTAGGTGGGGAAGGGGTGGGGAGAGAGAAGGGTGGGATGGGGGATAGGGAAGGGTGTGGATAGGAAAGGGCGCCCATTGGGGGGGATGGGCAGCGGGCGCCCGGGGGATGGGCAGGGGTACCTATGGGGGGTGCCCAAGGGGTGCCCGAGGGAAGGGTAGGGGAAAGGGGGTCATGGGGTGGGCAGGGTCAAAAGGGTAGGGGGTGGGGGAAAATGGGCGCGTACCCCCGTCCTGCGCACATGCGCGGGGCGGGGTAAAAAAATTTGCCATGACGGGATTGAAATGGCATTGGGACGACGGGATGGGTCATGCGGACACGACCGGGGCGCGTGGAGATACGTAAAACCGAAAAAGGGCGCGTTCACGCGCAAGACGGACGTGCGAATACACGTAAAAATAAAGAAAAATTAATAACTCCCAATCCGGACGTCAAAACGAAATAGCGTAAAAACAAAAAGTGGGCAGGACGACAGGGGAAAAACAGGGAAAATATATGACAAAAGTTTCGGGAGGGGTAAAGGGCGGTCACGTGCAAAAAACACAAAAAACGAATCAAAAAACGAACCAAAAAACGCAATTAAAAATTAATATCGAAAAATCCGTCCAGCGGAATGAGGTGCAGAAAAAAGGAAAACTGTGCAGAAAGATGTGCCCGACAATACTATCACATCAAAACATAATTCCGACGGAGATAAGACGCGTTCACATGGAAAACCGACTAAATTGCGCAAAATGCTTCAAAAATTAATAACTCAAAAACCGTGCACCGAAACAGGGGTAGGTAAAAAGGAAAAATGGTCAGTTCAACGGGGGGAATAGGGCTATAAGGTTGGATTAGGACTTTGGTGAATGTAGGGTGCATTCACATGGAAAGACCTCAAAATCAGGGAATGAAGGAAAACTGCAGGGGAACAACCCCAAGGGTGGGTGGAACATAACCGAGTGGGTGGGAAGGGACCCCATTAGGGTAAAAACAAGTCATGGCATACATGCATGAACAGGGTAAGGCATATACAAAGGGGTATACAATATAGACGCGCAGGGACGCGTCCCCACACTTAAGACCTTAACGGATAGGGTTAACCGAGCAACAGGGACCTAGGACCATGCCATAGACCATCCACTAACGTCCCCACACTTAAAACATGACAGTCACGAAGAAACCAAAGTGTAGGGTTAGAAAAACTTGGCCCGTTTCGTCAAGAATCAAGGTTGAGTGTCGACGGCACGTCTAGTGTGGTTGTCGGCGCTGGAGGGACCAAGGCATCTTCTCGGCACACGTCCGTCATGGCAGGGACCACGCGGCAGCACCCAGGGAGGTAGCTGGTTGAAGGAATCGCAGGAAATTCGTTGTTGATGATGAGGGATATTACACTCAACTCACAGTCACTCAAATGAAATGAAGAACAGTCACTCGCCCCATGACTAATATCACTCAAGGAAGAATGATGGAAACCCATATCTCATACCCGGTTGAGAAATCAACAAGGAGGAATGGTGCAGAAGGAGTATGCCAGGGTGCACAGTTGATGGTACAGTAGTGCGTCCAACCCGTCTGGCATAGGTGCAAGAAGGAAGACAAGGGAGCCTTACAGTGCAGTGTACAAAACAGGGTGACGTGTCTGGTGTTGACGATAAAGACCCATCCCGTGAGTGCACAGGGAAACGGGAACATACCTGACTCCAAGTGTCGTAACATCCCTCAATCTCACCTCTTGGTAATTGATTGAAGAAACTCCAGTCACACTCAACCCACCCTCTGTCTCACGCTCTGTTGAGAGATACAAGAGGGCAGCCTTTTCCTGAAACCCATTGATGTAATCCTCACAGTCACTTGTGCAAAGGTTGTATGCCTTGTGCACATTTGATGGTGCAACTGTGCATCCCGCCCTGTGCCGGCATACGGTGCAAGAAGGAAGGCCAGGGAGCCTTATGGTGCAGTGCACAGAAACAAATTGTGCTTTGTGCATTGAGAGGCCCATCCCGTGAGTGCAACACTTCATTCACACTTCTCACCTCTCATTTGATTTGAAGGGAAAAGACTGGTCTCTCGCCCACCCTCTGTCTCACTCTCTGTTGATAGTTACAGAGGGCAACCATACTCACTTCCCCATCCGGTTAGGATGAAAGCTCACATCACTCAAGGGGTTGGCGATGAAGATCTCTTCGTTAGTTGTTGAAGAGGCGTACCCAGGGAGGTAGCCATCAAATCGAATATTGTATTGGATAGGAACATGTCGTCTGCTAGAGGACAGGTAGTCACTTTGCAAAGAGACCCAGGACACAGCGTACCAAGGGAGGCAGGTTCGGAATTGGATCCTAGGGATATCAATCAATGAATCCACTTTCTGGACTGCTGGGTGTTACCACCTTTTCCACAGCCAGCTTCTCGCCCAAGGGTGTTTATCACCGTTTCCTGGAACAAGGCCTACTATGACAGGGAATTGCTTCCTTTTCTCTCATAACAGTTTTTTTTTTTTTTTCTCCTATTCCCGAGGGTGTTTCCACCTTTTCTCAGAATAAGTCGGCATGACAGGGACCTAAGTCCTTTTCTCCCATGACCGATATATTTTGTTTTGTTTTGTTTTTTTGTTTTTTTTTTTAAATTTAAAAATTGAGCAAGGGAATGGTAGAACTACCATTTGTCAGAACCAACTTCGCCACTATCGCTGGTGGAAAATAGAGGATAAGAAATCAAGGCTGGAAGGGGGGTTTGAGGGGACAGAGGGTTGCGTCCACCTCATCAGAAGTGATTGAAGAACGGCTATCAGAAGTAACATCGTAAGAAGTACAATGCCGTGCCAACGAGGAAAAGGATCAAGTGTCCGTAATTGTCAAGATCCCCAAGGAGGGAAGTACTTCAGGCGATATCCATTGATCAGAAAGGGATCATCAGAGGCATCAACGGTCTGCACTTGGACAGAACCATTAGGGTTGACTGCGAGTACCTTATAGGGACCCATCCACCACTGTTGGAGCTTGCCAGGAAACTTACCAAATCGTGAATCATAGGCTAGGACCAAATCACATTCTTTGAACTTCTTGTGCTTGATGAAACTGCCATGGTAAGCCTTACGTCGAGCTTGCGTGGCTTCCATGCACTGTAGAGCCATCCTGCGAATTTCGTCCAAACATTCCAAATGCAGGAGACGGCGTTGCAGTGAATCATCATCCCCCAAACGCTCTTTGATAGCCACTCTCAAAGAGGGTAGTTCCAATTCAACAGGAAAAACAGCTTCTATTCCATACACCAACTGGAAAGGTGTCTGTCCCGTTGCTGCTTTATGGGAGGTTCTGTACGCCCAGAGGGCCTCTGTAAGTCGATCGTCCCAATCACGACGATGTGCGGCAATTGTTCTTGTCAGAATCGAGCAGAGGATGCGATTGGTGACTTCGACTTGGCCGTTGCCTCTGGGGTAATAAGGAGTGGACTTGCGATGGCGGATCTTATACAACTCGGTCAACTCTTCCATGACTTTGTTGAGGAAATGCGTGCCTCTATCACTTACTAGCTCTAAGGGACTGCCAAAACGGGTGATGATATTCTCGTACATGAACAGGGCCACGTTGTTACCATCGTCTCGCTTTAGGGCTTTAGCTTCACACCACTTTGTGACATAATCCGTACATACAAGGATGTATCGGTTCTGTTTCCTTCTGGTGGGAGGGTCGATTGGACCTACGAAGTCAATGCCCCACTTCTCAAACGGCTTCAACGGAAGGATAGGTTGCAGTGGCATGGCACTTGTCTTCGTGGGTTTCCCCATTCTTTGACAAGCATCACATCTTTTACAGTAATCATAGGCATCCTTATGAATGGTAGGCCACCAATATCCTGCTAGCAGAGCCTTCCTGGCTGTAGCTTCTCCTACAAAGTGACCTCCACATGGCTCGTCGTGGCAAGCCTTCAGAACAATTCCAATCTCTTCTCCTGCAACACATCTTCTGAGCACTTCATCTTTGCCTTTCTTGTACAGTGCACCGCCTAGCAGGGTGTAGGGGGCTGATTCTAGCATGAGCTTCCTCCTTTCCCGACTAGAAATACCAGGAGGGTACTGTTGGGTTGTCAACAGATTAGCAATGTCTGCATACTAGGGAGTTACAGTTTCTACCAAGAATAGGGAAGCATCAGGGAGGTCTGGATCGTCTTGCTCCTCGTCTGCAGTTTGTGGGATACGCGACAGATGATCAGCCAGAACATGGGAACGACCAGGCTTAGTAATCACCTCAAAGTCGAACTCCTGGAATAGAAGGAGCCATCTCATCATTCGTCCTTTCACATCTGCTTTGTTCATCAGGAAGGATAGGGCCTCATGATCCACATAAAATTTAAAGTGCGTAGATAGGAGGTAATGGCAAAACTTCTCTAGGGCAAACACCATTGCCAAACACTCCAGCTCTGTCATTGTATAGTTCCGTTCCCTATCAGTGACTTTTCGGCTTGCATAATAGATCGGTTGATCCAACTTCGAGGAGCCCTTTTGGCAGAGGACAGCACCTAAACCTTCAATTGATGCATCAGTGTGTACATGGAACTCTTTCGTCCAATCAGGAGGTTGCAGAATGGGTGCCTCTATCAGACACTGCTTCAGAGTGTGAAAGGCTTTGTCACATTCTTCTGTCCAAGTAAACTCTGCATCTTTCCTCAGAAGCTTGTGCAAGGAGGTTGCCTTTGTCGCGAAATGAGCTATGAACCGTCTGTAGTAACCCACATGACCTAAGAATCCCCTCAACTGTTTGAGGTTGGAGGGTGCTGTCAAAGCTGCGATCTTTTCAATCTTTGCAGGGTCTGTTGATATCCCTTGTGCAGAGACAATGTGGCCCAACAGGACTCCAGAAGAGACCCCAAAGATGCATTTGTCGGGGTTGAGGGAAATCCCATACTCCGGGCATTGGTCAAAGCATTGTTCCAGGTGTTCCCAGTGTTTACGGATCAAACTATAGACATAGAAGTCATCCAAATATACCTCAATAAAGTCATGCAGATGATTTTGAAATGCGGCCATCATGACTCGTTGGAAAGTAGCAAGGGCATTGCAGAGCCCAAATGGCATCACTCGGTAAGCGTAGGTCCCCCATTCTGTGGTGAAGGTTGTTTTGGATTGGTCTTCTTCCACAATCTGGACTTGATTGTATCCACTGAATCCATCCAGAAGAGAATAAAGTTCATGTCCTGCCACTGTGTCCAACAGTTGGTCTGTGAAAGGGATAGGAAAATGATCCTTCTTCGTCTTGGAATTAAGCTTTCGGAAATCTACACATATTCGCAATTTGCCATTCTTCTTGGGTACAACCACGATGGGTGAAACCCATTCACTATTTGCCACTGGATAGATGAACTCCGCTTCCAGAAGCTTCAACAGTTCCGCTTTCACCAATGTGGAATAATTCGGGTTCATTCGCCTCTGTCGTTGCCGTACTGGCTTGGCATCAGGCTCCAAGTCAATATGATGTTGACATATTGTGGGATCAATCCCCTTTAGGTCTTTGTAGGACCATGCAAACACGTCCAAATTTTCTTTCAACAAGTAGTACAAAGTTGACAACTCCTCTTCTGGGAGGCTGCTACCCACCTTCAAGTGGCGTTCAGTGCCATCGGCATCCACAAAGGTTAACTGCCTTTCACCTTCTACTTCACGGATGAAGGTCCCATAGACTGCTTCTGGATACAGATCCGACTCCTTCAAGGGAGTGGTATCCTCTTCTGATGTCCCACTAGAACCAATTTCTTCTTTTGGTGGAGACTTAGGTTGCTCCTTAAGATGTTGGAATGGGATTAAAGCTGTTTCGGGTTTGGTTTCAAAACGAATTACCTCTTGGCTTGAAGACTCCTCTTCTGATGACACATCCAAGAACGTCACATAACAGGGACCCTCTGATACCTGTTGGGTTGGTAGGATTGGTGCTTGTTGGCACGGTGCATCATCATCATCTTTCTTTGGCAAGGATGGGTTAAGACAGCATGAACCACTGCTAAAAGACGGCTTGTTCTTCTTAATCCATCTTTTATAAAGGTTTTGCATATGAGAAGATCCATTTACCAGACCAAATGGTACCATCACCATTCTGTCCCATAGCATGAGCTCATCTGCTTCTGATGCTTCTGGAACTTCTTCCTCAAATGTATCCTCTTCAGGTGGGATAGACTCTTCCGTTTCACTTTCATAATCTTCTTCGTCCATATCATATCCATCCTCCTCTGTCTCTGTCGCTGCTTCTGCTTCTGCTTCTGTTTCTGTTGCTGGTTCTGCTTCTGTTTCTGTTTCTGTTGCTGGTTCTGCTTCTGTAGGAGCTCTGTAACAGAAGAACAAATTCTCTGTTTCCTCTCCTGTCTCTGTCTCTGTTTCTGCTATGGCCATGTAACAGGGAGAGTAGTACATCCATGCTTCTATCTCACTGTCAGAAGTGATTTCAGAAGTCATGCCCGGTTCAGGCAGAAAGTATTCACCCATTGATAATGGCTTTGCCTCTTTTGGAAATTGGCTTACAGTATCCACTGTTAAGGAATGTGCCACTGTTTTCTTGGGAAGGATCTGTTTGACAGCATCTTCGTCTGCTGACGTTCCATCTGTAGCCTCATTAGGGGAGTCAGAAGATAATTCCAAGGAGGTGGATCCATGTCCTTTTTTAGAACCATACAGTTTCAGCACCACTTTGTTGGGTCCTCTACCCAAGGTCAAGGTTCCTTTGAACCAATCCGTCCTTGCCCGGGCTTCAAAAAGCCATGGTCTGCCCAGTAACAGAGGGTAGGATGTACCATAACAGTTTGGCTTCACCACCAGACAGGTCAGCCAATAATCTTTTCCAGCCACTGTAGTCTTCACATATGGGAGAATGCCCGAAGGCTTGATTCTACTCTGATCTGCCAGTCTGATGAGCCATTGGGTGGGTTGCACACCTTGTAAGCCTAGATCCTTCATTGTCACATCCATCATAATGTTTACTGATGAGCCTCCATCAATCAATGCATTTGCAATGAAGCAGCCTTCTATCCACACACCAGTCTCTGGAGTACCCGGATCTAGAAAGGCATTAGCCACATCCACTTCTTTTACAGGCTCTGGAGCCTTATTGGATTTTGTTGCTGTTGAGGGAGCAATCCTTAAACCACGTCTTCTTGTCAGTATACTTTTGAACCTTTTTCGGCAACTGGGAGACAACATCAATAATTGTCGGAATGTGAGGTTTGGTTTAAAAGTATCTAGATCTCTAACTAGATCATATTCCTTAATAGGATCCACTGGCTTCTCTAACCGATTAGGGAATGGGGCAACACCCATTTTCATTTTCCCTCTTTCTTCCAACAAATGCATCATGGGGACTTCTTCTATCACTTGTGGCACTTCCTCTTCTTCTGTCTCCTGGACCTCTAGTCCTGTCTCTGTAACTGTCTCTGTAACTCTCTGTGGCACTGTAGGGTTCTGTACGGCACTGTCAGGCTCTGTTCCGTTCTGTTCTTCTAGTGGAAGACTGAAATTCACTGATCTTGCAGGAGGATTATTTTCTTTCTGGACAGGTGGTTCCTTCTGCTTTGCACGCGTGATGGCAGCAACTTTCAATTCCACCAAATTGGAGGTAGGCTCTTGGGCCTTGGACGGACTATCAGTAGCATTGTTTTTCACTGGGGCTGGGCTCGGACAGTCTTTTGCAGTGTGGCCTTCTCCTTTGCATCTACTGCGTAAGGGCTTGTAATCCACTGACCTTCGAGGATTTGGACAATTTGGTGAAATGTGTCCCTTTTCTCCGCATCTGTAACACTCCACTTCTGATCTCTGACCACCGCCAGACTGTCTTCCTCTGTAACTTTGAGAGGGAAATCTTCTGGGTCCGAAATTAGGACCAAACTCTCTAGGCTTGGGTCCAATATCCTATGTTGTCATTTTGGATTCCAGCAGGTTGAATCTTGCGTCTTCTTCCTTCCTTCTCCTATCATGCATCTCCTTTAGAGAGCAAATGTTCTCTGTATGGTTCTTCCGCAAACAGTAGGAACAGAAGGCTCCAGGGATGGTTGGTATCGTGTACATTCAGTGGCTAAATGGCCTGCTTGATGACACTTACCATACCAAGTGTTTGACCGCATCACATCTCTTCCTGCTCCTGCAACATTGGATATGCTAGCGGTATTCACTTTCAACGTCTGTAGTTGTTCTGTAATCACATCCATCAACTCCTTTTTGATGTTTGCAACTGAGTTGGATAAATAATCCTTCAAGCTTTCTCCTCCGGACGTACTGGTAGGAGGGTTTTGAGGAGTCTCTGTAATCACTGCATAAAGGGATTGGGCTGGTACAGAGGGGTCTCTGTTCTGGTTCTGATTCAGAGCTCCTGTTTGAACTGTTGGCTGTTGGCTCCAGTTGGTAGGATTCCACTGTTCCTGCTGATTTGGCATTGAGGAAATTGGTTGGGACCATTGTTGTTGTGGTTGAACCATCATTTGAGGCATGGATTGTGGCCACTGTGGATTTGGTGCACTGTACTGTGATACTGGGGGCATCTGTGGGTAAGGGTAGGGAACAGTCCCTGGAACTGCATTTGGTGGGTACATCATTCCTGGCATCAGAGGAGATAGGACTCCTCTTCCTGTATTCATCGCCAATCTAGCTTCCACTTCATCGTACAGTCTTGCACCTTCTGTTGCAGCTTGCAGGGTGGCTGGTCTTTGTAGCTTCACAAACTTACGGACTTCTGGTTGTAATCCTCTGAGAAACACCCCCTTCTGAATGCCATCATCTAGATTATGGTTAGTCCATCTCTTCAGGATGGATTCCATTCTTGAGACATAAGCTTCTACTCTTTGTCCAGAGGACTGACTCAGGTTCATGAATTCCTCTCGCATCCGCTCTTCAAAACCTTCACGCCTGAATTTAGTGAGGAAGGCCAACTCAGGTCGTCCCATGTGCCAAAAGTTCCTGCTGCTTGTCTCTCATACCACTGAAACGCCTCGCCCTTGAAAGTGGCGGGGAATATCGCTAACCATGCTCAGGGGTTCTGGCATTGTTAGCCACACACGCTACCATAAACTCTGCTACATGAAGATCGGGGTCTTCATTGTACTCTCCCTTAAAAACTGGCAATGGGACTACATTCGTTGGCCTGTCATCAATATTTCCAAGACGGATCTGGCTTGGAAGTGGACCTCCAGCAGGAGGAGGAAGGGCTTGATGTGCCATTGGGACTTCTGTAAAGAGTTCCGCAAGGGCGTCAAAGGCGGCTTCTGCTACGAGCTTGCTCTCGGCTCTGATTCTTGCTTTCTCTCTTCTCACGTACCTCTGGACTCGTTCTAACGCTTGCCTCTTTATTGCGTCATTCATCAGGGGTGTGGCTCCACTATGTTGTTAGTGCTCCACAGAGGGTTAACAAAAGGCTTCAGTCTCTGGAGGACTCTCTTGCCAACATTTCTTCTACTTCTTTCTTTTCAACGTCCCTGAATTCTGCTTTCATGCCACTGCACAGAGGAAGGTATTCGGTTCTGAAGGTGTCAAAATGCATACGTTTGAGCATTGTGGTGGTGCCATCATCATAGTAATGCCAGCTTCTGATGGTTTCAACAGTGTATGTTGTGAAAAACACTCTGTCTACCAACTTCCAATGGGTTGCTAATTGAACAAACAGAAGATTATCAGTACACCAAGCATCCCATGTATCTTGCTGTTGAGCATCCACAAACAAATTTCAACTCTTTTCCTTCTTGTCTTTGTGAACCTCTACAGACCAAGACTCCTGAAGCTTCTTCACAATCTCCCACTTGATATTGTCTGGAAACTTCTCAATGAATGCCAAATCTTCCATGGATGGTCATTCGGAAGTTCTATCAGCTCTTCAGGAAATACGTCCGCCTACTCCTTTAGCCATGAAGGTTCTTTACTAGACTCTTGCTTCTTATCTAACTTATTGAGTTTAATCAAGTAGACAGGTAGTCCCTTTCTAAGTCCCTTTATAATCCGAGATGCTTTGGCCAATTGAATTTTTGGCTTTCCAGCCTCACCTTGAGTTGTGACCAATTCCCCTTCAGAGTTTCGAAAGGAAACTTGGCCCTTTCCACAATGAATGTGGGCATCCTTAGGTTTAAGCCAATCCATTCTGAGTAAACACTCTCATAACCCTGAATTTGACCGAAGTCGTCTTTCCTCCCAGAAAGAATTTCACCTTAGCAGTTTGCCTGGTACAAGTGACCTCACGACCATTTGCTAATTCCACAAGCAGGGTAGGTGCTTCTACTGTGGCTATTCCTAATCTTCTTGCACAAGCTGGTTAGATAAAGAAATGTGTACTGCCACAATCAATTAAGGTTTTGAAACCTTTACCTTGATACTCCGATGGTGTTTGAATCACCGAAAACTGGCGATTCGGGTCTTTCTTGTGAAGAGCGGCATGGACTGTCACCCTTTCAAACTCTACTTCCAAAGTCGAATCTTCTTCTTTGCACATTTCCCTATTGGCAACACAGGCGGTTCTTCCTCTGCTTCAGGTGGTGGCTCCCTGGCCACGGCCAGTTCCTTGGAAAGATGCTTGACGATGTCCTCCACCAAGCTTGGGACATTGCCTTTTGAAATGACCGCGCTCGTTGTAGTGGAAACAACGGAGATTTTGGCCATTGCTTTGGATAGGGACAAAGTTGTTGATATTATTAGTCCTTGCTTTCTTTCTTTGTCCCTAGTTTTGACCTTGAACTCTCTTCACTTGGGGCCTATATGCTCTTCTGTTCTGGTCATTATAAGTCCAAGTTTTGTTACTTCTTGGCCTAGCCTGCACCTCCTGAATTATGGACGCAGCTCGTATGAGTGCATCTTGTAGATCTGTTGGGCGTATAGATTCGAGGCGGGTATTCACTGGTGGGTTTAAACCAACACAAAATTTCGACACCTGCTGTGTCATGTTTATCTGTGGCGCATACTTCAGAAGTGAGACGAATTTTGAGTAGTATGCGTCAAGAGTGAGAGCCAACTGTCTCAGCTCCTAGAACTCATTCATTTTCTACGTGTGATACGGAAGTCACAAGTATCTTCCTTGCACAGCTTTCTTCAACTTATCCCTTGATCTCTGCACCATTGTTTCCACCAAAGCCTGGCTTCGCCGGTGAGCTTCAGCTTGGCGAGCATAGCTTGGTTGGCGGGTGTAGTACCGGCTGCTTCAAAGTAATCTTCCATGGACTCTATCCAAATCTCAGCATCTGCTTGGACAATCCTACCTTTCCCGTCAAATTCTGGCGGCTTGATCTACTTGAGAAGAAACTTCTTCTCCTGGATCACGGCCGTACTTGATATAGGGGGCGAACTGGGAATCTGTACCTGGGGTTGTGCCTAGATAGAGGATTTTTTTAACATTACAACTCGCTAATCGTTATGATTTATATTTCATATCCAATTCAGCTACTATCAACCAAGAAATCTAGCCACTTAACTTTTTATTAATTCTCATAGCCAACACAGACATTGATAAAAAGAAGTCATATTTTATTTATATAGGCATAACCCTTTCGAAGTACAATAATTCCTGGGATGATAGAGCAACTGTTACATTAGTTTGGGGAGAATAATGTTGTGTTACATTTAGCCATGGGAACTGGATAATAGTACGGTTTCAGGTCATGGATCTTCAGGAATCGGTAAGTCATGGGAAGATTAGGGTATCCTTTCCTTTGGTACCCATTCTTCTCGTAGCGTCCCAACACCTTGATCTTGTCGGCGAGGATTATGCCGGTTACTTCCTCATATACATATGAGTTCAGCTCAACCCTCTGACCTTCGATATATAAAGTTGAGTTTACGTGAGCCTCCACAAAAATGAATAGCTTCACGATCTTCAGATCCTCCAATCACTTGATTCTCTTTAGGTTGGTTCGAAGGTATGCAAACTGGTGGGCAGCTATGTAGTAGATTCCTGAGTCACCTGTCTACCTTCATTCCACGTACAAAGGCGATGGATTATAAATACGTCTAGGATGTTCATCATATCGATCCTTTGTGGATAATCGAGGGAATGCATCAGGGTCATAAACATGACTCGGAACACTAAGAACATGTTCTATGTTTCATAATTCTGCAAGACGGCATCGAAAGTAAGGAAATGTTCTTAACAGCAACATTTTCTTTACTTCTTCTTATTAAGATTTCTTAAAAATTCAAATCCTTCGTTGGACTTTAACGTGTCCACCTGTTTCCGTCAGGATACGTCTTAGTAGTCCATCGGAAAGAGGTCTAGAAAGCTCCGCCCGGCACTTCCATGGAATGTTACGGGGTTTGTGATCTAGGACTTTCCGTGTCTGCCACATAGCGGAAGTATTCTAGCCATTCCCACTTAGGACCGACCTAAATCAAGGTTTCCCCTAATGGTCATTTTCTAAACGGCAACTAGCGTCAAACCCCAAGCGAACTACTTTACGTAGAAACACCAGGGCCGAAGCAGATTCACACTGCACTTGCTTCAAGGAGAATGGGAAACGAGAGGGATGCAAGGCTCGACCTCTCTGCCATAAGGCATAGTCCCATTTCGTTTCCCCTAAAACAGCATAAACCGGGATTATTATAACCTAGACTCTAGATCAGCGCCCTTGCTATTCATTTTCTTTGAGAAGATCTCCTTGCTGTCCATTATGATTGAGAAAAGTTTCCGGCCAACCGAGACCACCCATCCGTAGGACGGACCCATGGCCACATCCACCACACTTTCCTCAAGGTTGCTTTAGTTATCTAATTACCTACTATATTTAGTTGGACATGCATCAAGCAGCTTCCTTAATTAGCCCGGGTTCCTTCACGTAATCTTAGCACTTGACATAGAAAAACAGTGCCAAACAAGTTCCTTTTCAACCGGTTATCATATTTATCTTTGGAATACATTCATAAAGTCCTGCCCGCAGGCTTATCCATAATCCGCCCAAAGGCTATCCATAATCTGCTCGAAGGCTATCCAACAATCCACAGGGATTACTAATCCAAGATTCCGCCCGTAGACTAGTATGCGGGCCTCGAGATCCAATCCCGAGTCACGTTGGCCTCTTGTGCAGGGCTCGAAAGTCGAGGGATTTACGGCCAGAGTCCCCTTGGCACCCAAGCATCCTCCTGCTCCAAGTAGTGCCCAACGGAGAGACCTCATGTGGCGGGTTCGGTCCACGTTCCCGGTGCGGCTAACAACCCCCTTGGTTAGGGTCAGGCAAACAGTCGGGGGTAAGTGAAACTGCCTCCCCTTCAGACCTTCAACCTGAAGCATTAAATATCTTTCCATATTTTAGTTCCTTGGGCAAACAATGCAAACAGTGCTCCTAAACTGTTACAAGCACAATCATTTCCAGTGGTTGTTTAATTGGCAAAATGCTAAGGAGTAAATCCTTCTCTCCGAATGCATCCAACATTCGATCTGGGATCAAATTGCAACTTGGCAAGATCCCCAAGGGTTTTTCCATTCTCCCTTTTGTCCTTGGGTTAGGGCCGTACCCTATTAACCCAAATTAACCAATACCTTAGGTTTTATTAACAGTAAATCATGGCGAATATGTTGCTCCAAATTATTGATTGGTCCTTTGCTTTCAAGCAAATAGCAACTTTTCCCTCCAAGAAAGGTGTTGTAGCAGGACGGCTACTCATCCTCTTGCAAGTTAAACTTACACAAGAATCTGCCAATCTCATTCCAAGGAATTGGCAACTCTCTTGTGATCGAACCACAAGATCGTGCGACATTGCAACTTGTTGCACAAGTGTCGCATCTATTCCGTGGGGTCATTTCACCCATCGAACGGTGTCTTCTGGTCACAGAATCATGATTAGACAAGAAGCAGGGTTTAGGGAGTCTTCTTATCCAACACATTCCCAATTGTACTAGGCTGACAATGTTCGGTCCTAGGGGTTCCAACTCAGTCCGAGTTTCATATTTTAAACGAGTGATCCTTAGGGTAGAAACCCTAGATCGTTTCTTGCAAGTGTGTCCAATTGTCTCTACATTCCGTGAATGTGGGCAGGACCTTCGGGTATGAGGGTTTTGACTTGGCAACAAGTGCGAAACTAGGTCCTCACATGCTAAACCCTAGTTAGCACTTGGAGTATTTATTGTATCGATTTAACTATCCTATGTGAATCCTTTGCGGTTTAGGTGTTTTGGGTAATCCAGTTTACTTGTCTTACGACAAGGGCGGACCATTCCTAAAGATGCTGTCTTGATCTAAAAGAAGAAAACTAGTTGCATTACAATACAATTCTCGTAAGCACACGATTCATTGCCTCTACGTATGATTAGATTTACAAACCCTAACTTTTCTCGTTAAGATCAAAGCACATGTTAAATTTCAGCATAATTCCCATTGATCCTACTAGTACATGCATTCACGATTCATGCCACTAATCTTTTAAGATTTTATGCTTAAATGAACCATGCAGACTTTCACTAAATACATCTCTGAATGAAATTATTCATACGATGAATGTGCATTATACAACCTTTCCTAACTACTACGCAATTAAATGAGATTTATGCCAATTGAAGCTAGAGTTAACCTACTTCATGCAGCCCTTATAATCTTTTCTATGCCTTGCAATTTTCCTATGGTTGATAACGACTTTTTTAATGAATCATTACAAAGAAGATTTGTCAAAAAATGCGACATGTGATTTAATCTTTTCATGCACAATCAAAGGTGTACTACAATAATTTCGACTTTGTAATGATAGTCATTAGTTGTTCTAGACTCGTCACTTTGCAATGCACCAAAAGGCAACTTGTTTATAAGGTAATAAAATGCATAGACACCTTATGTTCGTTTTCATTCATTCCATTGAAAATACAAATGACCAACTTCGTATCGTGAATTACTTTAAGTAAATTTCAACTAGCCAATTTATTTCAATCGCATTTAGCTAGGTGGATTTGACAAGCATAAGTGCATCCTAATTCCATGAAATAACCATGCATAACTGCATTACTTCTACGTAAATAAAAAATAGGAAGAAAACCTGGACTTGTGGGCTCGGTGACATATCCACATGAATATTAGGAGATGATCCTCCTGCAAGTGCGTCTTGTGACTTTTTAGGGGCCATCGTGATTTCGGCTTTTGGTTTGCCTTCGTGGATTCGGATTGCTTGCCTTGGTACACAGCCTTAAGATCTTTTCCCGTCTCCCTCGTACGCGGAGATTCCCTTTGAATTACGGCTCCTTGACAAAAGTACCAACTTGCGGAATTTGGCTTTGAAAGGCCTTAGGTTCGGAGCTTGGGCCTTCTTTCTTTCGGGAAAAGAGGGATTTTGTGAAGGGATCTTGTGAAGGCCTTGCGGAAACGGAGGCCTATGAACTTCTTCTTCCTCTCCTAAAAATCCCGGGGGGAAAAAGGGTAGGAACGGACTTATGTGGAATCCAGTGGGGAGGGGCTCTAAGGAAGCCCCTCTTCTTCTCCACAAAGACCCGGGGGGGTAAGGATGGGCTTATTGGGGGATCTAGTGAAAAGGGGGTTTATAGGCTTCCTCCTCTTCTTTTGAAATCCTGAACTAGAGATGATTGGTGGGAAGGAGATTTGTAGCTTCCTCTCCTTCAAAGGCCTGGGATGGGCCTATTGAGTGATTGGTGGGAAGGGGTGTTATGGAAGCCCTTAGAAGATTCCAAATAAGAAGCTTCTAAGAGCTTTTGATCACGGATAGCAACCCGATACCATGTGGTGTGAAATGACGACGATCGACCGAACAGGAAAAGGGTGGATTTTGACTTGGGATGGTGGCGGCGTGGTAGCCTATGGCGAAGCTGGCAGTGGCTAACGAGTCACAACCTGCGGCGTATCAAGCCTCAGGCGGCTCCCTCCACCCCTTACGCAGCCTCCTTCACTCTTCTATGGCGACGACAGCAAGTTCAGGGCAGCTTCCCTCCCCCTCTTCTCAAGACTGTCCTCAGCTCATGACCTTATGTAGCCTCTCCCTTCTTCAACAGCTCCTTAACCCCCCCCCCCTAAGGGGGTGTTTTTATAGTCCAGGGGGGAGAGGGGACCTCCCCCCACGTGGCCCCCTTGCATGGCTCTCTTTCCCCCCTTCCTCATGCAGCCCTACTAGCCCATCCCCCCACACTCCCTCTCCTCCAGCGGTGCATCGGCTGGGGGAGAAGGAATAGTAAAAAATTTTAAAATTTATTTCAATATTATCCTCTTAACCTCCTCCCAAGAGGGAGTTCTCCTGCGGTTTTGAACCCTGGTCCCGGTTTGCCAATGTGGAGGTGTTGATTCCTCACGTACGGTTTATAGGTTGCTTTGCGGTAACTCCAATGCCAAAAATAACCTTTGCATGAGTTTCATGCGGGGTGTTGAAAGTCAGTCTGGTAATATTTTTCAAATGGGAACATTACACTCCTGTAGTGCTTAATCTGTTCTTTGTGGACCTAATGCTCGACCCTCTTGAAGCATAGCCTATCTGGCTTCCTAAATGCATCAAAAAAACATAAAAATTTACATTATATATGTACTACCACATAAAAACAAGAGCCATAAATAGAAAATAGAATCTCTTTCCTCACCCCTCAGTTGATAAGATACAAGTCTATTGTCACCCCAACACCCTCTCACTATATCTAAGCATGATGATATATAAGAAGCCCATCCTTCACACTATTGCCCATCATATAGGTACCTTCTTAACCCTTGTGCTCCTGAGAGAATGATATGCTCATGCAATCCATATCTGTGAAGAAAAGGGAAAAGTTATGCATTATTCCTCTATTCTCACTCCATTGCCTTTAGGCTTGAAAATATCATGCAACGAAAAATATTAAAGTGTACCTGTCTAGAAGAATCTCTTGCTTCCTCGACATAACAGGCCTCCAATACAATTTTCCCTAACATCAGCCTCAATACATGCTTTTAGACCTTGAATGCTTAAATACTACTGGCCCATACTAGAACCATTGATCTTTGAGTTCCTACACATCAATAGGATGTTTCTAACACTCATGTACTTCACATGAGCATTACGAAATACTTAGATGGCACATATAGCCTACCCTACAATTCAGCATCAATGTTGCACTAACTCTTCTCACCATTGTAGCACCTATTAAGACAAGAGCAAAAAGATTATCCCATGATTAGGATACACACTTGTAGATGGATATAACCAAAATGGAAAAAATTGTGAATTCATATCAAGATTTTGGATGTATGCCCATATATCTTCAAGATGCAACCAAAAGTGACAGAGTCAACATAAAACACTTTCAGTTTCATCTATTCAAAAAGTTTCAATGCTTACTCAACATACCCATTGTGTACATATTCTATAATTGGTACATTCCATGAGACTAGAATCAAAACTATGCTTCTCAAACACCTCTTACACTTTTGTAAGCAACCTACTTTTTGCATACATGTCTAACAATGCATTGCCAGCTAGAATACCTTATTTTAGAAACCATTGTTTAGCAATCTCAAAATGTATTTCTTGTCCCTCAACTACAGCTTTGATACAACCAACAGCTATTAGTGTTTGGAAAGATGCCCTTGTATCATGTTCTTTCATAATAGTTTAGCGATTTCTTATCATGCCCATGTGATGTATATCCTATTATTAGGCAGTTCTATAAAACCACCTCTTAGACTAGAAGTTGGTCAAAAACTTATTATGCTACTACAAGTAAAGCACATTTTGCATACCCATCAACCAATGCAATGCCATCGATAATATCCTTTTCCTAGCAACACAAGCTATCAAGGCACAAGCAAAGGTGAAGAAACCCTCAAGTTGCATCTATTCATAATATGTCAAGGCCTGCTGTCCACACCCATATTGTATATATCATGCAATTCAATAATTTCACGACGCCATACTCCAAATCTCTTTTGTGTTTACAAGTGAATCATATTTAGCACACATATTCTTAAGTTGTTTCCTATGTAAATGTTTCTTTCCTAGCAAAACCAATATATATGAGAATGTCAACAAGAAATTTGCTACCCCTGTGAAGTTCTATAGCATAAGACTTTAGTATGGACATGTACTTATATGCCCTTCTCAATTGCTCATATGCTACCACAAGCTCCGAAATAGTGGGGAAAGGCCCTACCAACATGTAGCCAACAAACCATACTCTATATAACATAAAAGCTTTCTCAAACCACTTCATGAACTATATGAAGTTTACCACCTAGTATTGAGAGATGAAATATATGCTCTGAATTTTCAAACACAATTCAATGCATGATTGGAGCAAACATACTCAATAAAAAAATTTAGTAGACTAACCCCTAAGCAGGAAAGTACCTGGTTACAAGTTGTCTTCATTTGCAAAAAATTGCAAGCTGAATGTCTTCTCTCTTCCTTCAAGTAGTTGTTGTGGTTTGCTTTCATAAATGGAGCCAATGATCTCTTTCTTTACCTCTCTCAAGTAGACTAGCAAAACCACCACTTTTGATGCCTGTAGACATTTGAGTACAAAACTTGTCCTTGTAAGAATTAACTCAATTTTGCATATTTTTCAAATTTGATCCACTACTAACATGTTGAAGAAAAGGACAAGAATGATTCTTAAAACTCTCACCTGAGCATTTGTGGTTACTTCCTTTGTGTCATGATCCTTTGGCATTTCATATTTGATCATCTTAAGGTAGCATTCCACAAAAATCGTGCAAGCTAGAAACCAAAAAAGACTGGTAATTAGTACATGTGCTTAAACATTACTAATGGTGCCTTTGATGAAATCCATGCCATGGTTCTTGATGTTGCTTGATGTAGCCCTTCATGTTACTAGCCAGTTTCCAATTGTCTTAACTCCTCAGCATCACCTTCTTTCCGTGACCTCTGTTCTTAGTTTTCTACTCAATGTGAGTGCTGGGCACCACCTGTTTGGGCTCCTCCTTGATGTATAGGTTTTCTCATACCTGTATTTGCTATGCTACTCCTCACAGCTTTCACATCTTCTGCAGCAAAGCTCACCCAATAGTTAAGAAACTGGTTGATATTGTAGGAGCTTTGGCTATATCGGGCTACATACTGGAGGGCAATGTTCTTGTACTTGTCAATGACCGAAATCAATGCATCCTTTTAACTCTCATGCTTGTGTGTGCTTGCACACATGCATGTGTACTAATTTCCCTTTTAGGGTTTTCCTTGTACAAATTCTCATAAAAAATCCTGAGAGGATCCCTCTGAAAGAAGAGCCAATAAAGTTATGCTGTATATAAGTAATCAGAACAGCTTTGACAAATTAATAAGACCCAAACAAAAAAGAGAGAGAATACTCTTCTCATTACCCATATCAACCATCGCCTGCCATATAACGTGTGGTCTAATAACATTCCCCACAAGCGACCTGTTCCCATCTCATTATCAATAACAACATCCAAACTACGACCACAGTTGAAAAAGAGGCCCTCCTCATAAGTAAAATTGGCTAATGAATCCGCAAACTGATTCCAGTAACATGGAATGAGCTAAAGAGATATACTCTCAAATTCATCAAGTAGGGTTATAGCAGTTTGATGATACATACGAAGGATAGGATTTCGGACTATATATGTCCCATTAAGTTGATTTAAGATCAGCTGGGAATCCCCTTTTACTAACAATCGCCTAATGCAACCTTTGGCAATATTCAATCCCATAATCAAGGCTTTGTACTCTGCCATGTTGTTAGTGAACCCCACCCTTAGGTAAGCAGCTAATTTCATTGTAACTCTACATCGGGGATCTCGGATGACGACTCCAATACTCCCTTTTCTATGAGGCCCCCTGGATGCTCCATCAAAATATAACGTGTACATCCACAATCATAGGCAGCCATCAGGAACTCCCCTATTCATAAGTATGATAATCAAAATTCAATATATTTAGAGGATGAACTAACGGCTCCATCCCACCTCCTTCATTAAACTCAACAGGGATGCTTGTCCAGATTTGTAAACAATGATGGGCAGAAAACTTTAATCTCCCACACAAAGGTACCGTCTTCTTTCTCAACCACTTTGTATCCCTTGCTCCACCAGATAAGCCTCCCCTGATGATATCTTTGCTCTAGATATGGGTGCTCCAAATAAGGGATTAACCGCCCCATCAACTAGTTTAAGCTCTCCTGCAGGTCTCAAATCAGCCCCAACATGGACCTACAATGCATTTATCGCGTTAGCATATTTAGAAATAATAAGGTTTAATATTATTAAGATTAACCTTATTCTTAAATTCCACTCCTTGTAGATCGGCTAATAAAATCGCGGACTTATTTTTACCTATCCGAACTATCTTATAAGGGCCATCCCATCTAGGTTACAGCTTTCCTGGAAATAACTCTACATGCGCATCGTAATACAAAACTAATTGCCCTTTTTTAAAGGTATACTTCTTCGTCTTTAGATCATGCAACTACTTCATCCGACGTTTAGCTACCTCCTGGTGCAATAAACTCTACGATTTGAGCTCGTCCAAGTGGGCTATAGTCGTAAACTGCTCAAATAAGGCATCTTCATCACCCAAAGAATGATTGATTGCAAATCTTATGGTTGGCAACTCAATTTCTAAGGGCAAGACACACTCCTTCCCATAAAGTAATTTGAATGGGGTGTGGCCAGTGGCTCGTTTAAATGTCGTATTATACGCCCAAACTGCCACATATAATTTTGTATCCTAGTCCCGTTTCTTTTCAGAGACTATCTTGGATAGGATACCCACAAGCTGCTTATTGGTACTCTCAACCTATCCATTGGCTTGCAGATTATAGGGGGTCCTCTTGTTATGCTTAATGCTCCATGCTTCAGTCAGGCTTCTAATTACCTTATTCAAAAAGTGAGTTCCACGGTCCGATACTATTTCCTTTGGGGGACCAAAATGGCAAATGATCTACTCAACTAGGAAGCTAGAAGTCTCTTTTGCATTGTCCTACCTCGTCGCCTATGCTTCTGACCACTTTGTAAAGTAATCAGTTGCTACTATAATGTATCTTTTCTGGGTAGTAGACAACGGGGTAATAGGTCCCACAAAATCTATGCCCCACTTCTCGAATGAAAGGATATCCATAATAGGCGTAAGTGGATGCTTCCTATTCTCTCGACTATCATGTCTTTGACATGTATCAAATCTTTTAACATAGTCAAATGAATCCTAGGAGATGGATGGCCACCAATAACCAGCTTGTAAAGCCTTCTATGCCGTCAACCACCTAGCAAAGTGCCCTCCATAAGTGGAGTCATGGCACTCTTCCAAAATAAAGGGAACCTCGTCAGGCATCACACATCGGCGATAGATATCATCAACACCTTGCCGATATAATGTCCCTCAAGGAAAATTTCAATGCCTGCTATTTAATCTTCCTCTTCTTGGGTTTTGATAGAGTAGCTCCAATCTCTCCCGTAGAAAGATAGTGCATTATAGCAGCATACCAGGAGGGAATAGATGTCGTATCAATCTTAAACAATGTTTCCATGTCACTTCCTTCGGCCACGACCTCTTTTGGCTCTCCAAAATCCACAAGACACTCGACATTGCCCTGAAGCCTCGACAGCTTGCTCTTAATTTCGTAATCAAACTCCTGCAAAGTGATTAACCACTTTGCTAAACAATCAGGCAGCTGTAACTTATTCAACAACAATCGAAGCCCTTCCACCTTCGTATAAAAAATCACCCTCTCATAAAGAATGTAGTGCTTGAACTTCTTGGTCGCAAATACCATCACAATACACTTCTTCTCCATATAGGTGTAGTTAATTTCCGATATGCCCAACTTCTGACTAGCAAAGGCTATTGGATGGTACCACTTTTCCTCCCAAATTTGGGCCAAACAGCAGCTGATACTATACATAGTTGTTGCTGAAAATATATAGAACATTTCACCCCTTTTAGGTGCTTTTAAAATAGATGCTTTGGCAAGCTCCTGCTTTACATTGTCAAAAGATACTTTGCAAGCATCACTCCATGAAAACTAACAATTAAAGGATAATAGGTTCGTCAGTGGCAACATTCTTTCTGCCAAGGCATCGATAAACCTCTGATAATATCCTATCGATTGACAGAAAGCTATGCACTTCCTTTGGAGTACGCGGTGGACTCATGGTGACTATGACCTTGATCTTTTCAGGATCAGTAGCAATCCCTACGGAACTGACCATATGGCCTAACAAGAGCCCATAAGGAACTCCGAAGATGCACTTTCGTGGGTTAAGAGCTATGCAGAATTGTCTGCAATGCTCAAAACACTTCCGTAAGATAATTAAGTGTCTATCCCTTACAGTGACTGCCCCTAGATCGTCAATGAATACTTTCAACTCCTCGGGGGAAATGTCACCAAAGGTCTTGTCGGCTGTTCTTTGCCACAAACCTGGTGCATTACATAACCCAAATGCCATCACATGGTACACAAAGGTACCGAAGACAGTAATAAATGTCGTTTTTAGCTTGTTTTGCTCAGTAATCGCCATTTGGTTATACACTGCAAAGCAGTCCATAAACGAATAGATTTCCCTACCCACTAGTTGATCCAAAATTTGGTCAATAAATGGCAATGGGTAGTAATATTTAACAATTTGCTTATTCAACTCTCTAAAATCTACGCAAAGCCGGATTTGATTATTATTATTCTTCTTGATCACAATTGGTGAGCACCATTCAGTATGTTGAACAGGGAAGATCAAACTTGCTTTCTGCAACTTCTATAGTTCCTCGAACAACCCGTCCCTTAATTCAAAAGGCATACGCCTTACTTTCTGACGTACAGGGCAAGTACCTTCCTTTATAGGAATAGTATGCACAGCTAGACTGGGAGGAATACCCCTAAGTTTGTCATAGCTCCAAGCAAAGATTTCATGGAACTCCTAGGGACACATAGTCCTCTCTCTCTTTCGAACTAAGCATAGAACCCAATTTGATTGGCCGCGAATCATTAGGCGTACCAAGGTCCAGCTCAATAACATCCGCGTCTCTTATTCGATCTTGAGGCTCTATCAGCTCATTCAAGGTTATCTGATAAATATCCTCTGCAGTGGACCCTTCCTTAGATCCATTACTCGATGATTCTCACTATTAGATGGATCATATACTGTTTCTAGTTCAATGGAGGATAAAGGAGCTCTCTCACTCTGAGAAGACTCAAGGTAAGCATCCATTATTACACGATGGGCACCTCAACCTAGAATCACTCAACTAGCAGGCATATCGATTTGATAGTCTGTTCGTAAAATCCAGGGCCTTCCTAGCAAAACTCGATAGCTAGGACACCCTGCAAACCTTATTACCCTAAAGTTCAAATAGTATTCCATGCTTGCAACAGTAACGCGGAATTTAGTGATGCAACCTTCCAGTTGTCTTAGACTATCATTCGCCATCCTAAGAAGTGTGGAGTCACCTTTTTGAATTTGGAGTCCTAGCCGCTCCATTAAGTCTGAACTTATGATATTGACAGAGGATCCAGTGTCCACGATAGCATGCTCCACTAATATTCCATCCACATACGTTGGAACCCTAGGGCAATGCTTTTCAGCATGATCGAATCAATCTTCTCCCACTCTAGCTATGCCCGAAGGTTCTACTATATACCCGATACACATGATTTTCTTGAATTCCTTGCGTACTCCTAGAGAAAGTTTAATAAATTGCAGGAGATTCACATCTGGTTTGACTTCACAAAGAGAACTTGCTAGGTTAAAGTCATGGTAGTTAGCCAAAGTTCTCTTCTCACGCCAAACCATTCTTTTCTTTGGTCGTTGGACCGCCGGCTTTAGTGCCTCTTTTTGACTTTTGTCTTCTTTCTTGGCACCTTTCTATCCTTCTCAAGATCCACTTTATTGTCAACAGGCCGTAGAGGTCCACCTTCTATATCCAGATTCAGGACTCGCTTTTCCCTAGCATCTTGCTTAGGGTTGCCCTCGACAGGTTTTACAGTTCCTTTATCACCCTCTTTAATATTTTCCCTCTTTTTACGGCTCGTAGATTAGAAGTTTCAGCATCATTAACACGGTACAACCTCAATAAGGCTGACTCTACTGCCATGAGGAAACTCCTCTACAACAACCTTTCCTCATTGCAGTATTTGTCTTGGTCTGTCATCTTGCTAGAGTTAATTCCCTTGTGCGCAATGATTAATTGGACCAAGTTGTTTACTTCCTTGTTGGAGAGAATAGATCTTACTCCAACAGGTAGCAGCTAAGTGGCCACACTTTTTGTAAATATCACATTTGACATTCCAGCAATTCCTAGGGAAATGTTGGCCACCACACCACTTACAGCTGAATCTTGAGGAGCCACCCTCTTCAGGGCATCGACTCCCTATCAAATTCAGTTGCTTCTTAAGGAAATTGACATCCAGAGCTATTTGTTGATACTGTTCAGAGATCATATCGGTGTAGTGCTTCATCATGTCCTTAACTTCACCAAGGACATTAGAGGCACTCGACTAGTAGCCGCGATCGTCAAATTGTCGTCCCATGGGCCTAACCACTTGATTAGGGATTGACCATTGACCTACTAGGACAACATTAGGATTCATTGTTTGGCCCCCACTATTTAGTGACCTACTAGGACAACATTAGGATTCATTGTTTGGCCCCCACTATTTAGTGAGGCCGCCTAACTAGCCATGGGTATAGTCATGCTAGGAGAAGCTGGTAACATAGGCAAATTCGGCATGATCCCTCCTCTCCCATTCATGTTTGACATGGGATCCCCTTGAATCCCATTGGTCAAGGCCAAGTTATTACCATTCCAATTTATCCTTGCGGCATAAGCCGCTTGCAAGCACGACTCTACTCCTTTTGCTTGGGTAATATCAGTGTCAATATCGGCCAAAGCAACACTACTCAACTGCACCTAGATATTAAAATCCAATCCATGTAGGAAATATTGTAACTGGGCAGCCGAGTTGGAATGGGGATATAAGTATTTAGTTTACGAAGAACTTGCTTTAATTTCTTGGCATAGGCCTGGACATTCTCATATGGTTCTTGGTGTGTTACATTCTTAGACATGCAACCAATATTGTTCACCCTTCTCAAGGGCAAACTCTCTACGGAAAGCCGTAAAGAATTGGGCATTGCTAGTTATGGTTTCGGCTTCGAGACCATGGTACCATACTGTCACTCTTCCTTTTAACGTCATGTTAAAGAACATCATTAGGTGTCCTTCGTCTTGGATTTGATAATTGAACATGAGTGTTTGAAACTTCTTAATGTGGAGTTCTCCATCTTCTTTTGCTAACCCATGGAAAATAGGCAACGATGCTCCTAATGCCGGCAAATCCGGTGTCCCTGCTGGAATTGCAATAGATTGTGCCATGACTACAACCAGATTGAAAATAGGAATTTGTGTAGGTAAAACTACACCCCCACTTGTTGTGGGCTGATTAACTAGAAGTAGGGAAGTACTAGGACTTCCATTTGCACTCGAAGAGCTACTCATAACACTTAGGTTACTAGAACCACTGCCACTTATGCAAAATGGGCTGCTCCTTTGAGGAGAATAACCGTTTACGATATCCAACCGTCGTCTAGCCCTCTCTACACGTTCTGCTTTTTGTATTTCAGCTTGACGGTCCTTGTCAGAGGACATAAACCAGATGTTTGGTCCCTAGAAACCCTAGATTCAAGAACCACCACTTGTTGATGACTTCCGACAAACGCACCACTGATGGGACCTAAAATGGGCTGGCACCAGCTAAGGCACTAGCCGGACCTCATGCACTCAACATAGAACCCCACCACACCACATGGGCTCATGGGCCAGGAGCGTCTGCAGAGGGATACACTATCCTAAACACTAATCACTGCACGTTTATAGTCTGTAATCCAACGGATGTTCCCTTTTCCATGTCTCCTCAGAGAGATATTATACACATGTCAACAATAAATGCCACATATTACAAACACAAGGGCACCCCACTAGCTGATTGCCATGGCCCTAGTGCAACTCTTCTACATCTTGGGGATTGGCCCCTCCGATGCACTGTTTCCACACATAGACACATTCAAAAGATTTCCCCTCTTAGTGTCAATATATTTAACGTTCCAGGAATGCACTTATCCTCACTTATCCATCCCCTTTGACTCACCGTCTAGACCTACAGCCAGGTTGCTCACTCTCTCTACGTGGGTCAAGTCCTCGAGAAACCAAGTGCTCTACATCCAGGAGCTTGTAATTGATAGCATTTAACGATGTTTGATGCAAATTTGTATATGATTAAGTGCTCAAACAATTGGAAAAACAGCCTCGTGCATTGTACAAATCCATTATTTTCATGTTTTCATACACTAACGCGTAATTGCTGCGATGAGAGAAAACACCGAGCCTTACACTCGTGCTGTACTTCCCTTTATTTAACTTAATGTCATTCTATATGAATAATGTAGCAAATACATCAGATTTTATATTATATTTCAGCATTTGAACTTTTCTCCTCCCCTACCATTTAAGGTTTTGCCTCGTTGCATAGGTAAAGGGGCGATTTCGTGTATTTCGCATGAAATAAGCAGTAAATACTCACAAATACATATAAATGGGGATAAATTGAGGCAAACCCTCATGCTTTATCCTCATTATACACTCACAAACACATCCATAAATTCCTATAATTTTCCTCGTCCGTTTTCTATTTTTTTCTCTTTTAAAAAGCATTTTTCCATATTTTTCCTTATTTTTTTATCAATAAAAATGGAAGAAAATTAGCATTATTTTAGAGCTATGGCTCTTGAGTTTTTGAACAGCAAACATGTAGATTTTATTGGTGTTTTGTTTCATGCTTTTCCCACTTTAAGCCCAAAAATCCCATTTTTACTCTAAAAACCATGCTTTTCGGGTTTTTCCCATTTATTCTCCACACTTTAAGTGTATATTTTCTGAGTTTTTTATTATGAAAGACTAAAAACAACGGCAAACAACATGTCCATCAATTTTCAGCCCATATGAACATTGCTAACTTCATCAAATGCGAAAAAGAGCAATTTTCTTTGTAAAAATGTCATTATCGTGTATTTTTCATTATTTTGGGTATTGAAACTTGTTGCGGGTCTATAAATCAGGCCCTATTTGATGCTCAACCCGCCTCCACACTGCCATCTTCAGCCCACCTTCAGTTTGGAAGCAATCCGGTACCACGCCGGACGAGCATTTACCAATCGGTCTTCATTCTTCTTTACACGCAAGAACTGCCCCTTGCAGGAGAGAGAGGGAGGAGAGAGAAAGAATGAAATCTGATCTCCACAACCGGACAGCCATTTGATGCGCAGTCTGGAGTGATGGAGAGCGAAGAACCCCCCCAGCCCCCAAAGGTCATAACCTTTGGCATCCTTTAAGTCCATTTCCACTTTACTTTAGTCTTGGCCTCCCTTCCACGTTTAGTACCCATATTAAAGTTTGAAAAATCCTGGGTGTCCGTCCTAAAGTCCTCCACTGCCGGGCATCTCCCAGGGTCTTGTCTGACACACTAAATAATTATGAAAATTCATCAACTGTCGTCAATTGTGTCTTTTAAGCCTTTTTCGGGCATTGCCACTTAAAATTGTTCTGATTGCCACCACTGCCTTCGACGAATTCTATTTTTCCCTTGAAATTCAAAAAATTTGGCTATTTTTAAGCACTTCCAGGCATCAAAAATCATCTGTCAATAGGTGGCGAGGGGGGGAAGGAAAAGGATGAGGGAAGTCAGTGTGGAAGGAAAAGAGAAAGTCAATGTGGTGAGGAGGGGAAGCCAAACAGCAGTCGACGAGGTTTGATGAGGAGATCATGATGGCTAAGCTAGAGTTCATGAGGACGGTGTCAATGATATTGAAAGGAGAGGAGCACACGTGTGCTATCTCACTCCCCCTCCACTACCTCATTCCTTTCCCCCAATTATAATCCCCTCTCCCTTATATAAACGCCCCCCCGTAAGGGAAAGGGGGATGTATTGGAATGAAAGGGCTTAACATTGAGCAGTATGTTGAGGGATAGAAAGAGAAAGAGAGTGAGGGAGAGATAGAGGAGGGGAAGAAGGAGAAGAAGAGGAGGAGAAGAAGAGAAAAAGAGTAAGAGAGAGGGAGAGTGAGAGGAGAGAAGAAGAGGAGGAGAAGAAGAAGAGAAGGAGCGAGAGAGAGAGAGAGAGAGAGAGAGAGAGAGAGAGGGAGACGAAGGGAGAGGTGAAAAAGAAGAAAAAAGAGAGAAGAGAGAAGGGCCTCCTCCCTTTTCCCTCCTTAGAGGGTAACCACACGTGTTTTTGTAACATTCCTGTGTTTCCCCCCACCCCCCTCCCCCGCATAGGAACTCCCCCCCTTTGATGGAAAAAAAAAGAGTTATTATTAATGTAACTTTTTTTCCCTCTCTCTCTCCCCACCAACAGCACGTCGGGGAGAGAGAGAGGGAGTGATGTGGTGGAATGGGGGCATGTAGCCCCCAGGTGGGAGGGGTGGCCATGCCACCCACCTCCTCCCCCTCCTATAAAAGGAGCACCCTCCCTCCCTCCCTGGTCTACATGGAGACATCGCCCCCCTCCCTACGTCGCCACCTCCTCCCTCCTGCGACAGCAGTAGCATCCCTTGAGGGCCCCGACGCTAACTCTTCCCCCCCTTGGTCGGCAGCAACTGGGCAGCCCCCTGGGCCTCCCGGCTGAAGCCACCCCCCGCCTTGATCACCAGTTTGTTGCAGGCCTGTGAGCAGAAAAGAGGAGAAGGAGAGAAGAAGTGAAGGAAAGAGAGAAGAGGAAGAGGAGAAGGAGAAGGAGAGAAGAGAAGAGTAAGAGGAGAGGGAGAGAAGAAGAGGAGAGAGAGGAGGGAGAAGGAGAAGAAGAGGAGAAGAAGGTGAAGAGGAGAAAAAGAGGTAGAAGAGGAAGAAGTGAGGGAGCGAAGAAGAGGAGAGAGAGAAGAGAAAGAGGAGAGGGAGAAAAGAAGAGGAGGAGAGAGAGAAGGGAAAGAGGAGAAGGAGAGAGAGAAGAGGAAGAGGAGAGGGAGAGAAGGAGAGAGAAGAGAGAAGAGAGAAGGAGAAGGTGAGAAGAGAGAGGGAGAAGAAGAAGAGGAGGAGAAGAAGAGGAAAGAAGAAGAAGAGAAGAAGTGAGAGAGAAGGAGAAGAAGAGAGAAAGAAGTAGAAGAGGAAGAGGAGAGAGAAAGAAAAGAAGAGAAAAAGAAGGAGAGAGAGAGAGAGAAAGAAGTAGAAGAGAAAGAGGAGAGAGAGAGAAAAGAAGACAAAAAGAAGAAGAGAGAGAGAGAGAGAGAGAGAGAGAGAGAGAGAGAGAGAGAGAGAGAGGGAGGGAGAGTTGGTGAGTAACTTCGAGGAGCCACACTCAAACCGCCCCCTCAGCGAAGGACCCCTATCTAACAATCTTTCCTACCCAAACCTATCGTCTTGAAAGCCGTTAAGGTTCGGACTATCCAATCTCCGTGTGGCAAATGGCTCCCAAGAAGAAAGTCGCGGGAAGCGTAGGTGCCAAAGCTACCGTTGGTACTGGTAATGTGGGAGAGGCGAGCAGAGCGACCAACGCCACAAATGCCCCTATGATCACGAATCAAACCTAGGTTCTTTAGATATCCTAAGCCTTATAATTAATGCTGTATTATTTCTCGTGGAAGAAATGAAGGGGTTAGCTACATGCTTGGAACAAGAACGAGTCGTAGGATTTTTATTTACTCTAAGCGCTAGGTATATGCATGAAATGGTAGAATATGGAGTTCGCATCAATTTATATGCATGAAACGATAGCTTTTACACACATCGAATGATAAGGTTTTTGCATTATTTCACATAAAATAATAGCTTTTAAACCAGTTTAATGCATGAATAGTCATTTGAAATCCATGTTTCGCAATCATGATTAAAAGAAACACATTAAATGTTAGTTTCCGTTCGTAAGATACATTTGCACTGTTGGAAAGAAGCCTAGACTTTCATATACGCAAGTCACATGTGATCCGGTGCATTAGGAATAAGTATTCATTGCCAGAGTTAAAGGTCGTTTAGGATGTACAAATATGCTAAATGCACCATGTGCATGATGGGTAAGGATGTTTAGAAAACTCTGCATAGTACCACCCTAAGTGAGATGGAAGGGACGCATGCATCTAGACTATATCCTGAAGGCCTAGATGAGGAATCTTGCGTTGCAAAGTGTATTAACTGAACTTGATTAGAACTGGAAGAATGAAAGACCCTTGGTTGGGTTGCGAATAAGGCATGTCCGTTGCCTTCATTGACCAGCTAATGCCTAAGTTAGGGTTAAGATACCATAAGGTAAAACCCAAGGAAAAGAGCAAGTCAAAATAAGTTAGCTTACCAAGAACATTTGCTTGCATGATCTTGTTTGAGACTACAGGGATCTCGCCAAGTCACGAATGATCCACGATCGGATGCTGGGAGTATCCGAGAAAAATACCCAAGATCGGATGCTGGGAGCATCCAGGAAAAATGAGTCATACCTTGGCAGTTGATCGTACAAATGACCTCCGAAATGTTCGTGCTTGTACTAAAACCTTTATTTGATCTCTTTGCTCAAGGAACTAATTCAAGGAAAAACTCTTAATGCTTCAGGTTGAAAGCCTAGAGGGAGAGGCAGGAATAGTTATCTCCGACTGTCTGCCTGGCCCTATCCAAGGGGGTTGTTAGCCGCACCGAGTATATGGACCTAACCCGCTTGTGCGAGAGGTCTCTCCGTGGGTGCTGCTTGGAGCGGGAGGACGTTTGGGTGCCAGCGGAGGCTCTGGCTGTAAATCCCTTGCCTCCAGATCCCACACAAGAGGCTGACATGACTCGAGATGGAATCTCGAGGCCCGTGTACTAGTCAACGGCCGAAACTTGGAGCAGCAATCCTGTAGATTGGTGGGCCTTTGGGCATGATAATGGATGTACTCTAGGATTATGATAAATAAAGAATAGATATTGGAGAAAAATGAACTTTCTTGACATTGATTTTGTGTCAATGCCTAAGTTACGTGAAGGAACCCGTGGTTAATTTGATTAATTAAGGAAGCTGCTTTTGCATGTCGAACGTAATGTGGTAGGTAATTAGATAACTAAAGAAAATTGAGGAAAGTGCAGTGGATGTGACTTAGGTCTGTCCTGCAGAAGGGTGGTCCCGGCTAGCTGGGAAATTTTCTCAAATGATGAGATAACAAGACTATGAAGACCTAGTGTCAGTAGATGTAGAATCCCGATTTATTCTGTTCTAGGGGAAAGGAATGGGAGTATGCCGTATGGCAGAGAGGTTGAGCTTTGCATCGCTCTCATTTCCCATTCTCCATGAACCAAGTGCAGCGTGAATCTGCTTCGACTCTATTGTTCCTACGCAAAGTGGTACATCTGGAGCTCGACGCTAGCTTCTTCCTAGCGACTTTGCTGATAGGCAAGGAACCCTGACATTAGGTCGATCCCAAGTGGGAACGGTTGGACACTTCCGCTCGGGGCAGACTCGGGAAGACCTAGATCACAAACCCTGTGTCATTCCTTGCGAGTGCTAGGCGGAGCCTTCTAGGCCCTCCTCTCGATGGGCTGCTAAGACGTGTTCCACAAGTGGACGAGCGGACAGGTCACAGTTGGTATCAGAGCAAACCAACAGGATCTAAGATTACAAGGGAACTTAATGGAGGAAAATAAAGGGAATAAGGGGACAGTCATGGGAAGGTGAGTGGAATAGAGCAGTGTTTTCCATTGAAAACATTTCTTTACTCTCTTATGGATGCTGGGTTGTAGAGTCACGAAGCGTGGAGCAAGTTCTTGGTGTTCCAGGTCATGTTCATGATTGCAATGCGTGCTTTCGATTATCGATAGAGGCTAGGCATGATGAATATTTTGGATCGCATCTATAATCCTTCACCCCTATATGTGAAACAGAGATGGATGGGAAAATCAGAAATATACTACATAGTAGCCCACCGACTCGCGTACCTTCAGACCAACTTAAAGAGAATCAAGTGGATGGAGGATTTAAAGATCGTGAAGCTATTCATCTTTATCAAAGCTCATGCAAATGCAACTTTACATGTTGGCCATCGGCAAGTCAAGCAGAACAAGTATGTCTATGACGAAGTGACCCGGGTGATTTCTACCTACAGGATCAAAGTGTTAGTGTGCTATGGGAAGAATGGGTATCAAAGGAAGGGATACCCCAAGCTTCCTATGACTTATCGTTTCCTAGAAATCCACGACCCCACTCCATATTATTATTCCGTCCCTGTAGCCGATTGTAACACAATCCTATTTTCCCCAAACTGATGTATCAATCAGCTTGTCCTACGTTTCCAAAATAAATGTACACAAAGGGTTATGCCCTCATGAATAAATAAGACTTTTTACTATTATCTATTCTGATTGTAAATGTTGGCTAAGATGTTAAGTGATTAAATCACTTGGCTAAAAGCTGTGCTAGTCGTATTAACATAATGTGGGGAATGTCTGATAAGATGTTAACATAAAGAATCTTATTGTCCAGACGCAACCCCAAGCGCAGGTTCCAAGTCCGACTCCTGCACTAATTACAACTGTGATTCAAGAGAAGAAGTTCCTCCTCAAACAAATTAAGCCACCTGAGTTTGATGCCAAGGGAAGGACTATTCAAGCCGATGCCGAGATCTGGATTGAGTCCATGGAGGACTATTTTGAGGTAGTAGGAACTGCACCTACTAACCAAGCCATGCTCGCCAAACTTAAGCTTACAGGTGAAGCGAGACTTTGGTGGAAACAGTGGTGCAGAGACCAAGCACGGAGGGGATAGTCAATTGGGAGAAGCTTAAGGAAGCTGTGCGAGGGAGGTATCTGCCACCTTCCTACCGCACAGAGAAGATGAATGAATTCTATGACTTGAAGTAGCTAGGATTATCCCTTCATGCATATTACTCAAAGTTCGTTTCACTCCTAAAGTACGCACCTCTAATGGATATGACACAACATGTATCAAAATTTTGTGCTGGGTTGAATCCACCCATAAACACCCACTTGGAATCAATGCACCCAATGGACCTACAAGACGCACTCATTCGAGCTACTCCAATAATTTAGGAGGTGCAGACCAAACTAAGGAACAATAGGACTTGGCATTATAGAGATCAGAATAAGGGTATGTCTAGGGCTTAGACTAAGAGGGTGCAAGGTTAGAATCCGGGCCAAAGAAAGAAAATTAGGGCCAATGCTATCAACAACTTTGTTCCTACACAAAGTAATGACCGCAACCCACGTTGCTTCCATTGTAACAAGCTTGGACACTTCAAGAGGCAGTTACTCAAGCTTAGCAGAGGACATCGCCAAGGGCAATTCCAAGGAGCCGCTCATGGCCAAGGAACCACCGTTATGGCCAGAGGAAGAACCTCCAGTGTTTCCAACAAGGAGCTGGACAATGAAGAAGATCCATCCATGGATGCTAACATTTAGAGGGCAACGATTCACGCCGCTCTGCACAAGAAGGGTCCAAATCGCCAATTCTCGATGATTCAAAATCCATCAGATTATGAAGGTAAAAGCTTCAAGAACCTAATTGATTGTGGCAGTACACATTCCTTCATTTCACCGATCTGTGCAAAAATATTAGGGATAGCCACAATAGATGCACCTACTTTCCTTGTGGAGTTGGCAAATGGTCGTGAGGTCTCCTGTACTAGGAAAACTGCTAAGGTGAAATTCCTACTAGGTGGGAAGCCAACTTCGGTCAGACTCAGGGTAATGAACCTAGATTTCCACGAATGTTTACTCGGAATGGATTGGCTAATATCCAATGATGCCCACATCCACTATGGGAAGGGCCAAGTCTCCTTCCGAAATTCTGAAGGGGAGCTAGTCATGACTCAAGGAGAGGCTAGTAAGCCAAAAATACAGCTGGCAAAAGCAACCTGGATAATAAAAGGTGTTAGAAAGGGCCTACCTATCTATTTGATTAAACTGAATAAGCTAGATCAGAATCAGAAATCTGGGGAAGAACCTTCATGGTTAGAGGAATATGCAGACGTATGTCCTGAAGATCTGATAGAACTTCCTCCTCAAAGGGAAGTCGACCACGAAATCAAGCTGGCACCAAGAGCTGCACCATTCGCAAAGAGGCCGTATAAGATTTCCATTCCAGAAGCTATCGAACTAAAAGAGAAACTCAAGCAATTGTTAAAACAAGGCTACATCCATCCTAGGAGTTCGCCATGGGGAGCTCGAGTGCTGTTCCAAAAGAAGAAAGATGGAATGCTTTGTATATGCATTGACTATAGAGGGTTGAATCAATCAACCATCAAAAATAAATACCCCATTCCAAGAATAGATGAATTACTTGACCGTCTTCAAGGTGCAAATACCTTGTCTAAGATAGATCTCAAATCTGAATATTATCAGATAAGGATCAAGGAAGAAGATATCCTGAAAACTGCATTCAGTACAAGATATGGGCACTTCGAATTTCTAGTGATGTCATTCGGGCTGACGAATGCTCCTGCTACCTTCAACAAATTGATGCAGGATATCTTTAAGCCCTATCTTGATGACTTCGTACTCATCTTCTTTGACGATACCCTAGTCTACTCTAAAAAAGAAAAAGATCATGAACCCCATCTTCGCATTGTTCTTGAAACAATGAGAGCACACAAGCTTTATGCCAAGAAGAAGAACTGCGCATTTTTCAAGTGACAGTTTGAATATCTAGGATTCATTGTATCATCGAAAGGAATTTTAATAGATCCAGCTAAGGTCAGAGACATTCTAGAATGGCCAACCCCAACTTATGTCAAAGAAATACATAGCTTTCTTGGATTGACAGGATGGTACAGGATTTTCATCAAAGATTATGCTTTGATTGCAGCACCTCTGATGACTGATCTACTAAAGAAGCAAGTAGCAATTGTATGGTCACCTACCGAACAGACTAGCTTTGACAAACTAAAGCAAAGCTTAGTATCAACACCCATCTTGAAACCTCTTGATCTTAATAAGGAGATTGAAGTGGTAATTGATGCTAGCACACTTGCTTTAGGATGTAACGTGTCCATTTGTATCTTCAGGACACGTCTTAGCAGTCAATCGGAAAGGGTGTCTAGAAAGCTCCGCCCGGCACTCCATGGAATGTTACGGGGTTTGCGATTTAGGGCTTTCTGCATCTGCCACATAGCGGAAGTATTCTGGCCATTCCCACTTAGGATCGACCTGAATTGGGGTTTTCCTCATTGGTCATTTCCTAACGGCAACTAGCGTCGAACCCAAGCGAACTACTTTACGCAGAAACGCCAGGTCCAAAGCGGATTCACGCTGCACTTGGTTCAAGGAGAATGGGAAATGAGAGGGATGCAAAGCTCAACCTCTCTGCCATAAGGCATAGTCCCATTATGTTCCCCTAAAACAATGTAAATCGGGTTCAATCATAACTCTAGGTCAACGATTTTGTTGTTCCTGTTCTTTGACGATCTTCCTGCTGACCATCATGATTTGAGAAAAGTTCCCGGCCAACCGGGACCACCCATCCGTAGGACAGATCTATAGCCCATCCTCTGCAAATTCCTCGAGTTGTTTTTGTTATTTAATTACCTAACACATTAGTTGGACATGTAACAACCAGCTTCTTTAATTAACCCGTTAGGCACTAGTTCCTTCACATAATCTTATCACTTGACATAGAAAAACAATATTAGACAAGTTCCTTATTAACAGGTTATCATATTTATCTTTGAAATACAAAGAGTCCAGCCCGTAGGCTTATCCACAATTCGCTCGAAGGCTATCTAGCAGTCCATAGGGATCACTAATCCAAGTTTCCGCCCGTAGACTAGTATGCAGGCCTCAAGATCCAATCCTGAGTCACGTTAGCCTCTTATGCAGGGTCCGGAAGGCAAGGGATTTATGGCTAGAGCCCCCTGGCACCAAGCATCCTCCTGCTCCAAGTAGCACTCAACAAAGAGACCTCTCGCGGCGGGTTCGGTCCAGTTTTCCGACGCGGTCAACAACCCCCTTGGTTAGGTTAGGTAGGCAGTGGGGGTAATTGAAGCTGCCTCTCCCTTCAGGACTTCAACTTGAAGTATAGATATCCATTTATCTTTTAATTCATTGATCAAACAAAGCCAAACAGTGCTCTAAAATCTGTAGCAAGCACAAACAATTCCATTGATCGTTTTTGTTGGCAAACTGCTAAGGAATGAATCCTTCCTTTCGAATGCATCCAGCACTCGATCCGGGATGACTTGCAACTTGGCAAGATCCCCTATATCCTGGGTTAGGGCGTACCCTATTAACCCAACTTGGTCAAACCTTAAGTTCATTGGGTACTTCAGTTTATCGGCTAGTCTTTAGTTTCTAATCAATCTTCTTTACTCAAGAAAGACCACTAAATTAGGATGATTATTCATCCTCTTGCAAGATAACTTGCGTAAGGACATGCCAACTTCATTGCGATAACTTGGCCATTCCCTTGTGATCCAATCACAAGATCATATGACTCTGCACTTGTTGCGCAAGTGCTGCATCAAACTATGAGAGTACGGAGTCACGAAACAATCTGTTTCAGGTTCTTTAGGCTGACGTTGTTAGACCTAGGGTTTCCAAGTTTCATCTTTGTAAGATTCTTAGGGATAAACCCTAGTTCACTTTATGATTACAATTCGCTATCCCTACATTCAGTCAATGTGGGCAAGTATTTAGGGTATAGGCGTTTCTTGGAATTTAACTCATTCCAAATGAATACTCCGCAGTTTAGGTATTTTAGATTTATGCCAATTTGTTTAACTCTAGAAAATAATTACGGGATCATTTCTACATGACTTGTTGTCTATGCATAAATTGATTTTTCAACCCTAAACTTATTGATTTGAAGTTAGGCATAGGTTAGGTTAATTCCAACTAATCTTCCCTTTACTTTGCAAACAAAATTCATGCTAAATAAGCAACCTTTTACTTGATACTTTATGCAGTGACGAACGATAATTTTATAGAGTCTATGCATCGTAAGAATCATTTCATGCTTTGCACTTTCCATGATGATTCATTGCGAAGAGGATATGGGTTAATAGTGCGAGATGCAGTTTATACTTCTAGGCTTAACCGAAGTATACTATTTTAATGGGTAATAATCTAGCCTATAACTCATTTCAATGCATAAAGCTATTTGCAAGAAATGCATTTATGCTTTCTTTATTTTGCATGTTTCATTAAAAGTATTAATGACTAAGTTCCTTCGTCGTGAACAACTAGGACAAAAATATATCCTATTGCTAACAATTAACCTTGCATGATTGAATTATGACAATATCAAATAAAAATTAGGAAGGAAAACCAAGGCTTGGGGTGAGATGTGCACGTGGATGCTCGGAGATGACCATCCCGCGGCTGTGCCTTGGACTTGGCAAGATCCCCTATATCCTGGGTTAGGGTGTACCCTATTAACCCAACTTGGTCAAACCTTAAGTTCATTGGGTACTTCAGTTTATCGGCTGGTCTTTAGTTTCTAATCAATCTTCTTTACTCAAGAAAGACCACTAAATTAGGATGATTATTCATCCTCTTGAAAGATAACTTGCGTAAGGACATGCCAACTTCATTGCGATAACTTGGCCATTCCCTTGTGATCCAATCACAAGATCATATGACTCTGCACTTGTTGCGCAAGTGCTGCATCGAACTATGAGACTATGGAGTCACGAAACAATCTGTTTCAGGTTCTTTAGATTGACGTCGTTAGACCTAGGGTTTCCAAGTTTCATCTTTGTAAGATTCTTAGGGACAAACCCTAGTTCACTTTATGATTATAATTCACTGTCCCTACATTCAGTCAATGTGGGCAAGTATTTAGGGTATAGGCATTTCTTGGAATTTAACTCATTCCAAATGAATACTCCGCGGTTTAGGTGTTTTAGGTTTATGCCAATTTGTTTAACTCTAGAAAATAATTACGGGATCACTTCTACATGACTTGTTGTCTATGCATAAATTGTTTTTTCAACCCTAAACTTATTGATTTGAAGTTAGGCATAGGTTAGATTAATTCCAACTAATCTTCCCTTTACTTTGCGAACAAAATTCATGCTAAATAAGCAACCTTTTACTTGATACTTTATGCAGTGACAAAGGATAATTTTATAGAGTCTATGCATCGTAAGAATCATTTCATGCTTTGCACTTTCCATGATGATTCATTGCGAAGAGGATATGGGTTAATAGTGTGAGATGCAGTTTATACTTATAGGCTTAACCGAAGTATACTATTTTAATGGGTAATAATCTAGCCTATAGATCATTTCAATGCATAACGCTATTTGCTAGAAATGGATTTAGGCTTTCTTTATTTTGCATGTTTCATTAAAAGTATTAATGACTAAGTTCCTTCATCGTGAACAACTAGGACAAAAATATATTCTATTGCTAACAATTAACCTTGCATGATTGAATTATGACAATATCAAATAAAAATTAGAAAGGAAAACCTGGGCTTGGGGTGAGATGTCCACATGGATACCCGGAGATGACCCTCCTGTGGCTGTGTCTTGGACTTTCTTAGGAGGCATCGCAATTGTAGTTTTTCGGACGTGGAAGCAGCTTTACAACTCCTCTTTGGAATTCCACTGTCGCTCCCTTGCAGCGTCCACCGGAAGTAGTTTTAGAAGGCTCCCTCCTTGAAGTAGGGATTTCGAAAAGGGGGTGCTTCAAAATTTCTCACGACTAAGACCCATTGAAGCCATGGGGAAGGCTTAATGGCACAAACGGGGAATAGAAAGATGTGGAAAAGAAACAAGGTGCGGGAGAGATCCAAGTGTTATTTTTGCATGGCCTAAGGGGGATTTTTAACAAAACATGGGGGGGGGGGGGGAAAGAAAAGGTTATTTGGAGTAACCTTTTATGGGGGAAATCCCTAAGGGGGAAACTCCAAGGGAAAATAATAACCGTAAATGTTATAAGTAAGGGTCTAAGGACCCTTAGGGCAATTTCGAGGAAAGCAGTTTCAATATGCCACAAAGGAAGGGGCTAGAGAAGGTTTAAACATGAGGGAAAAAGGGAGTGGTTCCAAATCCAAGGGATAGGGGTTTAAGGGATTAACACGGAGGGGTTGATTCCAATATCCACGGGAAAGGGGGCTTAAGGGTTTAGACACGGGGGAAAAGGGGTGATTCCAATATCCACGAAAAAGGGGGCTTAAGGGTTTATAAAACACGAGGGGGGTGTGACTCCAAAGTCAAGGAAAAGGGGCTTAAGGGTTAAACACGAGAGGGGTTGATAAGGCCATTAAGGTTTGAACTCTTTTTTTGGGTGGGAAAAGGGTGCTTATAAAGTTTAAAACATGGGGGGGGGGGGGGGGGGGGGGGGATGATTGGTTTTGAAAGGCACAAGAAGGGGTCCTTGGGAGGTTTTACGACACGGGGGGTGAAAGGGGGCTTATCTAGCCTTTAGAAGCTCCCCCCACCATGAAGCTTCTAGAGCTTCCCACGTGGCCAAACGGCGACTCGCGGCAACCAGCAACTGGGACGTGTGGACTGACGGCAGAGGTGATGCCGTCCTGGCTCAGCAGCAATCAACGCCTTAGCCTCTCCCTCTCACAGCGTCGACTGCACAGTAAGGTATGGGGGCGGCCCTCACTCCCTCCTGATCTCCCCCTCACGGCAGCAGCCCCCCCTCCCCCCCCTTGCTTAAATAGGGGAGGGGAGGGGGATCCTCCCTCTCCTAACATGTCGACGGGCATGTATCCCTCTTGCTTCAAGCTCCAGCAAGGAGCTTAATGTCCCATGCTTCCCTACCTCTCCCCCAGCTCGACAGTCGGCTGGGGGAAGGAGGGAATAATGTAAAAAAATTACCTTTATCTAAATAAAATGAATTATCCCAAAGCCCTATTCACACATGATAGAATTAGATTGTTACATTCTCTCCCCCTTAAAGGAATCGAGATGTCCTCATCTCGAGATAAACTGGGGATATTGATGGTTGAGAGTGTCTTCATCTACCCAAGTGGCATCCTCTTCGGGATAAACTTTCCACTGGACGAGGCATTCTCTCACGGTTCTGGATCTTAATTGTCTCTCCCTAACATCTATGATCCTGTCAGGCCTTAGTTCAAGGACTCCTTGACTAGGCATTACAACTTGTTGGTCATCAAGTACATGGTTAGGATTAGGTACATATCACTTAGCTAAAAAGTTGTGCTATTCATATTAACGTAATATGAGAACGTACGATAAGATGTTAACATAAAGAATCTTATTGTTCAAACGTAACCCCAAGCGCAGGTTCCAAATCCGACTCCTGCACTAAGTCATGCTGTGGCTCAAGAGAATAAATTCCTTCTCAAAAAAATTAAGCCACCCGAGTTCAATGGCAAGGAAAGGACTGTTCAAGGCGACGCCAAGATCTGGATTGAGTCCATGGAGGACTATTTTGAGGCAGTAGGAACTACACCTGCTAACCAAGCCATGTCGCCAAGCTTAAGCTTACAGGTGAAGCGAGACTTTGGTGGAAACAGTGGTGCAGAGACCAAGTGATCTCGGAGGGGATAGTCACTTGGGATAAGCTTAAGGAAGCTGTGCGAGGGAGGTATCTGCCACCTGCCTACCGCACACAAAAGATGAATGAATTCTATGGCTTGAAGCAGCTAGGATTATCTCTTGAAGCATATTATTCAAAGTTCGTTTCACTCCTAAAGTATGCACCCCCAATGGATATGACACAACATGTATCAAAATTCTGTATTGGGTTGAATCCACCCATAAACACTCGATTGGAATCAATGTGCCCAATGGACCTACAAGACGCACTCATTCGAGCTACTCCAATAATACAGGAGGTGCAGACCAAACCAAGGAACAACAGGATTTGGCCTTACAAAGATCAAAATAAGGGTATGTCTAAGGTTCAGACTAAGAGAGCACAGGGTCAGAATCAGGGCCAAAGAAAGAAAGCTAGGGTCAACGCTATCAACAACGTTGCTCCAACACAAAGCAATGATCACAACCCACATTGTTTCCATTGCAATGAGCCCGGACACTTCAAGAGGGAGTGCCCCAAGCTTGGCAGAGGGCATCACCAAGGGCAATTCCAAGGTCAAAACAAAGCTGCTCATGGCCAAGGAACCACCGTTATGGCCAGAGGGATAACCTTCAGTGTTTCCAATAAGGGGCTGGACAATGAAGAAGATCCATCCATGGATGGTGACATTGAGAGGGCAACGGTTCACGCCACTCTTCACAAGAAGGGTCCAAATCGCCAATTCTCGGTGATTCAAACTCCATCAGAATATCAAGGTAAAAGCTTCAAAACCTTGATTGACAAGTTATGTATCCCGGCAAGCCAAACTCTCAAGCAGAAGATACTTTGGGAAGCCCATGACTCCCCTTTGTCAGGGCATCCTGGTTATGCCAAGACCCTTAATACGGTAAGAAAGAGCTATTTTTGGAAAAGGCTCAAGGGAGACGTACTCAAATATGTCACGGAATGTTTGTCTTGTCAACGCATTAAGGCAGAAACATGTTAAAATGCCCAGGAAATTTCAACCACTTGACATTCCACAAATGAAATGGGAGTTCATTAGTATGGACATTATTGTTGGCCTACCCCAAGTTTAGGGAGGATATAGCTCTATTTTTGTTGTAGTAGATATGCTCATCAAGGTCGCACATCTCATCCGTGTCAAGGCCAACTATAAAGCTTTAGACATCGCAAGATTATTCATCAAGGAAATATTCAAACTTCATGAGTTACCCAGAAGAATCATTAGTGATCGTAACTCTCTTTTCACATCACACTTCTGGAGGGCTATCTTTGAGGTTATTGGAACTCAACTCTGTTTCAACATAGCTTACCATCCCCAAACTGATGTGGTCAAACAGAATGAGTCAATCAAGTTATTGAACATATGCTTAGGGCAAATTGATGTCGCGAACCCAAAAAGTGGATTCAATACTTACCACTGGTTGAGTTTGCTAACAATGCTTCTTACCAACAGAGTATCCAGATGACCCCTTTTCAAGCATTGTATGGGCATGATTGTCATATCCCTTTGAACTTCTCCCATCCAACTTTGAGGGTAGAAGCTTCAAGATAGATGCTAGAAGACATTGATGATCAAATCAAATCAATAAGACAAGACATTCGAGCTACCAAGGATAGACAGAAGGCTTACACTGACTTGAAATGGCAAGACAGATCCTTCGTCGAAGGTGATATGGTCTTCATCCGTGTACACCCTAAAAAGAGTTCGATGTCCTTGGCAGAGTACAAGAAGCTAAGTCCAAGTTATTGTGGACCTTATAAGATCATCAAGTGCCTAGGACCTAATGCTTACAGACTACAGCTGCCTGCAACACTAAAGATTCATAATGTATTCTACGTTAGCCTATTGAAAAAGTATCTATCTAATCTGAATCATGTACTTGACGATCAATAAAATGTAATGCCTAGCCAAGGAGTCATTGAGCTACGGCATGATAGAATCCTAGATATTAGGGAGAGGCATTTGAGATCAAGGACCTTGAGAGAATACCTCATCCAGTGGAAAGATTATCCTGAAGAGGATGCCACCTGGATGGATGAAAATACTCTCAACCAACAATACCCCCCAGGTTTTCTCGAGATGAGGACATCTCGATTCCTCTAAGGGGGAGAGGATGTAATATCCCTCCCGTACCCCTCGTGCATAAGAATGCCCCCCTTAAAAAATTTTAAACTTAATTCAAATTTTTTTACTCTCCCTCTCTCTCCCCGCCGACAGCATGTTGGGGAGAGAGAGAGAGGGAGCAAAGAGAGAGAAAGGGGGGCATGCACCCCCCAGGTGGAGGGGTGGTGGCTGTTAAACGGCCGTTTTCCCCCTCGTGAAGCCCTCCCTTTCCCACCATATAAGGGGAAGCCCCCCCCCCTCGCCCCCCCGTGATTAGCAAACGCTGCCCCCCTTTTTGCCTGACAGTAACACCACCCCCCTCTGCCTGACAGCAACCCCCCTCATCATCATCACCATCATCATCTTCGACGCCTTCAGGGTCCCCCATCAAAAACCAAAAAGAAAAAAAAAGCTTCCAAGAAGCTTTCATACAGAGCCTTCTTAAGGGTGCTTCACCCGCGGAATTGCGTAAGGGATGCAATTCGTCTACGAAGGGAGTTCTCTTGCGGGAGGAAAGGACTGCCAGCTGCTGCAGGGAATTTCAGCACACCCTCCACCTGCCCTAGCCCTGATTGCGATGGCCCCAAAGTGCCACATAAGAGGAGCACACACCGGAGTAAGAGGGGCACATGTAGGAGTCCCCACCCAAAGCGCGAAAGCCAATAATATCCCTCCTGCGGAAGTTCAGGTTCCATCGAATTAACCCTTTCATTTTCGCATGATATAGGTACATTAAGTATAAAATTTGCATAGGGAAAACCTAGTTGTATTACTAGAACTCTTTGATTTGAAAAGATCATAGGAATGTTCGGAAGAGTTTTAAACTTCATGACAAGGTATTTATATTCCTCGCATCAACATGATGAAAGGTTGTCACATTCGTGAATATATGGTTCATGTGTTAAAAGATGCACTCATGCAATAATGCCCTAGTCGCATTGGGCACATAGATTAAATATATATTGCGATGCTCACGTGCATTGGAAGGTTTGCATTGGAACTTGCATTGGCAAGAATTGAGTTATGTTGTACACAATGCATTTGTGCAATAAAAAAATCCCTTGAGACGACCGTAAATAGGTTGATTCATAGGAGGATGTTTAATTAAATAGGTAGTTGCTAAGGAGAGGAATAAAAGGGTTATATTTTCACATAAGCAACTGCATGCATAAGTAAATTTATGAAAAGGAAAAGGGTTATATTTCAGTTGGTGAAAAGCATATAGAATGCAACACGCATGAAGTTATAGTTACATTCAATATGAAAAGATAAGCGCTCGTAGAGTTAATCCAATGTTCTCGTACTTAGACCATTCTAAGCTGCGAGTAATGAGAGGGTACCAGGCCTTAGGACACAAATCCTAGTAATATCGACAAAGGGATGTAATTCCTGAAGATAGGCACTGCTACCTATCTCGTGCAACTAGTCTGCAAGGTCATATACTACTGCAACTAAATCATACGATGCTGCTACTACATCTTAGGCCAAGGGAGGTGAGATCTAATTACGAGCTATACTCATTAAGAAGTTGAGTAGTCACCCTACTACAACTCTTTCTCTTGGGGACCAATTTATCAAACTTAGGGAAATTGTGAATTGCCAAGAAGCAAATTGACCAACCGAGGACGACGAGGTTGTCCAAGATCTATTTTACAAGGAGACCTAAGGTAAGGATAATTAGGATCGGTAGGGTATAAACCCTAACCCAAAGAAAAATGATAAACAATAAACCTAGCTTGCCAAGCCCTCGAAATCTTGCCAAGTCACGAACGATCCAGGATCGAATGCTGGGAGCATTCAGGAAGAAGGAATCACACCTTAGCAGTTGGTCGTATGAACGACCACTGAAATGATCCTGATTGTACACTTAGGTACATTGTTTGAACTTATTTGCTCAAGAAACTAATTCAAGGCAAAACACTTAATGCTTTAGGTCAAAAGCCTAGAGGGAGAGGCAAGTTCAATTACCTTTGACTACCTGCCTGGCCCTATCCAAGGGAGTTGTTAGCCATGCCAGGTACATGGACTGAACCCGCCGCGAGAGGTCTCTCCGTGGGTGCTGCTTGGAGTGGGAGGATGCTTGGGTGCCAGGGGAGGCTCTAGCTATAAATTCCTTGCCTTCTGATCCCGCACAAGAGGCCGCGTGACTAGAGATGGGATCTCGAGGCCCGTGTACTAGTCTACGGGCGAAACTTGGAGTAGCAATCCTGTTGATTGCTTGGATAGCCTTCAGCCATGATACTTGATTTATTCCAAGACTATGATAAATAAAGGTCAAATATTTGGAAAATGAACTTGCTTCACATTGTTTTTTTATGTTAGTGCCTAAGTTACGTGAAGGAACCTGTGTTTAAATTAATTAATTAAGGAAGCTGCTTTTGCATGTCAAACATAATGTGGTGGGTAATTAGATAACTAAGCAACCTGAGGAAAGTGCGGTGGACATGACTTGGGTCCGTCCTACGGAAGGGTGGCTCTGGTTAGCTGGGAATTTTTCTCAAAATGCGTGATAACAAAATTGTGAAGACCTAGAGTCATTAGAGTTAGAATCCCAATTTATGCTATTTTAGGGGAGCGGAATGGGACTATTCCTTATTGGCAGAGAGGTTGAGCTTCACATCCCTCTCGTTTTCCATTCTCCATGAACCAAGTGCAGCATAAATCCACTTCGACTCTGTTGTTCCTACTCAAAGTGGGTCATCTGGAGCTTGACGCTAACTACTTCCTAGAGACTTGGCTGATAGGAAAGAAGCCTTGACTTCAGGTCGGTCCTAAGTGGGAACGGCTGGATACTTCCGCTTCGGGGCAGACTCGGGAAGACCTAGATTGCAAACCGTGTGACATTCCTTGCAAGTGCCAGGTGGCGCTTTCTAGACTCCCCTCCAGATGGGTTGCTAAGAGTTGTCCCACAAGTGGTCAAGCAGACACGTTATATCAATCAATCTAGTACAAGTGAGATCAGAGGCAAGGTGCATTAAGAGTTGAGCACTTGCAGCAACCGTAAATCAGATGCAGAGCTCAAGTGTTGTTTATATGCAGGTTGTTGAGGAGCTCCATATTCTCAGAAACTCAATTTCAACCTTCTGAAGGACTTGAAAAGATCAAACCAATCAGGCAATTTCAAATACCCCTTGGCATAGCGATTGATGCGTCTCAATCAAGGGTCTTCCCTCATGGGGCTGATGGGTCTGTATATCACTCAAAAAAGAAGCAAGCAACATTAAGGAGATAATGTCTGAGCCCTTCTCCATGGCCTGTTCTTGATGCCCTCCTCACACATGCTTTGGTCACAATCTCATGTCATGTGACATGTATCAATCAGTGCAATTCCAGCTGCCTAGATTTCCTGAGGCGGTAATGTATGCATTCAAGCTTTTGAGGAGGAAAACTCTCACTTTGGAGAGGTGTAATATTTCCATGCAATAAAAGTTAGTTGGTTAGTTTCAAAGTTAGTTAGTCAATTAATAAGTTAGTAAGATTACTAACTAAAGACTAACTAAGGTAAAAACTGACTAGCATTAATAGCTAATAATTTACATTCAATTAAAAATATATTTAAAAAATCGAGTGTCATAAATCTGACATTTTTCTCGGATTGATAAGGACCGTAGCCACCCTTCACGAAAAGTACAATGTAAACGGGACTTATGAGCCATATTAATCACTAATATTAATGTGTATAGTTTGAATGGTCCAAAAATATTAGATTCTTGAGGGAAAAAAAACTATTATATTTTAGATATTATCCTAAAAAGATAGAACTAAAATTCATTTAAAAGAAAAGACAAGTGATGTTTTAGTTAGTTTTGGAGATTTTATAAAAAGAGAAATAAAGAAAAGTGACAGGAAAAATCGCGCGCGCCGCGATCGCACACTACAAGCAGTAGACAACACTTCGAATAGAGAAAAGAAGAAGGAGTCAACTAAGAGCTTTCTAACCAAGTGTCTTGGCAAGTGTCTTGGGGTTTTATCCCCCTTTTGGAGCCAATGCAACCATCAAATTTATGATCTGAGCATCAGATCACTGAGTCTTCTAAGAGCCCCTCCACTCTTGTTCTCAGACTTATCCCCTCCTCTCTAATTCATTATAAATATGAGGCATGGGGAGGCACACGGGAGCGTAAGGAGACCCCAAAAGGCTGCAAGAGAGAGGGAGAGAGAGAGTATACCCCTCTAAGAGATTGTGAGAGAGAGCTTGAGAGAGAGAGAGAGAGAGAGAGAGAGAGAGAAGAGTTACCCTGAGAGGCTGCACAATTTCCCTCTATCTTGATCCTCGATTTAACCATCTTCTCTTACGCTCTCCCATCTCGAATCTATTCCACCTTCTTAATCTCTTGAGTCTACTTGCGGACGATGGCCTCCAAGCGAAGAATATCGCGTGCAGATGACAATCCTACAACCAGCAATAGAGCTTCGGGAGAAGGCATCACTGTCAATCCAATTGCGGTACTGGTCGGTAAGTAATGTATTTTCAAATTAATAGATGCTTGTTTTAATTCTCACAAGAGATACATTAGGCTTCGTACCTTGTGGTGCTAGAATAGGTCATTGAAAAGGATAAATTGCATCTCAAATATTCAAAGATGAAGTTTGTGAAGTGCTTGTATCAAAGGGAGTTAAATTGCACCTGGTTATTAGCTACACCGAGAACGTGGACCGAACCCACCGCGTAAGGTCTCTTCGTTGGACCCTACTTGGAGCAGGAGGACGCTTGGGTGCCGGGGGGGCTCTAGCCGTAAATCCCTTGCCTTTTGGGCCTTGGACAAGAGGCCGACGTGACTCGGGATTGGATCTCGAGGCACGCATACTAGTCTACAGGCGGAATCTTGGATTAGTAATCCATGTGGACTGGTGGATTGCCTTCGGGCGGATTATGGATAGCCTTTGGGCAGATTATGGATTAGCCTACGGGCTGGATTGTATGATGTATTCCAAAGATAAATAAGATCAATTGTTGTAAAGGAACTTGTTTGACATTGTTTTTCTATGTCAGTGCTAAGATTATATGAAGGAACCGATGACTAATTGGATAATTAAGGAAGCTATTTTATGTGTGTCCAACTAAATGTGGTAGGTAATTAGATAACTAAAGAAACCCTGAGCAAAGTGCGGTGGATGTGGCCATGGGTCCGTCCTATGGATGGGTGGTGTCGGTTGGCCAGGAACTTTTCTCAAACAAAATCGACAGCAGGGAACTTTTCTCGAAGGAAATGAACAGCAAGGAATATTGACTTACAATCTAGGATACTAGAGTCGCAATTTATGTTGTTTTAGGGGAATGGAATGGGATTATGCCTTATGGGTAGAGAGGTCGAGCTTTGCATCCCTCTCGTTTCCCATTCTCCTTGAACCAAGTTCAGCATGAATCCGCTTCGACCCTGATGTTTCTGCGTAAAGTAGTTCCCCTGGGGTTCGACGCTAGTTACTCTCTAGGAACTTGACCATTAAGGAAACCCTGATTCAGGTCAGTCCTAAGTGGGAACGGCCGAAATGCTTTCGCTTCGTGGCAGACTCGGGAAGACCTAGATCGCAAACCCCGTGACATTCCGTGGGAGTACCGGGCGGCGCTTTCTAGACTCTCTTCCTGATGGGCTGCTAAGAGTGTCCTACAAGCGAACAGGTGGACACGTTATAGCCCCACTAATGCTTGTCTTTCCCAATTTCTCTCAAGATGAGGACATCTCGATTTCTCTAAGGGGGGGAGGATGTAATATTTCCACACAATAAAAGTTAGTTGGTTAGTTTGAAAGTTAGTTAGTCAATTAATAAGTTAGTAAGATTACTAACTAAAGACTAACTAAGGTAAAAACTGACTAGCATTAATAGCTAATAATTTTCATTCAATTAAAAATATATTTAAAAATTTTGAGAGTCATAAATCTGACATTTTTCTCGGATTGATAAGGACCGTAGCCACCCTTCATGAAAAGTACAATGTGAATGGGACTTATGAGCCATATTAATCACTAGTATTCATGTGTATAGTTTGAATGGTCCAAAAATATTAGATTCTTGGGGGGGAAAAAAACTATTATATTTTAGATATTATCCTAAAAAGATAGAACTAAAAGTCATTTAAAAGAAAAGAAAAGTGATGTTTTAGTTAGTTTTGGAGATTTTATAAAAAGAGAAATAAAGAAAAGTGACTGGCAAAATCGCGCGCGCCGCGATCGTAGTCTACAAGCAGTAGACAACACTTCGAACAGAGAAAAGAAGAAGGAGTGAACTAAGAGCTTTCTAATCAAGTGTCTTGGGGTTTTATCCCCCTTTTGGAGCTAATGCAACCATCAAATTTATGATCTGAGCATCAGATCAGTGAGTCTTCTAAGAGCCCCTCCACTCTTGTTCTGAGACTTATCCCCTCCTCTCTAATTCATTATAAATATGAGGCATGGGGAGGCACAAGGGAGCGTAAGGAGACCCCGAAAGGCTACAAGAGAGAGGGAGAGAGAGAGTATACCCCTCCAATAGACTATGAGAGAGAGCTTGAGAGAGAGAGAGAGAGAGAGAGAGAGAGAGAGAGAGAAGAGTTACCCCAAGAGGCTCCACAATTTCCCTCTATCTCGATCCTCGATTTAACCATATTCTCTTATGCTCTCCCATCTCGAATCTATTCCACCTTCTTAAACTCTTGAGTCTACTTGCGGACCATGGCCTCCAAGCGAAGAATGTCGCATGAAGATGGCAATCCTACAACCAGCAAAACAGAGCTTTGGGTGAAGGCATCACTGTCAATCCAATTGCACCATCGGTCGTAAGTAATATATTTAAAACTTGATAGATGCTTGTTTTAATGCTCACAAGAGATACATTAGGCTCCGTACCTTGTGGTGCTAGAATAGGTAATTGAAAATGATAAATCGCATCTCAAATATTCAAAGATGAATTTTATGAAGTGCTTGTATCAAAGGGAGTTAAATTGCACCTAGTTGCTATGTGATGAATCCATGCATAGCATAAGCAACATATGGGACACTAAAGTATTGAGCATAGATGAGTCTTTGATTAATATTTATCGAAGATAATATTGTTTAAAGTTTACAAATGCATATGCATGGTACATACATGGAAGAGATTATGTAAACTTTACATCGATGACATGTAACTCCTTGCCTTAGGAGAAAGGAAGATAAAGCCAAGAAAAAAAAATGTTACATAATAGGAAATGCTAAAAGATAATTGTCACTTGGAGCAGAAGCATAAATGCTCTTGCTAGATGATTAATTTGCATTGGAATGATAGGACTTACGTCATGTATAGTATTGGAACCTTTAGCATATGCCTTAGGCTAAAGGAGGGAATATTAAGTAAATTCTACTCTTTGGCCCCAAGGGGGAGAGTGAATATGCGATGGAATTATTGTCACGTGTATTATTGTATTGTTTGGAAAAAATACAATTAGTTTTGTTGGTTGATTGAACAACACCCTAAATGTTTTTCTTTCAATCAAGGGATTGTTGCATTGTGATTTGGAAAAATATTCCAAGGCTTGTGTTGATGGCAAATGCATGGCAAGGGTCTATAATGACAAGTTGCCATGGGAATAAATGAATGTTTTTCTAGAATATGATATTAGGGCTGATTGCTTTGATTGTGCTTGATTTTTAATTGGATTGATTAAGGAAGGATATGTTGCATGCGTGGATCATCTCCAAGATCACATCGCGGATTATCCTGAGAGGGCACTGCTCGATTCATATGCCGATAGTCGAGTGGTGAAAAGGCCAACCATGGAAATGACATCTCACTCCTAGACCGCTTGTGGGTCAGGTGGAGCTCTGGACACCCCTTGCCTGTCCAGAATGGAGTTGGAGATCCCCGTGAGCCCAACGTTTGGGACATTGGAAAATCCTATTCTAGATAAAGGATGGAAATTTCGATGCCATGAGATTTGGACCGGGTACTTCTATTGGACAGAAGGGATACATAATTCTCCTGTATGGGCAGGAGACAAAGATTAACTTAAAGATAAGTTAAGGAACTTGTTTGATAAAAGGACTGCTTGTTTTGTTTTTGTGTATTAGTTGTAAATTACATGAATGAAATCTGTGCCCTAAAAGGCTTAATTAATGAAGCTGATTTTAAATGTCACACATAAATGTGGTAGGACCTAATTAGACAACTAAAGCTATCAACACCATATTGGGGAATATGGGAATTTTCTGTAAGTTTGGAACACGTGGTCAAATCTTTGAATTTATCATAACTTGAATACTATAACTCCAAATTGAGAGCTCTATAGCTCAATAGATTCCATTTTACAAGCGCTTTCCAATGATAGGTCATATCATATGATTTTGAGAAACTTATGGACATGTTATCTGAGTGCCACCTTTTTAGTATTCAAAAAATGGGAATTGGGAGATTCCCAAACTCACTAATCTTGTGTTTATCGAGGAAAGTGCGGTGGATGTGACTTGGGTCCGTCCTACGGAAGGGTAGTCCTGATTAGCTAGGAAGTTTTCTCAAAAGATATAATAATGAAACTGTGAAGACCTAGAGTCAGTAGAGTTAGAATCCCAATTTATGTTGTTTTAGGGGAGCGGAATGGGACTATGCCTTATGGGCAGAGAGATTGAGCTTCGCATCCCTCTCATTTTCCATTCTCCATGAACGAAGTGCAGCATAAATCTGCTTCGACTCTATTGTTCCTACACAGAGTGGTTCATCTGGAGCTCGACTCTAACTACTTCCTACAGACTTGGCTGATAGGAAAGAAACCCTGACTTCAGGTTGGTCCTAAGTGGGAACGATCGGATACTTCAATTTGGGGTAGACTCGAGAAGACCTAGATCGCAAACCGTGTGGCATTCCTTGTGAGTGCCAGGTGGCGCTTTCTAGACTCCCCTCCCGATGGGCTGCTAAGACGTGTCCCACAAGTGGACAAGCAAACACGTTACAAGAGGCTAAATCAGGCTCTTATAGATGCTTTTGCTGAAGATTCAGGCACGAAGACTGCCAATAGACTATTTTGTGGTGTGGTGGACCACTCTCCTCTCGTTTTTTGATCAAGAGCTAAGTTGCACAAGTGCCACCTAAGTTTGCATTTTATGGGGCTGTGATCTTGTTTAAGAGATGAAATGCCTATTTCGAAGGTAAAGCCAAGCAACATCTTCAAGAGTTGTAATAACAGTAGCCTTTTCTTGAATCAGCGTTGTCCTTAGTTCTGTTAGCTTCTCTTCTGATGATCGATCAGCAAACTATAGTGGGTGAATAGATACTGAAAAAGATGGTTGGATTAGGTCGATCTTCCCAAATCTCTCAAACTGAATGAGCTTCTAGCCTTCCTTGCAAACATCTATTGCCACTGTTGTGCAGTTTTTGAAATGATGCCACTCCTAGACAAACCTGTCAAAGCTCTATGAGGGCAAGAGTGCAGTGCCATAGAGTCTTGCCATCAGGTAGCACACCACTGTTGTCTCCCTGTTGCCTCTTTCTATGCCAGAAGCACCACAAATGAACTTGATGCGGCAATAGAGCTGCATGGACTTCTTCCCAACGAACTAATTCCACTGGAATATGCTTCTGGTGCAACCAGCATCCATGTCAACTCCTTAGCTTGTAATTCTAGTTGCCGACCTCTGTATCTTTGCTTTCTGGCTCCTTCCCAGATGTCTCCAGGTTTATGTGCCAGCACACAAACTCGGTCACTTCTACCTTGAACGGATACTTGGAATTTTCTCTTCAATACCAAATGTCGCCTGAGCCTCGCTTCTCATAACCTCTTGCTTATGCTACATATGAAGCATTGAATCCATAGTGAAGGCTTAGGACATTCTTTTATTGAACCCTCACACCACTGAAGGCTTTCCTAGTGCAGGATGATCAAGATGCCCTTGAAGTAGATCGATAGGTAGTGAAGGAAGTAGATCAAGAAGTTGGCTTTATAGTAAGCCTTCATAAAGTCAAGAGCTCCAAACAAACAAATCAAAGCTATGCCAGTGCGAGAAGCCCTATAGTAAGCTTTCATAAAGTCAAGAGCTCCAAACAAACAAATCAAAGCTATGCCAGTGCAAGAAGCCCTATAGTAAGCCTTCATAAAGTCAAGAGCTCCAAACAAACAAATCAAAGCTATGCCAGTGAGAGAAGCCCCATTCCCTGCTCACAATGATCTTCTACCTCCTGAGGAGATTCAAAAGCTTTTTCCCTGCTTATATGCTGGAAACCCTGAGGAGATTCAACAACTTTTTCCCATCTTTGTTTTCCTTGAAAGCTTCCAAAAAGTTTGTAGTTCCACTCTGAGCAATAGTTCCAAGGCTTTATATCAGCTCCTCCTTGGTCATAGGAATGCCAAAATCCTCAGTTATTAGAATCCCCTCACTGGAAATAGATCGGATGCTGATTGCTAGCTCAGGGTTTAAACCAAGTAATGCACGCTCAGTTATACTAAAAAATCAAAGCTTGTCAAGAGCATCACTTGCATTACTCACTATCTCCTAAAGGAAAAACCTCTTCGTGACTGTATTGCCTATGCACAATAATGTCCAGCAATCAATAGATATCTCCTCCTGGTAGATGTAAACAATGACTCATTTTGATGAGCTTGAAGACACCTATCCCTAAATGCGGGAGAGTACAAAATGTTTCAAGCAGCGCAAAATGTGCTGGAAGCTGCTTACATGGCTCCTTCTTGGAAGCAAGTATACACTAAGCTATCTGCTCCAATGTCCACAAGATCTCAGGGTATTTTGAGATCGAGCAAGCTTCAATAGCAATTTTCTTCAATGAGTTGCCTTCTCACCTATCAGTTTATCTGATGGTTCTTTCTTTGCCCTGATAGCAAAAAGAAACGGAAGCTTTTGACAACCCTTCTTTGTGAGAACTCCAAAGAAGAATATGACAATGTCCTCCAATGTGATCAATACAAGCTTGCCATAACCAAGAGCAAAGTTTAGGAGCCAGTCTGCATTGAATTAGAGACCAGATCAAAGAAAACCTTTGTATGCCCCCAGTTGCAGCAACAGTGTCCTCCAATGTGATCAATACAAGCTTGCCATAACCAATAGCAAAGCTTAGGAGCCAGTCTGCACTGAAATCATAGACTAGATCAAAGAAAAGCTTTGTATGCCCCCAGTTGCAGCCTCATCTTCTTCAACAGGCGGCCATATGAAGAACAGATGTGTCTTTCAGCACAACATCAGTATCAGTGGCTCAACCTATAACCAGCATGACCATGATCATCAAGGGGAAGCATCACAATGCACATCAGGAGAAACGTATCCATGCTCAAGAGTACTCCCCAAAATGACCAAGCCCTTCAGCAAGCTTGACTAAGCTTTGATGGAGCCCTTAAGAGGCAAGTAAAATCAAGAACTTCATGTCTTAAGCCAGAGATTGGTAGGAAGAGGGATGGAAGGAAGGATCACCATGAAAGTTCTTTTGTATAGTAGGAGATGAGGGAAAAGATAAACCAAGTTTTATGGTGTACAATGAAGGGCTTATGATCCAAGGAAGGAAGCTCGACAAGTCTCATGAGCAGGTACCTCCATTTTTTACCAAGTGCCTTCAAAGTGACCTTGAAGTGAAAAACGACCTGCTAACTTTAGTGATCTGCCTTCATTTTTACCTCTAACTTCTGAAAGTGCCTTCAATGCAGCGTGTCTTCTCCTTGGGAATGTCCACTGGTTAATGCACTGCTGCGTGTAAGTCTGTACTCCTGGTACTTGTCTGCCATAGATGACCTGATTAAAGAAATAGGAAAAATTAGTTGAAATGTAACCAAACTCGGATTAAGAAGCCTAAGCTCTGATACCATTGTAAGAGAGAGAATAGGAGAGAGAGAAAGAAGAGAGAGAGGGACTGCAAAAGAGAGAGAAGAGGTGCAAGAAGAGAGAGAAAGACTGTAGAGAGGAGAGGAGAGGGAAAGAGGGTGACGAGGAGAGAGAAAGACTAGGAGTAGAGAGAGAAAGAAGGGAAGAGGAGAGAAAAATGGCTGGCAGCCACCATGGAAGGACAGGAGAGAAGGTGAAGAAGGTAAAAGGACAGATGTATATTCATAAATTGGTACGTATGCAGTGTCCCTTACACCTTTTATACTTAGGTCAACCTGACACTAAGTATTCCCCTCCATTACAACTCCAAGATCCCATCCTACTTCATGTGAGGGTCATGCAGTTCCTAGGAGCGATCGAGCGATTTACGGCCAAAGTCCCCCTTGGCACTCCCGTCTCCTCCTGCTTAACAAATTTCTCATTGAGCGACCTCTCGCCATCGAGGCCGGTCCAAAGCTCCTCATGGCAGTACAAAACAATCCCCCTTGGAGCAAGGTTCCGTGTTTAGCCGTGGGGGGGCATAGCGTGATCTTTCCTCTTATTATCCTGATTATATATTTACAATCAGATCTAATTGTTGCAAATACAATCAATTTTTCCTGTGCAACCATCAATGCATGCAAAAATAAAAAAGAAATAGCAACAAGTGTTTTTAGTATAGGAAGTAGTCCACCCAAATCTAGGGTTTCTCTTTTAAGGTCCCACCTTATTCTTAGGGTTTTGCTTCCTAGTTGCAACTATTTTTCGAGATTCGCAAGTTATTTTGCAAATTTGAAGTCTATTTTTCGAGATTCGCAAGTTATTTTGCAAATTTGGTATTTCCACCCTAACAGATAATATGGACATTTATACCTATGGTAGGTAGTTCATGCACTACGCTGCCCTAACCTACGCTTAACAGGATTTCAAATGCTTTTTCAAGTCTATTTGGACTTTAGAATTTTTATCAACAAATTTTTATTAATATCCAACAAGTCTATAGACTTCTGATATTGATTTAATTTCCCGATATTAAAAGTTTCAGGGTTGTCGAGAATTTCATAGTTGTTTTTGCTTCAACATTGTCGATATTTTAGGTTAGGTTTTCTCGTTGATTCATGCGTGGATCAACTCATGATATTGATGCTCTCGCTAATATAATAATTAAAATAACATTCTGTGTTTCTTTAGCAAGAATTTTTTAATTTTATTCTACTCATATTCTATGGTTTAATTGAGGATGTTTAACCTTTTGTTGAGCTTTGAACGTTATCTAGAAAGATCAAATTTCATTTAGCTATGTCCTAAGTACAATGTTGATTTTTTTTCTAAAAACTCTATTCTAAGCAATGCAAAAATCATAAGTGCAAATTTTCATTCATCTTTTATACATTGAATTATATTTTCATGCACCTAATTAATGCATGTCTAGTATATATTATCTTATACAATTTTTTGTTGATTTAATGCATTGATTATTTTATGATATTTTCTCTAGAATGCGTTTGTAATAATTTAAAGCCAAATATAGCAATAAACTTAATAAAACATTATTATTTTTCAAACCAATGAGATGTTACCTCTCTCACGTTTTTTATAATGGGGGTTTCACTAATTTCTACCGCATCATATTCTCCATTGGCCGTGTTCTTTGCTTCCCTTACTTTGAGTGGGCTTTTTGAATTTCTACGACCTCGCGGAGCCATGGATATTAGGCGAAATTGATGTGGTAGTTCAGGGAGAGTTGATGGTTATCTAGAAAAATTTTGCTAGCATTTTTCTTAGTGATATGAATGTATGGGAGGAAGGCGTAACAGGGGGTAGAGAAAATGGAAATGAGGTAGAAGAGGGGCATTTTCCTCCTTCAAAGCTCAAGCTACAATGGAAAAGAGAAGTAGAGAAACTTTTCCATCATCAGGAAGTCTTCCTTCTTGCCTTCTTTGTGAAGGAGATGGGATGTATTTATAGGTATGAGGGAGAGCATGCAGTCGACTCATTCTTTTGGCTACTTGTCAAGACCTAAGTGAGCTTTATGAAAAATGCATTTTGACTCACAGGTAGGGTGGTGCTACTACTTCCTCATGCGCCTCCTCAAGTTCAATGTGATGGTTGTAAGTCTCACATTCATCAGTGGTTCTACCATCAAAGGTTCATGAAGTGAATGTGATGGAGGGTAGTACTTTTTTATGCGAATTCCATTGAAAAAACCTATGCCCTCTCCTTCTAGGGTTTCAAGCTTCATATTCCTCATGTTACTGATATTGCAAACCTTGAAAGTTCCCAATCCCCTGGATTTCATTTTTTGCTTGTGTCCCTTGATAGAGTACATCAAGACTAGATCTTTTTGTCCAAAGTCTTGTCTTTGACGTGTTTGTTAAATCAAATCTTATGTCATGTCTTTTCACAAATTAGAGCATGGATTGCAATGAGATGAGTCTTAGATAGGCGTTCTAGCTCGACCAAACTATTCATCCATGCTTCTTGGCCCTCCTATCTCTCTTGGGCTTGTTATCTTGTTTTCTTTTTTTGTTTTTCTTTGCAAAGAGATACATGGAAAGAGAGGGAGGGAGGAAAGAAGGGAGAGAAAGAGAGAAAAAGATAGAGAAAGGAAATAAAGAGAAAGAGGAAGAGAGAAATGAGAGATGAAGGGAGAGTGAGAGGATGAGTGAGAGAAACAACGAGAGAGGAAACAAAGAAAGGGAAATAGAGAGATAAAGAGAGGGGGAGAGAAATAGAGAGAGAGAGACGGGAGGGGGAGAGAAATAGAGAGAGGGAGAGGGAAGGAAGAGAGGAGGAGGACGTAGAAAAGAAGGGTGAGGTAAAGAGAGGAAGGAGAGTGAAAACAAGAGAGAGAGAGAGAGAGGGAGAAAGAGAGATAGAGAGAAAAAATAGAGAGCGTGAGAGAAGGAGAGAGAAATAGGAAAACAATGAGAGAATGAGAGAGAAGGTTAAAAAGTAAAGGGAGAGGGGGGAGAGAGAGATAAAGAGAGGTGGGGTGACATTTCTTTCAATATCTTTGCTTCTTAAGCTTTTTATTTTCTATCTTTGATTGTCTTTGCAATGAGATGAGTTGAGTGAGAGTGGGAAGGGAAGGAGGGAGAGAAATAGAGAGAAGAAGGGGGAAGGAAGAGAGAGATGGAGAGAAATAAAAAACAGGAGAGAGAGGGGCTTCATAAAAATTTGTCAAAACCCGAGAATGGCATTTTACAGGTTTGTAAACAAGCAAGAGAGAGAGAGAGAGGCTGTTGCCACTGCCACCATCCATGAAGAGGGAGGAGACAAGTGTAAAGGAGAAGGAAGGAACTCCCGAATGAGAAAAAAATGAGAGAAGTACGAAGGGATTCTACTTCAAGCTTTGAGGTAAGTGCATTATCTATTCTCTCTTTGTTTTTCTCTTTTCTTTACTTCTCTCTTTCTTTATGTTGATGAAGAGTGTATAGAGAGAAGAAGTAAGAGAGATCAACGTGCACAAGGAAGATTGAGAGAGAGAGAGAGAGAGAGGTCGCTGCCACCACCAATCCACCACAAAAAGAGAGGGGACAACTGCAAAGAAGAAGGAGGGAACCCATGAAGGAGAAGAAGAAGAAGGAGAGTAGCGCGAAGGGATTCTTCTTCAAGCTTTGAGGTAAGTGCATTATCTATTCTCTCTTTGTTTTTCTCTTTTCTTTACTTCTCTCTTTCTTTTTGTTGATGAAGAGTGTATAGAGAGAAAAAGTGAGAGAGATCAACGTGCGCAAGGGAGATTGAGAAGAGAGAGAGAGAGAGAGAGAGAGAGAGAGAGAGAGGTCACTGCCACCGCCAATCCACCACAAAAATAGAGGGGACAAATGCAAAGAAGAATGAGGGAACCCGTGAAGGAGAAGAAAAAGAAGGAGAGAATCGTGAAAGGATTCTTCTTCAAGCTTTGAGGTAAATGTATTATATCTTCTCTCTTTGTTTTTCTCTTTTATTTACTTCTCTTTTTATTTTTGTTGATGAAGAGATGTATAGAGAGAAGAAGGGAGACAGATCAACACAAGGGAGATTGAGAGAGAGGGAGAGAGAGAGAGAGAAGCTGCCATTGCCACTACCATTGCCACCACATCCACTAAAAGAGAGGGGACAACTACAAAGGAGAAGCCAACCTCTGTCTCTTCTCCATCTTTGCCTCCTCGAGCTTGCATGACAGGCACCAAGCAAGCATCTCCTCCTTTCTCAGCCATGGAGAGGCCTCATGGCAAAGCCTGCCACTAGAGTACAAGGTGGAGCCTCCTCTAGTGCAGCAACAGCTACTCCCCATAGAGCACAACGACCACTAGAGAAGAAGAGGAGATGGAAACCAGGCACGAGTATGAGACAGCCCACCAGTAGGAAGGTAGACTGCTACAGCTATGACGATAGAAAGAAGAGCCTACATGATGTACTACATGTACCTTCTATTACCAAAAATCTATTTTCGATTGGACAAATGGCAGAACGAAATTTGCAAGAATCTAGTGTCGGTTGGATAGATGATTTCAACTGATACACATGGCTGTACATTCAGAAGTACAAGAATGAGGTACTCAATGTCTTTAAGCAAATGGGTTTATAAAGAGAAATGCAAGTCAGATGGTTCGTTGGAAAGGTATAAAGCCCGGCTCATTACAAATGGATATGCACATCAATACAGTCTAGATTATGAGGAGACTTTCAGCTTGGTTGCTAAGATGGAAATGGTGAGAATAGTCATTGCATTAGTGGCTTCTAAGGGCTGAAAATTATGAAAAGTGGATGTCAAAAATGCATTCATGAATGGTGACTTGCTTGAAGAGGTATATATGGAGTAGCATGAGGGTTATGTATACAACCTGAGGTGTATATGGATACTAGCTAGCAACCCCGTCTATCATTCTAGATCCAAAGACATAGAGATTCATTACGATTTCATTAGAGAAATGGTACTTGTAGGACAGATTGATCTACTTCATGTGAAGACACAAGACCAGGTAGCCGATATCTTTACCAAATCACTTGGTAAAGAGAAATTTGTTTGTTTCATGGATCTACTTGGAGTACAGTAACTAATCTGAGCTCAAAAAATGGAGTTTGAGAAAGGGGAGGATGAGCTTGATTCTTTTGATCTTAAAACACCTCCATCCATTGAGATTGAGGGTGAAGACAAGAAAGAAGAGATAGAAGATGACTTAGACGTAGATAAAAACAAAAAGGAAGAAGTAGAGCTTAGAGACACTACCACTCCCTATATAAGGGTTTCTGGCTCCAACACCATGGTATAACTCTTACAGATGTCCAAATGCTCCCCCATAAAGACTTGAACAATGTTGGAATAAGCTGGAGTAAGCAGAAGATCAATGGGACTTATTTAATGGGACTATAATGAAAGCTTGAAGTGAAGCTCTTCTTCTTGGGTCTAACAAGTGATTAAAAAAGCTCCTTGATTAATACTTTTTTGAATTGATTATATCTAGCTTTTGTAATCACAATCTCTTTTTTTTCTCGGGCCTAAGTAAGTGATGAAAAAGCTCCTTGCGAAATACCTTTTCGAATTAATTATATCTTGCTTTTGCAATCAAAGGATTCAGTTTTTTTAAAATAATCTGATACACAATTTTTAGACATTAGATGTAGTTGACATTGGCAAATGAATTATGCAAGAATATTTAGTGCATATAGCTAGAAGGGTGCCAGGGCTGTATGCCCTGCCACCTATTTTTTTCCCCCTCTGTAACCATCGCTATTTGCGTCGCAAATTTACTCTGCAACCGTCGCTATTAGCGTCGCTATATGCGTCGCTATATGCGTCACTATTTGCATCGCTATTTGCATCGATTATGAGATTAAGAGTAAGCCACCGAGGTTGCAGGGTATTGTGGAATGCCTTGTGGATTTCAGGGAGCTGAAAGAGACTTTGGCTGAAGGAAGTGATATTGAGGAAATGTTTAAAATTGATACAGCTTCTGTCCCATCTTGGTATACTGCTATTACGCATTATCTATCAAAGGGAGAGATGGGAGCTGGTTTATCAAAGTCTGAAAAGAGGAAAATCAAATAGCAAGCTTTGAAGTTTTCCTTGATCGCAGGGACACTATGTCGATAGGGTATTGATGATATCTATCGCCGATGTGTAATGCCTGACGAGGTTTCTTTTATCTTAGAAGAGTGCCATGACTCTGCATGTGGAGGGCACTTCGCGGGATGGTTGACAACGCAGAAAGCTTTAAGAGCTGGGTATTGGTGGTTGTCCATCTTCCAAGATTCCTTTGAGTATGTTAAGAGATGTGATACCTGTCAAAGACATGACAGTAGAGAGAATAGGAAACATCCACTTATGCCTATCATGGCTATCCTTCCATTTGAGAAGTGGGGCATTGACTTTGTGGGTCCTATTACCCCGTCGTCTACTACTCAGAAGAGGTATATTATGGTAGCCACTGATTATTTTACAAAATGGTCAGAAACGCGTGCGATGAGGTAGGACAATGCGAAAGAGACTGCCAGTTTCCTTTTAGAGCAGATTATCTGTCGTTTCGATCCACCAAAGGAATTAGTGTTGGACTGTGGAACACATTTTCTGAACAAAGTGATCAAAAGCTTGACTGAGGCTTGGCAAATCAAGCATAATAAAATGACTCCTTATAATCCGCAAGCAAATGGGTAGGTGGAAAGCACTAATAAGCAGCTTGTGGGTATCTTGTCTAAGATAGTCTCTGAGAAGAAACGAGACTGGGACAGGAAGTTGTATGTGGCAGTATGGGCATATAATACCACGTTCAAGCGAGCTACCAGCCATACTCCATTCAAATTGGTTTATGGGGAAGAGTGTGTGTTACCTCTCGAGATCGAGTTGCCAACCATACAGTTTGCAATTAACCATTCTTTGGGAGATAAGGATTCCCTTTTTGAACGTTTCACGACCATAGCCCACCTGGATGAGCTGAAGTTGCAAAGCTTATTACAGCAAGAGGTAGCTAAATGTCGGATGAAGTAGTTGCATGACCTTAGAGCGAAGAAATATACCTTTAAAAAAGGGCAATTAGTCCTCTATTATGATGCGCATAGGGAGTTGTTTCCAGGGACGTCGGAACCTAAATGGGATGGCCCATACAAGATTGTTAGGTTAGGGAAAAATAGGTCTACCGCCCTATTAGCTGATCTACAGGGAGTAGAGTTTAAAAATAAGGTTAATCTTAATAAGATTAAACCTTATTATGCTAATACAAAGAAAATGCATTGCAAGTCTATGCTAGGGATGATTTGAGACCTGTAAAAGAGCTTAAAAGCTGGTGGATGGGGCAGTTAATTCCTTATTTGGAGCACCCATATCTGGAGCAGAGATACCATCAGGGGAAACTCATCTGGTGGAGCAAAGGATATAAAGTGATTGAGCAAGAAGACAGAATCTTTGTGTGGAAGATCAAATTCTTCTGCCATCATTGCTTGCGAGTGTTGACGAGTATCCCTGTTGAGTTCAATGAAGAAGGTGGGATGGAGCCATCAGTTCATCCTCTCAACATGCTGAACTTTGATTATCATAATTACGAATAGAGGAGTTCTTGATGGTAGGCTGTGTAAACCCATTGTGGACGTACACATTATGTTTTAACGGTGCGTCCAGGGGCCCTAATAAAAAAGGGAGTGTTGGAGTAGTAATCCGAGATCCCCGACGTAGAGTTACGATGAAATTAGCTGCTTATCTCGGGGTAGGATTCACTAACAATATAGCGGAGTACAAAGCCTTGATTATGGGACTGCATATTGCCAAACAAGGTGGTACTCGTCGGTTGTTAGTAAAAGGGGGTTCCCAGTTGATCCTGAATCAGCTAGATGGGACATACACAGTGCAAAATCCCATTCTCTGGATGTACCATTGAACTGCGATGACCCTACTTGAAGAGTTTGAGAGAGTGTCTTTTCAGTTGATTCCACGTTACTGGAATCAGTTTGCGGATTCATTGGCAAATCTTGCTTATGAAGAAGTCCTCTTCTTCAATTGTGGTCCTAGTCTGGATATTGTTATCAATGACGAAACAGGACCCGGTCGCTTGTGGGGTCTATTATCAGAGCATGCAATATATGGCAGACGATGGTTGATATGGGTGATGCAAAGAGTAGCCGAGACCAATCTATCGTTGTTATCTTGGACCCATAGGTTGATTAGACAATATATTATGCATACGCCTCTTGCTATATATGCAGGAGGGATGGGTCATAACCTTATGCATTTAGTTTAGGGCTCGTAGCCCTGTGTTTTTCTCCTTGGGAAGGAGCCTATTATTGTATATCTGGATTCTTTCAGGGAGGGATGTGTAGGTGCTATTTTGATTTATTTCATTAGGCCAAGAGGGCCAGTTTTGCGAGGTGTTAGTGCTTTATTTCATTAGGCCAAGAGGGATGATTAAGTTTTGTGGTGAATTGCTTTATTTCATTAGGCCAAGAGGACCAGTTGTCTGTTTAGTGCAGGTGCGGTTAATGGTTTCTTGTTTTAGTTTTGTGCTAGATAGGTTTGAAGAAGAGCTTGGAAGGAGCCTTTTGTTACGTGGACACTTCTCATGGCCCTATCCAGGTGATATCTTTCCTTTATGAGTATTGTGGTTTTTATGCTATATGTATTTGTGTACTTGTTAAGGGGTTTTTCGTTTCTTGTTGGGGACCGGCGTCCAAGGCATGACGTCCCAGGTTTAGGTCCAGTATGTTTGAGGGAGGTCTGAGTAGTCACTGCCTCCTGTAAAGACATTGCCAGGCATTGAAAGACCTGTTTTAGACAATAGTCCTAGTGATCATGTTCTGCTAGCCTGCTAGGCAGCCGTTCTAGGAGTTCTTGTTAGTTGTGAGGCAGTTAGAGAAGCCTGCCAAAGGAAAAAATAATGATGATAGAAAGAAAGAAACCCTAAATATCTTACAGACAATAAAAATATACAAAGGTGTGTAAAAAGGGGCTCTAACCCCTATCATAGAAAAGAAAAGAAACACAAAATTTATAAGCAGTTGATCATCGCCTAGCGAAGGCCTGGTAGGTTCCTAGGGACCCGGGGCCGATGCCTTGTCCTCCTAGGGGTGGCATCTTGCTGGAAAAGAAGAAATTAAGGAAGGTTGGAGCGAAAATAAAAGTGAGCGTCAGAAAAGGATTAAGTGTCGCCTTGCGAGGGCTTGGTAGGTTCTTGGGTACCGAGACAGGACCGGAGGCCAATGCCCTGTTCTCCTTGGGTCACTACACTCAGCTCCCTCCTTTTTACATGCCCAAGTATGTCAATTAAATAAAACTCTAGAAGAAGAAATGTACTAAAAGAAAATACTTCTTGATCAGGCTATAGGAGTCCTCGCCTAGTAGGACTTCCAGGTTGTGTTGTCCTTAGTTAGGTAGGTAGTTCAGAGCACCACTTAGGGCAACCTCTTAGATAGTTCTTTTTAGTTTGGCCGTATTGGAGCAGTTGGTTAGTGACTAGCTTTGGACCTTTTATCAGATTATGCTAGGCCTACTCCTTGTGGATGTCATGCCTTGGTTTTGTCAGGGGGTAGGGTGAGCACTGTGCTATGTTTAGTATGTATCTATTTTGTATCAGCTTGGTGCTTGCTTTGGTTGTTTTGTGCAGATCTATTGTGGGATTCGACGGGCTGAGTCACCCTATCCCATGTCGCCAATGAGAGTGGAGTTTTGATGCCGAGAAGTGCATAAAAATAGCTAAAAATTACGAATATCAAGGAAAAAATATTCAACATCGAAGGCGGCGGCTCGACCTAGGACAATTTTAAGCGTCAAGTGCTTTAAAGACGCCCCTGCGATACTTTCGGATTTTTAGTAATTTTTCCATGTGCCTTTGCGAGTCAGGGAAGCTGTCGGCTAGTCCAGGATGCCGAGGCGGACGCCCAGAATTTTTTCAGAATGCGATTTGGACATCGGACGCGGGAAAGGCCGGGAAAAGGGCCAGAATTGAAGAGGTAGCCAAAGAGGAGGGCCAAAGGGGGTGCCTCTTGGGACCCCCCCTCTTAATTTTTCATGAGGTAGGGGGGCATGTCGTCACACTGATCAACGCGATGCAAACTGACGCCCCCCCTCCAAAATTGAGACATGATGGCTATGAAGAAGCCATGGATCAGATGCCTACATGAGATTCCACACTTCTTGCCAATCGTATCGCCATCTCTTGCACAGACAATGATGGCCTGGTTGGAGAGAGAGAAAATCAGTCTTTCTCTCTCCTCCCTCTCTCTCCTCTAAGGGGTGGTGCATGTGGGAAGAAGAAAGAAGAAGAAGGAATGGCGGATGCTCGTCCGGCAAAGATCGGATTGCTCCGTGGATGAAGAGGGGCTGGAGATGGCAATGCGGGGTCATGTTGAGCATTAAATTCATGCTGGAAATCAGTCCCGTAATCAAGACCAAGAAACCGAGATCTGAAAATAAGCGATAATGCTATTTTTATGAAGAAAAATGATCTTTTTATGCTATTTGCTTTATGAAATCTTGTTCATATTGGATGAAAGTTCATTATGACATTGTTTGCCATGATTTTGATCAGTTTATGCTTTGAAAATCAGAAAATATAAGGCTACATGGCCGGAATAATGTTAAAATGCATGAAAACACGCGTTTTAAGGGTAAAATTGGGTTTTTTGCTATATAAATGAGAAATATGATATGTCACACCAACTAAATCTAAGTTTTGCCTGTCAGTGAACCTAAGGGCCACAGCCCACAATCAACTTTCATTTTCAGTCATTATTTATTAAAGAAAAATAGGGAAAAATGCCCAAAAATGGCAAAAATGGGTTTAAAATTAGGAAAAAATGAAAAATAGATTGAGGAAAATTAGGGAAAATTATATATATGTTTATGCAATGTATAACGATGGCAAAGAATGAGGTTGGCCTCAGTTTTTCCTCGTTTCTATGTTTTTTGTATATTTATTACTCTTTTAGAAGGAAAAAATACATAGAAACCCTATCTAACTAATCAATGATGCAAAATGCTTAGAGTTGGATGGAAAGGGGCTGAAACATCGAAAGATAAGAAAAGATTTGATTTATGCATTACACTTGGCATATAGGAGACGGTTTAAATCAAGAGGATGGTAGCATGAGCATATGGCTTGGTGCCTCCTTTCAACGCAGCGCGCGTTAGTGAAATTCATGGAAAGAATGCTTTACGCACCATGCACGACTCTGATTTTTCTTTTTTCTGAGCACATAGCCATACACGATTAGCATTAAGCATAATAATTAAAAGGTATCAGAAAAACCTCCTGGATGCATGGCACCTGTCTTTCTTAGGTTGTGACCAACGATGAGCGTGAGAAATGTCCTAAGCTGTAGGTTAGTCGTTGGGTCCTAAAGGGAAATTGTAGTGAGGAATGGTACATCCTGGAACGTAAAATATTGGTACCTTGAGAGGAGGTTGTGTTCGTATGTGTTATATGTCTAGTAGCACATCAAAGGGCTAATCCTTGAGATGTAGGAGAGCTGCAGTGGGGCTCCGACTATTAGTCGGTGGAGTGCCTCCTATATGTGTGTGACGAGCCGTTATCCTAAGTACTTTGGGATCTCCCTCTGAGGAGTTTAAGGAAAATGTTGGACTATAGACTATAAACGCATGAATTAAGCTTTAGGGCGGTTTGTCCTTTAGCATTAGATTGACACTCCTGGTCCGCGAGGCCGTGAGGGTGTTTGTGTGTCATGAGCATGAGGTCTGGCTAGTGCTATAGCCAGTGCCGGCCCATTTCAGGTCCCATCAGGTGCTTTTGCAAAGGTAGCAAGTCCCCGCCAATTCACAAATCTAAGTTAAGTCTAGACTTAGCCAAACCCTCCAAGGTTGTTGTTGATGACGTGCAAAAGAAAAGTATAACAATCATCCGTCTAGACATTTTATTTTCCTCTGCATACTATTTTGAGCAAACTTCTTATCAATGTAGGATGTGCATGACATCAATAACTTTGCAAGTCACTAGAAGGGTCGAAGAGCATTCGGGAAGGATGTCTCAATATGGCACTACAATTTTCAGATCCTAACTCGCAATATTGGCATTGTATATGTCACTTTTACTCTAAGAAAAATGGGCTCAACTCTTTATCTTGAAGGCCTTGTCAAAGGTGCTTTATACTTCCACCATTACTTCGAAAGCACATAAGATAAATCTTGTGAAAAATAAGCTAGTGAAGCATGTATTTGGTACATGCTTGCATGGAAGAGTATGCAGGCCATTGGTATTGAAAGAGCCATAGGAGCTAGCCAGGTAGCCATGCAAGAGAGTGTAAAGATCGATTTGTTGCTAGAGGCCAAGGAGAGGCATATTAAGCAGGTCCACAAGAAAATCAAGCATCGAAAAATGGCCTAAAAGCTATATTGAGCCCAAAAAATGCTAAGTCTTGTTTGAAAATATCCCTTGTACTCTCTTGGATAGTAAAAGTATTTTTTGCAATCTATCTTTTGAAAATTTTTTGTACTTTTTTCTAGTCAAGTGCCATAATAGTAAAGCCTTTTACAAAAGGATGTTAGGTTTGATAGATATGTTAACATTTTCAAACAAGAAAAGATGATAAAAATATAATACAAATTTGAGGTTAAAAGATTTTGATGTTTAACAGGTGAGTCCCAAACTGAACAAAAATAACAAAAAAATGCTAGATGGGCGGTCCAATAGGCCTTGGACACTACAATGCAAACATGGTTGCCATATCATGCACCATTGTCAAGATTGTGGGAAAGAAGGAAGGAGTCTCACTTGTAGCTTTCTTGCTTGCACAATGGGGGAAGACACACAAGGGTGGAGGCTGAAAACAGTTTTCCTCTTCTTAGTTGTGTAAGCCAAAAGAACTCACATACAAAGAAATAGAAGAACCCTATATATGGGTCTCAAACCAAACTCAACTAACTAAGGTGGCATACTAACTGAGCCACGAACTATAGTAGATAAGGATAGCTATCATGTAGCTATTATTCATGGGCGGTGTACCAACCGCGTTTGCAACAACTGACAAGTCGGTGACATAAATACACAACGGTCACCCTGGCGTATCACGAGTGGAGCTCGATATCTCAACACTCCCCCTTGAGCTCAATTCCAATTCCTACACACCAAGCAGGTCTCTGAACTTGCGCAGCTTCTCTATGCCCAATGCCTTCGTGAATATGTCAGCTACCTGATCCTCTGTGCTGACATAAACTAGATCAATAAGACCTAGTAAAACCCTCTCTCGCACATAGTGATAATGCACCTCAATGTGCTTTGTTCTAGCATGATAGACTGGGTTATTTGCCAAGTGTATGTTGTCACAATAAATGAAAACTGGCCCATCTGTAGGTTGATGCATATCATAAAGTAGCTTATGCAACCAAGCTACCTCACATGCAGCCATTGCTGCACCCCTGTACTCAGCCTCTGTGCTCGACAAGGCAACTGTAGGCTGTTTCTTGCTGCTCCAAGTGACTGCAGCACTCCCAAAAGAGAACACATATACACTGGTAGAACGTCTATCAGAAATGCTACCAGCCCAATCAGCATCAGTGTATCCATGCAACTGTATCTGAACCCCAGTCTCATAAAATAGTCCATACTGCAATGTGGACTTCACATACCTGAGTATGCGTCTAGCCGCATCCAAATGTGATTTCCTTGGAGTCTGCATAAACTGACTTACCAATCCAACAGCATAGCTCAAATCTGGCCTGGTAATAGTCATATAAATCAAGCTTCCTACTATGCGTCTGTACATAGTAGGGTCTTCCAGAAGCTCACCTGCATCTGCGCTCAGCTTCACATTCTGCTCCAAAGGAACTGAAATAGGCTTACAGCCTGTCATCCCATATTTGGACAGCATGTCCAATCCATATTGCCTCTGCAAGAACTGTATCCCACTTGGTGATCTAATCACCTCAATGCCCAAGAAATAACGCAGCTCTCCCAAATCCTTCATCTCAAACTTTTGCTTCAATAGCATTTTCACATGAAGGATATCTTCATCACTGTCACCTGTCATAATCAGATCATCAACATAAATGACAAGTAGCATAATACCTTTCTCTGTTTTTCTCACATAAAGTGAGAAATCTGCCTTGGAAATCTGAAAGCCAATAGTGACAAGATACTATCCTATCTTGTCAGACCATGCTCTAGGTGCTTGCTTCAAGCCATACAAGGCTTTCTTCAACCTGCAAACAAACTCAGGATGAACAGCATGCACATAACCTGGTGGCTGCTCCATATATATCTCTTCTTGCAAATCACCATGCAAGAAGGCATTCTTTACATCCATCTGATGTAAAGACCATCCCTTTGATGCAGCCATAGCAATGACTGCTCTTACGGTTGCCATCCTTGCAACCGGACTGAATGTTTCTTCATAGTCAATGCCATATGTTTGTGCATATCCCTTGACTACTAATCTTGCCTTGTATCTGTTCACAGAACCATCTGCATTGTGCTTCACCTTATAAACCCACTTACAGCCAATTTCATTTTTACCTTTAGGCAAAGGTACCAATTCCCATGTAGCATTTGCTTCCAAGGCATCCATTTCTTCATCCATGGCTTTCTCCCATTTTTCTTTTCCCATGGCTTGCTCAAAAGAAGTGGGTTCTGGTTCCTGTATCACTTTGACCATATATGCATAGTGAATGGCTGTAAATCCATCATATTTCAGCCTACCCACAGGATACCTAGCTCTCGTAGACCTGCGCAAAGTAGGTTCACTCCCAGGTGCTCTCAAAACATCCCTGGTCTTCCTTACTCCAGGTGTAACAATAGAAGGAATACCCAACTCATCATCAATGCTCTGTTCTGAGCCACTGGATTCACCATCCACATAAGAGTGACCTGCATTCACATCAAACATGGGCTGATCAACCTTCTCTTTTCCTTTTCGTGATACCTGCATACCACTATCTGCATTGCTTTGAGAAGATTCTCCTGATCTCAATCTGCCTGTCCATGGCGAAGAATGTGAACCACTGCTAGAGGACGCTCCAGGTCCACTAATATTTTGTGACTGCTGCTGTGAATTCTGTGTAGCATTACCATTTTGTGCATCTTCATCATCAATCACATTTACTGGTTTATACCAGCTACTCATCTCATCAAAAACAACATCTCTGCTCACTGTAAACTTACGAGTAGAAGGGTTATAGCATCTATACCCTTTTTGCTGCAGAGAGTAACCAATAAAGACGCACTTCTCAGCTTTTGGATCCAACTTGGATCTCAGCTCATCTGGCACATGTACATAGGCAATGCAACCAAAAATTTTCAAATGAGAAATATCTGGTTTCCTACCAGTATACCTCTCCTCTGGAGTCATTCCATGTATTGCTGCAGTGGGAGTCCTGTTCATTATGTAGACTGCTGTAGCAACTGCTTCAGCCCAATAAAAATCTGGCAAGTCTTTTTCATTGAGCATGGCACGAGATACCTCTCCAATATGCCTGTTTTTCCTTTCTGCAATTCCATTTTGTTGTGGGGTATAACTGCATGAATATTGCTGCTTTATGCCATGCTCCTGCAAGAACTTTGCAAACTCATTTGAGAGGTACTCTCCCCCTCCATCTGACCTTAGGCATTTTATTTGCAGACCTGTTTCTTTTTCAGCCATAGCTTTAAGGGTTTTGAAATGCCCAAAAACTTCACTTTTCTTTTTCATAAAATACACCCAAACTTTTCTGCTATAGTCATCAATAAAAGTGACAAAATAATGACAGCCTCCAAGAGATGCAGCTTTAGTAGTCCACACATCAGAGTGGATTAATTCCAATGGCTTCTCACTCTCTTGAACATGTCTAGGAAATGGTTTCCTTGCCTCTTTTCCAAACTGACAGGCTTCACATACCTTATGCATTTCTGCAACCTTGAATTTTGGCAATCCTGCAACAATATTTTGGGCCTGCATTGATTTAAGTCGCTGTACATTAACATGACCAATGCGTTTATGCCAGATATCAATATCTGCAACTACACCGGTCCCATGTGCAAACATTGCTGCACTCAATTCAGACATGTCTGCATCCAACGTAAACATTCTGCTCTTCTTCTTTCCTTTTGCTATCAAGCGACCTTTATTTTTCATATCCTCAACAAAGCATCCATGAGGATTAAATCTGACCTGCAAGCCCTGCTCAACCATTTGACCAACAGAAACCAGATTCTTGGTGATATTCGGGACATGAAATACATCAGACAGGTATTTCTTTTTCCCATCTTGCATAGACAAGGGAATTTTTTCAATCTGCACAATAGGATGTGCAGTATCATCACCAGTCTCCACAAATCCTGGTTTTTCCATTTTCCTTGCATCCTCCATCCATTCTGCATGACCTGTCATGTGGTTTGATGCACTTGAGTCAACATACCATACATCATTGCTTTCTTCTGTACTTGTCACATAATTGTTCATGTGCTGCACCATGAACAAATGCTCATTTCTGTCATCACCCTGTCTGCTAGAAGATGCATAATTCCCTTGTTGCAGTTTTTCATTCATGATGTCATTCTACTTTTTATAGCAGTCTTTAGCCATATGACCCATTTTACCACAGTAGTAGCATTCAACATTACTGTTTGCATTTTGGCCTCTTTGCCATCCACCACGACCTCTTTGGCTCCCCCTGCCTCTAGAGTTACCACGTCCTCCTCCATAGGACTGGTTTTCTTGAGATTGCTGCATATTCTGATTTCTACCACGGCCTCCAAATCGGCCTCCTCTACCTCTGCCTCTACCTCTTCCAGCATTTGAGTAGAAGACAGCTTCTTTTGAAGTTCCTCCTGAAGAAGATGCACCACCATTTCTCTGCTCCTCAGAAATTAGAAGAGCAATCAACTCCTCAAAATCAGGAAATCTTTCACGGACGGAAATGGATGTTCGGAACTGTGCATAATCCTTCCCTAGACCATTCAAGGTCACAGAAACTAAATCATCATCTTCCACTGGCGACCCAATGGAAGCAAGTGCATCTGCAATCTTCTTCACCTTCATGTGGTAGTCATTGATGCTCATATTTTCTCTTTGCACATTGTGCAACTCTTGCTTGAGCTGCATTTTCCTGGCTTGTGTATTTGTGCTATACATCTTTGACAGAGTATCCCATGCCTCCTTTGGCGAACTTGCATCTTGAATATGCACAATCATAGAGTCTGAAATGCTGATAGACAGCCAATACATAACTTTCCTGGCTCTCTCATGCCATGCTTTAAATGCCTGCATTTGCTGTTGATTGGGAACATCAGGAAGAACTGGTTCTTCTTCATTTCCTGCAACAAATTCCCAATATCCTTTTCCCATAAGGAAGTTCGTCATTCTAAACTTCCATGCTTGAAAGTTGTTCTTGTCAAGCTTTTCAGTGACAATCTGTGAAAGAGAATCAGATGCCATTACAGAAGACTGCAAAAAATTCTATCACTGCAAAAACCACAGCTTCACCCTCACAAGGGAAAATCTGCAAAACTGGCGAAAGTGGTATTTGACCACACAGTCACTTCCTAGTGACAATTTTGCATCAACAGGCAACAGGGATGATTCTGTAACTCCCAATGTCTCTGCACACAAGCATACAATGCAATTTTTACAGTAATTATTCACCGACCTGTAGAACAGTGGCTGCACAGCATAAAACTGGGCCTTTTCCTGAGTGCGTGCAGAAAACTTCCGCCTCCAAAACAGGCCCCGAAATGGCCTCAAATCAAAAAAACAAGGTCGCCAAGGGCTAAAGCCCTTTCCCGCAGCATATACTGCCCTCTTGCTTCACCGCGAAGGGCGTCTCAACCTGAGACAATGCACTCCTGCACTTTCCGGCTGTGCTACCAGCAACACTGCTCCTCTTACCAGAACACCGCGAGCTTGGCTTGCTTTCTTGAGCTCCTTACCACGAACAAGGCTCTGATACCATGTCAAGATTGTGGGAGAGAAGGAATGAGTCTCACTTGTAGCTTTCTTGCTTGCACAATGGGGGAAGACACACAAGGGTGGAGGCTGAAAACAGTTTTCCTATTCTTAGTTGTGTAAGCCAAAAGAACTCACATACAAAGAAATAGAAGAACCCTATATATGGGTCTCAAACCAAACTCAACTAACTAAGGTGGCATACTAACTGAGCCACGAACTATAGTAGATAAGGATAGCTATCATGTAGCTATTATTCATGGGCGGTGTACCAACCGCGTCTGCAACAACTGACAAGTCGGTGACATAAATACACAACGGTCACCCTGGCGTATCACGAGTGGAGCTCGATATCTCAACAACCATAGCATCTAGGGCCTCTTAAGTAGCTCATCTAGTTTTTTCTTTTTTGTCATTTTTTTCAATTTTGGGAGAAAATTTGTGTAATAAACTGGGCATACATGAAAATACCAGTCACACTGACGGTATAAAAGGTGTAAGAATGTGTCCCCAAGCATCATGGAATTATCAAGAAATCTCTCTTCCACCTCTCTTCAACTCTCATGGCTTCTCCTTCTTCCTCTCTCTTTCTTTCTCTCTCTCTCTTATTCCTTTCTTTCTCTCTCTTCTTCTTCTTCTCCTACACTCTTTCTCTCTCTTCTCTCCCTTAGTTAGGCTAGCTAGGTCTCCTTCATTATAGTTGGTATCAGAGCGTTGTCCTTGATCCTTCTTCTTCCCTTAGATTTAGGTTCCTTAAAGTTCTTCACTCTTAGAAAATCCTAGTTACATAGTTCCCATAGGTGCATAGGGAGTACTCTGACAAGCTATCAGCCTTCTTGAAGACTATGGCAGCCTTTCTTGGGGAGCTCACTAGAGGTTTGACCGCATCTCGAGGCAAAAGGACAAGAATTGAAGCTTGTTTTTACTTCATAGAGCAATTTTAGGGGTGCCTCTTCCAAGAAGACCCTCTGGACTTGGGGAAAAGACCAACTATGAATATCTTTTACAAAAGTGAGTTTTCCCCCCTTCTTTCTCTTAGAACCCTCAAGCTACCATGGAATCTCCAACCCAAAATCTTGCAAGATCTCTCTCCCCCTTCTTCCAAGGCTTGCATGGCACCTCCAGCCACTTTCTTGAGACCTTGGGCTCACCCTGGAGTACTTGAGTGCCACCCCATACCATGCTGAGGCCCCTAGGGCTTCCCTCGTAAGGACCTAGTTGGAAGAAAATGTCACTGCCATCAACAGAGATGGCTTCAATGTTCCACCACACCCAAAATATGTGGACTGATATGCCGCTGAGGTTGTGCAGGTGGTCAGCGCCGATGTTGCCAATGATCCTTGACACATATCGCTATTCATAATCAATGCCCAACTACTCCTCTTCTTCCTCTTTATCCTCTTCATGCCATTCATAATCACCCTCATCAGCAACTTGCATTTCCTCTCAAATTGCTCTGTCTTGACAAATTCAAAAGCTTTCCTCTGCAGGTCTTGATATGATGGTATTTCATATGAACTCTTAGTGCTCTATATAAAGAACCACATTTAGACCATCTCTCTTTTGATAGATTTGTAAATTTAGAGCGGTCATATTCCACTCCTCTAGTTGAACCATTCAAGGACTTTCCATCGTGATTCATGCCCTGACTAGAATACTCAACAACATTTGAGTCATCAATTTCCACAGAATCATCAATGTAACTTTCATTGTCTTGGCTTGACACCACTTTTAAGCTGGCCAACAGTGTAGCAATCACTTTATACCCTCTCCTCCTCACAACGTTAGCCAAATCAACCTTGCCAATGATTGGAAAGCTCCTTCATTGAGGGCACCTCATCGCAAGGGAGTCCTTCTCCTACAAGAAAGGATTGAAGCTCTTTGGGGAGCTTTGCATCATGCTTGGACCCTTTTGCAAGCCTTGAAAGTCTCTTTCCCCTTACACTAGGCTTTGAGTAAGGCTTGGAGCAGCATATGAATGAGCATGAGGAGCCAGATTACTATAGAGAAAGGCCGTGCTCCGAGAAGTCTTGTGTCGAAAAGAGGGTCACTGAAGCACGCATGAGGGCTGGGTGCCACCCCATACCTTGCTGAAGCCCCCACAGGACTACCCCGTAATTTGCGACGCATTTTTAGGGGACAAATTTGCTGCTCTTCTTGGCCCCCCTAGCTCATAGCCATGGTCTTCAACATTAAACCCTAGCTCCACGCACTCATTTGGTCCCACTCTTGACCTCCTTGACTGACATTTCATCTTCTTGGCACTTCCCAAAACCCTTTTGTGGGCGGCAACTAGGGCAGCCATGAGACCTTCAAGGGAGCTCAAGGTACACTGAAGACCCTTCAAATTCTTGACCTGGGAGCCTTGGGAGTAGCCACAAGCTTCAACAAGTGCGAGCCACAAGACATTGAAGGATCCATACGACCATAGGATGCAAGAAGGAGGACAACCATGTGGGAAGCCACTACCTCTTCCCCAAGCTTAAGCAAGGTATGTCTCATGGTTCTTGGTCTCTCTTCTCCAACCACTTGCTGAGCCTAACCTCTTGCTTGGAGAGATTCAATAATTACATGAATTCTTGCTTAGGCTCAAGATATGGATCACCTATTGATTGCCTTCTTCCATTATGCACTTCTTGAAATGCATGCATGACTGAGCACACTTCAAATTTCTTTCCTATTGGCTGAGAATTTAACTCCTAACCCATAATCGTGCTTGGTCTTGATTCTTGATCATTAAGCCAAAAATTGTAAGAAAGGGTAAGTGATTCAATCAGTGAGTCATTGATTTGCAGAGGTAAACCCTTTTCCCATCCCATTTTCCTTATTGATCATGCATATCATGAAATGCCCAATCCTCAATTTGTAAATGCATATCATGTTGGTTGCTTAATAATAAATGTTTGCCATGTATATTTCGGGTAAGGAAAAGCTGATGCCAAGTGAGGTGGCAAGATAAAAGAGGGGTGACCCCCCTTGCAATCAAAGACCCTAAAGGGGTGCACAACCCGACTCGGGGGGGAACTTTTCCCAACTCCTAGTGATCCGAAGTCCAAAATTTGTTTGTAGGTGCAAGTACTCTAAATTGGTGGCCCGAGCTCCAATCATTGACATCCAAGTAGCTTGCACATGTATGGACAACAAATGTATGACGTGATGGATGTATACACATGTATTGGTAGAGAAAATGTATGACTTGGTGGATGTATGATGGGTAAATGCACATGTATTGGTAGAGAACATGTATGACTTGATGGATGTATGGTGGATGTATGCAGTGGGAGATAGGTGTACCCTATCTTAGCTTTAAAAAGTCAATTACAGCAAATTATGCATAGTTACTATGAGAAATGTTTTTGCATGGCCTCGTAGAGGGGATCAAGGGCTCTGTTTGGAACCAAGAAGCTTGGCGATCAAAGCTCCCTAGCTCGAGATATTGCAGTTTTGTGACAGGGGATCCGATGGATTGCACCTAGTATGGCACATCATAAGGGTAAAGCCAAGGCCCAGGAGGACTTCCAGTGCGAGATAAGAGATTCCCATGCATCTATGATGATCCTAGCTCAGCCCAAGAGGATTGTGAAAACATGCTTGAAGAAGGTGCCCCCGAGATGAACCGTTTTGCTATGCTTAACAACACACTATGCCAACATGAGACCCATCATGTTGAGTGGCATAGAGAGTTGGAACAGTGCCATATGGAGATGGAAAACCACCAAGATTAGCATCATAGCAAGATGATGGCTAAGATGGACTTGCTCATAGAGCACATGGGCACCCTCATCTTGTGAAGAAGCTGAGTTTGCAGCAAAAAGAATGTGCACAAGAGGGAGATGAGAGCTCAAAGTACAATAACAAAATCTTGCTTACTAAGTTGCTTAGAGTACAACTTGGGTACACTGTCTCACAATTGATAGTGACCCACAGGCTATATTTATAGCCTCTGTTAAGCTAGGGTTAGGGTTTCCCCTTGCACTTTATTTTTGTCAGGACATTTCTTCAATCAATTGCTTATAATATGCCCTTTTTTGTGACAGAAGGAGCACTTAGTAGAAGCAATATGGACTAACACTTTCTCACGGGAAGTGAATGCTGAAGTTCCTTCAGTATGGTTGGGTTTGGGATATTAGTTAGGGTAGTCACAAGGGTTGGAAAAACCTTCTTTACAAACTTTAGAAGGATGGCAATGGCATCTTCATCATGAATGGGTGCTTGAATGGAGGCAAGATGTGCCATAAGCCCCTTCTTATGTGAAATAAACTTGCTTAGCTCTTCTCCATATTTGTATTACAAGCTAAAAAACTCAATCTTTAGAAAGATCTTGGAGTTCTTTCCTATAGCAGTGTAGAGCCTTTCAAGTTCATTCCACTTCTCCTTGGAAGTGGAGAGTCGGTCAATATGATGAATTAAAGATTCATCTAAATGAAGAATGATGATGGCATGAAGGGCCAGTAGCCTCTTTTCATGATTTTGTCTTTTACCAAGACTTGCCAAGGATGGAAATGTTTTCCATTGGACTTGCGAATTTCAGGCCTTTCATCTGCATAGGCCATGGCCATTTTGGAAGGTCTTACCTATTGCCTTAAGCAATGGCAGTGTCTAATCCTTTATAGGTGGCCAAGTACAATTGAATAGTAGAACTGATAGCCAACTTTTAAATTTGTAGAGTTGAAAATAGTTGAAAATCATACATATGCAATATCTTAGGATAGGATTTAGGAGGTCTTGCTCTTCGAACAACTCTTGATTTAAGCTTTACTATTTTCTTAGGTTTCAATGAGGTGAGCTTTGATTGTTCAGCTCTTCCCAATAATGTGGCCTATTAGATGAGTTCTTGGTGGAGCATGGCTTATCGATCAACTCTATGCTCTTGGATGAATCAGAGGAGAGTATAATAACACTCATATCTCTTATGTACCAACAATAGACTAATATTGGGATATGGTCTATGTGTTTATAGTTGTACACATAGCCTTACAACCAAAAAAGAAGAGGTAAATGACATAAAGCACTTGATGGATTTGATTTTCTAACCAAAAGCCAGATTGAAGCTAGCAACATGATTGTAAATTTGCAACATTAGTGCTAACAAGCACTCATCTCAAAGTTTATGCCACTTGAGGTGTGAGATGTGGATTGCTTTATGAATTAAGGAGGTACATCAAGGGTAAGAGACTTTTAAATAGAGCTTTTAAATCTTCAACTAAATTTGGAGAAGATCAATCAGTGATTAGAATCGCTATTAGTGATAGCAGTAGTGAAAAAGATTGAAATGTGAAGAAAGCTTGAGGTTTGGCTATGGCTGCGAGGAGATAAGTAGTTAGGGTTTTCCTCTGTGTGGCCAATAGAGATAGAATTTTTCCAAACCCTTTTAGGGTTAGGAAGCCACTTGGGGGACTATCATTTCCCCAAGATGCCCACCATTATTGCATCTTCTATAGGCTGCACCAAGGGAGATGAACAGGAGGCTGTGAATTTTGTGCCTAATTTGCGATTTCTTCAATGTTGCCCTCCATGATGCTTTATTTTTCCCTCTGATGTGCCATGGCAATTTTCCTTATGTGGAGAAGAAGTCTTCATTAGAAGTCAGGAGTTGAAATTCTTTCCTTTGGCTTCCCCAAGTTCTCTAAGGTCAGGGGGTCAAGTTTTGACTATAAGGTAAGAGGGAGAAGATAAAGATGATGAAAATCATGTGCACTTAGTGAAACTAAGGATAGAGGAAGCTCAAAGGATTAGAGGAGGCTCTCATACCATGTGGACAAGCTGAGTTTGCAGCAGAGGGAGATGAGAGCTCAAAGTACAAGAACAAAATCTTGCTTACTAAGTTGCTTAGAGTACAACGTGGGTACACTCTCTCACAACTGATAGTGACCCATAGGCTGTTTATATAGCCTTTGCCAAGCTAGCGTTAGGGTTTACCCCTTAAGACCATTCACATACATCTACCCTCATAGACCCTTTCTTAGGGTGGATTCCCATGCCTATATTCTAACACATATACACCCTCTCACTCTCCTCGGGTTAGCCAAAGGAGCATGGTCCTCCCCGTGAGACCTGTTGAGAAGTAAGCATGGGAACTCTCTTTACATTGGAGAGGATAAGGGTAGCTAGGTGTAAATGGAAGAGAGGATAGGGGAGCAAGGGAAAACCCTAACCCTAACTTCTCCAGAGGCTATATAAACAGCCCAAAGTATACACTCATGGTTGAGGATAGTTTACTAGTTGTACCTTGATTAACTGACTAAGCAAGATCTTGTTCTTGTACTTGAGCTCTCTCTCTCTCCCTCTTGTGCACAATCTCTCATGCTTCCAACTCTGATTTGCAACATGGTATTAGAGCCATCTCTGATCCTTCAGCTTTCCTCAACTTTCCTACATCATTAAGTGCACTTGAGCCTTCATTTTCTACCTCTTACCTCTTGACCACCATATCCATGGCCAGAGACCCACCTCTGATGGAGGACTTGGAGAGAACAAAGGAGGAGGTTTCAGCTCAAGGGCCCTACTAACGAACTCTTCCCTAGATCAAGGTGTAGCAGTCTAGTATCACAAACCCCCCCATTAGCCACACAGAAGGACGACATTGCAGCAAACGCAGATTCAGTGCAGTCTTTGTAGGTGGCCTAATACGAGATGAAGCATGACCTGTAGAAGGCACAACCAAGGTGGCCACCATAAGGGTTTCAAAGCCCCCCCAGTGGGCTATCTCCCTCTAAGAGGGTTTGGAGAAATTCCTTCTATGGTGGTTGCTATCAATCAAATCCTAACTCTGGGTTTCTGGCAGCCATAGTCAAGGAGTTTCAAGCTCACTCATTTTCAACTTTTCTCAACTTGGGCATTATCCACAATGATTTTAATAACTGAAAAACACTTGTTAAGACTTGTTCCTACCTTGTAGAGCCTAAAATCAAAGTGCTTCTCAATCCATAAGGCAATATTAAGCTTGCAAAGATTAATCTACATTATGAGTATTAGAACGGATGTTGGTAAGAGTGCTTCTTAGCACTATTGATGCATTCTATTGATGCTCCATACTGTTTGCTACTAGTAAATAAGAGATATGAGTGTTATTGTACTCTCCTCTGATTCATCCCATAGCATAGAGTTGATTCATAAACTGTGCTCGACCAAGAACTCCTATAATAGGCCACATTATCAGGAAGAGCTTGAAGTCCAGTCACTCATTGAAACCTAGAAAAGCTATAAAGCTTTTATCAAGGATTGTTCAAAGAATAGGCTCTCCAAAATCATATCTTGAGATATTACATATGTATGATTTTCGACCTTTTTCATCTCTACATCTTTAAAGTTGGTTATCATTTGTAGGGCTATCAGTTCTGCTATTTGGTTTGTACTTGGCCACCTGTAAAGTACTACACATTGGCCATGACCTACGCAGATGTAAGGCCACAAATTCACAAGTTCAATGGAAAATAATTCCATCCTTGGCAAGTCCTGGTAAAATATAAAATGATGGAACAAGGCTACTTGCCCTTCATAAAAGGGACCAAAGTAATTGACCCATCCATAATCTTGATGTAGAAGATGATAAGCGGGCTTAGGCCATCATCATGCTTCATTTCGATGACTCTTTAATTCATCATATTGACTAACTCTCCATTGGATTTTGTGAAGGCAAGTTCAAACGTCTCCCAAGAACAAGGCATCGTATGAATTTCGGTTGCAAAAGGTTCGAGCAACAAGCCTAAGTCCAAGCGGTCGTAGCTCAAAGCTAGCTCTCTGAAAGTGCCATCTACTCGTCGAATGCAATCAACCACATCATCCCCCGTATCTTCGGTTAGATCTGAGGCCAGTGTCAAAAATGATTTTCGCTCATAGAAGGGTTTAAGATGTGCTGGTGGTTGGGATTTGATAGCACTAGAGCCTTTGACAATGAATAGTTGCGGTTGTGGGTATTCTTGAGATTATGGTTGGACCTCTTGGATTAGGGTTGGGGAAGTAGTAGCTACATCCGATGGACTGCTACCTTCAAAATGGATCATTGCAGTCAGATTGGCTCTAGTGGGTGATGGCTCATGTGATGATGTCTATCATTTGGGCTGATAGGCTTGTTAGACTCTCTTGGGCATGTGCATGGATGAGCTTGATGGATGTGGGTCTGGAAAGTGCTGTGGCTTATGGTTTTGAGGTTCTATGGGACTTGGGGTGATCAAGCTTGAGGGCGGCGTACGAATGGTTCCTTTGACTGTGTGGGCTTTAGGGATCCATATCTAGGCATTCCCCTCATAGTAGCCTTGCACGTGTAAGAGGGCTTTAGGGACCCACCTTTGCTTGATCATGCTCCGATTTATGTGACTGCACCTTGGTTTCCTAGATTTAGAGCTTCGAGTCTTATGAGGATGTGTACGTCGACTCCTAGGCGGTGGTTGTGGCTGTTTAGGCTTCTATTAAAACCTAGGCTGTTAGGCCTTAGCTTTTGCTGCCCCATGAGCAATAGTTCTTGAGAGTTGGTGGGTGGTGGCCGAGCACTACCCCCCTCCTTAGATTTGGCTACTAATATTTCTATCGATGGCCTTGCGGACTGTGGTAAGGTCGCGCAGCCCTTGCTAAAAGCTGTAACAATGCGAACGTTGCCTATGGTGAGGTGGATGCGCTACAACTCATAATCAACGTTGCAACGAGTTTTGTTTTTTGAAGGTTTGCCCTAGCAGCGACTCCGTGCCTGCGTCTTTGGTGTCTGTCAATATGTAGAAGATCATTGGTACAGTCTCAGACTCGATAGAAATGGCGGCCCTGCACTTGCCGAGAAGTGCATATGAGCAACCCCCATATGGGCTTAATTTGGCATTAGTGGGTTGTAATGGTGGTTTGCCAAGTTGGGCCCAATGATCGCAAGTAAAGACATTGAAGTCTGCTTCCTCGTTGATCAAGGCATGAAGGCACATGTTTGCTTGGTAGTGACCGTGATGTGTAGGTATGTAGGCTCTACGGCTTCCTCATCCTCCTCATCGACTTCAGTGATTGTGGCTACCCGCACTTTGACAAGCGCTTCCAACATTGGTGGCTCATGCAAAGGATGTGTGGGAGGATAGTACTTCTTGATACGACTTCCATTGAAGAAGCCTATTCCCTCACTATCTAGAGTCTCGAGCTCAGCGTTGCCCGTTCGGCTGATTGCATGAGCTTTAAACGGTCCAAGACCCCTAAACTTCATTTTTTGCTTATGCTCCTTAACTAAGTATAGGAGCACTAAGTCGCCCTGTTTGAAGTCGTGTTCCTTGACGTGTTTGTCAAACTAGGTATTGCGTTGTGCCTTCTCACATATGAGTGCATGAGTGGCTAGAAGGCGAGTCTCCGAGAGGCATTCGAGTTCAACTAGGCATTGCATCCATGCCTCCTTTCCTTCCCATCGCTCCTGAAGTGCGATTCTCAGGCTAGGTAAGAAGAATTCTACAGGGAGAATTGCTTCGATTTTGTAGGTCAACCTAAAGGGGTTCTAGCTGATAGCCATTTTATAAGCTGTGCGATAAGCCCACAAGGCTACCATCAACTTGTTATCCCAGTTGTTATGCAAGGCAGAGACTACCTTGGTTAGGAGTTGACAAGAATCTTATTAGTGGAATTTTCCTGGCCGTTTGCTTGAGGATAGTATGGAGAGGATTTTTGATGGATAATTAGAAAGGTGGATAGGAGATGCACTATCACTTCATTGATAAAGTGTGTGCCCTGGTCACTGACTAGTTCGATGGGGTAGCTGAATCATGAGATCACCTGTTTCCACAAATACTTGGCAGTCATTCGAGCCTCGTTCTTTCTTGTTGCTCTTGCCTCTGCCCATTTTGTTAGGTAGTCTGTGGACACAATGATGTATTTGGCCTGTGAATACTGTGCATTGAGTCTAATGGGTCCTATGAAGTCGATTCTGTCAAGATTGTGGGAGAGAAGGAAGGAGTCTCAATTGTAGCTTTATTGCTTGCACAATGGGGGAATACACACACAGGTGGAGGTTGAAAACAGTTTTCCTCTTCTTAGTTGTGTAAGCCAAAAAGAACTCTAGTACATAGAAATAGAAGAACCCTATATATGGGTCTCAAACCAAACTCAACTAACTAAGGTGGCATACTAACTGAGCCACGAACTAGAGTAGATAAGGATAGCTATCATCTAGCTATTATTCATGGGCGGTGTACCAACTGCATCTACAGCTACCAAGTCGGTGACATAAATGCACAACGATTACCCTGGCATATCACCAGTGGAGCTTGATATCTCAACACTCCCCCTCGAGCTCAATCCCAATTCCTGCACACCAAGCAGGTCTCTGAACTTGCGTAGCTTCTCTATGCCCAATGCCTTCGTAAATATGTCAGCTACCTGATCCTTTGTGCTGACATAAACTAGATCAATAAGACCTAATAAAACCCTCTCCCGCACATAGTGATAATGCACCTCAATGTGCTTTGTTCTAGCATGATAGACTGGGTTATTTGCCAAGTGTATGTTGTCACAATAAATGAAAACTGGCCCATCTGTAGGTTGATGCATATCATAAAGTAGCTTATGCAACCAAGCTACCTCACATGCAGCCATTGCTGCACCCCTGTACTCAGCCTCTATGCTCGACAAGGCAACTATAGGCTATTTCTTGCTGCTCCAAGTGACTGCAGCACTCCCAAAAGAGAACACATATCCACTTGTAGATCATCTATCAGAAATACTACCAGCCCAATCAGCATCAGTGTATCCATGCAACTGTATCTGAACCCCAGTCTCATAAAGTAGTCCATACTGCAATGTGGACTTCACATACCTGAGTATGCGTCTAGCCGCATCCAAATGCGGTTTCCTTGGAGCCTGCATAAATGGACTTACCAATCCAACAACATAGCTCAAATCTAGCCTGGTAATAGTCATATAAATCAAACTTCCTACTATGCGTCTGTACATAGTAGGGTCTTCCAGAAGCTCACCTGCATCTGCACTCAACTTCACATTCTGCTCCAAAGGAACTGAAATAGGCTTACAGCCTGTCATCCCATATTTGGACAGCATGTCCAATCCATACTGCCTCTGCAAGAGCCATATCCCACTTGGTGATCTAATCACCTCAATGCCCACGAAATAACGCAGCTCTCCTAAATCCTTATCTCAAACTTCTGCTTCAATAGCATTTTCACATGAATGATATCTTCACCACTATCACCTATGATAATCAAATCATCAACATAAATGACAAGCAGCATAAAACCTTTCTCTGTTTTTCTCACATAAAGTGAGAAATCTTCCTTGGAAATCTGAAAGCCAATAGTGACAAGATACTGTCATATCTTGTCAGATCATGCTCTAGGTGCTTGCTTCAAGCCATACAAGGCTTTTTTTAACTTGCAAACAAACTCAGGATGAACAACATGCACATAACCTGGTGGCTGCTCCATATAGATCTCTTCTTGCAAATCACCATCCAAGAATGCATTCTTTACATCCATCTGATGTAAAGACCATTCCTTTGATGCAGCCATAGCAATGATTGCTCTTACGGTTGTCATCCTTGCAATCGGACTGAATGTTTCTTCATAATCAATGCTATACGTTTGTGCATACCCCTTGACTACTAATCTTGCCTTGTATCTGTTCACGGAACCATCTGCATTGTGCTTCACCTTATAAACTCACTAACAAGCAATTGCATTCTTATATTTAGGCAAAGGTACCAATTCCCATGTAGCATTTGCTTCCAAGGCGTCCATTTCTTCATCCATGGCTTTCTCCCATTTTTCTTTTCCTATGGCTTGCTCAAAAGAAGTGGGTTCTGGTTCCTGTATCACTTTGACCATATATGCATAGTGAATGGCTATAAATCCATCGTATTTCAGCCTATCCATAGGATACCTAGCTCTAGTAGACTTGCGCAAAGTAGGTTCACTCCCAGGTGCTCTCAAAACATCCATCGTCTTCCTTACTCTAGGTGTAACAATAGAAGGAATACCCAACTCATCATCAATGCTCTGTTCTGAGCCACTGGATTCACCATCCACATAAGAGTGACCTGCATTCACATCAAACATGGGCTGATCTACCTTCTCTTTTCCTTTTTGTGATACCTGAATACCACTATTTGCATTGCTTTGAGAATATTCTCTTGATCTCAATCTGCCTGTCCATGGCAAAGAATGTGAACCACTGCTAGAGGACGCTCCAGGTCCATTAATATCTTGTGACTGCTGCTGTGAATTCTATGCAGCATTACCATTTTGTGCATCTACATTATCAATCACATTTACTGGTTTATACCAGCTACTCATCTCATTAAAAAAAACATCTCTACTCACTCTAAACTTACGAGTAGAAGGGTTATAGCATCTATACCCTTTTTGCGCAGAGAGTAATCAATAAAGATGCACTTCTCAGCATTTGGATCCAACTTGGATCTCAACTCATTTGGCACATGAACATAGACAATGCAACCAAAAATTTTCAAATGAGAAATATCTGGTTTCCTACTAGTATACCTCTCCTTTGGAGTCATGCCATGTGTTGCTGCAGTGGGAGTCCTGTTCATTATGTAGACTGCTGTAGCAACTGCCTCAGCCGAGTAAAAATCAGGCAAGTCTTTTTCGTTGAGCATGGCACGAGATACCTCTCCAATATGCCTATTTTTTCTTTCTGCAATTCCATTTTGTTGTGGGGCATGAGTGCATGAATATTGCTGCTTTATGCCATGCTCCTGCAAGAACCTTGCAAACTCATTTGAGAGGTACTCTCCCCCTCCATCTGACCTTAGGAATTTTATTTGCAGGCCTGTTTCTTTTTCAACCATAGCTTTAAGAGTTTTGAAATGCCCAAAAACTTCACTTTTCTTTTTCATAAAATACACCCAAACTTTTCTGCTATAGTCATCAATAAAAGTGACAAAATAATAACAGCCTCCAAGAGATGCAGCTTTAGTAGTCCACACATCAGAGTGGATTAATTCCAATGGCTTCTTACTCTCTTGAACATGTCTAGGAAATGGTTTTCTTGCATGTTTTCCAAATTGACAGGCTTCACATACCTTATGCATTTCTGCAACCTTGAATTTAGACAATCCTGCAACAATATTTTGGACTTGCATTGATTTAAGTCGTTGTACATTAACATGACCAATGCGTTTATGCCAGATATCAATATCTGCAACTACACCGGTTCCATGTGCAAACATTGCTGCACTCAATTCAGGCATGTCTGCATCCAACGTAAACATTCTGCCCTTCTTCTTTCCTTTTGCTATCAAGCGATCTTTATTTTTCATATCCTCAACAAAGCATCCATGAGAATTGAATCTGACCTGCAAGCCCTGCTCAACCATTTGACCAACAGAAACTAGGTTCTTGGTGATATTTGGGACATGAAATACATCCGACATGTATTTCTTTTTCCTGTCCTGCATAGACAAAGGAATTTTTCCAATCTGCATAATAGGATGTGCAGTATCATCACCAGTCTCCACAAATCCTGGTTTTTCCATTTTCCTTGCATCATGTATCCATTCTACATGACCTGTCATGTGGTTTGATGCACCTGAGTCAACATATCACACATCGTTGCTTTCTTCTGCACTTGTCACAGAATTGGTCATATGCTGCACCATAAACAAATGCTCATTTTTTTCATCACCCTGTCTACTAGAAGACGCATAATTCCCTTGTTGCAAATTTCCATTCATGATGTCATTCTGCTTTTTATAGCAGTCTTTAGCCATATGACCCATTTTACCACAGTAGTAGCATTCAACATTGTTGTTTGCATTTTGGCCTCTTTGCCATCCACCACGACCTCTTTGGCTCCCCCTGCCTCTAGAGTTACCACGTCCTCCTCCATAGGACTGGTTTCCTTGAGTTTACTGCATATTCTGATTTCTACCACAGCCTCCAGATCGGCCTCCTCTACCTCTGCCTCTACCTCTTCCAGCATTTGAGTAGAAAACTTCTTTTGAAGTTCCTCCTGAAGAAGATGCACCACCATTTCTCTGCTCCTCAGAAATTAGAAGAGCAATCAACTCCTCAAAATCAGGAAATCTTTCACGGACGGAAATCGATGTTCAGAACTGTGCATAATCCTTTCCTAGACCATTCAAGGTTACAGAAACTAAATCATCATCTTCCACTGGCGACCCAATGGAAGCAAGTGCATCTGCAATCTTCTTCACCTTCATGTGGTAGTCATTGATGCTCATACTTTCTCTTTGCACATTGTGCAACTCTTGCTTGAGCTGCATTTTCCTGGCTTGAGTATTTGTGCTATACATTTTTGACAGAGTATCCCATGCCTCCTTTGGCGTACTTGCATCCTAAATGCACAATCATAGAGTCTGAAATGCTAATAGATAGCCAGTACATAACTTTTCTAGCTCTCTCATGCCATGATTTAAATGCCTGCATTTGCTGTTGTTTGGGAACATCAGGAAGAATTGGTTCTTCTTCATTTCCTGCAACGAATTTCCAATATCCTTTTCCCATAAGGAAATTCATCATTTTGAACTTCCATGCTTGGAAGTTGTTCTTGTCAAGCTTTTCAGTGAGAATCTGTGAAAGAGAATCAGACGCCATTACAGAACACTGCAAAAAATTATGTCACTGCAAAGAACACAGCTTCAACCTCACAAGGGCAAATCTGCAAAACTAACGAAAGTGGTATTTGACCACACAGTCACTTCCTAGTGACGATTTTGCATCAACAGGCAACAAGGATGATTTTGTAACTCCCAATGTCTTTGCGCATAGCCATACGATTCAATTTCTACAGTAACTTTTCACCGATCTGTAGAACAGTGGTCACACAGCATAAAACAGGGCCTTTTCTTGAGTGCGTGCAGAAAACTTCCGCCTCCAAAACAGGCCCCGAAATAACCTTAAATCAAAAAAACAAAGCAACCAAGGGCTAAAGCCCTTGCCCGCAGCATATATTGCCCTCTTGCTACACCGCGAAGGGTGTCTCAATCTGAGACAATGCACTCTTGGACTTTCCGGCTGTACTACCTGCAGAGACTTACTCCCAAAACAGAAAAATGAAAGCAACATTGGTCCTCTTACCAGAACACCGCGAACTTAGTTTGCTTTCTTGAGCTCCTTACCACGAACAAGGCTCTGATACCATGTCAAGATTGTGAGAGAGAAGGAAGGAGTCTCACTTGTAGCTTTCTTGCTTGCACAATGGGGGAATACACACACAGGTGGAGGCTGAAAACAGTTTTCATCTTCTTAGTTGTGTAAGCCAAAAAGAACTCTAGTACATAGAAATAGAAGAACCCTATATATCAGTCTCAAACCAAACTCAACTAACTAAGGTGGCATACTAACTGAGCCATGAACTAGAGTAGATAAGGATAGCTATCATCTAGCTATTATTCATGGGCGGTGTACCAACCGCATCTACAGCTAACAAGTCGGTGACATAAATGCACAACGGTTACCATGGCATATCACGAGTGGAGCTCGATATCTCAACAGATTCCCCATTTTTTGAAAGGTTATTGTGCAATGATTAGGGTCAACTCCATTTGATCCTTGTGAGTCGGAACCTTTGTCTGCTGACACTCGTCACAATGCTTAACAAATTGTGCTGCATTAAAAAACAATGTTGGCCACCATAGTTGAGACTGCAGCACCTTGTGAGCCATCATATCTCTGCTAAAGTGACCTCCAGCAATTCCATTGTGTGCCTCTGAGAGCACGTCATGTATCTCATGCTAGCACACGCATCTGTGTAGCAATCCATCTTGCCTTAGGCGATACAGTTGGCTTGCTATCAACTGGTAGGGTTGGATCTTGAGGATGAGTTGCCTCAGTCTCGCCTTCTCTATCAGTCTTTTAGTAGTCCGTGCTCAAGCACTTGGTCTATGTCATCTGCCCAAATTGGCATTAGATTGTCCTTGAATAAATCTCTCACTGGAAAGGTTAAAGAGATGGGCGTTTGTCAGCAATGCCGTCTCCAGCAGCTTCTCCTGTGGAGATGCATGACATATGGTCAGTCATGTAGTGTTGTTTTCCATTCCATACAACCACGGAGAAGTCAAACTCCAAAAGCAGAAGGAGCCACCGAGCTATGCGTCCTGTAGCATAAGGTTTATTCACTAGATATAGTAAGGCTTGATGGTCCACAAAAAAGGTAAAGGATGTAGTCAATAGATAATGCCAGAACTTCTTCACATCAAACACCATGGCCAAGCCCTCTCTTTCTATCGTTGAGTAGTTCATTTCCATCTCAGTGAGTTGTTTACTAGAAAAGTTCACTGGATAGTCTAGGTTGTGCTCACTAGGTTGGCAAAACATTGCCCCCATAGTAATTTTAGAAGCATCGATATGCACGTGGAAGGTAATGGTCCAATCTGGGACTCGTAGAATTGGTGTTGTGGTTAGAGACTTCTTCAACTCTTCATATGCTCATTGGTATGCTTTAGTCCATTCAAAGACAATTAGCAGCTTGTATAAAGGTCTGGCTATCAACATGTAATTCAGCACAAACTGATAATAGTATCCCGTATGGCCTAAGAAGCATTGGACTCCCTTGTAGTTGATTGGGGGTGGAAGGTCAACAATAACCCTAACTTTCGAGAAGTTAGTAGCAATGCCATTCTTCAACACCATGTGGCCTAAGATGCATCCATGCTTCACCCAAAACTTGCATTTCAAGGGGTTCTAGGAGAGACGATATAGGCAACACCACTCAAAGACTACTTGAAGTTTATCTAAGTGTTCCATCCAGGTTGAGTGAACTCATTGACAAAGACTTCCAACTCTTTGCGAAGCATGTCTTTAAATATGGTGCACATGAGGCGTTGGAAAGTGGTAGGGACATTAGTCAACCCAAAAGGCATGACTATGTAAGCAAAGATGTCCCATTCGGTGGCCAATGCAGTCTTATGCCTGTCGACAGGATGCACTTAAACCTGATTGTATCCTGAGAAGCCATCCAAAAAACTGTAGGCCTCCTTTCTCGCCACTCTTTCAAGCATGTGCTCGGTGTATGGCAATGGGTAATTTTCCCTTTTAGTAGTAGGGTTCACCTTCTTGTAATTGATGCACATTCTAATTTTTTCGTTTTTCTTCATCAAGATGACTATGGGTGATACCCAGTCCGTGTGCTCAATTTCATAAATGAATCCCACTCTCATCAGCTTATCAATCTCTTCCTTGGCAGCATGAGCGTGTTTTGGATTCATTGGGTATGGTCGTTGCTTCACCGACATTGCATCTGGTATCATGGGTATATTATGAGTCACTACACTCAGATTTATCCCTTTAAGCTCTTCCAAGGACCAAGCGAATACGTCTACGTACTCTCGCAAGAGAGCGACAGGACTCGTTTCTTCTTCCTCGATCAAGTCATTGGCAATGAAGGCTGGTCGGAGTGTCTCCCCTTCCTGGGCTAGGTTCACCTCCTTGACCTTGGCTGATCCCTCGATTGGTTTGCTCATCTGCCCGTGCCGTTTGGCACCCAATATGATCACTACCCTATCTCCTTTCTTGAATTTCGTAAATCTATTAGGGAGGTCCCACGGTTTTTGTTGTTTGTCTATTCATGTGTCCCTGGATTGTTTTGCCCTTTCCTGCTTTAGTCATTTGCGCCTCAGGTGAACGAATAGGTCCCCCTTGGTGCATCCAGTCTTGGGAGGTCTAGATATTTTTGGGTCGCTATCCGAACTGACCTCCTGACCTCCGACTTAGAGTCAAACTCCCCTTCTTTCGCTAGAAGAGGTGGTCTCCTCGCAGCTCAGATGGTGATTCTGTCCTAAGCACTGGTGTCGTTCTCTGTTGGGCTAGGTCTGCTTGCTCCAAGTCTATGGCTCCTACGTGTTCTAACCAGGTGCGATCACAATCCATGTGCATGACCCCTCGCTCTATCCTAAAGACACTCTTTTTTTGTGGCTTGGAGTCTACCCGTATTTGTTCTATTTCATGTCCCTCAGTGTTGTATTCTACGGTATCTATCTCACCCTCACTTTCATCAATGAAGGATTGGAAATCTTTGTACTCGTCATTAGAGTCCTCTATGTCAGACTGCTCGTCGTCTCCTAGGGCTTGGTATATCTCTTGTCGTTGATCCGGGACTAGGGTCCAGTTGTACATAAGGTTTAAGTCATGCACCCTGGTCCATTGCCACTTGGATTCATCTAAGAGATCCTAGAGTGGTTTGAAGTTTGCTGCTGGATTGTCAGCTAGCTTGTCCATTAAGTATTCCAGAACCTCCTGGAGTTCTCTTTTGTTGTTTGGCACTTAGAAGGTGACGGGCTTAGGTCTCCCACGAAGGGTTCCTGCCATCATGCAAACTGGTATGAAGGGTGTGCCATCAGACTTGCCCATCATCTTGATGGCTTGCTTATATGCCTCATGATCCGAGAACGGCAGGTCGATTGTAGCAAGGACATGCATCCAATCTCGCTCATCCTCAGGGCATGGGACATACTTGGTCAAGGGCCCATAAGACTTCTTGACTTGAGCATTACCTTTAAGTATCGCAGAGATGGCATCCAAGTCGACTGGTGAGTTATTCGAAGTGTCCATCTCTACCCTCATAACTTCCGTTCTATTTCCTAGGAATATCAAGCCATTACCCCAATCTTTGATAACTCTGACATTGCACATCCAGGGTCGGCCTAACAGGATATCGTAGTCCACCCCCTTCATGACTATAAAGTCGACAAAGAACTGGACACCTGCAATTTTCACTGGCCAGTTTTCAAGTACCCCAAATGGCTTCACTCTCATGCCGTTTGCTAATGTGACATTAAACCGAGTAGTCTCGATAGGTGGGTTTCCCCAATTCTGAAGTACTGTGTGGCTCAGCACACTAACCCCGGCTCTCGTGTCTACAATCCCCTTTCTCGTTGTGTCACCTACGGCTAGGAAATGTAATACTGCATGCATCTCGGTGCCTTCCCAGAAAGCGTTAACGTGCAAGGATTTTGGCACAGAGTGCAGCGTTAGACTCGGTATTTGTGTTTCTCCATCATGTTTTTGTAGATCACCAGCTTGTTCTCGTGACCCCTCAACCCACTGCTTGAGGTCTTGCCATAGGGTGGGATGTTGCTTAAGCAGGTCTCCCAAGCTTAACGTCACAAGGGTGGTCACTAGCGTGGTAAGGAGGCTGTTGGCTGCTCATCTCTCTCCTAAACTGGATTGTCCTAGCCAATGGCCGTGACTAATTTGTGGGCCGGCAGCATCAAGGCTTGGCCTAAGCGGTGATGCTTGTGGTGTGGTCGCATCTCCTAACTTTGGTTGAGGGGGTGAGACTGGTGTGCTTATGCTGAGGAGATCATCGATCTCGTCCTCTAGGATGGGCTCAGCGTCCCTTAAGTGCTCTTGGGCCTCTTTCACCCAGTCCTTCACTTTCTCTATGGCCTCGAGTTGGCGCTTCAGATGCGAGTATTCCCCTACCTTAGTACTTCCCTTTTCGGTCGTCTTAGGGGCTAAAGTTTCTGCCTCTGCGTCTGTGACCTTCTTTCCAATAGGCAGAGTTGTAGTACTCTCAGTTTTCAGTGAAATCTTAGCTTTCGACCTCTTCTTTCTCTGCCTGCAATTCTTCTTCCCTATCGAGGCTGCATCAAGGTTGCTAGGTCCTAGTAGTGATATGCCGGCCTGCGTTGTCTAGGCCTGAGTCATGATCCGTAATGGGATAGGTGTGGCCTCTCCATCGAGGTTCTCGACACCAAAGTGCCCCAATGGGACAGATGGTATGTTGGGGCTGAACTTGAAGAAGGTTTCCGCTTTGGGCAATCGACGAAGAGATGGGTGATTCTGCACTCAACGCACCTTAGGTCAGCTTTGTCTCTGTTCTGCTGCTCCCTTTGAGGGCAACATGATGAGACATGCCTTGTTTGACCACAAGTCCAATAGATGATTGGATCATGCATCTGCCCTCCTAGGCCTCTACCTCATCCTCTCCCTAATACCATCACCGGTACTGGTCGAGAGTCCATAAGGACTGCGTTGCCCTCATCGTCGTGAGAGACATAAGGGTATAAGTCAGTCTCTTCCTCATTTGGCTCTTCCACATAGTGGACTAGAGCATCACTCGATGGATGGGTCACATAGGGACCAGGCGGTCTAGGTATGCATGTAGGGTTTATGTCCAGGAACAGCCGTGTCGTTAGGCACAGGAAGGGCCAATGGGGCTCCCCTTCCGAAGAGTGGTTGTAGTCTATTCGCTAGGTAAGACTGGCCGTATGGTTGCGAGTACGGAAGTCTTCTCGGCAATCTGCAATACGCGATGTCATGATTGAACCTACCACAATTAGCACAAGGACTCGACCTAGGGTCTTGACACTCGGCTGGCAAGTGGGTTCCGCCACAGTACACACATTGGACATGTGGGCGTGTTGGTCATCTCAACATGTCTTGCAGCTTGGCTATCTCCATCTTGACATCAGCCAAGTCTTGGTTTGTCTCGGTGGCTTTCCCTTTATCTTGGGATGATGGGGTTGGTCATTCACTAGAGGCTGACGCTCTCTTTGAACTTCGTGAGTTGGTTTCTTCTGAGTTGGAGCTCTTGGAGCTCCGCTCTTTCAGCTGATCATCAACTCTGATGGTTTTCTCAAAAACCCTAGCTAGCACATCTCGCTGGAAGCTCGAGTTGCCTACCAAAGCCTTATACAGTTCCTCGTTTTGAATTTTGCTAATGAATACAGTTGAAACTGCTCGTTCAGTTGGTCATTCACTCGTAGGGATTCTCTTGAAGAGACTCCTCACGTGGGTTATGTAATTGCGAATGTCCCCCTTCTCTTTCTACTTGACATTCATTAGTCATACTAGCAGATTGTCAGAGTATCAAGGCTCGGCAAATCTTTTGATGAAGAGATTCTTGAGGCCATTGAAATTGACTCGCTCTACGGCATCTAAGCTTGTATACCAAGTCCTACCCTTGTCACCTAAGCAGAGCCCAAACACTTGAGAGTGGTGAGTCAGGTCACTGAGGCCGTTGGCTTTGCAAACTTGCTTCAATTTCTTTACAAAGCTGTATGGATCATCGTGGGGTTGGTACTTGTCGGAGCTGCTTTGTGACTATTGGGATTTTAGACTGGCTCTTAGAGCCTTAGGTTGCTCCTAATGCTGCTAGCAGTGATGTCACCAATGTTGTGGCACTTTGCTCTACTGCAATGTTGTCTAGCAGTCACTTCATGAGAAGCTCGCTCAGTGCTAAGTCTCCTAGGGCCCTCTCGTGATCTATTTAGTTTCTACTGGCTAAGTTCAATACCTGCTGCACCTCACGCAACTCCGTGCTTTGCCTTTGGCTCCTAGCCTGCTAGTCTCTATTGTATTCGACTATGCTTTCCAATGCCTTGTGGGTTAGCTTTCTCTCTTCTTCTAAGTCTGCGATGATAGCATTTGTTGTCTTGCCACGGTGCTCATACTGGCCGTGTGCATCGTAGCTACTAACCAGCTGGAATAGCCTCTGGGAAGATGCCTAAGTCGAGTTCCTTGTTAGACCTGCGGTCTGAGCTTTCTTTTGCCATAGTCGAGTTCTTGTGCTCCACCAAGCTATCGATCAGGTTGAGTAGGTTTGTCAAATCCACTTCTTTGGAGCTGCTTGTGTGGTCCTACTTCGCGTGTTGATGGTTTGTCTACGTCTTTGGATTCTCTCCTATTGGTGGGTTCCTTGAGTGGTTTATCTAAGTGAGTTCCTTGACTTATTAATTACAATCCTCAATTTATCTCCACTCAATGTGTGTATGCTTTCTAGTGCACTTGTGCCTAATCAGGCTTTTAGTTTTCCTTAAGTGTACTTTAAGTGCGAAAATTCAAGGTGAGTGCGACAAACAATCTCTAAGCATCTTACATACTCTTGCTTCATCTTGGGCCTGATAGGCTTTATCGATCAATTCTCTGGCCATCTTGACGGGGTTCAGGGTTTTTTTGTTATGTTGCCTTGCTCGTTTTTTTTTTTGGTTTTGTCCAATCAGGGTTTTATGGCTCAGCGGGTTGCCTCTACATCTCTAGGTCTCTAGGTCTCGCGATAGCCCACTCAAGCTGCTAAGCGGCTACGCCTTACGATTTTGTCTATTCCGTGTGCCAGAATCAAGTTCTGAGCATTAGAAGAACCTGCGACAATTTGCGCTACTGAGCCCTAGCCGGGTCAGGTCAAACTTCTGAAAGTTTGAGACAAATTCACACTCGGCCCAACTGGTCTGAATTGCAGGGGAGGGCCAAGTGGGTGACTCGGACAGGTAGAATCACACTGGTTCGAAGACCGAACTTTTCACAGGCCGAGGCCCGAGTGCTATCACTTGGACGGGCCGAGTCAGGTCTTAGGCCAAGTCAGGTCTTAGGCTGAGGGCTGAATTGGATCTCGGCCAAGGGCCGAACTGGTAAATGGGGCTGAGTGGACTTTGGGTTGAGGGCCGATTTGGGTTTCCGGGCCAAGTCGGCCAAATGGCAAGGGTCGAGGGCTGAGTTTGGGACTCAGCCCAAAAATAGCCGCTCGGACGGGCCGAAAGCGGCGCGATGAATGCCGCACGACGATGATTTCGATCAAATCTCACGATTTAGACAATCACTCCAAGCACAAACTTCTAGATCCTAACTAAGGTGCCAAGGGAAGTGATTGGTACACTTGAGGTGAGCAGTAGGCTCTCGATGACGAGATCGAATCGAATCTTTGCAGGCTCTCTCTCTCTCTCTCTCACTGCAATGGTTGCAAATGAGCTCTCCCTTGGCCTCTTGGCTCTTAAACCCCCCTTTCGAGTAAGGTTTTGATGCTCCCAATCACTCACTTGTCGACATTAAGCATTCCAAGCAAGCTTTTTGCCATTTTTTGCATGATTTATGCCATATTTTGCCTTGTTTTGCAACGGTAAATCCTACCCTTTCCTGATTCGATTTCCTAATCCTATCCTATGCTAAATGCAATAAGAATCGAAAGCAAAAAATTGAAATGATTTCTCCATGTTTTCCAATCATCAAACAAATAAAATAACCCAAAATACTTACTTGTTTTGAAGATCAAAACACCCAAACTTCCTACCTATCTCAAGCTCCGTTTCGGGGATGAATCCCTTACTTCGATGCTCGATATGAGGCGCGCAAGCGCTCAAGCTTGAATCCATTGGTCCCGACAAACGGAACCAAAATGTGGGAGCTTTTGCTCAACCGCCAAGACCCACTGACTGCTTATTATTTCAATCGTTCCAAGCCGAGTACTAATGGCTATCTCTCACATAGTTGACACGCCATCCATATCTACGGGTGTAGTGAGCTTACCTCCATGCCGATCGAGTTGCCTCCTCTCCCGCGCACTCCGATAGCTCAACGATCCAAGTGCAAGCTTCAAGCAAGCTCCATCCTCAAGCTCCATATCCGCGAGCAAGAGAAGAGAAGAGAAGAGAAGAGAAGAGAAGAGAAGAGAAGAAGAGAGGAGAAGATGGAGAGCTTCTCCTCTCCGGTCCCTCGCCCTCACACACTCACTCCCTCACACTCTCATACTCCCTCTCTCAAGCACAAGCTCAAGCAAGCAAGAAGAAGAAGAAGAAGAAGAAGAAGAAGAAGAGGAGACCCACTTTTGGACACACACAAGAATGAGCTTTTCATTCACTTTTCAACTTTATATACAAAACCCTAAATCCCTTTTGGACGGTCATCCCCTTATCCCCTTTTTTACATGGCCGACCGTGGCCTAGGCCCTTTTTCCCATTGTCCTTCTATCTTCCTAGCTTTCTTCCTACCGCCCATGTTTCTTTACAAATTGCACGAGTGAGAGCCCGACGCTCTTTAAATTAAACCATGATGCGCTTGCAAACTTTTACAAAAGTATTGACTTGTGCTTTTCCTTGTGCGCCTTTTTCCTTTATTTAGGACTTTTCTGCACTTCTTGTGTTTCCATATTTTTCATGTCGCGCCTTCATCTTCCATTTCACTTTGCCTTGGCCTTTGTCTTCTGCTTTAGCTTGTCCAGATTTTCTACATTGTTTATCTGACGGTTAACACCACTAGTAGATTGATATTTAAGAGAGGTGCTAGACGAGTGGTAGTCGATACATATCCTGAATCACCTCAAAGTGAGCAAGCTCCGTTATCTTCTACAGAGTTAGAGACAATGGAAGATGTGTCTACAAGTGAGACGTCATCGACTGACAAATCCAAAGAGGGATAGACCACAAAAGACATCTATCAAGTAACACGAGCCATTAGAAGCTCAAGATAGAATAAGGGACGCGGATGTTATTGAGCTAGACCTTGGTATGCAAGACGATGAGCGACCAATAAAGCTAGGGTCCATGCTTAGTGTGGAGGAACGGGAGGCTTATATCACTCTGATCCAAGAGTTCTGCAATATTTTTGCTTGGAGTTACGATGAACTTGGGGCCATTCCTCTCAACCTCGCTATCCATACAATTCTGTTTAAAGGAAAGAAGTCGTCCTATGTGACAAAAAGTCAGGCGTATGCCATTTGAGTTGTCGGATGGGCTATTCAAGGAGTTACAGAAATTACGAAAAGTGGGTTTGATCTTCCCTCTGTAGCACACTGAATGGTGTTCACAAGTTGTGATCAAGAAGAAGAAAAATAATCAAATCTAGCTGCGTGTGGACTTTCGAGAGTTGAACAAGCAAACAATTAAAGATTACTACTCACTGCCCTTTGTTGACTAGATTCTTGTTAACCCCAAGTCAAGATGGCAAAGCCAAGATGGTGAAAAAGGGAGAAAAAACAAAGGAAGATGAAGAAAAAGAGCGAAGACACGCAAATGGCCCCTAAAGATGGACTAGGGCAAAAAGCGCAACCATAAAAGAAAAGGCGCCTCAAAAAAACTCAAAAAATCTTTGTAAAAGAGTGCCAGGCTCCCTCCTGTGCCCATTGTAAAATATTAGATGGGTGTAGGCTAGAGGCACGGGGCTAAAAGAGGAAAATGGAAAAAGGACCTTGCCATAATGGCCAATCATGTAAAAAAGGGATGGGTGCCCATGGCATTTTAGGGTTTGTATATAAAGTTCAAAAAGTGAATAAGAGATTATTCTTTGGTGTGTGGCAAAAGGAGTATTCTTCTTCTTCTCTCCTTCTCACCTTCTTGCTTGTGTGTGCTCTTGAGAGAGGGAGTGTGAGAGTGTGAGGGAGTGAGTGTGTGTGAGAGTTAGGGATCAAGAGGGTGAAGCTCTTCACCATCTCCTCTTCTTCTTCTTCTCTTCCCTTCTCTCTTCTTGTGCATGGGGCTATGGAGGATGGAGCTTGGAGGTGGAGGAGGCTTGAGGATACTTGAGCTAGCATCTAGGATTGTGGAGCTACCGGTGTGTAGAAGAGAGGAGGCAACTCATATCGGCACTAAGGTAAGCTCACTACACCCGTAGGATCGACGACGCGTCGGCTAGGTGAGAGATAGCCATTAGAGCTCGCTTGGAACGCTTGAAACAATAAGCAGTCCGTGGGTCTTGGCGGTTGAGTGAAAGCTCCCACATTTTGGTTCCGTTTTGTCGGAACTGACGGATTCAAGCTTGAGCACTTGCGTGCCTCATATCGAGCATCGAAGTAAGGGATTTATCCTCAAAATGGAGCTTGAGATAGGTAGGAAGTTGGGTGTTTTTTATCTTCAAAACGAGTAAGTATTTTGGGTTATTTTGTTTGTTTGATGATTAGGAAACATGGAGAAATCAGTTCAGTATTTGGCTTTCGATTCATCTTGCATTTAGAGTAGGATAGGATTAGGAAATCGCACCGGAGAAGGGTAGGGTTTACTGTTGCAAAACAGGGCAAACAGGGCAAAAAAAGCGTGTAAAATGGCAAAAAGCTCGCTTGCGATGCTTAAGAGTGGCAAGTGAGTGATTCGGGGTGTCAACACCATACCCGGGAAAGGGTATAAGAGCCAAAAGGCTAAGGAAACACTCATTTGCAACAGTTCAGTGTGAAAGAGAGAGAGAGAGAGAGAGAGAGAGAGAGAGCTACTGGCCAATTCAATTCGATCGCACCAACAACAAGCCTGTCACTCCATCCACATATTTGAATCCCTTCTCTTACTTCCCTAGGTCAGATCTGGAAGGTTGTGCCTGGTATGATTGAGTGAAGCACGAGAAATGATCAAAATCGAGTTTTCGCTGTTTACGTGTGTTGCGCTCGGCCCGTCCGAGTGACCACTCCTGGGCCGAGTCCCAGAATCGGACCTTGGCCACGTGTCAATTTCAGCCCATTTGACCAAAACCCTAATCGGTCCGTTCGAGTCTATAATTCAGACCATGGACAAACTCGGCCCTCGGACACGTATCAAATTTGGCCCTCGGCCCACTTGCCTCGGCTCATTCAAACAACCTTGTCTGAGTCCCCCCTGTCCAAGTCCCAGATTTGGCCCTCAGCCCATGCACCTCGGCCCATCCGAGTAACCCATTCGGACCCTACAATTCGGACCAGTTGGACCGAGTGTAGCTTTTTGCCAGATCTTCAAAAAATTGACCTGAGTCGGCTAGAACTCAGCAGCTCAGACTGTCGAGAGTCCGTAGGGCACTCAGAACTTGATTCTAGCACGCGAAATAGGCAAATAGAAGGGCGCCGCTGCCTAGCAGCTAGGAGTGGGCAGTGCGAGACCTAGAGGCTGAGACGCGACCCGCTGAGCTGTAAGGCCTGATCGAACCAGAAACGAACGACGCAACATCTTAGGGAAACCCTAAACCCTGACAAGATGTCCAGGAAGTTGACCAACAAGCCTATTCGGCCCAAAACAATGCAAGAGTGCATAAGACGACTAGGAAGTGGTTGCTGCACTCACCCTGAATTTTTGCACTTGAAGTACATTTAAAGAAATTGAAAGCCTGATTGAGCACAAGTGCACGAGGAAAGACACATTGTGTGGCCATGAATTGAGGATTGTATTGAATAACTGAAGGAACTCACTCAAATAAACCACTCAAGGAACCCACCGATAGGAGAAAACCCAATACAGAGACAAATCGTCAACGCTCAGAGGTAGGACCAAAGAAGGGACGCCAACAAAGTGGATCTGCCGAGCCTACTGAACCTAATCGATAGCTTGGTGGAGCATGACAACTCGACAATGGCAGAGGAAAGTTCAAACCATAGATACAAAGAGGAATTCGACTTAGGAGCCTTTCCAGATTCACTTCAGCGGGGCTGGTTAGTAGTTACGATGCTCATGCTCGGTACGAGCACCGCGGTAGGACGGCGGACGCTATCATTGCAGATCTAGAAGAGGAAAGAAAGCTGGCCTGCAAGGCATTGCAAAGCATGGGTGAGTACAATAGGGATCAGCAGGCGAGGAATCAAAGGCAAGGCATGGAGTTGTGAGAGGTGCAGTGGGTACTGAACTTGGCTGGCAGGAATCAAACGGACCATGAGAGGGAACTAGAAGGAGACTTAACGCTGAGTGAGCTTCCGATGAAGCGACTACTCGATAACATGGTTGCAGAGCAAAGTGCCACGGCTCTAGCGACATCACTGCTCGCAGGATTAGGAGCAAACCAAGGCTCAAAGAGCCAGGCTAAAATCCCTATTGTTGCCAAGCAACTCGATAAGTACCAGCCCCATGACGATCCCTACAACTTTGTCGAGCAGTTCGAGCAAGTCTGCGAAGCCAATGGCCTCAACGACCTGACTCAACGCTTGCATCCGTTCGGGCTTTACTTGGGCGACAAGGGTAGGACGTGGTATACGAGCTTAGATAATGCGGAGCGAGCCAACTTCGATGGCCTCAAGGATCTCTTCATTAAGAGATTTGCCAAGCCTGGATACTCCGATAATCTACTCGTACACTTGATGAACGTCAAGTAGAAAGAGAAGGAGGACATTCGCGACTATGTGACCCATGTACGGAGTCTCTTTAAGAGAATCTGTACTGGAGAGCGACCGACTGAAAGAGCAGTGTCAACTGTATTCATTAGTGGGATTCAGAATGAGGAGCTATACAAGGCTTTGGCAGGCAACTCGAGCTTACAGCGGGATGTGCTAGCCAGGGTCTTTGAAGAGGCCATCCGAGTGGATGATCAGCTAAAGGAGCGGAGCTCTAGAAGCGCGAATGTAGAAGAGACCACTTTGCGAAGCACAGAGAGGCTATTAGCCTCGAGTGAGTGATCACCACCATTAGCCCAGGATAAGGGAAAAGCCATTGAAACGAATCAAGACTTGGCTGATGTTAGAATGGAACTAGCCAAGTTGCAAGAAATGTTGAGATGACCAACGCAGCCACACATCCAATGCGTGTACTGTGGCAGAAACCACTTGCCAGCCGAGTGTCAAGACCCTAGGTCACGACCTTGTGCTAACTGCGATAGGTTTGGTCATGACATCACGCATTGTAGACTGCCAAGGAGACTTCCATACTCACAACCATATGGCCAGCCTTACCTAGTGAGCAGGCCACAGCCATTCTTCGAAAGGGGAGCCCCATTGGCCCTTCCCGCGCCCAATGACGTTAAGCCGGCCGTTCCTAGGATGGAGATAAATCCTACAGGCATTCCTAGGCCACCATTAGGGGAGTTTTGAGGTCTCGAAAATGCCCTATAAGAGATCCTAGAGAGAGAAAATAATTTAAGAAATAAAATCATTTTATAGAATTTTTAAAAGGTTTATATTTTGGTAAGTTAAAATATCAAAATTTGTTAATAAGTCATTGTCGTGATATTCTCGTGGTCACATCGAACCTAGAAATCTAGGTCGCCATAAAGTTGGCAAGGTTGTCATAATGAAGATCTTACCTCTCCTCATTAAAGTGAAAAGTAATATTCAATTTGAATTTTGGTGGATACTCGATTGCCTCCCTCCATCGTTTCTCTCTTCTTTTTTTCTCCTCCTTAGTAGTCTCTTCTTTGTTTTCGTCCTTGCTTCTAATCATATCCTTAGCTATGGATCAATCACCCAATGATCTCTGTAACTCACCTATGGATCAATCATCTAATGATCTCTGTAGCTCTCATAAAAGAGCTCTCTATCATCTTCATATTGAGTTGGACAGTGAGTATGAACCAATAAGAAAGAGAACAAAATATATCATGGTTATAGAGTCTATGAAACATATATTGAGGTTTGAAGGAAAGAAGAATATTGATCTTTGGTTAGATGGAAAGCTATATCACAAAGATCCTAGCAGAAATAGCACTCCTCCTTTCTATAATAGCTCATCATTAATGAGGTTTATTGGTGATGGCTACAATGGATTTTTAGGTTATACACTTAATCTTGTTGCAGAAAACGATATTCTTTGACTAGAGAATCATCTTTTGATGAAACACAATATAGAGTTGTTGCAGAAGCTAGAGGATTGTCAACAAAAAATTCATTCATTAGAAAAGTGAGAGCGGAATTTAGGTGACGGGAAGTGCTTAAAAATAGCTAAAAATTATGAATATCAAGGGAAAAATATTCACCGTCAAAGGCGGCGGCTCGATCTAGGACGATTTTAAGCGCCAAAGTGCTTTAAAGGCGCCCGAGCGACACTTGTTGATTTTTCATAATTTTTCAGACAGTCGTGCGGGTTGACACGAGCTACTGGCCAATGCGGGATGCTAAGCCGGACGCCCAGGATTTTTCAGAGCTCGATTCCGAGTCCGGACGGGGAAATGGCCAAGAAACCGGTCAAGATACGAAGAGGTGGACAAAATTTGGCCCAAATGAGTAAGTGACTCTTGGGAGCCCAACATTTTATGCCACTTGACAAGAGATGCATGAAAAAAAAACGTGGGATGAGGGAGAAGAAGGCGCCATCAACAGGCGCCGAAAAATGCGCTAGGGAGAGGAGGAGGCAATCTTCAGCCTGCACACAACCCCCCCATTTGACAATGGCCCTTGCCTACCCTCTGTATCCTGACTCTATCGCCGCCCTTCGCCCGTCGAATGATGCCCTCTTTGGAGAATTCTGATTTCAGTCTTTCTCTCTCCTCCCTCTCTCTCTTCTAAAGGCAAGTTCATGTGGGAAGAAGAAGGAAGAAGAAAGAATGATGGAGGCTTGTCCGGCATGGATCGGATTGCTATACGGGCTGGAAATGGTGATTTGTGATGTTGCTGGACATGAAGTGCTGCTGTTTTCCAAATCTACAGCCATGGACACAAAACCCGAAACACGCAAATAAGCGGTAATTCAAAATTTTCAAAGGAAATTTGAGGTTTTATGGCTTTTGATGGATGAAAAGTTGTTCATGTGGGATAAGAATCGTTCATGATACTGCTTTATATGAGTTCTTGCTGGTCATAATCAAAAAATCAGAAAAATATGCATTTTATGGTTCAAAATAATACATTAAAACACGTAAAACATGAAAAACAAGGGAAAATGAGAGGTTTTGGCATAAAAATGGGAAAGTAAATAGGAACATCAACTAAACTCTCATTTTTCTGCAAGAAGGAACTAAGGGCCACAGCCCATAACCTGTTTTGAATTTTCAGCAATTAAATAATGCAGGAAAATAAGGGAAAATAGGAAAAAACCATGAAAAATAGGGGAAAAATGCATTTTGGGTTCCGAAAAATAAGGATAAATAGGAGCAATGTTTGTGAATGTTTGTGGGGACTGAAGCATGAGGATTTGCCTCAGTTCAACCCCACTTTCTTGTGCTAGTGTGGTTTTTTCCGCTTTCTATACATAAAATGATGTCAAAATACCCTATACACCTATCCAACGATGCACTATTTAAACGGGGAAGGGTAGAGAAGTTGAAATATGTCTAAATGTCGTGTGAAGTGATGGGAAAGTTGCTGATTTCTATGCATAGCATTTAGGACGGATGATAATTAAAATTAAGAGCTTAGTAGTACGAGGATCACCTCGGTGCTAAGCCCATGCAACGAAGCACGAACAGTAGTTGGAAACCATTAAAAGAATGATTTGCACTTGTGCACGATACTGTTTTGCTAAATGTTTGAGCACTAGGCATCCACCAAATGCATAGAGCATGAAAAGAACTTAAAAGTATCAGTGATCAGCTCCTGGACATGCATTGCAATTGGTTTATGAGGACATGACCTACGTTGAGAGGCAGTGAGATACCCATGCTGTAGGCTAGTCGTGGGATCCTATAGGGGAAATCAAGCAAGGACAATGGTACATTCCTGGATACGCTTATTGGGTACCTTGAGCGACGTTTGTGCGAAATGTCTAAATGTTGAGCGACGCATCGAGGGGCCAATCCCCAAGGTGTAGGAGAGTCGCAGAGGGTTGACAGCATTCAGCCATAGGAGGAACCCCATGTGTATGTGATTCGAGCCTTTTGGCTATGTGAAAGGGACTCCCTCTGAGGAGTAATATTGGGTTAGGATCAGTTGGACTACAACGTATTACAAACGCAATGTGTAGAAAGGCAGAGATTTTGATAAACGCTCCTGGCCGCGAGGCCGAGGGGTTGTCTTGTGCATAGTGACGAGGTTCGGCTAGTACATGAGCCAGTGCCGGCCCGTTTTTAGGTCCATCAGTGGTGCGTCTGCCGGGAGCCGCTTAAAAGTGGCGGTTCTCGAATCCTGGTTGTTTAAGGACCAACTAGCAGTTTATGCCAAAGGATACTGAGATTGATCCGGTATTTATTGATAAGCATCGTCTAGCAGAAATCCAAAAGCAAGAAAGAGACGAAAGAGCTAGGCGACGTGCTGAAATTTTTAGGAGATATTCCCCTAAGCGTAGCGGTGCTGAACCCTTACGAGGGAGTGGATCTAGTGGTCTTGGGTCCACAAGCAGCAAGTTAGGAGAAGGTGGAAGCTCTAGTGCTCCCCTTCCTGCCATAAGCCAGTCCACGTCAATTGCGGGAGGTGTAACCCCACCGTCCCCTATTCCTGGTGCAAATCCAATTCTCGTCATGGCGCAGCCTATTGCAATTCCAGCAGGAACGACGGATTTGCCGGCTCTAGGTTACCCGCTACCCATTTTTAATGGGCTAGTTGAGGAAGATGCGGAACTCCACATTAGGGAGTTTCAAAAGCTGATGTTTAACTGTCGCATTCAAGAGGAAGGACATTTAATGATGTTCTTCAACATGACTCTCAAAGGAAGAGCCGCTATATGGTATCATGGTTTAGAAGCCGGAACCATATTGAACATTGATGCATTTTATGGAGCTTTTCGAAGGGAGTTTGCCCCTGAAAGGGGTGGGCAATACTGGTTGCATGTACTCAACGTGACCCGCCAAGATCCACACGAGGATATTCGTACTTATGCGAAGAAGATAAAAGAGGTCTTCCGTAAGTTGGACACCTCTATTCCTATCCCCGCAGCTGCCCAATTGCAATATTTCCTACATGGTTTGGACTTTAATATCCAATTGCAGTTGAGTAGTGTCCCCTTGGGGGATATAGATACTGCCATTACACGAGCACAAGAGGTGGAATCCCGACTACAAGCAGCCTATGCTTCTCGAGGCAATTCGAATATGGGTTTAGTATTGGGAAACAATATGGCAATAGCCAATGGCAGTAGTGGCCAAGGGATAGCGATGGCTAACCCTAATGGGAGAGGGAACATGATGCAGAATGTGCCCTTATTTAATAGCTCCCCCTAGCATGTCGATGCCTACGGGCAGTCAAATGGCTCCAAATGGTGGAGGCCAGGCGGTCAATTCTAATACCATGCCTGTGACTCAACAGCCTGTGCCTAATCGAATTGTTAGGCCGCTTGAACGACATGGTAATGACCAAGGCTATGAGTCGAGTTCTTCCAATGTTCTTGGCGAGGTTAAGGACATGATGAAGCATTATACCGACATGATTACGGAGCAGTATCGACAAATAGCTGTTGATGTCAACTTCCTTAAAAAACAACAAAATTTGATAGGAAGTAGATACCCGGAGGAGGGTGCACCGTCGAGGTTTAGTTGCAAATGGTGTGGCGGGCAGCACTATCCAAGAAATTGCCCAAATGTTAAGTGCGATATTTGTGGAAAATCCGGCCATTTAGCAGCTACTTGCTGGAGTAAGATCAGTTCCCTCCAGCGAGGAAGTCGGCAACCAGGGCCTGTCAATCATCGTGCCCAAGGAAATGACTCCCAGCCAGAAAATGGGCCTAAACAAATACTTCAACGACCAAAGACTACAGTGGAAGAGCTACCAAGTGGTAGTGGGGTTAGTTTGATTGAGGCTGTACGCGTTAATGATGTTGAAACCCCTAATTTGGGTGCTGTTCTTACAAGAGGTCAAAAGGGTAGAGAAGTCGACAAGGATAAGCCTGTCGACGGGAACCCTAAACAAGGCGACAAAGGAACGCAAGTTTTGGATCCTGCCCTAGAAGGGGAACCTTTGAAGCCCGTAGAGAGTAAAGCCGATAAGGAACCACCAAAGAAGAAGGTGAAAGTTAAGAAAGAGGCAATGAAGCCAGTTCACGGACCTAAAGAGCGGATGGTTTGGCGTGAAAAGCGAGCTCTATCGAACTATCATGAATTCGATTTGGCAAGCTCTCTTTGTGAAGTCAAGCCGGATGTGAATCTTCTACAGCTTATTAAGCTTTCCCCAGGAGTGCGTAAGGAATTTAGAAAGATCCTACGTACCGAGTATATTGTAGAACCTTTGGGTATTGCGCGAGTTGGTGATGACTGGTTCGAGCATGCTGAGAAGCATTGCCCAAGGGTTGCAACCTATGTCGATGGGATATTAGTAGATTATGCCATTGTCGACACAGGATCATCTGTTAACATTATGAGTTTTGAACTCATGGAAAGGTTGGGTCTTGCGATTCAGAAAGATACTTCCACAATTCTCAGGATGGCAGATGACAGTTTGAGACAGCCGGAAGGCTGCATTACTAAGGTCCATGTCACTGTTGCAAATGTAGAATGCATGTTGTACTTTAGGGTGATTCGTTTTGCAGGGCGGCCAAGTTACCAAGTATTACTTGGACGACCTTGGATCTTGCAAGCAGACTGCCAAGTAGATATACCTGCCGGTCGACTGATATTCGGCAGAGGTGCCCAGCGTGTGGTGGTTGATGCTTATCCTGAGTCCCCGCAGAGTGAGAGAGCTCCTCTATCTTCTACAGAATTGGAGACATTAGAAGATTTATCTGCCAGTGAGACATCATCGAGCGATGAGTCCAAAGAGGGATCCACCACGGAGGACATCTATCAGATCAGTTTGAACGAGCCGATAGAGGGCCAAGATCGTATAAGAGATGCAGATGTTATCGAGCTAGACCTTGGTACGCCTGATGATTCGCGGCCAATCAAGTTAGGTTCTATGCTCAGCTCAGCAGAAAGAGAGGACTATGTGGCCTTGATCCAGGAATTCTGTGATATCTTTGCCTGGAGTTATGATGAGTTGAGAGGCATCCCTCCTAGTCTTGCTGTTCATACAATTCCGTTGAAAGAGGGCAGCCGTCCTGTACGGCAGAAAGTACGGCGTATGCCTTTCGAATTGAGGGACGGCCTGTTTGAAGAGTTACAGAAGCTTCGAGAAGCGGGTTTGATTTTTCCTGTGCAACACACGGAATGGTGTTCGCCAGTTGTGATTAGAAAGAAGAAGAATAATCAGATCTGTTTATGTGTAGACTTTAGGGAGCTGAATAAGCAAACAGTTAAGGACTATTACCCGTTGCCATTTATTGACCAGATTTTGGATCAATTAGCGGGTAGGGAGATATATTCGTTTATGGATTGCTTTGCAGGATATAACCAAATGGCAATTGCAGAAGAGGATAAGTTGAAAACAACTTTCATTACTGTATTTGGTACTTTTGCGTACCATGTGATGGCCTTTGGTTTATGCAATGCGCCTGGTTCGTGGCAACGAACAGCAGATAAGACATTCGGTGACATATCTCCTGAAGAGTTGAAGGTGTTTATTGATGACTTAGGGGCTGCCACCGTGAGAGAAAGGCTGTTGATCATTTTGAGAAAATGCTTTGAGTGCTGTAGACAATTTTGCATCGCCCTAAACCCACGGAAGTGTGTTTTTGGAGTACCTTATGGGCTATTGTTGGGTCATGTGGTCAGTTCGGTAGGAATTGCGACAGACCCCGAGAAGGTCAAAGTTATAGTTGCCATGGGTCCACCACGCACTCCGAAAGAGGTTCATAGCTTTCTGTCTTCGGTTGGTTACTACCGTAGATTCATTAACGCCTTAGCAGAAAGAACGTTGCCACTTACAAATTTATTGTCCTTTAGCTATTCGTTTGTATGGGGTGACCCTTGTAAGGTAGCATTCGAGGATGTGAAACAAGAGCTAGCAAGAGCGCCCGTTTTAAAAGCACCTAAAAGAGGTGAGGTGTTCTATATATTTTCAGCAGCCACCACGTATAGTATCAGCTGCTGTTTAGCCCAAATTTGGGAAGAGAAGTGGTACCACCCAATTGCTTTTGCTAGTCGGAAGCTGGGGGTATCTGAAATCAATTACACCTACATGGAGAAGCTGTGTCTAGCGATGGTCTTTGGGACCAAGAAATTCAGGCATTACATTCTCTATGAGAAAGTCGTGATGTATACGAAGGCGGAGGGACTTCGACTATTGATGAATAAGTTACAGCCGCCTGATCGTTTAGCGAAGTGGTTAATCACTTTGTAGGAATTTGATTATGAAATCAAGAGTAAGCCACCAAGGTTGCAAGGCATCGTGGAATGTCTAGTGGACTTTGGGGAGCCGAAAGAATCTGTGGCTAAAGGTAGTGACATGGAGATGATATTTAAAATAGATACGGCATCTATTCCCTCCTGGTATGCTGCAATAACGCATTATTTATCAACGGGAGAGGCGGGATCCGAATTATCTAAGGCTGAGAAAAGGAAAATTAAGCAGCAAGCGTTAAAGTTTGCCTTGATCGCAGGTACATTATATCGGCAAGGGGTTGATGATATCTATCGCCGGTGTCTGATGCCTGACGAGGTGCCATTCATTTTGGAGGAGTGCCATGATTCTGCTTGCGGTGGCCATTTTGCTGGACGGCTTACAGCACAGAAGGCTTTAAGAGCAGGTTATTGGTGGCCTGCCATCTTCCAGGATGCGTTTGCGTATGTTAAGAGATGCGATATTTGCCAGCGGCATGATAGTCGAGAGAATAGGAAACGACCACTCACCCCTATTATGGTGATACTTCCATTTGAGAAGTGGGGAATAGACTTTGTGGGTCCTATTACTCCGTCATCGACTACGCAAAAGTGGTACATCATTGTAGCAACTGACTACTTCACAAAGTGGTCAGAAGCACGTGCAACAAGGAAAGATGATGCTAAAGAAACTGCTAGTTTCCTTTTAGAGCAGATAATATGCCGGTTTGGTCCTCCGAAAGAATTAGTGTCGGACCGCGGAACCCATTTCCTGAATAAGGTGATCAAAGGTTTGACAGAGTTGTGGAACATCAAGCATAACAAGACAACCCCATATAATCCGCAAGCCAATGGGCAAGTTGAAAGCACCAACAAGCAGCTTGTGGGCATCCTGTCCAAAATTGTGTCGGAAAAGAAACGGGATTGGGATAAAAAGTTATACGTGGCAGTGTGGGCTTATAATACGACTTTCAAACGAGCCACTGGGCATACCCCGTTCAAGTTAGTATATGGGGAGGAGTGTGTCTTGCCTTTAGAGATTGAGCTGCCGACTATTCGGTTTGCCATCAATCATTCTTTGAGTGATGAAGACGCACTTTTTGAGCGCTTGACGACGCTGGCACATTTAGATGAGCTTAAGTTGCAGAGCTTATTGCACCAAGAAGTGGCGAAGCGCCGAATGAAGCAGCTACACGACCTCAAAGCCAAGAAATACACCTTCAAGAAAGGACAGCTTGTTCTGTATTATGATGCACGACGAGAGTTATTTCCAGGCAAATTAGAGCCCAAATGGGATGGGCCCTATAGGATCGTTAGGATAGGAAAGAATAAATCTACAGTGTTGTTAGCTGACCTTGAGGGGATAGAATTTAAAAATAAGGTTAATCTTAATAAGATTAAACCTTATTACTTCTGATTGTACTAATGCTATGACTGCCTTGCAGGTCTAGGCAAGATCGATCAAACATCTGCAAGGAAATCGTGATAGAGGTTGATGGGTCGTCTGATCCCTTATTTAGAACACCCATATTTAGAACAGAGATATCATCAGGGAAAGCTCATTTGGTGGAGCAAAGGATACAAGGTGATTGAGCAAGAAGGCGGGACATTTATTTGGGAAATCAAGGTCTTCTGCCATCACTGCCTACAAATTTTGACGAGCATCCCTGTTGAATTCAATGATGATGGAGGGATGGAGCCTACAGTCCACCCATTGAATATGCTGAATTTCGATTACCATAATTACGAGTAGAGTTCCGGATGGCGGGATGTGTAAACCCTTTATGGACGTACACCTTGTACTTTGATGGGGCGTCCCGGGGTGTATGCAAAAAAGGAAGTGTAGGAGTTGTCATGCGAGACCCCCGACGACGCATTGTCATGAAGTTAGCTGCTTATCTCGGGGCGAATTTTACCAATAATATGGCAGAATATAAAGCCCTGATTATGGGTTTGAATATTGCAAAGAAGGGTGGTATCCGCCAGTTGTTGGTGAAAGGGGACTCTCAGTTGGTTTTAAATCAACTCAATGGGACGTACATGGTACGGAATCCCATCCTTTGTATGTACCATCATACTGCCATAGCCCTGCTTGACGAATTCGATAGAGTGTCTTTTCAGCTGATTCCACGGAATTGGAATCAGTTTGCCGATTCATTGGCTAATCTTGCGTATGAAGAGGACCTCTTCTTTAATTGTGGCCCTTGTCCCGATATATCTATTGATAGTGAGACAGGACCTAGTCGTTTGTGGGGTATGCTTTCTGAACATGCCCTCTTTGGCAGACGATGGTTGATTTGGGTGATGCAGAGGGTAAGCGAGACTCATCTGCCTTTATTATCTCGGACCCACAGGCTGATTCGACGACATGTGATGCGAACACCTCTTGCGATATACGCAGGAGGGATAGGTCATAATCTACTGCACCTAGTTTAGGGCTACAAGCCCTGTTCCCCTAAGAATGGTATGCTTTGATGTCTATCATGGTTGTTCCCAGGAGGATGTTATGTATAGTATGGTTTGATTTCATTAGGCCAAGAGGGCCGATTCAGTTTTGTAGCAAAGTCATGTCTGATTTCATTAGGCCAAGAGGGCCATTTCTCTGTCTATTGCGGGTGCGTTTAATTGGGTTTTTGTTTTAGTGTTGTGCTGGACAGATTTCGTGGTTAGTGGAATTTGGTGGAGCCTGGAGGAGCCTTTGCTGCGATGGAAGCTTCTTGTGGCCAATCCAGGTGATACCTCTCCTTTACGAGTACCTTTCTTTCCTGTTATATGTGTATTTGTACTTGTCGAGGGGATATTATTTTTAGGGACCGGCAACCAAGGCATGAAGTCCCAGGTTTAAGTTGAGTATGTTTGAGGGAGGTCGGAGTAGTCATTGCCTCCTGTAAAGACATTGTTAGGCATCGAAAGACCTGTTTTAGAAGGAAGCCCTAGTGGCCCTGTTCTGCCAGCCTGCTAGGCAGCCGTTCTAGGAGTTCTTGTTAGTAGTGAGGCAGTTAGAGAAGCCTACTAGAAGATAATAATAATGATGCCAAGAAATCCTGAATATCCTAAAAGATGAATATCAATACGAAGGTGTGTAAAAAGGGGTTCTAACCCCTATCAAAGAAAAGAAAAGAAATGAAAATATATCAGCCGTTGCTCATTGCCTTGCGAAGGCCTGGTAGGTTTCTGGGGACGAGTCAGACCCGGGGCCGATACCTTGTCTTCCTAGGGGTGGCTTCTTGCTGGATAAATAATGCCAAAAACAAGGAAGGGTGGAGCGAAAATAAAAGTGAGCGTTAGAAAAGGATTAAGTGTCGCCTTACGAGGGCTTGGTAGGTTCTTGGGTGCCGAGACAGGTCCTGAGACCGATGCCCTGTTCTCCTTGGGTCACTACGCTCAGCTCCCTCCTTTTTACATGCCCAAGTATGTTCATCCAATAAAAATCCTCAAAGAAGAACTGTACTGAAAGAAAATACTCTTGATCAGGCTATAGGAGTCCTCGCCTTGTAGGAGCTCCTAGTTGTGTTGTCTTTAGTTGGTAAGTAGTTCAGACTACCACTTAGGGCAACCTCTTTGGCAGTTCTTTTTAGTTTGGCTGTGTTGGAGCAGTTGGTTAGTGACTCGCTTCGGATCTTCTATTAGATGATTCTAGGCCTACTCCTTGTGGATGTTATGCCTTGGTTCTGCCAGGGGTAGGGGGAGCATTGTGCTGAGTTTTATGATGATAATTGTTTTGTATCAGTTTGATGCTTCTTTGGTTGTTTATGTGCAGATATGTTCGTGGATTCGACGGGCTGTGTCGCCCTATCCCGTGGTCGCCAATGAGAGCGGAATTTAGGTGACGGAAAGTGCTTAAAAATAGCTAAAAATTATGAATATCAAGGGAAAAATATTCACCGTCAAAGGCGGCGGCTCGATCTAGGACGATTTTAAGCGCCAAAGTGCTTTAAAGGCGCCCAAGCGACACTTGTTGATTTTTCATAATTTTTCAGACAGTCGTGCGGGTTGACACGAGCTACTGGCCAATGCGGGATGCTAAGCCGGACGCCCAGGATTTTTCAGAGCTCGATTCCGAGTCCGGACGGGGAAATGGCCAAGAAACCGGTCAAGATACGAAGAGGTGGACAAAATTTGGCCCAAATGAGTAAGTGACTCTTGGGAGCCCAACATTTTATGCCACTTGACAAGAGATGCATGAAAAAAAAACGTGGGATGAGGGAGAAGAAGGCACCATCAACAGGCGCCGAAAAATGCGCTAGGGAGAGGAGGAGGCAATCTTCAGCCTGCACAGAACCCCCCAATTTGACAATGGCCCTTGCCTACCCTCTGTATCCTGACTCTATCGCCGCCCTTCGCCCGTCCAATGATGCCCTCTTTGGAGAATTCTGATTTCAGTATCTCTCTCCTCCCTCTCTCTCTTCTAAAGGCAAGTTCATGTGGGAAGAAGAAGGAAGAAGAAAGAATGATGGAGGCTTGTCCGGCATGGATCGGATTGCTATACGGGCTGGAAATGGTGATTTGTGATGTTGCTGGACATGAAGTGCTGCTGTTTTCCAAATCTACAGCCATGGACACAAAACCCGAAACACGCAAATAAGCGGTAATTCAAAATTTTCAAAGGAAATTTGAGATTTTATGGCTTTTGATGGATGAAAAGTTGTTCATGTGGGATAAGAATCGTTCATGATACTGCTTTATATGAGTTCTTGTTGGTCATAATCAAAAAATCAGAAAAATATGCATTTTATGGTTCAAAATAATACATTAAAACACGTAAAACATGAAAAACAAGGGAAAATGAGAGGTTTTGGCATAAAAATGGGAAAGTAAATAGGAACATCAACTAAACTCTCATTTTTCTGCAAGAAGGAACTAAGGGCCACAGCTCATAACCTGTTTTGAATTTTCAGCAATTAAATAATGCAAGAAAATAAGGGAAAATAGGGAAAAACCATGAAAAATAGGGGAAAAATGCATTTTGGGTTCCGAAAAATAAGGATAAATAGGAGCAATGTTTGTGAATGTTTGTGGGGACTAAAGCATGAGAATTTGCCTCAGTTCAACCCCACTTTCTTGTGCTAGTGTGGTTTTTTCCGCTTTCTATACATAAAATGATGTCAAAATACCCTATACACCTATCCAACGATGCACTATTTAAACGGGGAAGGGTAGAGAAGTTGAAATATGTCTAAATGCCGTGTGAAGTGATGGGAAAGTTGCTGATTTCTATGCATAGCATTTAGGACAGATGATAATTATAATTAAGAGCTTAGTAGTACGAGGATCACCTCGGTGCTAAGCCCATGCAACGAAGCACGAACGGTAGTTGGAAACCATTAAAAGAATGATTTGCACTTGTGCACGATACTGTTTTGCTAAATGTTTGAGCACTAGGCATCCACCAAATGCATAGAGCATGAAAAGAACTTAAAAGTATCAGTGATCAGCTCCTGGACATGCATTGCAATTGGTTTATGAGGACATGACCTACGTTGAGAGGCAGTGAGATACCCATGCTGTAGGCTAGTCGTGGGATCCTATAGGGGAAATCAAGTAAGGACAATGGTACATTCCTGGATACGCTTATTGGGTACCTTGAGCGACGTTTGTGTGAAATGTCTAAATGTTGAGCGACGCATCGAGGGGCCAATCCCCAAGGTGTAGGAGAGTCGCAGAGGGTTGACGGCATTCAGCCGTAGGAGGAACCCCATGTGTATGTGATTCGAGCCTTTTGGCTATGTGAAAGGGACTCCCTCTGAGGAGTAATATTGGGTTAGGATCAGTTGGACTACAACGTATTACAAACGCAATGTGTAGGAAGGCAGAGATTTTGATAGACGCTCCTGCCCGCGAGGCCGAGGGGTTGTCTTGTGCATAGTGACAAGGTTCGGCTAGTGCATGAGTCAGTGCCGGCCCGTTTTTAGGTCCATCAAAAAGCGTATCAAAGCTTATCAACAAAAGCAAACTTTATTAGGCCTTCGAAATCGACAAAGAGCTCTTAAAAATATTGAGAATCTCAAACGAGGAGGAGGAGGCTGTGGTAAAAGAATCCAAGCAGCAAGGTATATTTTTTTTCACTTGAAAAATCTTAAATATGGCTTTATTTAAACTACTTGCATTGATTTGTGATGTTAATTTTGCTTAGATCTCTTCTACAACCACATGCAAGTGAAAGAGATTCTTTAAAAGCAGCTCAGTTTTATTATCAACTTCTTCCTTCAGTAGTTTCAAAGGATATTTTGGAGAAGAAGAAATTTAAAAAGGCAAAGAAACAATGCTTGGAGTCATTTGTAAAGGATCATTCTTTGGATTCTGAGTTAGTACAGAAGACACTGGATAGTATTGGTATCAGTCGAGATGCTTATATGCAACTTTTCCAGCTTTTACAATCAAATATGAAGCAAGGACAGGTACGCAATTGCATACTTCCGAAGCCATTTGTGGTTAGGACTATCAGACAGAGAGTTAATAACAAAGTGATGGAGATTCTAGGTGAGCCTTTTCATATCAAGGCTAGCTTCAAGGGCAAGAAAAAGGAGGTTACATTCAATGAATTTAACAATATTTTCCTTGACTTGCCCACCCTACAATGCTTAATGATCAAATTTTATGACTTGTCAGTAGCAGAGGCACATGGAGTGGCTAGATTTGTGATTAAACTTGATGAAAGTGAGATTCTGAAATGTAAAAAATTGGAGAGAATCTCTATCACCTTGATGAATAGAGCACTTTCGTTAGGTCATTGCAATCACTCAAGATCATGTAGTGTTCAATCTGAATATAACATCTGGTGGCTAGGAGCATTTGAGGTAGATACTGAGAATTTTGATATACTATATTGGGTTTTTCATCAAACATCAATACCTAATGTTATTCAACGGCAACAAGCAGGAGAAGAGCTATTTGTTGAAGGATTTGGGAACTACAGGATTGAGTGGCACATAGCTGGTGACCTAAAGACACTCAAATGTATGTATAATGTATCAAAGGGAGCTAACTCGAGATCTCCTTGCTTATACTGCATGTCACCAGTTGCAGAGTTAAACTCAAGCAATTGGAATAGAGCTCCCTCTAGGCACAATAAGGATGCACAGTTTAAATAAGTCTTGGACATTCCTTTAGCGAATGCCCATATTTCTACACTTCATGCACTTTGCAGGATAATTGAAAAGCTTATTCATCTCTATATAGGATTTGCATGGAAGCTGAAGCCATTATCAACTAGAACAGATGCTATAACAAAGGTTGAAAAAGTTATCTATCTACAATTGGTTTGCATGGTGGCAATGTTGTTATTGAACCAGATCTTCAAAAGTCTAAGGATGGTAATTGTGTCCCAAAAAAACCATCTATTGGTGGAGTGAAGGCTAGAAGGTTTCTAGGCTTTCATGGGAGACTTGGCAAGATAAACTCGAGAAATGGTGGCTCAACTATTAAATTTAATCAGTGGAAATCCCTACATAATGCAGTTAAGGATCACACTGATAATGGACAAGCTCGAAATAGAAAAGCTAAAGTTTGGGAAACACTAGACAAAGTGTTCTTTTATTGTGATAAGACTGAATGGAATCATGATGATCTCAAAGACTTTAAAAACTAATTGAACCTTTTCAATAAGGCGATGACAGAAGCTTGGGGTGATCAACACTTTACTCACTATATGGTAAGAAGTTTGTATATGTTTGTTTCTTCATTGTCGAACTCATATAATGTTTTTTAATAACTTTCTTTATTTGTTGACTATGCAGCATATTCTATACAACCATGCTCCATACTTTATTAAACAATATGGATCTCTATCTATCTGGTCAATGCAAGGTATGGAAAAATCACATTATCAAGCAAGAACAAAATATTTCAAACACACAAGACATGGAGGTGGAAGACACAAAGCCAACAGTTTATTAGAGATCTTTCAATGGTTCTATCGACAAATTTGGCATAAATTCAAGCTTAAAGATACAACCACATCAAGCAATACATCATCTTTAGCAAGGACTATACAAATTGTTACCCAAAGAAGAAAATATAGATAATTAAATTCTTGCGCAAAGAAAAGATTTACAGAATGGTTACAAACCAAACAAAGAGTTGGGAAAAGATGGGTTTCAAGAAACCCTTAATCTTTGGCATCTTCTAGTCTGATTGTGTTGCAGAAGAGTCCTTAGTTTTCGGCACCTCAACAGGGCCTTCAGAGGAGTCCTTGGTTTCAGGTAGCTCGACAGGGCCTCTAGAGGAATCTTTTGTTTCATCCCACTCAATAAGACCTCTATATTTCAAAAACTCTTGTTTTCGATAGCCTAGAAGAAGCTTCAAATTCTTACTATCTCCTACATAAGAGAGCAAATAGGAGCCAAGAACTCCAAAATATCTAGCTCTAGATCCACTGTATCCAGGCATGAAGCCAAAAACTCTTATGGCTTCTTCCTTCTCCACTAAAATGATCTTGTCCAAACCTCTGCTGAAAACTTGAGATCTAATTACCTTTGAGATAGCTCTCAAAGCCATCATTGGTAGACTTGGAGAGCTTGACAATCTACTATGATATATTACAATTTTTTGATTGTTTAAGTTTCCAATATAATGGCCAAGGCTTTGATTTTTTCCAAGCTTCATTGGCCTAGAGCCCTTGGCCCTTCCAAGAAAGTTGTCTAGATCTTCAATCTCAATCTACAGAAGAAACCACAACAGTACAAAATATAAGATATTGATCTATAATCATAATAAAGTCTAACATAAACTCAATGGGTAACTTCGAATTATATTTCATACCTTAGGGTGTTCGTCTTCTTCAAGAAGACTATCATCATAAAGATTTATTGAACTCTTGGGCTTCTCATCTGATGGAGACTTCAATCTCTCTTCATACCCTACATCATTAATATGAAGTTTCTTCTGGACCTGCAAGAACTCTTATTCTGTAGGTAGCCCCCCCTTTTCGTATTCTATGATCTGATTAATACATGTATGTAAGGCTATAGAGCTATCTTGAAAATTATCTCCCTCAACATCAAGACTTGCTAGTGGTTCTTGTTCATAACCTATAAAATTCATGTCATTTTTGCCCCAACCTGCAAGGATTGCTAAGCAATAATCTTCTCTAAGATCAAAAAGATGTTGAATATCATTAAGCAACACATATCTCTTCTTGTTGATAAGATAAGTGGGAAATGTTGGAACACATGCAAGAGGACCTTCTTCATCAACCTGTGCACTTGGCTCGATCTCCTTTTCTTCCACCATTGTGATATTGTCACTCTTGAACAAACCTATATCAAAACCTTGGACAAGTTGATTCTCAACATCTTCTTGGAACATCTCCTCCTTCTCGTCGACCTCCTTATCCATACTTGCAATATCCTCTAGCTTTCCCTGTTGGTCTATATCTGGAGAAGAATTTTCCATGTACTGAAGATACACAATAAATCCAACGTCCTTGTGGATCAGAAGGCATTGGTGTTGAAACCTGTGGAAAGGGCAACATGTTTCTTTCTTTCTGAATTCCTCATCAATGAGGTTGAACGTGCCTAGCAAAGTTGACCTAGATGTACTGGTGGCTCCCATGACATCACTATAATGAACAAATCCATTGACTTCCAAACCTTGCACATGTCTATCATAAAAACATCTGTACTCCTTAAGTTTATCTTCAAGATCCTCCAATAACTCCTTCAAATCAAAATGAACATTGAAAATTTCCCTGATATAGCCAAACTTGGAAGAATTTCCAGTGGTGTGTAAGAAATCAAAGAGCCTATCATCAGATGTCTCAATTATCTCCTCCTCATCCATTCCTTCCAGAGATAGCTTCCTCTTTGTCATCTTGACCAGGAAAAGATTTATCCCTGAAAACAAAGCAGAATAGAAAAAATATCCAAATAAACAAGATGGAACCATGGAAAGAGGCCCCAAAATTGCATTTTTCAAGACAAAAAAATAAAAAAATGGGAAATTTTTTTAGTTGATTGGTGAAACGCAAAAATTATAGTGTCCAAGGCAAATGCCTGTGAAGAAATTGTGTTTCACCGGACACTACCTTGAAGACGAAAATTATTTCAATATCTCACCGGTGAAACGCGATACTTAGCAAAATATCACTAACAGGGATATTATTTCGCGTTTCACTGGTCAAAAGATGCAAATCAAGAAGATAAACATGAACTATAAATTAATTCTATGGAAACACAGAAATTTATGATAAAATCCTTTCTGGAAAAGCTATGCTGCTTTTAAAAGATACAGAGCACATAACATCTGTAATTATTCAAGTGTTATTAAAAATTCTTTCTATATTAATCAAATTTATTTTGTTAAAATACTTGTAATAAAAAGAAATTGTTACCTATCAAAGATTGTTGAACGGCTCTCCACACAGGAAGCAAGGACCTTGAAGGGAAGTCGAGACGAAATTTCGACAGAAAAGAAGACAATGTCGGAGAAATGGCTTCGAAATGCTTTTATATTGACCGTTAAGCATGTGGTGATAGTTCCAATGAAAAAGTTTGTGTAATGATGGAAAAATAAATGGGACCACAAATTTGGATGAAATTTCCAATACTTTTGCATACACGAAATGCCTCAGAATACGTGCACACATATCTCACTTAACACACCGTATCAAACTCCTCAGAAGACGTGCGCATCTCTTTTTTCGAAAATACGTCACACGTGTGCTACATAACACTTTTCCAAGATAAAAAATTTCCGATAAGCGAGAATACGTCACACGTGTGTTATTAGCACTTTGCCAAGAACGTTAAGTCCATGCAAATTCACCACCTTCGCCTTTCAACGCATTTTCAGCAAGCAGAAAACACTGCTACTCTGTCTTTAGCTTTGGTGTTCCTTCCAATCTCCAAGCATTTCACTGCTTTCCCAACAAAGGAAACCTTCGAGCATATTCTCGTCATTAGGCTAAGATTGTGAAGAACAAGCTAAAAAGAAGGTATGGTCTTCTGCATCTTGCTTTTCAATAACAGGCTCCATTCAATGCATTCTTTTGATACTTTTCCTTAATCCTTTATGTTATAATGAGCTTATCAGCACTACAAAAGAATTTTTTCCACAGTGGGAGCATTCCTTAATGTTGTGGAGATTTAAGGAAATCTTCAAACTTCTTCCCTAATTCTGTGGATATGTTATGTAATTTTAAAATCTTTCCTTAGATCAATGCTCTTTTTTCTTGGTTTTGTCGATTTTTTTTCTATTCAGGAGTTGTCCGGTGAAACACAAAAAGAGCTTGCTTCAAGGAGGCCTCCTGTCTTAAATTCGCGTTTCACTGGACACAATGGACAACAAGTCCGGTGAAACGCGAAAAGAAGCAGCTGCAAGGAGGCACCTTGCTTGACACTCGCGTTTCACTGGACACGCTCGAGAAAAATTCAGCTGAAACACGAAAATGACATGCAGCATGGATAGCTTTTGTCTGAAACTCATGTTTCGCTGGACATGCTGGAGAAGAAGTAACATGTCTTTTTTTGGCAGATGGCTAAGACTAAGGCAACAGCAAGAAAGGAGAAGATTGATCCTAGGGATTTAACATCAAAGATTCATCAGTCTTTAAAGCCTCAGAAACTCTCTAGAAAATCAAAGCCAAAGAGAAAGTTTTCTCAAAATGTCAGGTGCCTAAGGGAGATTAGGAAGGCAGTAAAGGCTCTTGACAATGCTATTCCAAAGTTGTCTTTTCAGAGGCTTGTCAGGGAAATTTGTGACAAATATAGTTTGGATAGTTTCAGATGGACAAGAACAGCTCTTAATTGTATACAAGAAGCCACAGAGGATTTTTTAGTTGAGTTTTTTCAAGATGCCTATATTTGTGCTGCTCATGCTCATAGGCTCACACTCATGGACAAGGACATGGTAATTCTTAGGAGGCTAAGATATAGATTTTCAAAGGTCCTTGAGCCAATTCCCCTCAGTGATGTGAAGACATTTAATATCCTTAATGTGCCCCCAGCTAGGAGAAAGAAAGATGATTCTGGTCTCAGGGTTGAGGATGTCACCCATGAGAGGGATACAAGGCAACATGAAAAAGAGGAGAAAGTTAAATAGGAACAGGCAGATAAATGGAGAGAGTATAGGAGGCAAAGGGTTGAAGAAAGGGAAACAGAGCAACTAGAGTCCTTTGAAAATGAGCTAGCCACCCTTCTTGAAGCAGCTAATCCAAAAGGATTCAGTGTGTTTTGTTTCTTACCTGGTGACTTAGGCAAAAGAACTGAGGTTATCTCCTTTGATGCTATATGTGTTCAGATTCTTAAGGATAAAAGAAGAGAAGTAATTGACAGTATTATTCTTGTTGGCCTAAGGTATATCCATCCATAATTACTTATACTTTTTGATATTTTTTTAACAATAAGATTTTTCTTGTTTATACTCACTATTTCTATGCCTTTTCTAGGTGTATAATGCATGAGTTTCCTATGGATATACAACAAAAATTTGAGGTTCTTGATCCATCTATCTCATTCTTTATGAGGAACGAGCTTGATACAAGTTTTATTGAGCACTGGCTCAATCTGATTGACTTCAATACTTTGGAGCTCCTTATAATTCCATATAATGAAAAGTAAGTGATTCAATATTCTATTAGAGTTTTTGAGATTTTATCCTACTAATTTGTTGAGATATGATTGCTTTTAGTTCTCATTGGAGCTTGATTGCAATAGACCTTGTGGATAAGCAATGTTTTTTAATCAACTCTATGAAAGGAAGCCATGGAAATGCTAAATTGTAAGTTATATTATCCAAGGGCTCCTTGATATTTCAATTCTTTTTTTGTAAGTACTCTAAATTTCAACATATTTTATATATAGAGGTGCCAAAAGATTAATTGAAGAGCTAGAGAAAAGACCCCCTATGCCGTCTGATTTGCTTGCAACAATGCAATATAGACAAGTTGCGGTAAGTTGTTCATTAAAAATAATTGAAACATGAGTTTATTCTATGAACTACCATCCGTCCTCTTTATAGTTTTACTTTGTGTTGGTGGTTGCAGTGTCCCCATCAGGATGATAGCCATTCTTGTGGTGGCTAGAGGGTGATTGCAAATGCTAGAAGAATGGTTAACTTTGTTTATCTTAATGATGATAAACATGTAAAGGTAATATGAAAGATGCTAAACTTTAAGATAGATATTAATTGCAAATAGTCCATTGATGATAAAAATATAGTCTATTGTAAGAACAATAATGAACTAGAACTCTTTTTTCTATAAATGTGTGACAGTTTTCGAAGGATTGCTATACATCTGAGCATGTTTGGTACGTCAGAGCAAAGCTCTTGAAGTATATAACGGTCAATTGTATACAACCAACAACAGAGATTGGTGGGGATTTGCACCATGAAGGAGATGTGGTGCCTATAACCACAGAAGGCGAAGCCACAGCTTCAACACATTCTATACCCAAGACATCAAAGAAAGGCAAAAGGACTCCTAGAAAGGATAGTTCTCCAAAAAAGAAATAGCTTTGCCATATCGCCTTGTAAGCCTTCATATATAGAAATTTGCCCTTCAGCCCTTGTATATCTCATAGAGATGGCAGATAGACATCTGCTACAAAATTTGTACATATATTTTATATTGATAGTAAAGATATCTTTTCTTGAATGTCCTTGAAGTGTATATTATTTTCTCTCCTTTTCGATATCTGCAAAAAATAAATTACAAATGTTTGTTAGTTAGAAAGTGAGATCTTGATATACATCTAAGTAGATATAATATGATGTGAAAACTTACTCGTTTCTTGTCAAGTTGGAATACAAAGGAGCATGGTAGTTCAATGTCTTCATTTTGTAAATCCATCCTCACTTGATGTAGCGTACATGATTTTCTGATCTTTAAGATTGCAATAATATCCTCATTGAACCAAATATCAAGATCCACTATAGGATCTTTGCTGAAATCATTAAGATTCTGGTCTAAAGCAACTAGACTACTACCAACAAAATGCCATCGACTATAGTAACAGCTAAGGATAAAATTTTGAGTAGCAATCATATATTTGCAAGCTATAGAGCCTTGATATATCTTACATATAATTTTTCCTTCTGTCCTTGTATCCCATCCTTCATCAACAAATTGTATGATATGATCATATGTTAGTCTCTTCACTGAAAGCATAGTTTTTGTTATTCTTATCTCCATATTAGAGAAGAAATCAATAAATATATTAATAGGCATAAATAAAGTAACTTTGCTTAGCCTACTTGAGATATTAGATTTTAGTGCTTTCTGGATCTCAGAAAATATCTTACATCTATAGCTCTCACTAGTAGCTGGACTTGGCAAAGGCCACTCAAAGCTTGAAAAATCTGGCAAAGGAAGGAGTTTTATTGATCCCCATTGGCAATGCCGCATAGGAATAACATAAGAATGGTCATAAAAGAATATTCCATTCTCTGCAAGCTTTGTCTTCTTTCTTCCTCTATACATTTCTTCTCCAATTGAACCATGTATAGCATCAATAACATCAATAATAGATTCCACTAGTTGCCATTCCTCAAGATTAGAGGGATAGACATCTACAAGACAAACAAATATTATAATGGAAAAACCTAAACCATGTTTAAGAAAGGAAAAACTTTAAGAATCGAATTCTTACAATTTGGTCTATGCATTGGAAGCTTTGAATATCCAGGTTTCAAACACAGCTCTCTATGCATGAACACATGTTGCACTAGTACCTCTTTGATGCTATTCTTATTTTCTCCAAGCTTAAAATCTCGGATTCTGCCCTTCCAAGCAGAGATAAACGAGCTCTCATGTCTTTGCCTTTTTCCACGTTTTGCTTGTTGCATGGTGATCCAACTACCTTTGCTAATGATAGTAGGAATCCATCTTCCATCAGTTTGGAATGAGTTAAACACTGATATGGATGTGATTTGGAAGCTTGGACGCCTTGTTGAAGATTGAATTTCTGTATCCATGGCAGAAGAGAGAGAGACATGCACACACAGAGAGAGAGAGAGAGAGAGAGAGAGAGGACTAGGCTACCATAACGGAGGGAAAAACAATAGAGGAATAAAAGAAAGGAGGGAAAAAACTGAGCGCCATGCTTTTTACCAATTTGAATTTTGATTACATTAGTCATTATCATTAATCTAGAAACATCATTAAATAAAAGTAGTCGAGACTGCCATTAATGCAAAAGATGTCATAATCACGAATATAAGAGACTAAAAATACATAATAAAAATACAAATTCGTAATATTATTATATTTATATATTTTTGTAAAATGATTTTTAATTTTTTTTAAATAGAAGTTCCGTTACAGAGGCTTTGCTCTTATTGGTCTAGAGCACTCTCTCTCCACATCCTAAAAGGCATTTTCGAGACCTCAAAACTCCCCTAATGCTAGTCCTTACGTAACCCACCCACCGAGTGACGCTCCTGTCCACTATGTGGAAGAACCAAACGAGGAGGAAGCTTACATATGCCCTTATGTTTCGCATGACGACGAGGGCAACACTGTCCTCATGGACTATAGACCAGTCCCTGTGATGGCGTTGGGAAGAGGACGAGGTAAGGGCCTAGGAGGGCAGGCATAGGACCCAATTACCTATTGGACCTGTGGCCACCCAGGTCATGTCTCATCGCACTGCCCTGAGAGGGAGCAACAAAACAGAGATAAGGCCGACCAAAGGTGTGCTGAGTGCGAAATCACCCATCTTTTCGTCGATTGCCCAAGGAGAAAACCGTCACCTAGTTCAGCCAATGAGCCATCTGTCCCATTGGGGCTGTTCGGTGTCGAGAACCACGATGGGGAGGCCATGCCTATCCCGTTGCGGGTCATGACCCGTGCCCAAACGAAGCAAGCTGGCATCTCTCTACCAGGACCTAGTAATCTGGATGCAACCTTGATAGGGAAGAAGAGCCGTAGACGGCAGAAGAGGAAGTCGAAAGCTAAAATCGCACTAAAGACGGAGAGTGTTACAACTCTACCCGTTGGAAAGAAGGTCTCTGACGCAGAAGCAGAGACGTCAACCCCTAAGATGGCCGAAAAGGGAAGCGCTAAGGTAGGGGAATACCCGCAACCGAAGCGACAATTAGAGGCCATAGAGAAGGTGAGAGAATGGGTGAAGGAAGCCCAAGAACACCTAAAGGACACTGAGCCCATCATAGAGGATGGGATTGATGACCTCTCCAGCATAAGTACGCCGACCTCACTCCCAGAACCAAAGTCGAGAGAAGCAACTGTACCACAAGCAGTGCCGTTAGGGCCAAGCCTCGACGCTGCTATAGGGCCGTGGTTCAATCATGGCCACTGGTCAGGACAATCCAGGTTAGGAGAGAGACGAACACCCAATGATCTCCTAACCACACTAGTGACTACCCCTGTAATACTCAGTCTGGGAGATCTGCTTAGGCAGCACCCCACCCTATGGCAGGACCTTAAGCAGTGGGTTGAAGGGACACAAGAGCAGGTCACGACAAACCCTCATGACCATGAGGCAGAAACACAAATACCAAGTTTGACGTTGCACACTGCGCCTAAGTCCTTGCACATCAATGCCTTTTGGGAAGGCTCCGAGATGCATGCAGTCTTGCCAGTTTTAGCCCTAGGTGACACAACAAGGAAGGGAATCGTAGACACGAGAGCTGGGGTTAGTGTGCTTAGCCACACCATGCTTCAGACTTGAGGAAACCCACCTGTTGAGACTGTTACGTTTAATGTCACGCTAGCGAACGGTATGAGAGTTAAGCCATTCGGGGTGCTTAAGAATTAGCCAGTGAAGATCACAGGTGTCCAGTTCTCCGTTGACTTTATAGTCATGAAGGGAGTGGACTAAGACATCCTATTAGGCTGCCCCTAGATGCGCAATGCTAGGGTCATGAAAAATTGGGGCAATGGCTTGATCTTCCTTGCCAATAGGACGGACGCTGTGAGAGTGGAGATGGACACTTGAAAGACTTCATCCGTTGACTTAGATGCCATCTCTACTATGCTCAAGGGTAATGTTCAAGCCAAGAAGTCCTACGAGCCCTTGACCAGGTATATCCCATGCCCAGAGGACGAGCGGGATTGGATGCATGTCCTTGCTACAATCGACCTGCCGTTCTCTGATCACGAAGCATATGAGCAAGCCATCAAAACAATCGGCAAAGCTGACGACACACCCTCCGTGCCAGTCTTCATGATGGCAGGAAGCCTTCAAGGGAAGTCGAAGCCTGTCAACTTTCATGTTCCAACCAACAAAAGGGAACTCCAGGAGATACTGGAATATCTATCGGACAAGCTAACTAGCAATCCAGCTACAAATCTCAAACCACTACAGGACCTCTTGAATGAATCCAAGTGGCAATGGACCAGAGTGCATGACTTAAACCTCATGTATAACTGGGCCCTGGTGTCTGACCAACAACCAAGGATAGACCGAGTCCTAGGAGATGACGAGCAGTCTGATGAGGAAAATTCGAACGATGAATACGAAGACTGCTAGTCCTTCAGTGATGGAAGTGAGGGTGAGGTAGATACTGTGGAATACGACACTGAAGGACAAGAAATAGAGCAAATACGAGTAGACTCCAAGCCGCAAAGGAGTATCTTCTGGACGGAACGAGGAGTCATGAGCATGGAATGTGACCGTGCGTGGCTGGAACACGTAGGAGCCATAGACCTCGAGCAAGCGGGACTAGCCCAACCAGGAATGACGTCGGTATTGAGAACTGAATCACCATCTGAACTACGCCCACTAGGAGAAACCACCTCTTCTAGCAAAGGAGTGGGATTCGACTCTTAATCAGAGGTTAGCTCGGAGAGTGATCAAGAGATCCCTAGGCCGCCTACAACCAAACGCACCAAGGGGGACCTACAGGTCCACCTGAGGCGCAGGCGATTGAGACAGGAAAAGGCAAAACAACCGAAGGAGGATCAAATGGAAGAACAGCGGAAGCCGCAGGACCTCCCTAAACGATTCACGAAATTCAAAAAGGGGGATAGGGTGGTAGTACTGTTAGGTGCCAAACGTCAAGCACAAACAAGCGAACTAATCGAGGGACCAGCTAGGGTCAAGGAGGTTCACCTAGCCCAAGGGGGGGAACCACCTCGACCAATCTTCATTGCTGATGATTTGAGTCTTGTCGCTCTCTTGCGAGAGTACATAGACGTGTTCGCCTAGTCCCTAGGAGAGCTTAAGGGGGTAGGCCCAAGTGTCGTGACCCACAACATACCCATGACGCCGGATGCAATACCGATCAAGCAGCGACCGTACCCTATGAATCCTAAACATGCTCATGCTGTCAAGAAGGAGATTGATAAGCTAATGAGAGTACTATTCATTTATGAAATTGAGCACACGGACTGGGTATTGTCCATAGTCATCGTGATAAAGAAAAATGGAAAAATCTGAGTGTGCGTCAATTAAAAGAAGCTGAACGCCGCCAGCAAGGGGGACAACTATCCGTTGCCATACACCGAGCACATGCTGGAGAGAGTGGCAGGCAAGGAAGCCTACAATTTCCTAGACGGCTTCTCAGGGTGCAACCAGGTGCAAGTGCATCCTACTGACAGGCATAAGACTGCCTTCGCCACCACTGAGTGGGGTGTCTTTGCTTACATAGTCATGCCCTTCGGGTTGACTAATGCCCCTACCACTTTCCAATGCCTCATGTGCACCATCTTTAAGGACATGCTTCACAAGGAGTTAGAAGTCTTTGTCAACGACCTCTATGTCCATTCAACATGGATCGAACACTTAGACAAACTCCCAGCAGTGTTTAAGCGGTGTCATTTATACCGCCTCTCCTTGAACCTCTTAAAGTGCCAGTTTTGGTTGAAGCACGGATGCATTCTAGGGCACGTGGTTTCAAAGAGCGGCATTGCCACTTGCTTCTTGAAGGTCAGGGTCATCGTTGACCTTCCACCCCTGAGCAACTACAAAGGAGTTCAATGCTTCCTAGGCCATACCGGGTACTATCGGCGATGTGTACTCAATTATGCGCTGATCGCTAGACCATTATACAAGGTGCTTATAGTCTTCGAATGGACTGAAGCATGCCAAAGGGCATACGAAGAGTTGAAGAAGGCTCTAACCACAGCACTGGTCCTATGAGCCCCCGATGGACCATCACCTTTCACGTGCATATCGATGCTTCTAAGTTTGCCGTGGGGGCAGTACTGTGCCATCCTGGTGAACACAATTTAGACTATCCAATGAGCTTTGCTAGCAGACAACTCACTGAGACAGAAATGAATTACTCAATGACGGAAAGAGAAGGACTAGTCGTGGTATTCGTAGTGAAGAAATTCCGGCATTACCTCTTGGCCACGCCCTTCACCTTTTTTGTGGACCATCAAGCCTTGCTATATCTAGTAAACAAACCTTGTACTACAGGACGCATAGCTTGATGGCTCCTGCTTTTAGAGTTCGACTTCTCCGTAGTGGTACGAAAGGGAAAGTAGCATTACATGGCTGATCACATATCGCGCGTCCCCATCGGAGAAGCCACTGGACAAGGTGTTATTGATGAACTGCCCAATGCCCATCTGTTTAACCTCTCCAATGAGAGAGACCTATTTAAGGCTGATCTAACACCGTATTGGACAGATGACATAGTCCAAGTGCTTGAGCATGGACTGCCTGACCGACCAATAGAAAAAGCTCGGCTTAGGAGATTAATCCTTAAGATCCAGCCCTATTAGCTGATTGCAAGCCAACTCTACAAGCTGGGGCAAGACGGATTGTTGCGCAGATGCGTGTGCGAATGTGAGGTGCACGATGTGCTCTCAGAAGCGCACGGCGGCATTGCTGGAGGGCATTCTAGCGGAGACACGATAGCACGAAAAGTGTTGCAGTCTCAACTGTGGTGGCCACACTTTTCCGCGACGTAGCACGATTCGTCAAGCACTGTGACGAGTGCCGGACGAAGGTCCCAATTCACAAAGATCGAATGAAATTAACCCCGGTTATTACTCGACAACCCTTTGAAAAATGGAAAATTGATTTCATTGGGCCCATCAGTCCTACAGCATAGTATTCGCAAGCTAAGTACATCATTGTAGCCACGAATTACCTCACTAAGTGGGTAGAAGCACAAGACACACGAAAAAGCGACGCTAGAACGACGGCTAAGTTCTTATGGGAGCAAGTAATCTCACGATTCAGTTGCCCCATTGAACTGGTCAGTGACCAAGGCACGCACTTCATCAATGAAGTGATCACACACCTCCTATCCACCTTCCTCATCATCCATCGCAAGTCCTCGCTGTACTACCCTCAGGCAAACAGCCAGGCCGAATCAACAAATAAGGTTCTCATCAATGTCCTAGCTCTGTGGGCTTACCGAACCGCCTATAAAACGGCTGTCGGTCAAACCCCCTTTAGGCTGACATATGGGACAGAAGCGATTCTACCGGTAGAGTTCTTCATCCCTAGCCTGAGAATGGCGCTTCAAGAGCGATGGGAAGGGAAGGAGGCATGGATGCAGCGACTAGTTGAGCTCGAACCTCTCTCAAAGACTCGTCTTCTTGCCACCCATGCGCTAATCTGCGAAAAAGCCCGACGCAAGAGCTGGTTTGACAAGCACGTCAAGCAGCGCGAGTTCGAGTAGGGTGACTTAGTGCTTCTCTACTCAGTTAAAGGGCATAAGCAAAAGATGAAATTTAGAGGTCTTGGACCATTCAAGGTTCGTGCAATCAGCCAAACAGGCAATGTCGAACTCGAGACCCTAAATGATGAAGGAATAGGCTTCTTCAATGGCAGCCGTGTCAAGAAGTACTACCCTCCTACGCATCCTTTGCATGAACCACCGATGTTAGAACCGCCTGTCAAGGTCCGAGTAGCTAGAATCACTAAAATTGACGACCAAGACGAGGAAGCCGTGGAACCCGCATACCTTCGTATCACGGTCACGGCCAAACAAACATTTCCTTTCACCACCTTGATCGACGAGGGAGCAGACTTCAACGTCCTGACCTACGATCATTAGACTCAACTTGGCCAACCACAACTTCAACCCACCACTGCAAAATTAAGCCCATACAGGGCTCATTCCTACGCACTACTCAGCAAGTGCAAGGCAGCCGTTTCTATCGAGTCCGAGACTATTCCAATGCTTTTCTACGTGCTGCCAAATGCTAAAAACACAGGCACAGAGTCACTGCTGGGGTGCACCTTCAAAAAGCAGACCCACTGCAATGTCGACTACGCATCGCAACACATCCACCTAGCAATAGACAACGTTCGCATTGTTACAGTTTTCAGCAAGGGCTGTGCGACCTCATCCCGGGCCACCCAGCCACCAATAGAAACACCCGTAGGCAATTCTAAGGAGGGGGTGGAATGCAGCTGCCACTCCCTGAGTCTCATCGCCCGCAACCCATACTAGCCGAAGCTAAGGCCCCACAATCCCGCCTCCAATGGGTGCCTAAACAACCGCAACAACCGCCTAGGAGTCGACGCTTCTACCCTCAGAAGACCAGAAACTCTAAACCTAGGGGGCCCAAACGCAGCCACAGGAATAGACGTGTAATCAGTCAGAGATGGATCCCCAAGGCTCTCTTGCACGCACAAGGCTACTATGAGGGCAATGCTTGGCTATGGATACCTAAGGCCCATGTGGCCAGAGGCACCACTCGCACGCCAAAGCTTGGCAATCATCCCAAAAACCGTAAGACCTCGAAACCACGAGCCGCAAAGCTTCCCCGATCCGCAACCATCGGGTCCATCCACGTGCGAGCCAACGCGAATCACCCAAGCCTGTCAGACCAATCAACAACCACTAGCTCGAGCATCACTACAAGCAGGAAATGATCCGAGTTTCCAACTCCATCCTGAAAGCAATAGGCCATCATGCGAGGCCACTGTTAACCTAGCTTCTGTCCCAGTGACCCAATCGCAAGCTCCTGAAGTCCTACCATAGCAACTCTCCGTAGTCAAAGGCTCAAGTCATACCAAACCCCAACCACCCGGCAAGCCTTAGGCCCTCTCACGAGAGGAAATCCTTTCTCTCACTGGCAGCTGATTTAGCTAAGGAAACAGGGGATGATGTGGTGGATTGCATTAAACGACTAGACGCTACTTTTGTGTCGCTAGCTCTGAGCTACGATCGCCTCAACTTAGGCCTATTGGATGAATCCTTCGCAGTCAAAGTTCAAACGATGCCTTGTTCTTGGGAAATATTTGAATTTTCATTTGCAAAAGCCCCTACCTCTGCTACTAAGTTGCTCAACGGTGAGATCTCAAAAGAGCAGGCAATCAAACAACACCTCATCACGTTGTATGATCAGCGAATCACCTCCGCCATAACTGACCAAGAAGTGGCAAAGTTGTCAAAACTGGCTAAGATGAAATCCCAGTTCTTAAGGCATTGGTACGATCTTAGACTGCAATGGAAAATCAAAGGATGCCGAGTAATGACCAACGCCGAGCAGCGACGCGCTATCAAGATGGCAGAGTACGACCCCATATACGTCGCACCGATATCATATCGAGTGCTAACCATGCTGCGAGGCCGTCCTATAGAAGACCACATCAAGGGACACCCCTACCTCGACCACCTATTGAGTGAAGAAGAGTTACACATCGCTAGCCGAGTCAACTCGGGCGACTTCCTAATTGATATTCTCACATACATCACTCAAGTGGGGATTAAACCCTCCGACCTGGACCGCGAAGCCCATTTGGAGTACAACCCCAATTTCTATACTTGGCTCCTTCACAAGTAGTCGTCCATGCCAAAAGACCTACACCTTCTAACCCTCATCCTAGGAAGGATTCTTCTCGAACTAAAAGGGGAAGGGGTAAGGTGAATCAGATCAGAAGTAATAAAGCAAATCAAAGCCATGAAGTATATAGACATGCATTGTGGAAAATGGATGGGTAGGAAAGAGGACACAACAACTTTGAATTAAAAGGCAAAAAGTCAAAGTCTGAAAAGTAAACCTGCACTAGAATTTAATGAGTTCATTCAGAAGCATAAAGTTTTTTCTGTTTTAACGATTACTATGTCGTACGCACTGACAAAAATTACGGTTGTGACAGGAACAAAAGATGTCACAGTAGGACCGAGCCCACCGACTCCCCTTCACAGAGGAAGAGAGAATGCAGTACAACATCAACCTGGAGAACCGCACCTATAATCAGTTGAAATTCCGAACTATCCACAATTTGGAAGAATTAGTGGCCAAGGAAGAGGCGGCCAGGAGCATCGTGGAAAGTTGCAACCTTAAAAAGTACCTAGAAAGTTTCTCACGAGAACCTGAGCACACGAGCTGTGTGGAATTCCTCAGGACCTACAATCCCAATGGAGAGTGCGGCACTGTCACAGTGGGGAGAGGACAAAATGCTAAGCAGGTGTTGGTTCATCTAACCCCGGCCTTGGTGGAGAAGGCACTAGGGCTGAAACCGAAGGTGGAGAAGAAGCAAAAGAGGGACGTGTATGCCATGCTGGGGATGAGGAAGGAGGAGGTGCTGACAAACGATGGCATCAGTATCCAAGACATCCCCAGCACAGAGACCAGGCTACAAGCAAAGCTCATATATGCGCTCTTCTCCAGCCAGCGCTATAACGCATTGATGCACAGGATCAGCGTACCAATCCTAGAAAATGTAGCGGCCCAGACCCTACATGAAGTCGACTGGAATGGCTATGTGCACAAGACTATCGATCAGGCAGCCCAAGCTCTAGCATTAGGAAGCCTACCAACAAGAGGAGAATCACCGATGTCGAAGGCTGCAGAAAGGAAAAAGGGCTTCCTCCAAAGCCTCATTCATCGCATACAGGGGCATTTTAATGGCGCTTATCCAGGAGGCCGTAAAGGAAGCAGAAGAGGGGGAGGGAGAAACACCCGACTGATCACCGCCCCATCAACACCAGGACAGGTCTAGCAATAGAACGAAGACAGAGGAAGAAGGGGAAGAGCAGAAGAGCAAAAACCAGGTTATGGAGACTAAGAAAAAAGCAGCGTAGAAGAAGAAGAAACAGGATGAAAGCTGTAGAAAGGAGAGGGAGGACTTGGAGAAAGCGAAACGACAATCCCTCAAGGAGGCAGAGGAGAGAGAAAGGAAGAAGAAGCAGGAAGAAGAAGAGACAACGGAACAAGTAAGGCAGGCTAAAAAGGCGTCCAAGCAAGAAACCGAAAGGAGAAGAAAAGAAGAGCAGGAGGAAAAATAAAAACTAGAGCAAGAATGTAAAAAGGCCGAGGAGGAAAAGAAAAGAAGAGTCGTGGAGGAGGACGAGGAGTTAAGAAGAAAGGAGGAGGAGGACCTGGCAGAAGCTACTCGCCAGTCCATCGAGGTCCATTGAGCAGCAGTGCAAGGCAGATGACCCAAAAACCTGGAATCAGTCCAGGGAAGAGAGGCCTAGCTCCAGCATGCAGGCCCCAGAACCCGCGCCCCCCGCAGCTCTAGAAGGAAAAGGCAAGGCACCCCTACATCCCATCCCCACCCTCATGGAGCCCCCCGCTGAACCCACTACGCCCACCCCCAGCATCCCCACCAGCTTGGAAGTGTCCAACCTGGTGGCCTGGATGCAATACTTCATCAGCAAGGAAATGGCCCAAGGAAAAAGCACAGAGAAGATGACCACGGGACCAAAAAGGCCAGCTGCAGATGCTAAATCAAGGCAGGATCAAAAGCGCCCGTGCATGGAGGCCTCAACCACCCCCACCCACACAACAATGATGCCACCAACCGATTAACGACGACGTCGCCGAGCTGCTCTCCCAACTGGAGAGAGCGAAGGAGGGGAAAAGGATAGTTGTGGCTGAGTTGATGGCAGAAAAAGAGTCAGTGACGGCTTTCCAATTGGAAAAAACCTGCATCATCGCCATGCAACAATGCCAAATCTTCGAACTCAAGCAAGAGTTGAAGGCCAAAGAAAATAAGGAAGAGAGTTACAAGCAGCGGGGCTGGAGGACGAGAACCAGGAACTCGTGTAGATGCAGCAGGAGTACAAACTCCTCCTGATGCAATACAAGGAACTGGAGTCAAAGCATAAGGAACTGGAGTCAAAGACCGCCACCATTGAGTAGATGATGGGGGAGCTGAACGCCAAGGAAGAGGAGAGGAGCCAAGAGAGGGAGCAACAACGAAAGAAGATCAAGTCTATCTCCGATTAGCTATGTCTTGGGAAGACAGAACAAGACAACATGAGCAGAGAGCTTATGGCCCAGGAGCAGAAACTCGTAACCCTAGCTCAAAAGCAGGGGGAGAGCATGGAAGGAATGAGCAAAATGACCGAGGAATGGGCTACGTAGAACGAGGCACGGGTGAAGGCTCTGGCGCGGCGCCTCGCCTTGGTAGAGAAGGAAAAATCTTGGCAAAAAGCAAAGCGGGAGCCATCCAGATAGCCTTCACCGCCCAACAACAAGCCTTCCTCAATACACTGCTGGATACAACTCAATCAGAGGGAGCAGAGCCATTGGAGGTGGTAAAAAAGAAATTAAGCATCGCACGTAGAGATCTACACGTGCGACTGCAGATGCCACCCCAACTTGCAGAGGTAAGGTTGGGCCTAGAGGAGCAGCGAAAGTATCTACTACTGGTCGGCCTAACTCCCTAGGAGGCAGATGCCCTCGGCTTTGAGGAAAGAACACTACAAGAAAACCTGCAGGGGGAGGAAGTCGAATTCAAAATTGACATGAATAGATTCAAAGAAGATGTAATCCCGTAGCCCCCCTCGCTGCACGAACAAGATCAGCAACAACTCGACCCACCCTTGGACAGACATGCCATTCTTAAAGAGCGGTGAAAAAAGTTGGTGGAAGAGGCCAGAAAATGGCTACAGACCAAGCCCGTCGTGTAGCCATCCGCTCCCCTCCCACCATGCCTCGAAGACCTACCTGTGCAATTCCATACAGGCCATTCTTAAAGAGCGGCAAAAAAAGCTGGTGGAAGAGGCCAGAAAATGGCTGTAGACCAAGCCCGTCATGCAGCCATCCGCTCCCCTCCCACCATGCCTCGAAGACCTACCGGTGCAATTCCACGTAGAACTGGTGGTCTGGGAATGGCAAGAACTGGAAAAGGACCCTTTCTCCTTCAGTTTACTTATGCTTGATAGTCTGAGAAGGGTCCTGCCGATCAAGGCGATGGAGAAGGTGATAGCGGATGGCAGCCGACTAGGCCAAAGATGGTTGGAGGACAGGGCAAGAACCCCCACCTTGTGGGACACGGAAGAGGCCGAATTCTGGCAAGACAAGATATACGAGGTGCCACACATGGTGAGGGGCTACAACTGCCAACCCCTCTGGAGGAGGCAAATATGTAATACCAACATGCTCGCCTGGATGGCTTTTTGTAACACCCTACCCCACGAGTGGAATGACCCTACGTTTATGGCGTATCCCCGTAGGGTAGGTGTGGATTTTGTCCCCACCCTCCATGGGAGGCATGACTTCCTCATTATCTATAATGCCAATGCCACTTCCTTTGAAAACGCTCTACTTTTTGATCTAGGAAGCCTGCTCGCCTCCATGACACGTTTTCTTGCGGAGTTCTCCTCCTACCCAGATCCCGCATTCATAACCACCTATAATTACCTTAGGATTCTTAAACTCCTACTTAAGCAAGATTCAGCACCGCAAGAAAGCGGCTTGCCTCGCCTCTTTTTTTATCCTAACGCTATCGATAGTTGCACCATGACCCACTTAATGATGCGGACTAGCCTTCTACCTTCATTTTGCCTAGTGCTCCTAGAGGATATGAGCGATAGCCAATTCACCAGGTGAAACCACCCCTTCCTATCCACCACCTCTCTCCATGTCCGCATGAACTTGAAAGGGTCAATGTAGAGCCATCAATTTTTATGCAAATCCATCCACCCGCCCTCCCCCCTCATTTTGACTATGAGAGCTAGCCTTGGCTATCCTACTCCTCATGTAATACTATCCCGCAATGTGGAAAAAAAACAAAAAAAAAAGAAGAAGAGAAAAAAAAGAAAAAAATATCACTGCACTTAGGGGTCTTTAAGTTAGGCGTGTCCAGTGACCTCGGTTGGCTGGCTCCACTCCTAACCCCCTAGCCCTTTTTTATCCCCCACATCATGCTTAGGGCACATCAACGGCAGGACACACCTAGGGAAGTAACACTCCCCTATGGTTCGACCTGTCACCCTAAGCCACTAGCACCACTCCCCCTTGGCACAAATGGGATCCTCAAGTGTGGGACATCACCCAGTTCTACCTGCGGTTCTGCCTGCGGTTAGACCCACTTTCCCATTTCACTAGCACGAGCACACCACACCAACACGCTCACGACAGCACTCCCCTAGGTAGAGCACTGCACCTTCTTCTTCAGGTACACCACTTCCGCCCAACCACCAACTTCGAAGGCCCTCGTTCACCCATGCAATCCACTGAGCTGCTCCGACAACCATCTTTCTTGAGTTTCCACAAACCCCTGAGTCTACATGTGGCCCTTAACCTTACACCCATGCCAAAAGTGCCAAGGGACTGGCACCCATCTAGGAGGGGGGTAATGTTAATCCCAAGTCAAGATGACAAAGCCAAGATGGCGAAAAAGGGAGAAAAAGCAAAGGAAGATGAAGAAAAAGAGCGAAGACACGCAAGCGGCCCCTAAAGATGGACCGCGGCAAAAAGTGCAACCATAAAAGAAAAGGCACCTCAAAAAACTCGAAAAATCTTTGTAAAAGAGCGCCAAGCTCCCTCTTGTGCCCATTGTAAAATATTAGACGGGTGTAGGCTAGAGGCATGGGGCTAAAAGAGGAAAATGGAAAAAGGACCTTGCCACAATGGCTGGTCATGTAAAAAAGGGATGGGTGCCCATGGGATTTTAGGGTTTGTATATAAAGTTCAAAAAGTGAATAAGAGATCATTATTTGGTATGTGGAAAAATGAGTCTTCTTCTTCTTCTCTTCTTCTCACCTTCTTGCTTGTGTGTGCTCTTGAGAGAGGGAGTGTGAGAGTGTGAGAGTGTGAGGGAGTGAGTGTGTGTGAGAGTGAGGGATCAAGAGGGTGAAGCTCTTCACCATCTCCTCTTCTTCTTCTTCTCTTCCCTTCTCTCTTCTTGCGCGTGGGGCTATGGAGGATGGAGCTTGGAGGTGGAGGAGGCTTGAGGATGCTTGAGCTAGCATCTAGGATCGTGGAGCTACCGGTGTGCAGAAGAGAGGAGGCAATTCATATCGGCACTAAGGTAAGCTCACTACACCCGTAGGATCAACGGTGTGTCGGCTAGGTGAGAGATAGCCATTAGAGCTCGCTTGGAACACTTGAAACAATAAGCAGTCCGTGGGTCTTGGCGGTTGAGCGAAAGCTCCCACAATTCTGGATCAATTGGCGGGTAGGGAGATATATTCATTCATGGATTGTTTTGCAGGCTATAATCAGATGGCAATCATACAAGAGGATAAGCTCAAAATGATGTTCATTGTTAGACTTCAAGCTCATCTATCTGTCTTCAATTATGACTGTACTCGACACTTAGGATGTCCAGCTGTACCACACTATGTGGACATTGAATAAGTTGGTGTTTTAGGACTTAGCTCTCTTTGGTGTGAATGGTCCTTGAGACCTTAGGTTGTACTATTCACTTTAGTTATGTGTGAGAATGGATAATGAAAGTGAGTGAGAGCACACTGCTCTATACTGTTACTCCAAATCTCTGTCTTTGTCTCTGACTTTGAACATGGTATTAGAGCACCCATGAATGGGCTCACTGGTGGAGTACATGCGGGAAGAGGACTTGAAGAATGAAGTGCCAGGGTTTGTAGAGTGAAGGGGCTGACTGTCATTGCATGTCATTTGTCTCTATCTAGGTATGTGTTGACATTCACCTATCTTGCTTGAAGAAGAGGTTGCTTGGGCTTGGTTGGAGCATTTTGAGGATCTCATTGGACACATTGGAGTGTGTCATTGGCATCATTTACATCGATTGCTGTTGCTAAAAGCATCCTTGCAGCCTATGTGTTTGCCTAGATTTGGGAACTGCGTGTTTGGTTGGAAATCATGCTCATAGACATCAACAAGGCACTAAAAAACTTGAAGACCTACTCTACAAGATACTTTAAATACTCCACATGCTAATGCTTGCCTAGGAGGTGAGATATGAGCAAATGTACTACGGTACAGGTCTGAAAGAGAGGGTTCACTGCTATAAACAATGACTATTTAGCAAGTACTTGACATTGGGTAAGAGCTTGAAGCCCCTTGGCATGCTCAAAGGGGTCTGTTGGAGCATAGACATGTTTATGAAGGCATATGTAATGGATGCCATGCTTATGAATTGAAGTTTGGTGCAAAATACTCAGATTTGAAGCATTTGGTTGGCTGGAAAAAATGTCAAGATCTGTGGACAGCAAGCACTACATGGTTTATTATTTGATCTTGAAGAGAATTAGATGGCTCTAGTTAGTTCCAGGTACTTGATAACTTGGTTTTTGCCTGTCACATGCTTTGAGCACTGAGAAGGGAGTTGAATGCAAATGTCTAGAGATAAAGCAAGTGGCTTGACATGGTTTTGACTATCAATGAATAGTAAATGCCTTGTTTGCTACTGTGTCTTGAAGACGGGACAATCCTAGAAGTTGTCAGGTTCATGTATTGATTCCCATGTATGGTGGCATATGTCTGTGACATTTTGAAGAGTTTGGTGGACTAAAATTCATTGTCTTTGGCTTGTTTTACCTAGCTGAAATTTGCAGCAAGTGTACTTTGCTCTTGTACTTGCAGTACATGATGTATCAGTGCCAGACTGACATGTCAAGAACTCCATATGCAGATATAAAATTCTGAACTATTGTAAGTGTTTTTTGGGCATGTACACTCCATGTTTGACTGGAAGAGAAGCTGTTGGTTAATGTTAGTTTCAGCCTACAGATTGCTTGTCTGTATATGAACAATTTACATAAATACATGTTGGTTATGCATTGAATGTAGTTTGTATATGCACGCTGCAATACCTAGGTGATTGCCAAGTGTTAGGAGGTATACATACCACTGTTTTCAGGCTGGAATAATTGAATGACTAAGCACATAGAGTGCTGAAAACTATCATAAACAGTTGCAGGCTGAAACTGAAGTGTTAAGAAGAATTGGTTTGCAGGTAGCTAGACAGGGTCTACAACATGGCAAATGTAGAAAGGACAGACAATATTACCCAGATTGTGGGGGAGAAGTTGGACAGCCATAACTATGCCATCTAGAAGTGCAGAATGAAAAACTTCCTGATAGGTAAAGGACACTGGGAGTTGGTTATTGGAGTCAAAGCTGAACCTGAGCTCCCAGATCAACCTACAGCTGATCAGAGATGACTACATCGAGCTTGAACAGAAAGAGCTTGCATGGTCTTGCACTGGTTGTCTCTATGTATATCAGATGCCATGGTAATGCAGATAATGAACTGCAACTCTCCTAAGGATGCTTTGGACATCCTGGTCAAGTACTATGGCATAACCATAAGCGCTAGAAAGATACAGTTGAAGCAGAATTTCAACAACATGGAGAGAAAGAGTAGATCCATACAGGATTATGTCTCGTAGATCAAGACCATTGTAGATCAGCTGGCATCTGTTGGTTCACAGGTTGATAATGAAGAAATGGTTGCTATGACTTTGAATGGCTTGGGGCCTGAGTATAAGTCTTTCGATCACACTTTTGTGTCTGTGTGGGCTAAAATGCCCGATTTTAATGAGCTACTTGCATTGCTTATCCATGAGGAGGTTAAACTTGGCTTTGTTATAGGGTTAAGCAATTCTAAAAACAAGGATGCAGTTTTTTATTCCAATCAACGCGGCCATGGCAGCCATGGTAGAGGCTATGGGTCTGGCAGAGGAGGCCAGTAGAATGCATCCTATGGAAGTAACAACCAGTAGGTATCAAATGCAAGAGGTGGTGGAAACTTTAGAGGCAGGGGGAGAACTAGCCCTAGAGACAGAGGCTCTTGGTAGTAGCAACCCCCATCTGACAATCCGAATAAGGATAAGGATTGTCATTATTGCAGGAAATATGGGCATATTGCCAAGGACTGCTGGAAGAAGTAGGGCCATTAGAAGGGCAAACAGCATGGACATTTTGCTACGTCTAGGCAAGCAGATGATGCTTCAAGTGATAGACTATTTGCCATGCAGTAAAAGACAGGGCTATTGAAAAATCCACTGATGATGCAGTTTGGTATATTGATTCAGGGGCATCAAACCACATGACCCCTCATGGTGATTGGTTCACTGACATGGTGGCTGGAAGACATGGCTATGTATGTACAGGTGATGACACGGAGCATAGCATTGAGCATAAAGGCAAAGTGTCTCTTCTAGTTCATGGTGTCAGAAAGAAAAATTTGCATAATGTACTGTATGTTCCATCAATGTAGGTAGCTTACCTGCAGCTATACTCCTCAGGAGAATGGGGTAGCTGAAAGAAAGAATAGGGTATTGATGCAAGCTGCTCGTGCCATGATGAATGAGAAGAAGATGCCACTCTATTATTGGGATAAGGCTGCTATGACAGCCATGTATATCTTGATGAATCAGACTCCCAGTGTAGGTATTCATGAGATGACACCATTTGAGAAGTTGTATGGCTATAAGCTAGATGTAAGTCACATGAAAGTCTTTAGTTGTCTTACTTATGTGCACATTCCAGATGAGAAAAGGAAGAAGCTGGATCCAAAAGCGCATAAGTGTGTTTTCATTGAATATTCGCAGGAGAAGAAGGCATACAAATGCTATGATTCCTCTACCAGGGAAACTTCAGTGAGCAGGGATGTTATCTTTGATGGGATGGGCTCTTGGAATGTATTACCGGTTGCAGTGCCATCAGATATGCCTTCCACTCATGCGTCTACAGTTGATTCACAGTAGAGAGTACTGCTACGACATGTCCTAGTGGTCAGAAAGTATCCCCATGGACATGGAGATTGAGGAGTGTCAGAGATGCATGATCTAGAGCATGGCAAAGGTGGAAGCTATGGAGGATGGAAGATAAAGACACAACTCATGTTGACATGACAATGTAGACAACTGCTACACAAGTGAATTAGGTTTCAAGATTGAGACTTGAACTCATAAACACAATCTTTTGTATGGACAACAATGACACAAAAACTTGATAGAAAGAGACAAGTACTATTGCATTATCATCATATGAAAGTGATAGTTCAAGTACATCATTATATAGAGCTCTTTGGTAGCACTTAACATCCACTGTGCATATGGGATTTTGTCTCTCTTCCTAGAATGGACTGCAACTTCCTAGCCTAGCTGTCCTATACAAAGGGACTAAAGTAGGTGTAATTGCAAATATCTCAATACCCCTCCTCAATCACAACCAAAAGTGCAAAGTGTGTAGAGGCTTTAGTGAAAGCAACACCTGCAAAGTGTGGGCACACCATAAACATGGCAAAACACCAGAGGCTGTCGCAGAAAAGGCTAAGTGTGGGTACCACAAAAATGATAGACATCCAGAGGCTATAGCAAGGGCCTTACAAAGTGTACAGAGGCTGTAGTACAAGGATAACTGAGGAGTGTTACAAGTTTATGTTTGAGACATTAGGACTAGGAAATACAAAACTAAAAAAGTTTATCTGAATAGAAGGACTGATGAGGTTTGTCCTTCTCCTAGTAGTCTTCTTCTTCTTCTTCCTTTGCTCCATTTTCTTCTTTCTCTTTGATTGCAACTAGATAGGCCTTTTGGGACCTCTTTCTTGCATGGCAGAACTTCTCGGTGTGTACGGTTCTTTTGCAGAAGTCATAGAAGAGTTGATCCTTCTTGCATTTGTACCTGTTGCCGACATATAATGCATGCTCATCTCTAGAGGTACTTGGTTCTTCCTTAGTTTTTTAGCTTCTTTTTCTCTTATAATAGTGATATCTAGATATCAACAAGTTCAAGATTTGGCATGTTGATTAAAGTTGTTGATACATTATTATATTTAGGAGGCAAACTCTTAAGTAGAACACCGATGCAAACATCTTCTTCCATTTTAATGTTGATGCCTGCAAGTTGGGTTAGAAGTCCTTCCATGTAATTTAGATGTGGGGCAAGTGATGTGCTGGACTTCATTTCAAGCTTGAAAAACTCAATCAGGAGACCATACTTTGATGATTTAGACTGTGCACCGAACAAGGTTTCAAGTCTCTTCCATATATCTTGTGAGGTCTCACAGTTAGCTGGAGTGGGGCTTGGTCTTCTGAGTTGTTGACAGAGGTAGTCAGGATGGTCTTTGAAGATTCTGTCACACCAGATACCATGTTGATGTCGTACATGTATTTACGAGGAGACTTGTTAATTCCAGATGAGGTGGATATGGCATGGTATGTGGGGGATGTGGTCTTACAGGCTGTTTTGTATGTCAATCATTTGGAGTTGCGCATAGCTAACATGTTTCAAAGTTATTCCTCCAAAGTGGCTGATTGTCATGATAATTCGTGGCATCCCATGATTGATTCAGTGGTCCTCAATCAAAGACAAAACACAGCTCCTACCTTTGCCCAGAGTACTAATCAACCGAGGATGGATCTCTTAACCTATCTTTCAAGACATAATCCATTTGATGCTCCCTTCTTTGATGCCTATCATAGACGATCTCTCTTAGGACCTTCTGTTCCTACCCTCCTCTATTACCAACAAATGGCTCACCGCTATGCTATATATCTTTCCCTTTGTCAGTCTAATTCCACCATTATTTTACCCCTTCTTTTCCAACCTTCATCTTTCCCTCAAATTCCCATTTTCACTTATTGTTCCTTTATTGAGGATAGAGTATTTTCCCCTTCTCCACCCTGTTCTTCTCCCTCCATTAATGTACCCTCCACATTTCCTATTTATCAGTTAACACCGTTCCTTAGTGATTCCCTCCAAATTTCTGCCACTCCTTCTTTAACCTTTTCTTCCTTTTATGATTTTTCATATCCCCCCCTTCATCCACTCTTCCTTATTCCATTACCTTCTCCTAACACTTCCATATCTCAACCACCTCAGTTGGTTAGTGACTGTGACGGGTTTGATAATCAGATTTCCAGAAGAAGGGGATGGATTTCGGATGATTGCCTTACAGGACCGCAGATCAATTGGCCAGTAATTCCGGGAGAATGGACAGCTTCCAGTCAAGCTTATCAGAACTATGTTCATTTTGCCCAGTAGTATTCACAGTCTGCCGATCCCTCAGTGAGATTAACTGCTCACTTTGCTTGGTACCTGGCGTATATGCATAGGCACTCTCATAATGATTCCAAGCCTATTCCAAAGTTGTGCATGAATGTCAATGTAAGCATTGATTCCCAACAGCTGGATATATTGTATTTTCATGCCCTCTGTTTGCCTAGCAGATACCTGGTCCTGTTGGAAAGGATGTGCTGTCTCCAATTTTTTCAAAATCCTCCCAAAAACTTTGTAGATGAATCCTTATCTATGGATCGTTTCCGACAACATCAATCTTTTAAGAGGAATCATCTTCATTGATACCTTTCCAATGTATGGTGGAAGCTTTTTAATGAAAAACTCTCTTTTTGAAGAAGTCATTCAGATGGTTGTGTTGTGTATTAGTGTTTGTGTTGTGAGTTTATTTATGTAATACGAATGTGGTGGTTTCCTATTGGATTTCGTGTACGAGCTACATTTTGGAGAATTGTGGTGATGAGGTCGTGGTTGGAGAGTTGAAGATGATGCTGATGAAGACGAAGAAAACTTTTATATCCTTTATAAATTTGTTGTGATTTCCTTGATTGATAAGAAGTGTTAATGTATAAAGGGTTTTCCTTTCTTTGTATTTTTATATTAGAAACAGGTTATAAGTTGGGGTCGTGGTGGATGGATTCTTTTTGAGAAGATATTGAAGATCAAAGTTGAGCTTTTCAATGCACTTGTATTCCCTTTTTCCTGGGTCGCGAGGACGCTTCCTTATTAAGTGTGGGGATATGTTGAGTGTTGAAATGACTTGTTTTTTGGCTGATTTTTGTTGTTTTTGAGAGCTGAATGGTTGATTTTATGAAATGATTGATTGGTTTGGAAGTGGTTTGAGAGTGTTTTGGATGATAATGATTGAGTTTTGGAAGTTCATGATGTTTGTTGGTGGTTCTGTGATGTTCTGATAGGTTCTGTATACCTTCTGTTTTGTTCTGTTTTGCTCTGTTTTGGTCTATTTTGTTCTGATTGTCTTCTGTAAGGAGGGATGGAGTATTGATTGATGAAGATTGAGATATTGTGAAATCTTATTGAATGGTTTGTGATAGTTTGGGATGGTTTGAGAATGAGTTATGTGGTTTTGATGACCTTCTGTAACCTTCTGTAGGTCTTCTGTAGAGCTTCTGTTTCTGTTCTGTTCTGTACTGTAGCTGTTCTGGTACTATTCTGTAGACTGTTCTGTATGCTTCTATATGTGTTTTGATGGATGAGAGTGTAGCTTGGGAAAAGTTTTCTAGCCTTGGAAAGAGGTGAATACAAGTGCAAAAGAGCTGGAGGAAGTGGAAGAAGTAGCTGCTGAAGACTCAAGTGAAGACTAGAGTGAAGTGACAGTAGTGAGCTATGAAAGGACACTGTAGTGGCTCTGGTGACCCTTCATATCATACATACCTCTTGGGAGAGGTATCCACGACCTAAGATTGATTATTGAGAGTGATTTTTGAGAGATTGTAGTGAGGATATGATGTATTATTGATGGAGAGAGAGAGAGAGTCAGAGATAGCCAATTCTACTTAAACAGAGTGATTGTATATGAGAGATTGAGAGAGAAGACTATGAAGATATTGAAGATGAATACTATGTGATGTATTTCCATTCAAAGATGGTGTAATCCTTTGCTTTCTTTGTTCTATTGATGGATTTTGTGAATATATTGAAGAATATGGTTGATTCTATTAAAAACCGTGGGAGATTTACATGATGCTGCATGAAGATTTGTTGTGCCTGGTGTTCTTTTCTTCATTGTGATCATATGAAACATGATAAACAAGCTTGTTGATATTACAAGATAAATTTTCTTGCAAGAGAATTCCATTTTCCTTGGTGTTCCTCTTGGGGCTCCAGATTAAGACATTCAAAGTGAGCCAAACCTTATATCTTTCGAGAAAAGGGATCTTTCCACCTTAAAAGAGCTCCCATGTCTTGCATACGAGCTACAACACCTCATAGCACCTTGGACAAGCTCTCTCTCTCTCTCTCTCTCTCTCTCTCTCTCTCTCTCTCTCTCTCTCTCTCTCTCTCTCTCTCTCTCTCCTTTTTTTAAATTGGAAATATTGTGTCTTTTAAAAATGTCTTTTGCAATGTCTAGATATGATGCTATTGTGGTTTTAATTGGACCACATGAAAAATCTATTCAATCTTGTGTGAATTTTTTTGCTTTTGATTACATTCTTTCATGTGGTTAAGAGTGTTTTTTAAAATTATGTCCACATGAATTTAAATGGGTTATGTGCTAAAATAAAAGAATAAGCCTACTTATTCATATCTATCCTTCACATTTATTGATTGTTCTACATTCCTTGGAAAGTCATGCATGGTCTAGAAGAAAATGGATATTATATTGTCAAACTATTATCAGTATGCTACTCATATCATCCACTATGGTTCCCTCCCATAACTCTTGAAGTTGATCAATCAAAGGATGGAGACATACATTCATTTTCTTAACCTGATAGCATTGAGCCACAAGTAGGTTAAGGATTAGGTGCTCTTTCTTAGTAGAAAGACATGGTGCGATGTTTTGGTTAACACGGACTAAGAGGTCAAGTGCAATTTGAATGGATTCTCCCCACTCATGGCAAGAGTAAACAATATAGTCCTAGGCAAAAATATTAATTCAATATGATTCCATGTCTTTGATTCTACTTTTATACACTAAGTACCATTCATGAATCTAATTTTCATGTGTCATATTGTCAAGCTTATAGACCTCGTCCAAATTTGTTTAACACCACATTTTGAGCATATGTTCATGAACTCATATTCACCTTGAAAGATCACATAGCCTTTCAAATAGTTGTATATTCTCTTGTAGTCCATGCCTATGCCATACTTGCCTTACATTATTGTGAGATTCAAGCATCGTGTTTCAAGCCAACAAGATGTACATCTCAATGTTCTAAAAACTCCAAATGTGTTAAACAAGAATATTATCCAAAACCCACCGTTTCTTGTAAAATATAAAGAAAATGTATTTTATACATTGTGACAATTATGTTGAAAAAGAAGAAAGTCTAGGAACAAGGAATTCTAAAGTAAGCTGCTTGTGATAGCTATTTGTATAAGGTGACAATCTATGCATGAAGATGGGTTCCCATAAGGTCAAGTTCCTAGGAGATGATGAAAACTTTGATTTAACAAGCACTGATCAATGAGACCTTGATCAAGTATGAACATCTAAGGAGAAAAAAATTGAAAGAGATTGTTAAAATTCGACTTTATGTTGCTTTGAGTGTATCTACCCTCGAGGGGAATGCTATCTCCAATGAAAATGTGAGCTATGTTGTGACCTAAGATGTGTTGTGGGAGGCCTTGTGTGAAGGGGGGGGGACTATTTATATTTGATTAAGGTTTTAAATATCATTTTTAAGAAGGCTTAAGGAAATAGCACCAACCATGAAACATGGCACTATAAGAGGCTTCACAACAAAGTGTATCACCTCTAACTACAATGAGAAAAGAATAAGGAAGATATTTACTACCTAGTGATGCCAGAAAGAAGGTTTTTGATGAGTCAGCATTAGTTCTAGGTGTGTTCCATGTTAGCCACTTGATGAGTGCGGGAGTGAACAGATGTAGTAGAGGAGAAGAAAATCTATAAATATTGTATTTTGATGAAGGACTAGGTGTTAGATATAGTTGCTAGGCCACCTCCTATTATTCTAAGTCTCTCCCCCATTTCATTCATAGTCTAGAGCCTTAATTCTTAAGCTATAATCTAAAGCATAAACCTTTGGGAAAGATAGGTCTTGTTTATACAAGCCAACACTATCACTCAACTTTTCCTCTTTATATCCTTTAGACCCACAACATGACTTTATGAAGATGCACCTTTTTGAAGACCACCACGCAAGGAAAAATGCATTGACTCAAGACTTGATGAATAAGAAAGATCACATCAAGGTATAAAGCTAAAAAATTTCATGGTTCTTGGTGTTTATTTGATAATTTGCAATTTTTGGTTCCTCACTTTGTTTTTTAAAGGTCGATATTGAAGGAGGTGATGAAGCTTTGAAGACAAATTAGAAGAAGGCTCATTGTATTACTACACATACAATAAAAATATGATCTTGGCACTCTTGTTGGGCTTGTAAAAATAAAATTTGATGACAGTCATGTACATAGACTTGAGCTTGAGGGGGACTGTTGAGATATCAAGCTCAATATGAGTTGACAATCATGTACATAGATGAGCATTTCTACATTCTTATCATTAGTATGGTTTATACTTGCATCAAGATACGTTTCTAGTGATACTTTACAACTCGACATCAACTAGTCCACCTACCCAAGCTATGAGATATCTATCTGGTCATCTTTCTAGTTAGCATGTTCACACTATGAACCAATTTTATATTATTTATCTTATACTTTCTCTTTACTCTTGATAGACACTTATAGTGGAGAAGAAGAAGAATAAGAATAAGAATAAGAATAAGAAAGATTGGGGTTTTTAGCCTCCTATCTTGTGTGTATTCTCTGTCTTTTGTGTCTTGCAAGATCTCAAGCTCCCTCTTTCTCCCCCTATCTTTGCACAACACTTGCCCCAAGACTCTCACAAGTTGCTTCAAAATTCATAAGCTCTTTCTTAAATTCACTCTCAACACAACAACATCCAATAGGAAACAATTGACAGCTCCCAACATTATCTATCAACTCTCTAAGTCCCATAACTTCCAAAGTGTCATCAACAACATATCTAGACTTATATTTCAATTCTTTCTCACAATCTCCAATTCCTTGGTCAGTACCCTCAAGCAAGCGGCTAGGCTGAATCCATGAATAAGATCTTAGTGAGCATCCTAACCAAGGTCTTCCAATGGCTCCGAAAGGGGGGTTAAATACCAAAACACCTGGCCAGAATCGTGCCAAATCACTCCTTCTTCATCTCCCGCTGCTCATTGTCTGAGTCGCATGATTTCGCTAATCTCTCTTTTTACATAAAATCCTCTCAATTTAGCTGAAAGCTACATGCTTTCTTTTACATGTCATCCTAATCTAGAATTTGTCTATAGTTTTATGGATTTTTTTACAATAGGTAATATCTAGAATATCAAAAATTGACTAAAATCTAATATTTTTGAACCATGGACACTAACACTAATGTCTAAAATGGCATTGGCTCTCTAAATCTAAAAGGAAGCCATACTCTAGATTTTTTTACACGGTGTGCATGTAGCGGCACGACATCCACCCCCTCCTAACCTGCACATCCTCTCGCATGTGCCAAAGTCTTACGGATTTGCAGTGTCAGAAGAAGTATCTTCTACCATGTCAATGTCTTCATCTTCTGCCTCTTCTTCTTCCTCTATGTCTTCATGCTCCTAAGTGATATTCAAGTCTTCTAGCTCATATGTTGATGACCTCTCTCACTCTTTCCATTGCCTTCAGGGTTGTAGGTTGATATTAAAGTGAACTTTATAACCAATTGAGCAAAAAAGTTGTGTGCCTCATCAGCATCCAACTCTCCTCTATCTGCAGTTACTTTACCCACACAACCATATCTACGAAACACTTCTTCAAGCAAAAAACAACAAATAACTTGAGTGGATTTGGTTATTAAGGCTTTGGCTTCAACTTGATTGGTTAGATCCTCTCTTGCAAGCACTAAATACCGCATATTCCATATTCCTGTAGGCATGGTTACAAGATTAATAACCCATCTATAATGTATAGACGAAGGATCAGTCGGTTGTAACCCATCTCGATGCTTAACCATAGAATACATTTGACACACATAACAGGTTTCAACAAAATGTACTATGTCCTGATACATGTTTTGCCACCAATATTTTTCTTTCACTTTACAAAAGGTTCCCCATATGCCTCTATCGCCAGCCCACAAGCTTTCATGAAATTCCTTCATTACCTGTTGTTGCAATCTTTTGTTACCTAAAACTCAGACATGCGCTCCTTTCTTCTTCTTCGCGTGCTTCCATAGATGTCCTTCTTTAAGAAAAAAGTCATACGCTTTCCTCTTGATATGCTTGAACTCCTCATCAGTCCAAGTCTCCTTCTTCTTCATTGTGCTCAAATATTAGTCGATCTTTGGCCAATCTTCTTCATAATCTTCTTCAAGGAAATGAACTAGAACTTGAGAAATGCAATGAGCATATTGCCTTCTAGTTGACCATCATGTTGTTTTTAGCTTTGGACCAGTATATGTAGTAACTGAAAATGTATTTTCAGCACTCATGGAATGAAATTCAGCAAGTATAGATTCTTCAGCTTCATATTCTTCCATCAGCTCTTCTTCATTGTCATGTATTGCACGTGATAGCATGTTAGCAACTAGATTCGCCTTTTCTGCAATATGCTTTAATTCGGGGTTGAGAGACTTAATATATGCAATCCATCTTAGCATAGCAATGTCGGGTGTAGAGCAGTTGGCAATCATGCCCAAGAGTGGAAGACAATCAGTTTCTACCACTACAGAAGCACCTATAAAGTATTCACGATCACACTTTAATGTTGTTACAACTCCCCATAATTTCCTTTTTACTTGGGCATACCTTTTTTGATATTCATTGAGAACTTTTGCTCCAAAAAAATTTGCATACATATTACCTTCAAGATCCTCTTGGCCAATAGCCCATCCTATCCCAATGGGACTTGTATCCACAGTAAGGATGATGGGTTGACCATTTGAATAGTTAGCCCTTTTGAGAGTGGGGACTGAAATTAATAGCTTCTTTAATTTGCGCATAGTGAGAGTATGATCTTTATTCCAAGAGAATATTTGGCCTTTTCTTAATAATTGATAAAGATTTTTGGCTACATGAGCCAAATGTGGTATCCATATGAGATATAATACACATGCGCCAAGAAATCTTCTCACCTTTGAAACATCTGTGCATTTTTCTTACATTCTACTGATGGCATCTATCTTGATTGGAGAAGGTTTGCGTCCATAGGGGCCACATACATGACCGACCACTAGGACTTCTTCTACTCCAAAAATCGACTTAGCTCTAGAAAGGGTAAGATGTACCTCTTCTAGCCTTGTCAAAATCATGTCACAATCATGAATATGGTTAACTACAAATGTCTTGCAGCCATCTTCGTCAAGCTCCTCATTCTTTTCCTTGACTTCACATCCCTTGATAGGTACATCATCAAGAAATGGAAGAGTAAGTTGTGGAATAAAGTCCCTTAAGACTTTTTGCATGGCATTCATCATATGGGCTACAGAGTTTGTTGCACCTTGTGGTAGAGTGCACATGCAGACCAATCCAAGAGGTGTCTTCATTGTGGTAATATCTCGGCTTTCTAATGAAGCTGAAATTGGTCATATCCTGAATATAGGTCACCTATAGAATAAATTACTCTACCTGCAAAAGCTTCAGCAAACTCATCAACAATTGGACCCAAACCAACATTTCAAATTGTTACACGATTAACAGGTTGTAGATCTTGAATGAATCATAAAGATCCATTTTTCTTGGGCACGATAAACCATCGGTTTGAGTAGGGCACTGAAGAAGGTTTTAAAATCTTCATTCTGATATTTTCATTTAGAAGTTTCAGTAATTTGGGCAAATGCGCCCTTGGAATAGGAATAGGCTTGAGGTTCCAAGGCACATGTGGAACTATAAAAATGACCATAAGAGCCACAATATTTGGATCCACACAGCCTATTTTACTCGATTGAAATGCAAAAGATTTTCCATGTTTCATTAGCATTTGCATAAAAGAGTGTTTTTCAGCCGGCAAAAGGAAAGAATTTTCACCTATTTTATACTTTCAGATGTGAACTTGTGACCAATGTTGTTGCCCTATCAGCTAGCCCTTCACTTCCAGGAGGCAGTGGGACTGCCATAAGTTTGAATTTCTTATCCACCATCTTGTATTTTGTCTTCACTTGCACTTCAACCTTGTAGAGTAAACCAATGCCTTCCTGCTCAACAAATTCTTGAATTGCTTGATAAAAATCCAATGTACATACTTCTATGGACAGATTTTCTGCCTGATTTTCTGCATGAGTAGCTGCATATATTTTAGCCAATGTGTTAGTAGTAATCAGTTTAAAAAAAATGCCCAAAATATCTTCATTTTCATCCATCATGTCATAAGTTTTCAACTCTCTTTTTACATGACATAAATATTTTCTTTCAGCCTTAGTCATGGCCGAAAGAGACTTATAGCAGCCCATACTATTGGATGTACATACATATAAATTTGCTAGAGACAGTTTTTGTTGCATAAGGAGGTTCAATCTTTTTACATGACGCACTATCATAGCCTCGTTTTATAGTAGTGCAGCCCGAAAACCCTTGAATTATCGGGCATTAAGAGGCATAGGATAATCACGCAGTAGTCTATCTCTGTTTTGATGATGGTTAACACACACAGTAAGAAATTGGACAGCTCGTTCATTATCCATGCTTTGGATTCGAGCATAGGAAGAACCATCATCAAGAGCTTTTATTTCCAAGCGGGCTTCAGAAATATAAGGTTGCCCAAGAATGATAGGGTAACTACAAGAGTCTTGAACAAAAAAGTGAAAATTGTCTGTTATGTCTCCAATAGTTACCTGCACATTAGGACATGCAGCATATAACTCTCCAGAAGAGTTGTTTGCAGCTCTCATTCACCATCCTGGATCAACATCTATGGGCCATCCCGCACTTTCATAGAGAGTCCTTGCCATGACATTTATCTTCGAGCCATGGTCTAAGAGTGCAATACATGGTGTTTCTTTTTCTCCAATTTTGACGACTATCTCCGTTGTTGCTCTTGCCCAATGCATATGGGAGTAGTGACTACTTGGAATGAACCGAGCCTCTTCCTCCTCATGTATGTGGTGTAGACGGCCTTCTTTTTGAGAGGTGGGCTGCCCAACTGGTTTGGACCAGCCGACCATCACATTTTCAGCTTTCACTTCTTTAATTTTTGCATTCATGTTTTCTTTATCTTCATCTTGAATTGCTGCAATTAATTCTTTAGCTACTTCAAGATGAATTCCTTGTGAAGTCATCTTGCACAAAAACTCGAAGAACTTGCAAAAAAGCATGCACTGTTTCTTCAGCTTTATCACCAACATATTGTCTTTTCCTTTTGATTACATTAATAATTACATCATGGAATTCCCGTTTGGCAATTCCAAGAATTTTGCCTAAGGTGAATTCAATTTTGCTTCCTAGAATTTGTTCTTCTAGGACTCGTTTGAGATCGGTTGCAGATTCTATGTTAGACTGCAATTTGTAGCCTGGTTGCTTGCCTTTCTTCTTTCCTTTGGTCTTCTTTGTTTGTGGCATATCTTCCATCTCTTGATCTGGGGTTATATTTTCAGCAAGCTTTGGTTGGGCATCTAGTTACCTGTTTCGGAGGGCCAGAAGAGGAAGGCCCTGGTTCATCTTCTCTTCTTCTCTTTTCTTCAATCAAGACTTCTTTATGATTAATGTCAGCCAAATGTGCAAAGGTGGAAAAAGAATCTACAGGTTCTTTCCAACCAGTTCTTCCTCGAAGGCACTGACTGGCATTAGCAAAATCTTCTTTGGCTACTTTACCATGTTCCATTTGATCTAGTGCATGCATCCATACTTTAGATTGGACATTAGCTTTACATGCTTTCAAACTTGATTTAGTTGGCTCAATTTGCAGCCCATAAGTAGCTGCATCAATTATTGCATAGGCATTCTTTACAGCTAAAACTTCTAATCTTTTCTTCATTCCACCATTGCCAAAATTTGGCTCCAATGGAAGACCAATTTCAGTTGCATGGATTTTTCCATCTTTTCAAAAGACGAGCTTCTGTGGTTCAGCCTCACGGAAGGCGAAACACTCCTTCTTGTCATCTTGTTGGCTGTCGCACCAAATACAATGTCTCTTAAAGCCTTCTCTCATGGGTCTTTGAGTTGATGATCGTCCTCGTTCTTCAACTTTGACATCCAGCTTCTCTACTTTGGAACTAATTTTTATAAGATTCAAATGAGGGCCACACATTCTTTTAAGAAGTTCATCCATGACATCATTTTTAGAAGGAATAGAAGAAGAAAGAGTTGGTTGATTAGTCAAAGGAATAGGGGATTTTGAAGGTGGAACAAGCTCCATCAATGGAGTTGTTGAAGTTGAAGTAGAGCCCAATCGTAGTTGCATCCACTCTCTTCGAGCAATCATGTTAACTGCATCAGTAACATCTATCCATGCAATCTTGACTCCTGATTCAGAGGTAGCATCTTCTAGGCGATCAGCAAGCTTTTCTTGTAGAATGGGATCTGCAACCTTAAGGAATAATTCAATCTTCTGACCTTCCATACTTTGTTCGTCTTCAGCATCAAGTTGTCCAAATTTACTTTCAAATTCATGGTATAGAGCTGTTGCAACTAAACCTTTGTTGGGTTTTTCAACCCTTCAGTGAAACTTTTCTTCGTCATTAGGCCAGAATCTTCTAAGAAGAATTCTTCACGTAGGGCATTTTTGAATGCATCCCAATCCGCATCTTGTTGAAAAAGACCATGGATTCTTTCTTGAAGACTATGCTTGGCTAGTCTGGCAAAATAATGGCTCCATGCATGTTGCAGTACACCAAAGAAGAGCATTTTCTCAACATACAAATGAATGAAAATAGAGACATTTTGACAATTAAATTGTTTTAATTCACGCCCAAGTTCCTCCAGGGCCTTGATAGCTGTGAAATCAATCTTCTCTTCATCTTGCCTTTGTTGTTGCTGAGTCTGCTGCAGTATGCGCACCAATTGTTGTAGAGTATCTCTTGAAGAATCCCCCATCTTGGAGTTCTCTTACACCAACCTTCACGTCGGGTTCACCAATGTCGCAGTGCGTAGGGTTGAAGGTCACCACAGGGGTTTGGCAAGAGAAGAATGTATGGGGGTTCAAGAGCTTAGACTTCGGAGATGGTAGAGATAATAGAAGGGTTAAAGGTTTTAAGCCAAGTTCTTGAAGATAAGAAACAACAGGGTGTAGGTAGATTCAAGGAGAGGAGTAGACAGAAGAGAAGGGGTTCGAAGATATTGAAGATGTAGAAGAATACTCCCAAAAAGAATTAGAAAATATAGAAGAATACTAACAGAGATGAAGCATGTCAGTTTCTTTTAGCATTATGAGAAAATATAACTCTAATAGACAAAAACGTGTACAAAATAATACCTTCCCCTGCTGCTCAAATCGCCAATCTAATGCTTCCAATGGCTCCGAAAGGTAGGTTAAATTGCAGGACACCTGGACCGAATCATGCCAGATCACCTCCTACTTTCGGAGTGTTGTTCATTGCCTAAAAACAACGATCGCGCATTACATGATTTTGCTAATCTCTCTTTTTACATAAAATCCTCTCAAATTAGCTGAAAGCTACATGCTTTCTTTTACATGTCATCCTAATCTAAAAGTTGTCTATAGTTTTATGGATTTTTTACAAGAGATAATATCAAGAATATCAAAAATTAACTAAAAGCTAATATTTTTGAACCATGGACAATAACACTAATGTCTAAAATAGCATTGGCTCTCTAAATCTAAAAGGAAGCCACACTCTAGATTTTTTTACATGGTGTGCGCGTAGCGGCACGACAATGCGAGAACGACTGCCAAGTTCCTATGGGAGAAAGTAATCTCACGATTCGGTTGCCCCATCAAATTGGTTAGCGACCAAGGCACACACTTCATTAATGATGTGATCGCGCATCTTCTATCCACCTTTCTAATTATCCATCGGAAATCCTTGCCATACTAACCTCAGGCAAATGGCCAAGCGGAATCCACCAATACAATTCTAGTAAATGTCTTGACCAAGGTGGTCTCTGCTTCATGCAGTGACCGGGATAACAAGCTGATGGCATCCTTATGGGCTTACCGCACAGCCTACAAAATGGTTATAGGCCAGACACCTTTTAGGTTGACCTATGGAACTGAAGCAATTCTACATGTAGATTTCTTCGTTCCTAGCCTGAGGATCGCACTTCACGAAAGATGGGAAGGGAAGGAAGTATGGATGAAACATCTAATTGAACTCGAATGCCTCTTGGAAACTCGCCTCCTAGCTACCCATGTGCTCATATGCGAGAAAGTACGGTGCAAAAGCTAGTTTGACAAGCATGTCAAGTAGCGCGACTTTGAACAAGGTGACTTAGTGCTCATGTACTCCATTAAGGGACATAAACAGAAAATGAAGTTTAAAGGTCTAGGGCTTTTCAAGGTTCGTGCCATCAGTCGAACTGGTAATGTCGAGACTTTGGAAGGCGAGGGCATAGGCTTCTTCAATGGCAGTTGCATCAAGAAGTATTATCCCCCACGCACCCCTTGCACGAACCACCTATGTTAGAACCATCGATCAAAGTACGAGTAGCCACAATCACGGAGATTAATAAGGAAAATGAGGAAACCGTAGAACCTGCCTACCTTCGCATCACAATCACTGCAAAGCAAACATACACTGTTAATGCCTTAGTCGATGAGGGAGTAGACTTCAATGTCTTAACCCATGATCATTGGATCCATATTGGAAAGCCACAACTACAACCCACTACCGCAAAACTAAGCCCATATGGGGGGCGATCATACGCACTCCTAGGGAAATGTAGGACCGCAGTTTCTATTGAGTCTACGAGCATACCAATGACATTTTATGTTTTTCTAACACTAAAAATACAAGCACCGAATCGCTATTAGGTCCAACCTTTAAAAAGCAAGCTCAATGCAATGTCAATTATGAGTCGCAACGTATCCACTTAGCCATTGGCAATGTCTACATAGTGGCAGCTTTTAGCAAGGGATGCATGCCTCCCACTAGACTCGGAACACCACTGGTAAACACGCATTCATCCAAGTCTAAGGAGGAGGGTTGTGATTTGTTACACCCTCCCAAACCCCTATGCCAGCAACCTATTGAAACCAAGGTCAATGCCCATGAACACCGGTTAAGATGGATCCCTAAACGTCAGAACCTACCACCCAAAAGCAATTGGCTACGCCTTCACAAGGCTAACAACCCAAAAGCAATCGGCCACGCCTTCGCAAGGCTAACAACACAACCTCAAAACCTAGAAGGCCAAAACAAGGCTACAAACAATTACGGGTGATCAAGACGCGATGGGTTCCTAAGACCCTATTGCACGCACAAGGTTATTCTGAGGGTAATGCCTGGATATGGATTCCTAATTCTAAAGTAGCCAAGAACATCAATCAAGTGCCACCCCCACGCGTAACTGTACCCCACCATGCAACGGGTCAAGGCCTAACAGCGCAAAAGGCTCAAGTCACCAAGCACATTGACTCGCAACTGATTATGCACATGAAGACCGACCAAGTCTACCATCCCAAACTTCATCCTATGTTTCAGAACTAGTCTCATGCAACTTAATCAAGACTCAGGAGGCTGCACCCACAAGTAGTGACACCCCATTCGCAGTCCAGCCATCCGAGCCAACCGAACAAGGGACCCAACTACAATCTTAGGAACAACCGAGCCTGCAACTATATGCTGCCCAACTCTCTAGTTCTATCAAACCTCAACCACCTGCAAGCCTTAGACCCTCCTATGAGCGGAAATCATTCTTGTCACTAGCCACGGATCTAGCCGAAGATACGGAGGATGACGTCATTGCTTGCCTCAGACGCTTAGATGCCACATTCATGTCGCTGGCTCTGAGCTACAACCGCTTGGACTTGGACCTATTACAAGAGCCCTTTGCGACAGAAGTTCGTACAATGCCTTGTTCATGGGACACGCTGGAATTTGTATTCGTTAAAGCACCCCACTCAGCTCTGCAGAGTTGCTCCGTACTGAGATATCTACATAGCAAGCCATCAAACAATGACTCATCATGTCATACGATAAGCAAGCCTCTTTTGCTAAACTGATCAGGAATTAGATGAGTTAAAAATGCTTGTTGAAACCAAATCCCCATTCTTACGCACAAGGGACTTTTAATCAATCCCTATATAGGAAAACTTGTGAAATGTAGGAAATGTTGCAATATTTCCTATGTGTGTATGCATGTACTCCCTATGTACAACTAGGAAATCACATTTCCCAAATCTAATAGTAGGAAAGTAAAGGTCAATATGGACTATTTCCTACCTTCTTTTAAAATTCCCTATGTAAGAGTACACATGAATGTAATTCCCTACTTCTCTTTGTAGGGAATCATAGGTCACTATGAATATTTCCTTTGTTATCTCTAAATTCCCTATATAACAGAATTATGAAAGAGTGTCATTTTCTAATTGTAATAGTAGGAAACTATAAGTACATTGATAATTTCCTACCTTCTCTCAAAAATCTTTGTACGGGAGATTATAAGAAATTCAAGCTTTATCTAGCTCGTAAACACAAATCAAAATTAATGAAATTGGAAGTAGCCATATGAAGGTGACCCTAGATTTTCTAACCCCCCCCCCTACACACATATGAACATGTTGCATACACACGTGCCTACATTTACATGTGCACACATACACACAGAAACACAAGTACACATGCTTACGTGTGCACATGATAGACACACAAACATGCAAGCCTCTTTAGTTTTAGTCACAAGGCCATATCTAAATATAGTCATGGACTTATTTATCCCTCAGGCAAGTTACTCATGAATATATGTGTGCATCACATGGGTTCAAAATAAAGTATTTTTAAAATAACATTTTTTACATACAGAAGGCTGTAATATAAAGGGGTTATTTAGAAATTGAATAGAAAAGGGTTATGTTTTGTTCAAGAAAAATTCACAGATTAGGATATTTATAAATAGACCCTGAATGCACATGATGTAGAGGATATACATATAGTAACTTCCTCGAGGTTTATCCTAGCACTAAATGTTTGAAATGACCACCATGTTGTAGAAAAATGAGGCCTCAAACCAAGTAGTTACATACCTATTTTGTGCAACATTACTCTCTTTTCTCTAACTTTTTTCGGTGATATAACCATTTAATGCCTATGTTTTGATATTTCATGTAAACATAGAATATTGTATAATGGCATACATGGCAATGTTTGGATTAAAAACCTTATAGGTCTTCATGCACACCTTACATAAATTGTTCTACAAATCATGGTTATAAGAACAATAGTAAAATACTCATCCTTGCAAGCTTCGACATGTCAATGTAAACATAATCTTGGTCTAGCACTCTCTGACCCTTGGATGAGAAACCATCAAGATTTTGAATGGTTATAGTGTTGACCTAGATGGTTTAAATGGTCCAATTTTTTTGAGATATCCTATTACTCTTGTTAGAAGAAAATGTTGATATTTGTATAACTTCTTTAAATGAGTAAGATGGTGCTTGCCTTTGACTGCCATAGTGAAAATAAGTGTCCAATGAGCCATAATCTTCCTTTAGTAGTTCTTAAAATAGCAAGACACATATGTTGTATACTCTAGATAACTCAAAAACCATGGGATCTCCTAGTAACGCCCCTTATGGACTAACTTTTAGAGGTCCCTAGAAAGGAGGAGTTACATTGTATGACTATTGCAACCATAAAAAAGAAAAATACAAAATACAAAGCAACATAGTTCAACAATCCATTGTGATTGCTTGGTTTGTAGTCATTGTGATAGAGCAATTCTCTAAATGAATGTAAGGATGGCACTATAAGCTTGGGTGGGGCCATAGCCATAAATAATAACTCCACATTTTCTTCTTTATCACAACTCATTCTAGAGTGACGATGCTAGCAAAAATCCATTTTTGAGCTATATCCATGTAATTCGTAAGGAACCTAAGCATATAAATTAAGACAAAAGTATTTGCCATTTGGATCAATGCTCCAGAATGACTAAGGGCCATTTCATATTCATTTGGGGACAAATGTGTGCAACAAAGCCATTAATTGAGGTTGCAATTATCCAATGGGGGATAGAACTATCTTAGTGTTGCTAAATTTGACACGCAAGAGGTGAGTGGATAGTTTTCTATAGTACACAAAAAGAAGTGGATAGCCATTGCCACTAATCAAATGCATACAAGTATCCAAACAAATTTGAAAGCAAGAGAACCCAAATCATGTTTGATCTGTCTTTCATTTATTTTGATTTATGCATTCTGATGTGTTTGTTCATTTGGACATCTATGAAACCTTCCTAAGCCAACAATGTTTCTCAAGGTGATCAAGTTCATGAGTCAACTTTGGCTCTTTACATGCGTAGCCTAGTATGTCTAACCAACAAAGAACCATTCCAAGTCTATCTCATAACCTAGTACATCTAGCCAATATTAGGTAGAGCACCATTCCAAGTCTATTCATAAATCACACTTGTTGGCTTGTGGGGGCTAAAATCTTACAATTATCAAAAGTACAATGCAATTTGGAGATGAGGATACATCTAATGCAATATAGTTATCAAAGATACCATAGAGAAAATTGAATTACACCAATCAAAATACATCACGAAGAGAAAAATTGGATGTGTGTGAAATAGGAACAAAGTTTGATTCTAGTTATGGCACTTGAGCTTTTGGATTACTTGTGCCTATCTGGTTTCTGAAGTGTGCCTCAATCGCTTCAATATTATAGTGTTAGGAGCTAAAAATGGATCCCATTGGGTTTCATGTGCTAATGGAGTCCTAAAAGGCATTTGTCGTTATTAAAGGTAGATTATGTGCTCTCAGATCCACTTTAATTTTCTAGCAAAAAAGGACATGAGAAGTGGGCAATTTTATTGGTATAGTTGCTCTTGATTTGCATCTAATATATTCAACAATCAATTTTTTGCATGTCTTTACTGATATGTAGATAGTTGAGGTATATATTTTTTATTTGAACCTTCAACAAATTTTCAACATCTTGCTAGTTTTACGATAATTCCACGATGCATCATCAGGCTAGAGGCAATTGAAAAAGAAAAAAAAGGGGGCCTATTCCTAGATAAGACAAGAAGGAACAGATTGTGGTGGGTCCATGAGAACCTTGATTAGGGGCTACTACTATCTTTCAAGGGAGGCAAATTATATTTTGGACTTGCATTGAGAAGAAGACCATGGTGATACGTCATGTACCTGCTTTGACACGCAGTCTCATGTCAGCTGGACAGCTTGATGACGCAGGATATCATGTATGTTTTGGAGACTCTACATGGAAGATCACTCGTGGTAGACTTGTGATTGCGAGAGGTGCCAAGGCTGGCAGTCTCCACCTCTTGATTGTATCAACTTCTTCCCTTGATCATGTTTTTTCTATGGGTTCTATCCCACATGTATCTCTTTGGCATGCCTATTTGGGCCATATGTTTGAAGGAAATGAAAATGCTTTCTGGTTTGCAGTACTTACCGCCCCTTGATTATGCATGTTTTGATTCATGTAAGCATTGTCTTTATGGCTAGCAGACTAGGTCTACGCATAAGAAGTCTGGTAGGCCACACATGAGTGAGCCCTTGGCATTGGTACATTCGGATGTCTGTGGGCCCATGCCTTGTTAGTCTATGGGTGATGCAAAGTATTTTGTTACGTTCATAGATGATTTTTCACGAAAAGTTTGGGCTTATCCCATTAAGCTGAAATCTGATGTCTTGGCTGTGTTTTAGAGATGGCTTGCATTGATTGAAAACCAGTCTCGGTATAGGCTAAAATGCCTAAGGACAGATAATGGGGGTGAGTATGTCTCACATGCTTTTGAGCAGTTATGTGATGAGAGGGGTATTAAGCGTCAGTCGACCGCCCCCTATACCCCCCTCAGAATGGTTTGGCTGAGCAGATGAATAGAACCATCCTGGAGCGTGTACACAGTATGCTTAGTCATGCAGGCCTACCACAAAGCTTTTGGTCATAAACAGATCACCTTCTAGTGGTTTGGATTTCCAGGTTGTAGAGGAGGTATGGACCGGAAAACCCCCCTCTTATGCGCATCTATGTGTCTTTGTATGTGAGGCATTTTGCCATGTGCCCAGGGACAAGAGAAGTAAGCTGGATCCCAAGAGTGTCAAATGCATTTTCCTTGGTTATGGGGATGCAGGCGAGATGGGTTACCATCTCTGGGATCTGAAGTCGCGGAAAGTCATCCGCAATCATGAAGTAGTCTTCCATGAAGACAAGATGCATAGGCAGCTTGAGAGAGTTGTTGAGATTCGCAAGGTCATATTTCAGGAGGAGGTGAGAGCTCCTGCACAGCCAGTTGGATAGCCTACAACTGCAGTAGATGCTCGTTGTCAGGGCGTTGGACAGGCAGCAGAGCCTGCCATGAGACGGTCTACTAGAGACAGACGTCCACCAGATAGATTTCAACCCTCGATACATTATGTCTTGGTTACAGATGTAGGAGAGCCTTTCACTTATGATGAGGCTATGGGCAGGGGTGACAGTCACTCCTGGGAGAGGGCTATGCAGTCTGAGATAGACTCCTTGCATAAGAATGACACTTGGGATTTGGTTTCCTTGCCTACGAGCAAGAAGGCTTTGCCATGCAAGTGGGTGTACAAGCTAAAAAGTACCCCTGGACACCCCAAGCCGGCATACAAGGCTAGATTGGTAGCAAAGGGTTTTAAGCATGAGCATGGTGTGGACTTTGATGAGGTCTTTTCTCCTGTGGTTAAGATGACCACCCTGCGCTTAGTCTTGGCTTTGGTTGCTCAGCTTGACTTGGATTTATACCAGATGGATATCAAGACGGCTTTCTTACATGGAGACTTGCATGATGAGATTTATATGGAGCAGTCTAAGGGCTTTGCAGAACCTGGCAGGGAGCACCTAGTGTGCAAATTGAAGAAAATTCTTTATGGCTTGAAACAGGCACCTAGGGAGTGGTATCATAAGTTTGATGCCTCTATGCAGTCAGAGGGCTACAGCCGGAGTGCTATGGATCCATGTCTTTACACGAAGAAAGCTCATGATGGTTCTTTATTGATTTTGGTACTCTATGTGGATGATATGTTGATAGCAAGGATAGCTCATGATGAGCTAGATGCTCTTAAGGCTTAGCTCAAGAAGAGCTTTGAGATGAAAGATCTGGGACAAGCCGCTCACATACTTGGTATGCGCATTACACGCGACAAGTATCAGGGACTCCTCTACTTGTCACAGAGGGAGTACATTCATAAAGTCCTTGAGCGCTTCCGCATGCAAGACGTAAAGCCTATTGGATGTCCATTTCCTTCTTGTGTGCAGGTATCACAGGCTGATTGTCTGCAGACAGAAGAGCAAAAGGCCAAGATGGCCAAGATTCTCTATGCATCCACAGTGGGCAGTCTTATGTATGCCATGATAGCCACTCGTCTAGATATTTCCTTTGCAGTTGGTGTTGTGGCATGCTATATGGCTACACCTAGCAAGAAGCATTGGGATGTCGTGGAGGGTATTATGAGGTACCTAAAGGGCACTGCAGATATGCGCATATGATATGGTAGCCAGGATACAGGAGTCGTGGGGTACACTAACTCTGATTATGCAAGACATGCAGATAGTAGGAAGTCCAGTTCCGGCTATGTATTCACCTATGCTGGAGGTGCTATTTCTTGGATGTCCAAGGTGCAAAAATGCATGGCCCTTTCTACTACAGAGGCTGAGTATGTTGCAGCCACTGAGGCTTGCAAGGAGGCCATTTGGTTGGGTCGTTTAGTTGCTGACCTTGGTATTGATGCTATTCTTACATTGCATTCGGATTCTATGAGTGCTATTCACTTAGCCAAGAATTCGGTCTTCCATGCGAAGACGAAACACATTGAGGTGAGGTATCACTTCATATGTGGGGTCGTTGAGGACAAGTCTTTTTTCAACACATGCATTAAATGTATCTACGTAGGATTTTGATAGTATGGCTAAACATAATTTGATCACACTTTCAGGTGCCCCTTAAATAGGAGCACACCACTTAGTTAGTCACAGTATGAATTACTAAATATTTGAAAAGGGACAACACTAGCTGGGAGTACGTTGGTGTTCAGGTTTTCTCAATCTCAATGTTCAAAATGTGTACTAATATTTCAAGGTCTAGGATGGTGTGAGGTTTTCTTATCTAACATTCACTATATATATTGATATTTTCTGCATATGCAAGTTTCTGTTTCAATTAGCAAAGCATCATCATCAAAAGATGTTTCAAAGAAGAGTAAAGGTTCCAAGGAGGAACCAGAAAAAGAGAGAGAAAGGTGTATAGTTTACCAAGGCAGAAGTATTATCCTCCAGATGAGGTGGTATATATTCTCTCTCTTTTTTGTTTGGGTCTTATTAATTTGTCAAAGCTGTTCTGATTACTTATATACAACATAACTTTATTGGCTCTTCTTTCAGAGGGATCCTCTCAGGATTTTTTATGAGAATTTGTACAAGGAAAACCCTAAAAGTGAAATTAGTACACATGTATGTGTGCAAGCACACACAAGCATGAGAGTTAGAAGGATGCACTGATTTCGGTCATTGACAAGTACAAGAACATTGCCCTCCACTATGCAGCCCGATATGGCCAAAGCTCCTACAATATCAACCAATTTCTTAATTGTTGGGTGAGCTTTGCTGCAAAATATGTGAAAGTTGTGAGGAGTAGCATAGCAAATACAGGTATGAAAAAACCTACATATCAAGGAGGAGCCCAAACAGGCGGTGCCTAGCACTCACATTGAGTAGAAAACTAAGAACACAGGTCACGAAAAGAAGGTGATGCTGAGGAGTTAAGACAATTGGAAACTGGCTAGTAACATGAAGGGCTACATCAAGCAACATCAAGAACCATGGCATGGATTTCATCAAAGGCACCATTAGTAATGTTTAAGCACATGTACTAATTACCAATCTTTTTTGGTTTCTAGCTTGCACGATTTTTGTAGAATGCTACCTTAAGATGATCAAATATGAAATGCCAAAGGATCATGACACAAAGGAAGTAACCACAAATGCTCAGGTGAGAGTTTTAAGAATCGTTCTTGTCCTTTTCTTCAACATGTTTTTTTTTAGTAGTGGATCAAATTTGAAAATATGCAAAATTGAGTTGATTCTTACAAGGACAAGTTTTGTAGCAAATGTCTACAGGCATCAAAAGTGGTGGTTTTGCTAGTCTACTTGAGAGAGGTAAAGAAAGAGATCCTTGGCTCCATTTATGAAAGCAAACCACAACAACTACTTGAAGGAAGAGAGAAGTTTGAATTGTGTTTGAAAATTTAGAGCATATCTTTCATCTCTCAATATTAGGTGGCAAACTTCATATAGTTCATGAAGTGGTTTGAGAAAGCTTTTATGTTATATAAAGTATGGTTTGTTGGCTACATGTTGGTAGGGCCTTTCCCCACTATTTCGGAGCTTGTGGTAGCATATGGGCAATTGAGAAGGGCATATAAGTACATGTCCATACTAAAGTCTTATGCTAAGAAAATAGAACTTCACAGGGGTAGCAAATTTCTTGTTGACATTCTCATATATATTGGTTTTGCTAGGAAAGAAACATTTACATAGGAAACAACTTAAGAATGTGTGATAAATATGATTCACTTGTAAACACAAAAGAGATTTGGAGTATGGCGTCGTGAAATTCTTGAATTGCATGATATATACAATATGGGTGTGGACAGCAGGCCTTGATATATTATGAATAGATGCAACTTGAGGGTTTCTTCACCTTTGCTTGTGCCTTGATAGCTTGTGTTGCTAGGAAAAGGATATTATTGATGGCATTGCATTGGTTGATGGGTATGCAAAACATGATTTACTTGTAGTAGCACAATAAGTTTTGACCAACTTCTAGTCTAAGAGGTGGTTTTATAGAGCTGCCTAATAGGATATCCACCACATGGGCATGATAAGAAATCACTAAACTATTATGAAAGAACATGATACAAGGGCATCTTTCCAAACACTAATAGCCGTTGGTTGTATCAAAGCTATAGTTGAGGGACAAGAAATACATTTTGAGATTGCTAAACAATGGTTTCTAAAATAAGGTATTCTAGCTGGCAATGCATTGTTAGACATGTATGCAAAAAGTAGGCTGCTTACAAAAGTGTAAGAGGTGTTTGAGAAGCATAGTTTTGATTCTAGTCTCATGGAATGTACCAATTATAGAATATGTACACAATGGGTATGTTGAGTAAGCATTGAAACTTCTTGAATAGATGAAAGTGAAAGTGTTTTATGTTGACTTTGTCACTTTTGGTTGCATCTTGAAGACATATGGGCACATCCAAAATCTTGCTATGAATTCACAAATTTTTCCATTTTGGTTATATCCATCTACAAGTGTGTATCCTAATCATGGGATAATCTTTTTGCTCTTGTCTTAATAGGTGCTACAATGGTGAGAAGAGTTAGTGCAACATTGATGCTGAATTGTAGGGTAGGCTATATGTGCCATCTAAGTATTTCCTAATGCTCATGTGAAGTACATGAGTGTTAGAAACATCCTATTGATGTGTAGGAACTCAATGATCAATGGTTCTTGTATGGGCAAGTAGTATTTAAGCATTCAAGGTCTAAAAGCATGTATTGAGGCTGATGTTAGGGAAAATTGTATTGGAGGCTTGTTATGTCAAGGAAGCAAGAGATTCTTCTAAACAGATACACTTTAATATTTTTCGTTGCATGATATTTTCAAGCTAAAAGGCAATGGAGTGAGAATAGAGGAATAATGCATAACTTTTCCCTTTTCTTCACAGATATGGATTGCATGAGCATATCATTCTCTCAGGAGCACAAGGGTCAAGAAGGTACCCATACGACTCGGGGGGGTCACCTTATAGAAGCCCTCTATATAACGTGCGTTCAAAGGATACTTAAAAAACCCCTTTTTAAAATTTTTTCACTATTTTATATACCCCTTTTGTGAATTTTGAAGTCAATAGTTATATCCCCTCTGTAAATCTAAAATTCAAATTGAATGTGCATTCTCATGGCCCCTTCTGTACAATTCAAATTAAAACATAATACTATAGTATTTTAGCCATGGAAGTCTCACAATGATCCAAGATGGATATCCAAACATGATGTTAATATTATGAAACTTTTACAATAGCATTGTAACATAGAGCTATACACAAAAGACTCCAAGATCCACATGTCCAAAGCATGTCTTATACATTTGGATTGTGTAGTATGATAAAGGTTGTATGCTATAAAAAAGAATAATACATAAGTATGTTGACTTCATTACTTTTACGACTAGCCATCTTTAGAGCTTCCGCTCTGTTGTATCAATTTTTCTTCTCATAGCATGATTTAGTGCATTATCACCATGTTCTTCTTGTATTTCTAAGATTCTCTTCTCTCTCAGTGTTTATTGTACACACATTATGACCACAAACCTTACTCTCTCTCTGCATCATCACACATCTTGACATTGAGTCACATATGGTAGAAGACTACTCTATACTCCACCTTTCTGAAAGGAAGGGCAACTGTGGGCTACTTTTTGCCACTCCAACAGATAACACTTGGTTGACCTCCATTGATCAACATCTCCAACCCAATTTGAATCCATCCGACCCGTAAGAACCAAAGGTGAATCTTCAATACCCTTTGGATAATGAGTACAAGATCAAACGCCCCCTCGAAAACTACAAAATCCTCATAGCAAGCTTTCAATGAACCACCTTGGGTTCACTAATTAACCTAGCCAACAAACCTACATGAAAGCATAAATCAACCCAAGTGTTAAGAAGCCAAATCAAGGACCCAATCAACTGTCTATAGAGGAAGCATCCACCATTAGTGAATTTCCATAGGCCATAGCTTTCTAGTTTGGATCCATAGGAGTAGAAATGGCCTTATATCCATCTATCTCAAATGTGGCCAAAAGCTCTTACACATACAACTACTAGGAGATGAAAACCCCCTTGGAGTCTAGTAAATCTTATGACCTAAAAGAAATGGAGAAGACCGATATCTATCATCTCGAACACCTCATGTAGTGCCTCCTTAGTCTACATGACCTTCTAGATATGTCACCTATCAAGATAAAATCATCCACATAAAGCACGAACAATGCATGCTCTCCAACTAAGGTGTGGATATACAACTAGAGATCAGAAGAGGAATGTCAATACCCCAACTTCCCTTGGAGAAACGAGTATATCTTCTCATTCCAAGCACATGGAGCCTATTTGAGGCCGTAAAGGGCCTTCGACCTATACACCTATCCACTTGATGATGGAAAATCCTAATGACATTTTATGATGGTTAGGAAGAATTTGAGATGATGTATCAATACAATTATCATTCAGTAAGACCTCCATAACATCAGACTTTGCCATATCCTGTAAGGAAAAACCTCCTGAGAGCAATCTTTTGGTTGTTTACTTGGTACATGGCAGTTTTTCGGAGGATCCTCCCAAGTAGGGGCAGGCGATGGCACCCCTATTCCTCCTTCCCTAAGCCCCAAGTGCAAGCACACCACTTTGGACTTGCCTTGGAGACAATTAATGCTGCCTTGCCAGTCCTGCAGTAACAATTAACGCTACCTTGCCAATCCTTCAATATCAAACCCCAAGTGTAAGCACGCCACTTTGGCCTTGCCTTGGAGACAATTAATGCTGCCTTGCCAGTCCTGCAGTAACAATTAACGCTACTTTGCCAATCCTGCAATATCAAACCCCAAATGCAAGCAAACCACTCTGGCCTTGCCTTGGAGACATTTAATGCTTCCTTACCAATCTGTGCTCAAAACAAACAACACAGAGGTCGTCTTAAATCATTTCATTTATGGCCACAAGAATTCCAATCGAGATGTGAAGGGAAGCAATTTCCTGCACCTCCATCTGCAATAGGTTCATCCTCTCCAATACCTACTTATCCATCCTTTACGGGACTCGACGTCTTCTCTTGCCAGAACACTCCCCTTGTCAGGAAGACGCAGACTTAGGCTAGCAAAGATGCAAGTCGGTCAAAGAATACATCGTCAGTCCAAATTTCTCCACGTCAAGGCGAGCAAAGATGCAAGATGGTCAAAAGGATGCCTCATTAGTCCAGATTTCTTTGTATGCTTGCAAAGGAAAAGGAGAAGGATTACTAAGAAAAGGAACAAGTAGCTGAAGCCAAACATGAATCATCTGGAGAATGGCCGCCCGAATGTGACATTGAACAGGAAGATCTTATGATCTATCCAGTTATTCAATCTCCTCATCGTATTTGCCATTGCATGCAATTCTGGAATGACTAATCATGAACTCATGATCTCATCAATGTTTGTCTCTCCTGTGTGCAGTCTGGAATAAAAGCTAACAGTCAGAAATGGCGTCCCAATGATCAAGTGCCTCTTGATTTGATGAGATAGAACACAGTGAACGGTTTGTTTGCCCCTGAACTCATTAATGTCTGTCTCTCCTGGGTGCAGTTCTGGGATGGAAGCTTAGTGTATAAGATACCTTCTACCTGTCCTTCATCAATATTTAAAGCTAGCTCCCTATGAACAACAATTCTTGTGCATTGACACCTTTGAAAGCTCTACAGCAAGCAACACAGCTGAAGCAGCAAAACCTCCATAAATGGTGCTTGTAGACTTTAAAAGCTCCACACCAAGCAACACATCTGAAGCAAAACCACCATAAATGATGCTTGTTGGCAAGCTTAGTTGATGAAGAAGCTTGGTATGGAATGCTTTTGCAAGGTAGAAGTCATAAAATCAAGGTAGGAGTAGAAATTTTCCATGAAATCTATGAAAGAAAGTTGGAAGAAAGAGAAGAAACCCTGTCTTTTAAAAAAGTAACTCAAGATTGGTCTCCATTAAAGACTGTAGCTTTCATTTTGTCCATGTTACCCAAGATTTTGGTCAAAATTTTAGTCACAACCTGCCAAAATAGCTGAAGCCCGCCATTATCCACTAGTTCATGCCAAGAACCTCCATCTTAGTCATAGTTTGTGACAAATCTCCATGTGTGACCACGGTTATGGAAGAACTAACTCCTATGACTAATTTTTAACTATGGTTTTCACTCCCTAGTCACCGTAACTAGATCTAATGCATGAAAATGACTTCTGACAGGATCAAAACTAATGCTCTGATACCAAAGTAATGAAGCTAGCCTAGCTTATCCTAAAATAGCCCCCATCTAAGACTTATGCTAAGACTTATGCTAGTCCCATTACTCTATAACCATGTGGGTATCACTATGTGGGTGACATTGCTGGGTCATGTAGAGGGTAACTATTAATGATGCTGCAATTCTGGACATTGATATTTATTTGCTCCTGGCTGCCTTAGATGGTCCTCCAATGGCTGTAGATCAAACCAACAATATCTTCTTCCTCTCTCTTGCAGGAGGCTGAGTGAACTAAATCCATCTCTCAAGCCCCCAAAAATGTCTCTTCAGTTTGCATGGGCATTTTTGCCAAGTGGTAGCCTTCTAAACCCATTTTCCAGCATTATCCAGCTGCTAATTAATTTTCAAATTTAATCATTCAAAAAATTAATTTCAGTCCAAATTTAAATGTGCCCATCCATAATTAGCTTTCCTAGGCCATTTGCAACTTGGAGTACTCCCCAACCTTTAGTGAACCTTAGATTTAAATATTAGTGCTTGCCATACACTCTGTGTTTCTCCTCGCGATCCCTACTATCTCCCTGATATGGTATGAGTGCATGCCATCCCATCATTTTTCTTGAGAAGGACAAGGCAAGCAAAAGGAAGGGAAGAAGAGGTCCAAGAAATCAAAGTAATCTTCTGACTTTGATACAAATACAAAAGGGAACCACAACGGGTATTCAAAGTATCCACACTATGGGAAGACCTCACACCTTCAAAAGAAGTGTTGGAAAAAATACCCTCACCTTCGCCCAACCATCAACTTCAAGCTCCATTTTGAAAATCCTACATGTTTTCAACTTAGGATTTCATCTTCTCTCAATCCATGGCCTTACTAGACTAGGTACTTAAGTTGTCTTCACCAAGAAAGCCATACTCACTACAGATTCTTCTTCAAGGGCCATTCTTATGACAAGTTGATAGGATTTGTAGTTGTATAGGTTCCATGCCCCTTCTTGTAAAGGGCCCTCTGAGGTAGTTTCCTGATGCCCCCTTCATTCCCATTTGTGTACCATGCATCAACAGATTCCACCCCACCCCCACCATATATTTTGGTCGTTTCCTCGGACCCCCATCCCTTTCAAAGGGGAACAATATCAAAGATGCAACTCTAGATTCCCTAGCCTTTGTGTTTTAGAGAGGGATACCCAAGATTGTGAGGAACTTCAAGGATTACAATCCTCCACAAGCCTTTTCTTCATGTGACGGTCTCTTTCCTTCATCATCGAGATACCATCCCATACCACTTGCATGCCTATTCCATGGCCCTTTGTCCCTATTGTTCTTTTACTTCTTGGTTGGCATTCATCATTGATGGACTTCATCGATAGTGGCACTCCTACCACCCTTGGATCTAGTCCATCTTCTTTGGCCTCCCACCACATCTAGGATCTAAGAGGGGATATTAGCAATCATGTCTATCATGTCTCGTCATCTCCTACCTATGTGTCCGAGCTTAAGTGTTTATTGGAAGTTGCACCAATACATTTCATTTCTATCGTGATGGCCACTTTGGCAATGGGCAAGCTCACCTAGGTGCCAATATTTTGGGCCTAGTCGATTGATATACTAGTTGAGACTACAACTTGCCCATTTATAGGTAGCTTGCCCCCTCACTCCACTAATCCATCATCCACTCTTCATTCATCCAGCCCTCCTCATTCTATCTCATCCCCCTCTAGCACCCACACAAATGCTCCGAGCTGCATGTTGGGGCTAACTATTGCAACCTTGTTAACTATTGCTTCTAACTCTTAAGTTTCTTTCAAGCCTCCTCTATTCTCTCCAAGTTCACTTTCCTTTCCATTATGCCCTCTCACAAAACAATTTGGCTACCTACATCCTATGATCCTTTTCTACAAAACATGTTGCTCATCATTTCCCTTTTCAAGTGATCCACTACTACACATTCTCAAATGTCACCATTTCTAGCCTGTGCAAGTTGCCCCATCATCATTGTCTAACTATTGCTACTACATTTGGGATTCGTCTCAATGCAACATCCTCTTGGAGCTATTTCCAACATCTCTAACTCCATCAACTCACCTCCAATCCTAGCCCTCCAGACATGAAGATCAAAGGCCTCCTTGTACATACTTCATTTTGATACACTCTTCTCTCATTGAGCATTCAATTAGATTGTATTGCCATATGCCTTGTAAAAATTGTGCCTTCTCTATTGCCCTAGCATTTCCTTAGAAGTGACCCTTCTCACAACAAGATTGATAATCTTTTGAACTTTCTACTCAAGAATCCAAATAGACTTTGCAAGTAAAATATTTAGCATCTAAAAGACCCCAAACATAACAATTGAATTGTGATCCAAGTTAAGGAGATGGTTCTAAGTACAAGTTTGTCTAGATTGCACCAAAATCCTAGCCTTGCACAAGCTGAAATAGGTCAAGCAATGTTCACATCTCAAGCCCACGACACCACAAAGAGGAAAACAAGTTCAATAATCCACATAACAATGATGGATGATCACAATACTTTGAGACTCCCCCTTCAACACCCCTTTGAACCTATGATTTCTTGGTGTTCTATAATACCAAATAGCACTATGAAGAATTTGACATTCTCCAATATCCCTTTGACATAATATTTTAACTCTGGAGTCTGTCCAATGGCTGCTTTAGCAACCACTCCAGTGAGCAGCCTACTAGACATAGATGCAATAAGTGCAACCACTATAGTAGGTGCATTTTTTGCATCTAGCCTATTAGACAACCTCATCTTTTCTAGATGCAAAAAATGCACCTACTAGACATAGATGCACTTGACTAACTAATGCACTGACAACTGTCTGCGCCCAGCCTAGCTGTGGTCTTTTGTTGCCCTTAGTTAAGAGGTGGGCCTACTAATTACATATTTGGCAAGTGATGGTGAATACCTCAGTCTCTCGTAACTCGTACTGCAACTGCCTTGATCGAATATTGTGGTGATGTTCCTAACCAAGGCCTTTACAATAGTAAACTCACATAACCTGCACATGACAGCATCCACCAGATAAGTATATACAACCGAAACATGTAAAGATGGCTTCAATTGTACCACACACAGGTCCAATCAGACAGCTCCTTGAAGAAATGCTCCTCTTTGTCTAGATGATTGTACTAATGTGGAGCAAATTATTGCATCAAGAAGGTCTCTGGACTTGAAGTGTTAGTATATTTAAGTTCCAAGGAACAATTAAAAGGCATACATTTTGTTTTTCCTTGAACTGTTGTGTTTTCCAATTATGTAACTTGAAATCAATGTAAAGGACAGAAAAGCTCACATTGATCGATTGCTTGTGTTATTGGTTAAGTTATACCATCAAATCTCACTATTGTTCTAACTGAATAGAGAATAGAGAGAGAAACATGGGGCACTTCAGGTCAATCATCCTGAACAACACAAGAATTCAACAATTAGCTCGCAGTTCAATCTCACACAAACAATCAAAAAAGCACAGATACCAACCCAAACAGTGGAGTAGTAAGGGATCACAACCACAGGCAACAATGTAATCAGCCTTTGCAAAGCAGTCCCAGCTCTCCACAACAGGTGTAGCAGCAAAAACACAAGGTGCAGCCATCTATAACAATAGAAAACAGGTTTCATGATTCAAGAATGATGTCATCCAGCTGTAGAAGAAGCTCCACAGTAGAAAATGTAGGTTACATCAGCTCAGATTAGCAGGTAAATAGGTCACCCAACATGAAGCAGGTTGGGAAGCAGCAAATGCAAAGATTGCAGACATGTAATCAATGTAAATACAGCAGCCAAAACAGTCATTTTTTATACTATGTGAGAATGCACAAATGAACAGAAGTGATAAAAGACAAATCATGAAAATAGTGAAGAACAAGAACTCAAAAGCGAATGATGAATGGGCAATAGGATCCATAAATGAAAGCATCAGATGTACAGTACAGTGCTACAGAAATACCAACATGTGTGATGACCAGCAGTGCATTCAGTCTCCCTCTCTCCAAGTGGATGTAATCGAATACAACAATACTAAGTGAGTGGAAAGGGGCACATAAATAGGCCATAGCATCAGACAGAAGACAAGAAGTTACCATCCTCATCTTGATGAAAAAAGCTTATACATACCTTTTCAGATATAACCAACAACTCTTCTGTTGTGTCACATTTGCAACCAATGACAAGTTGCTCTTCTTCCTCTCCATGAGCTCAAAACGTCTCTTTGCTGTTGCGTTCTGTGCAAGAAGAGCACGTTGGCTGTAAGACATCCTGCTCTTAGGAGGATGGGGAACCTGCCTTTGTGCTGGACCTCGCAAGGAAGTCTGATTCTCTGCCAAAAACTGCTGCATAGAGGCAGCCACATCTTCGTTTAGCTTCCTATGCTACACGAGCACCTCCACCATCTGAATCAGCTCGAGCGCAGTATGAAGCTTCACGCCATTCTGGTTCAGGGTTGCACGGCCCCCCTACTGTTTGTTGATCAGCACAATAGCATCGGTGAGACATTAGTGAGCGGAGCGACAGTCTTGAGGACAAAGGCGCCGCTGGTGACGAGGTCCTCAAGGACTAGCCAGGACTGGCCAGGGCAAAAGACGCCCTCGATGGACTTGCATGTGACGTAGTCCTTGACCTCCTTCTGGTGCAAGACAATGGGAACGGCCCGAGCGAGGGAGATGGCGGTGGCAATGGGGAGTGCGGTGTAGGGGACGCCACAGATGACGTCGAAGTAGAGGGAGGAAACGGTGCACCAGATGGCCTGTGCAACCTGCACAAGCACGTCAGGGAAGAAGACGATGAAACGGAGGTTGATGGATCTGGGGGAGGTGATGTCGCTCTTGAGCTTGAAGCTCCTGAATTTGATTGCCTCAGCCTCATGAAGAGCTAGCACAAGCTTGTCGAGCTCGGAGAGATGTCCATGGTGGCTCGCTCGCCCTCTCTCTCTCTCTGTGTTAGCTCAACAAACTGATGTCAAACAAGTAGATTTCGATACTTTGAGTATACCCTTGTAGCTCTAAGGTTACGTTATTTGTAACACACAACATTAATGCAACCACATCTTAACTAGCAGAATTATTTAAATTATGAAAGAATGATTGTTGGTTCTATTTATGAAATGTCACAAGTAGCAAAATATCCCGGTCTCAGTGTTCATGAAAAATACTTTTGGTAGCAAATACAAAAACCTTTAACTTATAACTTTGGAAGGATTCTTGAATCAAATTACATGTATTTTTTCATTTTTATAACTAAAAATTTTCAAGGGTTCAAGGTTTAAAACCTTCTTCTTTAAAAATTGAGGGTATTTTTGAAATTTTTTCAATTCACTTTACATTAAATCTTGGATTTTTGGTGAACACTCCTCAAGCTATAGTTTTTTGTTTACTTCTTCTCCCATATGGAAGCCCTAGCATTTGTTTTGAGCAGGGATTCAAGAATTTCCACTGAGAAAAAATTCACAAAAACCATTAATTGCTTTGTTTCTAAACCAGGCCCAATGGATAAAGTTGAGTTGTATTGTATTTGTCTCCTTTTCCTACTTGTCAATTTGGAATGTTCTAGAGAAAGCACGCTTGGGGGAAGATGATGACTACGAAGAAGAAGATTATGAATTTGATCCTATCTTTAGGTTATATGCTCCACTACAAGATATAGGAAATATACCGATGTCTAAAGTGATGAAAATCCAACTTAGTAGCTGCATTATCTTCCTTAGCATCAATAAGAGAACCAAGAAAATCATGCACAATGACATCTTCATTACAAAAGCCATAATCCTTGAGCCTAGATTCTACAAATGTGGCTTCTTAACATGAGTGGAAGACAATGATTGGCTGATCTTCTTGCCTTCTATGCAAAGAGGGGGGGTGCTATCCATACTAAGATGCGATTTACTACTACACTATTGTACCACTTCTATTTCGACCACTATCCATGGTAGTTTACAAGGTTGAGTGAGTTGAGAAACCTCTTGATTGCCCTCCCCCAACACTTCTAATATGCCTTGATGTAGCCAATGCCTAATTTTAAGGACTCTTTTTTTCCAATATCCACAACTCATAACTCATAAAGTGGGCCACTTTACTCAAGATAGTGAGCCACTTAACTTGAATAAAGTGTGTCTAATTTTTTGGAGCCATGCACTACCTTGCCACGCACCATTTTACTAGCATATGCCCTAAAGGGCAATGCCAATAAAATTGCAAGGAGAGGGAACAACTATGAATGCTTTGCCTCACCCAACAAAAGCACCTATGTTGCCTATAATCCTCAAACTTGGAAGTTTTCTAGATTTTAATGTGAACACAAGGTAAATTCACATTGATGAAAAGCTATGATAGAATCCACCCCCCCCCCCTCCCACATGCTAGTTGTAAATATTTGTCTCGTGAGAATATATATGCCTTTAAGTATTGATTCCCCTCCCCCCATCTTCCCCCCACTCATCCCCTTACCACCCCACACACCCCCTCCCTCCCCCCCCCCCTGTCTCCCTAAAAAAGTATGCTTCTGAATTTTTTTTAATAAAAAGACCCCTAATGTAAATTTTACATGAGGTGCATTTATAAACCCCTTCTGTTTTTGGAAAACTGTAAGTCAACATAATAAAAATACCCTTTCTTTTGAACTCACGTGGTATATTACATGTTCTATAAGGTGACCCCCCCGAGCATACGATGGGCAATAGTGTGAAGAATGGGCTTCTTATATATCATCATGCTCAGATATAGTGAGAGGGTGTTGGGGTGACAATAGACTTGTATCTTATCAACTGAGGGGTGAGGAAAGAGATTCTATTTTCTATTTATGGCTCTCGTTTTTATGTGGTGGTACATATATAATGTAAATTTTTATGTTTTTTTGATGCATTTAGGAGGCTAGATAGGCTATGCTTCAGGAGGGTCGAGAATTGGGTCCACAAAGAACAGATTAAGCACTATAGGTGGCTGCCATGATTTGGCCCTTCTCATTGAAAAGTTTTACCATGTGATGCCATGATCATTGCTCATTGATGTAGATTATTACCATGTCAGTTTGAGAATTCAATAATCAGACGTTGATCCACTCCTAGGTCAAATATTGACTACCTACTTTTGAGTTGTTTAAGTACTGGTGAGCCACATAACCTATGGCAATCATTTTTTAAGCTTGTCCCTCTCAGTAATTGGCAAGGAGTCATCATCAAGAATGAGTGCAGACCTTAACCTTTGCAGATCTATCATGCATGGTATGACAACATACAAGAAGCATCTAGATACCAAGCCAATCGAGAGAGAAGCATAGATCTTCTAGGGTGGTAGACAGGGGCTCTATTTATGACAGCTTATAGGATGCATCGTCTACAAATAAGGAGGCAGTAGAAGAAAAGAAAGATATCCAATGGAATAAAATTTTGGGGGTTCTCAAAAGTCTTATTGCCTCGAATTTTTTCACAAACTGCAAGTTTAAAAATCTGAGCCTGGTGGGACATAAGTCAAGGATCATCATACACCGCAGAGCTCTCTGGACTCCCAGCCTAGTGGAACTTCTTGTTCAAGTCCAAAAGCTTCAGAGAGGTATGTTGTTTCATTGAGCCTTTCTATTTTCCTTTCCATTTAAGTTTAAATACTGTTTAAAAACAAGTTAAGATGTTTGGTTATGGTCACCCTATTCATTGCCATGAGAACCTGCTGCTATTTGAGTTGTTGCTGGTCATGACACTGCTGTTGAAGGTTGTTGAGTACTGCTTCTTACAACCAAGGAACTTTTGCTGTCATCAATAGATGTGATGTTGTTGCTACCCCTTTCCATACCTATAGTTTATAGCCAAATGAATCCAAGATTTATTGGTGTCAAAATTTGGAGATGAGAGCTAGGGAACAATTGGTTACGCAAGCAGTAATTGAAAGGAAATTTGCTTTGCCCAAAATCAAATCTCTGAGGCTATAATGCTTGCCTTTTTGTGTCAAGATAGTGGTTTAAATGCCATGGGGTGCTGCTCCATAGCTACATGGATCTTAAGTATGGACTGACAGCATGCGAGGTTGCATGAGTTCACATTCTTGATATTTAGCAAGCTTTTGTCCAATTATGCTAATTAAGGGGTTGAGGTTTCCCCGACTCTAGCTCTTGTTTGAGTCCAATAAAAGTGGTACATATTAATGTTGCTTGCAACTTACTCGGGCATCTATTTGATATTGACCAATTTCTATTTGATGTTGACACTTGCAGAACAACTTTGTGGACTTAGTATGTCCACGGCAAGGCCAAATGGTCATGTAATAGGAGCAGTAATTGCAGGTCCATTAAGAGTACCAAGTTCAACTTAGGTAGTGATTGGAACCTTTTGTTTTTATAAATGAAGAACTATTGTTCAAACTTACTGATAAATGACAACTCTGTGAGAGCTGCTATAGAACATGGCCATTATGTTTGTCATGGTTCCTTCAATTTTGTACTATTGTTATTGAGTTGCGATGTTTTAAGGGATTGCCTTGAACATCAAGCACTTGCAACTGCTAAAGATGTAGCAAAAGGAGTAGCTGAATTATAGCAGAGCATGACACAATGACTTAAGCTTGATGTAGAAGATAGTATCCTAGAAGACAAGGCTGTTGATGAATCTATAGAAATCACGGGTCAAAATCTCCAATGTAGAAATCACGGGATCAAAGCCATTTGGATCTGATCAACAGCCCATAAGCACTACATGACACTAGAGAGCAGCCTCAAGCACTAGAAAATGCAACACCCACCAGGCGTTGAGAGTCCAAGAGTCTCGAATCTCCCTCTGGAGTTCCTCTTAGGCCTTGCTTTTGCCTTTTTGGCCAGCCATCTGGATGCAGTCCACAGGACCTCCTGTCAGTAAAAGGAGCGTAACTTTTTGTGGAGAACTCGGATTGATGAGATTTTTGGCTAAGGTTGGAGAGAACAAAGTCCTCTTTGAGATGAGCTATTAAGCTTTGTAATAGAAAATTATCAGAATTTTCTACAATGGAATTACTGTGCTTGTCCTAGAGCGGTCTGCACCCTGTCCACAGTGACCCTAGTGCACAAAAATGGGCATAACTTTAATGCTTCAAATAATAAGCAGTCCGTGGGTCTTGGCGGTTGAGCGAGAGCTCCCACAGTATTGGACTGACAATGACAGTGACACTAACTGAAAGAGGAAAGGATAATGATATTGTATTCACCATTATGAAAGTGATAGTCAAGTACAATGCTTCATAGAAGTTGGGTTGTTCCACTGATCTCCTCACTATGTATATGGGATTTAGGACAGCTCTTCTTGGAGCATACATCATTTTTCATTTCTCAACAACTCTGGCCCAAGTTTGTTGTAGTTATAGCTTGATGTATTTTCACATTATAAAGAGCTTTTATAAGTCCATTGATATTCAAGTATTAAATGGCAACAATACCAAGGGATATGAATATTAAGCAAGGTCCACTCCATGTGAGCATGTTGAATGATCTAAATATGTCTACTCATAGAGTTCTCATATCGTATATTCCAGACCATATGTGAGACCACTCTGATACAAATTATTAGATTTAGGGTTGTAGGAATGCAAGTATGCAACTTGGAAGAAGCTGGAGAGAGTGCAACTCAAATTATATTTAGATGTATCAGAGAATATTTATAAGGCTAAGTATTCTAGAGACATATATAAGGCTCAAGGAAAAAGCCTTCTAAAGAGGGAAAAAGTTCTTTAGTGGTCCTAAGTCATGTGCTCACACACATTACTATCGAAATAAATCAAGAGTGACCATAAAGTGTGGACACATAAGAGCATTATGTAAAGAGAGAGAGAGAGAGAGAGAGAGAGAGATAGAGACAGAGAGAGAGTGTGTGTGTGTGTACTAGAAAGCCTTTTTGCACTCCACCCCATTCCTATGTCTACCTTGTTCAACTTTCCAAATGATTAGAAAGTTTGGCATTCAAAATTCGAATATATTTATTTTGTATATTAGGTGATCCTTTTTTTTCCTTTTGTATTTTTGGTTTTTTTGCCAAAAACAAGTCTATGTAACATTAAAGAAGACTTTCTTACAATAATATTTCCTAGGCAAGTAAAATCTTTGGTATAACTATCTTATTCCACTTCCAAACCCCATCAATCTATATATCACTAGAAAGCTCTTGAAGAATAAGATCTAAACATGCAATCTACACAACAAATTGGAGTTTATTTACAAAGAATTTACTGTACCTCTATTTTTAAAGAGAATGTTTTAGTTAAGCTTCCTTATAGGGTTATTTTAAGATCTAAAATTTTCCTAATGCTCTCCTTGAATGATAAATTACATTGTCAAGTACTTACCCCCTTTATTGGATATGAAGATACAAGAACATATTGATGATTGGCCACTTCCTACCAAGACTCCATCTAAGGAATAGTTCAAAGAGATCATTACTACACAAGATGCTATTATTCTCAAAAAACTAGAGCATTGGACTTAGCTTTTATAAATCTAAAAAGGTATATGAGAATGATCTAATTAGTTCAATTATAATTTGGTTTTTAATTCTAGTATTGAAATATTCAAACAATTTGTTAAGTTGGAAAGCGATTCATTAAGCTTGTATGATTCTAATTTTAAGAATTCTAATGTTTTTCTTATTGTGGTTGATATTTAAGGTGTCTCATTTGTGTATGCATAAGACTATGAAGAGGGAGAGAAGAAAGCACGAACAAGCAAGTCAAATGCTTTTAATAAGGGTAGTAGATGAGACATACTATCTTTGGTTAGAGTACTTGTAAATTGTAATCCAAGCCAAGATTTCACATACTTGAGTTTCTCTATCTTGTATGTAAGTCAAGCTTTGGTTTTCAAAGCTTTATGTACATATTATAATGGAATGAATACTATTGTTTGGTCATTCTTGTTCTTGTTTCATATTTGCATTGAACATTTGGTTGTATCAAGCTACTTCATTGTGTGCATACTAGCATGCAAGAAGACGTGGAAAAAACTAGGGTTGTAGAATTATGGCTTCAACCCTTGTTTTAAAGTCAGCAGCCCCCAGTGCCGCGCGCCCCCCCCCCCCCCTTTTCGCTTGCAGACATTATATCCATTTGTGCATAGGAAATTATGTTTGTTGCCACATGAAAATTGCAAATGGGGAATGTTTAAATGTTTGTTTAAGCTCACATGAAAACGATCGTAAATGAGAGAGAGAGAGAGACAGAGAGAGAGAGAGAGAGAGAAACGTTAAACTACTTGCACCTTGAGTCGTCCTTTCAAGGAGGAGCGCCCAATCAACTAGACGGATTAACCTTCATACGCACATGTTGCCAAACTCCATTCTATTAACCAATTTGTTCAGTGCTGACTGACAGAGAGAGAGCCTGAGTGAGAGTAAGAGTGAGAGTGAGAGAGAGTGAGTCCATTCTATTAACCAATCTGCTCAGTGTTGACAGACAGACAGAGAGAGAGTGTGTGTGTATGAAAGAGTGAGTGAGAGTGTTGACAGACAGACAGAGAGAGTGTGTGTGTGTGAGAGTGAGAGTGAGATCAGTGAGTGTGAGTGTCTGAAGTGACTCGTGAGTGTGTGTGTGCGCGCGCGCGTTTGGAAACAAAAGAGAGAGAAGCTCATCTCAATTTCAACCGTACTAGAAGAGAAGCCAGGTGCGCCCAGTCAACCTCAACCGCCATGTAGTATTGGGCTTGTTTTATTTTCTGAGCAGCTGGTGGAAAGCCGGCGGATCATGAGGTGGGAATTGCATTGCATCCTCAGATATTGTGAGCACTGAGCCAGTCTCCCACCGACCTCGTCAGCAGGGCATTGTAATCCTCCTCATATTCGATGAGCACGCCACTGTTGAGAGAGAAAATGACCGAGTAGGTGTTGACGGAGGTGCTGAGGACTTCGGTCTTGCCATTGGGCGTGTAGCGGGCTTCCACGGTGGTGTAGAAGATGCCGTAGTTGACAGGGTCGGTTGAATTGGGCCTCTGTATCCAGAAACTGGAGAAGAGGGTGAGCTGCTCCTCTTGGCTGTTGCTGCCGGACAGCCTCTGCGACAGGCTCTGCACAGACTCCTCCGCTCGCGCGATGTCTTCGTCACCCGCCCCCACCGCCCGCAGCCCTTCTGTTACGATGCTTACCAGGTCGCGCACGAACTGGCTATGATTGTCGGAATCATGAACGGCCTCCTGCTGCCTGTAAAACGTCATCAGCCAGTGCGGCGCAATGAAGTCGTTGAGGTACGCGCGGAACTTATCGAGGACCACCCCCTCGTCCAACGCCATATCGGCGGTGAACCCGCTTAGCTCCTGAGAGGCGCTGGCTATGGTGGCGGCAGCTTGGTCGTGAAGGGTGATGTCTGCAAAGATGTTGTAGTCGCTGGGGGAGGACGAGGCTGGTGGAAAGCTGAGGTCTATGCCAGCCCCTGAAGCAACGGCGGACGTGCGCACGTCGTTCCTGGGGCTTATCTGCACCGACCGGGGAGTGACGCCGAGGCGCCCGGTCGAGTGAGCCGCCGGTTTGCTAGCGACAGCAGGGGCCGGCTGGGCATGGGCTGCAACCCACTCCTTCACTGAAGCAAGGGAGCCTCGTTGGCGGCAGCGATCGACAAAGCCCTGGAACCAGGCTGAGTCCATGACTGACTAGCTGAAGCGAATGTAATTAAGCTGATTGCACTAGACTGGCGCTCAATGCAGGACTAGTAATATGCTTGCAATATTGCATGTGGCGATGAGAGGCTGGTGCGGACCGCAGCCGGCTTTTATAGCCGGCTGCGGATTGCAAAGGCAGCCACGCCCCCACTACTAGTACCAGTTCACTCACGTGCACCGCCCACTTTGTCCAGGGAAAGAAATTACAATTTACAACCCCAATCACCATTTTAGCTACATAAATGCATTGTTAAGCATCCATTAAACTTAGTTTTTTTAATGCGCTTGCTCAATGCTCATATATTCATAAAGGTCGAAAAGGTGCATCATAATGACGCGGCGAGGCACTGAGCCTTATAACATATCTTTTTATACGTCACCTTATAAGTCCAATCTTTCTCCTTGATCATTCTAAGCATTGACAGCAACTCAAGCTTACATTGATCGATACCATTGTGAGGCTTTTCTCTCTTGGCATTTCTAAAGATCAGATTGTTTGTCTTAGACCATATCAATCGAAGTGCTAGCCCACTGACTAGGCTAACAAGCTTCCAAGTGATAGGATTCAAACTTGCATGGCCTCCAAAGAGGATTGTTGTCATCCAAAAATTGCTTGTGAGATTGGCTTGATTGAGCCACCTCCCACATTGGGGTGACATGTAAGTAGTCCTAGAAGAGGTGCTTTTCGATTTCTTTTGCACATCCATAGAAGGGGCACAAGGGCTAGAGCTTTGCATAACAAGGGTGTACCCATATGGCTCGCGCTTGGGGAAATCCAAAATCAGCATGACCTCACTGACATTGAGCTCTCTTATCTCATGGCTATTTTGATTACTTACATCAGATGTGGAAGGAATGACCAATGGCTAGGAGCATACAAAATCAACGTACAAAGATGGAGGCTAATGGTCAAGAAGCTCTCCATTAAATGTAGTTATCTACAAGACAAGTACAACTTTAAATGTGATTTAGTCATGATGATAAATGTGGTCCTTCCTACACTAAACTTTGCAGACCTTGTAGACAAATTCTACATTTGTTGTAAACTTTGGAGTTATTGTAATAAACATATTGACTTGCAAAGTGTGAGAACACAAGCTAATAGACTATCTTGTACAAGGGGCAAACTACTCCTTGCCATAACAAGATTGATCCTTGACTTCCAATACAACTTTCAAGCTTGACAGTTGCTAAACTAGACATGTGGATATCCTATGAGAATTGAAATGCACCTCCACTTTTCCAAACATGACCTAGGTACTCTCTTTCAACATACTTTTGTAAACATACTATTGCTATTTCACTATTGCAAAAGCTAGTTGATCAATTCTATTCAAAGACATGATAATGAATTTTTGTAATAATAGTATTGGATAGTGAATACTTTGAGGTGAAAACTTATACTTCCAAGATAGGCGAGAAATCATATATTTTCTAAAGCAATAGCATGGTCTTGTACTCATCTAAGTAGTCTTCAACATACATCTTATTGTATATTGACATCTAAAAGAACAACTTGATTATTAGGCACTCTCAAGGAAAGGATGTAGAAAAAAAGTAGCATAGCAATATATGCTATAGTGAACACCATGAGAAGTTATTCTTTCAGGCAATCTAATATATTCAGGAAGTGCACCCAAATAGGAGAGCTTAGTCAATCCATCCTCAAGGATCTAAAGTTGGTGTTGATAATTCAAACAATTCCAACAATGATGCTCTAGTAGGTTAGATTGTTATCCAAATGAGGTTGATACTCATAATAGTATATGCATGCAATTGTTTCCTTGTGGAAGTAGCACTCTCATTGCACTACAAGGAATTGGGCAATTAGCGACTCCGATTAGCGACGGCGGATATCGGCGTTGCTATGGGCGTCGCTATTGGCGTTGCATAGCGACGCCGCAAATGCGACGCAAATAGCGACGCCGCAGGGAAAAAAAGCGCGGCCGAAACCAGAGCGCCGTTTTCATTTTCTTTTCTTCGCCTTTTGAGAGCGAGAGCGAGGGAGAGAGCGAAGGCTTTGTGAGAGAAGAAGAGGAAGAGACTTGCTGCTGCCGCCGCCGCCGCCACCGCCACCGCCGTTGTTCGCGAAGGAGAGGAGGAGCCCTCGTTGCAAAGAGAAGCCGCCCACGCTCGCCATATCTCATTGGTGAGTCTCCCTCTCTCTTTCTTTTGTTTGTTGAAGGTTTAAATCGTTCTCTTTTGCTTGTTTAGGAGAGGAAATGAAAGAGAAGGAGAGGGAGAGGGAGAGAGAGGGAAAGAAAGAGAGGGAGAGGGAGAGGGAGAGGGAGAGAAAGAGAGGGAGAGTGCATTCTCTCTCTCTCTCTCCCTTTTGCTTGTTTAATGTTTAAATTAATTTCTTTTTTGCTTGTTGAAGAGAGGAAACGAGAGAGTAAGAGAGAAAGAGAGGGAGAGGGAGAGGGAGAGGGAAAGAAAGAGAAAGAGAAAAAGAAAGAGAAATAGAGGGAGAGGGAGAGGGAGGGGAGGAAATAAGAGAGGGAGAGAAAGAGAAAGAGAGGGAGAAGGAGGGGGAGAGTGCATTCTCTCTCTCCCTCTCCCTTTTGCTTGTTTAACGTTTGAATCACTTTATTTTTTGCTTGTTTAGGAGAGGAAATGAGAGAGAAAGAGAGCGAGAGGGAGAGGAAGGGGAAGGAAATGAGAGAGGGATAGAAAGAGAAAGAGAGGGAGAGTGCATTGTATCTCTCCCTCTCCCTTTTGCTTGGAGGATGTTTAAATCACTTTATTTTTTGCTTGTTTAGGAAATGAGAGAGAAAGAGAGATAGAGAGGGAGAGGGAGAAAAAGAGAAAGAGAGGGAGAGGGAGAGGGAGAGGGAGGGGAAGGAAATGAGAGAGGGAGAGAAAGAGAACGAGAGGGAGAGGGAGGGGAAGGAAAAGAGAGATAGAGAGGGAGAGGGAGAAAAAGAGAAAGAGAGGGAGAGGGAGAGGGAGAGGGAGGGGAAAGAAATGAGAGAGGGAGAGAAAGAGAACGAGAGGGAGAGGGTGAGGGTGAGAGAAAGAGAGAAAGAGAGGGAGAGGGAGAGAAAGAGAGGGAGAGGGAGGGGAAGGAAATTTAAGATAATAGACTTATTGATAATGGTATGCAATGTGCTTTGCCATGGGCCACGTACTTCATCAAAATGAACCCAAAATTATTGTTATAGAAGAAGAAACCCTTAAATTGAGTATAGGATAATTTCTCTCAGGTCTTATGACTATGAGTAGAATTGATTGAAATAAATTTTATTACTATAGTTATAAAATTTCATAGATGGCGCGCATTAATTTTAAAATGGATTACTTATACTCAAAGCCGAGATATAACAAATAATTATCTACTGGGACAAACAGATCGTTGAGCATGATGGGAGGCCGAGATATAACATCGGAAAATCTCTCAACTACTATATACAATGCAAGGTTTATGATCAACTTGCAACTTGACGTACATCTCCATAAAGCTATCCATTTAAGCCTCGTTTGCTGTAATGTAGATAAGATGGCAAACGAAGAAGGTCTTATTGTTCAAGACCGCGAGACGTATCTTAATCAGCATGTCCCATGTCCTTGCTCTCAATGCAAGTTGGCAATTAGACGAAAATGCCGATTGTCTATAGAACACGTACGACGATTTGGCGAGTTTCAATCTGAGATCATTGATCAGGCGATTGCGGATTTTCAGCAAACGATAATTTGAAGTTAGCATTTTTCATGCATTGTACTCTCAAGATAATTGAAAACCATACACAATAAGATTGGGTCTTGTTGGCAAATTTTGTATCCAGGGGGGTGATGTCTCGACCCAAGGAGGAGTGTACCCTTTGCGGCCAATTAGAAGAGTTTGTGGACGTGCGATGGATGGATTGCAGGAGCCAATCGACCACTCGCAAGGTCCATCTATACCGTCAATGCCAGAGGAGACAGACAACCTTCCCGACTTGCCTACAATCTTGGAGCCTGAGATGGAAGCAATGATCGATGCATTGATTCCCATGGATGTTGAGACATCTGACCCGCTTAGAGAGGAAGCATCCATACCATTATATGATGGGTGCCGAGTATCTCGGTTGAAGACATTGCTTGCACTCTTAAGTGTGCAAGCAAAATACGGTTGGAGCGATACGAGTGTGACTGAGTTATTCAGGTACCTTGCACACAGACTTTATTGTTTTTTTTAAAACAGTATTATTGCAAACATTTGTGTTTTTTCAAGGTGTTTTATGATTTTTTTCAGGTTATTGAAATATCATATATTGCCACCTGCAAACACCATGCCTGAATCTCGTGATGATGCACGTCATGTTTTACGGAAGCTTGGTATGGACTATAATAACATCCATGCATATATCAACGACTGCATATTGTTTCGAGATGAATACGAGACTATGGAGACATGTCCAAAGTGTGGTGCTCACAGGTATCGACAGGACTTGCAAGGGCAGACCATCCCTCAAAAAGTTCTCAGACACTTTCCGCTCATCCCCCGCATAAACCACATGTTTCGCACGTCTGCCATGGCAAGCTTGACAACGTGGCATGTGCAGAATAGGTCCACGGATGGAGTTCAACGAATATCAGCAGATTCGCGCGCATGGAGCCACATTGACTCTACCTTCCCAGGCTTTGCGCGAGAGCCAAGGAATCTTCGGCTCGGTCTCGCCATGGATGGTGTGAACCCATTCGGTCTGCGCTCGACTTCTTACAGTGTGTGGCCTATAGTGCTTGTCAACTACAACATTCCTCCATGGCTTTCTACAAAGAAAGGACATCTCATCCTTAGCTTGCTCGTCCCGGGCCGCTACAAAGTAAAAAATATAGACGTATATCTTCGTCCATTAGTCGATGAGCTTAAGATTTTGTGGAAGGAGGGGGTCACGGTGCAAGATATGAGCAAGCGCGATGGTCGGCGGTCAGCCAACATTCGAGCCATTCTCATGTGGACGATGCATGACTTTCCGGGATTGGGAGAGTGCTCAGGTGAGCAGACCTTTGTTCTCGCTGGTAATATCTATATTTTATTTCATTCAATCAAGTATTCACTAGGTCGTGGATCGCCTTGCAGGTCTCGTTACCTCAGGTTATCATGCATGTCCATTGTGTGGGCCACAGTTAGACTCCCGAAGGTCACGAACCATGAAGAAGATGGTATATCAAGGACACGCCGCTTTCTTGCCGGAGGATCATGAACTCAGGGAAGGTTTTCTTGGACGACCTCCAGCACGTATGAACGTTGCAAGCTAGTACGAGCTGAAAATGGTAAACCCGGAATCACATCCAAATGGAATGCGACGGTTCTCAGTTTTCTACGAGTTGCCATATTGGACCCACTTACAGGTCAACCACTTGTTGGATCCCATGCATATTTTCAAAAATGTGGGCAGCTTGCTATGGGACCACATCACAGGAAAGAGAGACACTATAGGGTCACGAATGGATTTAAAGGAGGTAGGTAAGATGGAGGCGCTTTGGCCGCAGTCGAGTGCTGAAGGGGGAGTGCAGCTTCCTCGTGCTCCCTGGATTTTGTCTACCAAAGAAGAGCGCATTGTGAAGTAAGTAATCAAGTCTATCCGCACTCCGACGGGTATGATGCGTTCTCTCAGGTCCGCATTTTCTAAAGATGACCAAATGTCTGGGCTAAAATCCCATGATTGGCATAAGATATGTCAGGTTTGTGAACAGAATAGATTTTAATTAGCGTGGACATTTTGAAATTTGAAAAGTGACCATTATTCTTAATGCTTTCTCATTTGTGGCAGTTTGTCCTACCGATCGTGATCGCGGGATGCCTTACTCCAGAAATTCGCGGGGCCATTTACAAGTTGTCGACTTTGGTGCAATGGATCTCATAGAAAGAGGTTAAGGCGTCCTCTATTGAATCCACAAGGCGGGGAGCAGTTGAGACGGTCTGTCTCTTTGAGAAATACATGCCCACTAGCATGCTCACGATACAAGTTCACCTTCTTGTGCATCTTGTGGACGAGGTGGAGATTGCTGGACCTGTCCATACACGATGGATGTTCTTCCTGGAGCGCTTCATGAAAACCCTAAAAGGCTTTGTGCGACAACGAGCTCGTCCGGAAGGTAGCATGGCGGAAGGTTGGTTGGTGTCAGAGGCGTTAGTGCATATCTCACAATGGCTACCAACGGTGGAACCAGACAATGAAATGCTATGGACGCTGAAAGACGATGATAGGCTGACTGGAGATATGGTGGTTGGAAATGGGGTAGAAAAAAGAATGGATGCCTCAATGGAAGAGAATGTGAATCGCTTTTGTATGTTGCACCATGCCTCCATGGAGACGTGGCTCGCCAAGTACCAGATTGCAAGGCAAGATCGAGAGGAAGCGCGAGCTGAATTCCGACGCAGTACGCGTCACCGACCGATTCGATATCCCAAAGGCATGGAGGAGATACCGCAGTTTATGTAAACACGATGGTTGCATGGAGCCTTGACCGCAGCATCCAGCGAAGGGACAGAGGTCTCAATGGAGGAGTGGGAGTTCTCGAGGGGATGTAGTCCAAAGGTAATGAGGGGTTTAGAATGTGTCGTATCTAAATTTGCTTGCTACATCTAATTTGAGTGTTTCAATGTGCAGTACAAAATATATAGTGCAGCGTGGTCGCGCGGACGGCATTTTCGGGTGGAGCGTATTGACCAAATGCGCTCCACAATGGACTGTGGTGTCATGGTAAGGTTTAAGCAAGAGAGCCGGCGACGAGCAACGGATCCGAACACGGTTGTGGATGAGATGGAGTATTTTGGGAACTTGCAAAGTATTATTACGGTGGATTACCGTAGCTTCTCCATGATACTATTCGATGTGCAGTGGTTCAAAGTGGTACTTGGAGGAGCTGGAGCAACAGTTCGACAAGGTCCATCTGGATTTCTCGAAATAGATTCCGAAAAAAAATGGATGGATTTGCGTGACACCTTTGTGTTGCCGGCCCATTGTGAACAGGTACAAATAGTCATTTGCTTGCTAATTGTAATACGACATGGTTTATGTCACAATGGTTTGAAGTCGCTTTGTAAGTGTTTGTGAACAGGTAATCTTCTATCCAAACCCCCGACAACCTCGATGGTGGTATGTTATACCTTCAACTCCTCGAGGTGCGAGAGTATATGATCAAAGCGATGTTCCAGGTATACATGAAGAAAATATGCAAATAGAGGGATCGATATTACAAGGGGTAGAGGCCACCGCAAGCTTGGAGCCCGCATCGGCTAACAATGATGGAAATACAGAAGTCATAGAATTTTTTGAGAACAAGGCAGACTCGTTCTTTTGTGGTGACATGTCTATCGACCTTCCAGTGTATGCAGAGTTGTGTCAGGAGATTAACATGGGACCATAGAATACTTCATTCTTGGAGAATTGTATTACTCAATTCGTTGTTTAGAACTTCCATAAAGGTAGATAAGATACACATTTTAAGAGGGATTTTTCAAAAATGATTTATATTAATGTACTTTGTATAGTTTAAATTGATTATTCTAACATCATTTTTTATCTGTGCAGGTATCGACATTTTCAGGATGAGTCGAGGGATGAGCGATGAGGAGTTTCAGGACATGATGGCATACACGTCTCTAGATCAGCTCGCAAGATTCAGAGAGATGGCAGATCAGGAGCTGTCTCGTTCTTCTTCAGGGCGCTCTGCTAGATCAGCTTCAGCTAGATCAGCTTCAGCACGATCGGATGCTTCAGCTTCGAGCAGACGATCTCGACGCTCGCGACTTGGGCCAGAGGGAGGGACTGCGACTGCAGGAGGATCAGGGGGGTGCTGCTGTGGAGACACGGACGTGGTGTCTCCGTCTCGTCGTTCAGCTGGAGCTGCGTCACCTCCAGGATTTGTCACACCTGTGGGGACGTCCACTCCAGTTACTCCGGCTTTTGCGCAGCCGTCGGCAGATAGCACGCCTTTTGGTGGCACTCCTTTTGGTGGCACCCCCTTTCGTGGCACCCCTTTGAGTGGCACTCCGGGAGAGGGTACCCCCGTCGGTACACCGGATGTACAGGGGTCTCCTGGATATGCACAGGAGCGTGGACGGAGATGGGAGAGGGCCCATCTTAGGCATACTCCTAGGGGTTATGGATACCTAGTGGATGGCAGGTCAGGAGCCATCATCATGAATGATGAGGGGAGGAGGGTGATGGCTCGCATGAGGGAGTTGTGCCAACAAGTTTTTCGGCACAACGTCTTGGATCATTGGAGGAACATACCGGAGGGGAGCAAGGACTACATAGTAGCATCCTTGCACGAGGAGTTCCCGGTGCCAGCCGCAGTGGATAGATTCTCTACGGGCTGGATGATGGATTGCATGCGTGCATACATGTCACATAGACGATCTGACGCACGCAAGGCAATCAAGAGTGGGGCTCCAAAGCCCGAGTGGTTAGATGCAGACGACTGGCGCCGACTGAGGGAGGAGGCTACAAATTCGCCAGGACGTTGGAGTCAGCAGCGGGAGGCGGCGAGGGCACGAATCGAGGCCGGATCGGTACATCATCTTGGGAGTGGCGGCCACAGGACATATTTGGAGGACTTTGTAAGTTTCTCTTTTGTTTTGCTTATTTGTTTTTTTGAGATATTCTTTGTACTGACAATCATGTTTCTAACAGTTAGCATTTTGTTTTCTTTGCAGCACTCCGTTACAAATCGCGATCCGCAAGGCCTTGAGACTCGATATGCAGAGAGGCACGATTTCAGGGCATTGATCGACCGATTGTATAGACGTGGCGGCCCTGTAAGTCACTCATCTTTCTTGTCCATAGTTACCATGAGATATTTGAATGCATTATTGTATGGTGGATTGATATGTTGTTTCTTTTTCTACAAAATCCGTTTGATGCTCCTTTGCAGCGGGATGAGCTTTCGGGGGACGAGGATTTGTAGCTCGCCCTTGGATCCTTAGAGCTCACACACCTTTAGTTTTTAGTCGCCCGATCTATGTAGACATTTTCTATGTATTAGTGATATCGTTTCATGATTGTATCAATCGTATTTTATGCGATATCATGTATTTATTTCATGTATCAGTTTTATGATTTCAGTATACATTCTTTTTGTTTGTAAATGCTTTGTATGCAGCAGTGCAGAAACTATTTTGTATGGCTCTCATACAGCACACAGTACTATATGTTGCCCTGCCACAAAAAAAAATTTCTCTCTGTTACCGTCGCTATTTGCGTCGCAAATTTACTGCACGCGTCGCTATTGGCGTCGCTATGAGTATCGCAAATACTCTACAACCGTTGCTATATGCGTCACTATATGCGTCGCATTTGCGACGCATATAACGACGCACATAGCGATGATTCTATGGCGTCGTCAATAACGACACTTTTTGCGACGACGGGGGCAAATTTTGTTGTTTGTATTTTCGTCGCTTTAAACGTCGCTATAAGGTCTATATCTTGTAGTGTTGGTTTTAAGATATATAGGATCGAACAAGTTAATGGTCACTTTACAAAAGTAAATCAAAATGTAAGATCATTCATTCATCTTTCAATTGAGCACCTTATTTTTTATTTTTTTAATTGAAAATCAAAGATGAACTATGATATTTTATTCAATAAATAACAATGAGTGACTCAATTAGAAGACCTTCGGACTTATTGGAAGACCTTTAGAAAGAGCCTCATATTTGCATGGACTTGTGAAAGGAGTATTAATGTGTTTTACTGGGTACAACTTAAGACTAACAACAATGAAGGTGGTCCAACAAGTGATCCATTACACGTGTGTGACATTGTGAGTATTTAACTTTGCTTGTATAATTGTCCCATGTACCAAAAGCTTTTGTTGGGACTATACCCATCATCATTAGGTTTTGATCCTTGAGGATGGAGTGATTGAGAACTCTTGGTTAGAGGTTCCTTCTCAAGACATTGGAACACTTATCTAGATAACTTCTCATGGTGCTCACTTTAGTGTGTATCCCTAGACTACTTTTCTAAATCCTTATGTGACACCCAACATACCTTGATATCCTCAAGCATAAGCTCAATAAGCTTATCTAAGAAGGCTAACATAGTGTTGATTCCTAACTCATGGTAATTGTTTAATACTCACGTTCACCTTGACTTGTTTAGGAACATCTTCCCCATTCTTACCTCTAAAGAAATTATAAAGGCTATCTTGAGGTGTGCCAATTTCGCACTAGCAACCTAACACAAATTACTTTTGATAGGAGGTAAGCAGCAAGGTGGTAGTGGAGAATGATACTTTTCAAGCAAGTCTTCACAATTTAGAATGAGGCAAGAATAGGGCTCGGGTACGTTACTCATGAATATATGTGTGCATCACGTGGGTTCAAAATAAGGCATTTTTAAAATACCATTTTTATACATTTTTTACATACATGAAGGTGTGATATAAAGAAGTTATTTACAGATTGAATAGAAAAGGGTTATGTTTTATTCATGAAAAATTCACAGATAAAGATATTTATAAATAGGCCTTGAATGCACATGATGTAGAGGATATAGTTATAGTAACTTCCCTGAGGAATAGGGAGGATGTTCTTAGACAACTTAGGGATGGGGTGCACATCAGACAAGTACCATGAGTATGGACTCAATACTATAGTCATCTTCAAACCCTTAACCTTTAGGGCTCACTTTCTACATTTAATAATCGATAGTTTGCATAATAATGTATTCTTTGTCTAGAATTTGTGATTTAGACATAGAATTCATGTTCTTATTTGGTGATTAATAGGATTTTTATCTGTCTGTTTTCCATTCGTATGTTTGTTGCATGAGATAACTTTAAATCTTTGGATTTTTATACATTAACTTTAACTTTTTTAAGAATTATACAGTGCAATATATGAAGTTCAAATATGTATATGACTCTATTCCATGTGATATCTATTCCATTACCTGTAATCGATTGCTTTATATTTAGACTATTGTTCTTGATTATAGGTAGTGCATGTAGATTCTTATAATTTATAAGCCATGACAGAAGGGTGAAGGGTGAAGCCCAAGTGAGAGCACAAGCAAAAGAAAGCATTGGAGGTGTGAGCCATGGCAGATGGAGCAAGAGAGCAAGAGAGAGAGAGACTCAAGATGTGGGAACTCCAATAATCACAATGTGTGACTAGCCTCCTTTATTCTATTAGTCACTAAAAGAATAAAGAATGAAGTGACGGTGATGGGAGCCTGCCACATGTAGTGTATGCGTGTGGGGATATTATTGTGTGGCGAATACACATGCAATGTAGACATAGGTGCCTTTACCCATATCCTTCGTCTCATAGCTCGTTTTGAGATGACTTTTCAAGGCATCTAGCTCATTACAAGCACTCCCAACAATCCACATATCATGCACATAGAGTACTAAAATCATAAGGTTGCCATTATGGGCCTTCTTTGTGTATAAACAGGGATCCATATCACTATGGATATATCCCTTTGAATGCATGAATGCATCGAACTTGTGATACTATTCCCTAGGTACTTGCTTAAGGCCATAATTTAAGGCTCTTTCTCAACTTGCACACTAGGTGTTTCATATCTCTTTTCTCAAAGCCCTCAGGTTGCTGCATATAAATCTCATCATACAAGGCCCTATGTAAAAAAGTCATCTTGACAACCATTTGATAGAGGGCTAGATCTAGCTGTGCAACCAAAGCCAAAGCCAAGAGTAGGGAAATCATCTTGACTACAAGAGAGAAGACTTCATCAAAGTCAACACCATGCTCACACTTAAAATCCTTAAGCAACCAATTTGGTTGTATAGGTGGGCTTGCACTACAAGGGAATGAGGGATATAGCGACAGTCATTTTTGACACAAATTAGCAACGTTGCTATTTGTGTTGCAAATACGATACAAATAGCGACACCACTCTAAGAAAAAAAGCAGTGAAAACCCGAGCGTAGCATTTTTCCACAAAGAGTTTGAGAGAGAGCGAAAGAGATCGTGGCTTTGGGAGGGAGAGGGAGAGGGAGAGGAAGAGAGAAAGAGAGAGAAGGAGAGCTTCTCATTGCCACCGCCACCGTTCATGAAGAAGAGGGAGAAGTGCACGAAGGAGAAAGAGGGGATGTCGCAAAGAGGAGACAAAGAATCCATCCTCGGGCCTTTGTGGTAAGTACATTGCCTCCTCTTGGTTTGTTCTTGTTCTTTCTTCTTTTCTTTTGTTTGTAGGCAGCCTTTTCGGACCTTCCTCCAATCTTGGAGCCTGAGATGGAGGCAATGATCGATGCATTAATATCCATGGATGCCGAGGCATCTAATCCACTAAGAGAGGAAGGGTCCATACCATTATGTGATGGGTGTTGAGTATCTCGCCTGAAGATGTTGCTTATAGTCCTAAGTGTGCATGCAAAATACGAGTGGAGCAATGTAAGTGTGACCGAGTTGTTCATGTACATTCTACGTATGCTCCGTTGATTTTTTTGGCACCATTATAAAAAATACTTGTGCTTTTTCAAGGTGTTTTATGATTTTTTTTCACGTTGCTAAAGTATCATATATTACCACTTGAAAATACCATGACGAGTCTTGTGATGATGCGCGACATGTTTTACGAAAGCTTGGTATGGACTACAACAGTATCCATTTGTGTATCAACGATTGTGTCCTGTTTTGAGGAGAGTATGGGTCTATGGAGACATGTCCAAAGTGTGGTGTTCACAGGTATCAACAAGACTTGCAAGGCCAAACCATCCCTCAGAAAGTTCTTAGACACTTTCCACTTATCCCGCATATACGTCACATGTTTCGTGCGTCGGGCATGGTGAGCTTGATAACATGGCATGTGCTAAATAGATCCATACATGGAGTCCAACGAATTCACATGCATGCAGCTACATTGGCTCTACCTTTTCAAGATTTGCATGAGAGCCAAGGAATCTTCGGCTCGGTCTTGCTATGGATGGTGTGAACCCATTTGGTCTCCGCTCAACTTCTTACAATGCATGGCTTGTAGTCCTTGAAAACTATAACATCCCAACATGGCTTTCTACGAAGAAAGGATACCTGATCCTTAGCTTGCTCATTCTTGGATGCTACAAAGTCAAGAATATGGACGTATATCTTCATCCATTACTTAATGAGCTTAAGATTTTGTGGGAGGAGGGGATCACCGTGGAAGATATGAGCTAGCACGATGGTTGACGGTTTATCAATATACGAGCCATTCTCATGCGGACCATGCATGACTTTTTGGGATTCAGGGAGTGCTTAGGTAAGTGGGCTTCTATTATCATCGTTGGTGATATCTAACATAGCTCGTTCAAGTTTGTGTTGACTAAATAGGGGTGTTGGGACAAGTCTAGTTACCTCAAGTTATCATGCATGTCCATTGTGTGGGTCATAGTATAGACTCCCGAAGGTCATGAACCATAAAGAAAATGGTATATCAAGGACACACTGCTTTCTTATTGCCAAAGGGTCATGAACTGAGGGAAAGTTTTCTTGGATGATCTCCAATACGAATGAATACCCAAAGCTAGTATGAGTTGAAAATGGTCCACATGGAGTCACATCCAAACGGAATGAGACAGTTCTTGATTTTCTATGAGTTGTTGTATTGGACCCACTTACCAATTAACCACTTATTGGATCCCATGCATATTTTCAAACATGTGGGCAGCTTACTATGGGACCATATCACAGGAAAGAGACACATTGCAGGGGCACGAATGGATTTGAAGGAGGTAGGCAAGATGGAGATGCTTTGGCCACAGTCAAGCACTGATGGTCGCTTGCAACTACCTTGTGCTCCTTGGGTTCTGTCCACTAAAGAAGAGCGCATTGCAAAGAAAATTATCAGGTCTATCCACACCTAGATGGGTATGATGTGTTCCCTTAGATCTGCTTTTTCTAAAGATGACCAACTATCAGGGCTAAAATCCCATGATTGGCATAAGATATGTCAGGTTTGTACATGCCCCTCGATTGTAAGTGGCCTACGTATTTTGCTATTTAGTGTCTAGTTGGTGTTCATAATGCTTCTTTATTCGTGATAGTTTGTATTACTGATCACAATCACGTGATGCCTCACTCCAGAAATACGTGGGGAAATTTACAAATTTTTGAATTTAGTACAATAGATCTCACAGAAGGAGATCAAGACATCCTCTATTGAATTTGCAAGGCAGGGAGCAGTGTAGATGGTCTGACTCTTTGAGCAATACAGGCCCCCACCAGCATGCTCATGATACAAACCCACCTTCTAGTGCATCTTGTAGATGAAGTGGAGATTGCAGGACCTATCCATACGTGGTGGATGTTCTTCTTCGAGCGCTTCATGAAAACCCTGAAAGGCTTTGTGTGACAACGAGCTTGGCTAGAAGGTAGCATGGTTGAAGGTTGATGGCTGAAGGTTGGCTGATATCGAAGGCATTAGTACATATTTCACTGTGGCTACCAACGCGTAGATTCACACAACATTATGCTATGGTCCCTGAAGGATGATGATAGGCTTACCGGAGATATGGTGGTTGAAAATGGGATAGAAAAAATGATAGATGCTGCAATGGAGGAGAAAGTGAATCATTTTTGTATGTTGCACCATGCATCCATGGAGACATGGCTCGCTAAGATATGAGTAAGCCAGGAAAGATTGGGAAGAAGCGTGATCAGAATTTCGATGCAATATGCGTCGTCGATTGATTTGATATCCTGAGGGCATGGAGGAGATGTCGCAGTTTATGTCTATGCAATGGTTACATGGAGCTTTGATCACAGCTTCTCGTGAAGGGGTGGAAGTCTCTATTGAGGAGTAGGAATTCTTGAGGGGATGTAGTCCAAAGGTGACCACATGTTTTATAAGTTGTCATATCTAGATTTTATATGTGACAACTAATCTAACCATTTCAATGTATAGTACAAAATATACAGTGCGGCTTGGTCGCACAGGTGATATTTTCGCGTCAAGCGCATCGACAAAATGTGCTCCACAATGGATTGTGGTGTCATATCAAAGTTTGAGGAAGAGAGCCGACAGTGATCCACAGATCCAAACACCGTTATAGATGAGATGGATTATTTTTGGAACTTGCAAAGTGTTATCTTAGTGGATTACCGTAGCTTCTCCATGATCATATTCGATGTGCAGTGGTTTGAAGTGGTATTAGAAGGAGTCGGGGCAACCGTTCGGCGAGGTCCATCTGGATTTCTCGAAATAGATTCAGAGAAAAGATGGATGGATCTGCAGACACATTTGTCTTGTTGGCCTATTGTGAATAGGTGCATGAACTATTTTTAAAAAAAAATTCACGATAGAGATATATCACAAATGTTGAATCTCTCTTATGTGTGATTTTGAACAAGTAATTTTCTATCCAAATCCCCAACATCATTTTCTGTCTATGCAAGTAACCTTTTGATGATATTTAGAGAGCAGGATGAGTCGAGGGATGAGCAATGAGGAGTTATAGGAGATATTCACACATATATCTCCAGATCAGATGGCTCAATTCAAAGATATGGTGGATCAAGAGTTGTCTCCTGGACACCATCAGGCCGTTTCCTTAGATCTACTTTGGCACGCTCTGATGCTTCAGTTTCTAGTAGACGAGGTCGACGCTCCAGACTAGGCCCAGATGAAGGGAGTGGGTTTGGGGCGTGAGATGTGGATGTTGTGAGCCTGTGAGTGGCTCAAGATACAAGTACTGCTCCTCGCTCTCATATAAGTTTGAGAGAGGGTGGCTCAAGTGGGTGTTATGGAGGCATTGATACAGTGTCTCCGTCTTGTCGTTCTGGTGGAGGCGTATCACCTATAGGGTTTGTCACACTTGTGGGAACATCTACTCCAGTGACTTCTAGCTTTTTCTCAGCTGTCCACCGCCGCAGGTGGCATCCCTATAGCTTCTACTCCAAGAGATACCACCCCGGTGGGTATACCAAATGTACAGGGAGCGCGGTCGTAGGTGGGAGAGGACACACCTTAGACATACCCCAGTGGGGTATGGATACCTCATAGATGACATGACACGAACTATGATCATGAATGATGAGGGGAGGAGGGTGATGTCTCGCATGAGAGAGTTGTGCCAACAAGTTATTCGACACAACATTTTGGACTACTGGAAGAACATACCCAAGGGGAGCAAGGACTATATAGTAGCATCCTTGCACGAGGAGTTTCCAGTACCTACCGCGAGAGAGAGATTTTCCACTAGGTGGATGATGGAGTATATGCATGCGTACATATCACACAGACAATTGGACACACGCAAGGCACTCAAGAGTGGGGCCTCTCAAAGCCCGAGTGGCTAGACATAGATGATTGGCGGAGACTCAGGGAGATCTTAACACTAATAGTTTGTCAACTTCTGATTTAAGCCATACATATCCACTTGCACAGAGGAACACATGCGTTGTGTCATACCTTTATTTATAGGTAGATATAGGTGTCAAATTAGAAAATCATGATCATAGAAAGGATAGAGTTTACTAGTTACATCAATATTGGTCATGGATGGAGAAGTGGATAAAGATTTGCTAATGAACATTAAACAATAAAATACCAAAAAAAACAAATGTATAAATATATGCCTGTAGAAGGGCTGGCTATTGCTCCAATAGTTGAATTTGGAGTTACCAATCTACTATAGTTAACATCTAGTCCATTTTCATGAAGGAAAGAAAATTCCATTTTATAGATATATCTTAAAAATGTCTTGTATGTGTAACATCATGCTGCCTATGGTAAATGCACCAATGATGTGTCCACAAATATCACCAAAGGATTCCATTTAAGTATATCTATGGTGATATCCAAGGATGTGGCCAAAGTATACCATCTTAGAATGCAATTTGGAAGTTTACATATGTTAGTATTTCCAAGGACTCAATTTGATTGTAAATTCAATGCATCAATAGGGTAGTTTCCCTTAGTGATGTTTATATGACCATTCATGTATAAACAAGTTCAATATAATAATCAAGTCTAGTTTACTAATGATCATGCTAGACAACAAAAAAGTTTAATAGGCCAATCGATAGCACTTTGCATACAGTTGAAGTTTCTAGTGTAAAACTTTCCTATTGAAAATGACAATTCGTAACTATAATTGCATTAGATATTAATTTTTAAGATCAAATTTGGGGAATCACAGTTTAAATTTTGGGTAAATAACTTCGTTTAACCCATGGTTATCTAATTACTTTTCTCTCTAAAAAATGAAGGCTCAAAAACTTTCTTTAGAGCAATGGATCTCTTTCTTTCTCTCTCTCACTCAGTCACACACTCTCTCATATTGGTTGCACGCATTCATTTATTAGATTGAAGGCATGAAAAGTAATAAGGGTATAGTAGAGATAATAAAAGTGTATACCCTTGCAAGTTAGTAAGCTTGGGCGGCCTCATAGTTATAGATCCAACTAAACAACTTATATTTTAATGTAAATATACACTAGTTTTCTAATTAGTTCTCTCAAAAAAGTGAAGGCTCAAAAACTTTGTTACGAGCTCTCTCTCTCTCTCTCTCTCTCATATTGCTTGCATGCATTCTTTAGTCATGAAAAGTAATAAGGATATAATTGAGATAATAAGAGTATGTACCCTTGCAAGTTACTAAGCTTGGGCCTCATTGTCATAGATTTGGGTAAACAACTTATATTTTTATGTAAATATACACTAGCTATCTAATGACTTTTCTCTCAAAAGTGATGGCTTAGAAACTTTATTTCGAGTAATGCTTCTCTCTCTCTCTCTCTCTCTCTCTCTCTCTCTCTCTCTCTCTCTCTCTCTCTCTCTCTCTCTCTCTCTCTCTCTCTCTCTCTCTCTCTCTCTCTCTCTCTCTCTCTCTCTCTCTCTCTCTCTCTCTCTCCCTTGCATTCTCTACATGTGTTTACTTCTTAGATTGGAGGCATGAGACTTATACCAATATTGTCATTGTTAGGGCTCAAATTTGAAGGTTGTAATGTCATTCAAAGGAGGGGTAATTCTTCAAAAGAAGGCTAGAAATAAGATTAGCCTTCCATGTACTATGTCATTCGGCTTTCTTTCACATTGAAATTCAAGTCTCAGTATGAACCTTCAAACGAAAAATTTGGGCTATTCGAGGGCTATCATAAGTGTCCTTGAGATTGTACACATCTCAAAATTTACAAATGGGAGTGGATCACACTAAAAAGCTAGCCTTTTTGGAGCATGTGGAGAAAAATAGCCAAAGTTCCTTCCAAGCATTATTGTACCCTTCCAGTCTCTTTTCACGGCAATGAAATTTAAGTTATAATATGGCCCTTCAAACTAAAAACTTAGTCTATCCCAAATCTCCTTGAAATTGTACACATCTTAAGATTTGCAGGTGGTGGAAGGGGACCACACTAAAAAGTTAGGCTTTTTTTAGCACCTGGGGGAAAACAACTAGAGTCTCTTTCAAGCATTGTACCCTTTTAATGTCTTTCATAGTGAAATTCAAGTTCTAGTATTGTACACTTAAAAGCTAGCCTTTTTCAAACACATGTGGAAAATAAGCAAGAGTCCCTTCCAAGCATTGTACTATTCCAATCCATTTTACAGTGAAAGATTCTAATATGGCCCTTCAAACTAAGAACTCAATCTATCCAAAGTATCCCTGCAATTTTATACATCTCAAGGTTTGCATGTGGGAGGGGACCACACTAAAAAAGCTAGGCTTGTTTGGAGCATGTGAGGGAAAACAACCACAATCCTAGTTCATGAAAAATCGAGGTTTAATGTAGAATGAATTGCAAAATTTTGAAAGCTACGTACAAAATTTAAAGTAGAAGGCTTAAAACTTTCAACACCACAAAAATTTTAGTGATAAAATGGAAAAAATATATAATTTGACTGAAAAATCCCTTCAAAATTTTGAGGATCTCTCTCTCATATATTGCTTGCATGCATTCTTTCATTAGTTTGAAGGCATGAAAAGTAATATTGAAATTCAAGTTTCAGTATGACCCTCCAGGCTAAACATTTGGGCTATTCGAGGGCGATCATAAGTGTCCTTGAGATTGTACACATATCAAAATTTGGAAATGGGAGTCGATCACACTAAAAAGCTAGCCTCTTTGGAGCATGTGGAGGAAAACAGCTAAAGTTCCTTGAACCAAGCATTGCACCCTTCCAATCTCTTTCACGGTAAAAATTAAGTTATATTATGGTCCTTCGAGTCAAAAGCTTGGTGTATCCCGAGTGTCCTCGAAATTGTACCCTTCCAAAGATTTGTAGGTGGAAGGGGACAACACTAAAAAGTTAGGCTTTTTTTGAGCATGTGGGGGAAAATGGCTAGAGTCTATTTCAAGAACACTGGGATTGAGGGAAAACAACCACAATCCCAGTGTTCATGAAAATGTGAGGTTTAAAGTAGAAGGAATTGAAGGTCTAAAACTTTCAGCTTTACAAAAGATTTAATTAGAAAAAGGGCAAATACATATAATTCGACTGTAAAATCCCTCCGAAATTTCGAGTGAAAGGTTTGTTGTATATGCAAAAAAAGCCTCGAGCAGGCGGCGTGTCGGGGAAGACTTGCCGCCGGCCACCGAGAGGACATCATGACTCACGAGCTTTTAACAACGAAGGGGCCCACCATCCACGTAGCGACACTTCACAACACGCATGGACACGTCACACACCCGCCTCTAGATAATGTTTTCATGGGAGAGTGATAGGAATAGGATTAACGAATTGCCTGTCTTATGTATTTCCTACACACAAACCGTTTTGCCATCATCATAAGAATAATTTGTTGATTCCAGAAATACTAATTTATGCATGGTTTTTCATCGACCTTTAGTGATCCAGTTAGTCTTGGAAAGGAATACCCATATCATTGCTATATGCAAGCTATTAGCTTCGAGATAGAACCATTGCTAATAGCATTGATATTAGAATTGCTTTATTTTGATGATTTTAGCGATGCTAATAGTGATGGTTGGCTACATGAAAAACAATGATGTTAAGCGTAATAAAAACAATCTGGTCCTAGTCTTTGTTAGCCTTTGTATTAAATCCTAGAGGTTAGGGCTTCCTATATAAAAGGCAGGATCTTGCCATTGCATATATTTGTATGATCATTTGAACATCTCCATCTCGGAGCTCTTGAGGTTACACCTCCCACCACCATTGAGTGAGAGCTCTCATGGCCACCATTGCATGAGATATGTATCATGTAGCCAACATTTCATGTATTTCTCCTTTATTTCTAGCCATATGAAACATATCAATATGATTCATTGCTATGGAATTTTTGGATGTGACATTGTTTATTACAAGTCATTTTTTAGTTGCAAGCATTGGAGATGGGTACACAAGGTATAGATACAGTCATAGTTCGGTCACAAAGCATAGCCTTGACTAGCCAAAGCTTTCATACTCCTAGTTGTGACTATTTTGAAGCATTTGAGAGAGATCCGGATAAAAGTGAGAGGGATGTATTAAATTTGGTAGATCTCATCAAGGTTGAGCCATTTTAAAGACATTTGGGACAAAACAAAGACCACAGGAGTTGGAGACAACTAAAACATCATCTACTTTTTGAAGCAAACTCTTCTTTCTTCTTCTCAAGCTTTCCTATGAAGATTTCATGGCAGATTTGCCTTCATAGCTCTTCTCCTTGCATCTATAATCTTGATGCCTCCATTAGCTTGATTCTACTCACTATTTGGAGGCCATACTCAACCATTTTGAAGAGCTTTCACTCAACATTTAGCTTCAACAAGATTGCGCAAAATGTGTTGTTCCTCCCTAGACATGGTAGCACTCAACTTCTTCACAAAATTCTTATCTACCATCATTGTGCCTTGTTTCTTGCTTGCTAGGACGTATCTTTGGTCATAACGGAGCCTTCTTAAGCCTTCTTTCATGTCATATTCTCATAACTAGGGAACCCCTAATAAGCAAGACAATCAATTGGATGACAAGTTTTGAAGACATTGGTATTACTTCATCATCATAAATCATTGTATTGATTCCCTATATCATGAGGTAAGCAATTGGAGCTCTATGTAAGCATTTTCCTCTTCCTATGAGCCATTCTCTTTAATAGTCTACTCTTTTAAACAAGGTAGCCATTGACACTAGTCTTGTAGCAAAAAAGCCATGTTTGTTGCAATTTGAACCCTCTTTAAAAATTTCAATTTCTTATCAACTAGAAAGATTAAGGAAAAATGATTCTAGGGAACTGTGATGAACACAAGATAGTTGTTGAAAAAAATTTAGAAAGTGTCAAAATGAGCTAGGAAGTATATATTCCTATGTCCACCTTTAAGATCAAATTCATAGAAAATCGGAAACTTTTAGTGCTTCTAATCAAAACCACGTTTTAAAAAAAATTATTAGGCTAAATTTTTCATTGAAAAATACTTTGATATCTATATCATGCATTGCCATTAAGAAAACTACAATTGGATAAAAATTGTCAATTTTTAAAAAAGCTCTAAATAGCATTATTAAGTGTTGACTTGACCAATTTTCATGCACTTTTGAAAATCTTATTTTTGTAAAAAATGAATCTTCGCTTGAAACTCGTTCCAAATCTTTTATTCTACTATCTTGAAATATTGGTGAAGTCCCATCTAATTTTGGTATCATATGTATATGTTATTTTAGATATAGTAAAATAGTACGTCAACCACAAAAGTGGCTTTCTACCACTTTTGTGGCAAATTACAAGACTCATGTTAGATGTGCCTCAATGTCCCACCCTCATAAGGTGTCACCAATGATCCATGGTTCTCTAAGCTCTAAGTTGTAAGGCCCCCATTATGGGGAGAAGGCATGTGTGAGCCTAAACATTTGTTGGTGGGTCCTGACTTGTATGTTAGATGAGGTCTATGTGATTGGATGGCAAGGTGACCTTCATAGATCTAGCCTTTGGGTTAGAGTAGTTATGCTTATAGCAACTCAAGGCATAATGCATCGAGTTGTGGGCTATGGGAGCTATTAGGGGCCCCTGTTTTGGGGACTTGGGAGTATGAAAGTACCCCCTGACTAGGGGGTCTCAAGGGAGCTGGTAGCCCCCCGAACAGGGATCCAGGGAAAATGCCTTCAGCCTGACGGCAAACAAAATTAGAAAGTGTCAAAATGAGCTAGGAAGTATATATTCCTATGTCCACCTTTAAGAACAAATTCATAGAAAATCAAAAACTTTTAGTGCTTCTAATCAAAACCACATCAAAAAAAGGCTAAATTTTTCATCGAAAAATAATTTGATATCTATATCATGCATTGCCATTAAGAAAATTGCAATTGGATAAAAAATGTCATGTTTTTAAAAACCTCTAAATAACATTATTAAGTGTTGACTTGACCAATTTTCATGCACTTTTGAAAATCTTATTTTTGCAAAAAATGAATATTTGCTTGAAACTTGTTCCAAATATTTTATTCTACTAACTTGATGAAGTCCCATCTATTTTTGGTATCATCTGTATATGTTATTTTAGATATAGTAAAATAGTATGTCAACCACTAAAGTGGCTTGCTGCCACTTTTGTGGCAAATTACAAGACTAATGTTAGATGTACCTCAATGTCCCACCCTCATAAGGTGTCACCAATGATTCATGGTGCTCTAAGCTCTAAGCTGTAATGCCCCCGTTATGGGGAGAAGCCATGTGTGAGCCCAAACATTGGTTGGTGGGTCCTGACTTGTATGTTAGATGAGGTCTATGTGATTGGATGAAAAGGTGACATTCATAGATTTAGCCTTTGGGTTAGAGTAGTTATGCTAGTAGAAACTCAAGGCCTAATGCATCGAGTTGTGGGCTCTGGGAACTATCAGGGACCCCTATTTTGGGGACTTGAGACTATGGAAATACTCCCTAACTAGGGGATCTCAAGGGAGCCAGTAGCCCCCCTAATAGGGATCTCGAGACAATGCCCTCAGCCCGATGGTAAACAAAATATTCATTGATTGACTAGGAAAGGTTTATAATATGGTTGGACAAGTTGACTAGACTATCTTCCTAGGCGATAAAAGAAAGATTCCTCCCAAGCTATCATTAATCTATATCTGTTTGTGGAAAAATCCATCTTTGCATTAGTTTGGTTAGAATTAAAGAAGTTTCCATTCTTATCATATTTGTTGTGTATTCTCTACTCCTTGCTTAGATTCTATATGATGTGTTGTGTAAATTTTACATAGTACTAGAGCGCAGGGGGCTATAAGGAGTAAAGAGTACACGAGAGGCAAGGTCTTTAGCAATGAAGAGGAGCAATGCCATCTAGCATATCAAGTAGTGGTGTTGCTATATCGGCACTTCAAACATGGAGGATTTGTCCACCAACCTTTAGTGAAGGCAAGTTTGGTGGTACAAACTACACTTTATGGAAGTTCAAAATTACAACTATCCTTGATTCTTATGAGCCACAACCACCACCAATCCATCAAACTCAAGTATTATGATTTCTCTAAATGAAAATCTTTTACAGACTTGGAAATGAAGGAACATAAATGCATAATGTGTCCTAGCTACAAGCTATTTTGACCCTGATTCAACATACAACCAAGGCATTAGAGGCTTGGAATATGTTCAATTGCTTCCATAAATAATCTTGGCCATGATGTGAGATTTACCAAGATAGGTGTTGAAATTCTCGATAGTGCTATGAAAGTTGTCAAGAAAGGTGAATGAAGAAACAATCTACCATTGATGTGGGACAAGTAAAGTTTGGCATGAAAGATTAAGTCACATTGGATTTACAGTGTTAAAGGGGATGCATAAGCAAGATATGGTTTCTCACCTACCTATTATAACTAATATGAAGGAACCATGTGAAGCTTGTATGACAGGCAAACGACATAGAAAGTCATTTCCACTCCATCTCTCTAAAATTTTCCCTCCCCCCTCTCTCTCTCTCCCCTCTCTCCCCTATTCTCTCTTAATATTTCTTTTCTCTCTCTCTCTCTCTCTCTCTCTCTCTCTCTCTCTCTCTCTCTCTCTCTCTCTCTCTCTCTCTGCTAATGCTATTTGATGGGGTTGATCATATCTTAGAGGGTTCTTTGCATTATTTCTCCCTAGATATACATGCTTGATATTATAAAGCTTATGGGACTCCAAAGATTGACTTTGATTATGTTGCATTTTCTCTTGAAGAGTTGTTATAAGTGATGCTTGTTGGACTTTGAGTTGTGATATCATGATATGTGTTTTTTGTAATTTTATTAGAGAAGGCTCCCTAGGTCTTTTTGACCCTTAATATCTTTAGTGGGTGCTCTAATGAAGAATCTTGTTCATGTGGTACCCTTAAGAGAGATGGAGAGAGATCTCTTTTGATTAAAGAACTAAGACCTATTTTCTTTAATGTGAGTTAAGGGCTTGTATTTGTGACTTATCTGGTTTCTATTGAAGACCCTAATAGCTCAAAGAAGAACTTTGAGAGGGATGACAAAAGTACCTTTTGAAATCCTACCATTGAGTTACAAGGCATAGAGGCTAGTGAAGCTTATTAAAGGCACTTGTGTTGGGCCTAGGTTTGATATTTATCTTAGGACTTTGGGTTTTGTCACTAGAAACTCTTAGGGATTTTATATATGGACTCAAGTCAATTGAAATAAGTACTCAGTCGCTAACCTCTACCAATGCTCCTTTGTCTCTTGACTCTACATTTGAGAAAGGGTTTCCTCTATCAAGCGTGTGTTATCTTTTTTGGTGCTCTCATCGAGGAGAGTTGAGATTGATTTTAGTGCCATTTTTAGAAAAATATTGATGTAATAAGATGGACAAATTATTTGTTGAGTTTTGTGGAACAAATAGGAAGACCCCCAAAGGTTTTTGGAGAAGCCAAAGTTGAGTAACTTGTTTTGCATAGTGTGACGAATCCCTATGACAAGCTCAGATACTTAGGTTCTAGTTGCAAGAAGAGGGGCATCATTGGATTAACAACTATGAGCAACACCTGAGATTGCAAATACCCCCATGAGAATTGGATTATGAGACCACAAGGACTACATTCGTATACATATTCCAAAGAAGGATATTTGAGCTGAGCTTTGGGAAGGGATAGAGACTTGTGAATAAGGAGAATATTAGAGTGTTAAAGAGTTCAAGAGGTTTTGGAAAAAACAGAACTCAATTTTGGGTGAGTGACAATCATCTCCAAGCATCCTAAAGTTGATTTATTTTATCGAGAGATTGAGACCTAAATGGAGAATAAAAGTAGATCTAAAGGGTCCTCGAACTTTTGAGAAAGTGGTGAGGTTGGCCAAATACCAAGAGAGGATGTTTGAGAAAAAGAGAATGTTTAGATTGATTGGAGATCTTGTAGTGCATCAAAGGAGAGAATATGCAATAATAAATGAAAATTGACCTTTGTATGGGAGTGAGAGAATTGGTTATACCTCTAGTGGTTGGAATCTCACTTTTCTTATGCCCAACTATATGAGCTAAGGGGAAAATCCTATTGGAGATAAAGGCACCTCTGCCTAGTTGCACATGTATTACCACACTGATAGTACCTGTGCCTGCATACTATTGGCAACTAGCGCCCATCATCACTGTCACTTAATTCTTTATTCTTTCAATGACATTTGAATAAAGGGAAGGCTGGGTCACACATTGTTACTGAGTCTTATGATGCCCCGTTATGCTGGGGTGATGTCTACATGTATGGGAATGCTATGTCCATGTTATGGATTGGATTTGGAGAAGATTTTGGTACTAAAATAGCTTGTTTTGATAATGTATTAACTACTGTGTATACAACAAGTTTGAACCTCTTTTAACATGGATTTTATATGCCTATTGCTCTTGGCCATGATTCGGGTGTTCTATATATAATACTGATGTGTACCATTGATGCCACTATATTGGTATATCATATGCCCATGATTTGAGGTGGCTTTGAGCTTGATTTGAGGAGTGATTTACTTAGTTTTGACAGTGAATATATTGCTATAATAATCAGGGTTGAAGCCTATTTGGTCAATGTATGCTCTACCTGTTGGTCATGGGTGCTTCCCGGGTCACTCATATGACTACACAGATGTATATGGAGGTTGGCACATGTCTTGTATTGCTATGGAACACCTTTTCAGATTTGATCGGGCTATGTCTTGGTTGGCATTTTATTGACATTAGTCTACTCACTTTAGCCAGTTTCAATTTATCATGAAGAATGTGCTTCAATAGGGTATTGAGTTTCAGAATAATCTACATCCTTTGTTTCTTCTTGGCACTCTACCTGAGTCTTGGGATGTATTTTGCATAGCGATCTGTAACAACAAAATTGGTGGGCTGAAATTGAAAGATGTAGAGAGTCCTCTTTTGATTGAAGAAAATAACAAGAAAAACAATGTTGCTTTCCGCAATTCATATGCTTTATCTGTTAGAGGTGGAAAAAATGGCAAGAAAGATAATAATGGTCCTGGGAAGGGCTCTCAGAAGTCCCGGTCTAAGTCACATGGGCGCAGAAAGTCCCATGGACGTAAGTGTGATCTTACATACCATTATTGTGGGAAAGTAGGACACATACGGCTACAGTGTTATAGGATGCATGATGACAAGCACAAAGAAAAGGGGAAAGAAAAAGTGTAGGAGAAATCCAATGATCGCAACATTATACTTGCAAAGTCTAGCATAAAGATTGAGGAGATAAATGGCATGCAGCCTGAGGATTCCGATGGTGACTACATCTTAGCATCCTCTTCATGTGATGCCTCTCAGCTAACCAAGGCTCAGTCTATGCATACACAGTTTTGGCTCCTGGATTTGGCTCCATCTTTTCATGTGACCCCCTACCATGAGTGAGTGGTTTCATATCTATTGCAGTATATCTAGTACTATGCGCTTAGGTGATGATTGGTCTCTTGCTATTATTGGCATTGGTGATGTCACTCTATAGTTTTCCTTTGGCAGCATTTTTGTTCTGCATAATGTACGTCATGTACGTCATGTACTGCCATGAATAAAATCATTATGTCTGCTAGGTAGCTTGATGATGCAGGTTATCATATATGCTTTGGTGATTCTACATGGAAGATAACTCATGGGAGGCTTGTTCTCGCAAGAGGTACCAAGTCTGGCAGCCTCTACCCCTTGGTTGTATCTAGTACTATTGATGACCATGTTTTATCAATGGGTTCCATCCCACATGTATCTCTTTGGCATACTCGTCTTGGGTATATGTCACTTTTAAGAGAATAAAAATACTTAGTGCTTTGTAGTATATCCGCCTTTTGACTACTCACATTTTGAGTCGTGTGATCATTGTTTATATGGCATGCAGACAAATAATTTGCATAAAAAGTTTGATATTTCACGCATGGGTGAGCCGTTGGCTCTTGTGAATTCAAATGTATGTAGACCCATGTCCTGTCAGTCATTAGGGGGTGAGAAGTACTTTGTCACATTTATTGATGATTATGCACGTAAGGTTTGGGCTTATCCCATAAAGCAAAAATCTGATGCCTTGGCCATCTTTTGGCATTGGCTTGCTCTCGCATCTAGGCATAGGCTGAAATGCCTAAGTACAGATAACGAGGGTGAGTACACCTCACGTGCCTTTGAGCAGTTTTGTGACGAGTGGGGTATGAAGCATCAGTTGACCACCCCTTACACCCTCCCCAGAATGATATGGCTGAGCATAGGAATAGGAGTATCTAGGAGAGGGTATGCAGTATGCTTAGCCAAGCATGGCTACCACAATATTTTTTGGCTGAGGTAGTCTCTACTGCCATGCATCTCATTAACAAGTCAACTTGTAGTGGTATTAACTTTCAGGTGAAAGGTGAGAAGGATCGAAGCTTGCACTCGAGAGCTATGGCGGGAGAGCAAGAGCAAGAAAAAGAGAGACAAGAAGTGGGAACTCCAATAGTCACAATGTGTGACTGGGCCTTCCTTTATTCAAACTGTCACTAAAAGAATAAAGAATAAAGTGACGGTGATGGACGCCCGCCACCTACAGTGTGCAGTGGCAGTGATTGTCAGTGTAGTAATACATGGGCGGCTAGGCGGAGGTGCCTTTACCCCCAACAACCTCCCATTTAAAGGCAAATCTGCCCTAGTGAGAAGTGAAAAGAGAAAAAAAAAGACAGTAAAAAATGTACACATGTACAACAGCACGAGGAAAGATGTCATCTCATCCCATGCCCATCAACCTCCTGAGGAAGGCAAAGCGCTCTGTAGAGAGGCTTTTCGTGAGCAGATTTGCAGGATTCTAGTCAGTCGAAATCTTGACAAGGTCAACAGACTTGTCCTCAACGATCCCACGTATGAAGTGATACCTCGCCTCAATGTGTTTCGTCTTCGCATGGAAGATCGGATTCTTGGCTAACTGAATAGCACTCATAGAATCTGAATGCAATATAGGGGTAGCATCAATACCAAGGTCAGGAACCAAACGACCCAACCAAATGGCCTCCTTGCAAGCCTCACTGGTTGCAACATACTCCGCCTTTGTAGTAGAAAGGGCCGTGCATTTCTGCACCTTGGACATCCAAGAAACAGCACATCTAGCATAGGTGAATACATAGCCGGAAGTGGACTTCCTACTATCTGCATGTTTTGCATAATCAGAGTCAGTGTACCCCACGACTCCTGTATCCTAGCTGCCATAGTATATGCACATATTTGCAGTGCCCTTCAGGTACCTCATGATACCCTTCACGGCATCCCAATGCTTTTTTCCATGTGTAGCCATATAGCATGCCACAACACCAACTACAAAGGCAATATCTGGACGATTAGCTATCATGGTATACGTAAGATTGCCCATTGCGGATGCATAGGGAATCTTGGCCATCTGCTCATCTGTCTGCGAACAATCAGCCTGTGATACCTTCACATAAGAAGGTAACAGACAGCCAATAGGCTTTATGTCCTGCATACGGAAGCGGTCAAGGACTTTATGAATGTGCTCCCTCTTTGACAAGTCGAGGAGTCCCTGATGCTTGTCGCGTCTAATGCACATACCAAGTATGTGAGAGGCCTATCCCAGATCTTTCATCTCAAAGCTTTTCTTGAGCTGAGCCTTAAGAGCATCTAGCTCGTCATGAGCTTTCCCTACTATCAGCATATCATCCACATACAGTACCAAAGTCAATAAAGAATCATCACGAGCTTTCTTCTGTAAAGACATGAATCCATAACACTCTTGCTGTAGCCCTGTGATTGCATAAAGGCATCAAACTTATGATACCACTCCCTAGGTGCCTGCTTCAAGCCATAAATACTTTTCTTCAATTTGCACACTAGGTGCTCCCTGCCAAGTTCTGCAAAGCCCTTAGGCTGCTCCATATAAATCTCATTATGCAAGTCCCCATGTAAGAAAGCTGTCTCGACATCCATCTAGTATAAATCCAAGTCAAGCTAAGCAACCAAATCCAAGACTAAGCACAGGGTGGTCATCTTAACCACAGGAGAAAAGACCTCATCAAAATCCACACCATGCTCTTGCTTAAAACACTTTGCTGCCAATCTAGCCTTGTATGATGGCTTGGGGTGTCCAGGGGTACTTTTCAACTTGTACACCCACTTGCATGGCAAAGCCTTCTTGCCCGTAGACAAGGAAACCAAATCCCAAGTGTCATTCTTATGCAAGGAGTCTATCTCAGACTGCATAGCCCTCTCCCAAGAGTGACTGTCACCCATGCACATAGCCCCATCATAAGTGAAAGGCACTCCTGTATTTGTAACCAAGACATGATGCATCGAGGGCTGAAATCTATCAGGTGGACGTCTATCTCTAGTAGACCATCTCATGGTAGGCTCTACTACCTGCCCAACTACCTGTCAAACACCCTGATCATGAGCATCTGCTGCAGATGTAGGCTGTCCAATTGGCTGTGCCGGAGCTCTCGGCTCCTCCTGAAATATGACCCTGTAGATCTCAACAACTCTCTCAGGCTGTCGATGCATCTTGTCTTCATGGAAGACTACATCATGACTGCGGATGACTTTCCATGCCTGCGGATCCCAGAGATGATAACCCATCTCGCCTGCATCCCCATAACCAAGGAAAATGCATTTGACACTCTTAGGATCCAGCTTAGTTCTCTTGTCCCTGGACACATGGCAAAATGCCTCACATCCAAAGACACGGAGATGCACATAAGAGGGAGGTTTTCCAGTCCATATCTCCTCTGCAACCTGGAAATCCAAACCACTAGAGGGTGATCTGTTTATGACATGCACAAGTGTACTAACTACCTCAGCCCAAAAGCTCTGTGGTAGGCCTGCATGGCTAAGCATACTACGTACACGCTCCTGGATGGTTCTATTCATCCGCTCAGCCAAACCATTTTGGGGGGGTGTAGGGGCCAGTCAACTAATGCTTAATACCCCTCTCATCACATAACTACTCAAAAGCACATGAGACATACTCACCCCCATTATCTGTTCTTAGACATTTTAGCCTATACCCAGACTGGTTCTCAACTAATGCAAGCCATCTCTAAAACACAGCCAAGACATCGAATTTCAGCTTAATGGGATAAGCCCAAACTTTCCGTGAAAAATCATCTATGAAAGTAACAAAATACTTGGCACCACCCATAGACTGACAAGGCTTGGGCCCACAGACAACCGAATATACCAATGCCAAGGGCTCACTCATGCGTGGCCTACCAGACTTCTTATGCGTAGATCTAGTCTGCCTACCATAAAGACAATGCTCACATGAATCAAAACATGCATAATCAAGGGGCGGTAAGTACTGCAAACCAGAAAGCATTTTCATTCCCTTCAAAGACATATGGCCCAAAAGGGCATGCCAAAGAGACACATGTGGGATAGAACCCACAGACAAAACATGATCAAGGGAAGAAGCGGATACAATCAAGGGATAGAGGCTGCCAGCATTTTCATCTCTCGCAATCACAAGTCTGCCATGAGTGATCTTCCATGCAGAGTCTCCAAAAGATACATGATAACCTACGTCATCAAGCTTTCCAGCTGACATGAGACTGCATGTCAAAGTAGGTACATGCGTACATCCTGCATAACAAAACTGCTGCTAGAAGGAAATTGGAGCCTAATATCACTAATGCCCACAATATCAAGAGAGCTCTCATCACCCAAGCGCATAGAACCCGAAACAGTACAGTATGAATGAAACCACTCTCGGCAAGGTGTCACATGAAAGGATGCACCTGAGTCCAAGAGCCAACACTGTGCATACATAGAGTGTACCTCTGTCATCTGCGAAGCACTAGAAGAAGCTGCAAGGATATAATCATCATCATCAACATCCTCAGGCTGCATAACATTGATCTCTTCAATTTTAACACAGGACTTTGCAGGCACTATGCTGCGATCAGAAGACTTATCCTGCACTTTTTCTTTCTCCTTATCTTTGCACCTTTCATTGCTTTGTTCATGGCATTGTGGCCTAATATGGCCCTTTTTCCCACAATGGTGACAAGTAACATCTGCATTCCTACCAGGGATTTGCTACGTGACTTCCCATGAGACTTGGACCGAGATTTCTGAGAATCCCATCCACGGCCTGCCACTGCCATGCTTTCCATATCCATCATTCCTGCCTCTAATTGTCATAGCATGCGACACACGAGAGGCATCCAAATTCTTACGGTTAACCTCTTCTTGCAGAAGAGCACTCTCAACATTAGATAATTTCAAGGTAACAGTAGAGACACATACTGCAGTGCGGAATACATCCCATAACTCATTAAGAGTTCCAAGCAAGAAAAGAGGAGTGACATTCTCTGCAAAAGTGATGTCCTGTGAAGTCAAGTTCTTGAGTATAGCATGGAACTGGCTCAAGTGAGTAGACATAGTCACATTCTCCTTCATGTGCAGATCCATAAACTCCTTCAGCCAATACATCTGACTCGTTGGACTTTTCTTATCATAAAGATTCTTGATTTTATCCCACAACTGCCATGCACTCTGTTCTTCCTCAAATACATTGTAATGAACCTGTTCTGTGAGAGATAATACAATAGTGGACTTGCATAACTCATCAAGCTCAAGCCATTCCTCATCTAGCATAGTTGCAGGCGGATATCCGCTCCAACCTCAATGGTTTGATCTGTGATTTCTGCACCAACACCTGCCAAATCTGGCTCTTCCAATAAGAGTAATTCATACCATCAAGCTTAGTGATGTTGAAAATAGCATGATCAGTGGATGAACTCACCATAATGCAGGCTGGAAGACTGTAGATAGTTCAAAATTGCTTGCTGTTTACTACAGAAAATGACCAAAAAATCACCAAAATCGAGAGAAAATGGCGAGAAAAGTGTAATCAAAGCTACTTCCCACCAAGTATTAGTGAAAGTGCATCATTTTAGAATATTTCAGCATGAAAAATCCATGTCAGTCTGGAGTTATATGCTTGCTGTAATAAATGACAACAGGGTACTGTGAGAAGCAATTGTTGGCCAAATCACTGCACCAAGTCAAGAAATGATAGACAAGACGTGACCAGCCATAAACTGGCATAAATTAGCACCAAACAGTTATCAAGACCCTGAGAAAACCCCCAAGCATGTCACCAAAGCATCCGTCAGACTCAGTAGGCATACACCCTGGACAATAGGGCAAAGTATACATAACACTGGCAAGACCCTGACACCAGTAGGTGTATGCTCAAAAGACCTGACACCAGTAGGTGTATGCTCAGAAGAGTGCAAAGCCCAAGCTCAGGTCAAAAGCAACTCCAAGATATCAGTGTATGAACCATGCAACATTTAAGTGTAAGAGATCCCAAAGTCTTAAGTATCTGCAAAATGCTCAAAATAGCATAAACCTCCTGCTCAATGTCATTCAAGCATACAAGATGCTCCCACTGGCACAAAAGGTAAATAAACGAGCTCAACGACTCAATTAAACCAAGTCAAAGTACCAAAGACAGGTAACCAAGACAATATCTCAATAGCATCCCAAGAGCATGAAGCTACAAAGCAACTATAGGTAGCATCCATGAGCAAGACATACATCCCAATAAATATCTCTGATAGCCAAAGTGGCATCCAATACAAAATTCCAGAATAGCAAATGAGAATCCAAGCCAATTTTTCAGAGAGCACTGAAGCTCAACAAGTACATGGTACACTGTGCCAAGACAAATGCATCAAGCCGTAGGCGTCGGGTAAGCATGTACCCAAAGAGCATGTAATTGTCAAAGCACTGACCATTGTCAAGCATAAACCAATGTCAATAAGTGCGGGCTGAAATAAGCTCAAGCTTCCAAAAGCATCCGGATCCAACGACAAGCTCGAAGTCGTCCGTCGATGATCAATACATCATAGCATAACCCAAGACATACATCCAGAACCAATAGGCATATGTCAAAGCATGAAAGATAACTTCAGCCCAAGAGTATTCAACATGCATTTACTGTTATAAACTGAGTGTTTCCAGCCCTACAATCAGGCCAAAATCATAGCATTACATGTTATAGCTTCAATCTCCCAATCAATCGACATCAGTAGAAGCATCACATAAGCCATAGACATACAAATACATGCTGTCTCAGACCTGAAATCTATTGCAAAATATTCTGTCATCAGAATTTGGAAAAATCCAACATCACCATCATGTCTGGAGCGTGCCAAAACTCCAAGTTAGACTCTTACCTTGCCTGAATCGGGTTCCGAATGTCCGAGATATGACAAAAAGAATGATTTTTGGGCCAAATTTTGAAATAGGCGCAAAAAAAATGTGAGCTGGCTGGGGGATTTGCTATCCCACGTGTCAACAATGGGGCCCAAAGGGGGCACAAATGGGGCCCAAAGAAGGCCTACACCAAGCCTCAGCAAGCCTTGATAGGCTGGAAGCAAGATCCAGGTGAAGGAAGCTCGAAGAGGTGTGAGCTATGGCTGCCCACAACCTGTGAAAACCCTGCTTATCTAGACCTGTGGACTAAAGTAAAACTCTAAAATAATAAAGCAATACCTCAATGTCAATGTCCTGATGGTGCCTCAATAGGCCGGGAAGAAGCTCGAGAAGCCGGGGAGTGACGGGAGCTTAAGAGAATGAGCTATGGCTGCCAGGAAGGAGACCAAATGCGAGTGGAGAGTTAATGGGAAGCTAAGAATGCCACGAGCCAAGCCAAGAGTCAGGAAGCCGTGCTCTGATACCAGTTGAAATGTGAGAACGATCGAAGCTTGCACTCGAGAGCTATGGCAAGAGAGCAAGAGCAAGAAAGAGAGAGACAAGAAATGGAAACTCCAACAATCACAATGTGTGACCGGGCCTTCCTTTATTCAAACTTTCACTAAAAGAATAAAGAATAAAGTGATGGTGACGGACGGGCGCCCGCCACCTACAGTGTGCAGTGGCGGTGACTGTCAGTGTAGTAATACACGGGCGGCTAGGCGAAGGCGCCTTTACCCCCAAATCAGGTTGTAGAGGAGGTATGGACAAGATATTCTCCCCATATACTTATCTGCATGTCTTTGGATGTGAGGCCTTCTACCACGTTTCCAAGAACAAACACAATAAGCTATAAGCTAGATCCTAAAAGTATGAAATGCATTTTCCCTGGCTATGGAGATGGAGGAGAGATGGGATACTATCTTCGAGATCCGTAGGCGCAGAAAGTAATCCGCATCCATGATTTTTTGTTCCATGAGGACAAACTCCATATGCAACTTGAGAAAGTTATTGAGATATGCATGGTTATCTTTTAGGAGGAGCCCCCTGCTCCCACAATGAACTAGATAGTCTATATCATCAGCCAATCTTCATGGCCAGGATGTTAGATAATATGTTGGGTAGGCAACACAGCCTACATCGAGGTGTTCTACTAGAGATAGACAACCTCCTGATCCTTATGAGCCCTCCATAAATTATGTATTGGTTACAAATGCAGGAGAGCCTCTTACCTATGATGAGGCTATGTGTAGGGGTGATATTCACTCCTGGGAGAGGGTTATGTAGTTTGAGATTGACTTGTTGCATAAGAATTGTACATGGGATTTGGTTTCCTTGCCTAGTGGTAAGAGGGCTTTGCCTTGTAATACCACATTGGTAACAAAGTGTTTTAAGCAGGAGCATGGTTTTGACTTTGATGAGGTCTTGTCTCCTGTGGTTAAGATGACTACCCAATGCTTAGTCTTGGCTTTGGCTACACAGCTTTGACTTCAACTTGTATCAATTGGATGTCAAGACGGCTTTCTTACATGGGGACTTGCATAATGAGATATATATGGAGTAGCCTAAGGGCTTTGCAGAGCCTAGCAAGGAACACCTAGTGTGAAGATTGAGATAGAGTCTTTATGGCTTGAAGTAGGCATCTAGGGAATGGTACCACAAATTTTATGCATTCATGCAATCACAACTCTATAGATTCGTAGTGCTATGGATCCATGTTTGTACATGAAGAAAGCCTGTAATAGTTCATTACTAATTTTGGTACTCTATGTGGATGATATGCTTTTAGCAAGAAAAGCTCATGATGAGCTAGATACTCTTAAGGCTCAGCTCAAGAAGAGCTTTGAGATGAAAGATATGGGACAAGCCTCTTATATACTTGGTATGTGCATTATGCATGACACATCTTAGAGACTACTCTATCTGCCATAGAAGGAGTATATCCATAAAGTCCTTGAGTACTGTAAAGCCTAAATGGATGTCCATTGCCTTCTCAGGTGCATGTATCACAGGCCGATTGTCCATAGACAAATGAGCAGAGGGCTGAGATGGCCAAGATTCCCTATGCATCTGTAGTGGGTGGTCTTATGTATGCCATGATAGCCACTCATCTAGATATTGCATTTTCAATTGGTGTTGTGGCATGCTATATGGCTACACATGGCAAGAGGCATTTGGATGCCACATGAAGGATATCATGAGGTACGTGAAGGGAACTGTTGATATTTGCATATATTATGGTAGCCAAGATACAAGAGTCGTGGGATATACTAACTCTAACTATGAGGACATCTAGATAGTAGGAAGTCCACTTCTGGCCATGTGTTCACTTTTGCTGCAGGTACTGTTTCATGGATGTCTAGGGTGCACAAATGCACGGCCCTTTCTACTAAGAGGTTGAGTATGTTGTAGCACTGAGGCTTGCAAGAAGGACATTTAGTTGGGTCGTTTGGTTGTTGACCTTGGTTTGCAGATGCTATCCCTACATTGCATTCAGATTCTATGAGTGCTATCCAATTAGCCAAGAATCTGATCTTCCATGTGGAGACAAAACACATTGAGGTGAGGTATCACTTCATTCATGAGGTCATTAAGGACAGGTTTGTTGACGTTGTCAAGGTCTCAACTGACTAGAATCTTGCAAACTTGCTCACAAAAAAGCTCTCTACAGAGCGCTTTGCCTTCCTTATTAGGATGTTGATGGGCATTGGATGAGATGACATCTTTCCTCATCCTATTGTATCTATGTATATGTTGTACTATCTCTTTTTTTTTTCTTTTCACTCCTCACTGAGGCACATTCACCTTTAAGTGGGAGGTTGTTGGCAGTAAAGGTGCCTCAACCTAGCCACCCATGTATTATTATAGTAACAGTACTCCTGCATGTAGATTACAGGCGGTAGGTGCCCATCACTGTCACTTCATTCTTTATTCTTTCAGTGACATTTGAATAAAGGGAAGGTTGGTCACACATTGTGACTATTGGAGTTCCCACATTGTGTGTGTCTCTCTCTCTTGTTCTTACTTCTTCCACCATAGCTCTTACTCCCACTTGTGCTTCTAGTTGAAGGCTCACCTCCCTTCAAATCCTTCTTATGAGGAGAAAAGTGATGCAAGGGGCATATTCCTAGAGATGCATGCAAGGTTAACATGGAAGGAATAGCCTGATAGTAGTGAAGAGTCTTTGAGTATGAGTTCCTACCCAATGAATAGTGTAGATTTTGAACGTAAAGATAGTGATCTATCTAGTGACCTTTATATCTTACTAATTAGAATAAGCATTATAACTCAGAGGAAAGGGGTTTTGAGTCCCAAAGAATTAATCTTATAACTCAAAGGAAATGCATTTTTTGGCAGCCCAAAATGAAAATTCTGTACATGGGAATGACAAGGATCATTTTATTGGTTTCTAAGGTAAAGAAGAAAATGTCAAAGACTTAAAGATTGGCCAAGATTTGAAACTTGATGTTTCTTACATGACAATGAATTAAGGAAGAGGATGTGACCAAATTGACAAATGAGAAGTCCTTTACTGATGAAGAAAAGGCTCAAAGTGATTCACAATATGATCAATTTGTTTTAAGTGACAATGAGAGTAATAAGGAAGGAAGAAGAACACAAGAAGAAGAAGAGAGTGAGCTAAGTCAAGGGGGAGGTGGGGGAGTGCTTGGACAGTTTGGAAACTTTCCATGATAGTTTTGATAGTTTGAGAGGATATGAGAGTAGTTCAAATTCTGAGATAGTCATTGAAGAAAATAAGGATATATTTGAGCTTTTCAAAGCAAGAGAGGAAGATAAGTTCAAGAAACATAATCATAGAGCTTGTCACAATGATTGCAATGGTTCAAATGGATTCGAGTTTCAAGCTTTAGATCAAAAGTTATGGTTATTTTATTTTCTATCCAGTGTGTAAGATTTTTTCCATGTGAGTTTCATATGTGTGTGAAAATGCCACATTTTTGCTTTTTTTTTTGGACTTCTTAATCCATGAAAATGCAGATGGTAACTAATTTGAGCTAAACCACTAAAAAAGGAGACACCACTCTATAGGTGTGGGTGAAGCTAGAGGGAATATCTCTCTCTTAGCTTTCTCCCTTTCTTCTATAATTGTGTGTAAGCCCTATTCGAATCTGCCAAGCTTTTCCCCTATTCTCCACACATGCATGGAAACTCTGCCAAAACCTACTAAGCTTCTCTCCTCTTCTCTATATGTGAGTGGAAACTCTACCAAAATCCACAAAACTTCTCTCCCCTTCTCCACACATGTGCATAAGTTTTGTTGAAATTTACTGAGCTTTTCTCTCTTCTCCTCCATCACATAGAAGCTTTTTTGAAATCCACCACACTTTTTTCTCTCTTTTCTAAAAACGTGTGAAAACTTTGCTAAGATCCACCTAGCTTTTTTCTCTCATTTTTAACAATTGTGTGGAAGCTGTGTAAAATTTACTCTAAAGATGATCCTTACAAGAAATCTAAATGAAAGGAGGTCATTCAAGAAGGCACTTTTGAGAACTTGAGCAAGATAATCCACTAAAGAATTTATAAGATGGCATCGAGGATGTAGGCCATATGATAACAAGTCATGATAATTGAGTTTCAATTGTTTATTTTATATTTGCTTATCTTTATTGAGTTAAACGTGTTGCTCTAGCTAATTTTTGTAATTGATTGGAAACGATTGTATTCCTTTGTTTGGTATGTCTACTTTATGATTTTGCTTATGAATCAATAAGAGGATTTATTGGATCTATAGGACCAATGAAGCCAGTAGCAGTTAGACTAATCATAAGGCTTAATGAGAATGCTAAAGTTATTTGAGATAAATCGAAAAGGATACTACTTGGCATCTAGCGCCGAGGGTGTATTGTTGCTACATCACCTTAGATAGAGGAGCTTAGAGGGGCTTTGAGCCAACAAGTCCCTCAATGACTTATAATAGGGATGTAGAGCTTTGTGATTGTTGTCAGTAATTAGGGATGGATGACCTTGAATACTAGTAAAGCTGTAGAATAACCTTAAGGGGTTGGGAGTCCTTGCAAGGGATTGAGATGGCTTCACGTCAAGCTCCTTGTAGGGATCATAATAAAAGATTGAACCTTAATTAAAGGAAATTTCTTTTCATTTTGATTATTTCTGTCTCATGTCTAAATTACATGCAATGAACCTTGTGTAATGTGATAATAAAAGCAAGTTGCATTTATATTTCCTCATAGTTTGGTAGCATATTTTGCTAATTAGATGACTAAAGCAAACCTATTGAGGAAAGTGAGAGGCCTCGATCTTGATAATTAAGAGCCATTGTTGAGGAAAGTGGGAGGCCTCAATCTTGATAAACTGAGAGTCTATAGCTAGGTAGACTTGATCAATTAGGTATCTTTTCTAAACACTTGATAGAGCTACTAGAACATGCCCTACCAGTTCGGTAAGATAGTTAACTGGCTTAACACCATTTTAGGGGATTGAAGTGTGATTGAGTACAAGTCCTAATAGCCATGGAAGTCCAAAAGACAACTCCACTCTCTTTCAACCAAGTGCAATGTTAGCCCACTCTTGCCTTTTATGGTTACAAAGTAAGCCTTCTTATGTGGACATTAGATTACTATTTAGGAGATCTTTGTAGTTTAGGAACCCTTAGGTTGATTCTTTGATTTGAGGCCTTCACATTTTGTTGTGATGCAGACTCAAAGACTACCCAACTAGCTAAGTCCATATATCCAAATTGGTTCACTATAGAGGGAAAGAAAACTCATTCTTCTGAGGATCATTGTGGTGCCATTATCATAGTAATGGCAACTTCTAATGGTTTCAATAGTATATGTTGTGAAGAATACTCTGTCTACTAGCTTCCATTGGGTTGGTGATTGGACAAACAAAAGGTTTTCAGTGTATCAAGTGTCCCACGTATCTTGCTATTGCGCATCTACAAACAGATTCCAACTCTTTTTCTTCTTGTTCGTGTGAACTTCTACTGACCATAACTCTTAAAGCTTTCTCACTATTTCTCACTTGATGATGTCTAGATACTCCTCAATAAATGCTAGATCTCCCATGGATGGTCATTCTCTATGTTTCTCCACTTCAGTTTGCTCCCAAGCAACTTGCCACCAAGATGTACATCTATGTTGCTTCAACAAAGAGAGAAAACAGTCCACCACTTCTATCACTGTGGGATGAACTTCTTGTAGAAAGTGGCTTTGATAGTGAGAATTTCCAAATTTTCAGTGGTAGAAGGAACTTTGCAAGCATCCATTGAATTCTTCTCCTCTTAGCAATGCCATTTCCTTCATTTTTAGCCCCTTTTGATGCTTGTTGATAATGGCAAAATTCCCCGACTACTGTATACCAAAAACATGGAGCCCCAAAAGGAACACCAAGAAAACGGGGAATCGTAGCAATTCCGTTGTGTGCCTCCGCAAGTACATCATGCACCTCATGTTCACACATGCATCGTCGTAGCAAGCTAACTTGTCCTAATCTATAGAAATAACTAGCTATTAACTGATAAGGTTGTATTTTGAGGATAAGTCACCTAAGCCGAGCCTTCTTGATAGGTCTTGCAGATAGTCTGTGCTCTAACACCTAGACTATGTCGTCTATCAAGTATGGCATCAAGTCGGCTCTCAATAAATCCTTCTTGCTAGACACGTTAAAAATATGTGCATCTGGCAAATTGTCTACAATACCCTATCCAGTAGCTTCTCTTGTGGGTAAGCCCTTGTGGGTATACAGGACATGTGATCAATCATGTAATGTTTCTTTCCTTTACGTACAACCATGGAGAAGTCAAATTCTAGCAGAACTAGTAGCCACCTAGCTATGCATCCCATAGCGCAAGATTTGTTTACAAGATACAACAGAGCCTAATGGTCTATAAAGAAAGTGAAAGGCATACCTAAAAGATAATACCAAAATTTCTTCATAGTAAACACCATGGCCAAACCTTCCCTCTCAATGGTGGAATAGTTCAACTTAGTGTCCGTGACTTGTCTACTAGCAAAGCTCACTGGATATCTAGGTTATGTTCACCAGGCTGACACAAAACAACGCCCACAGCAAACTTCGAGGCATCAATATGTGCATGGAAGGTTATGGTCCAATTTGGGGCTCTTAGGATTGGCATAATTGTTAGATCCTTCTTCAACTCTTTGTATGTGCATTGGCATTCCTCAGTCCATTTGAATACTATAAAAACTTTGTAGAGTGGGCTAGCAATTAGTGCATAGTTCAACACAAATCGCTGATAGTACCCTCTGTATATCCTATGAAGCATTGAACTCCCCTATAGTTGATTGGTGGTGGAAGGTCAACAATAACCTTGACTTTTGAGAAGTCAATGGCAATGCCGTTCTTGGATACCACATGCCTTAGGATGCATCCATGTTTTACCCAGAACTGGCACTTAAGGGGGTTCAATGAGAGATGATACAATTGGCATCATTCAAAGAATGTGCTGAGTTTATTAGAATTCAGAGAGAAAGAGATGGACAAAGGCACAAGCAGGAAGGGTAGCAGACATTCTCCCTTCTCAGTTCATTTCATTAAAGTCAACTGTGTGTACAACACACATACACAAAGCAAGTAACCTAGTACTGACCATGGTTAAGTTAGTATGACTTAACCTTATTCAACTAAGGAAGAACACTAACAGAAGACTACAAGCTTGAATCTCAACACTCCCCCTCAAGCTCAAGTGGGGTACTTCACTCCAAGTAGCTCTCTGAAATGCATGATTACCCAATGACTTGGTAAAGTTATTTGCAACTTGGTCTTCTGTCATGGACCAAATCAATGTCACTTGCAATCACTTTTTCTCAGATAAAGTGATAGTGTACCTCAATGTGCTTAGTCCTAGCATGATAGACAGGATCACTAGCTAGGAGCACACTACTCATGTTGCCACAATAGAGTGTGACATGCATAGCTTCCTGCATACCCAAATCATCAAGAAGCTTCATGAGCCATGCTGCCTCACATGCAGCTAATGCAGCTCCTCTATACTCTACCTTAGTACTAGAGAGAGCAACTGTAGGTTGCTTCTTACTGCTCCAGCAGACCATAGTAATACCAAGGGAAAATTCATACCCACTAGTAGATCTCCTGTCATAGGCACTCCCTGCCCAGTCAACATCTCTATATCTTGTAAGCACCAAGGGCTTACCATGCTCATAGAATAGGCCATAATCTGATGTAGCCTTCACATATCTCAAGATCCTCCTCACTACATCCAAGTGTGGCTTCATAGGCTTCTAAATGAATTGGCTAATTAGTCCAACAGAATAGCTAAGATCCGGTCTTATAATGGTAAGGTAGATCTGGCTACCTACCATTTGTCTATACATAGTGATATTCTCAATCTCATGTCCAACATAAGAAAGTAACTTAACATTTTTCTCCAATGGAGTGCTTAATGCTTTGCAATCCAACATACCATACTTGGTCAACATGTCTTGTCCATACTGCTTTTGCAACAACCAAGTACCATGAGGTGTAGAGACAACCTCAATTCCAAGGAAATACTTCAATTCTCCCAAATCTTTGACCTGAAATTCAGCATGTAACATTTCCTTGATCTCTCCAATTCCTATAACATCATCACCTATAATGATCAAGTTATCCACATATATGACTAATATTACATAACCAGCCCTTTTCTTCTTTGTAAATAGGCTATGATCAGCCTTTCCCATAGTGAAACCAAGTTTATGTAAGCATGCACTTATCTTAACATTCTAAGCTCTAGGTGCTTGCTTCAACCTATATAATGCTTTCTTCAATCTACACACATGTAGGAAAATCTGGATGTACATAGCCCTCGGGCTGATCCATGTATACTTCCTCAACCAAATCACCATTGAGAAAATCTAGATGTACATAGCCCTTGGGCTGATGCATGTATACTTCCTCAACCAAATCACCGTTGAGAAAAACATTCTTCACATCCATGTGATACATAATCCATCCTCTAGATGCTGTCAGTCCTCACAGTTGCCATTTTAGCAATGGGGTTGAATGTTCCCTCATAATCAAGACCATATTGTTGTGCATACCCTTTTGCCACAAGTCTTGCCTTGTATCTTTCCAATGTGCCATCTAATTTATACTTCACTTTGTATACCCATTTGCAACCAATAGCCATTTTGCCTTTAGGCAAATCAATCAAATCCCAAGTGTCATTTTCAGCCAATGTTGAATATTCCTCATCCATTGCCTTACACCAATGATCATCCAAAATAGCTTCAGAAAACTTTGTAGGTTCCTTGAAGCTAGTGACTTTTGCCATATATGCATAGTGCCTCACAGTGTAGCCATTGTATGTAAGCCTATCCATAGGATTCGTGACTCTTTTTTATCTCCTCAACTAAGGTGCAATGTGAGACTCTCCTCTCTCATGAGGTGGTATGTATCTATGTCTCACATCAAGAGTCACAACTGACAAAATACCAAACTCTGTATCCAAGCTATCAATGCCGGGTGAATCATAACCACAAGTGAGTGGCCCTGTAACATCATCAAGTTTGCCTTTGCCTTTATCCACATTTCTCCCCCTCATTGACATACCCATGTCTCTTTTGCTCTGATACCATATTAAAATTTAGAGAGCAAGCGATGGACAAAGGCATAGGCAAGAAGGGTAGCAGACATGCTCCCTTCTCAATTCATTCCATCAACACACAGTAAAGTCAACTGTGTGTACAATACACATACACAAAGCAAGTAACCTAGTACTGACCATGGTTAAGTCAGTATGACCTAACCTTATTCAACTAAGGTAGAACACTAACAGAAGACTATGAGCTTGAATCTCAATAGAGTTTGTCTAAGTGTTCCCTTCAACTTGAGTAAACACACATATAGTCAACGAACACTTCTAGCTCACACCTAAACATGTCCTTAAAGACAACACACATCAACCATTGGAATGTGGTTGGTGCATTTGTTAACCCAAAGTGCATGACTATGTAGGCAAAGATGCCCCACTTTGTAGTGAATGTGGTCTTATGCTTGTCATCATCAAGATGCACTTGCACATGATTGTAACCTGAAAAGCCATCCAAGAAACTACAAGCTTATTTGCCAACAACCACTCTCTCAAGCATATGCTCCAAGTAAGGTAGTGGATACTTGTCTCTCTTCATAGAAACATTGAATTTCTTATAATTGACGCACTTTGATTTTTTTTTTCTTTAAGACGATTACCATGGGAAAAATCCAATGTGTGTGCTCAATTTCATAGAAAAATCTAGCTCTTAATAGATTGTCTATCTCCTCCTTGACTACATATGCCTGCTTGGGATTCATTAGATTAGGGTCTCTACTTAACCGGCATTGCATCTAGTATCATGGGGATATTATGAGTCACCACACTCAGATCTACTCCATTCACCTCCTCGAGGGACCAAGCGAATATGTCTACGTACTCTCGTAGGAGTGCAATGAGATTTACTTCTTCCTACTTTGGTGAAGTCGTCTGCTATGAAGACAGGTCGAGGCTTTTCCCCTTCCCTTGCTAGGACTACCTCCTTGACTTTGGCAGGCCCTTCTACGAGTTTGTTTGCTTCTCCTTGCCTTGTGGCACCCATCAAGATCACTACCCTATCACCCTTCTTGAACTTCGTGAATCGCTTTGGTAGATCTTGCATTTTTTTTTGCTCCTCAGCTTTTGATTCCCTAAGTTGTCTCTTCTCTCCTCCCTGAACCTTCTGTGTCTTAGGTGGATTGGTAGGTCCCCTTTGGTGCATTGGTCGGGGTATTTGAGGATTGCTATCTGAGCTTACTTCCAACTCAGAATTGAACTCTCCATCTTTGCTAGAAGAGGGAGTTTCTCCTGGTGATCATAGCTCTAAAGGCAATTCTATTCTAGAAATTGGTGTGGCACTTGGTTGAGTGAGCCCTGCTCATTCGTGATCAATTGCCCCTAAGTGTTTCAACCACGTGTGATCACTTTTTTTTTTGCATGATTTCTCTCTCAATTTTAAAGGTATCTCCCTTCCGCATGTTGGAATCTTATTATATTTTCTTGATCACGTGTCCATTAGTGTCATACTCTATTGTGTCAATCTCTCCTTCACTCTCTTCACTAAGGGAACAACAGTCTTCATGCTTGTTACCCAAATTGTCCTCCTCTTACTAGGTGTCCATCTCTACTCTCACTGCTTTTCTTTGGTTGCTCAAAAAGATCAGAATATTTCCCCAATCTTCTATAACTCGTGTCTTCTGCATCCAGGGTTGGCCTAGCAAGATGCCACAGTCAACTCCCTTCATGACAATGAAGTCAACTGAGAACTAGACTCTGTGATCTTCAACTGCCAATTCTTCAACACTCTGAATGGCCTAGCTTTTTTTCTATTAGGGCTAGTGTGACATTGAACCTAGCATTCTTGATTGAGTTGGGTTACCCCAAGCCTGGAGGATCGCTTGGCTAAGTACACTGACTGTAGATCCATGTCTACTATCCCTTTCCTTGTGATGTTTCCTAGTGCTAAGATTGGCAAGACTGTGTGCATTTTTGTGCCCTCCCACAAGGCATTAATGTGTAAGGACTTGGGCATTGAGTGTAGTGTCAAGCTAGGTATCTGAGTCAATGAATCAGGGTCAGCTGTCTCTTGCTCGGTTGGTCCTTCCACCCACTGCTTCAACTCTTGCCATAACATTGGGAGCTGCCTAAGCAGGTCTCCTAAGTGCACAGGGGTTGTCACTAGTGTCATAAGAAGGTTGTCAGATGCTTTCTTCCCTCCTAATTTTGTGTTTCTTGGCCAATGGCCTTGGCTAGTTTGCTAGTCCATAGCACTTAAGCTTTGTCTATGTGGTATTGCTTGAGGTGCAGATGCGTCTCTTGACTTTAGTTGCATAGGTGAAACCAACACGCTCACACTAGAGAGCTCATTGATTTCATCCTCTAGGATGGGATTAGCATCCTTCCAGTGCTCTTGGGATTCTCTCACCCACTCCTTGACCTTATCTATGGCTTCAAGCTAGTGCTTTGGGCCGGGTACTCCCCAACCTTGGCACTCCGCTTTTCCATAGTCTTCGGAGAGTAGATGTTTTTTCTTCTGCTTCTATTACCTTTTTCCCAGCAGTTAGAGTCATGCCACTATCCATGTCTTAAGTGCGTCGGTTCTCTTCCTCCTTTGCTTACAGCTTATTTTTCTGATTGAAGTTGCATCAAGGTTACTAGGCCCAGGCAGTGATATGCCAACCTGTTTCGTAGGTCATATCATGCAATTGGATAGACATAGCCTCTCCATTGAGTGTTTCAACTCCGAATAGCCCCAATGGTACTGATGGCATAATCGCCAAACTAGAGGGTGGTCTCCATCTAGGGAAAGTAGCAAATAGGTAGGTGATTACGCACTCTAGGCATCTAAGATCATCCTTCTCTAGATTGGTTTGCTCCCTCTCAGGATAGTGCAAAGAAATATGCATTGGGTGACCACAAGTCTAACATGCAATTAGCTCTTGGGTCTGCCCTCCTAGGCCTCTATGCCTACCTCTACCTAACACCATCATTGGCATGGGTCGATAGTCTATGAGAATAGAACTACCCTCTTCATCATATGAGATGTAAGGGTTCACTTATGCGTCCTCGTCATTCAGCTCCTCCATGTAGTGGACTAGGGCATTGCTTGGTAGGTGGGTTATGAAAGGTCCGGTTGGCCTAGGTATACTTATGGGATTAATCTCCATTCTAGGGATGGTTGGTTTCATATCGTTAGGTGTTGGGAGAGCCAATGGGGCTCGCCTTCCAAAGAAGTTTGGTGGACTATTCCCTAAGTATGGTTGATTGTATGGAAGCTTCCTTGCTAGTTTGAACTACATAATATAATGGCCAAACCTTCTGTAATTTGTGCAAGGTCGGGACTGAGGGTCTTGACATTCTGCTGGAAGGTGGTTTCCGCCACAATGCATGCATTGGATATGTGCACGTGTAGGTCTCCTCACCATCTCTTGTAGCTTACCTAGCTTGAACGTCTCTCCTTGATCTAGTCATCCACTCTTATGGCCTCTTTGAAGACCCTAGCTAGTATGTTTCTCTGCAAGCTTGAGTTACTTGCTAAGGCCTTGTAGAGTTCCTTGCTATAAATTCCATTTATAAACACTATGGAGACCGCTCTTTCATTGGGTCATTCATTATATGGGATTCTCTTAAAGAGACTTTGCAAGTGGGTAACGTAATCCCTAATGTCCTCCTTGTCCTTTGTTTTTATGTTCATCAGTCCTACTATGAGGCTGTCGGAATACCCAGCCTCGAAGAACCTCTTGATGAAGAGATCCTTGAGGTCATTGAAGTTATTCCATTCTGCCATGTCTAAACTGGTGTATCATGTCCTACCCTTATCTTCTAGGCAAAGGCTAAAGGCTTGTGAGCATTGGACAAGATCCATGAGGCCGTTGGTTGCTCTACGAAGCTTTACAAGTGATTACCTAGCTAGTACTTTTCTAATTGCTTTGCAACTACGGGGATCTTCTATTAGCTCTTGGAGCTTTGGTTGATTTCTAACCCACCACAAAGCAACGAGGCTGCTAGGACTATTGCGCTCTACTCTAAGGTCGTATTGTCTATGAGCCGCTTCGTGAGAAGCTCACTCAGCATCAAGTCTACTTCTAGTGCTCTCCCTCTCTGCATTAGGTCCTATCTGATTCCTATTTGCTAGAGCTTGGACTTCCCGCATTTCTATGTCTTGTTGCAACTTCCTAGCCTGCTGCTCATGGTTGTACGTTGCCATGTGATGTAGGGCTTAAGATGAGGGAATACAGCAAATATTATAGAGAGGAAAAGCTCCCTAGTGGTAGTGGTGTCAACCTTATCAAGGCTATGCATGTCAACACCAGTGAGGCTTCCAATTTACGAGCCATTATAAGAGGACAAAAGGTTAAAGAAGGTTATAGGGATATTATAAAACCTATTGAGGCAAACCCTAAGTCCTTAACCCTAATGTGAAAGCCAATCCTCTAAAAGCTACAAATGGAAAAGTTGACTCCAATAAGGCACTACCAAAGAAGAAGGTGCAACAAACCTCACTAATTAAGGAATACAAAGAGAATGGAGGGGTGACTCTTGTGGTAGGATCTACAGGATACAAGATGCCATCTATCCAGAAATTGAAATTCTTTTTATCCTTTGATCTCATTGCTTCACTCAATATGTGACCAGACACCTTATTTCTTTTGCGAATAGGTACATGTCAATACTGAAGATGAGAAAACCATTTCACTAGCTTACTTGCAACTACGTGTCACGACCTAAAAAGGGGCCATGTCCTTGATGCATTGATTGATGAATATGCTAATAATAACATACTCATGTATGACGATTGGACCAAGCTTGATGGGCAACCCCAATTGATCCCAACCACCTCGGCCAAAATTAATGCGTATGGAGGAAAACCATACTTCTTTCTAGGAAAGTGCAGATTCATCATCACCATCAAGATTGAAAGCCTTCCTATTATTTTTTATGTGCTTTCAAAAATGCTGAGAGAGGGGCCGGACAAGAAACATTGTTGGGAGGACAAACCTTCAAGAAACAAACTTAATGCAATGTTGACTATGCGACATAATGTATCCACCTCCCTCTCGCAAATGTCATAATAGTAATGTCTTTTAACAAGGGTACTCAGACCTTAGCCAGAGGCCTACGCCATAGAGGTTTTCATCTACCACACCCACTCTAGTAAGAGGGATAAACAAATGCTACATGACTTCCAACAAGCTCAGATGGTCAAACAAAAACCTATAAGTGAGGCAACCCTTGATCAAAATGTCCATGACAAATGTGGTTCTAACATAGAGTATTCTTTCTACAAAACTTCAATTTCAAGGCCACCTAAATCTTGAACCAACTATTAGACAACAAAGAGGTTGCCACTATGGCAAATGAGCACATATAAAGCCACAATGGGTCGCCAAAGCCTTGATGCATGCACAATTATTATGAAGGAAACTTTTGGCTATGGCTACCAAAAAAATCCCACCATGATCACTCTCATAGCCGCACAAACAAAAGGGAAGTCAATTCATTCTCATGCTACTAGTTACATTGGTGTTAAAGTGACAACTGTGCTTTTGTGTACCAGTTAGCAATGCAACAAGCCATCTAATCCAATGCCCAAATGGAATGATTCAATGACATCATAGTTAAGGGCTAGATAACCTTTGGATAATTAAACATCACCATCTATCCACAAATGGAAATCTAAGCACCAGGAGCCCGCTACCCTCACACCAACATCAATGCAAGCTACACAAATAGATACCAACTATCTCGACTTGAAGATATCTTCTTCTCCATCTCAAGAAGAATCGACAACCATCTCCCTTTCCAATCCAATTATCCCACCCACAAGGACATTCATCCATGACCACAAGTACTTTGAGTGCACACTAGCATTGAATGATAAAGAAGCAAATCCTCCAGTGAGGTTAGATAGAAGTATATCATCAGTGAGTCATATTAAACTAGAAGCTCCTACTACTCTCGAGTTATTGCCCACATCCTTCAAAACTTCCACAATGGATCTCATAGCAAACATGGCTACTAATACAGGTGATAGGATAGTCAACAACATATACCATCTTGGCAATACATTCATCCTGTTTGCTCATAGCTATGACCACTTGGACCTAGGTTTGTTAGATGAATACAATGCAATGGCAATAAGAGGTCTCCCTTACCAAAGAACTCATTGCCACACAAATTAGCAAAGAGAATCCATACACAACCTGATTAATCACATCTTTTAAGCATAGCCATGTAGAAGCCTCAAAAATAGAAATTGCACCCCTAGATAAGCTAGCCACATCAAAACATGCATTCCTTCACAAGTGGTTCACTCTACATGCACAATGGAAATGACTTGATTGTCAAATAATGACTATTACATAACAACAAAAGCCATCAAGCCCACTCAGTATGACCCCACTTACACTATACCCACTTTGTTCTTGGTGCTAGCTATTACCCAAAAGACCCCTCTAGAAGATCATGTGCTACTACATCCACACTTGGATAGAGTATTATTTGAGGAGGAGCTACATATTGCTAGTCATTGGAACACAAGAGATTTTCTCATAGATGTTCTCATTTCCATAATAACATGTGTTGAGCCCTATGCCACCCCAATTCTTTCTTGACTCGCCCCCTACAAGCTAGGAAGCATTGCTAACTCTCCAAGGCGGATAGGGAGTGTTCATCAAATGTTATCAAGTGTTCAAAAGTGTTCATTGTGCATTTAAAGTCAGTCATTACATATCACTATTAGCAATTTTTGTAATGAGAGAAGTAGCACTTAATTTTTAAACAAGCGAAGGGTGGAAGCTCATATAATATCTCAAACCTTCCTTTCATCACAGTTTTTTCTTTTTTATAGAAGACATATAAAAAATGCCAAGAGTCGAGAGAAAGTTGTCTGCAAGAGGCACGCGAAGCCACAATTCCCTTTACAAATTTAGAATAAGAAAAATACAACATGAATGCTGATATCTTAAGAAATGGATATCTAAGGTACATATAGATACAGAACCTTAGACAAGTAGGGGTAGACAATTGAACCATGACCTCTTTAGAACTCATGGGCTCACTAAGTAGCATGGCCATTGCATGAATGGTGCTCCTTATGTAGCCACTAAGTACCATGTGTCATGAATCGCGTGGTGGGGGGACTTGCTCAAGATGCTACACCGAACACACATAGAATGCACAAGGAGAAGCTCACTCAAGAGACAAGAAGAGAGATGGAGGCCAAAACGTTTTCTTGCTGGTTTCTTCTTCTTCTTCCACACACTTTACAATATACACAAAGTATAGATAAGATACAACATAAAGGAAAGTGGCCTACTAAGTCAAACAATGCATAAGCGACTACACTAGTCGACTGGCACTATAACTATGCCAGTTCTAAATATGTGTAATAACCTGAATATAATAAGTATTGAGTTAGTGGCCATGTGAGAGTTATAATGACCACCGACGTGCTAAGTGTAGATGTGTGGACCCATCTAACCAGGTGGTCCATCATTAATGTCCACATGTGTTGAGCTTGTCATCTCAACACTCCCCCTCAAGCTCAACTGCATCTCTACAACTCCAAGTAAGCTTTGAAACTTTTGAAGCTTCTCTGTACCCAATGCCTTCGTGAAGATGTCAGCTATCTGATCCTATGTGTTGACATACACCAAGTCAATCTCACCTGCTAGTACCTTCTCTCTCACAAATGGTAGTGTATCTCAATATGTTTTGTCCTGGCATGGAGCACAAGGTTCCTAGCCAACTGTATACTGCTCATATTGTCACAATAAATGACAACTTGACCTTCCACCTGCACATCCAAATCAGCCAATAAATTTTGCATCCATACTACCTCACATACTGCAAGAGAAGCACCTCTATACTCAGCCTCTGTACTCGACAGAGCAACTGTAGATTGCTTTTTGCTGCTCCAAGTAATTGCTGCAGTACCAAGAGAGAACATGTATCCGCTAGTAGATCTTCTATCAAACATACTACCAGCCCAATCTGCATCTGTGTATCCAAACACCTGTACATCTATACCTGCCTCATAGAAAATTCCATAATGTAATGTGGACTTCACATATCTCAATATGCGTCAGACTGCATCCAAGGTACTTGCATAAACTGACTCACAAGACCAATAGCATAGCTCATGTCTGGCCTTGTAATGGTCATGTAGATCAAACTCCCCACTTTCCTCCTGAACATAGTAGGGTCTTCTATCTCATCCCCAACATCAACACTCAACTTTACATTCTACTCCAACGAGACTGAAAGTGGTTTGCATGCTGTCATACCATACTTGGACAACATATCCAAGCCATACTGTCTTTGGGATAGCCATATACCATCATCACAACTGATCACCTCAATGCCAAGGAAGTACCTTAGCTCACCTAAATCCTTCATCTCAAACTTCTTCAAAAAGTCCTTGACTTCAACAATCCCACTATCACTATCACCTGTAATAATCAAGTCATCCACATAGATGACTATGACGACCAAACCTGCATCTCCCTTTCTCACATAAAGTGAGTGATCAGCATCAGAAACATAAAAGCCAATATTGACAAGATACTCTCTGATCTTGTTAGACCATGCTCTAGGTGCTTGTTTGAGCCCATAGAGCGCCTTCTTCAACCTGCACACATACGTGGGATGCTCTAAATCTTCATAACCTACTGACTGATCCATATACACTTCTTCCTGCAAATCACCATGCAAGAAGGCATTCTTCACATCCATTTGCTGCAACCTCCAACCTTTGGCTGCTGCCAAAGCAATCGCACATCTGACAGTTGCCATCCTAGCAACTGGACTGAAGGTTTTTTCATAATCTATGCCATATATCTGGGCATATCCTTTTGCAACCAGCCTATCTTTGTACCTACTAATAGAACCATCTACATTGTGCTTAATCTTATAAACCCACTTACATCCAATAGCTTTCTTTCCCTTCGGCAATGATACTAGATCCCAAGTCTTATTGGCCTCTAATGCAGCCATCTTCTCATCCATTGCTACATCCCAATGAGCATGACCAACAGCCTCCTCAAAACATGTGGGCTCAACATCCTCTATCACTTTCACCATATAAGCATAATGATGAGCTGCATAACCTTCAAAACCAAATTTGTTAATAGGGTATCTCACCCTACTAGACCTGCGTATCACTGGATCACTCAATGGAGTCTTTGCATTGACGCGTGCTCTCTGCACACCTTGTTGCCTGTTTTTCCTTTCTGCAACCCCATTTTGCTGTGGGATATACCTGCATGTGAACTATCTCTTTATCCCATGGGACCTCAAAAAATCACTGAACTCATTCGAGAGGTACTCTGCCCCTCCATCTGACCTCAAGTACTTTACTTTCAAGCTTGTTTCTCTTTCAACTGCAGCCTTGAAAGTTCTAAAGTGCTCAAATGCTTCACTCTTTTCCTTCATAAAATATACCCACAGCTTTCTAGAACAATCATCAATGAATGTGACAAAGTATGAATTGCCTCCAAGAGATACATTTTGTGTAGGCCCCCAAATATCTGTATGCACAACATCAAGGATATTTCTACTTACATCTCTGTCATGTGAAAAGGGTTGTCTTGCCTGCTTATCAAACTGACATGCTTCGCATACCTTATGAAATTGTGCAATTCTAAATGTAGGCAAACCTGTAACCAACCCTTTGGACTGCATTAATTTCAACATTTGTACATTTGCATGTCCAATGCGTTTGTGCCAAATTTCAATATCTGTAAAAACATCTTTTCCTTTAGCATACATATCAGCATTCATAGTAGGAATTCCAACATCCAGAGTAAACATACGTCCAACTCTACTTCCCTTTGCAACCAACCTGCACTTGTCATTGAAGTCTTCTGCAAAGCAGCCCTTTGCATTAAATCTGACTTGCAGTCCTTGCTCTACCATCTGACCGACTGACACCAAGTTCTTTGTAATAGATGGCACATGTAATACATCTGAAAGACTCTTTGTCTTACCATCATGCAAGTATAAGGGAGCTTTTTCTATGTGTGAAATTGGGTGGCATGAATCATCACCCGTCTGCACATAACCTGTATTTTGCAAATCCTGCATCTCTCCAAACCATTATGCATGGCTGGTCATATGATTGGATGCACCTGAATCAACATACCAAACATCATCATGTGTTCCCTTTCATGTAACAGCATTCAACATATGCTGCATAACAAATAGACGTTCATTTTTGTCTTCATTCTGTCGTGAAGATGATGCATAGTTTCCTTGTTGCAACTTACCATTGCAAAAATCATCTTTCTTAGCATAACATTGGGCTGCAATATGACCTGTTTTGCCACAGTAGTTACACACAATACTAGAGTTGTTAGAACCTCTGTTCTGCCATCCACCTCTTCCTCTAAATCTCCCCCTGCCTCTAAAGTTACCACGACCTCCTGAAACTTGCATATCGCCGAATTGCTGATTCAATCTGTTTTGCTAGTTGTCACTACCACGTCCTGTACCACGGCCTCTTGAAGAGGACCTTCCACGTCCCCTTCCTAAACTGGAGTAGAAAGCTTGGACCTGTTCACTACTTTTTTCAGATGTCTCACTCTGCATGTTGATCTCTTCAGTGATCATAAGGGAGACCAACTCATCGAAATCTGGAAATGGCTTTCTGACATATACGGAAGTTACAAAAGAATTCCAAGCTTTTTCAGGCTCTATTGGCAGGATACTAGTGGCCGACCCTCCACAAGGACGCATATGATTACTGTAAAAGATGTGATGCTTGTCAGTGATGGGGAAACCCACCAAAACAAGTGCCATGCCACTACAACCCATTCTCCCCCTAAAGCTTTCGAGAAGTGGGGGATTGATTTTGTGGGTCCCATTGATCCACCCACCAGACGGAAGTAGAACAGATACATCCTAGTATGTAGGGATTATGTCACGAAGTGGTGTGAAGCTAAAACCTTGAAGCAGGATGATGGTAATAGTGTAGCCCTGTTCATGTATGAGAATATTATCACCCATTTTGGCAGTCCCCTCGAGCTGGTAAGTGACAAAGGTACTCACTTCCTTAACAAAATCATGGAGGAGCTGACGGAACTGTATAAGATCCGCCATCGTAAATCCACTCCCTATTACCCTAGAGCCAATGGCCAAGTTGAAGTCATCAATCGCATCCTTTGCTCGATTCTGACAAGAACGATTGCCGCACATCGTCGTGACTGGGACGATCGACTTATAGAGGCCCTCTGGGCGTACAGAACTTCTTATAAGGCAGCAACATGACAGACCCCTTTTTAGCTAGTGTATGGTACAGAAGCCGTCTTCCCTGTTGAGTTGGAATTGCCCTTTTTGCGAGTAGCAGTTAAAGAACGCTTGGGAGATAATGAATCACTACAACATCGTCTCCTACACTTGGAATGCTTGGATGAGATCCGGTGGATGGCCCTACAACGCATGAAAACCACTCAAGCGCGACGCAAGGCCTATCATGACAGTTTCATCAAGCACAAGGAGTTCAAAGAAGGTGATCTTGTTCTAGCCTATGATTCGAGTTTTGGCAAGTTTCCTGGCAAGCTTCAACAATGGTGGATGGGCCCATACAAGGTATTGGCCGTCAATCCTAACGGCTCTGTTTAGGTGCAGACCATTGATGCCTCTGATGATCCTTTCCTGATTAATGGATATCGCCTGAAGAAGTACTTCCCTCCCTGGGGAGCTTGACAATCACAGCCGACCTACCCTTTCCCTTTTGGGCATCGCATTGTCCTTCTTGTCGTGCTTCTGTTAGCCCTTATGATTGTCCTCATGAGGCGGTCTCATTTTGCTACCCCCTCGCAAAAACATCTCAACCCGACATTGTTCTCTTCTTGTCTGATCCCACAACGGTGCCGAGGTTGGTCCTGATATATGGTATTTCTACCATTCTCTATCTTAATGAAAAAGGAAAAAAAAAAGAAAAAAAAGGAGAAAAGAAAAAGAAAAAAAAACAAACGAAACTGTTATGAGAGAAAAGGAAGAAATTCCCTATCATAACAGGGCTCGTTCCAAGAAAAGGTGGAAACACCCTTGGGCGAGAAGCTGACTGTGGAAAAGGTGGTAACACCCCGCAGTTCAGGATAGCTGACTCTCCAGTAGAACCTCTTCAGCAAGCAATTTGAAGCCACCTCCCTTGGTGCGCTGTCTCTACATTATCAGTCCATCTGCCCTTCTTAACAGATGACGACTTGTAGGCTACCTCCCTAGGTACGCCTCGTCTTCAAGATCCTGATGACACCAACCGTCGACATAATCTTCATCACCAACACTTGGAGTGATGCGAGCTTTCATTCTAACAGGATGGGGATGTGAGCATGGGCTGCCCTCTGTATCTATCAGAGAGTGAGACAGAGGGTGGGGTGAGTGACCAGTCTTTCCTTTCAAATCAAATGAGAGGTGAGATGTGTGAAAGGAGTGTTGCACGCACGGGATGGGCCTCTCAATGCACAAAGCACGATTTGTTCTTGTGCACTGCACTATAAGGCCCCCTGGCCTTCCTTCTTGCACTGTATGTCGGCACTGGGCGAGATACACAGTTACACCATCAATGCGCACAAGGCATACAACCTTTGCACAAATGACCATGAGGATTACATCAACGGGTTTCAGGACATGGCTGCCCTCGGTATCTTTCAACAGAGCGTGAGACAGAGAGTGGGCTGAGTGTGACTGGAGTTTCTTCAATCAATTACTGAGAGGTGAAGATTGAGGGACGTTACGACCTTTGGAGTCAGGTATGTTTCCATTTCCCTATGCACCCACGGGCTGGGTTTCTGCCATCAACACAGGACACATCACTTTGTTCTATACACTGCCCTACAAGGCTCCCTTGTCTTTCTCCTTGCACCTATGCCAGATGGGTTGAACGCACCGATGCACCATCAATTGTGCACCCTGGCATACTCCCTTTACACCATTCCTTTGTCGATTCCTAAACCGGGTGTAAGCTCTAGGTTTCCTCATCATTCACTCGAGTGATGTCAGTCATGGGGTGAGTGACTGCTCTTTCATTCCAGTTGAGTGACCATGAGTTGAGTGCAATATTTTTCATCATTGACAAATTTCCTGCGATTCCTTCAACCAGCTACCTCCCTGGGTGCTGCCGCGTGGTCCCTGCCACAAGTTGTGTAGAGGTGAGTTCACACTCAACTGCTAAGACCCATGGACTGCTTATTGTTTCAAGTATTTCAAGTGAGAACCTATGGCTATCTCTCACCTAGCTAATGCACCTTCAATCCTATTGGGTTGTAGTGAGCTTACCTTGATGCCCAAACGAGTTGCCTTCTCTGTCAAGCACATCGCTAGCTCCATGATTCGTGATGCAAGCTCACGCAACCTCATGCCTCCACCTTCAAGCTCCATCCTCCATAGCCGCATGCAATACAATAGAAGAGAATAGAAGAGAAGAAGAGAGAAGATGATGGAGAGCTTCTTCTCCTTGATCCCTCACCCTCACACACTCACTCCCTCACACTCTCACACTCCCTCTCTCAAGTAGCACAGACAAGCAAGAAAGAAGGAGAGAACAAGAGAAGAACATGAGTCCACTTTGCCACACACCAAAGAGAGAATGAGCTCTTCATTCACTTTTCAACTTTATATAGAAAATCCTAAATCTCTCTTGGGTGGCTATCCCCTTTTTACATGGTCAGCCTTGTCTTTCCCATTGTCCTCCTATCTTCCTAGCTTCCTTCCTACCGCTACCCATCGACCTTTACAATTCGCACAAGAGAGAGCCTGACACTCTTTTACAAATAGCTTTAGGGGCACGTTGCATTTAAAAATGCACTTTTTCCTTTGGCTTAGCTTTTGAGGCTGCCCTTGTGCATTCAACCGTTTCCCTTCCTATTTCTTTCGTTGTGTCTGATTTCCTTCTAGGCCACCTCTTTGACTTTTCTCTTTTTCTTATGTTGCAGTTAACATTATCCCCCTCCTAGCCTAGTGCCAATCCCATGGTACTGATGGGTAGTAGTTGGAAGCTAGGATGGGTGTAGCCAAATGTCTTTTTGTGTTTATATACAAGCCCTTGAAGGGATGGTGTCGGATGGATCGGCCCTTGAAATTGAAGATGGTGTTGGGCTAGTCCTTCTCCTTAACACTGATGGTAGGGGGATCTGTCCTTTGAAATTGACGATGGTGTTGGACGGATCCAGCCTGGAGAATTGGGATGGTCAAATTTGTCCTTGAAATTGAAGATTGGATGGATCCCTAAATCCCTTGGACACCCATCACCTTTTTTACATGACTAGGAATCTTGCCAAGACTCTTTGCCTATTCCCTTCAAGTTGCCTTATCCCTTCACCTATGGGTTGTTAGACTTTAAGACTTTCTTAGGATGGTGCTTGGCACTCTCATAAAATGAATTACATTGCACCCTGCGCTTTCCTTGTGAGAGCCCTTCGAGGTCCTCCTTCATCCTTGACAGAGCATCCTTCATCCTTGATAGAACCTCATCCAAATTATTTGGGTTCTCCCATATTTTGTGATCTTTCCTTCTCCTTCATTGTACCTACTTGAGTAGAAAGAGATTCTTCATTCACTTTTTGACATGGTCTTCATTGGTTGTCTTCTCCTTTGTTTTGTTTAAATGGTGATGCATCATGGAACATTACCTCCTCCTAGACAGGTGTCAGTTCCCTGACACTTGCGATGTTGAGCTGATGAAGATTTCGTGATTGAAAAAGGGCGCTCGTGTGAGTCGATGATGATGGGATCTCTTGGGAATTGGCCTTAGAGAGGGATTGATTAACTGGTTGAGGTGGTGGGGACCAAGAATGTATTGCATGGATGATGGGGCCTCTGATATGGGTGGATTGTAGCATTTGTTTTTACCTCAAAAGAAAAGAATGTGCATTACCTAGGGGTGTGTCTACCTTACCGTGTGATCCATAGTGCTCGTACGAGTGGAACTAGGAGTTCGACAGCCCTAGGTGGTATCTCACACTTGAGGACCCAGTTCGTACATCATTGGAGGTGCGGTGTGCGGCTTAGGGAGACAAGTCTCACCATAGGCGAGTGTGACTCTGGGAGCTCTTGCTCAACTGCCAAGACCCACGGACCACTTATTGCTTCAAGCGTTCCAAGCCGAGCACTAGTGGCTACCTCTCACATAGCCGACACGCTATCTATCCATGAGTGTAGTGAGCTTACCTCCATGCCGATCGAGTTACCTCCTCTCCCGCGCACTCCGGTAGCTCCATGATCCAAGTGCAAGCTTCAAGCAAGCTCCATCCTCAAGCTCCATGCTCCAAGCTCCATTGTTGCGAGCAAGAGAAGAGAAGAGAAGAAGAGAGAAGAAGATGGAGAGCTTCTCCTCCTCGGTTCCTCACCCTCGCACACTCACTCCCTCACACTCTCACATTTCCTCTCTCAAGCACAAGCTCAAGCAAGCAAGAACAAGAAGAAGAAGAAAAAGAGGAGAGCCACTTTTGGCCACACACAAGAATGAGCTTCTCATTCACTTTTCAACTTTATATACAAAACCCTAAATCCCTTTTGGGTGGTCATCCCCTTATCCCCTTTTTTACATGGCTGCCCATTGTCCTCCTATTTCCTAACTTCCTTCCTACCGCTCATCTACCTTTACAATTTGCACGGCCAATGCTCTTTAAAAAAAAATCCTGGTTAACCTTGCGCTCTTTTACACATGTATTAACTTGCACTTCTCTTGTGTGCCTTTCTCCTTGATTTAGGACTTTTCTGCACTTCTTGCGTTTCGAGATTCTTCTTGGCGCGCCTTCACCTTCCATTTTTCTTTTGCTTTGGCCTTGTCTTCTACTTCAGATTTTCTGGATTTTCCACCTTTGTTCATTTGAGGGTTAATATTACCCCCCTCCTAGACGAGTGCCAATCCCATGGCACTCACCTTCATAGGTAGCAGGCTTTGGCATGCATCGAAGACGTGGGTGGAAGGGACATATGTGGTTTTCCATGAAGAAGTTTTGGTGGTGGTGCGGATGAAGGTTGTCGGGGGCACATTGTTGGTGATAGGGCTGGGAGTTGCACTCATGGGTTGGCACAGGTGTTGATGTGCTGGGGATTCTATGGCTAATGCTTCTTGGTGGGCTTGCATGATGATAAAGGATAAGAATTTAGAGTTGAGTGTTGATGAAAGGCAAACGACACTTTCGTGGGAGTCTTCAATACTTGCAATTGAAAACCTCTCATAGATGGTCTCTCCCTCATGGTAGTGCTAGTCTTCTTTATCGTGCACAAGACGTAGTTGAATTAGTTTGGGAGACAGGTTGAACTCTAAGCAAGCTGAGAGTATTGTCTTGCACTTGAGGACCCAAACTATGTATATATTTTGGTACAGATATTATGTGAGTGCTCGTGCATACTTAGATATTACGTAGTTAGAAGACCGCGAGTTGGTTCCTCGTAACAACATGTGGATGAAGCGAAGTTGTCCATGTTGAGGAGAAGTGCACATGAAGGTGTATGAGATATCCTTTGCGTTGTGACAGCACGATGTAGCATAATCAAACACATTGACACCAAACTTTTGGTACTGGTAGCTACTAGGCTTGCTCGACGAGTACGGTGTACTTTTCATGGCCATTCGTGTGGTGCTTACCACAATCGATTACAATGGTACTAAGGCGGATACAAAAGGGAATCGTGCAATTGGGTCAGGGTGACAAGTCTAACCATAGGCAAGACAAGCTCCCTAGGTATGTCTTGCTCTTGATGTGCCTTGAACAATTCTGGGGGATATGTAGAGGGCTAGGGGACTAGGGATGGAGCCAGCCAAACAAGGTCACTGGGCGTACCGAATTTGCGGACCCCTAGGTATCGTGTTGTGACTGTGAGTGATTTTTTTCTTTTCTTTTCTTTTCTTTCCTTTTTTTTCATTTCTTTTCTTTTCTTTATTTTCCTTTCTTTCTTTTTGTGTTTTTTAAAAAATATATATAAAAGAGAATAACCGAATACAACCATTGCAATACGTTGATGCTATTAGCCTTTCAATGGGTTGGAAAATGTCGAGATTCGAAGGCTCTAGAAATGGATATTACAGCGATGATTGCACCCTAGCCTCATTGCTGGAGAAATAATTGTTGAGATGGGGAGATACACTAAAGATTTTTCAAAACCTCTTTGTACCGTGCGATATTGGTACAATTGAGGTAACAGCTATCGTGAGTGCCATGTATCCAAAAAGAGAGAGAGTGGCCACTGATCATGCTTTGGGCCATGCGATGTGGGCGATCGACAGGGTTGATTTTTGCTTTTGACGGTGAGGATTTCGTCATGGCTCTTTGTGAGGTTGATAGTCTTGTGGTGACTTGGACATTGAACACTTTCGTACAAAGACCTGTGTCATCCTACATCCACTTGACACTTTGTGAGAGTATATGCAAGTCACATGTGTCAATTATAATGAAAAAATGCAATGCAAGAAGATATTACTTTATCTAAATCCTATGGTGTTGGTTGCGATGCATATCATCGGTGCTTGTTAAAGACGTGACATATATTAGTAGTCAGTAAGGGAGGTTTGTACACCTGGGGAGCCTACCCCTTTAACCACTTAAGGACAAAAAGTTATGACAAAATGGCATTTGGAAAGTAGCTAATACATCATAGGTCCTATTCTATTTGTATAAGGCAGGGTGAATTTGGGTGGTCCGGTACTGTGGCTATGTCGGTGCGGGACTCCCATCAGGCCGGGTAGGGAAGATATTGGTCAAGACCCGAATGGTGTAATCCCTGGCCGCATATATTCTAAGAATGCTTTTAAATAATTCATCAAATTCCCTCTTGTTTCTAGCTTCCTTCTCCTCTTTTGAGCACGTGGTGCCCGAGCGTCTGGTGAGGGCTTGCACAACCGGGGTTGCCACCCCTGGGCCTTCCTTTGAGCCTTTGTTTTCCTAGCCTGGGAAGTTTTTGGCCTGCATCTGAGGCGATGTTGCTTATGGCCTCTTTTCGGTGCATATCTCTTAAGGGTAGGCACATATCGCTCTGGTGGAGGCGCTTGTGCCCTATGCTCCCTTCTATGGAGGAGAGCTTCCTTGCATGCCAGCTACATTGTGTGCTCCATGACAACTATTGTGGGAAAATTTGCAAAATGTGAACCAAGGTTAGGCTTTGAGGCAGGATAGAATTATTTGCATGAAATGGATTAAACAGTGGATTATCAAGCGTATATGACGAGGAGGGGTGAGGTGAGGTTTGCAGTGTTTGTTGCAGAGGGACGGCCCCCGTGATGATATTTGTCCTGCTTCAATTGCGGGGCATATTCCAGCCATGATCAAATCTTGGCTTAAGCTAAGTTGCGTGGACTGGTTGTGATGGAGTGGAGCATGGCTCATCCCCGGAAGGATAGACTGAAAAGGGAAAAGGTGTATAGAAGGGGATGGTGCCCTGTTTACGCCGTCAGAGATTGTTGTCAGGGCTTTCTATGGCAGTAATGAGGATTGCATGTCCTCCACCTAGAGGTGGGAATGGTCACATGACTTCTAGACGTGTGGTGAGAGGAGGATCTGAGGAGGTCAGCCTGTCAAACCCAACTCTTCTCCCTGCGCTTGACTATCATTGCTTGTGTGTGTTGATATTATCTATACAGGGTCACAAAACTCATTGTTTATTTATGTACATATTTACGAATCCATTTCACTTCATGAGGATGAGAACCAATTGTAGAACTCAGGATTGTACTGGAGTGTGGCACATGCATCCAGTACTCGTGGCAACTTACTCAATAACAATAGATATTTTGTAACACCGAGTAGCATGGTACCTTGTCCGAGTCTACTGGCAACATGTAACTCCTCCTCAGTGAGAACCTTATCAATTAGAGAGTTCTCTTGGCTAGTTCCGGCTAAGTCGATACCCCGAAATGGTAGTTAGTTCTCGAAAGGAAGTCGGCGCCACATAGGTCGGGTCTCTTTGAGACCACCATTTGGCCAATCGCTCCTCTGAGACCGTCATAAAGGCTTCCAGTTCGGCCATTGTAGTGCGGTTTTCAAACCAACATTTTTCAAATTGACTTTGACCTCTGATTTTCACTTTAGTTGCTCTATCTCCAAGAGATTTGGTTGGCTGAGCACATCATTGAATGTCACAGTTAAGCGTAGTTCATCGGCTTCCTCATCAGATATGAGTCGCATGCGTTCATGTAGGAGCCTGTCATAGCACTCATCAAGATGTTCTTGCTCTTCCCAGGATAGGGGAAATGGCAAGTATTCTTTTAGCTGCCCCCTAGGGAACGCATCCATGTCTGCAAGGATGTAGACACATGGGAATACTTTGAGTTTAGCATCCAACTTGTTAAGCATCCTGCGACACTTCTATGTTCAATGAGGGCTTTCTCAGTTGCTATCTCATGCAAGGTTCTAGGAGCTTCCCTACGCTTTAGCATAGCTGGGAGCTTAGGCCGAGATGAGTAAGATTGGTCAATACTAGGATTGCTTATGCTCTTGGGGTTTCCATGTTTCTCCTAAGGCCTTGCTGCTATTGTGTCATGGTTCTCCTTGGATGTGACCAGTATAGTCTTGTCACCCTGTTGTGACAGTGTTGTATCCACTCTTAATTAGTCAATGTGAGTTCTATTTGTTGGTGGATTGAGTGTTGCAAGCAACCGTTGATGGTAATGGTTGCTTTGATTTTTCAGAGCACATGGATGCATGTGAGGTTTCATCTGCCAGAACCCCTGAGCATTAGTTAGCAATCTTCCCCGCCACTTTCAAGGGTGTGGCGTTTCAGTGGTATGAGAGACAAGTAGCAGGAACTTTTGGCACATGGGACGACCTGAAGTTGGCCTTCCTCACTAAATTCAGGTGTGAACGTTTTGAAGAGCGAATGCGAGAGGAGTTCATGAACCTAAGTCAGTCCTCTAGAGAAAGAGTAGAAGCTTATGTCTCGCGAATGGAATCCATCCTGAAGAGATGGACTAACGATCATTTGGATGAAGGAATCCGGAAAGGAGTGTTTCTCAGGGGCCTACAACCAGAAGTTCGCAAGTTCGTGAAATTGAGAAGACCAGTCAATCTGCAAGCTATAGTGGAAGGTGCAAGATTGTATGACGAAGTTGAAGCAAGGCTGTCAATGACTCTAGGAAGGGGAGTCTTACCTCTTCCCATGCCTCGAATGGTATACCCACCAAATGCAGTCCTAGGTGTTGGAAGTCAAGCTCAGTAGGTACGTCTTTATGTGTGACCGACATCTGTGACAGCTAGGTGTGTGCTGTCTCCATGTGACTACATTGAATAAGTCGGGTTTGTGTTAGTAGGTGACCTGACTAGAGTTAGTCAGTCTAGTCAACACTAAGACTAGGTTACTTTACGTTGTATTGTGTGCTTCTCAGTAAGTGTGAAATAATGAAGAAAGCTATGGGAACCTGAAGGTTCATGGAGATTGAGTTTCCCTGTCTCTTTCTCTCTCATCTTTGAACATGGTATTAGAGCGTTGCCAGATTGAGCTCTCGGGAGCAGGAGGAAGTCAAGAATACTTGCAGGAGTGGAAGATCAAGGGTTCTAAAAGATCAAACAAGCTGTCATTGTGATGGAAGGTAGGCATTGTGTGATTGCCTACTCTATGGTTCAAGCTACTATCTGTGGCTTGTTTAGAGCCTTGTGAAGGGGCTACTAAGCACTAGTGTGTGCTTCACCATCATCACCATCATCAAATCGAGCAGCTGGAGCAGAGGACAGATCTGCACAAACTACGCCTGTATTCTACAGACATCTTCGTGGCTGAAAAACATAATATGCAAGTGATATGAAGTGGCTAAATGCCTGACAGAGACTAGTGGAAGGTACTTGAAGAGTACAAGGTGTAAATGCTTACGTGAGAGCTCACCTATGAGCTGAGAACAAAGACTGTAGGTTTGCAACAAACAGTGGCCTGTTGTATACAGGCATTACAAAGCATGTATGCATTTATGACATGAATCTGGAGCCCTCAAACATACCTAGAAGCATCGATGGAGCAAAGGTATATGCCAGAAGGACATATGTACTTGATGAAATGCATTTGAGCTGAAGTTGCTCACTGAAATCAGTCAGATCTAAAATATGTTAATGGCTGAAAACTATCATACACAGTGAATGACAAGCATTGTATCTTGCTGAAGCAATACATGTCACTTTGGAGCTTCTATCACCTATATGAACTGACATATGCATGCTGAATGTATGGAGGATTGAGGAAAGCATTGGATGCTGCTGAATATTCAAATCTAAACCTGAAATAAGTCCCTTGACAGTGCTTGGGCTGGTTGTGAATAGTCATGGTTATGAACAGTCATGTACTCTTTGACAGTGATTAATGAAGACATGTTGTCTATGCCTACTCAAATGCTCATGTATTGAACTTGCCACTACAAAGTAAATGTATGACATATCTTGAGGACTTTTGAAGCTGAAATACATCTTGGTTGCCAGAATATTGGTTGTTGGTGATCTATAAGCAAATTTATGTCACTTATACTTGCTGGTTATGCACTGTTTTGTGCCTCTGTGCTTATGTCTTGACTGCCAAATGTACTAGTAGCTATCTGGGAAGTTTTGGGACATGTATGACATGAATACCACTCAGTTTTGACCTTGGAATTGTTGCTGGTTACTCACAGTTTATAGTTTTCAGACTGCATGTATTCACCCTAGCAGTGAGGTTGCAGAAGCTTAAGCTGAAGCAAGTACATAGCTTATGTATTGACAGTTATACCTACAGCTGAGACCACTTGTTTGTGGGCCGTTTTGGGTTATCAGTGGGCTGAAATACCCGGTTTTTTACTGCAATTAATTGCAGAAAACTGTCATAAACTGTTGTGGAGACTGAACTTGGTCAGTGATACTTATCGACTTGCAGGGAGTCAGACACTTGATAGACAGTCTATTGCATCATGGCTAATGCACATGGGTCTGACAATATCACTCAGATAGTTGGAGAAAAGTTAGACAATAGGAACTTTGCATTATGGAAATTCAAGATGAAAAACTTTCTGGTTGGCAGGGGTTATTGGGATCTATGTACAGGAGATGAGGCTACTCCTGAGTTGCTTGCAACGAATCCAACTAATGAACAGAAAAGATCTTATAGGCTATGGAATGAGAGAGCATGCAAGGTGTTGCATTGGTTTTCTCTATGTATATCTGATGCTATGGTAATTCAAATCACTGGATGTGAGACTCCGAAGGATGCTTGGGACATACTGATAAAAAATTATGGAACCATGACACATGCACGAAAGATCCAGTTGAAATAGTAGTTCAACAACATGTCTAGGAATGGAAGGAGCATCCAGGTGTATACCACGGAGATTAAGACCATATTTGATCAACTTGCTACCATTGGCTCAAGTGTATCAGAAGATGATATGATTGTTGTTGCCTTGAATGGATTAGGGAAAGAGTACAAAGCTTTTGACACATCCATCTCTGTTAGAGAAGAGCCCCCTACCTGGGAAGAGCTAGTTGCTTTGTTGCTGCATGAGGAGGTCAAACTTGGTTTGAATACAGGTTCCAGTGCATCTAAGAGTAGAGACATTGTGTTATACTCTAGCTAGCGTGGCAGAGGATTTAGAGGTCGTGGTTCATTTCGAGGTCATGGTGACACTCATAATGCTTATGGACAGCAGCAGTAGCAGGGTAATTGGCATGGTGCAAATACACAAGGCCAGCGTGGATCTGACGGGTTTAGAGGCAGGAGGAGATCACCACGAGGTAGAGGTGGTGGATCTGGTTCATGGCAGTCTTCTGATCAGTCCAACAGGGACAAAGATTGCCATTATTGTGGCAGGTATGGGCACATTGCAAAGGATTGCTACAAGAAGCAGGGAGATATGAAGGCAAAGGGCAGATAGCATGGGCACTGTGCATCTTCTAGTGGTGCTCATGATGAGCAAGTTGATAGACTCTTTGCCATGCAGCATGTATCCAAAAATGCATCGAGACATGATAAAGATGATAGATGGTACATTGACTCTGGAGCGTCAAACCACATGACAACGCATGGAGAGTGGTTTGATGAGATGGTTGAAGGTACACATGGTCATGTATGTACTGGGGATCACACCCAACATGACATAAAGCATAAAGGAATTGTTCCTCTTATGATGCCTGATGGCAAGAAGAAAGGCATGCATGATGTATTACATGTACCGACTATAACAAAGAATCTTTTCTCTGTGGGTCAAATGGCAGAATAGAATCTGCAAGTGAGATTTAACAAAGATGGATGCTTGATTGAGGAGTATGGAAATGGCTACAAGTTAATTGCCAAGGGCAGAAGGGATGGCAAGATGTTTACATTGGATGCGACCATTCCGGGACTTAAGGCAGCTATGTTTGCTCATGATGAGAGTGCCATTTAGGATGTAGAGATTTGGCACAAGCGGATTGGACATGTCAATGTACAAAGGCTGAAATCTATGCAGCAGAAGGAAGTAGTACTTGGATTACCTAAATTCAAGTATAATGACTTTGGTCATGTATGCCCTACATGTCAGTTTGGGAAGCATGCATGGTTTCCTTTCATGAAACATGTAAAAAACAGCACTAGGCCTTTACAGTTGGTGCACTCTGATGTCTGGGGTCCTTCAGATAATGCTTCTTTTGGAGGTGCACGGTATTATGTCTCATTTATTGATGATTTCAGCACAGGTACACTTGGCTTTATGTTTTGAAGCATAAAGATGATGTGTTTGATGCATTCAAAGACTTCAAGAAGCATGCTGAAAATGAGTTGGGCTGCTACATATCCTGTTTGAGATTAGATGGAGGAGGTGAATATGTCTCTAATTACTTTGACAGGTATCTTGCTAAATATGGGATCAGAAGACAGCTCACATGTAGCTATACACCGCAGCAAAATGGTGTTGCAGAGAGGAAAAACAGGGTCCTAATGGAATCAACTAGAGCTATGCTGAATGAGAAATGTCTGCCAAATGGTTATTGGGCTGAAGCAGTGATGACTGCTGTCTATGTGCTAAATCAAACCCCTATAGCAGGGATTCATGATGTCACTCTATATGAGAGGCTGTATGGTCATAAACCTAATATTTCGCACTTGAAGGTATTTGGCAGCATTGCATATGTGCATATACCGGATGAGAAGAGGAAGAAATTGTGGGATATGCACAGGAACGGAAAGCTTATAAGTGTTATGTACCTTCTACGCATGAAACACTCATAAGCAGAGATGTGGTATTTAATGAGTTAGCATCCTGGTATGGGAATCCTGTTGCAGTGCCTACTGATGGCTCACCCAGTATGAGTCATGCTAAAAATACTCCTGCAGAGAGTACTTCCATGAGTGGTCAAACAGGTGATGTATCATCTATAGTGAGTCCTTGGACAGGACGATTGCATAGTCACACTATTGCATCCACTGACATGGATATGTTAGTGAGGGGGAGAACAGATAAGGGAAAAGAAAAGGTTTTTGAAGATGTAACAGGACCACTCACTGCAGGTTATGATTCATCTAGCAGTGACAGCTTAGTCAGTGAATTGGGGATTCCGTCTATTATGACACCAGGTGCTAGGCAAAGTCGTTATGTGCTGCCTCATGAGAGGCAAGCTCACAGTGAGCCACAGCTCAGGAGATGAGAGAGGGTCAGACGACCTGTTGATAGGTATACTTACACTGGATATTCAGCCCGTCATTATGCTTATATGACAAAAGTAATAGGTTTTAGAGAACCAAGGAAGTTTGATGAGGCAGTTTTGCAGATGAGGATTGGCGTGCTGCTATGGATGAGGAATATTCAGCTTTGGCTGAAAATGGCACATGGGATTTGGTACAGTTGCTTGAGGGAAAAACACCTATTGGTTGCAAGTGGGTGTATAAGGTAAAATGTAAATCAGATGAATCATTGGAAAGATACAAGGCCAGGCTGGTTGCAAAAAGGTATGCGCAGCAGTATGGTCTTGATTATGAGGAGACTTTTAGCCCTGTAGCAAAGATGGCTATAGTTAGAACTGTGATTGCTTTGGCAGCAATTAGAGGCTGGAAACTATGGCAGATGGACGTAAAGAATGCCTTTCTGAATGGAGAGTTACAGGAAGAAGTTTACATGGAACAGCCTGAAGGCTATGTGCATGCAGAATTTCCAGCACATGTATGCCGGCTGAAAAAGGCATTATATGGGCTGAAACATGCACCCAGAGCATGGAATGCTTGCATCAACAATTATTTGCAACAACATGGTTTCCGATTGGGTGATGCTGATCATAGTTTATTTGTGAAGAAGACAGATCGTGGCTATGTATTTCTAGTGGTCTATGTTGATGACTTAATCATTACAGGAAATGATGAAAGCAGGATTACTGAAGTAAAGACATGTTTACAGGCTGAGTTTAAGGTCAAGGACCTAGGAGAGCTGAAATATTTTTTGGGGATTAAGGTTGTCTCTACACCTCAAGGCATATGGATGCTACAGAAGCAGTATGCTCAAGACATGTTACAGAAATATGGTATGGCTGATTGCAAGCCTATGGATACGCCTTTAGAGCAGAATGTCAAGTTGCAGATTGATGTTGGGATAGAGATTGAGAATGTTACCATGTACAGACAGATGGTAGGCAGCTTGATCTATCTCACGATCACTAGACCTAACTTGAGTTATGCTGTGGGGCTAATCAGTCAGTTCATGCAGAAGCCTCGCAAACCACACTTGGATGCAGTTAGGAGAATTCTGAGATATGTAAAGAGTACCACATATCATGGGCTATTTTATGCATATGGGAAACCCCTTGACTTGATGGGGTATACTGATGCTGACTGGGCTAATTGCACGTATGACAGGAGGTCAACCAGTGGTTATGCATTTGGATTGGGTAGTAGCATGATCAGTTGGCAGAGTAAGAAACAGCCTACAGTTGCACTGTCCAGTACGGAAGCGGAGTATCGTGGTGCAGCCTTAGCGGCCTGTGAAGCTATGTGGTTACAGAAATTGTTGAATGACTTGGGAGTACACTTGGATAGCAAAGTCAGGCTGTACTATGACAATTTGAGCAGTGTCATGTTAGCAAGCAATCCTATTTATCATGCAAGATCGAAACACATTGAGGTTCACTACCATTTCATCAGGGAAATGGTTTTAGCAGATCAGATTGACTTGGAGCATGTGAAGACTGAAGACCAGGTAGCAGACATCTTTACCAAATCACTTGGTAAAGATAAGTTCATTCACTTTAGACAGCTACTTGGAGTGATGCAAATGACTTGAGTTTTGTTTTTGAGCTTGAGGGGGAGTGTTAGAAGTCAAGCTCAGTAGGCACGTCTTTATGTGTGACCGACATCTATGATAGCTAGGTGTGTGCTGTCTCCATGTGACTACATTGAATAAGTCGGGTTTGTGTTAGTAGGTGACTTGACTAGAGTTAGTCAGTCTAGTCAACACTAAGACTAGGTTACTTTACATTGTATTGTGTGCTTCTTAGTAAGTGTGAAATAATGAAGAAAGCTATGGGAACCTGAAGGTTCATGGAGATTGAGTTTCCCTGTCTCTCTCTCTCTCATCTTTGAACACCAGGGATAGTTCCCTACCCCTATCCCTAGATGCAAATAGTGTCGCAGTATAGTGCACCATATGCGATCAACAACAGTGGAACCCTACCAACTGGAATCAACAACCCCAAGTCTCAACAAGAGCTCTGAATTAGAGCCAGAACAGAGGACCTTCTGGATCGACCCAACAAGTTTATGCAGTAATTATAGACGCTTCCCAAAATCCTACTACAAGTACTTCAGGAGGTGAAAATCTGAAGGACTACTTATCCAACTCAGTTGCAAATATTAAGAAGGAGCTTCTGGATGTGATTACAAGCAGCTACAGGCGCTAAAGGTGATTACTGCCAATATATCCACTCCTGGGGAGCTGGAAGAGATGTAATGCGCTCTAATACATGGTGTGGAAAGTGTTATCAAGGGGGACATTTAGCCACTGAATGTACCCGAAAACCAACCACTCCTGGAGCCTTCTGTTCCTATTGTTTGCAGAAGAACCATACAGAGGATATTTGCTCTCTGAAAGATATGCATGAACAAAGACAGAAAGATGAAAATGCAAGATTCAACTTGCTGGAATCCAAAATGAAAACACAAGATATTGGACCAAAGCCTAGGGATTTTGGTCCGAGGAGGTTTCCCTCTCAAAGTTACAGAGGACGACAGTCTGGTGGTGGTCAGAGATCAGAGGTGGAATGCTATAGGTGTGGAGAAAAGGGACATATCTCCCCGAATTGTCCAAACCCTAGATGATCAGTGGATTACAAGCCCTTATGCAGCCGATGCAAAGGAGAAGGCCACACTGCAAAGGACTGTCCCAGTCCAGCCCCTGTAAAGGCCAATGCCACTGATAGCCAACAGAAGGTACAAGAGCCTGCCTCCAATTTGGTAGAGTTGGAAGTTGCTGTTGTTACCCACACCAAGAAGAAAGAACCAGTAGTTCATAATGAAGATAATTCTCCTGCCAAGATTGTGAAGTTCAACCTGCCTACAGAGGGACAGAGCAGTACAGAACAGAACAGTACAATACAGAGCACTACAGTGCCACAGAGAGTTACAGAGCTTCTTCACAATCTCCCACTTGATGATGTCTAAAAACTTCTCAATGAATGCCAAATCTTCCATGGATGGCCATTCTCTCTGTTTCCGCTCTTCAGTTTGTTCCCAAACGATTTGCCACCAAGATGCAAGTTTCTGCTACTTCAACAGGAAGAGAAAACAGTCCACCACATAGAGCATGCATCATGATGGTGATATGTTTCCGCCATTGTGGGATGAACTTCTTGTGGAAAGTGGCTTTGATAATTAGAAATTCCAACTCTTCAGTGGAAGAAGGAACTTTACAAACATCCATTGAATCCTCCTCTTCTTGGCAATGCCATTTCCTTCATTTTCAGTCTCTTCTAATGCTTGTTGATGGCAAGTTTCCCTGGCTACACACCAAAAACATGGAGCCCCAAGAGAAACACCAAGGAAAAGGAAATTCTCTTGCAAGAAAATCTATCTTGTAACATCAACAAGCTTTTATTTCATTCTTTTGATCATCAAAACAAAGAAAACAACAATTCTTCACGCAGCATCGTAATAGATTTCTCCCATGGATTTGATAGAATCAACCATAATCTTCAACATCTTCATAGAATCCATCAATATAACAAAGAACACAAAAGAATACACCATCTTTGAATGGAAATCAATCACATAATATTCATCTTCAATGTCTTCATAGTTCTCTCTCTCAATCTCTCATATAGAATTGACTATCTCTGACTCTCTCTCTCTCTCTCTCCATCAATAGTACATCATCTCCTCACTACAATACCCTCATAATAACCCTCAATAATCCTTCTTAGGTCGTGGATGCACCTCCCAAGAGGTATGTCTGATATGAAGAGTCACCACAGCCACTACAGTGTCTTTTCACAACTCACTACTGTCACTATCACTTAGTCTTCTCTTTAGTCTTCTGCAGCTGCTTCTTCCACTTATTTTAGCTCTTTTGAACTTAGATTAATTCTTTCCAAAGGTTAGAAAACTTTCCCAAAGTCACACATACATTCTACAGAACACTTACAGAAGGTCTACAGAACACTTACAGTATAGCACCAAAACAGCTACAGTACAGAGACAGAGCAGAGACAGAGGCTCTACAGAGGGTCTACAGAAGGTAATCAGAATCTCATAACTCATACTCAAACCATTCCAAACTATCAAAAACTATTCAATAAGCTTTCAAAAGATCTTAATCTTTATCAATCATCAATCCATGCTTCATACAGAAGAAAATCTCAATAAAACAGAAGCTATACAGAAGGTATACAGAACCAATCAGAAGCTCAACAGAACATCACAGAACTTCATATCTCCACTGAGAATCATCATGGATTTCCAAAACATAATCAATATCATCCAAAACACTCTCAAATACTTCCATTAACAATCATACATCACTCTAAATCCATAAAAAATCAATCATTCAGTCCTTAAAAACAACAAAAATCAGTCAAAAATTCAGTCTTTTTTTACTCTCAACAGTTAGAGTGGGGGCGGCGTCGATCTCAGAGTGGCAACGATCAGAGGCGGTAGCAGCGATTGGGTGGGAGAGAAAAAGGAGGAAAATGATGGAAGAGGTGGAGGAGAGGAGAAGGAGGAAGGAGGGGACGCGGCTCGCAACGACAAACAGGTAGGTTTTTTTTTCTCGTCTTATTTGTTTCTTTTTCTTTTTTTTTCCTTTGTTTTGGTTTTTTTCTCTTCTTTGTTTTTCTTGTTTTTCTTGCTTTTATTTCTTTTTTCTTTCTTGCTTTGTTTTCTTTCGGGGATTATATATATATATATATATATATATATATATATATATATATATATATATAATGTATTAGGTTGTGTTTTTTTCTTTTCTTTTTGCTGTGTTTTTTTGAATGGAAAATAAATAAATCATTTAAAAAAAATGAAAAATGGAGGGGCAAGAAACACACCCCCGGCCCGTGCGCATACGTAGGCAGGGGTAAAAAAATTTGCAATGACGAGGTCAAACGGGGCAGGGACAGCAATGCGCAAACCATGGATGCCACGGGGGCGTCCCGAGGCGCGTAAAATCAGAAACAGGCGCGTTCACGCACGATACGAGAAATGTGATCACACGAGAAAAAGGAAGAAAATTTAATAAAATCCAAACCGTTCGTCAGATAAAAAAATCGTAAAGAGAAAAAATGTGTCGGGAGACGAGAGAAAAAAGATGGAAACATGCAACACGGGTTCCCAGGTAAAATCAGGGTGTTCACATGGAAAAAATGCAAAACAAAAAACTAAAGACACATACGGATATTAATATAAAAAAATCCGCGCATCGGAATGAAGTGCGGAAAGAAGGAAAAGTGTGCAAAATAAGGTCCCAAGAACCCTATCATGATAAAACACAGTTTCGATTGAGATAGGATGCGTTCACATGAAAAAAACCCCAAAAATGGGCCTGAAAATGGACTCGAAAATTAATACGCGAAGAACTGTGCACCGGAATAGAGGACAGTAAAAAGGAAAAATGTCCGAAAGAAAGGGATTCACAGAATTGACACATCGAAACTCAGTTGGAAAGGAATTAGGAGGGGTTCATGTGGAAAAAAACACAAAAAACACACCCGAAAACAGTTGGAAAAATTAATAACTAAAAATCCGACAGTCGGAAAAGGAGGGAAGAAAAAGAAAAAAGTGGGAGAAAGGTTGGCAGGACACGGTTGTCAAGTCAAACTGAAATTCCGATGCAAATAGGGCAGGTTCACATGGAAAAATGTGAAAAATAGGCACGAAAATGTCCCGAAAACCCGCAAAAATTAATAATAGATGAACCGTGCATCGAAATGACACGGAGAAAAAAGAAAAAATGTTAGGGAAAATGGGTAGGACAGGGCTAGCATATCAGATCAAGGTTCTAAAGCAATAAAGACGTCTTCAGATGGAAAACCGTCCCATTTACGGAAATTGCTTCAAAAATTAATAACTTGAGAACCGTTTGTCGGAACATGGGTTGGTAAAAATGAAAAATAGGCACTTAAAAGGGAAAAATAGGGCTGTAAGGTTGGATTGGGATTTTGGTGAACATAGGGTGCGCTCATATGAAAGAAGTGCAAAACCAAGAATAATGGCAAACGATCAAGGAACAACCCCGGGGACAAGGTAAAATAGAACGGAAGTGGGGGGAAGGGACCCCATTAGGGTAAAATAAAGTCGTGACATAGATATATGATCAAAGCAGGATATGTGCATGGGGGTACGCATCATCGACGCGCAGGGACGCGTCCCCACACTTAAGACCTTAACAGGAAGGGAAAACCAAACATCAAGGACCTGGTACCTCACATCAGACCAACCACGAATGTCCCCACACTTCAGACATGACCGTACTGAGAAACAAAAGGTGTAGGGTTAGAAAAACTTGGCCCATATTGCCGAGGAGGAATGTCGACTATCGAGGTTACGTCTGGTGTCGTCCTCGGCTGCAGGAGGTAACAAGGTATCTTCACAGCACTTGGCCAACGTCCTTTATGTGGCAGGGACCACGCGGCATCTGTTGGCAGGGGGCATCATCATCATCTTTTCTCTGGACTAAATGGTCAGGGCAACAGGAGCCACTGGTGAACTTAATTTTTATGCTTTTAATCCATTGCTTATACAGATTCTGCATGCTTTGTGATCCATTGATCAACCCAAATGGAACCATAGTCATTCCATCCATCACCCGGAGATCTTAGGCCTCTGAGGTCTCTGTAGGGATATCAACAAGATCATCCTCTATCAGAGGAAATTCTTCATCTCCACTTTCATAACCCGCTTCGTTTTCTTCCTCATTATTTTCATCCTCTCCCTCTAAAGGCTCTATCTTTGCTTTTGTAGAGGCTCTGTAGGAGAAGAACAGATCTTCTGCCTCTGCATCTGCTTCTGCTTCTGTCACAGCTTCTAACTCTGCTTCTGCCTCTGGCTCTTGCTCTGGCTTTGGCTTTGGCTCTGTCTCTGTATCTGCTCTATGTTTGTTCTGCCTCTGCTCTGTAACTGTACTATCTTTGTATTATCTCTGCTCTGTGACTGTACTATCTCTACTCTGTTTTTGCGATTGTCATATAACAGGGAGAACAGTACATCCATACTTCTATTTCACTGTCAGAGGTGATTTCAGAAGTTAATTCTAGTTGAGGCAGGAGATATTCTCCCATAGACAAGGATTTTACTTCCCTTGGCAATTGGCTTACAATGCCCACTGTTAGGGATTGTGCCTCTATTTTCTTAGGAAAGATCTGCTTAACAACCTCTTCATCTCTTGATGTACCATCTGTTACCTCGTTGGAGAAGTCAGTTATGACTTCAATGGATGTGGATCCATTGCCTTTTTGGGATCCAGACAGCTTTAACATTGCTTTATTGGGTCCTCTGCCTAGGGTTAGGGTTCCTTTGAACCAGTTCGTCCTGGCTCTTGCTTCAAAAAGCCAAGGTCTTCCCAATAGCAGAGGGTATGAGGTCCCATAAGAATTTGTTTTGACCACCAGATATGTCAACCAATAATCTCTTACTGCAAGGGTTGTTTTTACATATGGGAGGATGCCCAACGGTTTGACTCTGCTTTGGTCCGCCAATATGATAAGCCACTATGTAGGTGGAATTCCTTGCAACCCTAAGTCCTTCATTGTCACATCCATCATTATGTTTACTGATGATCCTCCATCAATCAATGCATCTAAAATAAAGCATCCTTATATCCATACACTAATCTCTGGGGTTCCAGGATCTAGAAAGGCATTAGCCACATCTACTTCCTTTACAGGCTCTGGGGCCTTATTGGTCTTGGTCTGTTGAAGGAGCGATCCTTAGTCCACGTCTTCTTGTTAAGATGCTTTTGAATTTCTTTCGGCACAACTGGGAGACAACATTAGCAACTATCGGAATGTTAGGTTTGGTTTTAAAGTGTCTAGGTCTTTGACCAAGTCATAATCTTTGATAGGATCCACAGGCTTCTCCAGCCGGCTGGGGAATGGGACTACACCCATTTTCATCTCTCCTTTTTCTTCTAATAATTGCAGCATCGACACTTCTTTTGTTTCTGGAGGTGCTTCTATATCATCTATCTCCTGGGCCTTTGGTCCTATTTCTGCGGCTGTCTCTGTAACTCTCTGTGGCACTACAGTGCTCTGTAGTGTACTATTCTGTTTTGTACTGCTTTGTCCCTCTGTTGGTAGGTTGAACTTCACAGTCTTGGTAGGAGAATTATTTTCGTTCTGAACTACTGGTTCCTTCTTCTTGTTGCACATAACAACGGCAACTTCCAACTCTACCGAATTGGAGACAGGCTCTTGTACCTTCTGTTGGCCTTTACAAGGGCTGAGCTTGGACAGTCCTTTGCAGTGTGGCCTTCACCTTTGCATCTACTGCATAAGGGCTTGTAATCCACAGATCGTCTAGGGTTTGGACAATTCGGGGAGATATGACCCTTTTCTCCACACCTATAATATTCCACCTCTGATCTCTAACCACCGCCAGACTGTTGTCCTCTATAACTTTGAGAAGGAAACCTCCTTGGACCGAAATTAGGACCAAACTCCTTAGGCTTTGGTCCAATATCCTCTGTTGTCATTTTGGATTCTAGCAAGTTGAATCTTGCATTTTCATCCTTGTGTCTTCGTTCGTGCATCTCTTTCAAAGAGTAAATATCCTCTGTATGGTTCTTTCGTAAACAGTAGGAACAGAAGGCTCCAGGAATGGTTGGTTTTTGGGTACATTCAGTGGCTAAATGTCCCACTTGATGACACTTTCTGCACCATGTATTAGAGGGCATCACATCTCTTCCAGCTCCCACAGGAGTGGATATATTGGCAGTATTCACCTTCAGCATCTGTAGCTGCTCTGTAATCACATCCAGAAGCTCTTTCTTGATACTTGCAAGTGAGTTGGATAAGTAGTCCTTCAGATTTTCACCTCCTAAAGTGCTTGTAGGAGGGTTTTGGGAAGCTTCTGTAATTATTGCATACACTGGTTGGGTCGATCCAGAAGGTCCTCTGTTCTAGCTTTGATTCAGAGCCCCTATTGAGACTTGGGATTGTTGATTCCAGCTGGTAGGATTCCACTGTTGTTGAGTCACCATTGGAGGAACTGTTTGAGGCCACTCTTGCTGTGGCTGAACCATCATTTGAGGCACTGTCGTCTGCGGTGACCACAATGGATTAGTTGAATTATACTGCGGCACTATTTGCATCTAGGGATAGGGGTAGGGAACTTTCTCTGGGACTGCATTTGGTGGGTATACCATTCCAGGCATGGGAGGAGGTAAGACTCCTCTTCCTAAAGTCATTGACAGCCTTGCTTCGACTTCGTCATACAATCTTGCACCTTCCACTGTAGCTTGCAAATTGACTGGTCTTCTCAATTCCACGAACTTGCAAACTTCTGGTTGTAGGCCTCTGTGAAACACTCCTTTTTGGATTCCTTTGTCCAAATGATGGTTAGTCCATCTCTTCAGGATGGATTCCATTCGCGAGACATAAGCTTCTACTCTTTCTCCAGAGGACTGACTTAAATTCATGAACTCCTCTCGCATCTGCTCTTCCAAACCTTCACGCCTGAATTTAGTAAGGAAGGTAACTTCAGGTCGTCCCATGTACCAAAAGTTCCTGCTGCTTGTCTCTCATACCACTGAAACGCCACGCCCTTGAAAGTGGCGGGGAATATTGCTAACCAATGCTCACGGGTTCTGGCATTGTTAGCCACACATGCTACCATAAATTGTGCTACATGAAGATCATGGTCTTCATTATACTCTCCCTTAAAAATTGGCAATGGGACTACATTTGCTGGCCTGTCATCAATATTTCCAGGATGAATCTGACTAGGAAGGGGACCTTGAGTCGCCATGGGGACTTCTGTAAATAGTGCTTTTAGGGCGTCAAAGGAGGCTTCTGCTGCGAGCTCATTCTCAGCTTTGATTTTTGCCTTCTCTCTTCTCACGTACCTCTGGACTCGTTCTAATGCTTGCCTCTTGATTGCGTCATTCATCAGGGGGTTGGCTCCAACCAATTGGTCTATACTTAACAGGAGAGTATCAGATAGGGCTTCAGTCTCTGAGGGATTCTCTGGTCAACATTTCTTCTACTTCTTGCTTTTCAACACCTCTGAATTCAGCTTTCAAACCACTATAGAGTGGAAGATATTCTATTCTGAAAGTATCAAAACTCATTCTTCTTAGGATCATTGTTGTGCCATTATAATAATGCCAACTTCTGAGGGTTTCAACAGTGTATGTTGTGAAAAAACACTCTGTCTACCAACTTCCAGTGGGTTGCTAATTGGACAAACAGAAGGTTTTCAGTGCACCAAGCATCCCACATATCTTGCTGTTGAGCATCCACGAACAAATTCCAACTCTTTTTCTTCTTGTTTTCGTGAACCTCTACAGACGACGACTCCTGAAGCTTCTTCACAATCTCCAACTTGATGATGTCTGGAAACCTCTCAATGAATGCCAAATCTTCCATGGATGGTCATTCTCTCTGTTTCTACTCTTCAGTTTGTTCCCAAACAGTTTGCCACCAAGATGCAAGTTTCTGCTGCTTCAACAAGAAGAGGAAACAGTCCACCACATAGAGCATGCATCATGATGGTGATATGTTTCCGCCATTGTGGGATGAACTTCTTGTGAAAAATGGCTTTGATGATAAGAATCTCTAACTCTTCAGTGGAGGAAGGAACTTTGCAAACATCCATTGAATTCTCCTCTTCTTGACAATGCCATTTCCTTCATTTTCAGCCTCTTCTGATGCTTGTTGATGGCAAGTTTCCCCGGCTGCGCACCAAAAACATGGAGCCCCAAGAGGAACACCAAGGAAAAGGGAATTCTCTTGCAAGAAAATCTATCTTGTAACATCAACAAGCTTTTATTTAATTCTTTTGACAACCAAAACAAAGAAAACATCAAATCTTCACGCAGCATCATAGTAGATATCTTCCACGGATTTGATAGAATCAACCATAATCTTCAAATTCTTCATAAAATTCTTCAATAGAACAATGAACACAAAAGAATACACCATCTTTTAAATGGAAATCAATCACATATTATTCATTTTCATTGTCTTCATAGTTCTCTCTCTCAATCTCTCATATACAGTTACACTATTTTGATAGAATTGGCTATCTCTAGCTCTCTCTCTCTCTCTCTCTCTCTCTCAATAGTACATCATATCCTCACTACAATACTCTCATAATAACTCTCAATAATCCTTATTAGGTCTTGGATGAACCTCCAAAGAGGTATGTTTGATATGAAGAGTCACTAGAGCCACTACAATGTCTTTTCACAGCTCACTACTATCACTGTCACTTAGTCTTCTCTTCAGTCTTCAGCAGCTGCTTCTTCCACTTGTTTTAGCTCTTTTGAACTTAGATTCCTCCTTTCCAAAAGTTAGAAAACTTTCCCAAAGTCACCCATACATTCTACAGAACACTTAGAGAAGGTCTACATAATAGTTACAGTACAATACCAGAGCAGCTACAGTACAGTTACAGTACAGAGACAGAGCAGAGACAAAGGCTCTACAGAAGGTCTACAGAGGGTTAAAAAAGGTCATCAGAACCTCATAAATCATACTCAAACCATTCTATACTATCAAAAAATATTCAATAGGCTTCCAAAAGATCTCAATCTTCATCAATCATCAATCCATGCTTCATACAAAAGAAAATCAGAACAAAACAGAAGCTATACAGAAGGTATACATAACCAATCGGAACCTATCACAACATCATAGAGCTTCATATATCCATTGAGAATCATCATGAACTTCCAAAACATAATCAATATCATCCAAAACACTCTCAAACACTTACATTAACAACCATACATCATTCTAAATCCATCAAAAGTCAATCATTCAGTCCTCAAAAACAACAAAAATCAGTCAAAAATTCAGTCTTTTTCCACTCTCAACAGACATTGAACCTAGCATTCTCAACAGATGGGTTACCCCAATCCTAAAATACCACCTGGTTCAGCACACTAAACGATGCTCCTATATCTACAATTCCCTTTCTCATGGTGTCTCCCAAGGCTAGAACCAATAAGACTGCATGCCTTTCGGTGCCTTCCCACAAATCGTTGACATACAAGGACTTGGGCATTAAGTGCAATATTAGACTGGGTATCTAAGTTACCGTGTCATGATTGTGAAGATCAATTGCCCCTTGCTTCATTAGTCCTTTAACCCACTGCTTCAGATCTTGCCACAATATCAGATGCTACCTAAGTAGATCTTGTAGGCTTAGAGTCACCGGGGTGATCACTAGCATGGTGAGGAGGTCGTTGGTGGTGCTTGCCTCTCTCCCAATGATGCCAGGAGGCATATTCCACGGTGGATTCCATGAGGTTTTACGGTGGATTCCGTAAACTTAGATGACCGGGGCTCATACGCAAAGAGGATTCTTTGTGCGAGAAGTTGATGGGGACGCCTGTCCTTTTCGGGCGTTTCATTAATTTAGTGTGTACATGGGTGATTCCATAGCGGGTGATTCCGCAAAATGCATATTAAATTAATAAACGTTTATGAGTTTAGAGTGCGCACTCGTAATAAATTAAGGTTAGGATTTATTTCTAACCAGTTGATTTATTTATGTAGCTGAAGACTGCTAGGTATTCACTTTTGTCGGTTTAATTGTGTTATTTTACTAATGATTGTGAATGCTTCAGTTGATGTGTAGAGATAGCAGCAGTGGCGAAGGAAAGCATTGGAGTCTAGCGGGTTTTCGACTCTTGGACTATATTTTGATAGGCGCCACGCCTATATTTTGTTATGTCTATAGAGACATCGATTATTTATTATTATTTTGTATGCGCTTATGCGCCTGGATATGTTATTTCTATTTGGACATTGAGATTGGGCGTGCCAGACTCTATGGGCACCGTCCATTAGCTTTATTTTCCTATTTTTGGTAGAAAGCAAACTCAAAAGCTAAAAGCTTGTCATATTTTTGTAATTGGGCTATTTTTGAGCATAAAGATTGGAAATATACATTGAATACATGCTTTGTGAAGCGCTCACACAAGGCATGGGGGAGATTGAACCCAATTTGTCTCTTGTCTCATGTCGTGCTTGCTTTTACATGGGTTTTTGTGCTAAAAAGTAGAGTACTTTGTTCTTGGGGACCTTTCGGGATTCACCACGTGAGCTATCTGCGTCCGATCTGCGCACCAGTGGTATCAGAGCGGAGCAGAGATCAAGGGCTTCCAATCGCTACCAATCTCAGGCGAAGGCGGAGCTCCAGGAACAAACGGCCTCTACAGTCAATCTCGTCGTGAACCGTCGATACAGGCAGACTTCTGGCGATCAAGAACCCCTATTTCCACTGTCAGATCGCGAAGGACCAATCTCTGACGGCGGAGGACCACTCATACATTCTCTTCATCACCTAATACCTGGCACACAACCACCTTGCAAAGCCCCATATAGGCACAATCAAATAGAGCAAAAAGAAATTCAGAGTCAAGTAGAAGAATTACTAAATAGAGGTTTAATTCGACCTAGCAGTTCTCCATTCGGTGCACCTGTGCTCTTAGTCAAGAAAAAGAATAATACTTATCGGATGTGTATTGACTACCGATCATTAAACAAGATCACTGTAAAGAATAGATATCCTATACCTAGAGTTGACGACCTTATGGACAAACTGCAAGGATCTTCTATATTTAGTAAAATTGACCTTAAATCTGGATATCATCAGGTGAGGTTAGATAGATCCGACATATTTAAGACTGCATTCAGGACACAGTTTAGCCATTACGAATTCTTAGTTATGCCATTTGGATTAACTAATGCACCTGCTACTTTCAGTAGAATGATGAACCGTATCTTTCTGAAATATCAATATTGTGTGATTGTTTTCTTTGATGATATTTTAGTGTTCAGTCAAAGTGAAAAAGAGCATTATCAGCATTTATCATTAGTTTTTCAATTACTGAAAGAAAATCAATTGTTTACAAATCCTGACAAGAGTGAATTCTTTAAGGCAGAAATAGAATATCTAGGTCATATTGTATCAAAAGAAGGAATTAAAGTTGATCCTAAAAAAATTGATGCAATATTGCATTGGCCTATTCCTAAAAATGTACATGAATTACGCTCATTCCTTGGTCTTGCTAGTTTCTATAGGAAGTTTGTACGTAATTTCTCATTACTTACTTTACCACTGACCAAACTTCTTAAGAAAGGCATTGTTTATCAATGGATTGAAAATCAGCAGAAATCCTTTGACTTACTCAAACGTGCATTGACCAATGCCCCTGTTCTACAATTGCCTGACTTTAACAGACCATTCTTTCTAGTTGTGACCGATGCTAGCGGATCAGGAATAGGAGCCGTGCTAATGCAAGACAACCATCCAATAGCATATTCTAGTTCTAAGCTGAAACCCTCTGAGCTCAAATATTCCACTTATGACAAGGAACTCTTAGCAGTTGTCCAAGCATTAAAACAATGGAAGCATTATTTAATGGGTTCAGAATTCATGATAAAGACCGACCAGCAAAGCATTAGACATCTACTTAGCCAACCCCAAATTTCTGACCGTCATATCAAATGGGCTTCATTCATTCAAAGTTTCCATCCTATCATTCAATACCAACCTGGAAAAGAAAATGTAGTTGCTGATGCATTGAGTAGAAGACCTGCAATTCATAACATTTCTATCATATCTTTTGATTCTTTAATTTCTATGAAAGACACATATCATCAGGATATTACTTTTCATTCTGATTGGCAAAAATTAGTTCAAAATAATTTCATTCCTAATGATTCATTGTCATATAATGATGGATTCATGTTCTTTGAAAAGAGACTGTGTGTTACTATTCCATTCCGATCATTTGTTTTGAATGAAATTCATTGTCCCCCATATCAAGGTCATAGAGGTATCATTTCTACATTACGCATGTTAATTGAAGATTTTTATTGGCCGCATATGGATGCAGATGTATCTAATTTTGTTTCTGAATGTCTGATTTGTCAAAGAATAAAAAGACATCATGGTAAACAGTATGGACTATTAATGCCTTTATCTATTCCATCTAAACCTTGGGAACATATATCTATGGATTTCATTACTGGCTTACCAAATACTAAATCTAACCATGACATGATTTGGACAATTGTAGATAGATTTAGTAAGCAAGCATATTTCATTGCATGTAAGAAAACTTTAACAGCATCACAAGCAGCACAATTATTTTTGAAAACTGTTTTTACTAACCATGGATTGCCGAAAGTGATTATTTCAGATAGAGATTCTAGATTTTGTAATAATTTTTGGATTACACTGTTTGCAAATCTAGGCACAAAGATTGATTTCTCATCTGCATTTCATCCAGAAACAAATGGACAAACAGAAGCCACAAATAGCACCATTCTAGATCTTTTACGTGCATATACTATCTCTAAACCTCAGACATGGGATACTCATTTACATTTATTACAGTTTGCTTACAATAATACACCGCACACATCTACAAAGAAAGCACCTTTTGAAGTTATTTATGGATATAGATTATCTACACCTGTTGCATCTTTGTCTAATAGAATACAAAGTGCAGATGATATTGCTGTTATGCATAACACTATTTTTGATGAGGTCAAGGATATGATTGCTAAAGCCCAACAATCATATACCAAACAAGCCAACAAGAAAAGACAAGCCATGAATTTCAAAGTTGATGATTATGTTTGGCTTAGAATAGAAAAGCGTAGACTGCAAAGTGTAGATAGACATCCAGTTGTCAAATTAGCCCCTAGATTCTACGGACCATTTAGAATCATTCATAAGATTAATGACAATGCATTCAAGTTAGAACTGCCATCCCATTGGAAAATTCATAATACATTTCATATTAGTTTATTGAGACCATTTAGAGGACAATTACCTATCCACCCTGTCTATGAAAACCCACCTTTACTAGAAGAAGAGACTGAAATACTTGAACCAGAAGCCATCATAGACACTGACTACATGACCACTAGAACTGGCCGAAGGTATTCTAGATATCTAGTGAAATTTAAGAACCATCCTGTAGAGGAAGCACAATGGATGCACGCTAGAGACCTAAATGCTTTCCCCACTCTGTTAGCTCCACATTGAGCTAATAGCAATTGAGGTCAATTGCTATCCCACCCCGGGGGTATGATGCCAGGAGGCATATTCCACGGTGGATTCCGTGAGGTTTTACGGTGGATTCCGTAAACTTAGATGACCGGGGCTCATACGCAAAGAGGATTCTTTGTGCGAGAAGTTGATGGGGACGCCTGTCCTTTTCGGGCGTTTCATTAATTTAGTGTGTACAAGGGTGATTCCATAGCGGGTGATTCCGCAAAATGCATATTAAATTAATAAACGTTTATGAGTTTAGAGTGCGCACTCGTAATAAATTAAGGTTAGGATTTATTTCTAACCAGTTGATTTATTTATGTAGCTGAAGACTGCTAGGTATTCACTTTTGTTGGTTTAATTGTGTTATTTTACTAACGATTGTGAATGCTTCAGTTGATGTGTAGAGATAGCAGCAGTGGCGAAGGAAAGCATTGGAGTCTAGCGGGTTTTCGACTCTTGGACTATATTTTGATAGGCGCCACGCCTATATTTTGTTATGTCTATAGAGACATCGATTATTTATTATTATTTTGTATGCGCTTATGCGCCTGGATATGTTATTTCTATTTGGACATTGAGATTGGGCGTGCCAGACTCTATGGGCACCATCCATTAGCTTTATTTTCCTATTTTTGGTAGAAAGCAAACTCAAAAGCTAAAAGCTTGTCATATTTTTGTAATTGGGCTATTTTTGAGCATAAAGATTGGAAATATACATTGAATACATGCTTTGTGAAGCGCTCACACAAGGCATGGGGGAGATTGAACCCAATTTGTCTCTTGTCTCATGTCGTGCTTGCTTTTACATGGGTTTTTGTGCTAAAAAGTAGAGTACTTTGTTCTTGGGGACCTTTCGGGATTCACCACGTGAGCTATCTGCGTCCGATCTGCGTACCACCCAATTCTACATTTCTTGGCCAATGGCCCTGATTGATTTGCTAGTCCGTAGTGTGAAGGCTCTGTTTAAGCGGCACTTCTTGTGATACAACTGTGTGCTTTGACGTTGGTCGTAGACTTTGGTTGTGGAGGCTAGTTTGATGTGCTTACGCTTGAGAGATCATCGATCACATCTTCCAATATATGGACTCAGCATCCTTTAGGTGCTTCTAGTCTTCTTTTATCCACTCCTTGACCTTTTTGATGGCATCGAGTTGGCGCTTCAGGTTGGGGTACTCCTCGACCTTTGCACGTCCCTGCTCAACGATCTTTGGAGCCAACGTCTCTGCTTCTGCATCAGTCACCTTTTTTTCAGTAGGTACTGTTGTGACACTCTCCATTTTTAGTGTAACCTTAGCATCAACTCTCTTTCTCCTTCGCCATGGCTTTTTTTGTCAATTGAGATTGCATCTAAGTTGCTGGGCCCTGGCAATAAAATGAAGCCTACTTTTTCTGTGCACGGGTCATGACATGCAACAGGATGGGTGTGTCCTCTTCATTAAATGTCTCAACTCCAAGTAGCCCCAATGGTATAGATGGCTCATTTGTTGCACTAGAGGGTGGTCTTCATCTAGGGCATTCGGCAAACAAGTGAGTGATTCCACACTCTAGGCATCTAGATTAGCCTTTTTCTGATTAGCCTAATCTCGTTTGGGTTAGCATGAGGAGATATGTCCGTGGGTGTCCACAAGTCCAACACGAGATTGGATCTTGGGTCTGCCCTCCAAATCCTTTGCCTCTACCTCTACCTCTACCTAACACCATCACCGATACAGGTCGGTAATCCATAAGGATTGCACTGCCCTCTTCATCATTCAATACGTAAGGGTGCACATAAGGCTCTTTGTTGTTTAGCTCCTCCACATAATGGACTGGAGCATCACTCAGGGGATGGGTTACATAGGGTCTAGGTGGTCTAGGTATGCCTGTGGGGTTTATCTCCATCCTAGGAATGGCTGGCTTGGTGTCATTAGGTGCTGGGAGAGCCAATGTGATTCCCCTCATGAAAAAGTTTTGCGGCCTATTCACTAGATAAGGTTGTCCGTATGGTTGTGAGTATGGGAGTCTCCTCGGTAGTCTGTAGTACATGACATCGTGACCGAACCTATCATAGTTGGTGCCAGGTGGAGTGTCGGGACCTAGGGTCCTGACACTCGACTGGCAGGTGGTTTCCGCCACAATACATGTATTGGACGTGAGGGCATGTTGGTCATCTTATCATTTCTTGTAATCTAGCTAGCTTTGTCTTCATCTCCGCTAGCTCATGACTTGCATCTATGCCCTTCCCACTATCCTCAATGGGTTTGTTTTAGTCATCTAATTAGCAAAATATGCTACCAAACTATGAAGACATATAAATGCAGCTTTCTTTTATTATCACATATTACACAAGGTCCATTGCATGTAATTTAGACACAAGACATAAATAATCAAAAAGAAAAGAAGTTTCTTTTAATTAAGGTTCAATCTTTTATTATGATCCCTACAAGGATCTTGACTTCTGCGAAGCTATCTCCCTTACGAGGACTCCCAACCCCTCAAGGTTATTCTACGGCTTTACTAGCATTCAAGGTCATTCATCCCTAATCAACGATAGTAATCACAAAGCTCTACATCCCTACTATAAGGCATTGAGGGATTTACTGGCTCAAAGCCCCTCTAAACTCCTCTACCTAAGGTGATGTAGCAACAATACACCCTCGGCCCTAGATACCAAGTAGTATCCTTTTTAGTTTATCTCAAATAACTTTGGCATTCTCATTTGGCCTTACGGTTAGTCTAACTATTGATGGCTTCATTGGTCCTATAGATCTAATAAATCCTCTTATTGATTCATAAGAAAAATCATAAAGTAGACATACCAAACAAAGGAATGCAATCGTTTCCAATAAATTAAAAAAATCAACTAGAGCAACACTTTTAACTCAATAAAGATAAGTAAATATAAAATAAACAATTGAAACCCAATTATCATGACTTGATATCACATGGCCTACATCCTTGATGCATCTTATAAATTCTTTAGTGGATTAACTTGCTCAATTTTTCAAAAGTCCCTTCTTGAATGACCTCCTTTCATTTAGATTTCTTGTAGGGATCATGTTTAGAGTAATTTGACACAGCTTCCACACAATTGTTAAAAATGTGAGAAAAAAGCTAGGTGGATCTTAGCAAAGTTTTCACACATTTTTAGAAAAGAGAGAAAAAAGTGTGGTGGATTTCAAAAAGCTTTTATGTGATGGAGGAGAAGAGAGCAAAAGCTTAGTAAATTTCAACAAAGCTCATGCGCATGTGTGGAGAAGGGGAGACAAGTTCTATGGATTTTGGCAAAGTTTCCACTCACATATAGAGAACAAGAGAGAAGCTTAGTAGGTTTCGGCAGAGTTTCCATGCATGTGTGGAGAATATGGGAAAAGCTTGGCAGATTCGAATAGAGCTTACACACAATTATAGAAGAAAGGGAGAAAGCTAAGAGAGAGAACCTCCCTCTAGCTTCACCCACACCTATAGAGTGGTGTCTCCTTTTTTAGTGGTTTAACTCAAATTAGTTACCATCCACATTTTCATGGATTAAGAAGTCCAAAAAAAAGCAAAAACGTGGCATTTTCACATACATATGAAACTCACATGTAAAAATTCTTACACAATAGATATAATACAAAATAGTCATAACTTTTGATCTAAACCTTGAAACTTGGATCTATTTGAACCATTGCAATCATTGTGACAAGCTCTATGATTATATTTCTTGAACTTATCTTCCTCTCTTGCTTTGAGAATCTCAAATATTCCGTTATTTTCTTCAATGACTATCTTAGAATCTAAAATACTATCATATCCTCTCAAACTACCATAACTATCATGGAAACTTTCCAAACTATCCAAGCATTCCCCACCTCCCCCTTGACTTAGCTCACTCTCTTCTTCTTGTGTCCTTCTTCCTTCCTTATTACTCTCATTGTCATTCAAAACAAATTGATCATATTGCGAGGCGAATTGCTTTGAGCCTTTTCTTCATTAGTAAAGGACTTCTCATTTGTCACTTTGGTGACATCCTCTTCCTTAGTTCCCATTGTCATGTAAGAAACATCAAGTTTCAAATCTTGGCCAATCTTTAAGTCTTTGACATTTTCTTCTTTATATTATAAACCAATATAATTGTCCTTGTCATTCCCATGTACAAAATATTCATTTTGGGCCACAAAATGCCTTTCCTTAGAGTTATAAGATTAAGTCTTTGGGACTCAAAACTCCTTTCCTCTAAGTTATAATGCTTATTCTGATTAGTAAGATATAAAGGTCACTAGACATATCACTCTCTACACATTCAAAATCTTCACCACTCACATTGGATACGAACTCATACTTAAAGACTCTTCACTACTATCAGGCTATTCCTTCCATGTTAATCTTCCTCTTGCAATGCAAAAGCATAGATTCTTAAGGTATTTCCACAAGGCTCTATATTCTTCTCTCCCACATATCTAGGACTATGCCCCTTACATGCATCACTTTCCTCCTCATAAGAAGGATTTAAAGGGAGGTGAGCCTGAACTGGAAGCATGAGTGGAAGCAAGAGCTATGGTGGAAGGAGCAAGGGCAAGAGAGAGAGACACATACAATGTGGGAACTCCAATAGACATAATGTGTGACCAATCTTCCCTTTATTCAAATGTCAATAAAATAATAAAGAATGAAGTGACAGTGATGGGCACCCACCCCCTGTAGTGTACTCGTGCGGTGTGGGTACTGTCAATGTAGTAATACATGTGCGGCTAGGTAAAGATGCCTTTACTCCCAACAACCTCCCATTTAAAGGAAAATCTACCTCAATGAGTGAAAAGAAAAAAGAAAAGAATGCACAACATATACATACATAGGTACAACAAGATAAGGAAATATATCATCCCATCCAACGCCCATCAATCTCCTAAGGAAGGCAAAGCGATTGTAGAGAGGCTTTTCATGAGCAAGTATGCAGGATTCTAGTCAGTTGAGATCTTGTGATAAGGTCAACATACTTATTCTCAATGGCCTCACAAATTGTAATATTTCCATACAATAAAAGTTAGTTGGTTAGTTCGAAAGTTAGTAAGTCAAATAAAGAGTTAGTAAGATTACTAACTAAAGACTAACTAAGGTAAGAACTAACTAACATTAATAACTAATATTTTTTATTAAAAATATTTAATTTACAAAAATTGAGAGTCATAAATCCGATATTTTTCTTAGATTGACAAGGACCGTAGCCACCCTTCACGTAAATTACAACGTGAACAAGACTTATGAGTTATATTATTCACTAGGTTAATGTGTATAGTTTGGATGGTCCAAAAATATTAGATTTTGGGCAAAACTAGTTTATTTTAGATATTTTATATATTATCCAAAAAAAGATATTGAGATTTGTAGAATTGGATGTTATTTAAAAGAAAAGGCAAGTGATGTTTTAGTTAGTTTGGAGATTTTATAAAAAGAAAAAAAATAAAGAAAGGATTTGCCAAATCGCGTGCGTTGCGATCGTAGTCCACTGACAGAAAATAACACTTCGAACAAAGAAAAGAAGGAGTGAACTAAGAGTTTTCTAAGCAAGTGTCTTGGAGTTTTACCCCCCTTCAAGCCCTCTCCTCTAATTCACTATAAATATGAGGCATAGGAGAGGCACAAGGTAGCATAAAGAGACCCCGAGAGGTTGCGAGAGAGAGGTAGAGAGAAGGATACCCCTCTAAGAGATTGTGTGTGTGTGAGAGAGAGAGAGAGAGAGAGAGAGAGAGAGAGAGAGAGAAGAGAGAGAGAAGAGTTACCTCGAGAGGCTGCACAATTCCCTCTATCTTGATTCTCAACTTAGCCATCTTCTTCTACACTCTCCCATTTTGAATCTATTCCGCCTTCTTAATCTCTTGAGTCTACTTGCGGATGGTGGCCCCCAAGTGAAGAATGTCACGTACGGATGGCAATCCCATAACCAACAACGAAGCTTCAGACAAAGGCATCACCGTCAATCCAATTGCGGTACTGGTCATAAGTAATGTATTTCCAAATTGATAGATACTTGTTTTGATTCTCGTATGAGATATGTTAGGCCCCATACTATGATGCACGAGTATAGATCATTTCATCTCACATATTCTTAAGATGGAGCTTCCGAAGTGATATATCAAGGAAAGGTAATTGCACCTAGTTGCATGTAGCTTATTCGTTGATAGAGCAATTACAAGGAAGAATTGGTCAAGGGTTATGAATGGCATAATCATGACATTAAAAATTGTGCATACAAGTGTTAAGTAAATTTTATATAGAATCGCTCATTGATCCCAAGGGGGAGAGCAGATATGCGATGGAAATGTTATTGCGACTACTCTTACATTGTTTGACAAGAATACGATTGGTTTTGTTGGTTGATTGAACAACATCCTAAATGCTTTTACATTCAACTAGTTGTTAGTTGTTGTTTGGATGATTATTTCAAGTGCTTGTGATTTATGGTAAATGCATGGCAAGGGTTTGTGATGAAAAGTCGCCATGGGAATAAAGGAATGTTTTCTTGGAAAATGATATTAGGGTTGAATGCCTTGTTTGTGCTTGATTCTTAAAGGATTTAATTAAGGAAAGATATTTTGCACGGGTGGATCACCTCCATGATTGCACCACGGATTAACCCAAAGAGGACACTGCTCAATTCACGGGCTAAAGGTCGAGTGCTGAAAAGGCCGACCATATGAATGATGTTTCGCTCCTAGATAGCTTGCGGGTCAGTTAGAGCTCTGGACACCCCTTGCTAGGTCTAGAATGGAGTTGAAGACCTACGTGGCCCCCAGCATCTAGGCATGTTGGGAGATCCTATTCTAGATAAAGGATTGAATTTGTGGTGCCATGAGAATTGGACCAGTTACTTCTGCAGGGTAGAAGGGATACTCCTGTTGGACAAAAGCGATACATAATTTCTCATGTATGGGAGGGAGACAAATATTAACTTAAAGATAAGTTAAGGGACTTGTTTGAATCTTGTTTGTCAATAGATTGCTTTGCTCTGTTTTTATGTCTGTGCTATAAGTTATGCAAATGAACCCTGTTCCCTAAAAGGCTTAATTAATGAAGCTGACTTTAAGTGTCACACATAAATGTAGTAGGATCTAATTAGAAAACTAAAGCTATTAAGGGAAGTGGGTGGGCGGAAGGGGTTTGTCCTACGGCAGGGTGGTCCCAGAGAACTAGGAGGCTTCTCATAAGGTTTTACCGACTTTCGATGACCCTTAGGAAATTGTTAGATTAGAACCTTGATTCATGTCATTTTAGGAGACCGAAATGGGACTATGCCCTACGGGTAGAGAGATTGAGCAGTGCATCCCTCTCGTTTCCCATTCTCTTTCAACCAAGTGCAGCATGAGTTTACTTCAGCTTGGGTATCTCTGTGTATAGTAGGATGTCCAAGATTCGATGCTAGAATGCTGTTAAGAGACCTTGGCCACTAGGAGCCCAAATTTCAGGTCGATCCTAGTGGGTTTGGCCGTAAATGTTCCGTTGCGAGGTGGATTCGAGAAACCCTAGGCAACAAAACCCGGAATATTCCATGGGAGTGCCGGGCAGTGATGCTTAGATTCGTTTCTCGATAGACCGCTAAATGTGTGCCTAGACAGCCGATGGGTGGGCACCTCACAGTTGGTATCAGAGCCAGGTTCATAATGACACGTGATTGATTAATGTATGATTCATAGGCATATCCTAAACAAAATAATCTAAGTGGTATGGCTTGATTGTTAAGCACCTCTTGCACCCATAAATACTGATATGCAAGAGAAGAAATTTCTTCTCAAGCAAATTAATTCACTCGAGTTTGATGTAGAAGGAATAGATGTTGCGGTTGAGGTGGAGATATGGATTGAGTCAATGGGTGATTATTTCTCTGCTTTGGGAACTTCTTCTACCAATCAAGCAATGATAGAAAAACTTAAGTTAGTTGGCCAGGCTTGATTATGGTGGAAGCAATGGTGCAAAGAGCAAGGTGTTTCTGAAGCCACTGTTACTTGGGTTCTGCTGAAAGATGCTGTACGCGGATGATACCTTCCGCCAACTTACTAGACTTTGAGGATGAATGAAATTTTCAAGCTCAAGCAGCTGGAATTAACCTTGGAAGCTTACTACTCAAAGTTTGTAACCCTACTAAAATATGCACCACCAATGGATATTGCACAGCAAGTATCCAAGTCTTGCCATGGCCTAAACACTCCTGTGAACGACTGTCTTGAAGCAATCCATCCAATGGACTTGCAAGATGCATTACTCCAAGAGAATCCAATCGTCCAAGAGCTTAAATTGGGAAATTGTAGCAAAGATGACTCCCAAGATTTGGGTAAGAGATGCCATACATGTGGAGAGATAGGGCACATCCGTAGGAGATGTACCTACTGTCAATGTTTCCATTGCAATGAGTTAGGACATGTCCAAGCCGACTGCCCTGACTTAAGTCCAGAAGATACGGATCTTCCAAGGAAATGAAGCTACACGAGTGCAGTCTTCGGATATATAGACCAATCAGATGAAGACGAAGACTTAGAACCTACTACACCACTTCAGGATTATTAGAAATCCTAGAAATTTTGTCGATATGAAATACAACTTGTATTGGAATAAACTTTACTCTTGTAACTACAGTTAACTTGAGTAATATGAGTTGCATCTATTTTGAGCCAAGAACTTGTAAATGATTAGAGATACTCTGGCAAGGAATGACAGTTATAACTTGCAATGAATTTCTCTTAAGTCGTTCCTTCTCAACTAATATAGATTGGGTCTTACCAAAATATCGAAGCTTGAAAGTATTCTTTAGTATTACAAGCAAAGCCAATTGTCAATGGAGCTCAGTCCCAAACTAAGAAGAAGACAATCTAGGAACATAGTATTCGAGGTAGAAGACCCCTCCAATCTGCTAAAAGGATCCTAGGACAATTTGGTCTAAAGAAGAAAATCCTATCAAGTATAACCAAGAATCTTGTGACCACAGGTGATAAAATTCTGTGATGTTTTTATTGAAGGGAGTTAGGTCATTTCAAAAGGGAATGTCCAAAGCACCCTAAACACCGATGCTCCGAGTGCCACAACACTGGACATAACTACATCCATTGTCCCAACAGAACTCAAAGAGAACTTAAGCTTACAAGAAATGAAGTTGTACAAGATCCAGTGATCCAGAATATACCAGGTACTTAGGAAAAATCTAGAAGATATCCATGAGATGTAACTACAATAAATTTATTATAATCAAGACTTCGATATATCAAATACAATAGGTTGTTGTTTCAAAAGACCGCATGCCTGTGAGTGATCAGAGTAGCACAGCAAAAGCATGGTGGGCCCATAACCCACAGGTTCCAAAATGATACCCCCTATTTCTCTAGAGATGAGGAGATCTCGATTTCTCTACGGGGAGGAGGACATAATATTTCCACACAATAAAAGTTAGTTGGTTAGTTCAAAAGTTAGTTAGTCAAATAAAAAGTTAGTAAGATTACTAACTAAAAACTAACTAAGGTAAGAACTAACTAACATTAATAGCTAATAATTTATTAAAAATATTTTATTTAGAAAAATCAAGTGTCATAAATCTGATATTTTTCTTGGATTGACAAGAACCGTAGCCACCCTTCACGTAAATTACAATGTGAACGAGACTTATGAGTTATATTAATCACTAGGTTAATGTGTATAGTTTGGATGGTCCAAAAATATTAGATTTTGGGCAAAACTAGTTTATTTTAGATATTTTAGATATTTTCCAAAAAAAGATATTGAGATTTCTAGAACTCGATGTTATTTAAAAGAAAAGGCAAGTGATATTTTAGTTAGTTTGGAAATTTTATAAAAAGAAAAAAAATAAAGAAATGATTTTTGTAATCGTGAGTGCCGCGATTGCAGTCCATAGACAGAAAACAGCACTTCGAATAGAGAAAAGAAGAAGGAGTGAACTAAGAGCTTTCTAATCAAGTGTCTTGGAGTTTTATCCCCATTACGGAGCCAATGGAACCATCAAATTTATGATTTGAGCATCATATCACTGATCTTTCCAAGATCCCCCTCCACAAAGAGCTCCACTTCTCAGCCACAAGCTCTCTCCTCTAATTCAATATAAATATGAGGCATGGGAGAGGCACAAGGAAGCATAAGGAGACCCCGAGAGGCTGCGTGAGAGAGGTAGAGACAAGGATACCCCTCTAAGAGATTGTGAGAGAGAGCTTGAGAGAGAGAGAGAGAGAAAGAGAGAGAGAAGAGTTACCCCAAGAGGCTGCACAATTTCCTCTATCTTGATTCTCAACTTAGCCATCTTCTTCTACACTCTCCAATCTCGAATCTATTCCGCCTTCTTAATCTCTTGAGTCTACTTGTGGACGGTGGCCCCCAAGTACAGAATGTCATGTACGGATGGCAGTCCCATAACCAACAACGAAGCTTCAGACGAAGACATCACTGTCAATCCATTTGCGGTACCAGTCGTAAGTAATGTATTTCCAAATTCATAGATGCTTGTTTTGATTCTCGTATGAGATATGTTAGGCCCCATACTATGATGCACGAGTATAGATCATTTCATCTCACATATTCGTAAGATGGAGCTTCCGAAGTGCATATATCATGGAAAGTTACTTGCATCTAGTTGCATGTAGCTTATTCGTTGATAGAGCAATTACAAGGAAGAATTGGTCAGGGGTTATGAATGGCATAATCATGACATTAAAAATTGTGCATACAAGTGTTAAGTAAATTTTTTATAGAATCACTCGTTGATCCCAAGGGGGAGAGCAGATATGCGATGGAAATGTTATCGTGACTACTCTTGCATTGTTTGACAAGAATACAATTGGTTTTGTTGGTTGATTGAACAACATCCTAAATGCTTTTACATTCAACTGGTTGTTAGTCGTTGTTTGGATGATTATTCCAAGTGCTTGTGATTTATGGTAAATGCATGGCAAGGTTCTGTGATGACAAGTCGCCATGGGAATAAAGAAATGTTTTCTTGGAAAATGATATTAGGGCTGAATGCCTTGTTTGTGCTTAATTCTTAAAGGATTTAACTAAGGAAGGATCTTTTTCACGGGTGGATTACCTCCATGATCGCACCGCGAATTAATCCAAAGAGGGCACTTCTCGATTCATGGGCCGAATGTCGAGTGGTGAAAAGGCCAACCACGAGAATGATGTTTTGCTCCTAGACAGCTTGCGGGTCAATTGGAGCTCTGGACACCCCTTGCTAGGTCTAGAATGGAGTTGAAGACCTCTGTGGCCCCCAACATCTGGGCATGTTGGGAGATCCTATTCTAGATAAAGGATTGAATTTGTGGTGCCATGAGAGTCAGACCAATTACTTTTGTAGGACAGATGCGATACTTCTATTGGACAGAAGCGATACATAATTTCCTCTGTATGGGTAGGAGACAAAGATTAACTTGAAGATAAGTTAAGGAACTTGTTTGAATCTTGTTTGTCAATAGATTGCTTTGCTCTGTTTTTGTGTCTGTGCTATAAGTTATGCGAACAAACCATGTTCCCTAAAAGGCTTAATTAATGAAGCTGACTTTAAGTGTCACACATAAATGTGGTAGGACCTAATTAGAAAACTAAAGCTATTAAGGGAGGTGGGTAGGCGGAACCCCCGACCGGTCCGTCCTACGGCAGGGTGGTCCTAGAGAACTCGGATGCTTCTCACAAGGTTTTACCGACATCTAATGACCCTTAGGAAATCGTTAGATTAGAACCCCGATTCATGTCTTTTTAGGGGGGCCAAAATGGGATTATGCCCTAAGGGCAGAGAGGTTGAGCAGTGCATCCCTCTCGTTTCCTATTCTCTTTGAACTAAGTGTGGTATGAGTCTGCTTCGGTTTGGGTATCTGTGTGTAAAGTAGAATGTCTAAGATCCGATGCTAGAATGCTGTTAGGAAACCTTGGCCACTAAGAGCCCAAATTTCAGGTCGATCCTAGTGGGTTCGGCCGTAAACGTTCTGTTGCGAGGCGGATTCGGGAAACCCTAGGCAACAAAACCCGAAATATTCCATGGGAGTGTCGGGCAACGACACTTAGATTCGTTTCTCGATAGACCACTAAATGTGTGCCTAGACAGCTGATGGGCATGCACCTCACACGAATGAAGTGATACCTCACCTCAATGTGTTTTTTATTCTCATGGAAGACTAGATTATTGGCTAATTGGATAGCACTCATAAATGGAATGCAGTGTAGGGATAACATCTGCAATACCAAGGTCAACAACCAAACAACCCAACCAAATGGCCTCCTTGCAATCCTAAGTGGCAGCAACATACTTGGCCTCGGTAGTAGTAGAAAGGACCATGCATTTCTTCACCCTGAACATCCATGAAACAACACCTCGAGCAAAAGTGAGCACATAGCCAGAAGTGGACTTCCTACTATTTGTATGTCCTACATAGTTAGAGTCACTGTATCCCACAACTCCTCTATCCTAGCTACCATACAATATGCACATATCAGCACTGCCCTTCAGGTACCTCATGATACCCTTCATGGCATCACAATCCCTCTTGCCAGGTGTAACCATATAACGTTGGTGAGTGAAAATGAGTGACCGCGGACATGATGCTGCATAAAGTCAAGTGGGGTAACGCATGCAAATATCATTTTTTTGTCTTTCTAACACTTACCCATAGAGGGAGTTGGGTTGATAAATGGAAATCCCAAGTGATGCCATGCATGTTCGACACATGGTTGTGATATTTCAGATTTGAGACATGCGCCTCATGCAAGAAGAGAAGAAAATGTATTATCGCTTCTAATTTTGAGTCCCCAAGTGGAATTTTACATGGCAAGGGGCATGTTTGCCATCTAGCAATTAAGGGAAAGCAAGGGGTAGCTTAGTAAAATAGGGGATAAAGCAAAAATGTGAGCAGTTTTTTAGGCAAGAAGATAAGAGAAGTGTTTGACACAAGACAATCAACACGAGAGAGAGAGAGAGAGAGAGAGAGAGAGAGAGAGAGAGAGAGAGAGAGAGAGAGAGAGAGAGAGAGAGAGAGAGAGAGAGAGAGAGAGAGAGAGAGAGAGAGAGAGAGAGAGAGAGGGGGAGGGAGGGAGGGAGGGAGGGAGGGAGGGAGAAGAAGAATCTTGCAGGCTGAGGAAGGGAGAAATCTGAAGCTTAGAAGAAGAAGAACAAATTGTCGGAAGAAAGAGACCGTGAAGCTGAAGTAATTGGAGCCATGGAGCTGGATGATAGGGCTGCTGAAGTCAATGGGCTGATGTGAGTACTCAGTTTTCAGATGATGGTAATAAGAGTCTTCCTTTTGTCTTGTTTCTTCTATTGCTTTGTTGGGCAGAGAGTTTGCAGGTCAGTTTTGATATATGGATATGAGTGAAATACAATAGAGGGCTATTCTTCATCCTGTTGAGAGTGATGCATGTTTGTTGTTGAGTGAGGCTTCCCATCAACAAAGAAGAATGGAAGTGAAGGGTCTCTACATTTGAAACTGGGTATGTAGCAGGGAATATGTATTATGGTCAGGTGTTGAATGCACGGACTCAAGTTACTAGAAATCTGAAAGGATTTGCAACCAAGAAAATAATGGATTAGAGTTTGTAGAGTTAAAAGCTCCCACGACTCTTCATCAATGTAAGTTTGTGATTTTGGAACAAAGAAGTTGTGTTTGCTGTATAGAGCATGCAGGAATTTAGGACTGCAAACTGTGCAGAGCTCTTTCAAGGTAGCAAATCAAGGGATTTGACTCTGAGTTGTTCTAAAGATTTGTAGATTGGAAAGAGAGCTACAACTTTCCTTTTTGAAGCTTGGTGATCCAAGGTCTGTTTAGAAAGTTATGAACTGTTCTATGTAATGCTCTATGAGGCAATTTCTATGCTTTATGAAGAAATAGGTGAATTCAATAGCATCTATGTCACCAACTTGGTTTCTCATGAAAGTCATCATGGTTATCCATTTCTATATCAATGTAAACTTTGTTTTGATGCAATAATGGAATGTCAACAACAGTGAAATGCTTATAGCAACTGAGTTGGCATGAACGTTGGACATATAAAGCTTTGAGTACCTATGTATTTGGTTTTTATTTATGTGTGCTCTGAGGAAAGAAGAATAGAGAGGGTCTACAACTGATTTTGTACTTCTTGAAGTAATCACACTTTATGGGGCAATTTGCTAAGTGGGGTTGCCATCCCTAAAAAAAAGGAGTTGTGTGAATCTGAAAGCTCGAGTTGTCAAAGTCTATGCCATGGTTGTTTCAACATCAGATTCTCTCTAAAAGTGGTAAAATAATCTGAGCTTGAAGATTTGAACTATTTAAGTATTAAGCTGAAGTCTCAGTGATGAGGAGTGAGTGATCAAGAATTTTGGATCATGTGCTTAATGGTGCTATCTCATGGGTTTTGTTGAGGTGAGGTCCTCAGTCTTTATCCTGTGGTGTTGTCTTGGGGGTTGTTAGAGGCCGACTACCCAATTCACCTACCATAGATTGGTGCCCGCATTGAGGATCTCCCATGTTGAAAAACTCTTATTGATCTTATTAGTTGGGAAGTGTAAGGTTTGGAAACAAACATGTACACAAACTCAAGCATGGCAGCTTTTGGATATGAACCATTCTTTGGTACTAAAAATGAGGATGCTAATTAGTTTATCAAGAGATTGGAGTGGATGGATTACCAAGATCGAAGGGACACTGATGCAGATAAGCTTCAAATGATCAACATGCTACTTGAAGGTTCTACAAGATTATGGTGGAACTTACTGAATGAAGAGACAATGGCACATTGGAATGAAGTGAAAAATGAGTTCCTTATCAGGTTTGCAACTAAGAAAACTCCTAAGAGTTTCAGGGGGAAAATGAGGAAGTGCCTAAATTTTCAGCGAGATTTGAAGCAAAGTGGATGAGATTGCACTGAGTATGGAGCAACCTCCCATGATGTTCTTGAAAAAGGACAAGTTTGTTTCATTGCTTAGACCTGAAATGAGAGAAAAGATTCTGATCAAAGACCCTAATACATATGAAGATGCAGTCAAAATAGCTAAGGAAAAGAAAACGAAAATACACTTGAGGTTGGATTAATCAAGAGGTATTGTTGTGCATGCATTTTTACAGCCTAATCAAGTTGACAATGTTGTAGGAAATGCATGACAGCAAGCTGTGAATCTTCATGGGGCATTTGAAAGAGTGAAGAATGGAACTCAACAAGGTCATAGAAAAGCTGATGATGATGTGATTAATAAACTATAGGAACAATTCGCAAATTTTAATTTGAATATGAGCCTATTGCAAGCAAGGCAACCTCAAATGCAACATAGATTTAGAGGACCTCCAAGGAATAGATGCGAAAACTTTGAATGCTTTAGTTGTAGGGAGAGAGGTCATATTACTCCTGACTGTCCTTATCCAAGAAGAACAAGAGGGGAGATGTATCCCATACCACAACGGAATGCTAGACAATATGCTAGACCTCAATAGGAACAAAGGCCACTTGAACCAGCTAGGCAACAGTTGGAAACAAGACCTAATGAAGGCACATCGGGCATGAATTTGATTGAAACTAGCATGTCTGATGATGGGGAAAATGTAGATGTTTTTGCTAACAAGAGAGTCAGAGAGAGGGATACTGAAACTCAAACTCAAAGGGTAGCAAGGATTAAAATGGGAAAAAAACAAAGGAAGATTCAAATGGGGGACTTTGCTTTGGGAGTCAATCAAGTTTCTTACAACCTGCTTGAAGATTTAAAAGGTAAAAAGGCTGATGTTACATACTATCAACTACTGCAGATGAACTCATCTCTGAGGAGGCAATGGCATGGTTTGATTAGCATCAAGAAAGGAAATTCCCAAACTGGGCATGTTGGAGTGGTATACCTATCAGGTGTGAAAGACATTATACCTATCATGGACGTAGGGATACATGAAAGGAAAATTGATCAAGTTTATGTTGATGATGGTGCGCAAGTTTGTGTAATCGCTGAAGAAGAAATGTTGCAAATGCATCTTAAAATGATAGGGAAGTCACTGCTCAAGGTTAAAATGGCAAACTACTCAAAAGTGAAATGTTTGGGAGTCATTGAGAACTTGGAGATCAAAATTGGAGGCCAAAGATCATGTTTGGATTTCCATGTTATGCCTGCAAAAATTGGGGCATATCCTCTCATTTTGGGACGACTATGGTTGATTGAGATCCAAACAAGATTGGTATAGAGGTCAATTGGAACTCTATCTAGAGAAGCCAGTTCATAAGAGGGTGATCTTTGACATGAAAACAAGGTCTCTCATTCAAAGTGGACATGAAAGTGATGTTGGAGGTGATGAAAGTAGTGATTCAAAAAATTCCAGCCTTGATAAGGAAGATAGAGAATGGGAAGCCACCCTACTCTCTAGGGCTATTGACCTCTTTGGGTTGTCAATCTAGGGTTCAAAAGAAGACGAAAAAGTTGTAAATATTGATGTAGGAAGTATAGACTTCATGCAGGAAACATATGACCAGCAACCTGAAATGAATGTTGGACTGCCTAAGCTTATGAATATGCTGGAAAATGACTTGAATAATGATGAAAGAGATGAATATTCATTCATTTTTTAGAAATACCCAAAACTATTTGCTATAGAATATAACCAACTGAGAGGTACTAACAGCATTATGCACCATATCAAATTGAAAGAAGGGTATAAACCAATGGCTCAAAAATTTAGAAGACTTGGTACAATTTAGGAAAATGTACTTAAAGCTTAAATTCAGAAGTTTCTTGATGCTGAATTTATCTATCCTATTGATGATGTGGAGTGGGTGTCTCCTGTTGTAATCAGACTAAAGAAGAATGGAAAGTGGAGAGTATGTGTTGATTTTAAGCGTCTTAATGCAGCTACTAAGAGGGACTACTATCCTCTTCCATTTCAGGATGAGATCTAGGATCAACTGGCTGGTCATGAATTTTATAGTGTGTTGATTTTAAGCATCTTAATGCAGCTACTAAGAGGGACTACTATCCTCTTCCATTTCAGGATGAGATCTAGGATCAACTGGCTGGTCATGAATTTTATAGTGTGTGCGATGGATACTCTGGATATTTCCAAATCTAAATAGCAGAAGAAGATCAGAAAAAAAACAACGTTCATTACCCCATGGGGATGCTTCTGTTATAGAGTGATGCCTTTTGGTCTGATGAATGCATACGCTAGCTTTTTAAGATTGGTTACTTGGGTATTTGCCCCTTTCAGTGGAAAATCTTTGCAAGGATTTATGGATGACTTCTGTGTGTACAACTCAAGGGCATTACACTCTAAAAAAATTGATGAAGTTTTATGCAGACTTGATGAGGATGGTGATTAGTTGAACCTTGCTAAATGTAACATAGCAAGAACTAGAGTGATACTCTTGGGTCATGAAGTGTCTGCTAATGGTATTTCACCTAAGCCTAATAAAGTTGAGGCTTTACTTCTTATGGATTCTCCAAAAACTATAAAAGAACTGATGAGCTTTGTTCAAAAGTTGAGGTATCTATCAAGGTCATTCCATATGCTTGCTAAATATGTATATCCTTTACAAAAAGCAACTCAAAGGGATCCTTTAGTTTGGACGCAAGTTGAAGAGGATACATTCTTACAGATTAAAGAAAAGTTAAGCACTTTCCCAGTTCTTATGTCTCCAAACTAGGATGAACCTTTCTTCATTAGTATCAGTGTTGGGAAAAATGCAGTGGGAGCCATTTTAATGTAGAAGGGAAAGGGGATCTCTTATATGAGGCCAGTGTTTTAAATAAGAAAATCCATTGGAGCAATTGAAAAAGCTTAGATGGAAGAAGAATTGTTGGTATGGGGACTGGTATATGCAATTAAAAGATGGAAATCATACCTGATTCAAAAACCATTTGTAGTACTTACTGGTTCCCAGTTGCTTCCATAAGTTTTGCGATCTACTGAAAATGCTCCAAGAGTTACTAAGTGGCTGTTGGCTTTGCAAGATTTTGAATTTACATGTTTGAAGGAGGATACTATAAGAGCTAGCTTAGCTAATATCTTGACTTATAAAGAACCTTTGAGAGTGCAGCCATTATAAGACTGAAACTTATTCCACATCCACAAATTCATGAGGAGATTAAGGATAAAGATGCTACCTTGTTTTTTGATGGCAGTTACAGAAGAGTGTTGAAAAAGGGAGGACTGGGTTTTGTCATTATGGATTCTGAAAATCGAGAAGTCTTTTCTGGAAGTCAAGAGAGTAAAGAGATACAAAGTAACAATGAAGCTGAATATGCGAGTTTACATGCTAGCCTAAAACAGTGTATTCATTTGAGATACAGGAAGATAGTTGCAAAAGGAGATGCTATGTTGGTGTTCAAAACATTTGGAAAGCTAATAAATATATTTTAAGGACTTGCTGTTTAAGATAAAAGGCCTCATGAGGCAGCTGCAAAAATTTGAAATTTGGCATGTTGGTAGGGAGAACAACCGTAGAGCTCATGAATTGACTGAAAATGCTCTTTCCCAGTATGCTGTAGCAATTAGGGTGGATAATCCTAGATATGAGGGTAGGGAGAGCCTTCACCTAATTTAAGAGTTTCTAAAAACTAGGGAATTAAGGTCATTGACTGATAAATACAAAAGGTATGCCATTATTAGAAAGGTCAGGGCATATGTGTTCATAAATGATCCATTGTACATGAAGGGGATTGATAATGTACTAAGAAGGGTGCTAGATAGTTTTGAGATTCATGCTTGTTTATCTTCCTATCATGAGGAAGCATGTGGTGGTCATTTTGGTTTTGAGCTTACCAAAAGGAAAATTCAGCTAGCATGACTTACTTGGCTAGTCTAGGTGCTGATGTTGCTCATTGGGGTAAAAGTTGTTCTACTTGCCAATCATATGCAAAAAGGGTACTGATTCTAGAACCTACTAAAGCCATTGTTGCCTATGGGCCATTTGAGAAGTGGGGTTTGGATTTTATTGGACCTTTTCCTAGTACAAAAATAGGAAATTCTTACATCATTACTGCAGTTGATTATATGACCAAATGGCCTAAAGCTAAGGCTACAAGGAATTGCAAGAAAGAGGATGTAACTCAATTCCTCATGGAGGACATATGCTGCAGATTTGGAATACCACTAGAAATAGTGATAGATTAAGGTCTTGGTTTTAGAAATAAGCTATTGAGAGAATTAACAAGGAAACTAGACTTGAAACACAGATTTGGTACTCCTTATTACCCTTAGTGTAATGGACTAGTCGAAGCATTCAATGGAACATTACAGAAGATTCTCTTTAAGATGGTAGAAGATCATCCTAAAGATTGGGACAATTATCTACATCAAGCTTTGTGGGCTTGTAGAACAATGCAGAAGACAAGTATAGGATTCATCCCTTTTCAGTTAGTATATGGTCAAGATGCTTTATTACCTATGAATGTCATGTTCCCTACAATGGAGTTTGTAAGAAAGCATTAGTTAGATCAAACAGAATTGGGAATTGACAGAGGACTGAACTTGCATATCCTATAGTTGGATAGGAAACAATCAATGGATTGTTCTAAAAAATAGATTTTGAAGAGAAGGGAATGGTTTAATACACATTTGAAGAAGAAGAATCTTGCAGAGGGAATGCTGGTTATGAGATATGATAGTAGCTTGGACTCTACTTTTCAAACCAAGTTTCAACTTTTCAAACCAAGTTTCGAGTTAGATGGGAAGGACCTTTCCTCATCAAGAAAAAGTTTGAAAATGAAGCTTACTTGCTACAAGATTTAGATGGGACTATTCACAACAATAGAATCAATGGGTTTTTCCTAAAGAAATATATCTACAAAATCCTGTAAATAAAGAGTATGCAGGTAATGTACATACTATACATAATGCAGGTTGCTTCCAATTTATTGTTTGAGGCAGATTCAATTTTCTGAGATCTGATGTTGATCATATGGTTGTAAATGATGGATAGAATATTCAAAGTGTACTTTGAAACCTGTAAAGGTCTCTGTCAAGTTTGGTGTTGATCGGAGCAAGAATGTAAGAGTTATGGTCTCTGGAAGGTCGATGTCTGAAGTAGACTACATGTAGGAATTTAGGATAGCAGACTGTGCAAAGCTATTCCAAGGCAGGATATTAAGGAAATTGACTCTAAGTTGTTTTGAAATAGATTGGAAAGAGAGCTACAACTTTCATTTTTAAAGCTTGGCGTTTTGAGGTCTGATTAGAAAGTTATGAGCTATTCTGTGCAATGCTCTATGAAGCAGATTTTCACGAAAAGGAGTTTGTCTTTGTCAGATGTTTTTGAAGCTTTTAATAAAGGTTTGTTCACACTTTATGTTCCAAAATAGGGGGGTGGCTAATCATGGTGAGTGAAAATGTGTGACCGGCGACATGATGCTACATGAAGTCAAGTGGGGTAACACATGCAAATATCATTTTTTTGTTTTTCTAACACTTACACGTAGCGGGAGTTGGGTTGATAAATGGAAATCCCAAGTGGTATTATGCAAGTTCAACACATGGTTGTGATATTTCAGTTTTGAGACATGCGCCTCATGCAAGAAGAGAAGGAAATGTGTTCTTGCTTCTAATTGAGTGGGATTTTACGTGGCAAGGGGAATGTTTGACATCTAGCACTTAAGGGGAAGCTAGGGGCAACTTAGTAAAATAGGAAAAAAAGCAAAAATGTGAGTAGTTTCTTTGGGGAAGTGACTGGCCAAAGACCAAGCCACTTTTACCCAGGTTAACAAGCCAACTCCTAAGAGTTGTTGCACTAAACAAGTGATTATTTGCACTAATTGTTTTAATTCAACTTAACCTTCCCTAATATCTACAACGTTGTTTGTAGTAGTCCAACTGCAAAGATTCTAAACTTCAGTAAATTATACTGGGCACTAAATTGCCAAACCTAAGATGATTATAGTTTCTCCCCATCTCTCAGGGGCAGCTCCTCATAATGTTCTCCTGCCATGCTAGTGGCGGTTTATCCAGGAAATGTTTTTAATGTTTGACTTTGGAAAGGTTGTTTCAGGGATATAGATCTCTCAGATCTATTTGTATATCTCCGTTTAAAATTCATTTTTATGTTTTTCTCCACCCGATTAAAATTAATTCTTTTTATTTGTTTAATTTTAAACAAACATTCAAATCAAATTTTCTGACGTACCATAAACCCCTAAATTTTAATCTCCCTTGGTAGACGTTTCCCACTCCGTATATAAATTTCGTCGTTGCTTTTAATTTTTAAATAATTTTTTCGTTCTGCGAAAATCACGTCCTTTCTTTTCCTCTTCTATAACCAGTATCAAGCATGATAAAACAAGTTCTTTCCACACTCTTATGGTTCACATACAACGTTCATTTTAAATCCCGTATATCCCCTTAGTTTTCTTTAAATTATCCTAGTGGCCCTCCACTCCATGTATTTAAGTAATTGATTATAAAATGAATAACATGTAAAAATTTAATATAGATGCTGAGGCTTTTTCCCCCATGCCATCCAATCGTTAAATTATTTGATTTTATTTTGGTTTTAATTTAAACTAAATTTTATAACTGCAACCTAACATTATTAATCATTATAAAGTGTTGTTAAGTTTTTTAATTTATTTGTACCCTCCCATGTTTCATAAATGTCCACGACATGTGTAATTCCTCTTATCAAAACCAAAACACCATATCTTTATACAAATATTTTTTAGTAAGATATTATTAAATTGTTGTTTCTTTACTTTAACCCTTACAACAAAAATGCACTAACAAATCAAAGATTTTGTTTCCAATATTTCACTACGAATCCATAGTTTATATCAATAAATAACACATTTTACGTAAAGGAAAACTATGCTTTTTCCCTAAATATAACTCTTTTTTAATTTTTAAATATAACAAAAAATCTTTAAAAATATTGATAGAAATTCAATAAATTCCTTGACTCATAAGCTTTATAGGAAAAATACCAGAACTTATAAATTTTCAGTCAGTAATTTTATAAAATTTTATTTATGATAATTTTGAGTCATTTTTTAGTGTTTTCGACTGTTTTTGATTTTTAATAAATAAAAACCAGTTCAGATAAATGCAAACAACCATGTAGCATGAGAAAACAGGTTTAAAGACATATTTTAAAAATTATAAACTAGAGAAATTTTCATACCATATTATTTATTTTAGATAAACCAGTTGGACACTTACTTGGAAAACCCGCGAGTCGTGATTGCGCCTTTGGGGTCCGCGTCCTCTTGCAGTCCGGCCAAGGTAGGTCTGTCGTCTAGCCACTCGTTTCGACCGTGAGCTCACCAATTTTTTACTCTCTCGCCATTCCCCGCACGACTGTTAGTCTATGACTATAGAAATGCCCCTTCTCTCTTAAGTTAAGGATTTAACTCTTAATCAAGAGTTAATTGAAACTCTTGCTAAGGTTTGGAATTGAAGAAGGCGTCGACTCTCCATGGCCAAAGAGATTATTTCAATATCTTTCTGATCTGTCTGCCAAATCGTACGCAAGCCCAGGCGATAGAACGAGAAGACAATCTTCATCCAGCCTACCACTTCAGATTAGGCAAGTATATGGAAGCTCCGAATTCTCATAGGGAGAGATATGGCGTCGTGTGATGAAGAAGGCATGGATAGAGCAATTCATCTTTCCTCCTCTTCTTGATTGTGACCTTAATGAGGTTTTTTTTTTCCGTGACTTTAATCTTGCTCGAGAGATGCTTTTATCTCTCTCACTCTCACTTCCTACAGTCGCAAGATGGCGCCATCCTGTTCATGTCGAGATGAGATATATATCTCTCTCTATTGCTTTCCCCGTTTCCTAGTCGGTGAAAGGGCAAGATCACAGGGATGATGCAAGAATGCGCTCATTATACTGCGGGTTATGTCGGTCGAAGGTGGCGATGAAGGTCGACTGCGACAGTCCTCTTGCCATTGATTTCTCTCTCTCTCTTTCGGAACACGAGCACTCTACTGCAACATCATACAGAATTACAATGTAATTGCAATGCATATTAGAAATTCACCAAACCATTGTCGGTCGAAGGTGGTGTCTATTCAGGGCAATTCTTCCATGAGACATCGATGGGTTACAAAGCAGCACATAGTCGTCCATCATCATCGTGTCTTTCACACGTTGTTCTTCACCAGACCATTCCGCACCGTCGCAGAGTTCTTCAGGCGGATCACTCCAGCATACAAATACATACGTCTCTACGCGGCATTACTGGTCGGAGCATCTTCTCGGCATCGTGGTTACTTACATTGCATACATCTCTGCGGCATACATCTCTGCGACTTTCCATTGTGCCCCTTTTTTTCTCAGACCATTTTTCTTCCTACGGGTTATATCCTGTACCATTCTATGCCAGTTTTTTTTTTTTTTTAAAAATAGCAGCAAGAATCAGATCTGTAACGGCACAGCCCGATCTCTAACTGTATTGCCTGCCCATGTGCCCAACACTCTCGAGAATAATGGATTTCTTTTGGATCCATACTCATGATTGGAATACTTGCTTTTGTTTAGAAGTCCAAGTAGCAGGGAATTGCATCAAGGCCTTTGTGGGTAATACCATAGGTCCCTCGAATCATAGGCTTAGTAGGTCCCTTTTGTTATTTTTTATTTTATTTTTTTAAAGTTCCCACCTAAGATGGTGTGGTCTCTTAGGGTGGTCATTGACGCGGTTATTGATAGCATGCAAATGTTTGAGTTGTTGACAAGAATGTCTTGGTAGCTCGAGAAAGAGTAGATAGTCATTGAAGCTTGGGTAGCAAAACCCATCTATTATTGATATAATAACCTTAGGCGCACAATAGGATCTTAAGGAACTATCACAACTTAGTGTTGATTCTCCTTTGGTATTCACACACATTGATCTCAAATTGTAGGAAATAGATCCATGTGACTGTTTTGCAAAAGGTGTAGCACCATTGCTATTGTATTTTACCTTAAGGATCCATTTCTTCTGGTTGTCTCTAGACTTAGATGGCCAAGTTTGCTCATAGGCACCACATCCTCCAAATTTCTTATGTCTTAAGCTAATCCTGACCCCCTAATGAAAATTATATCTAGCAAATTATATCTAGCTTTAGTTGCGTGAAATCTTGGGGTTTGCACACATGCAAATCAATTACAACACCAACATGGGACCTCTCAATAAGAATTCCTTTGGACCGACATTTCCTGGCCAAACTGCAAGGACACGGCCTCCAAAGACAGCAACAACGAACACCGCATCTGCATTAAATTCTTGTAAAATTTTGGTAATAAGATGTCAGTTGTGTACAAATTTGCCAAAAAATGTGTACAAAGTATAGCAAATGTCTAGGTGTTGTCATTCTCCCCCACTTAATTGCGAAGCGTCCTCGCGAGCACAGCTACATCACGAACATTCAGCATCACGAACACTGTTACCACGAGCACTGCTACGCAACTTTGAAAGAAAAATATACTCTCCTCCACTTAATTGCGAAGCGTCCTCGCGAGCACAGCTACATGACCTGCAAAACCGCACATGGACAACTAGTAGACACTAAAAAGATAAGAAAAATACTTGTTGGTGTCCTATTAAAACACAAACCATACAAACATTCCAAGTAAATTGTATAAAAACTTATGCAAACTAACATTCTCCCTTACTCACTCTCCCCACTGAAATGCATAACAGAGCTTCATCCATTGCATAGAATATACCAACTAGGAAGCTGTCTAGAGCCGCTAAACAACAATAATCCCTCTAGGCAATAAATTGCCACACTACTATCCTACTAAAAATATTGCTTCTGAAATAGCATCACTGATAAGGTCGTTACTTAACAAAGAACCCAAACAAGGCAAACTAATACTACAACACTAAATAGGACTCCTAGGGTTTAGCTGCTAACCCTCCACGTTCTACTAGAACAACCAGCCAATGGTTCGTAACTTCTAACTGTCCAAGGCTCTTCTTTTAAGTTTATGTTTTAATGGTTTTTTTTTAAAAATGTCAAAAGAGTATATACATTGATTATCTTTCCCAAAAGGTCCCACCCCAAAGAGATACAAGGCATCGGACGTAGGGCACCCGTCAAGGAAATCCCTACAGCCTACCAGGACCTCAGAGGCGATGGTTATCTTCTTTTGGTTGTTTTTTTTTTTAAAACCCTGTAGTCTCAGGGTGTTTTTTTCTTTTCTTTTCTTTTTCTTCTTACTTTCTTTCTTTAAAAGAATAAATATATAGACTCTTTCGAACTTTTAATATTTGGATTGGATTTTAAGGATTGTTTTGTTGTTGTTGTTTTTTTTTTAAAGGATCAACTAAAAAGCTAAGAAGACATCACTTAATTGAACGGTCAAGCATTTCAGCTCAACAACTTTGCTCGAGGAATCTAATCTAACGCATAATACTAGTCACTCTGCCTAGGCAAATGATAAGCAAAGAATACTCACCAGCTCAGCATCTTTCTTCCACGCTACTCCTAGTCAAAATTTCGTGGAGAGAACCTTGTTATTCAGCTACCCCACATATCGCTAGAAAAGCGACCAAAAGATAGGGGAAACTCTATAGGATTCCTAATCGGACACCCATACAATGAAATTCACTATGTTATGCACACACGTCACCCCCCTTTTTAATCACTCCTTAATGCTAAGTCCCATCCCTTTTGAGTGGACTTCATATAGAGAGAATTGTATATATATATCATTCATATTTGTTTAAAATATTTATTTATAATTTCTCTGTAATTTACTTAAGTGTTTTTTTTTTCCGACATCTCTAATTTCATTCCATCAATTTTTTTATTCATGTATTTTTTCCAAAATGAATATGAAATAAAAAGTTTAGGTATGAAACAACCTTGTATGTTCGTGGATATGCAACTCCAAGAATCAATCAGAAACATACAACAGTGTGTAACGCACAATCATAGTCAAATCTGCACATGAAACATACACTAGCCAGTACAATGTTAAAGGGTTAGATAAATAATAAAACTTTTCCCTGTACAAAAGAATTGTCAAATACTCATGTCACAATCTCGATCAACTAGACTGTCGTAACGCTCCCACTGCTTGGTTGTTTAAGAAGCAGTATATTTCTCCACTTGATAACCATTCTTGCATATAAAATTGTCCATCTTACTAACTTAAATATCCCAAACTCCAGCACTGAAAGGAATACCCTAACCGTGCGTGCAACTAACTACCTAACTACGTGGAAAATAAAACTAAAGTGCATGAAAACCTATAGGATATCAATAACTCAAAGCATTGTATGTTTTTTTTAAAAAACAATATATATATTTGTTTGTTTGTTTGTTTTTTCAAAATATAGAATAAAAGAAAAACATAAAAGACTAAGAAAACAAAATATCTAGACTAAAATCTTCAAAGTCTCTGAGATCTTCTAGTGAAAACAATAATCCTAATCCAAAATCATCAACACTATCTAAGTCAAACCTATTAACTAAACTATCATCTATAGGATGCTCAAGAATAGCCTCTAGCGTAGACATATCAGAAGTCACAGATCCGCTATCAGGTGCATCGCTAAGAACCTCCATCACATCATGGAGCGAAGCCGAGGCTGCATCATCATAGTAGGGCATAGGGGCCACTGGTAAAGCATCTAAGGAATGCCCCTTGGTCGCATCCATGTACCAACAAATATAATCCCAACATGGGCAGGGAACACTAGTCTGCAAATCATGGTAAGATGGAGTAAGGCGGTAGACAGTCGAACGATATCTTGCAAATTCTGCTTGCTCTCGGCCTACCCTAGACTGACCAGCGCCGCGCTCAGGAGAAAAAACACTATTATAATCATGACGCTGGTAGGTATAACCAATCATTTCCTGCATGGCAGTGGTACCATAGCGTCGGAAGTATGTGCGACACTGCCAACACAAGAGCTGAGCACGCACAAATAAATGCCGCTGACAGGACCTACAACCAAAAGGTGGATGATACTGTAAACAAAAAATAATCACAAAAGAAGAACCACAACAGGCCTCCCCTCTCGGTGCATATAAAAACCTGTCATGCGTTTGAAAACGCGGAATATCGTAAGGTCCAGCATGAACAGGATCAGTACTATCGGCATCAATACGAGGGTAAAGCGCATCCATCCACAAAAAGGCCATACCTGCATCCCATTTAAAAACCCCCCAAGAAAGAAAAGACATCCAAGGGTGGATTAGTCAAAATATTATTGTAACTACTAACCTAACTATACCTAGCTAGCCTAAGTCACAAAATGTTTAAGGCGCAGGCCATTGACCCTAAATATCTCATTTTCAGCATTAATATCCTGCACATCAAGAGAACCATTATCATAAACATTACTCACCTTAAAAGGTCCCAACCAACGAATTTTAAGCTTCCCAGGAAATTTATAATAACGACTGTCATAAAGTAAAACTAAATCGCCTTCTTTAAACTCCCGTACTTTAATATTCTGGTCGTGCCATGCTTTACGACGTTTTTGCATTGCTTCTAAACTTTGTAGAGCTAATAATCTTTCCTCATCCAACTTTACCAATTGTAAAATCCGTTGTTTCAAAGATTCAACCTCACCTAGTCGTAATGATAGAGCTACTCGTAAAGTGGGCAACTCTTGCTCAATAGGGAATATAGCATTAGTGCCATAAACTAAATTGAAGGGTGTATTTTGCACTGTCACCTTATAAGTAGTTCTATAGGCCCATAACGCTTCATATAAACGTTCATCCCAATCTCGCCTGTGGGAAGCAACCGTTTTAGTTAAAATCCCACAGATAATGCGATTGGTTACTTCAACCTGACCGTTAGCTCTGGGATAATAAGGTGTTGATTTGCGATGTTTAATTTTATAGATTTCCATTAACTCGCTGATAAGACCATTCAAGAAATGGGAACCTCGGTCACTTACTAATTCCAGTGGGCAACCAAAACGCGTAATAATATTCTCATACATAAACTTAGCCACATCAATGGCTTTATCCATTTTAAGCGCTTTCGCTTCCACCCACTTTGTAATATAGTCAGTACAGACTAAGATATAACGATTCGATCGATATCTAGTAGGCGGATCAATTGGGCCTACAAAATCAATTCCCCATTTTTCAAAAGGTGCTAATGCTAATATAGGTGTCAAAGGCGTAGCAAAACTCTTAGAAGGACGACCAGTCCTTTGACATACATCGCATTTGCGACAATAATAATAAGTATCTTTAAATAGAGTAGGCCACCAATAACCAGCTAATAGAACTTTTCTTGCAGTCAATTCACCGGCAAAATGGCCACCACACGGCTCATCATGCAATGCCTTAAGAACCACTGGTACTTCATCTTCCCTTACACAGCGTCGATAGATACCTTCGCGTGGAAAAATTTTATAAAGGTAACCCCCTAATCATCCATAGGAGCGTGCTTGCATTAATATCTGACGTTTCCTGCGCTTATCGGCACCAGGTGGATACCGAGCAGTACTAAGAAAATTCGCAATATCAGCATACCATGGAACTTGTGTCTCCACAGTAAAAAGTGATGCATCCGGCAAATCATCTTCCACACCTTCCTCCTTGTCTGATGTTAATAATCGTGATAGATGGTCTGCTAGAACATGAGCTCTACCAGGACGAGTAACTATTTGAAAATCAAACTCTTGAAATAACAACATCCAACGAATCACACGTCCTGAAAGTTCTGCTTTATTAAGCAAATACTTTAACGCCTCATGATCAACATATATGGTAAACTTATTCCCTAATAAATAATGACGAAATTTCTCCACCGCAAATACCATTGATAGGCATTCTTTCTCAGTGGTGGTATAATTCCTTTCTGCATCACTTAAATTTCGACTCGCATAATAAATTGGATGATCCACCTTATTATCATCTGCTTGGCACAAAACAGCTCCTACAGCATACATAGATGCATCAGCATGAATATGGAATTCTTTTGTCCAATCTGGAGGTGCGAGTACTGGTCCTTCAATTAACTTATATTTAAGAAATTCAAATGCTTTCTGGCAAACATTATCCCAAATAAAAGGAGTATCCTTTCGTAGTAGATTTGTCAAAGGTGATGCCACCTTTGCAAAATCGGAAATAAATCTCCGATACTAATTTAGATGTCCTAAAAATCCACGCAATTGCTTAAGATTTGTTGGAGGTGGAAGTGCAGAAATCTTAATAATTTTAGCTGGATCCATAGCAATACCTTCTTTAGAAACGATATGCCCCAATAAGGTTCCTTTTGGTACTCCAAAAACACATTTGTCAGGATTCAAGGATATACCTACTTCATCACTACGTTCAAATACTTGCGTTAGTAGCTCAGGCATTTCTTTTGCCGTACCATAGACACAAAAGTCATCTAAGAAAACTTCCATCCATTGACGTAGAAAATCTTGATAAGCTGCAATCATAACTCTCTGAAATGTTGCGGGTGCATTGCACAAACCAAAAGGCATTACTCTATAAGCAAATGTACCCCATTCAGTAGTAAATGTAGTTTTGGATTGATCTTCAGGATGAATTAGTACTTGGTTATAACCGCTAAATCCATCCATGAAAGAATACAGCTCATGACCAGCAACCTTATCAAGTACCTGATCAGTAAATGGCAAAGGAAAATGATCTTTACGTGTTTTGCTATTCAGCTTTCTATAATCGACACAAATGCGAATCTTCTTACTATTCTTCTTGGGTACTACCACAATAGGAGATACCCATTCACTGTATGCAACAGGATAAATGAATCCAGCATCTAAAAGCTTAGTAATTTCAGCTTTCACTAACTCTGCATACACAGGGTTTGTTCGTCGTTGACGTTGACATACAGGTTTTGTGCCTGGTTCTAGATCAATAAAATGCTGACATAATTCAGCTTTGATACCCTTAAGGTCCTTACATGACCAAGCAAAAGCGTCAACATGCACTCGTAAGACTTCTTCGAATCTTTCACGATGTGGCGATTCCAATTGGTCTCCTAAATTTAAATATTTTCCTTCTGCCATTTTAAGCTTAACTACTTCAACTTCAGGCTCTTCAATAAATAGAGAGTCTATTCTTCGTGGCTTAATTGTGGGCACATCTTCGGATATCTGCATCAATACATTTTCAAGAAGGTTATTCTTAGTACTTGATTCCAGTGCTTCTTCTCCCACACTCACAGAATTTACTAAGGGTAAAGCCCTATAAGGAATAATAGTCAGGTTATCTTGCGTAGCACCATCAACTTCTACTCCATAGACATTTACTAACTCAGGAAAGGATTTTTCAGTATATCTCTTCCCATATTTATCTAAATTGCCATTATTGACATTTACATTTTTACGAGATTTCATGGTAAATGAGGTTCTTACAGAGTCAATTACGCTAGGTATCTGCTCTGAATTACATGGATATTGAGCATGTAACCTACGGCGATATCGACGTAAAATTTCGTTATTCTTTTCTAGACATTCCTGATCATCTAAACTCCAAAACCATTGATTATCTTTAAGCTTGATAATTAATGAATGTAGATTCTCATCCTCCTCGCCCTGAATTCGACAGCCCAAATAATGTATAACTTGTTTCAGTTCCACAAAATTTCTAGGTACTGCAGGTTCAAACCATCTAAGTTGTGGCTCTTGCCCATCCCCATAAATAGTAAAATCCATTACTCTTTCTTTTGGATGAGGCAACACCACCGCTTGCATATTGTGCAATTTAACCTTAGTAGGTTCAGATTGGACTCATTGATAACCAATTATCGGTCCCCTAGAACAGCGATAAATCTTCTGCGCAATTCCGGTCGAACGCCTAAAAGAATGACACAACCAGGGAACATTTGTAGGGTTTTTCTCTTGAGTCTCTGGTTCAAAAGTATTCTTAGATTTATTTTTTTCCAAAAACCTATCAGTGTTTTCATGTTCTTCCCAATAATTTGTATCCATAGATAACGCTTGGTCCATCTGTAACTCACCCCTACTGAATTTAGATTTCTCTTCTTCTAAATAAAATTCTAAAAGCGAGATTTCATCTAGATATCGCCTTTCTCTAAACTGAAACTCTGCCTTTTCCTTTTGCAACTCAGTAATCTTCTTCATTGCTTCATTTACAGCAGTCAACGCTGCCTCATGCTCTACTTCCAATGCCTCTTCCAATTCTCTAATAATCCTAGCGTAATTACCATGATGTTCACGAGAAGTCTGTGAAAACCTGTTAAAAGCCGAAGCTGAATCATCCTCATCCTCACGAGATAGTGGTCTTTGTAAGGGTTTGCACCTATGCCTATTTCTCCTTTCTCTTTCCTTCACTTCTAGCTGATAATAATAAATCCTTTTAGCTCTATCTGGCAGTTGTCCAAATCCAAAGGGTAAAGCATTTTCCCCATAAGGAAGAGCTTCTAAAATCCTACTCTCAAGCATACTATTATGATTATCAGTAATATCATCTTCTCCCATACTTTCGGAAGAGGTTATTGAGGTGTCAGCCACATCAGATATCATTAACTCAAGCATTTCTTCCTCCTCTAATCCATCCATAGAAATCACTTCCGACCTGTTGTAAGCAGAAAATACATCTTCTTGATTATTTCCTTCTTGATCCGTAGATAATTGAAAACATGTTTCAAGCGAATCATCAAGATATTCTGCTTCTTCTGCTGAAAGCATTAAGCAGTCGAGGGTTGTATCTTCGGATGTGGATAACCACTGAGTAATATCACTATCCGAATCATTGTCAGATGAAAATGCTACAGCATATTCACCAATACCCATCTGTTCTACCTTGTGAGGCTGATGTACTATATTGACCTCTACTTTTTCTGCTGTTGCTGGGTGTGGTGTTTTAAATAACCAGGCATAAGGCCCTTCATGATCAGTCCCCTCCATTTCTGAATCATAAAACTCACTGTTGGATCTCTCATCCATTTCACTAACTGCTTCATCTCCTGAATCTTTCAAAAATCCTTTTGAAATAACTTGTATGTTAACCCTATCATTTCGAGGACCAATCACAATTGAACCTTTATACCAGTCTTGAATGCATCTTGCTTGGTACAACCAAGGTCTTCCCAGTAGCACAGAATATGATGAAATATTTGTTTGCGAACGAACGATCAAATAGTTCACATGAAATTCTAATCCAGCTACTACAGATTTCACATTCCGCAGTAACCCCAAAGGAGTTACTTTTCTTTGATCAGCCACACGTAAAACAATATGAGTAGGTTCTAGATCCTTCAACCCTAATTCTTGCATAGCTTGTTCTGTCATCAAATTAACTGCTGAACCGCCATCTAACTGCACTTCATGTAGCAAGTGGCCATTAATAGTAGTATCGATAACTGGAGCTCCTGGGTCCACAAATAAATCTACTATTTTTACATCCTTAGTTGTTTTTCCTTTGGAAGAATTTTCACTGACTTTAGAAGCGTTTATCTCAATCCTCTTCCTTCGACGCCGAACTAATTTATGGTAAAGTTGTTTCCGACAAACAGGTGCTATTTCTAGTAATTGCCGAAGGTTAATAGTCAATGATATTTCTTCTAATGCAGCCCAAAGATCATAGGTCTTATTTACGGATTCTACATAATCTTTACTCCCTTCCTTAGGAGGAGCCAATCTTTCGGGAAAAGGAGCTACTCCCACTTGAATCTTCGGATTTGCCAAAGGCACAGGTAATAATGGATGGTCAGAGGAATGCTGCGGAGAATCCGATTCAGGTAGTTCTATATTAGGATCTATGTCCTTAGACTTATCCTTCACTGCTCCGTTTAATTGTGGACTCTCTTCCTCTAAACCTTGCTTCTTCTGTTGTTGCTTTTGTGCCCGAGTAATAACACCAATCATAGGGTCAGCTCTAAAAGTCACCTTGCGAGGTATAAATTTTGACTTAACTCCAATATCTTTCCTTATTGTTTCTACTTCAACTAAATTTGCAGCAGACGTTGAAGGTTCGTTAGAGGTTTGTTTCCCTTTGTCAGACATTTTATTATCCTCTCGCTTAGGACAATTCTCTTCATAGTGTCCTTCACCACTGCACCTCCTACAAAGAGGAGTATAGTCTTGATTTTTACGCGCATTTGGACAATATGTGGCTATGTGACCTTCTTGTTGGCATCGATAACAAATTACTGGTCCCCTAGGTCTTTGTTGACCACCTTGTCCCATTGGATTACAAAAATTTCCATTATTTCTTCTAAAAGGAGAATTTCTCCCTCGATTGCCATCACTGTTGTAATTGTTTCGAGGCACTGGGGGTCTACCCTGGGTGGGCAATCCTCGTGGCCTAAAAGGTTGATTGGGTGGTCCAATCTCATAAGTCCTATTATTACGATCCATGTAATTGTAATTCGTTTGCATTGAACGAGCTTGTTGTTTCTCTTGACCTAATTTATGCCAACAATTTGTATCTAAATGACCAGTCTTGTGGCAAAAAGAGCAAAACGGTGGATGATCGGGCATTAACCTTGAAGGCGTCGGACACTCTGTAGCCACATGGCCGTAACCATGACACTTACCACACCAGATATTAGATCGAGGTGGGTTTGAAGTCGAATTTCCCAACGATTGTGGAGCACTAGATCCTTGTGTCGTTATCGAATAAATTTCCTTCAAAGGCGCTTGTACTGCAGTCATAATTTCCTCCTTTAATTTTCCTAGAGATTTCGCAATAACATCTGCTACTTTTGCTTCATCCAGAGGAGATTGAGATTGCGGCATATAAGGCATTCCTGTCTGCATCATATAGGCTGGAATTGAAGTGTACGGATTTAAGGGTACACTTGACATGTTTGAGCTTGCGGTTACCGAGGGATTTAAAGGAACGGTCACATAAGACACGTTCTTAGGTACCCCACCTGAAGTGCTTGGATATTCTGTCCGAGATTCTTTGAATAGATCTCTCCGTCGTTGTTGACTAAGCTGCACTTCTTCCCACCATCTAGCATGTGTTTTAGCATCTGCCAACGTAGCTGGTCGTTGTAAACTAACATTTTGATGAACTTTAGGATTAAGTCCATCAATAAACTTACGTTTTTGCGTGGGATCGTCAGGAGCAGGATTCATCTTACGAATGATTATCTCCATGCGCTCAATATAATGTTCAACACTTTCAGTTGCTCCTTGGGACAGATAATCCAGTTGAAGAGCCAATCTATCTTGAAAACCTTGTCGTCTAAATTTTTCTAGAAAAGCTCTTGATAAGGCATCATAGGTCCCTTTATGTTGAGCATCTAAATTCCCATACCATTTCGCTACTTCATCTTTTAATGTTGCAGGGAAGATATGAAGCTTTTGGTCGTCATCTATTATCTCATTGGCGATGCAAGTCACCTCAAATCTTTGAGAATGGGCATCGGGATCTTCGTCCCATAGCCCCCCGAATTGCGTGAAATCAGCTAATCTGACTGGGTTGCGAGCCATTGTTTCTCTAAATAATAGCCCTAACCCTAAATCGTTGATAGTATCAAACCATGGAGATTCCTGAGGTTCCTTAAATAATTGACGCAATCCGAAATTTGACTCTAAATCCCAGTCAAAGAGCAGTTCAATACTCCCGACCGTAGCATTAGCTTCACTCTCCCTATTTTCACTATTTTGCCTACCTCTTTCCCCAGTGACACTGCTAGTACTGGAGACAACTTGATCCCATTGATATGAAGCTGCTTCACTTTCCTTTGATAGTGTTCTATCAGTTGATAAGCTAGGCTGAAGAGGTTCTACCGTTGAGTTAGACACAGCGTCTACTCCCAAATTCAGCAATGCGTTGACCCTCTCTAGCCTTTCTAATAGCCAAGCCTCTTGTCGCACTCCTCGTTCTCTAACTCGCTGATCTCTAGCTTCGTTTTGCTGCTTCCGTCTCTCTTCTGAATTCATCCACGAGTACTAAACTAGCTTTTACTGTCATACTCCAAAATTACGCTCGTTTTATTGGAAGCTATAAAATTAGGTTGTCGCTTATACGCGCACTTAGAAGGTTCAAAATAGTCGGCAACTCTGGGTCTATCTCCCCAAAAGGTAACTTTTCTTCTTGCTCGGGGATTAAACCTAGAATTTCAGCAACCTCTCTAACGTCTTTCGTGTCAAAAGCAATTTTTAAACCTCTGGATACACGTATCCAAGGCAACACATCATCCCACACTACTCTTCTAAACGTCCGATAAGCTGTGCGGTGATACCAATCAAAGTGGTACGATACACTGATTGTATTTAACTCCACTGCGTCTATTAACCCAAAGTGTGTCGCTAATAGAACTATGGTTTGCGCACAGTCGTTATACCCCCAGCTCCAAGAGGATAATTGTTCGACGTCCACCGTTAATTGTGGCCCAAAATATTTGCCTCCCTCTACTAACTCTGTATCTCTCGCCCAGTCTAGCACTTTTCTTTGGCACTCCTGGGGAAAATTAGGAAAATAGTCCCTTAGAAAAGAGACTGCGTATTCACTCATAAATAACACTTAGGATCTAAAATACCCTCGGAAGATTTATCACTCGTTCGAGCGCACTTGGCTCCCGACAGACGCACCAAAAATGACTGGCCAAAGACCAAGCCACTTTTACCCAGGTTAACAAGCCAACTTCTAAGAGTTGTTGCACTAAACAAGTGATTATTTGCACTAATTGTTTTAATTCAACTTAACCTTCCCTAATATCTACAACGTTGTTTGTAGTAGTCCAACTGCAAAGATTCTAAACTTCAGTAAATTATACTGGGCACTAAATTGCCAAACCTAAGATGATTATAGTTTCTCCCCATCTCTCAGGGGCAGCTCCTCATAATGTTCTCCTGCCATGCTAGTGGCGGTTTATCCAGGAAATGTTTTTAATGTTTGACTTTGGAAAGGTTGTTTCAGGGATATAGATCTCTCAGATCTATTTGTATATCTCCGTTTAAAATTCCTTTTTATGTTTTTCTCCACCCGATTAAAATTAATTCTTTTTATTTGTTTAATTTTAAACAAACATTCAAATCAAATTTTCTGACGTACCATAAACCCCTAAATTTTAATCTCCCTTGGTAGACGTTTCCCACTCCGTATATAAATTTCGTTGTTGCTTTTAATTTTTAAATAATTTTTTCGTTCTGCGAAAATCACGTCCTTTCTTTTCCTCTTCTATAACCAGTATCAAGCATGATAAAACAAGTTCTTTCCACACTCTTATGGTTCACATACAACGTTCATTTTAAATCCCGTATATCCCCTTAGTTTTCTTTAAATTATCCTAGTGGCCCTCCACTCCATGTATTTAAGTAATTGATTATAAAATGAATAACATGTAAAAATTTAATATAGATGCTGAGGCTTTTTCCCCCATGCCATCCAATCGTTAAATTATTTGATTTTATTTTGGTTTTAATTTAAACTAAATTTTATAACTGCAACCTAACATTATTAATCATTATAAAGTGTTGTTAAGTTTTTTAATTTATTTGTACCCTCCCATGTTTCATAAATGTCCACGACATGTGTAATTCCTCTTATCAAAACCAAAACACCATATCTTTATACAAACATTTTTTAGTAAGATATTATTAAATTGTTGTTTCTTTACTTTAACCCTTACAACAAAAATGCACTAACAAATCAAAGATTTTGTTTCCAATATTTCACTACGAATCCATAGTTTATATCAATAAATAACACATTTTACGTAAAGGAAAACTATGCTTTTTCCCTAAATATAACTCTTTTTTAATTTTTAAATATAACAAAAAATCTTTAAAAATATTGATAGAAATTCAATAAATTCCTTGACTCATAAGCTTTATAGAAAAAATACCAGAACTTATAAATTTTCAGTCAGTAATTTTATAAAATTTTATTTATGATAATTTTGAGTCATTTTTTAGTGTTTTCGATTGTTTTTGATTTTTAATAAATAAAAACCAGTTCAGATAAATGCAAACAACCATGTAGCATGAGAAAACGGGTTTAAAGACATATTTTAAAAATTATAAACTAGAGAAATTTTCATACCATATTATTTATTTTAGATAAACCAGTTGGACACTTACTTGGAAAACCCGCGAGTCGTGATTGCGCCTTTGGGGTCCGCGTCCTCTTGCAGTCCGGCCAAGGTAGGTCTGTCGTCCAGCCACTCGTTTCGACCGTGAGCTCACCAATTTTTTACTCTCTCGCCATTCCCCGCACGATTGTTAGTCTATGACTATAGAAATGCCCCTTCTCTCTTAAGTTAAGGATCTAACTCTTAATCAAGAGTTAATTGAAACTCTTGCTAAGGTTTGGAATTGAAGAAGGCATCGAATCTCCATGGCCAAAGAGATTATTTCAATATCTTTCTGATCTGTCTGCCAAATCGTATGCAAGCCCAAGCGATAGAACGAGAAGACAATCTTCATCCAGCCTACCACTTCAGATTAGGCAAGTATATGGAAGCTCCGAATTCTCATAGGGAGAGATATGGCGTCGTGTGATGAAGAAGGCATGGATAGAGCAATTCATCTTTCCTCCTCTTCTTGATTGTGACCTTAATGAGGTTTTTTTTTTCCGTGACTTTAATCTTGCTTGAGAGATGCTTTTATCTCTCTCACTCTCACTTCCTACAGTCGCAGGATGGCGCCATCCTGTTCGTGTCGAGATGAGATATATATCTCTCTCTATTGCTTTCCCCGTTTCCTAGTCGGTGAAAGGGCAAGATCACAGGGACGATGCAAGAATGCGCTCATTATACTGCGGGTTATGTCGGTCGAAGGTGGCGATGAAGGTCGACTGCGACAGTCCTCTTGCCATTGATTTCTCTCTCTCTCTTTCGGAACACGAGCACTCTACTGCAACATCATACAGAATTACAATGTAATTGCAATGCATATTAGAAATTCACCAAACCATTGTCGGTCGAAGGTGGTGTCTATTCAGGGAAATTCTTCCATGAGACATCGATGGGTTACAAAGCAGCACATAGTCGTCCATCATCATCGTGTCTTTCACACGTTGTTCTTCACCAGACCATTCCGCACCGTTGCAGAGTTCTTCAGGCGGATCACTCCAGCATACAAATACATACGTCTCTACGCGGCATTACTGGTCGGAGCATCTTCTCGGCATCGTGGTTACTTACATTGCATACATCTCTGCGGCATACATCTCTGCGACTTTCCATTGTGCCCCTTTTTTTCTCAGACCATTTTTCTTCCTACGGGTTATATCCTGTACCATTCTGCGCCAGTTTTATAAAAAAAAAAAATAGCAGCAAGAATCAGATCTGTAACGGCACAGCCCGATCTCTAACTGTATTGCCTGCCCATGTGCCCAACACTCTCGAGAATAATGGATTTCTTTTGGATCCATACTCATGATTGGAATACTTGCTTTTGTTTAGAAGTCCAAGTAGCAGGGAATTGCATCAAGGCCTTTGTGGGTAATACCATAGGTCCCTCGAATCATAGGCTTAGTAGGTCCCTTTTGTTATTTTTTATTTTATTTTTTTAAAGTTCCCACCTAAGATGGTGTGGTCTCTTAGGGTGGTCATTGACGCGGTTATTGATAGCATGCAAATGTTTGAGTTGTTGACAAGAATGTCTTGGTAGCTCGAGAAAGAGTAGATAGTCATTGAAGCTTGGGTAGCAAAACCCATCTATTATTGATATAATAACCTTAGGCACACAATAGGATCTTAAGGAACTATCACAACTTAGTGTTGATTCTCCTTTGGTATTCACACACATTGATCTCAAATTGTAGGAAATAGATCCATGTGACTGTTTTGCAAAAGGTGTAGCACCATTGCTATTGTATTTTACCTTAAGGATCCATTTCTTCTGGTTGTCTCTAGACTTAGATGGCCAAGTTTGCTCATAGGCACCACATCCTCCAAATTTCTTATGTCTTAAGCTAATCCTGACCCCCTAATGAAAATTATATCTAGCAAATTATATCTAGTTTTAGTTGCGTGAAATCTTGGGGTTTGCACACATGCAAATCAATTACAATACCAACATGGGACCTCTCAATAAGAATTCCTTTGGACCGACATTTCCTGGCCAAACTGCAAGGACACGGCCTCCAAAGACAGCAACAACGAACACCGCATCTGCATTAAATTCTTGTAAAATTTTGGTAATAAGATGTCAGTTGTGTACAAATTTGCCAAAAAATGTGTACAAAGTATAGCAAATGTCTAGGTGTTGTCAGGAAGAAGAGAAGAGAAGTGTTCGACACAAGACAATCAACATGAGAGAAGTGTTCGACGCAAGAGCAAGAGACTAATCATCACCTAAGCACACAATACCAGATACGCTACGATAGGTATGAAACCACTCATGGTAGGGGATCATGTGAAAATACACACCCAAATCCAAAAGCCAACACTCTGCATGCATAGACTGAGCCTCAGTCAGCTAAGAGGCATCACATGAAGAGGCTGCTAAGATGTAGTTACCATCAGACTCCTCAGGCTACATGACATTTATCTTCTCAATCTTTACATGGAACTTTGCAAGTATAATGCTACGATCATTGGATTTCTCCTGCACTTTTTCTTTCTCCTTTTCTGTGTGCTTGTCATCGAGCATCTTATGGTATTGCAACCGCATGTGTCCTGCTTTCCCACAATACTAGCATGTAAGATCATAGTTATGTCCATGGGACTTGCTGCATCCATGTGACTTAGACTCGGACTTTTGAGAGTCCTTCCCATGACGATCATTATCTTTCTTGCCACTTCTGCCACCTCTAATGGATAAACAATGTGAACTACGGGAAGCATCATTGTTTTTCTTGTTAATCTCTTCAGTCAAAAGAGCACTCTATACATCTTTCAATTTCAACCCATCAAGTTTGTTTGTACAGATTGTAGTGCAAAATACATCCCAAGACTCAAGTAGAGTGCCAAGCAAGAACAAAGGATACATATTATCCTGAAACTCAATACCCTGTTAAAGCATATTCCTCATGATAGAATGAAACTAGCTAAAGTGAGTAGCCGATGGGTCCCCTCCTTCATGCGGAGATCCATCAATTGTTTAAGCCAATACATCTACGAAGTAGGGCTCTCCTTTGCATAAAGTTCTTGAATCTTTTCCCATAGATTCCATGCACTCTGATCTTCATCTTCAACAACATTATTATAAACCTCTTCAGAGAGTGATAAAATCATAGTGGACTTGCATAGTGCATCTAAATCAGCTCAGTCATCATTATCCATGTTCTCCAGTTTAATATATTTGTTTCTTAGTGGCTTAATCTGCAATTTTTGCACCAAAACCTACCATATTTGAGACTTCCAGTAGCCATAGTTGGTGCCATCCAACTTGGCAATGTTAAACAAAGCTATATCTTTGAGATAACCAACCATAATGAGTCAAATAAAGGCAGACTATGCAAAAAACAGGTTGATGTAATTAGCAGTAAACAAGCCAAAACCATTACTAAAACAAGCTAAAAATAAGAGAAACTGCTAAAATGACTAGCTATCCACCAAATAGTGCCAAAAGTATATCAAAATGACATGATTAAGCTCAGTAAATACATCACAGTCGACATAAAATAACTTGTAATAAATCACAACAATGAGAGAAAGAGAGCAAACAATGAGCTACAGTGATCCAAAGTCAAGTATGACTGCCAGGTCAAATCGTACATGAAGCAAGCATGTAACAAACACTGTAGTAGCTGGAGCCCCAAGAGGAAAACCAAGGAAAAGGGGATTCTACTGCAAGAAAATCTATCTTGTAACATCAAAAAGCTTTTATTTCATTCTTTTGATGACCAAAACAAAGAAAACAGCAAATCTTCACGCAGCTTCATAGTAGATATCTCCCACGGATTTGATATAATCCACCATAATCTTCCAAATATTCATAGAATCTATCAATATAACAAAGAACATAAAGGAATACACTATCTTTGAATGGAAATCAATCACATAGTATTCATCTTCAATGTCTTCATAGTTCTCTCTCTCACTCTCTCATATATAGTTACACTGTTTTGATAGAATTGACTATCTCTCGCTCTCTCTTTCTCTCTATCAATAGTACATCATCTCCTCACTACAATGCTCTCATAATAAATCTTAATAATACTTCTTAGGTCGTGTATTCACCTCCCAAGAGGTATGTCTGATATGAAGAGTCACCAGAGCCACTACAGTGTCTTTTCACAGCTCACTACTGTCACTGTCACTCAGTCTTCTCTTCAATTTTCAGAAGCTGCTTCTTCCATTTGTTTTAGCTCTTTTGAACTTAGATTCATCCTTTCCAAAGTTAGAAATTTTTTTCAAATTCACACATAACACAATATTAGTGAGTTTGGGAATCTTCCAATTCCCATTTTTTGAATACTAAAAAGGTGGCACCCGGATAACATACCCATAAGTTTCTCAAAACCATATGATGTGACCTATCATTGGAAAGCACTTGAAAAATGGAATCTACTGAGCTATAGAGCGCTCGATTTGGAGTTATAGTGTTCAAGTTATGACAAATCCAAAGATTTGACCACGTGTCCCAAACTTATGGGAAATTCCCATATTCCTCAATATGGTGTTACATACATTCTACAGAACACTTACAGAAGGTCTACAGAACAATACAATACAGTACCAAAGCAGCTACAGTACAGTTACAGTACAGAGACAGAGCAAAGACAGAGGCTCTACAGAAGGTCTGTAGAGGGTTACAGAAGGTCATCAGAACCTCATAACTCATACTCAAACCATTCCAAACTATCAAAAAATATTCAATAAGCTTCCAAAAGATCTCAATCTTCATCAATCATCAATCCATGCTTCATACAGAAGACAATTAGAACAAAATAGAAGCTATACAGAACCAATCAGAACGTCATAGAACTTAATCATAATGAACTTCCAAAACAAAATCAATATAATCCAAAACACTCTCAAATACTTCCATTATCAACCATATATCACTCTAAATCCATCAAAAATCAATCATTCAGACCTCCAAAACAACAAAAATCAATCAAAAATTCAGTCTTTTTCCACTCTCAACATATCCCCACACTTAGAAAGGAAGCGTTCTCGCGACCTAAGGAAAAGAATAATATAATTGAATTAAAGAGCTCAATTTTATCTTCCATAGGATCTTCAAAAATCTCACCAAACCATGACCCCAACTTATCACCTGTATCTGATAGAAAAATACTACTAAAGGAAAACTTCCGTTATTCATTAACTCATCTGATTAATTATTTAACAGTCATAACAAATTTGTAAAGGATGTAAGAGGTTCTCTTCAGCTTTGCACCATAGACTTTCCATCCACCATCACCATCAATAATTTGAAAAAATCTCTCAAACAAATTATTCTCAATCAGCACGAATTCATCACATACCATTATTACAACACATGCACACAAACACTAACACAACCATCTAAATGATACCTCCAAAAAGAGAGATATATATTATTAAGAATCATTCAAAATACATTGCAAGGCATCAATGAAGGTGATCCCTTTTGAAGACTTGGTGGTTTTGAAAACGATCCATGGAGAAGGATTCATCTACAAATATCTTTGGAGGATTTTGAAAGAACTGCAGGCAACACATCCTTTCTAGCAAAACAAGGTATCTGCTAGGTAGACATAGGGCATGAAAATACAGGACATCCAACTGGTGGGAGTCAATGTTCACATTGACATTCATACAAAGGGATGGCCTTTTGATCATTATGGGAATGCTTATGTATGTATGCTAGATACCAAGCAAAATGAGCTGTCAGTCTCACTGAAGGATCTAGAGATTGTGAATATTGGTGAGCAAAATGAAGGTAGTTTTGATATGCTTGACTGGCAGTTGTCCAATCTCCTGGAATTATTGGCCAGTTTATCTGAGGTCTTGTAAGAGAATCAGTCGAGCTCCATCCTCTTCTTCTGGGAATCTGCTGATCAAACCCTTCGTATTCACTAACCAACTGAGGGGGTTGAGAAATAGAAGTGACAGGAGATGGAGGTGGAATAAGCAAAAGAGGATGAAGAGATGGGTAGGCAAAATCATAAAAGGAGGAATAAGTTAAAGAAAGAGTGGCTGAAAATTTAAGGGAATCAGTTAGGAAAGGTGTTAATTGATAAACAGGAAAAGTAGAAGGTATATGGATAGATGGAGAAGGGCATGGTGGAGAAGGGAAAAATACTCTATCTTTGATAAAAGAGCAATATGTAAATATGGGAATTTGAGGAAAAGATTGAGGTTGGAAAAGAAGAGGTAAGATTGCTGCTAAATTGGTTTGATAAAGGGAAAGATAGGTATCATAATGATGACCCATTTGTTGGTAGTACAATAGGCTAGGAATAGAGGGACCTAAGACAGATCTTCTTTGGTAGGCATAAAAAAAGGTTGAATCAAATGGATGGTTTTTGGAAAGATGAGCTAAGAGATCCACCCTCAGTTGGTTAGTGCTTTGTACATAGGTAGAACCTATGTTCTGACGTTGATTCAGGACCACAGAATCAATCATTGAGTGCCAGGAATTGTCAGGGCAAGGAGCCACTTTTGAAGCATAATATTAGAACATGTCATCTATTCGCAACTCCAAATAGTTGACCTACAAGATAGCTTGCAAAACCACATCCCCCACATACCAAGCCATATCTACTTCATTTGGAATCAATAGATCACCTCGTAGATATATGTAAGACAACAACATGGTATCCGTCGTCACAAAATCTTCAACCGCTATACGGACTACTTCTATCAGCAACTCAAGAGACCAAGCCCCACTCCAACCATCCTTTGGAAAAGGAAGATCCATCGTTGAAAGATTCATATAAAAGGCCAACTTCTGCAAAACTGATAGTGGACAAAGAAAGAATGGTCCGGAGGAACATACTCCTGGAAATGCTCAAATGTAGACCATAACAAATCCATCCGGGACTGCAATCTTTCCACTTTATCTTCGAACAATGGACACAAGGTGGCATGTCTCTGGAGAACTTGCAAGTCATGCTTAGAGATAGAAGGAAACAGAGGAACATTGGGACTTGGAGGAACAGATTGTGACTGTGTCAGTTGGTCTTGCAACTGCTTAATTTGGGAAGCTTGTGATTCCACTGTATCATGAGCAGTTTGTAAGGCTGAGAGTTTTGCATCTAAAAGAGTTTGAAACTCTTGAGCTTCTTTGGACATCCTCTCTTTCTCCTCTGAGATTTTAGTGACCTCTGACTGAGCTTCTGTTAACTGAATCTTCAAAGAAGATATCTCTTCTCTTTGAGTCTCAATCATTTGGGTTTGTTGCTCCATCTGCTTAAACAGATCTGCAAGTGTGTCTTTAGCAGAGGCTAACTCTGAGGTTGCCTTATGCAACTAGTCTTTGGACTGCATCAGTTCTTCATAAAAAGAAGCATACAACTGTTCACAGGCGGTCACAGAAAGTTCAATCGAACTCTAGATGTCTTTACAGAGGAATGGAATGGCATCTCCTGGCACTAAACTGTTCAGTGAAGGGACTGATATGTCCAAGGAACCCTCTCTATGTGCTCTGAAAAAATTGTTACATGTGAGGTAAGCAAGGAGGTCACTGCCAGATGTAGCAAGAATTGTGACTGAAGGAAGAACTGAAGGAGTTTTATCTGCCACACACTTCAAGTGCTTTTGCTGAATGACCAGTGGAGGAGGGGAATAAAGATCCTCTATATCAATAGGTTCTGACTCTTCTGAAGGTGGTGGAGGAGGTACTGGATCAGATGGAGGATGTGGTAGCACACCCTTCTTTAGGCCTGAGTATGTCAAGAAAGTATACAGGTAGGAACCATATGTGACATTTGTGACATTTCCTCTGGTTACTTTGACAAAATGTTGGTCCATCTTTGTAAGCAAGTAAGTACTCCAATCAATGGTCACCCCTTTTAATACCATCCTGGAAGCTGTAAAGATCTCTTTGGATAAGTAATGGGATGGTGTTTTGGCAAGCATAAACCTGTCTTGGAGAAACTGGCAGACTAACTTCCAAAGAGGATCAGTGAGATCATGGAAAAAGATACGTCTGAAGTGTTGATCACTTTCTTGACATCCAGAATTTCCTTGGTCTGCTTCTGTAACAACTTGAAAACCGCATCGTTGGAGGATAATTGTCTAGCTGTAACAAAGGGCTCTCCTTTGTAGGGAAGAGACAAAGCCTTCCCTAACCCTCAGGGTGTCAATATCATGGAAGCACCATGAACCATGCCCGACTTCTTGCTATATGATGCAAGGAACTCATCACATAGGGATGGATCGTCTGGAATCAATGGGAATGAAGCAGCCACGAAAGTCGCAAGTCCTACTTTTTCTATAGGCTCAAAAGCCAGTATGGAAGAATAATCCCTACTGACCAGCGGGACATACTGGATAGGAGGAGGAGTGTGAGGCGCCATTCAGATGGAAAACACACACACCACAACACAGACAATCACAAAGAATGCCTGCAAAACAACCAAAGGGCTATAAAAAAGGAATCAATCAAAATAAGGACACACATACACAGATGTAGCTAATCCAATTTACCACCCTAAACAACCCACATCCTAGAAAAATTTCGGCATGACCTCTACACATATGCGACTGAAAACTTCATGCGATGCAACAAACAGGCACCCAAGACCCTGTATCAGGCAAGAAAGAAAGAAAAAAAACTACAAACTGTACCCGTAATCGTAACACAAACAAACCATAATACCATAAAAATGTACATCAGGACCGTACCATAATCTTCACCATCAATTTCAACTAAAAAGACTTTACGCGACTATCCCACGAAGCGTGCTTATTAAAAAGGGGGAAAAACGTGCAGTGAGGGAAAATTATTTTAATGAAGGGTTCATTGTAAGAAATTATTAACAATGGGTGACATTTTATTAGGTTATAAACCTTAATAAGAAAATGACGATTCTTTCTTAAAATTTTAATTACAATTTATTAGGGTGAAACGATGCTTTATCGAAACCCGGACTACGATTCCCAGATTGGGTCCCTAAATGCAAATTCATTAATTAAAAATTAATAGTGATGTGGAACACTTTTTTTATGAGCGTGTGCTTTTTTGTGACGGTTGGTTCATTTTTATTAAAAATTAAGGTGCCTCTAAAGCGCACGTAGTGCGTGCAAAATGAATGGTTGGTTGATTTTTATTATTAGAAACTGTGTGTTTAGCGCGAATGTGTGTGGAAAAGTGGGTGAATAAAGTTTATTTTAGCAATTAATTGTGGTTAAGGGATAATAAAAATCAATAAATCTCACAAAATAAATACCTGGTAGGGATGTGTATGCAATGAACTGAAGGTGCACGGAGTGGTCCCAAATACAATGAATCTAGTCAAACAAAAACAAACACTACTGCTGAAAAAAATAAAGCATCTTAGTATTTTTGTTTTATTTGGATTTTATTTTTATTTTTTTAATTTTATTTGTTTATGGTTTTTTTCAATTGTATTTTAGGTGTGTTTGTTTTGTGTATATTATTTGGTTTGGTTTATTTGTTTTGTTATTTTTTTAAATAATTAAATCAGGATATATAACACATGAATTTGTTATGAAGTGTAAGAGTGAATGTCCAGCTATCTAGCAAGTGTCCATAATGTATGTTAATTCATCCATGATTTTCAGTTGATTTTTAGGATTTAAAATGAATTTTCATAGAGTGAAGTATTAAAATTAGGGATTTTTTGACTTCAAATAATATTTTGCCATTTATGGAAACATTTTTTATTGAGAAATTAGTAGAAAAAGGGGCAGGGGGTTTGTGGGATTTTTTGGAAATTTTTTGAATTTATTTCTATATTTTTATCCATTTTTAATGAATTTTACTTATTTTTAATGTAATTTTTAGATTTTAAAATTTTTGCATTTTTTTAAATTTCCACTTTAAAAATATTCAAAATAATTTTAGCAATATTGGTAAAATTTCAAAAAAAAAACAATTTTTGTGAATTTTAAATGAATTTTTTGAATTTTTATGTATTTTATGTTTATTTTTATGTATTTTTATATATTTGCGGGTTGGAAAATAAAAGGCGGTACCCGGGCTGCATGTGAATAACAAAGGATGACTGCGTGTAAATGGCAGATTGCAATACTCCACCGCATGGACAAGTCGGAAGCGCATCCTCGCGCGTGAACGCCTGCTAGCACACCTGTACACAGCGGGAAAAGAACGGAAGAAAAAAGGCAAGAATGGGGGCTAACTGAGTAGATTAAGTGAATTAGGTTAGCTTAGTCGGAGAAAGTTGATTAAATCAATTTAGTTGAGATAAATCAATGAAGTTAGTTAGGTTAGTCTAGTTAGTCATGTTAAGTCTGGTAAATTAGTTTACTTAGGTTAAGTCTAGTAAATTAGGTTAGGCTAGTTAGTCAGGTTAACTAGGTTAGTCTAGTTAGGTAAGTTAAGTCAAGGTAAGTCTGGTTACTTAGGTTAAGTCAGTCTAACTAGGGTTAATGTGGACTAGCTAAAGGTCAGTTAATCTAACTAGGGTTAGGGTCAATTAACTAGGGTTAGTTGAATTAGGGTTAGTGGAACTAACTAGGGTTAGTTTAGGTGGGGTTAGTGGGGCGAACTAGGGTTAGTTTAGGTGGGGTTAGCGGGGACCAACTAGGGTTAGTTTAGGTGGGGTTAGTGGGACTAACTAGGGTTAGTTTAGGTGGGGTTAGTGGGACTAACTAGGGTTAGTTTAATTAGGGTTAGTTAAATTAACTAATGGCTAGGTAAACTTAACTTAGGTTAGGTTAGTGATGACTAAGGTTAGGTTAGGGGGTACCAGGGTTAGGTGGTTACCAGGGGGTGGGAGGAGGAGGAGGAGGATGGTGGTAATAATAGAAGCAAACAAATCTCTGCGAGATGTGATGTGCCTAGAAGCAATGCTATCAAAAAACCATGTGCCTCCATCCTCAGTAGAGCTAAACGCTCTATTAGCCCAAGAAGAGTTATAACTACATGTGTAAAAACAATAATCCTTGTCTGCAACAAAGGATGCTGACTCGGTAGGGAGAAGGTGGAGGAGGAGGAGGAGGAGGAGGAGGAGGAGGAGGAGGAGGAGGAGGAGGAGGAGGAGGAGGAGGAAGAGGAGGAGGAGAATGGGGATGGTGGTGGAGGAGGAGGATGGGGATGGTGGAGGAGGAGGAGGAGGAGGAGGATGGGGATGGTGCAGGAAGAGGGGGAGGAAGTGGAGGCTGCTCGCTGGCGGCATCAAGCAGCAGGGCGGGCGAGGGAGAGAAGACGATGGCAAGGTGGCTGGAGGGCGTCCGAAGCAGTGGGAGGGCGTCGAAGCGGCAGCCTGGGCGGACGGGAGGGCATCGAGCGGCGGCCTGGGGCGGACGGGAGGGTGTCGAGCGGCAGCAGGGGGGAGAGAAGAAGGAGGAGAAGGAGAAGAAGGAGAAAGAAGAGGAAGGGGAGAAGGAAGAGGAGGAAGAGGAAGAAGAAGGGTAGGGAGAAGGAGGGGAGGAGGAAGAGGAAGGAGAGGAAGAAGAAGGAGGGAGGAAGGGGGGGATGTGGGCACAACGGCAACAGGTATGTATTTTTTTCTTTTTCTTTTTCTTTGTTTCTTTCTTCTTCTTCTTCTTTTTCTTTCTCTTTTTTTCTCTTTTTTCTTCTTTTTTTAAAAAAAGTGTTGCTTTGTTGTTTCTTTTTTTTAAAATTTATGTATTATTATGATTATGTAGTCGGTTGTTTTTTCTCTTTTTTTTCTTTCTTCTTCGTTTTGTGATGATCCTCCATCAATCAATGCATCTGAAATGAAGCATCCTTCTATCCATACACTAATCTCTGGGGTTCCAGGATCTAGGAAGGTATTAGCCACATCTACTTCCTTTACAGGCTTTGGGACCTTGGTCTTGGTTGCTGTTGAAGGAGTGATCCTTAGTCCACGTCTTCTTGTCAATATGCTTTTGAATTTCTTTTGGCAGCTAGGAGACAGCATCAGCAACTATCGGAATGTTAAGTTTGGTTTAAAAGTGTCTAGGTCTTTTAACAAGTCATAATCTTTGATAGGATCCACAGGCTTCTCCAACCGGCTGGGGGAATGGGGCTATACCATTTTCATCTTTCCTTTTTCTTCTAATAATTACTGCATCGGCACTTCTTTTGTTTCTGGAGGTTCTTTTGTCTCATCTATCTCCTGAACCTCTAGTCTTGTCTCTGGGACTGTCTCTATAACTCTCTGTGGCACTACAATACTCTGTACTGCACTGTTCTGTCCTGTACTGCTTTGTCCCTTTGTTGGCAGGTTGAACTTCACAGTCTTGGCAGGAGAATTATTTTTGTTCTGAACAACTGGTTCCTTCTTCTTGGTGCGCATAACAGTGGCAACTTCCAACTTGACCAAATTGGAGGCAAGCTCTTGTGCCTTCTGTTGGCTATCAGTGCCATTGGCCTTTACAGGGGCTGGGCTTGGATAGTCCTTTGCAGTGTGGCCTTCACCTTTGCATCGACTGCATAAGGGCTTGTAATCCATAGATCGTCTAGGGTTTGGACAATTCGAGGAGATATGACCCTTTTCTCCACACCTATAACATTTCACCTCTGATCTCTGACCACCGCTAGACTGTCGTCCTCTGTAACTTTGAGAGGGAAACCTCCTTGTACCAAAATTGGAACCAAATTCCCTAGGCTTTGGTCCAATATCCTATGTTGTCATTTTGGATTCCAGCAAGTTGAATTTTGCATTTTCATCCTTCTGTCTTCGTTCATGAATCTCTTTTAGAGAGCAAATATCCTCTGTATGGTTCCTCCGCAAACAGTAGGAACAGAAGGCTCCAGGAACGGTTGGTTTTTGAGTACATTCAGTGGCTAAATGTCCCGCTTGATGACACTTTCCGCACCATGTATTAGAGCGCATCAGATCTCTTCCAGCTCCTGCACGAGTGGATATAATGGCAGTATTCACCTTCAGCATCTGTAGCTGCTCTGTAATCACATCCAGAAGCTCTTTCTTGATACTTGCAACTGAATTGGATAAGTAATCCTTCAGATTTTCACCTTCTGAAGTACTTGTAGTAGGGTTTTGGGAAGCTTTTGTAATTACTGCATACAATGGTTGGGTCGATCCAGAAGGTCCTCTGTTCTGGCTCTGATTCAGAGCTCCTCTTGAGACTTGGGGTTGTTGATTCCAGTTGGTAGGGATCCACTGTTGAGTCGCCATTGGAGGAACTATTTGAGGCCATTGTTGTTGTGGTTGAACCATCATTTGAGGCACTGTCGTTTGCGATTACCACAGTGGGTTAGGTGCATTATACTGCGACACTGTTTGCATTTGAGGATAGGGGTAGGGAACTGTCCCTGGGACTGCATTTGGTGGGTATACCATTCCTGGCATGGGAGGAGGTAAGACTCCTCTTCCTGGAGTCATTGACAGCCTTGCTTCAACTTCGTCATACAATCTTGCACCTTCCACTACGGCTTGCAGATTGATTGGTCTTCTCAATTCCACGAACTTGTGAACTTCTGGTTGTAGGCCCCTGAGAAACACTCCTTTCTGGATACCTTTGTCCAAATGATGGTTAGTTCATCTCTTCAGGATGGATTCCATTCGCGAGACATAAGCTTCTACTCTTTCTCCAGAGGACTGACTTAGCTTCATAAACTGCTCTCGCATCCGCTCTTCCAAACCTTCACGTCTGAATTTAGTGAGGAAGGCCAACTTCAGGTCGTCCCATGTACCAAAAGTTCCTTCTGCTTGTCTCTCATACCACTGAAACGCTGCGCCCCTGAAAGTGGCTGGGAATATTTCTAACCAATGCTCCCGGGTTCTGGCTTTGTTAGCCACACATGCTACCATGAATTCTGCTACATAAAGATCAAGGTCTTCATTGTACTCTCCCTTAAAAACTGGCAATGGGACTACATTTTCTGGCCTGTCATCAATATTTCCAGGACGGATCTGACTAGGAAGGGTACCTTGAGTTGCCATGGGGACTTTTGTAAAGAGTGCTTTTAGGGCGTGAAAGGAGGCTTCTGCTGCAAGCTCGTTCTCAGCTTTGATTTTTTCCTTCTCTCTTCTCACGTACCTCTATACTCGTTCTAACGCTTGCCTCTTTATTGCGTCATTCATCAGGGGCTTGGCTCCAACCAGTTGGTCTGTACTCAACAGGATAGTATCAGAGGGGGCTTCAATCTCTGGAGGATTCTCTGGCCAACATCTCCTCTACTTCCTTCTTCTCAACATCTCTGAATTCGGCTTTCAAACCACTACAGAGGGGGAGATATTCCATTTTGAAAGTATCAAAACTCATTCTTCTTAAGATCGTTGTTGTGTCATGATAATAATGTCAGCTTATGAGGGTTTCAACAATATATGTTGTGAAAAACACTCTGTCTATCAACTTCTAGTGGGTTGCTAATTGGACAAACAGAAGATTGTCAGTACACCAAGCATCCCATGTATCTTGCTGTTGAGCATCCATGAACAAATTCCAACTCTTTTCCTTCTTGTTTTCGTGAACCTCCACAGACCACGATTCCTGAAGCTTCTTCACAATTTCCCACTTGATGATGTCTGGAAACTTCTCAATGAATGCCAAATCTTCCATGGATGGTCATTCTCTCTGTTTCTACTCTTCAGTTTGTTCCCAAACAGTTTGCCATCAAGATGCAAGCTTCTGTTGCTTCAACAAGAAGAGGAAACAGTCCACCACAGAGAGCATGCATCATGATGGTGATATGTTTCTGCCATTGTGGGATGAAATTCTTGTGGAAAGTGGCTTTGATAATAAGAATCTCCAACTCTTCAGTGGAAAAAGGAACTTTGCAAACTTCCATTGAATTCTCCTCTTCTTGGCAATGCCATTTCTTTCATTTTCAGCCTCTTCTGATGCTTGTTGATGGCAAGTTTCCCCGGTTGCGCACCAAAAACATGGAGACCCAAGAGGAACACCAAGGAAAAGGGGATTCTATTGCAAGAAAATCTATCTTATATTATAAACAAGATTTTATTTCATTCTTTTGATGACCAAAACAAAGAAAACAGCAAATCTTCACGCAACATCATAGTAGATATCTCCCACGGATTTGATAGAATCAACCATAATCTTCAACATCTTCATAGAATCCATCAATATAACAAAGAAAATAAAGGAATACAATATCTTTGAATGGAAATCAATCACATAGTATTCATCTTCAATGTCTTCATAGTTCTCTCTCTCACTCTCTCATATACAGTTACATTGTTTTGATAGAATTGACTATCTCTGGCTCTCTCTTTCTCTCTCTATCAATAGTACATCATCTCCTCACTACAATGCTCTCATAATAACTCTAAATAATCCTTCTTAGGTCGTGGATGCACATCCCAAGAGGTATGTCTGATATGAAGAGTCACCAGAGCTACCCAAAGTGTCTTTTTACAACTCACTACTGTCACTATCACTCAGTCTTCTCTCCAGTCTTCAACAGCTGCTTCTTCCATTTGTTTTAGCTCTTTTGAACTTAGATTCATCCTTTAAAAAGTTAGAAACTTTTCCAAAGTCACACATACATTCTATAGGACACTTACAGAAGGTCTACAGAACAATACAATACAGTACCAGAGCAGCTACAATACAATTACAGTACAGAGACAGAGCAGAGACAGAGGCTCTACAGAAGGTCTATAGAGGGTTATAGAAGGTCATCAAAAACTCATAACTCATAATCAAACCATTCCAAACTATCAAAAACTATTCAATAAGCTTCCAAGAGATCTCAATCTTCATCAATCATCAATCCATGCTTCATACAAAAGACAATCAGAACAAAATAGAAGCTATACAGAAGGTATACAGAACCAATCAGAACCTCATAGAACTTCATATCTCCATTGATAATCATCATTAAATTCCAAAACATAATCAATATCATCCAAAACACTCTCAAATACTTCCTTTATCAACCATACATCACTCTAAATCCATCAAAAATCAATCATTCAGACCTCAAAAACAATAAAAATCAGTCAAAAATTTAGTCTTTTTCCACTCTCAACAGTAGCCAAGAACCATGAGCCAAACACCCAAATGTGTCAGAGCAATCAATATCAGTATATAGAAGGATACAAGCTATGGCATAAAGAACTTAGAGAGTAAGCCAAGCTAGGTGTATGCCTAACTGATATAAGACCTGGCAAAGGTCCATGTATACTCAAAGAGAAGACGGATCAAATTATCTGAAAAGCATCCAATGCAGATAAGTATCTATCAAGAGCATACACAAGTAAGAGATCCCAGTCTCATCTACTCAAGAAGATCAACTACATACCACAAGGCTCTACAATATCCAGAGATAGCATGAAGCTCCCACTAGTAGTAAGATTGATGCCAATCGAGCAACCAAGCTCAAAGATAGCATGTGAATACATAAGGCATCATGGAGCCAAGATGGTATATCAACAGAACATTTAGAGCAAGGGATAAATCAAGCATCACCTATAACATCTAGTACATTGTAATATTTTTGCTGAAAATATTACGAGGCCGTATGAAGTCCCAGGCAAATGTCAATGCCAACATTGTGGTCACGGACGGTGCGGTCTTTAAATGGTACACTCTCCATGGGGCAATCGCGACTTAGGACTAAGGTTTAATAAAAACCCGCATTCTTCATAAGAACATCCTCTTGGTAGGAGGCCAAAAAAAAAAAAAATCCGTTCTTTCCCCCAGCCGAAGGTCATGCCGGAGGGAAGGGAGTGAAGGAGGGAATGATTCAGCACAGCGCTAGAGGTCATGGGGGGAAATGAGCCATGCAGTTGGCCACGTAGGAGAGAGAAGGATCCTCTCCCTATCCCATATAAACCCCCTGTGGGGGGGAGGGGGGGAGTAAGGGAGGTGGTCGTGAGAAGGGAAGCTGTTGATGGACGCTGCCGCGATCGGGTGAAGGAGAGGATTCTGAGGGTAAGGGAGGAAGGTAACGCCGCCAGGTCATAGTAGAGAGGGAGAGAATGAGTTGAGCCCTGACGCTGCCATGAAGGTGAGGAGCTGCAAGGCTGAAGGAGGAGTCATGAAGTCTACGCCAGCTGCGTTGAAGGAGGAGTCGTGAGGAGGGTTGTGACGCTGCCAGCTGCCAGAATCCGCCGCCTTTCTCTCTGTCTACGTGGTCTCCACGATTCCCAGAAGCTTCCCAGAAGCTTCTTGGGAAGCTTCTTAAGGGCCTTAGAAAGCCCCCCTTCCTGTGGCTTTTATAAGCCCCTTCCAAAGTGTTTTTTTGATAACCCCCCAACCCCCTCGTGCCCCCCACCCCTGCCCCCCTCCAAGATTTAAGCACCCATTCCCGTGGGGTTCCACTAAAGCCTATAAGCTCACCTTCCCCTAGGGTTTAAAGCAACCCTTCCCGTGGAAATCCTTACTCCCGGGTTTCAAAACCCCTTTTCCATTAGCCCTACAAAGCGGGTTTTTCAAACCCGGAGTTTAAGCCCTTGCATTCCACAAAGTCCACTTAAAGCTCCCTACCTTGGACTTTCATGAGCCTTCCCAAATTGGTCCTTATAATCCCAGAAATTAAGCACTCTTTTCCCCCTTGCATCCCCCATAAAGCTCACAATAGCCGGGGTTTTCAGGCCCTTTTCATAGCATCCCCACAAAGTTTTAACCCCGTTTTCTTTCAAAGCCTTCTGTTACAAGCCTTTTAAATCCATTGTATCCCTTTTCGTGAAGGTCCTATTATATCCAGAATTTCCAATTCCCCTTTCCCTTACATTCCCCAAAGTCATTTTTGACGATTGTAAAGTCCTAATCGTGAAATCACTACTTCGAGGAGGAAGCCTATAAAGCCTTCTAAAGCCCGATTCTGAAAGATGGTGCAATCGGTCAAGGAAGCCAAATCACAAAGGGAGTTTCACGTGCGAAGGAGACGGGCCAAGAACATAAGTCTGCGGCCAAGGCAAGAAGGTCGAAGTCTTGATGGCTCCTAAGAAGGCACATAAGACATCTATGCATTGCAAAGTAACAAATTTAGATCAACTAAAGATCATCTTTATAAAGTTGAAATTATTATTGTACACTTCGATTATGCATGGAAAGAATAAATCGCATGTTGCATTATTAGGCATCTTTTCTTCAAAATGATTCATTAAAAGAAGGTTGCTAATAATCTGTAGGAATTTGCAAGACATGGAAACGGTTCTTGAGCTGCATAAAGTAGATTAATCTCTAGTCAATTGGCTTAAATCTCAATCAACTACGTAAATAGTTACGAAATGTTGTGTAATGCTCATTCAACATACGAATATCTTATTTAGAAAAGAAGTTAGAAAAAGGCTGCATGGTTCACATAAAACCCTAAAGCTTAGTAGCATGAATCTTGATTGCATGTTATAAAAGGATCAATAGGAATTATGCCATAACTTAACACATGCTTTGATCTTAACCAGAAAAGTTAGGGTTTGTAAATCTACTCATACGTAGGCAATGAATCATGTGATTACGAAAATGGTAACGTAAATACCTTCAAGAATAGCCAAGTAAATTGGTTTAATCTAAACACCTAGAACGCGAGGGACTCGCTTAGGAATGGTTAAATCGATGCAACATATCCCAAAGTGCTAACTAGGGTTTAGCATGTTGAGGTCATGACCTAGTCGCACTTATTGCCAAGTTGAAACTCTCATATCCCTAAAGACCTGCCCACATTCACGGAATGTAGGGACAACATGACAATACTTGCGAGAAACAATCTAGGGTTTTCTACCCTAGGGATTGCTCGCTAAAAAGATGAAACTCGATTTGAATTTGGAACCCTAGGACCAACAATGTCGGCCTAGTGCAATCAAGAACGGATTGTTATGAAGACACCCTAACCTTGTTTCCTATCTAATCATGATTCCATGATTAGAAGACACTGTTCGATGGGTAAAATAGTCCCATGGATTAGATGCGGTGCTTGTGCAACAAGTTGTAGAGCCGCATGATCTTGTGATTTGATCACAAAGGAATGGCCAATTCCTCTGAATGAGATTGGCAGATTTTTGCGTAAGTTTATCTTGCAAGAGGATGAGTAGTCATCCTGACATAGCACCTTTCTTGGGAAAAGTGACCAAGATAAGGGAATTAGATAATTGCTTAAAAGCAAAAGACCAATTAGTAAATTGGAATAACATATTTTCTGCTAATTGAACTTAATGTATTGGTTAAGTTGGGCTAATAGGGTACGTTCCTAACCCAAGGATATAAGGGTTAACAAAAAAACCCTTGGGAATCTTGCCAAGTCGCAATTGATCTCAGATCGAATGCTGGATGCATTCGGAGAGAAGGATTCACTCCTTAGCAGTTGGCCAAAATAACGACCACTAGAAATGATTGTGCTTGTAACAGATTAGAGAGCACTGTTTGCTTTGTTTGCTCTGTTTTCTCAAAAAATTAAAGGATGAAAAGATATCTAATGCTTTAGGTTGAAGGCCTGAAGGGAGAGGCAACCTCAGTTACCCCCGACTGTCTACCTGACCCTAACCAAGGGGGTTGTTAACTCGCTAGGAAGGTGGACCGAACCCGTTGTGAGAGGTCTCTCTATTGAGCGCTACTTGGAGCAGGAGGACGCTTGGGTACCGGGGGGGGCTCTGGCCGTAAATCCCTTGCCTTCCGGGCCCTGCAAAAGAGGCCAACGTGACTCGGGATTGGATCTCGACGCCCACATACTAGTCTAGGGCGGAATCTTGGAATTAGTAATCCTTGTGGATTGCTAGATAGCCTTCGGGTGGATTATGGATAAGCCGACGGGCTGGACTTTATAAATGTATTTCAAAGATAAATATGATAACTTGTTGAAAAGGAACTTGTTTGAGATTGCTTTTTTATGTCAAGTGCTATGATTACGTGAAGGAACCGGTGCTTAACGGGCTAATTAAGGAAGCTGATTGATGCATGTCCAACTAAATGTGGTAGGTAATTAGATAACTAAAACAACTTGAGGAAAGTGCAGTGGATGTGGCCATGGGTCCATCCTATGGATGGGTGGTCCCGGTTGGCCGGGAACTTTTCTCAATCATGATGGATACCAAGAAGATTGTTTCAAAGGACATGATTAGCAAGGGTGCTGACCTAGAGTCTAAATTATAATAATCCCGATTTACGCTATTTTAGGGGAACGGAATGGGACTATGCCTTATGGCAGAGAGGTCGAGCCTTGCATCCCTCTCATTTTCCATTCTCCTTGAACCAAATGCAGCGTGAATCCGTTTCGTCCCTGGAGTTTCTGCGTAAATTAGTGCACTCGGGTTCGACGCTAGTTGTCGTTTAGGAAATGACCATTAGGGAAAACCATGATTCAGGTCGGTCCTAAGTGGGAACGGCTAGAATACTTCTGCTACGTGGCAGACGTGGAAAGTTCTAGATTGCAAACCCCGTGACATTCCATGGGAGTGCCGGGCGGAGCTTTCTAGACCTCCTTTCCGATGGACTGCTAAGACGTGTCTTAAAGGGAACAAGTGGACACGTTACATACATCATGTAACAGTCAATGTCAAATCTTTGACAACCCAAATAAGCATCTAAGAGCTCCAAAGTATGCAAATGAATTCCCAACTAGATCTCCAAGTGGAGATGAAACATAGACATCACCCTAGCATAACCGGGCATCATAATACCAACAAAGTTGACCATAGAAGCATCAAATAGAGTGATGCCCTATATTTCTAGCTAGTAAACCTCAGCTAAAATAAAGTAAATGAAGTGGTTAAATAATTCCAAAATCAACTCCAAGAAATGACATAGCATCCTGGAATATATAAGCATCAGCCGGGCGGGCATAATCGAACCAATGGCAATGAACGTAGAAATCAAAGATAAGTGCTACCCTATTTTACGATAGTCTGTGGATTATTATAATAGTCCAAAATGGAAGCTTAGCACTCAAATTGAATTTCAAGAGAGGAAAGATCAATGCCAAGCATCAAAACCAAGTGTATAAGTGCTTATATAGTTGCCTAATGAAGAAGATATGATGTAGGAGATGAAAAATGTTAGTTTTTGCTAAAAAAGGGGCTTGTTCCACATAGTGTGATGTTGCACTAGCAAGGTGAGGGCTATGGGGGACTACTCCAACTTGGTCAAGAAGGCTCAAAGAGTGCACCAAGAAGAATGCGACGGATAGGAAGCTCAAACGGAGTGGCTATGGCTGCCAACAAAGAGATGACTGTTGTAGGTATTCAAATGGAAGCTAATAATGTGCCGAGCTCACAAAGAAAAAAAATCTAATACGAGTTGAAGGGAGTTGAGACATGAACAGAAGCACAAGTGGGAGCAAGAGCTATGGTTGAAGGAGCAAGAGAGAGAGACACACACACACACAATGTGGGAAATCCAACAATCACAATGTGTGACCAACATTCCCTTGATTCAAATGTCATTGAAAGAATAAAGAATGAAGTGATAGTGATGAGTGCTCACCGCTTGTAGTGTGCAAGCACGGGTACTATCAGTGTAGTAATACACATGTGGCTAGGTAGAGGCTCCTTTACCCCCAACACGATTTTCCCCTTAGCTCATATAGTTGGGCATATGAAAAATGAGATTCCATCCGCTGGAGGTATAACCAATTCTCTCACTTCCATACAAAGGTCAAATTTCATTTATTATTGCATGTTATCTCCTTTGGTGCACTACAATACCTCTAATCAATCTAAACATTCTCTTTTTCTCGGCCATCATTTCTTGGTATTTGGCCAACCTCACCACTTTCTCAAAAGTTTGAGGACCCTTTAGCTCCACTTTTATTCTCCATTTAGGTCTCAATCTCTTGATAAAGTAAATTGACTTCAACACATGCTTGGATCTGATTGTTACTCACCCAAACTTGAGTTCCATTTTTGCAAAACCTCTTGAACTCTTTAACAAAGTCTTTAACACTCTAATATGCTCCTTATTCACAAGTCTCATCCCTTCCCAAAGCTTAGCTCAAATATCCTTCTTTGGAATCTGTATAGGAATGTAGTCCTTGTGGTCTCATAATCCAATTCTAGTGGGGTTCTTTGTAATCTCAAGCGTTGCTCATAGTTGTTAATCCAATCATGCCCCTCTTCTTGCAAGTGGAACCTAAGTATCCAAGCTTGTCATAGGGATCAATCACACTATGAAAATAAGTAACTCAACTTTGGCTTCTCCAAAAACCTTTGGGGCTCTTTCTATTTGTTCCACAAAACTCAAGAAATAATTTGGCCATCTTATTACATGAAGATTTGTCTAAAAATGTCACTAGAATCAATCTCAACACTCCTCAATGAGAACACCAAAAAAGATAACACATGATTGATTTTAGTCCATATATAAAATCCCTAAGAGTTTCTAGTAACAAACCCCAAAGTCCTAGGATAAATTACCTACGCTCAACACAAGTGCCTTTAATAAGCTTCACTAGTCTCTATGCCTTCTAACTCAATGATAGGATTTCAAAAGGTACTTTTGTCATCCCTCTCAAAGTTCTTCTTTGAGCTATTAGGAACTTCAACAAAAACCACATAAGTCACAAATACAAGCCCTTAACTCATGTTAAGGCAAATAGGTCTTAGTTCTTCAATCCAAAGAGATCTCTCTCCATCTCTCTTAAGGGTACCACATGAACAAGATTCTTCATTAGAGCACCCCCTGTTAGAATATCAAGCTCGTACATGTGTGTTTGACCGACATGAGCTGGACACAGCTAGTCTGGCTAGATCAGTTAGGTATATTAAATAAGTCGGTGTTACTTCTAGTGTGAATGGTCTTTATGACCTTAGGTTGTATATGCACTATGGGTGTGCTAAATGAATAAGAAGAAGAATAGAGAGAGGAAGCATGTTGCTTCACTCCGTGTTGCTCTCCTTCCTGCTTCCATGAAATCTAACATGGTATCAGAGCCATGAATGGGCTCACTGGTGGAATGCACTCAAGAAGAAGACTTGAAGAGTGACCTGAAGAGCTGGAAAAGGAAGAGGGCTGACTACCATTTCCATCAATGGTCGCACAGAGATATGTACTATGAAGCATTGGATTCCTATTGCTTGAAGGAGGAGTTGTAGCTTGCTGAGGAGTCTTCAAAGGCTTGATTGAGTATTACTGTGGGCCTTGTCATGATTATTATCATCAAATGGTGCTGCTGTACACTCCTGGCAGACCTGCGTGTTTGCGCCTGATGAAGGCATGGCTTCTGCTGAAGCAAAATTGACATGAGCACTGTACAAGAAGTCATCAAATGCTAGTGAGCATATATTGGAAGGTAGTTCAGGGTTACAAGAAGCCATTGCTTGTGTTGGAGCTCTGTTATGAGCTAAAATCAGAGTACACAGACCTGGGACAGAAGGTTGAACTGCTGTATACAGTGTATATACAGCATATGCAATACTTTGGAAGAGCCTTGAAGCTCTCTGACATGCTTTATGGACCTCATTGGAGCCTAGGAGCGCTCTGGAAGACATATGTATCAGTTCTCATGCCTTTGAGCTGAAGTTCCTTGAAGAAAATACTCAGATCTGGAAGTGTAAACAGACTGGAAACCTGTCTCAGAACAGTGGGCAGCAAGCATTAGCTTTCACTGAAGCATTACATGACACTTGGCTGGGATCTATCATATGTATAACATGGGATATGTATGCTGGAGGTTTATGGATTGGGTTGAGCATCAAGGGATCATGGAAGTTGAAGTCTAAGACTGGTGATTACTGCAGTGACATTGTCTCAGTGGTTGCAAGCAGTAAATGCAATATATGAATTGGATTCATGAAGACAGGATGCCTATAGTTACCTGAATGCTCATGTATTGAACCTAACACTTCAAAGTGAATGTCTGACATGATTTGAGGATGTTTTGGAGCTGGACTGACTCGTCAAGTCAAGCAGCTCAAAGAATAAGGATGCAGTTTTTTACTCGAATAAGCGTGGTCATGATAACCGTGGTAGAGGCTATGGATCTGGCAGAGGAGGCCAGCAGAATGCATCCTATAGTAATAGCAATCAGCAGTTCAAATGCAAGAGGTGGTGGAAACTTTCGAGGCAGGGGGAGATCTAACTCCCGTGTGGCAGAGGCTCATGGCAACAGCAGCGTCAGTCAGACAATCCAAATAAAGATAAGGATTGTCACTATTGTGGAAAGTATGGGCATATTGCAAAGGACTGCTGGAAGAAGCAGGGAAACCAGAAGGGCAAGCAGCATGGACATTATGCTACGTCCAGTCAGGCAGATGACTCTGGTGATAGACTGTTTGCCATGCAGTATGTCAAAGATAAGGCTGCTGAAAAATCATCTGATGATGCAGTGTGGTACATTGACTCGGGGGTGTCGAATCACATGACCCCTCACAGTGATTGGTTCACGGATATGGTGGCTGAAAAGCATGGCTATGTATGCACAGGTGATGACACGCAGCATAGCATTGAGCATAAAGGCAAAGTGCCTCTTGGGTCCATAATGGCAGAAAGAAAAATTTGCATGATGTATTGCATGTCCAGAGCAGAACTTGCAAGTTAGATTCAATAAGCATGGCTGCTTTATTGAAGAATTTGGAAATGGATGCAAGTTGATAGCTCGTGGTGACAGGAATGGCAGAATGTTTACTCTTGATGCTTCTTTGCCAGAGCTGAATTCAGCTATGTTTGCCCATGGTTCTGGCACTGTTAGGGATGTGGAAATATGGCACAAGAGAGTGGGGCATGTCAATTTGCAAAGGCTGCAAATTATGCAAAAGAAACAGCTGGTTACAGGGTTACCGAAGTTCCAATATTCAGTATTGGTCATGTATGCAAGGCTTGCCAGTTCGGTAAGCAGTCACGATTGCCATTTGTTAGGCATGTACGACAGAGTACACGTCCATTGCAGTTAGTGCACTCTGATGTTTGGGGGCCAGCTCATAATGTATCTATGGGAGGTTCCAGATATTATGTATCCTTCATTGATGACTACAGTCGATATACCTGGCTTTACATATTGAAAACAAAAGATGAGGTCTTTGCTGTTTTTTAGCAATTTAAAGCACAGGTTGAGAAGGAGTTTGAATGCTACATCTCTTGCTTGAGATCTGATAGTGGTGGGGAGTATGTATCAAATGAATTTGATGATTTCTTGGCTGAAAATGGCATTCGTAGGCAGCTCACCTGCAGCTACACTCCGCAGCAAAATGGAGTAGCTGAAAGGAAGAATAGAGTTCTGATGGAAGCAGCTAGGGCTATGATGAATGAAAAGCATATGCCACTTTACTATTGGGCAGAGGCTGTTATGACAGCAGTATACATTTTGAACAGGACTCCCACTACAAGTATTCATGAGATGACACCGTTTGAGAAGTTGTATGGCTATAAGCCGGATGTAAGTCACATGAAAGTCTTTGGCTGTCTTGCTTATGTGCATATTCCAGATGAGAAAATGAAGAAGTTGGATCCCAAATCACATAAGTGTGTTTTCATTGGATATTCGCAGGAGAAGAAGGCATACAAATGTTATGATCCCTCTACCAGGGAGACTTTGGTAAGCAGGGATGTTATCTTTGATGAGATGGGTCCTTGGTATGTATCACCAGTTGTAGTGCCAGCGAATACTCCTTCCACTCATGCCTCTAAATTGATTTACAGCAGAGTATTGTTATGACAGGACCTCGTAGTCAGACAGTATCCTCATGGACAGGGAGATTGAGGAGCTCGCCGTCCACTGACACTGGTATGTCAGTGAGGGGGAGACATGATGTCTTGGATAGCAAAGGAAAAGAGAAAGTTATTGAGGATGCATCTGGTATGATGACACCTGGCAGAATGACTTCTGGCTATGAGTCTGGTGATACTTTAGACAGCGAACTTGGTATTCCGACTGTCTATACGCCTGGCACAAGGCAGAGCAGGTATATTCCGCCTCATGAGAGAGGGGAATCGAGTAGTGCACCACAGCTTAGACGCTCACAAAGGGTCAAATACCCTGTTGACAGGTTGACATACAGTGGCTACTCTGCAAAGCATTATGTGTACATGACAAAAGTGATGGAGGTCAAAGAACCAAGTACATATGCTGAAGCAGTGAAAGATGAGAATTGGTGTGTAGCCATGGATGAAGAAATGAATGCCTTGGCTGAAAATAAAACATGGGATTTAGTACCACTGCCTGAAGGGAAAAAGACCATTGGCTGCAAATGGGTCTACAAAATCAAATGCAAGTCAGATGGCAGTGTGGAGAGATACAAAGCTAGGATGGTTGCAAAGGGGTATGCCCAACAGTATGGACTTGATTATGAGGAAACATTCAGCCCTGTTGCCAAGATGGCAACCATACGCACTGTGATTGCCTTGGCTGCTGCTAAAGGCTGGAAATTGCAGCAGATGGATGTTAAGAATGCATTTCTTAACGGTGACCTAGCAGAGGATGTCTATATGGTTCAGCCGGAAGGGTATGTTCACCCTGATTTTCAGCATTATGTATGCAGGCTGAAAAAGGCATTGTACGGGCTGAAACAGGCTTCGAGAGCTTGGCATGCTAGGATCAGTAACTACTTGCAAAGATTGGGTTTTGTTGTTGGCAGGGCTGATCATAGCCTATTTACAAAGAAGACTGACAGTGGTTTAGTAGTGCTGGTCATATACGTTGATGATTTAATAATCACTGGTGATGATGACTTGGGCATACAGCATGTAATGAAGATGCTGAAATATGAATTTGACATGAAAGACCTAGGAGAACTGAAATATTTCTTAGGCATTGAGGTAATTCTAGCTGACAATGGGTTATGGCTGATGCAAAAGCACTATGCCATAGAGATGCTGAAGAAGTATGGCATGGCTGAATGCAAACCGCTGGATACACCTCTTGATCAGAATGTCAAGCTAGACATGAACACTGGGGCTGAAGTAGAGGATGTGACTATGTACAGGCAGATGGTTGGCAGTTTGATTTACTTGACCATAACTAGGCCTGACTTGAGCTATGCTGTAGGGCTCATTAGCCAGTTTATGCAGAAGCCTAGAAAGCCGCACTTGGATGCAGTTAGACGCATTACGAGATATGTTAAGTCCACTGTAGAGTATGGGCTGTTCTATGTCAGAGATAAGCCCTTGATATTGACTGGATACACGGATGCAGATTGGGCAGGTTGCTCATATGATCGTAGATCTACGAGTGGATATGCATTTGGATTTGGTAGCGGCATGATTAGCTAGAGCAGCAAGAAGCAGCCTACTGTTGCTTTGTCGAGTACTGAGGCAGAGTACAGGGGTGCTGCATTGGCAGCATGTGAGATTTCATGGCTGCTCAAGCTTATGGTTGATTTGGACATACAGGTAGATGCTCTAGTGAAGTTACTATGTGAAAATCTAAGTAGTGTACTCCTGGCTATGAATCCAGTCTATCATGCCAGGACGAAACACATATAGGTACACTACCATTTCATCAGAGGGATGGTTCTTGCAGGACGAGTTGATCTTATGCATGTGAAGACTGATGAGACAGGTAGCAGATATCTTTACCAAGTCCTTGGGTAAAGATAAGTTTTGTGGTTTTAGACAGCTGCTTGGAGTACATATGCTGTCTTGAGCTTGAGGGGGAGTGTTAGAATATCAAGCTCGTACATGTGTGTTTGACCAACATGAGCTGGACACAACTAGTCTGGCTAGATCAGTTAGGTATATTAGATAAGTCGGTGTTACTTCTAGTGTGAATGGTCTTTATGACCTTAGGTTGTATATGCACTATGGGTGTGCTAAATGAATAAGAAGAAGAATAGAGAGAGAAAGCATGTTGCTTCACTCTTGTTTCTCTCCTTCCTGCTTCCATGAAATCTAACACCCCCTAAAGATATCAATGGTCAAAACAACCTAGGGAGCCTTCTCTAATACTATTACAAAAAACACATATCATGATATCACAACTCAAAGTCCAACAAGCATCACTTATAACAACTCCTCAAGAGAAAATGCAACATATTCAAAGTCAATCTTTGGAGTGCCATAAGCTTTATAATATCAGCATGTATATCTAGGGAGAAATAATGCAAAGAACCCTCCCAAGTGATGATCAACCATCAAATAGCATTAGCAAAATGATTGAGAGAGAGAGAGAGAGAGAGAGAGAGAGAGAGAGAGAGAGAGAAAGAGAGAGAGAGAGAGAGAGAGAGAGAGATAGGAAAAAGAAAAATTAAGAGAGAATAGGGGAGAGAGAGGGGGAAGGAAAAAATTAGAGAGATGGAGAGAGAAATTTCTAAAGAGAAAAATTTGAAAGAGAGAGAGAGAGATAGAGAGAAAAAAATCTAGAGAGAGAGAGGAATAAGACTTGGAGAGAGAAAACAAGGGAGAATAAAAATTAGAGAGGAAGAGAGAATGGAGAGAGAGAGAGAGGAAAAAGATTTGGAGAGAGAAAAAAAGTGAGAATAATACTTAGAGAGGAAGAGAGAATGGAGAGAGAAAGAAAGAAAGAAAGAAAGTTATATTAACGTCTTCTAAAGACCAAAACTGGCCTATGAGACAAACTGTGATACAACTGATGAGGTCCATCTATCCAAAATAAAAGTGCTGAATGAAAAGCTAAAAACTGGAAACTGAAAATACGGTGCTGTGAGTGTGATAAGTGTCGTATATGTGTATGTGCGTATGTAGCTCTGGTACTCCAGATAATGGCTACAAAAGGGGAACAAATGTCGGCTGTGATAGGGGAGAGAGAGCAAAAAAATTTAAGGAGATGATGAAGAGAGAGAGAGACAAAGAGAGAGAGGGAAATTTTAGACATAGAGAAGAGAGATTTAGAGAGAGGAAGAGAGAGAGAGAGAGAGAGAGAGAGAGAGAGAGGGAGAGAGAGAGAGAGAGGAAAATGTAAGATGGAAAGAGGAAAAAATTTGAGCGATAGAGAGAGAGAGGATTTGGAAGAGAGAGTAACTATGTGTGTGTGTGCGCGCGCGCGTACGTGCGTGCTGCCTGCGTGCTTGTGCGTGTGCGTGTGCGTGTCCATGTGTGTGTGTATGTGTGTGTGTGTGGAGATAGAGAGAATATTAAATTTATAGAGAGAGAGAGAGAGAGAGAGAGAGAGAGAGAGAGAGAGAGAGAGAGAGAGAGAGAGAGAGAGAGAGAGAGAGAGAGAGAGAGAGAGAGAGAATAAAGTACAGAGAAGAGAGAAATGTAAGAAAAGTGAAGTACAATGTGTGGGAAGAAATGAGGGAAGCAAAGTTTCCACGTGGTAGCATAGTAACTTGGTTTCTCTCATGAGGTAGCTTCACATGATAGCGTAGAGCTACCTAAAGCCACCTAGCATTCCTTGCACATGAAACACACAAGGAATGCTGGTAGTTTTAAGAAAACATGGCTGTGGCTCTAGCATCACCAAGATTCAAGAAAGAAAGAGAGACGGTGAGACCTTAATTGTCATTCAACCACGTGGAGCTATCCAAGAGAAGAGAGGAATCACCTAGTAGAAGATACAAATATAAGAAAAGAAGAAGAGCCATCATAAAAGGTTGTTGAGCTGCCATGATGAAGGTTCTAGGGGACAGTATGTTGCATAGCTATTGTCAATAAGAGGATGCACTTAGAAGTGGAGTAGGTGTCACTATCCCAAGGGCTGAACCTTATAGAACATGCAAGTTACCACATAAGTTCAAAAGAAAGGGTGTTTTATTTAGTAATACTTATAGGAATATATTACAAAACGGGTTTTTATTAAAATTTAAAAAAAATATGTAAGTTTAATAAAGTAAAAGGCATCATATTATGCCCTTATAATATGTAAAGAAAGGATATTTCTTAATACCCTTTGAACGCATGTTATATAGATGATTTCTTATAAGTACACCCCTCGAGGTCACTATATGGGTAGCCCTGAGAACCTTCTCCTCTTCAATGACTTAATAGCTTCATGTGTTGTGTTTATATTAGTACAATGGGTATGATGCTTAAGGATTTCTATATACATGGTATTGTAGGATTTAGATTGTTGAATTCATGCTTTAACTACATAGCTAAGAAAAGTCATACATTATGTTTCATGGGTACTTATGATTTGTTATGCTTGTATTAATTTCATGAACATGGTTCATGGGGGTAAGATCAAAGTGTGGCTATGTTGTATTCTTCAACCACTTAAGATAAATTAGATGAGATTGATGCTATAAGTTGGAATAAGTCTAAAAGGGATATATAGCATTTTTCTTCCATTCTTATTAGCTTGGTATTGAGATAGTGCTGCTCTCTCTCCCCCCAAATTTTCATTTTCTCTCTCTCTCTCTCTCTCTCTTAAAATTTCTCTTTACTCTCTCTATAAATTTTCTCTTTACTCTCTCTATCTCTAAACACACATACACACACACACACACACTCTCTCTCTACTCTATTTTTTCTTCTCTCTCTCCAAATTTTTCTCTTTCCTCTCTCTTATATTTTTTTCCTCTCTATTGCAATGTTAAAAACTATGTCAAAAAAATATTTATTAAAAAAATCTTTAAATAAAAAGGTTTAATTAAGAAAACCTTTGATCTAAAGAAGGGGGAATAAACTTTTCATTAAAAAGGTTGTTAAAAACATTTAATTAAAAGAGGGAGGGAAGAGCAAGAGAGGGGGCATTTAAATTTAAAAATGGTTTTTTAAAGCATACTTATATCAAAATTTTTGAATTTAAAAATGTATTTTAAAATTTTCTAAATTGAAAGGCATGTGATTAAAAGAGGCAAAAAGAGATGTTTTTAAAAATGTTGAATTAAAAAGAAAAGGGGAGAGAGAGAGAGAGAGAGAGAGAGAGAGAGAGAGAGAGAGAGAGAGAGAGAGAGAGAGAGAGAGAGAGAGAGAGAGAGAGAGAGAGAGAGAGAGAGAGAGAGAGAGAGAGAGAGAGAGAGAGAGAGAGACAGAGAGACAGAAAGACAGGGAGACACACACACACACACACACACACACACACACACACACAGAGGAGGTTACTTTTAAAAAGGCTTGATTAAAAAGGGAAGGGGGAGGAAGAGAGAGGGGAGATGTTGAGGATATTCGGTAGGTTTGGGAGGCCCTCTAAAGGTTCGTGGCCTTCGAAAGCTACAACCAAAATAATGTTGCAGTATAGATATAGATATAGATGGTTTAGTTTGTTGTGTAATCCAAGCATCAAAAGCAACCTTTCTTTGATAAACACAAACTCACCACCGTCAAGAAAGGCTTTGACTTGAACATGCCTTGCAAGTGTTTTGTCCAGAATGGAGATGTGTCAAAAGCAGAAGATCATGGAGCTTAACTCGACTAATAGATCATTATGGTTTTACATGGTGGCAATGGGGTATTCAAGCCACTTAACTACACCACATGGTAGGCAAGAGTGCATGTAGCCTACACATAGAAAGAGAGAAAGGATTGAAGCAATGCATGGTCAACCTCAGAGCCAAATGCTCCACATGCATTGCAATACCATGAGCAAGACATGGTAGAGATAGAGAAGGTATTGAGGAAAGATCAAGCAACTCATAATGAATTGTGTAGGATCAAAGCACCAAAGGGAGCTTTAGAAATATGCAGCACTATTGACCACGGATGTGTACCTATATTTTATGAGCCACACTCCTCTAGAAGATGATTTTTGCAAATGATTTGACTCAACCTATCTAGGTAAGGCCAACCTTGTCTAGTTCAAGCTTATTGTGGTAAGGGACTCTACTCGACACTCCTAGGTTCAAAAGTAGAGAGAGACTAGGTGCTTGCATAGATTGTGGGACATAGAGGGAACTTGGTCTATGCTTTGCCATGGTCCTCTTCCTTTTTCTTTAGACATTGTGCTCACATATGAATGCCCAGTGTGGATTGAACTCACAATCATTCCCCCCTATCTAGTGGATGAAGTTGTTGATATCGCTTCCACTATGGGCAAAGTCCTTTATTCCCCCACCTTTGTTATGTCCTTGGGACTCATCAAATCGGTAAGCCGTGCATGCATACTCTAGGATAGGCACAATGAGCCTCTAGAATACTTTTAGCTCTAGGATTTGCTGGGAATGGAAGTGCCACTTAGTGTTAAGTTTGTGGCTCTTCTAGATACATGTTACTTGTGCAAAGCCAATGGTCACTTTGCCCACAATTGCCCTAGCAAAATTGGTGCAGAGATGGCCTCTAGTCTCTAGGGGGTGAGAGAGGGCCTAAATTTGTAGGCACCCAGCATCAAGAAACCACAAAGGAGGCTAAAAAAGAAGATCCTAAGGAAGTAGAGAAGAAGACCATCATTGATTTTCCTAATAAATCCAACAAAGAAGGGAAGAGCAACACGCTTTCCCCTCGACAAAGAGAAACCTCCTCAACCAAAGATCCTATAGGTTCCAGTAACAAGCAAACAAACAAAGAGAATATCCCACCCAAGAATATGGATAGCAAAGGAAGCACTAAGAAGACCAATAAAATCCTTCCATCAAGCATATTGCATGCATACCATTGGTGGATCATAGCTTCTATGCTCATATCCAATACCATGAGTTATTGGACCAATTAGATACACTAGGAGGAGAGACCATAGCTCTATTTCAAATCAAGTTTTGCATATGGAACATGAGGGGGTTAGCCTCTGATTTTAGAAAACTAATATTATCTATGGGACAATACAAAAGGCCAATCCTATATGTATAGCCCTACAAGAAGTTAAGTTGGATGGGATCCATGTAAGGCTTTCCAAGTCCTAGACTTCTATGTGACGTTTTTTTATGCTGCTGCAAGAGGGAGCGAAGGCACAATACTTCAAGTGCACGACCTTCTTGAGCCTAGGATGACATTCATGGTAGGAGATGGTAGTTAGATAGGTAATGAGAAGCTAATGATTTACTCGATGTATGCTACTAATTACTTAGCACAACCAAAGCAAAAGCAATGGGATTTGCTAAAGTAGTAAGTACAAGGAAAGAATGCCTTGAGTGGAGGAGATTGGAACATGACAATAGACATGGTAATAGATTGGATGGGAAAGGCTCAATCAAAGCCAATAAGGGGGTTCTTGGCAACTTCTAGAATCATCCTGTGAACTAGAAGATCTTGTAGTCCTAGCACTTGGCATAACATGCACATGGGGCCTACATGGAGAGGGAGCAAGCTTGATAGGCTCTACATCTCTAATGAAGCATGGTGGCTAGGTGGAACTATTAATTACTTTCTTCTAGAAGGTCTAATAGTCTATGATCATTTGCCACCCAGTGCTAGTTGTGTGCACATTGGTTCTACTATCAGGCAACAATCAAGGTCCTCTCCCCTTTCATCTCAATGTCTCCTTCCTAGATGGCAAGAGCTTTTTGGCCAAAATGACTTGAGCATGGGAGCAAGCTAGAGACTATCAAATCACTTGAGTACAACTAGCTACACTACCAAGAGAGCATCATGGCAATCACTAAAGGAGAATGAAATAAAGAAGACATCAACCAAGAGGAAGATACAAGAGCTAGCAGCCAATGCATGCTTAGTGATTGTGAGAGCTTTAGGCAATCACCACAAAGATGAGGTCCTTCAACACTACCTCAAGGAGATCAAAGTTTTCCTTAAATCCCTAGAAGAGGAATTAATTAAGGTAACAAAAATCCAACAAAGTGAACAGTGGGAATTTCTTGGAGATGGTCCTAATGCCTTCTATCTCTTCAAATTGAAGGCTAAATAGAAGAAAGAGATAATTGCATGTGTGATGAACCAAAAAGAGGAGTTGGTAACTAATCAAACTTCAATGGTTCAAGCTTTTAAAGTTCACTTAGCTTCCATTGTAGGTATCAATCGCTGCTAAATGATTTCAGACTATGATGAGAGCGTCAAGGCATTTTTGAAGGATGCAGTCACTTCCATCAATTTCGACCAAGCCCTTCTTTTGGACAGCCCATTCTCTCTTAACCCCAAAATCCTTTCTCATAATAGCTTCATAAACTAGGAATATCATGAGCATGCTAGTGGGGGCATGTACTGCTCAAAGAGACAAACCATCTCCACTACTCCATGCCTTGCGGATTCAATAGAGGATGTCTTGATCTCCTTTTGTGAGATTCATTGCACTAAATTCAACAATCTATAAATCGTCCCAGAGTGAGACATCCCATGATCGCGATTATACCTGTGAGCACCACACTTTGGACATGTCTCCATAGTCCCGTACTCTCCTCACAATAGAACACAGTCATTGATACATGAATGGATGCTGTTGTAGTCCATACCAAGCTTTTGTAAAACATGTCGTACATCATCACGAGACTCAATCATGGTATTTTCAAGTGGTAATATATGATACTTTAGCAACCTTTTAAAAAATCATAAAACACCTTGAAAAATCACAAGTGTTTTTCATAATGGTGCTAAAAAAAATTCAACGAAGTGTATGTAGAATGTACTTGAACAACTTGATCACACTCGCATTGCTCCGCCCGCATTTTTCTTGCACCCTAGGTGTGCAAGTAGCATCTTCAGGGGAGTTACTCGGCACCCATCACATAATGGTATGGAACCTTCCTCTCTTAGTAGCAGATCAGATGCCTCGGTATCCATGGGTATTAATGCATTGATCATTGCCTCCATCTCAGGCTCCAAGATTGGAGGAAGATTCGAAACACTGCCTGTCTTATCTGGTATTGACGATATAGATTGAGTCGTACCTTCCAAGTGGTGGATTGGCTCAAGCACTCCATCATCGCACACCCACGAACTCTTCTAATTGGCCGCAATAGGTGCATTCCTTCTTGGGATGAGATGTCACCTCCCTGTATAAATTTTATGGCCACGTCTAATGTTTGTGTATATGATATTCAATTAGGCTGCAAATGTAAGGCATGATTAATACACACTTTTCTTACCGTTCCTCAAAGTCTGAGATCACCTAATCAATTATCTCTGATTAGAACTCGCCCAAGTTTTGTATGTGTTCTATAGACAAGCGACGCTTTCATCTAAGTGCTAGCTTGCATTGAGAGCAAGGATATGGGGCACACTGATCAAGATACGCCTCGGGATCTTGGATATCATGACCATCATTGTTTTCCATTTTGTCTACCTTATGACAAATAACATGTTTTTGTTCTCATTCTATTTTTTCAAGTGGTTCTCATTCTCTTACAACACATAATGAACTAGTTTAATATACATTATTCATTATTAAGATAACCTTTTAATTACATTTCAATATAAATTTTTTAGGAGCTATTGAGCTTGCACAAGCAAAATGCAAAGAGTCATCTTTTATTTAAGTTTTTTCAATAGTTAAGATACATTGCATCATGATAAGAATCATAATATAAAGATTTACCCATGGAAATTAGATGCATTAATAGTATGGTACAATTGAGGTTTGGTAAAAACCTCTAGGTTTTTGTATTTGGAAGAAAGGTCTCGAGATAAACTCCTTTACAATAATTTTGCCCCAGTGAGAGCAACCTAGAATGGTAACTCTATCAATGTGAATCACTTTAGTTACTTCGTAGCAAATATAATGATTTAGATGAATTTTTCATCCTCCTATAAAAATAATAGGATTAACACTGGATTCCTTCAAAATAAACATTTAACAACTTTTAGATTTTCCATCCACTATATCTACTTAAGGTTGATTCTAATATAAGGAAGATGATCGGCTTTGATAAAGTAATACATGCCATTCTATATCCAACACCTTTCATGATGGAGAAAGATCATAAAGTCAATCTAAGGTGTGCACAAATTGATCCCTTTTCATCCAAATTCTAGAGATTGCATGGCCTTGAAAATCTAGAGACTACAATCATATCTAGGTGCATATCTATATTTGTATGTCTATCCATTGAATCCTAATGGCACAAATTTATCAAGAGGTAATCAGTGTAACTTCCGCTCAAAACTCCCTTTTAATAATCAAACTCCATTATCTCAAACTACTTAAGTCTATTTCATAGGAAAAGTTCCACCTCAACCCCACAAAAATCAACCTAAAGCAAGTCTAAATCGTGACTATAGTCTCCTACCATAGTTATCTAACATAAGCTTAAGATAACTACTTTGCTATCATCTCTCAAGAACATTGCATTGGTTTAAAGAGAGTGAGAAATGAGGGGGAGTTATATGCATCAACCACTTTATTAATAAGGTATAGTCTCAACTCAACCCCCCTTCCTAAAATAACATTGATTTGGATCTAAGATGACACATTAGGATAGTTGAAATTTGATCCTTCCTGACTTTTGTTCGAGATTCAGAGGAAGAGAGAGACAAAGACATGGAGCTATAATAGAGAGTAGTGAGCTCTCATTGTTCTCTTCTTCTCATTCTTCCATAATGCTTACTAAAGTCTAATCACACATAACTAAAAAACACACTAGGTCACTAACTGACTGTATCACTAATTGTGGTTGAGTCTAACCGACTCAGTTTTATTACACCACACATGTAGAGAGATATCTAAGACGACAACTATCTAGATAAGGTCGGTCATGTCAGTGATACTGATCACGAGCTTAAATCTCAACACTCCCCCTCAAGCTCAAGCTAACTATTGTACTCCAAGTAGCTCCTTGAAATGCACAAACTTCTCTTTACCAAGTGATTTGGTAAAGATATATGCTACGTGGTCTTCTGTCTTCACATGGAGTAGATCAATCTTTCCAGCAAGTACCATCTCCCTAATAAAATGGTAATGAACTTTTATGTGTTTGGATCTAGCATGATAGACGGGGTTGCTAACTAGCATGACACTATTGAGATTGTCATAATCCAATGTGACTTTGCTGTCTAAGTGTATACCCAAGTTGTGTAGCAGTTTCACAAGCCAAACTCCTTCGCATGCCACTAAGGCTGCACCCCTATATTCTACCTCTGTACTAGATAAAGCAATGGTCGGCTACTTCTTACTACTCTAGCTGATCATGCTACTACCCAAACTAAAAGCATAACCACTGGTTGACCTCCTGTCATAGAGACAACTAGCCCAATCAGCATCTGTATAACCTGTCAAGTCGAATGACTTTCCATGCTCATAAAACAACCCATAATCAGTAGTACCCTTCATGTACCACATAATCCTCTTGACTGCAACTAAGTGTGGCTTATGAGGTTTCTACATAAACTGGCTAATCAGCCTCACTGCTGCATACTCGAGTCAGGATGGGTAATAGTAAGGTAAATCAAGTTACCCACCATTTGTCTGTACATAGTGAAATTCTCAATCTTAGTCCCAATATCAACTGCAAGTTTGACATTCTGATCCAATGGTGTTTCCATGGCTTTACACTCCATTATGCCATATTTCAGCAACATATCATGAGCATACTGTTTTTGTAATAGCCATATACCTTGAGGTGTAGACACAACCTCAATCCTGAGAAAGTACTTCAGCTCACCAAGATCCTTGACTTTGAATTCAGCCTGTAACATTGCTTTAATTTTAGCAATCCCATGATCATCATCTCCAGTGATGATCAAATCATCGACATAAACCACCAAAAAAACATAACCATGCTCTGTCTTCTTTGTAAATAGGATGTGATCTACATGACCTATCTGAAAACCAAGCTGCTGCAAATAAGTGCTTATACAAGCATTCCATGCTCTCGGTGCTTGTTTCAGTCCATACAAGGCCTTTTTCAATTTATACACATATGTTGGATAGTCATGGTATACTTAACCTTCAGGATACTCCATATACACCTCTTCAAGAAAGTCACCATTCAAGAATGCATTTTTGACATCCATCTGCCATAATTTCCAGCCCTTAGAAGCCACTAATGCAATAATTATTCTCACCGTTGCCATCTTAAAGTCTCCTCATAATCTAGGTCGTACTACTCTGCATATCCCTTTGCAACCAGACGGGCTTTATAGCTATCCAGTGAACCATTTCACTTTATAAACCCATTTGCAACCAATGAGTACTTTGAATTCAGGAAAACGGACCAATTCTCATGTCTCATTTTCAACCAATGCTGCATATTCCTCATCCATGGCAGCACACCAATTCTCATCTATAACTGCCTCATGAACTTCGTAGACTCTTTGTAGCCTGACACTTCAGTCATATATGCATAATGTCTAGCTAAATACCCACTGTATGTCAACCTATCAACTAGTTTTATGACCCTTTCACATCTCCTCAACTGCAATGCACTCTGGACTTTGCCTTGCACTAGGCGTCATAACTAATGGTATGCCCAATTCACTATCAAGACTATCACTTCCAAGTGACTCATATCTAGATGTAAGCGGGTCAGCCACATCATCAAATATCTTTTCTTTGACTTTATCCAATCTCCCTCTTACTAACATATCCGTGTCAGTGGATGTAGTAGCATGATTGCGGAGTCCTCCTATCCAAGGACTAACAGTAGATGAACGTGGTCCACTCATAGATGTACTAGCTAAAGGATAATTTTCAACATAAGTTGGGCTAGCTGGTCCATCAGAGACCAATGCATTTGAATTACCATATCATGAGGCCAACTCATAAAAAACTACATCCCTGCTAATCAGGGTTTTCCAACTAGACAGATCATAGTATTTGTAAGCCTTTCTTTCCTATGCATAGCTAAGAAAAACACTTTTGACAACTTTTGGGTCTAACTTCTTCCTGTTTTCATCAGGCACATGTATGTAGACAATGCAACCAAATACTTTTAGGTGACTAATGTATGGCTTGTGCCCATATAGTTTCTCATACGGAGTCAGATCATGAACCCCAACTGTAGGTGTTCGGTTTAGCACATAAACTGTAGTAACCACTGCTTTAGCCCAATAGACATTTGACAAATTCTTTTCATTAATGGCAACTTCCATAAGAACCCGATTTTTTCTCTCTGCCACACCGTTCTATTGAGGTGTGTAACTGCATGTAAGCTCCCTTTTTATGCCATTTTTAGCAAGATACATGTCAAACTTTGTGGGTATATATTCTCCACCTCCATTAGATCTCCAATATGAGATATAACATCCAAGTTCATTTTCAACATGCTTCTTAAATTCCTTAAAGACATCAAGCACCTCATCCTTGTGCTTCAGAATATATAACCATGTGTATCGACTGAAATCGTCAATGAAGGATACATAATACCTAGCACCACCAAAAGATGCATTATGGGCAGGACCCCATATGTCCGAATGTATCAACTGCAAAGGTCAAGAACTGTTTTTGACATGTCTCGTGAATGAGAATCTTGCTTGTTTCCCAAACTGACAAGAAAAGCATACATGTCCAAGATGAGTGTACTTGAACTTCGGCAAGCCAAGTATAACCTCTTTTGGCTATATATTTTTTAGCTTCTATACATTAACATGACCAGTGCGTTTGTGCTAGATTTCTAAATCCCAAACTACTCCATTATCATGGGCAAACATGGCTATCTTCAATTCCGGGATAGATGCATCCAAAGTAAACATTCTGCCATCTCTCTTACCTTTAACAATCAATTTACAACCATTGTCATATTCTTCAATAAAACAACCATCCCTATTGAATCTAACTTGTAGATTCTGTTCTACCATTTGTTCAACCGACAGTAAATTCTTGGTAATAGAAGGTACGTGTAGTACATCATGTATGCTCTTTTTTCTGCCATCGAACATGAGCAACGGAACCACACCTGTATGCCAAATATCATACTGTGTATCATCATGAGTACATACAAATCCATGAGACCCTGCTACTAACTCATCAAACCATTCACCATGAGGAGTCATATGATTGGATTCTCTTGAGTCTATGTACCACTTCTCATCTTTGCCTTGCTTAGACGTATTCTTAGATACATGCTGCATACCAAAGATTCTATCTCCCTGGTCATCCCGAGTACCACTGGAAGATGCATAATGTCCATGTTGCCTACCTTTTGCCTTCATATCAACTTGCTTTTTATGGCAATCATTCACAATATGCCCATATCTTCCTCAATAATGACAGTCTTTATCCTTGTTAGACTCCTCATGTGATTGCCAGGAACCATCTCTACCTCTAGGTGATCTCCCTCTACCTCTAAAGGCTCCAGATCCTCGTTGTCCTTGCGCATTTGAGCTATGCCAAGCATTTTGTTGTTGCTATCCATATGTTTTTTGAGTGTCTCATAGACCTCGAAAAGCTCCATGAGCTCTACCACCTCTAGCTCACTGACTAGAGTAAAAGACATTGTCTATACCTTGAGATGTGCTTGAACCTGTATTTAAGCTAAGCTTTAGCAAAGCGGGCCATTTCTCCAAAAACCATTTTTGTAGCAAGATATAACTTTTGCAAAAAAAAACGGGCTGTAGGCACAATCTCCTTTGATGGCATTTTCTTCAGATCTAATGTCTTGATGTCAAATGGCCACTGCCAAGCCTTCAGGCTTTAGCCATTTAGGCTCTAATACCATGTTTGAGATTCAAAGGGAAAGAGAGACAAAGACATGGAGCTATAACAGAGAGTAGTGAACTCTCATTGTTATCTTCTTCTCATTCTTCCATAATGCTTACTAAAGTCTAATCACACATAATTGAAAAACACACTAGGTCACTAACTAACCGTACCACTAACTGTGGTTGAATCTGACCAACTGAGTTATTACACCACACATGTAGAGAGATAGCTAAGAGGACAGCTGTCTAGATAAGGTTGATCATGTCGGTGATACTGATCATGAGCTTGATTCTCAACCACTTTACCTAATCTAGCATTTCATATTTTTAATGGAATCCTCTTGGCTAACCAAGACCACTTTGTTGTATGAAAAATCCATGGGAATTTAAACACCCGCTTCCCTCGAGGAGAATCTTTAGTTTTCTAACTAACCTAACACAATTTATCCACCTCTCTTTGCACCCTTCATTTCATGTTCTCTCCCCCTTCTCTTTCTTTCTCTCTTTCTCTTTCTTTGTTGTCCCTCTCTTTAATTCTCTCCACCCCCTCATTGTTTTCTCACTCATTCTCTTCTCTCCCTCCCTTCTCTCTCTCTTTCTTTGTTATCTTTCATATTTATTCTCTCTCTCTCTCTCTCACACATTCTCTCTTCCTTTTCCTTTCTTCTTCTTCCTCTCTCATTTCCTCTCTTTCTCCCTCAATGCACCTCATTCTCAAGAAAAACAAGTAAAAGAAAAGAAGAAAGAACAAGAACAAACCAAGAGGAGGCAATGTACTTATCACAAAGGCTTGAGGATGGATTCTTCGTCTCCTCTTCGCGACATCCCCTCTTTCTCCTTCGTGCACTTCTCCCTCTTCTTCACCAATGGTGGTAGCGGCAGCGATGGTGAGAAGCTCTCCTTCTCTCTCTTTCTCTCTTTCTCTCTTTCTCTCTTCCTCTCCCTCTCCCTTCCAAAGCCACAATCTCTTTTTCTCTCTCTCAAACTCTTTGTGGTAAAATTTCATGCTCGGGTTTTCAACACTTTTTTTTCTGAGAGTGGTGTCGCTATTTGCATCATTTTTGCAACACAAATAGCAATGCAATAGCAATGCTGCTAATTTGTGTCGGAAACAACCGTCACTATACACCCATTCCCTTGTAGCGCAAGCCCACCTATATGGCCAAATTGGTTGCTAAGGATTTTAAGCATGAGCATGGTGTTGGATTCGATGAAGTCTTCTCTCTTGTAGTCAAGATGATTGCCCTACTCTTGGCTTTGGCTTTGGTTGCATAGCTAGATCTGGCCCTCTATCAAATGGTTGTCAATATGACTTTTTTACATAGGGCCTTTTATGATGAGATTTATATGCAGAAACCTAAGAGCTTTGAGAAAAGAGATATGGAGCACCTAGTGTGCAAGTTGAGAAAGAGCCTTTATGGCCTTAAGCAAGTACCTAGGGAATAGTATCACAAGTTCGATGCATTCATGCATTCAAAGGGATATGCCCATAGTGATATGGATCCATGTTTATACAAGAAGAAGGCCCATAATGGCAACCTTATGATTTTAGTACTCTATGTGGATCATATGTGGATTTCCGGGAGTGCTCGCGATGAGCTAGATGCCTTGAAAAGTCATCTCAAAATGAGCTTTGAGATAAAGGATATGGGTAAAGTCACCTATGTCTACATTGCATGTGTATTCACCACACTGACAATACCCCCACACCTATACACTACAAGTGGCAGGCTCCCATCACCATCACTTCATTCTTTATTCTTTTAGTGACTAATAGAATAAAGGAGGCCAGTCACACATTGTGATTATTGGAGTTCCCACATCTTGAGTCTCTCTCTCTCTTGCTATGTTGCTCCATCTACCATGTCTCACACCTCTAATGCTTTCGCTTGTTTGTGCTCTCACTTGGTCTTCACCCTTCAGTCATGGCTCATAAATTATAAGAATCTACATGCACTACCTATAATCAAGAACAATAGTCTAAATATAAAGCAAGCGATTACAAGTAATGGGATAGAGATCACATGGAATAGATGCATATACATATTTGAACTTCATATCTTGCACGGTATAATCCTTTAAAAATTTTAAAGTTAATGTATAAAAATCCAAAGATTTAAAGTTATCTCATGCAATGAATGGAAAACAAACAAATAAAAGTCATATTGATCACTAAATAAGAACATAAATTCTATGTCTAAATCACAAACTCTAGACAAAGAATACATTATTATGCAAACTATCGATTATTAAATGTAGAAAGTGAGCCCTATCTTGATATCCTCAAGTATAAGCTCTAAAGGTTAAGGGTTTGAAGATGACTATAGTACTGAGTCCTTACTCACGATACTTGCCTGATGTGCACCCCATCCCTGAGTTGTCTAAGAACATCCTCCCTATTCTTGCCTCTATCTAAATTGTGAAGACTTTCTTGAAAAGTATCATTCTCCACTACCGCCTTGATGCTTACCTACCATCAAAAGATATTTTCATTAGGTTGCTAGTGCAAAAAATGGCACACCTCAAGATAGCCTTTATAATTTCCTTAGAGGTAAGAATGGGGAAGATGTTCCTAAACGAGTCAAGGTGAACATGAGTATTAAAAAATTACCATGAGTTAGGAATCAACACTATGTTAGCCTTCTTAGATAAGCTTATTGAGCTTATGCTTGAGGATATCAAGGTATGTTGGGTGTCACCTAAGGATTTAGAAAAGTAGTCTAGGGATACACACTAAAGTGAGCCCCATGAGAAGTTATCTAGATAAGTGCTCCAATGTCTTGAGAAGGAACCTCTAACCAAGAGATATCAATCACTCCAACCTCAAGGATCAAAACCTAATGATGATGGGTATAGTCCTAACAAAATCTTTTGGTACATGGGATAATTATACATGCAAAGTTAAATACTCACAATGTCACACGTGCAATGGGTTCCTAAAACTGCAAATTATCAAATAAACACCAAGAACCATGAAATTTTTTAGCTTTATACCTTGATGTAATCTTCCTTATTCATCAAGTCTTGGGTCAACGCATTTGTCGTTGCGTGGTTGTAACATTCCGTTTTACTAAACACGTGAACCTGTCTCAAATGAATATGAAAAAATGGGAGAAATGATTTTTTTAAAAAAAATTCCCCCCTTATCCCTCCAGCCGACTGATGAGCTGGAGGGGGAGGGGAATAGAAGGAGCTATTAAGCTCCTTGGTGGAGCCTTATGGAGGGAGGGGGGACATGCGTGTCGACACACAGGGGAGGAAAGATCCCCCTCCCCTCCACTATTTAAATAACGGACCAAAGATGAGGAGGGAGACGGAAGACTGCTGCCGCCTGCTGTGCCGCCAGGAGATGCCATTGATAGCTTGTGAGAGGGAGGGAATGGAGAGAGTCATGAACTGCTGTGAGGAAGGAGAGAATGGTATATGGCTGTGAGGAGGGAGGGGGTGTTGTATAAAGCCACTGTTCCAGGCAGAGTGCCGCCTCTCTCTCCCTTGATCATTGACTGCGCCAGGCCATGGAGCCGTCGTGACTCTGTTGAAGCGTGTCGTGAAGGGAGAGGGACAAAAACTAGCCACCATCAGCGTCGTCAAAACGTCTTCTTCCTCCACGTGGTAGATTCTGTGGGCCAGAGAAGCTTCCACGAAGATTTCTTAGGAAGCTTCTAAGGCCTTGGGAAGGCCCCCTTCCTGTGGGCTCCCATAAGCCCTTCCAAGGTTTATAATCCCCCCCCCAATTTAAGCCCCCATTTCTAAGGGTTCCATCTAAGCTCCTTGTCCCCCCCCCTCGGGTTTAATCCCCCCTAAACCCCCTTTGTTTCCCCCCCCGGGTTGAATTTCCCCCTAAACCCCCTTTTGTTCCCCCCCCGGGTTTAATTCCCCCCTAAACCCCCTTTGTTCCCCCCCGGTTTAATCCCTCTAAAGTCCTCTTTTTTTTTTTTTTCCCCCCGGTTTAAACCCCCCTAGGATTATTAGATTACCTTTTTCCCTTAAGCCCTCCCTTAGACTTTGGGAACCTACCCCCGGTTTTAATTCCCCTAAGCCTTTTTTCACCCCCTTATAACCCTTTTAACCCTTCTTCAATCCCCCTCATAACTCTCATTTTCCCACAACTCCTTAAGCTTTCTTCCTAATCCCCCCGTATCCCCATTATTATTTTCCCCCCCAAACCTAAAAATCCAAACCATCATCATGGCCTCGTATGATATCCCGTAAGGGAAAAGTAGCCGTGAGAGAAAAAATAGGGAGGGAAGGTAGAGGGAGTAAAAAGTAGGAGTGAAGGAGGAAGAGTGGGAAAAAGACAAAAGAAAGGGAAGGAAGGAGAAGACGATGGAATTCCAAAAGAAAGAGGAAAAGGCTATCTCACATTCGAACTACGATGCCGCCGAAGAAAGTCCAAGGTGTAGCTGCGAGAGGGTCATCCCTCGGTATCCATGTGGATATCTCACCTCAAAGCCAGGTTTTTCTTCTTGGCTTTAATTCAGTTTTAAGTCAATCATGCAAAGGAATATTGTTAAGGATAGGATATATATTTGTTCGAGTTATTTGTAACGAAGGAGTTTAGCTTATGAATGACAATGTATAGAACTTAGCTTTCTTCAAATTGCATCAAACATTATAAATTACGAGCAAGATTATCCATTTACTATAGTAGTATATTTTAGTTAAATCCTAAGGTGTAGAAATTGTATCTTGCACCATTAGTCTTATTCCTTTCGCAACGAATCGTTGTAAATGGTTAAATTCATGAAAGGTTTCTTTCGATGGTCAAATTACTAGGAAGTTATCTTGAATATTTGCACATCTTAGCAAGGCAAGTGTTGTTAGTTGGCATGAGCTCATCTTTAAGAAAAACGGAAGTTAAATTAAACTGTATTGATTGGGAAAGTAAATTGTCACAAGGATAGCAAAACCATGACAAGACGATTAATATTACCTTCCAAAAGATAAGTGAACCAATCTAAACATAGAAACATTCATACCCTAAACACTTGACTACTTTCCTTACTGTAGGGATGATCAATTCGTAAAGATAAGGAACTAGGGTTTGTCCCTAAGGTTCTTAAAAGAAGAAACCATAGGCCTGACATACGTCAGCTTAAAGAATCTAAACAGATTATTCCATCGCAGGACTTGCACAAAAGTATGAAATTATTTAGTCTTGTGATTGATTCACAAGGAGAAAGGGTAATAACCCTCATCAAGGACGGCAGATCCCTATGCAGGTTATCTCATTGAAATATTTCAGCTTTGGTCCTTCTAATATTCTATTATGTTTCTCTTCTTGCTAATATCTAAGATATCTCATTTTTGTAGATAACATGCATTGAAGAGGGAGACTTGGAAGTAAGAACAAGTCAATCTAATGGGTTTGGCAATAGTAGTGGACGATAGACACTATCTTAGATTGCAAAACTTGTACTTTGCAATACAAGCCAAGATTTAGTAGCTTTGAGTTCATATATATATTATGCAAACCAAACTTTGGCTTCCAAAGCCTTATGTAAACTTAGCTATAGATTGTAATGTGAACAATGATGCATTTCATCATTCTCATTTGTTTTCTGTATTATCATTTTACATTTTGTTGTTTCAACATGTGTTATTGTATGTAAATTTTAATACTAGGTTTTACACATATAAACAATTCGCAAAGATCATGCAAGAAAATATTTTCTTAAAAAAACCAGGGAGCTCTTGGTTGTTGCAGAACTCTAGCTAGAGCCATTGCTTTACAACTAGTAGCTCCCTAAACTTTCTTATATACCTAGAACATGTTTATTTTGGCATGAAAAGCATATGAAAATCACAAACATGCCATGTTTAATGCATCATTTAAGTTTCCATGAATTTTGTAGTTGGAGTGCATTTAAAAGTGTAAAAAACATCATATTTATTCTATGGGTAATAAATGGAAAGCCACATGAGTCTTTTGATAGGTTTTTAATCATGGTTGTTGATGCATCCATAATTTTTTTTAAAAGTTTTAGAAATGCCTCAATGTGGTTGTCTATCATGCCTAATCTCTTGCAATGAAATGTAATGATTCATATTACCCATTATAATTGTGAGTTCCCTACCTTGGAGATACATTCATCCATTGATAAGTTAAGACTTGGTGCAATGAAACTCATGAAAAAAGATAATGATATCCTCAGTTTAGTTAACAAGAGAAGGGGTAGTTGAGACAATTTATCTTTTTGAGGAGAACTTACCCACACACATGTTCAATATATAGCCCCCTCCTACTGCATCTCATGGACAAAATGAAGGTTGCACAACTAGTGTGTATGTAACATGCTGTCCATGCACGTTTTTAGCGGTCTATCGAGAGATGAATCTAAGCGATGCCGCTCGGTGCTCCCATGGAATGTTTTGGGGTTTGTCACCTTGGGTTTCTTGAGTTCGCGTCGCAATGGAATATTTGCGGCCGAACCCACTAGGGTCGACCTAAAATCTGTGTTCCTAGTAGTCAAGGTCTCTTGATAGCATTCTAGTGTCCGGTCCTAAACATCCTACTTTTCACAAAGATACCCAAGCCGAAGCCGACCCATGCCACACTTGGTTCAAAGAGAATGATAAACAAGAGGGATGCACCATTCAATCTCTCTACCTGTAAGGCATAGTCCTATTCCAGTCCTCTAAAACAATATAAAAGCCTTTTAGGAAACATGGTTCGTTCGTGTAACTTATAGCACTGACACGAAAACAGAGCAAGCATTCATTTTGACAAACAAGTTCCTTAACCTATCTTCAAGTTAATCTCTGTCTTATGCCCATACATTAGAAATTATATGTCCCTTCTGCCCTGTAGAAGTAACTAGTTTTAATCACATGGAACCACAATTTCCATCCTTATCTAGACTAGGATCTTCCAACGCCATGGACATTGGGGCCACGGACGTTCTCAACTTTGTTTCGGACTTGGCAAGGGTGTCCAGAGCTCCACCTGACCCACAAGCTGCCTAAGAGTGAAACACCATTTCCGTGGTTGGCCTTTAAAAACCACTCGATCTTCGACTCGTGAATTGAGTAGTGCCCTTTTCGGGTTGATCCGCAGTGCGATCATGGAGGTGATCTACCCGTGCAAAGAACCTTTCCTTAATTAGTCTAGTTAAGCATCAAGCACAAACAAGGCATTCAACCCTACTATCATCTTCTAGAAAACATTCCTTTATTCCCATGGTAACTTGTCACAAACCCTTGCTATGAATTTACCATAAATCACAAGCACTTGGAATAATCATCCAAAAATGACAATCGAGCAATCAATTGAATGTAAAAGCATTTAGGACGTTGTTCAATAAACTAACAAAACCAATTGTATTTTTTCCAAACAATGCAAGAATAGATGTCATAACATTTTTCATTCACATATTCGCTCTCTCCCTTGGGATTTAAGAGTGAGTTTGCTTAATGTCCCCTTCTTTTTGCCTAGGGCACATGTCAAAGATTCATCCTTGTAAGATACAACCAAGGCAGTACTAGAGGATACTTATCCTTATTTTTCAACTGAGCATCCACTATTGATCTTAGGTTCAAATTCCAACATCTACTAAAAATTTACCTAGTTTCCCGACTTGAAGTTTGTATGAAGCTTAGGTAAGTCAATCCAAGTTTCTAACTGGCTATTCATATTTTGATCCAAATCTATCAAGTCTCTAAGTAACTTCCTAGAAATTCTTGTCTCCTGATTCCATGATGGAAATTGATATGCAACCCTTTTGCCCAATAAGGGTAACTCTATCAGATATTAGATAAATGCGAAGAACCCTAACATGCGCAATAGTGGACATCCATTTCCTATAGGTAATTGCATGTTCTTCTATGGAAACCATCTTGGGGATTGTCATCTCGATGACCTTACTAATTTATCTTGGAGGTAAAAACCATTGTGCTTATGGAAGTTGATCATAGATAATATTTTGATCATCTTGGTAGCGATTTTACAACTATCGTCCAGGGTTTATGGTGCCACTTGAAGATGCTTATGATATCCTAGGTGAAATGAACCCTTTAACTTAGATTAGCCTATCCAACCCTTGGGGTACTTATGATTCCATTTAATCACAACCAAGTATAAATTTTGCGCTGCTAATTACACTTAGGTATTGACATGCTCATCATACATGGACCGGTACAATTTTCTTTTTCGTAAATTTAACCCTTGCACGTGAGTATGCATCCTACAATTTTAAATATGGAAATTATTCCTTTTAATGATCTATTCTCATGTGGCGAAGTACGGAACCTAATGTATCTCATGTGGAAATCAAGCAAGCGTCTGACAACTAGGAAATGTGTTACTTGCATCCGGTACCATAGTTGTATTAATAGTGGTACCATCACCTGAGGCTTCGTTGTGGTTTGTGGGGTTGTCACCCGCATGCAACATCCTTTGCTTGGGGGCCATTCTTGATCTTCCTTGCTTTAGGTGCAACCCCCGTAGGGACTTCAACAGCCTCTTGCTCAAGAAGAGGGGGTGGGCAATTTGGAAAATCAGCTCGCGGAGTAGGGAATACGTCCGAGAAAAAGGAAGAGGGAAGAACGGGTGTGGACACCCTCTAAGGAGGAGAAGAGAAGGAGAACCTTCTAGAAGGTTCTCTCTCTCTCTCTCTCTCTCTCTCTCTCTCTCTCTCTCTCTCTCTCTCTCTCTCTCTCTCTCTCTCTCTCTCAGCATGCCCAATAGCATCCAGGCATTTCATTCCTCCTCTTCTCTTTACAATGGGGGGGGGGGGGGGGGGGTTTATAGTGGGGGAAAGGTGGGGAGGAGGTGGAGTGGTGCATGTGCATGGTGGTGGGATTTTTGGGCCTCCCAACTGGCCGTGGACTAGCCGTTATGCCCAAAGGGGAGGGGGGGTTTTGGCATCATCATCGCCATCTTCTTCTTTATCGACATCATCTTCCACATCTTCTCCCTCGTCATCATCCACTCCCTCTTCCTTGTCGTCATCTCCTTCTTTCCTCCCCCCACCACTTGTTTGGTGACGACAAGGGGGAGGGTGATTTTTTTAAAAAATAAATTAATTTTAATCCTTTTTGGGGGGTTCCTATGCGAAGGGCAGGTGGGGGCGGGGACATTATAGTATAACTGATGTATATTGTTTTTGGAGTGGTTCATGAAGACTTGGAAGGGCTTTATGCAAATAAGGATATCATCCCAAGGGCAACATGGTTGAAGGCTAGATAGTGCCGGAGAGGCAATGTACATATTTTTGAGTGGCTCTTGCAGATGGATAGGGACAAGACATTTCTATGGACTCTCAAAAATGATGATCAACTACCTCTCAATTACATGCCATTTGGAAACTGTATAAATAAGAGAATAAATAGAAGCATGGAATAGAAGGTGAATCATTTTTGCATACTATATCACAAATTCATTGAGAATTTATTTGCTAGGTATGAGGTTGCCTAAATTGAATGAGAGGCTATGAGATTAAGTTCTAATGTAAAACAAGTTGTTGCACTTTTTAAAAACGGAAAAAAACCCTTGGATTGCATAGGGTAGGTTGTTTCTAGAACCTTGTTTGCACATGTGAATGACACTTTTGTGGTTTAATAATTCAATAAAACTTGAGCTCTTGATATACTAGGAGTTCAAATATCCTTTTTGCTTTAATTTTCTCAATGTATATAATCTCTCTTGTTGAGATTGAATGTTTTATATGGGACAAGAGAAGGAACTAAATCAAAGCAATTGAGCAACTAGAGGAAAAGGTGAGATCTATTAGTCTTAACTTTTGCACCTTATGGGGAATAAGGATCACATGCACATCACTACACTTATTCTTTAGCATGGCACTAGGGCTTCTTATACCCAAATTTCTCAACTACCTCTATGCCATGCAAGGGATCAATAATTAAGAAGCACAATTTTCTTACATTGCATGGCATGAGGCCTCAACTTCATTGCACATGCACAAGAGATTGCACCCTTATTGAGCACAAACCATTTGCATAGCACATTAGGTGATCTACCACCAAATTATGAGTCTAGGGGAGAGAGAGGTGAACCAAGGGATGTGAAGGAATACAACAACTTGAGAATTTTTTGGAAATTCATAACCTCGTTGAGAATTTGTGAGTAGGGGTGGAGTGCAGTTGCATTTTTTTGCAAGGGAAGGTGAGGTTCTAGAGTGTAAAGGACTTAATTAATCAAGGAACCTTATGTGTGCATCTATATGGAGCATGAAGAATAAATTAGGCAGTATCCTTTCCAATTCATCCATATGTTTTGTGTAATCATTGCATACTTAAATTGCATAAGCATGTTCTCAAGTTGCATCTCCTTCAAATCACGTGTTTTCACATTGTATCCAACAATGGCATGTGTTTATTTTACCTAGGGTGCACAGGGGTCATGTGGGTGCCTATTTTTCCTCAATCATCACACCAAGAGACGAAAGTGGGATTTTGGGATGATATTAGGCCTTACTATCACTAGGAGAGAGTTTGAGAAGAGTGGACACTTCCATTTTTTGGAATACTAATGTATTCATGGCCCAATGGTGCTTTGTGTTTATATTATTTTCTTTGGTGTTTTTATCAAGCCTACTACTTGCTTGTACCTACAAATTTTTGGTGTGATGCCACAATAGATGGGCTTTATAGATATGTGAATGGGTTTTGTATTTTTTATGTAGGTATTAGTGTGTTATGGGTATACATTCGTATAGTGCTTTGTCGTTAGGGTGTGTATACATGCCTATTTGTGCTAGAATTTGGGATGAAATTATTCATGGGGAGAAGCTTAGTTGAAAGACACATGTGAAGAAGAGAGCATTAAAATTATACATCAATCATCATAAATATGAGAATTGACCATATTAAAAACAATAAACTTAATTTAGTAGTGACGTTGTAGATGCATTACTCCAAGTATACTAATTTTAGAGATTAAGGACCGATAATCTTGCACTTAGTCACACCAAATTTGAAATAGGATAGAGAGTGAGGTGGAGGGATTTATTTTGAAGGTAATTGGTGATGCATAGGGAGAAGAAATACCTTGAGATTGATTTACATGAAGTACCATATCCCTCAAAATTTTTTGGTTTTTCTTCAAGTTTGATATATTCTTCATGTGAACAATGCAAGCTAAGGTGACATACTACTCTAATATAAAGCTAGCAACATGAGTTGTCCACCAAAGCTTTTAAAGGGGATTATCTAGAGAGAAGTTTATTATGGCTTCATGAAGAAGGAGATGGGATGCCTTTTTTTAGAAATTAGGATGCTTTTGCATGAGAAGGAAGCTCAAATGAGCACCCAATCAGAAGGTCAAGGAGTAAGGATAATCAAACAGTGGATACCTTGATTGTGGGCTAAAGTTTGGAGCATTTGAGATTCTGATTGGCAAAATATGTAAGCCTTGGGGTGGCAAGAAAGGCCACATTGTGCATTGCAAGGTTTCAAGAGAGCAAGAGAGAGGAAGAAAGCTTTGTTGAGTGGATCTGCTTCGATCTCACCATCCGGGAGTTATTTGCATAGCCTAGGTAATTCCACACCTTCCCACTACATGATTAGGTTGGATCTAGAGCTGCTCGACCAGTAGGATGGCCTCCATTGCTTGGTATGTTGAATTTTTTGAAGTCCCGCGAAAAAACGTGTCGTGTTCGGCCCGTTCGAGTGACCGCGATTCTGGGCCGAGTCCCAGAATCGGCCCTCGGATCGCTTGGCGATTTGGCCCTCGGCCCTGCCAACTCGGCCCACCTAACTTGGCCCTCGGCCCACTTGGCCACTCGGCCCTTGGATAACCACACTCGAACTAGCCGAATTTGACATTTGAACCAGTTACATTCGGCCCTTTCTACTCGGCCCTCGGATGGGCCGAATCAGGCACTCAGCCCCTGCAATTTGAACTTGTTGGGCCGAATTTAGATTTTTTCAAATTTTAACCTGAAGACAATGAAACTGATCGAGAGACCATATAGAGCCGAAACCATATCATAGATCGATCACTAGGCTGAAACTTAGAGCAAGTAGTTCAAAATTTGGCTATAAACGGTCTTTCAAATCATGTATGGCATTTACCGTAATGGTCTCACGGGCCGGGGGGGACTATGCCCCCCGCCCTCCCACCCACCCTCCCCCCCCAAGCCGCTACAACAGAGGGGGCTCTCTGCCTCCTCCGCACCTCCCCCAAGTAGGTTGGAGAGAAAACGCGCAACGTGACAGGTCCTCCAAATTGGACCCTAGTGTAGTAATGGCTCTACACAAGCATGGATTCTCACTTGTAGAAGAGCAACCAAAAGCCTATACCCGAAGAGAGACAAACAGAGATCCTAGAACCTCAATGGGCCAATCTAGCCAACAAGGGCAAAAATGCCACACTGTAAAAACACATGTGTGTTGCATTCGAACTGCATCTAGTCAAAGTGGAAAGCAACAACATCAAGCTAACAGCAAGAATGACTAGATATGAGAGTCCTGACGATAGATGCACCTTGAATAGCACTACAGAGATGATCCAAGACATCAGTGGAGAATCCACATCTGGTCGTGCAGTTGGGGACCCAAGGGCATTTGTTCGAAGGCTTACATTTATAAGCCAAGACCCAAAAAATGAAGACATAGTACTACCTGCTTATCTTAGGGTCAAACTCACCGCGAAAAGAGAGCACACTATCGATGCTCTGATTGATAAAGGAGAAAATTTTAATATCTTGACCTATGAAGCATGGACCTTACTAGGCCAACCAGAGCTCACACCGACTAATGCAACTCTTAGCCCTTACGGGGGACACCCACAAGTACTCACAGGGAAGTGCAAAATACTTGCAAAAATTGAAACTGAAATCTTTCCTATCCTATTTCATGTTCCTCCAAATAGTGCTAATTGTGGGAAGGAAACCCTCCTAGGAAGACCCTTCAAAAGGGCGACCAAGTGTGAGGCCGACTATGTAGCACAAATGATACACCTAACACTACCGGGTGTGAAGATAGTCACAACCTTTAGCAAGGGCGACCTCATTGAACCTCGAGGGAAAGGCAAGGAAGGTGCTGACATAACAGTCAAGCCTGCTAAACGAGAGCAAGGACTTGTTGGAAGAGTTGATACAAGCACAGGTCGAACAACGAGAACCAGTGAGTGAGGCCATGCCTAAAACAAGAAGGTCTGGAGACAATGCCAAGGACGGCCTTTGGACTTAAAAATATTGTAGAAGACCCCAAAAGAAGCCCAATCCTTATAGACAAAGGCATCGATGGAGGGTCAACACAACACCGTGATGGATATCCAAAGCGTTGCTACATGCTCAAGGGTATTATGCAGGTAACCGATGGATTGGGTGACAAAACCCCCTACTAAACCTCCTCTGTCGATTGAAGGCCAGATTGTATCAAGAGCGAAGAAGCATAGGAGAAGATCTAAATGAAAGACCAAGTCTCGAGTCAAAAACATTGGAGTGACCGAGCCCCTCACGGTCAAAATCAAGAAACCAAACGGGACTAATCGGAGGGTAGATCCTCAGCCTAGCATGCTTGACAAGCAGATATCAAATGTAATCGTTGAGGATACACAAAAGCCACTAGTGCCCAAGGAGCCTTTGATTCCCCAAGAGGATAGCAGGCATCATGGGCACAGCATTGCTCATGGCAAGGTTAAATGCTCAATCAAGCAAATGGTAAAATCATCTAACAAGCATGAGGAAATCTTCCAACGAGTGTCAGAGCCACTTAAGAGTCCCAAGTCTACTACGCCCTCTTTCCCTAAATGGACACAGGAAGCACAAAAGCAGTCATCAAGTGTAGCTACTCAATCCCAATCTCTATCTCCATCTAAGCTTCCAAATGTCCAAGAGGTGGGACATGACACCATCTGTAGCTCTCGGCCCAAGGATATGCCTGTGCAACCTAATGTGACTAGATCAACTCATGCTCGATCTACAGAAGTGAATGCTCAAAGGGCAACAAAAGACATGACCACTTTCGATCGCCCTAGGGACTTGACACTATAATCTACTAACAGGAGCGAGTCCATTGAAATAGTTGCTACTACTTTCAATTAGGGATCACAGCAGTCATCAACCCCTGGCCGTGACAACACCCCTTGTGGAATGTTTCCTTAGTAGTTCACTTGTGGAGGAGGTGCCGCAACCAGCATCCTTGACAACTCTACCACTTCCAAAGTACTTAAAGCCTAGGTTGGAGGAGTTAAACAGAAGGGAATTGGCTGAAGAGCTAGACTCTCCAAAAAGAGAGGCAATTGTACCCTCACAAACTAGCGAGGCTATTCAGCAGGCCACGGCTATGCCCCATGAGGACACACTAGAGAAAGAGAATGCTAAGGCCCAGCCAAGCACATCAATGATGACTGACCTAGTTTAGGGTCCTGAGTATTCAAGGGATACACCTCGATTGACTAAGAAAAAGAAGAGAAAAGAAAGAAAACAACAATGACAGTTGCAAGTGGCTGTAAACCCCAAGAAGATTGAAACTAAGAATACCAAAGAGCTGAGGAATAAAGCATCGAGACCATCCACCAATGAACCCATTGATGTCTCTCCTAATGGTAGTGAAACCTCAGACACATCCGTGTGTTCTAAAAAATCAAAGCAGCCATTACCATCAACGGTTGCTTGCAACACTCAATCCACCGACAGCAGAACTTGCATTGACCAATCAAGAGTGGATGCAACACTATCACAACAAGGTGAAAAATTTATACCAATCACATCTAAAGGAGAACCATGACACAATAACAAAGCCTAAGGGGAGACATGGAAACCCCAAGAGCATAAGCAACCCTAGCATTGACCAATCTTGCTCATCTAGGCCTGAGCCCCCAGCTATGCTAAAGCCTAGGGAAACTCCTAGAACCTTGCATGAGATAGCAACCGAACAAGCCCTTGTTGAACATAGAAGTGTCGCAGAATGCTTAACTGAGTTGGATGCTAAGCTCAAAGTATTCGCATGCATCTATGTCATGGCAGACATGGTCACATTCCCTAAGGAGCAGCTTGAAGAATACTTGCCATTTCCCCTATCCTTGGAAGAGCAAGAACATCTTGACGAGCACTATGACAAGTTCTTGCATGAACGCATGTGAGTCACCTCTGACAAGGAAATTGACAAACTATGCTTAACTATAACATTCAACGATGTGCTCTGCCAACCAAATCTCTTAGGGATAGAGAAACTAAAGCGACAATGGGAGGGTCAAAGTCAATTTGAGAAATGTTGGTTTGAAAATTGTGTTGCAATGGCCGAACTAGGAGCCCAAATCATGACAGTCTTAGAAGAGCGATTGGCCAAATGGCGGTCTCAAAGAGATCCAACCTATGTGGTGCCAACTTCCTTTCGAGTGCTAACTACCATTCGGGGTACGGACTTAGCTGGAACTAGCCAAGAGAACTCTTTGGCTGATAAGGTTCTCACTGAGGAGGAGCTACATGTTGCAAGTAGACTCGGACAAGGTACCATGATACTTGACGTTGCAAAACACCTGATGTTATTAAGAAGGCTGCCACAAGTATTGGATGCATTGCCACACTCCAGTACAATCATGAGTTCTACAATTGGTTTTTATCCTCCTGAAGTGACATGGATTAGTAAACGTGTACATAAATAAACAATGAATTTTGTGACCTTGTATAGATAATATCAACAGACACAAGCAATGATAGTCAAGCGCAGGGAGAAGAGTTAGGTTTGTCAGACTAAGCTCCTCAGGTCATCCTCTCACCACATGTTTAGAAGTTGTGTGACCATTCCCGCCTCCAATTGGAGGGCATGCAACCCTCATTATCACCATACGAAGCTCTGACCAACATCTTTGATGGTGTAGATGGGGCACTGTCCCTTTCTATACACCTTTCTCCTTTTTCGATCTATCCTTCTAGGGATGAGCCCTGCTCCACTCCATGACAACCAGTCCATGAAACTTAGCATAAACCAAGATCTGCTAATGACTGGAGGCAAAACAAACATCATCATGGGGGCCATCCCTCTACAACAAACACTGCATGCCTCACCTCTCCCCTCCTCATCATATGCACTTGATAACCCACTGTATAATCCCTTCCATGCAAATAGTTTTATCTTGCCTCAAGGCCTAATCCTTGGTTTGCATCTTGCAGGTCCCCCCTACGGTATCCAACATGGAGCACCCAGTGCAGATGGCTTGCAAGGACGTTATCCACCGTCAAAGGGAGCATGCAACACAAGCTCCTTCGCCGGAACACTACGTACCTACCCTTAAAAGGTATGCAAAGAAACGAGGCCCCAAGCAACACCGCCCCAAACGTAGGCCAAAAAATCCCTAGGCCAAGGGAATAGAAGCTGAAGGGAGCACACGGGGTGTGGCAACACTGGCCATGCAGGCTCCCACCAGACACTCCAGCACCAGGTGCTTGAAAGAGGAGAGGGCAGCTTGAGACAAGCAAGAATTTGATGCATTGTTTAAAAGCATTCTGGAAACAGTTGCGGCCACAGGGACTACACCATCTTGGTCCCAACCGACATCTTTCCCACCGAGCCTCACAGGAGCCCCTCCGACAGTTGCGGCCAGGGACTACACCATCGGGTCCTAGCCGATATCTTCCCCACCCAGTCTCACAGGAGCTCCTCACCAGCACAGCCTCAGTCGCTTGACCACCCAGACTCACCCTGCCTCGTGCAAGTAGAGTAGCCCCTATGATATATAAGAGACTTAACAAAGGCCATCCTGTCGTAACTTTTTGTCTTTAAATGGTTAAAGGGGCAAGCTCCCCACGTGTAAACACTTTCCTTACTACCTATTGCTAATATATGCCACGTCTTTAACAAGCACCGGAATATGCATCGCAAATCAACATCATAGGATTTTGATAAAGTAATATCTTGACATGATTTCATCTATTCTTTGTACTTGATGCATGCGACTTGCATATACTCTCATGAAGTGACAAGTGGATGCAGGACGATGCAGGTCTTCGTGTTCAATGCCCAAGTCACCGCAAGACCAGCAACGAATAGATGCAATCATTGCACGTTCCAAAAAAATTACCCTTGCGAGTACAATGAATAGATGCAACATCCTTGCATATACTCTCATCACACGTTCCAAAAAAATCACCCTTGCGAGTGCCCACGTCGCGTGGCCCGAAGCATGATCTTAACCACTTCCTCTTTCTGGGTTACACTCTATGCCGGGCACTCACGATAGTTGTTACCCAAATTGTACCAACATCGCACATTCCAAAAAGGGTTGCAACATCTCAAGTGTATCTCCCCATCTCAACGACTACTTCTCTAACAATGAGGCTAGGGCACAATCATCACTATAATATCCATTTCCTAAGCCTTCGAAGCTTGTCATTTCCCAACCTATTGAAAGGCTGATAGCCTCAACATATTGCAATGGTTGTACTCAAGCAAGTCCAAAAAAAGAAGAAGAAGAAGAAGAAGAAGAAAGAAAGAAAGAAAGAAAAAAGAATAAAAATAGGAAACAAAAAAGAAAATGGAAAAGGAAAAAAGAAAAGAAAAGAAAAGAAAAGAAAAGAAAAGAATGAAAAGATACAAAGCACCCACGATCACAACACAGCATCTAGGGGTCCTCAAATGCGGTACGTTCAGTGACCTTGGTCGGCTGGCTCCGTCCCTAGTCCCCTAGCCCTTTAGCATCACCCACAATTGTTCAAGGCACATCAAGGGCAGGACATACCTGGGAGCTTGTCTTGCCTATGGTTAGACCTGTCACCCTGACCCATTCACACGATTCCCTCTTGCACTCTACCTTAATACAATTGCAATCAATTGTGGTAAGCACCACAGGAATGGCCATGAAAAGTACATCGTCCTCCATCAAGCAAGTCCAATAGCTCCCAACTACCAAAAGTGCGGTATCCCTGTGTTCAATTATGCTATGTCATGCAGTCACAATGCAAAGAATGTCTCATACACCTTCATGTGTACTTCTTCTCAACATGGACAACTTTGTTTTATCCACACATTGTTACGAGAAACCAGGCCGCGGTCTTCTAACTACGTAATATCTAAGTATGCATGAGCACTCACATATTATATGCACCTAAATATATACACAGTTTGGGTCCTCAAGTGCAGGACAATACTCTCAGCTTGCTTAGAGTTCAACATGTCTCCCAAACTGATTAAACTATGTCTTGTGCACGATAGAGAAGACTAGCACTACCCCGAGGGAAAGACCACCTATGAGAGGTTTTCAATTGCAGGTATTGAAGACTCCAAAAAAACTGTCGTTTGCTCTTCATTGACATCCAACTCTGAATTATTATCCTTTATCATTCTGCAAGCCCGCCAAGAATCATCATGTGCAGAATCCTTAACAAACCAACACTTATGCTGACCATCAGTGCAATCCCCAACAAAGAACAGCCCTACCACCAACTCCAATAACCCTACCACCAACCACCTAGGCCACCAACGTGCCCCCAATGACCTTCCTCCACACCACCAACAATACTCCTCCATGGCAACCACCGATGTCCCTTCCACCCATGTCTTCAGTGCATGCCAAAGCCTGCTACCTACGACACTGAGTGCCATGGGATTGGTACTCATCTAGGAGGGGATAATGTTAACCATTAGACGAACAAGGTGGAAAATCCAGAAAAGCTAAAGCAAAAGACAAAGGCCAAGGCAAAGTGAAACGGAAGAGGAAGGCGTGCCAAGAAAAATATAGAAACACAAGAAGCACAGAAAAGTCCTAATAAGGGAAAAATGCGCACAAGGAAAATCGCAAGTCAATACTTTTGTAAAAGAGCGCAAGCGCATCATGATTTAATTTAAAGAGCACCAGGCTCTCACCCGTGCAATTTTTAAAGGTAGATGGACGGTAGAAAGGAAGCTAGGAAGAAAGAAGGACAATGGGAAAAAGGGCCTAGGCCACGACCAACCATGTAAAAAAGGGGATAAGGGGATGACCGCCCAAAAGGGATTTAGGGTTTTGTATATAAATTTGAAAAGTGAATGAGAAGCTCATTCTTGTGTGTGGCCAAAAGTGGGTCTCCTCCTCCTCTTCTTCTTCTTCTTCTTCTTGTTGTTGCTTGCTTGAGCTTGTGCTTGAGAGAGGGAGTGTGAGAGTGTGAGGGAGTGAGTGTGTGAGGGTGAGGGACCGAGGAGGAGAAGCTCTCCATCTTCTCCTCTCTTCTTCTCTTCTCTTCTCTTCTCTTCTCTTCTCTTCTCTTCTCTTGCTTGCGGTGATGGAGCTTGGAACGTGGAGCTTGAGGATGGAGCTTGCTTGAAGCTTGCACTTGGATCCTGGAGCTACCGGAGTGTGCAGGAGAGGAGGTAACTCGATCGTCATGGAGGTAAGCTCACTACACTCGTAGATATGGTTGGCGCATTGACTATGTGAGAGGTAGCCATTAGTTCTCGGCTTGGAATGCTTGAAACAATAAGCGGTCCATGGATCTTGGCAGTTGAGCGAAAGCTCCCACAGGTCCCATGCCCTATCAATCTTTGGGTAATGCTAAGTATTTTGTCATGTTCATTGATGATTTTTCACATAAACTATGGTCCTATTCCATAAAGCAAAAATAAGAGATTTTAGATACTTTTTAATACTTTGTTACTTTGGTTGAGAATCAATGTAAGCTTAGGCTAAAATACCTAAGATCAGATAATGGGGGTGAGTATATGTCACATTCTTTGGAGAAATTTTGTGATGATTGAGATGTTAAGCATCAATTACCACCCCTTATACCCCACCTAGAATGGTGTTACATAACACATGAATAGGACCATTTAAGAGAGGGTATATAGTATTCTCAATCATACAAGCTTGCACCATCTGTTTTGAACTGAGGTAATTACTTCTGGAGCTCATTTGATTAGTAGATCCCCATGCACTTAGATGTTAAGAAGAATTTTCTACATGGGGACCTACATGAGGACATTTATATGTAGTAACCTAAGGGATCTCTAGAGAAGGGTAGGGAACACCTAGTATATAAGTTGAGAAAGAGTCTTTATTGACTCAAGTAGACACCTAGGGAAAGGTATCACAAGTTTGATGCCTTTATGCATTCATAGTCTTACTCTCACAATGCTATGGATCCATATCTCTATACCAAGAAGACCGATGATGGTAGCATTATTATTTTGGTACTCTATGTTGATGATATGCTAATTACTCGGAGTGCTCATGATGAGTTGAATGATTTAAAGACTCAGCTCAAGAGTAGCTTTGAGATGAAGAACATGGGGCATGCTTCTCATATGCATGGTATGCATATTATGTGCAATCACTCCAAGGGATTCCTCTACTTATTGTAGAAGGAGTACATTCACAAGGTACTTGAGTAATTCCATATGTGTGGAAAACAAGAGTTGCAGCAAGAAAAGTGTGCACAAGAGGGAGATGGGAGCTCAAAGTACAAGAACAAAATCTTGCTTACTAAGTTGCTCAAAGTATAACTTGGGTACACTCTATCTCACACTTGATAGTGACCCATAGGCTATTTACATAGCCTTTTCCAAGCTAGGGTTAAGGTTTCCCCTACCCCTTAAGGCCATTTACATCCATCTACCCTCATATACTCTTGCTTAGGGTGAATTCTCATGCCAATATTATAACACCCCCCCTCAATGCTAGGGTGGCATTGCATCACAAGACATGTTAAAGTTTCCCCCCTCAATAAAATGGGATAACTTTATAAATCAGGCTACAAGGATATTCATAAGTAGAGGATGTTGCAAGTCTCAAAAGAGTCAGCCATCTGTGGATTGGAAGGATAATTTGGCCTCCAATTTCTTAGATATTGGTGGAACATTGGGACACTCAGTGGTGATATGCCCGGTCTTTTTGCATTTGTTGCACTTCATTTTTTCAGGGTATTTCTTTCATCAATTTCTTAGAATATGACCTTTTTTGTGACAAAAGGAGCACTTAGTAGAAGTGGTATGGACTAACACTTGCTCACAGGAAGTGACTGCTGACATTCCTTCAGTATGGTTTCTCTTCTCTTCATCCAGGCAAGACTGGATGGTACTTGCTAAAGTTGGATTCAGGATATTAGTTAGGGTAGTCACAAGGATTGGAAAAACCTTCTTCACAGACTTTAATAGGATGGCAATCACATCTTCGTCATGGATGGGTGCTTGAACGGAGGAAAGCTATGTCATAAGCCCCTTCATATGTGAAATATCTTCTCCATGTTTGTATTCCAAGCTAAGAAACTCAATCTTGAGAAATATCTTGGAGTTATTCCCTGTAGCATTGTAGAGCCTTTCAAGCTCATCCCACTTTTCCTTGGCAGTGGATAGTTGGTCAATATGATGGATTAAAGATTCATCTAAATGAAGCATGATGATGGCCTGAGACCATTCATCATCTTCTACATCAAGGTTATTGGATGGGTCAATTACTTTGGTCCCTTTTATGAAGGGCTAGTAGCCTCTTTCCATTATTTTTTATTTTACCAAAACTTGCCAAGGATGGAAATATTTTCCATTAAATTTGCGAATTTGAGGCCTTACATCTGTATAGGCCATGGACATTATAGGAAGGTCTTGCCAATTTCCTTAAGAAATGGTAGTGTCTAATCCTTTACATGTGGCCAAGTACAACCAAACAACAAAATTGATAGTCAAGTTTTAAAGTTATAGAGTTGAAAATGGTTGGAGATTATACATATGCAATATCTCAAGATACGATTTAGGAGGTCCTGTTCTTCGAGCTACCCTTGATTTAGGTTTTACTATTTTTCTAGGTTTCAACAAGGTGAGCTTTAACTGGACTTCAGGCTCTTCCTGATAATGTGGCCTATTAGTGGAGTTCTTGGTGGAGCACGGCTTATCGATCAATTCTATGTTCTTGGATGAAATAGACGAGAGTACAATAACACTCATATCTCTGATGTACTAGCAGACAAGTATTGGGATATGGTCTCTGTGTTTATAGGTGTACGCATAGCCTTACAACCAAACAGGAAGGGATAAATGCTATAAGGCACTTTGATGAATTTTATTTTCTAATTAAAAAACTAGCTTGAGTCAACATCCAGCTAGCAACATGATTGTACAATGCAACATTAGTGCTTACAAGCACTCATCTCAAGGTTTATACCACTTGAGATAAGATGTTGAGTTAAAGAGATCCACCGAGTGTAAGAACTTTGAAATGGAGCTTTCAGACCTTCAACTAACTTTGGAGAAGATTAATTAGTGATTAGAATCACTGTTAGTACATAGACATTGGAAAATTTTGAAGAATGAAAAAGCTTGAAGTTTCCTGGCTATGGTTTCCAGGAATAGACAGTTAGGGTTTGGTTGATTTCAGGCACACCACAGGAAGAATTTTAGTAAACCCTCTTAGAGGGAGATAGCTCACTAGGGGGGCTTTGAAAGCCCTATGGTGATTAGGAAGATTGCGCCGCTTGCAGACCATACTATGCCCAGGAACACCACACTGCCCAAAACTGCACCTGATCTGCGATTTCTTCAATGCTGCCCTCCACAATGCATAATGTCACCCTCTGATGTGCCATTCAAGGTTAGCTTATATTGGGGAAGAAGCCCTCAGCTGAGGTCAGGAGCTGGAATGGTCTCCTTTGGCTTCCCCAGGTCCTCCAAGGTCAAGGGGTCAAGGTTTGGCTATGGAGATAAGAGAAAAAAGATGAAGATGATGGAAAATCATGTGCACTTAGTGAAGCTGAGGGTAAAGGAAGCTGAAAGGATCAGAGGAGGCTCTGATACAATGTGAAAAACTAGAGTTGTAGTAAGAAAAGTGTGCACCAGAGAGGGAGATGAGAACTCAAAGTACAATAACAAAATCTTGCTTACTAAGTTGCTCAAAGTACAACTTGGGTACATTCTATCTCTCACACTTGATAGTGACCCCCATAGGCTATTTATATAGCCTATGCCAAGCTAGGGTTAGGGTTTTCCCTGCCCCTTAAAGCCATTTACATCAATCTGTCCTCAATACCCTTGCTTAGGATGAATTCTCATGCCTATATTGTAACAATATGTAGGGTGGTAAGCCCATCGGCACCCCTTTATCTTCTCATATGAAGATCAATCAGGTAGATTTTCCCCAATCTAATGATGAGAAAGCTAAGATGGCTAAGATTCCATATGCATCTGTAGTGGGTAGCTTGATGTATGCTATGATAGCCACTAGACGTGACATAGAATTTATAGTGGAAGTTATGGCTTGTTACATGGACACCTAGCTAGTGACATTGGAACACTGTGAAGGGTATCATGAGATATCTTAAGGGCACTACAGACTTGTGCCTTTTCTATGATAGCCACAATACTCGAGTTGTGGGCTACACTAACTCAAATTATGTAGAGCATGCAAATAGTAGAAAGTCCATCTTTGGCAATGTCTTCACCTTTGTTGGAGGTGCTATCTCTTAGATATCTAGGGTGTAAAAATTCCTTGTTTACTAATGAGATTGAGTATATTGCCACCACATAGAGCTTGTCAAGATCTCTACATATGAGAATTATGTTGATCTACTCATCACTAAAGTCTCCCAATGGAACATTATGCCTACCTTAGGAAGGTGATGGTGTAGGATGAGATGTATTTCCTCATCTAATCATACTCATATATACATATTGTAATTTTCGCCTCACTCTGAGTACATTCACCTTTAACTGGGAGGTTATTAGGGTTGAAGGTCACCTATATTTTTACTATAATGCATGCATAATTTTACATTGCAGGAAGGTGGCAACTGCCCACCATCACTTTTATCTTTATTCTTTATTTTTTACTATGATAGTGGAATAAAGGGAAGGCATGTCAAACATTGTGGTTGTTGGAGTTCTCACACATCAGTCTTACTCTCTTGAGTTCAAACCTTCATAGGCAGTTATCTTGCTTTCATTTATGATCTTCTTTGTCTCACTCTTGCTCACCCTTTCAATTGTCACCATCTTCTTGACTAAAATAAGTCTTCCACAAATAGTAGCAAATTAGTATAGAGTATCTCCTTGCTTTAGGTGAACATGCATTAAGTTTACAAGTCACATGAACAAGGAAATCAAGAAGTGGAAGACCTCTCAAAAACATGCATCACCCCCTCTCGTAGCAAAATATAAAAATTCCACCAATTGAGTGATCTAGGCTTTACATAGAAATTTGAGAGAGGGAATTTTATGCATCCTTCAATGACTATACCTTGTACTGCCTTGATTATTAGAAAAACACTTGCATAAACAAGAGTATAATCCATATATTGGAATGAGTACACTTGTTTCAAAGGAATGCCTTCAATAACCATCACATCAAGTTCTCCTCCCTCATCATCATTGCAAATTGACATCATATTTTTTCCAATACATGTTTACTACAATCGTGTAAAAAGCATGTTTTAAAACTCAATTTGTAGGAGACTAGGCATCCATATCGATCCCAATATTCCAATACAAAATGACCATGAGGGATTAGCTAGATGAAATTTACAAAAAAATGATTAGAAAATCAAATAAGATAGCAATGTGCTTGCACAATCCTAGGATAAAGCTTAAAAACTATCAAGGCAATCACAAAACCTAGAAACTATGAAGCCAATCAAACAGACACAGACTCTTTGATTAAACCTAGATAACCACACTTTGATTAACTGGGACCTAAATATTTGGCACAAGACACAAAATCTAGTTGGTAATCCTGCAGTCATTCAGACTTCTCATACTCTGCTCGCTAGTATTCCAAAGTATGAACTCTTGGTATATGTCAAAATCTTGTAGAAGCAGAGGAAAACTCAATGTCATAAATGAAACCAGACCTTGAATTGCTATTCACCTCTTTTAACTCTATGACTGCCAAAAAATGTAATGTAAACCTAATTACCCCATCTACCATTTTTTGAACTAAAGAATACCTTAGGTATCACCCATAAGACCAGCCTTGATTATAAGAGATCAACTGATATTCCATTAAACTTAAACTTTAGCACATGGACATGTGCATCAGGACATGGTGAAGCTCTGTTACTTCTAGAATATCCATGAGCATGTCATGTAGCATAACAAAGAAATCTTCTTGCTATAAGACAAAATAGGTCAGTAAGATTATCAAGTCTTTTGTTAGACTGCCACTTGTAACAACATACATATTTGTTGTTACCTCTCTAGAGGCATGTCAAGGACCAACACAGTGTATCAATATGTGCTCTTGGACCATGGACCTAAAAAGCAGGTCTAATAGTCAACATCTACTTAACTTTCAGCTAAAGAATATTGAATTTCTCTCTAAACACACTAAGAAAATAAATTATGTGTACATTAAGAAATACATTACATGTATTAAAAGGTTTTCCTAAAACTATTTATACTAAGACTTTGATATGCTCAAAAGTAAATTGAGCCTAGTCAAAAGTCACAAGCATGTTCCATGTTTGCACTCTACATTTCAAATTTAGCTAATAACTCCAAAATATTCCTTTCAAATGCAAAAAAAAAAATCCAATAATGACACAACAGATAGTACTACAAAGGGTGAATGGCCACTACCTAGGGACATAATACTAATGGTGCCAAAAAGTGCAATTGTAGTCATGTCTTTGCTTATTGATGCACTGAGCCTTGATATTCTAAGAGGAGGAGTCCCGAAGCATCACTTGGAAGCCATAATCTTCTCCTTGGCAATATCCATTGATCTTTGTAATGTATTGAGGTTGACATTCAAGAGGCCTTGACAATTTGTCATACATTGTTATATATACATATTCCCTGTTCCTTGTTTTTTAGAATATCAAGCTCCCATTACTCTTCAGTCAGTCTATCTTTATGTGTGTGACCGACAATAGTTGGATACAGCTGTACATGTGTGTGACATTCAATAAGTCCGTGTAGTCAGTGACTTAACCACAGTTAGTCTTGGTTAGTCATACCTATGTGTGTAAGTCTCTTTCAATTAGTATGATGGAAGAATAATGAAAGAAGAACAACAATGAGCTGAGGCTAATCTTCCACTCCACTCTGTCTCTCTCCCTCTCTTCCAACATGGTATCAAAGCTTGAACGCTTGAAGCCTAAAGGCTTGCCAGTGGCCATTTGATATCAAGACATCAGATCTGAAGAAAACATCGTCAAAGGAGACTATGCTTGCAACCCATTTTTTTGTAGAAGCTATATCTTGCTACAGAAATGATTTTTTGAGAAACAGTTCACCATTATAGACCATTTCGACGTGGTCTACAACTTTGCATAATAAAGTTTTTTCAAATCCCTCATAGGTTTCGAGATATTCAGCACAGACCTATGCAGACGTGGTTATTTACTGTAGAAAACAGTAGGTGATTCCAAGGCACTGGTGGCTTTCATCCTAACAATGTATATGGCCTTATTATTATACATTTAAGCATGATATTGGAGTGTTAAATGCTCAGTTTTGGAGCTTATTTGCAAGCTAGAAACAGTGAACTGGTTGCTACCCTAAATTTGGAAACAATATACCTACAGGGTTGAAGTATCTGTGATGCTTATTTGCTATTGACAAATGCTTGGATCATACCACTTGAGTGGTAGATGATTTTTGGGATACTGTGAGTACTGAAAGTCGAAATTTTAGACTGATTTGTTGCTGGTTATACCAAGGTATTGACTGGTTATTATCTGCCATACCTATCATCTTCACTTGTCATACATGCAATATATTCTGACTGGTTGGACATGCATCAACTCCTGCACAGAGTGGAAACTGAATGAGATGTTTAGGGGCTATTTTGAGGTCTGAATACTCTTGTTTTAATAGAGAAAATGATGGCTATATTTGGTACTCCTACTTGCATACAGTACAAGCATTGATACTTGTATGAACATAGTTTGCTATTGGGATGTTTTGCCACTACCATAGAATGTTTTGAACTAATTTGAGCTTGGTTTATGCTTAGTTGACTGTGTTTATTCATTGTTGGAATACAATTTAGAGCAAGCAGGTTGTCAAGAAAACTGTCCTAAATTGCAGGAAGCTGTCCTGAATAGTAAGAAATTGGTCCCTGAACTGTAGGAAAAGGAGTCAGATACTTATAGGTTGTATACATCACTGAATACCTAAGCTGCATCTATGGAAAATGCTCAAGGAACTGAAAATATCACTCAAATTGTGGGAGAAAAGCTCGACAACAAATTTTTCTTTATGGAAGTTCCGTATGAAGAATTTTTTTGTTGGCAAAGGCTTTTCTAAATACAGCTTCGATAGATGAAGTTCATGCAGGATGAATATCATCCTACGGCACTGAATCCGTCTTAAAATACAAGCATCTTCGCATGCAACATGCAAGTTCATGGTTTCATTTCCATGCAATGCAACTACTTGGACAACATTGACAACGATTATTTCATTCGAATCTACAAGTAGAAAATTACCTAAATGCCTTATGTCCTTTTCTTTTCCGCGGTCAATCAAAGATGCATTTAAACAATTTCATCTTTTAAACCTAAGCAATATGTGCTTGGGATTTGCGACTTGGAAATGTAAGCAAGCCAATTTCATGACATGCACTAACACTTGTAAATCGTTCAAGGAGATAATTTTCCAAATGTATTTTAGCTAGACTACGTGAATTAGAAACATGTGTAAGTGCAATATTCCCATGAAAATTTAACGTGCCTAATGCATTGCTTTAATGCGGAATCATTCTTTTAAGAACCTGGGCTTGAGGGCTTGTAGGGATGTCCATGCGTATGCTCGGGTTCGAGACTTCCGCGCGTGCGCCTTGCATCTTTTGTTTGGGGGCCATCGATGTCAAAGACTCTTTACTCCGCAAACTCATTTTTTTCCTTATCCGAACTACAAACTTTCTCCAGCCCTTGGGAATCGGCTTCAAGATCTGACTGCTTTTCCCCTCGCACAGGAATTGGGCTTATGAGCTCGGTTTCTGAAACCGGGGAGGCTTGTGGAAACGAGGCTTATGGAAGCCCAACCTTAGAAACTTCTAAAGAAGCTTCTGCTTCAAGCAGAATTACGTGGAGGGGGGTAATGATTGGAGAGAGGATGACGGCCACGTGGACGATGATGAGGATGATGGCGGCGGTATGGGCGGCAGCCTGGCGGACTGCGGGCACGGCAGGGCGGCGTTTGGCGGCAGGTCCTATGGCGAGGATCTTCATAGCTACAGGCAGAAGTCCTTCCTTCTCTCTCCTCATTCGTGCCTCCCCCCCAAGCTTAAGGGGGGGTTATATAGCCTTTCAAGGGGGGCTAACCTCCCCCGTGGCACTTGCATTCTTCTCCCTTCTCCCCATGCACTCCACCAGTACGCCTCCCTCTCACACTCCCTCTCCCCCTACCATGCATCAGCTGAGGAGAGGGGTTAATTATTTAAAAAAAATTCCTTAATCTTACCCATTAACCAATTTTCCCTTTTTCCAAGAAGGTTGTTCTCACGCGGCTTTGCGGTCTTCAAGCCGTGGCCTCTTATGCACCGTGCAGTTGGAGTTTATGAATGCGTGAAGGTGGGGTTTTTAGCCCAGGGTTCTTCTAGTCATGGGGAGAATATTTTAAGTTTCTTTTGCGTAGGCGTGTAAAGGTTAAAATTTATTAATATTTCTTGTGGAAATATTACAGTGAGTTGGGCATTCCGTCTGGTTATGACACCTAGAGCAAGGCATAGTTGTTATGTATCGCCTCATGAGAGGCAAAGCCACAGTTACAAAGATCTGAGAGAGTCAAAAAATGAGTTGATAGGTTTACATACACTAGTTATTCAGCCCGCCATTATGCATATATGGCTAGTGTTACAGGTTACAAAGAACCTACAAAGTTTGGTGATGCAATTACAGATGATAATTGGTGTGCTACCATGGATGAGGAGTATGCAGTCCTAGTTGAAAATGAGACATGGAAATTCGTTGAGTTAGCTGAAGGCAAAGTCCCCATTGGCTGCAAATGGGTGTACAAGGTTAAGTGCAAGTCAGATGGTTCGTTAAAATGCTATAAGGCCAGGCTGGTTGCAAAAGGGTATGCACAGCAATATGGCTTTGACTATGAGGAGACTTTCAGTTCGGTGGCTAAAATGGCAACAATTAGAAATGTTGTTACTTTGGCAACATGAAAAGACTAGAAATTATGGCAAATGGACGTCAAGAATGCTTTTTTGAACGGTGATTTGGTTGAGGAAGTATATATGAAGTAGCCTGAAGGCTATGTTCACCCGGGCTTTCCTACACATGTATGTAAGCTAAAAAAGGCTTTATATGAACTGAAACAGGCATCTAGTGTTGAGAATCTGCCAATCACACCCTATGTATGCCCCTTTGTATGGAACAACTAGGCTAGGAAGATGCAGTTCATTCTAGGAAGAGAGACAGATCCCATAGGCACAGTGATGAAATGTGCTACCAAGCAATCCTATATAATGATGTACTTGACTATCACTTTGATATGATGATAATGCAATAGTACTTTTCTCTTTGTGTCAAGTCCATGTGTCATTGTCAGTCCTACACAAGATTGTGTTTATGAGTTCAAGTCTCAATCTTGAAACCTAATTCACTTCTGTAACAGTTGTCCTCTTTGTCAATGTCAACATGAGTAGTATCTTCATCTTCCATCCTCCATAGATTCCGCCTTTGCCATGCTCTAGATCCCGCATTTCTCACATGGTATCAGAGCCCAGTCAGGCATGGCATAACTCCCTTATCTGCTCTCTCAGTCCCTCTTAACCTCAGGTCTAGCTCATGGTTCCATTTCTTACCTCTATCCTCACTGAAGCTTCCATGGCAGCCATAGCCAGCAGCACCCTATCAGATTGAGCTGCTTGTATCTCACTCCACAGGTCAAATCTCTTGGAGCTTCCTTCTGGAAAAGTATTTCCCAACTCACTTCCCTGTATCACATCAATCCATGACATTTGGCTATCTGAAGCTCAGCATTGTGAAAATTATCAATCTCTGCTCTGTGTTTGCCATAGCCAGACAGGACATACAAAACTTGGAGCTTCTATATCTTACTCTACAGGCCATCTTAGCCCGTGATTCCTTCTGGAGAAACATTCCTCTACTCGTGGCGAAGCTCCCTGATACATCACAGTCCAACATTGCTCATCATCGAGCCCAGCATTGCGGAAATCACGGAAATCTGTATAAACTGCGCCTGTTCACAGAATTCGTCTCTGCGCATGCAGTACGGGCCGCGATCTGGACGAGAAGATTAGGGCTTTGGTAGAGCATCACATAAGCTACATTTCCATAAAAAAAGTTTTGAAAATGGTCCACCATAGCTCCTGCAATGTTAGAAAAACCAGGCCCCTGTCTCAGAAACCCTAAAATCCACCATAGCCAAAATCCTTCAAACTCAAAAATTCTTCATTTTCTCTCTCCTGACACTCAACCCAAGCCTCTGTCACTCTGATCCACTGTGTTACTGAAGTTCCCAGCAAGATTTTACCATCAAGGAGGGGACTCAAACAACGGGTTCATCAAGCAAAGGATCGGCATCAAGAATCACCATCTTCAACTCTAGTATCCCTTGATACTTAAGAGTGTTGATTTAACACTATCTTCACTTGGGTTTTTTGACACATTGAAGATCAATTTGGTTGCCACTTACTCACAGATTTAAAGCAGATTCTTGGTCATATCTATGATAACCAAGAAGATTTATATGTGGATACACTTTATGAAAAGTAACATGACTTATCTACACTGCATAGAAGATTTTTGTAATCTACTTGCAGAGAAACATGGAGTTGCTCATACTAAAGTGCAATCAATGATTCCATCTAAACTTTTTGAAGACACTCCAGTTACCTTGGCCATCATGAAGAATGAGATGTCTTTGGTTGAGGGGGACAAAGAGATGGACATGAAGACTAAAGTTGCAAGCAAAGTCAAAGAAGAACAGACCAAGAAGACCATAAGATCAAAGAGCAAAGGAAGAAGGACAATAAGAAGATCAGCCATGAAGACCAAAAGACCACATCATTCAAAGCTGAAGAACCAAAGATGAAAGACAAGAAGATTTTCCATGCTAACAAAGAGAAATCATATGCTGAAAAAGACCACAAGGGCCTATCGGTCCTTGTCTCTTATTTTCTGTTTTAAAAGCATTGTACCTGCCTTAATGTTCCTTTCATAAGCTTGAAAAAAACTCCTCATGTAGCCTTGTACTATAGCCTCTGTACACTTTGTGAGGCCCCTGTTACAGCCTCTGGATGTCCACCATGTTTATGGTACCCACACTTAGCCTTTTCTGCGACAGCCTCTGGTGTTTTGCCATGTTTGTGGTATGCCCACACTTTGCAGGTGCTGCTCTCACTAAAGCCTCTACACACTTTCAGGTTGTGATTGAGGAGGGGTGTTGAGAATCTGCCAATGACACCCTATGTATGCCCCTTTGTATGGAACAACTAGGCTAGGAAGATGCAGTTCATTCTAGGAAGAGAGACAGATCCCATAGGCACAGTGATGAAATGTGCTACCAAGCAATCCTATATAATGATGTACTTGGCCATCACTTTGATATGATGATAATGCAATAGTACTTGTCTCTTTGTGTCAAGTCCCTGTGTCATTGTCAGTCCTACACAAGATTGTGTTTATGAGTTCAAGTCTCAATCTTGAAACCTAATTCACTTCTGTAACAGTTGTCCTCTTTGTCAATGTCAACATGAGTAGTATCTTCATCTTCCATCCTCCATAGCTTCCGCCTTTGCCATGCTCTAGATCCCACATTTCTCACATCTAGAGCATGGAATGCTTGGATCAACAGTTATTTATTACAGCAACATGGATTTATATTGGGTGATGTAGATCACAGTTTGTTCACGAAGCAGAGAGATCATGGATATGTGTTTCTAGTGGTTTATGTAGATGATCTTATCATCACTAGAGATGATGAAGAGGGCATTGCTGAAATTAAATCATGTTTACAGGATGAATTCAGAGTCAAAGACCTTGGTGAACTAAAGTATCTTCTTGGGATTGAGGTATTCTCTACGCTTCAAGGTATATGGCTGCTACAGAAGCAGTATGCTCATGACATGTTATAGAAGTATGGTATGACTCAATGCAAGCCTATGGAGACACCTCTTGATTAGAATGTCAAGTTGTAGATAGATGTTGGGAATGACATAGAGAGTGTGACCATGTATCAAAAAATGGTGGGCAGCTTGATATACTTGACTATTACCTGTCCTGACTTATGTTATGTAGTGGGGTTGATTAGTCAGTTCATGAAGAAGCCTCGCAAACCACATTTAGATGTAGTCAGGAGGATCATGAGATATATAAAGGGTACTATAGATTATGGGCTATTTTATGCATAAGGAAAATCCCTTAACTTGACAGGGTATGTTGATGCTGATTGGGCTGGTTGTGCCTATGATAGGAGATCAACAAGTGGTTATGCATTTGGATTGGGAAACAATATGATTAGTTGGCAGAGTAAGAAATAGCCTATTGTTGCATTGTCTAGTACAAAAGCTGAGTACAGAAGAGCTACCTTAGTGGCTTGTGAAGTAGTTTAGTTGATGAAACTACTGAAAGACATGGGAATACAACTAGAAAGTAGAGTGATATTGCATTGTGATAACCTCAACAATGTTATGTTGGCTAGCAATCCTGTCTACCATGCTAGGTCCAAACATATTGAGGTTCACTACCATTTCATAAGAGAAATGATTCTTATAGGAAAGATTGACCTGATTCATGTGAAGACTGAAGACCAGGTAGCAAACATATTTACCAAGTCTCTTGGTAAAGAAAAGTTCATATACTTCAGACAGCTACTTGAAGTTTATCAAATGGTTTGAGCTTGAGAGGGATTGTTAGAATATCAAGCTCCCATTACTCTTTGTCAGTCTATCTTTATGTGTGACATCGACATTAGCTCGATACAGTTGTACACATGTGTGACATTCAATAAGTCAGTGTAGTCAGTGACTTAATTGCAATTAGTCTTGGTTAGTCATACCTATGTGTGTAAGTCTCTTTCAGTTAGTATGATGGAAGAATAATGAAAGAAGAACAACAATGAGCTGAAGCTCATCTTTTGCTCCACTCTATCTCTCTCCCTCTCTTCCAACATTGTTGATATACATCTAAGAGAACCATGGATCCTACCCAAGCAATACTAAATTTATAGACGTCATTCATTGCTGAAGTCATTTTAGGTGCAACCTATTAAATTGTTGTGATTCAACCCCTCAATTAAGAAAGATAAAAAATATGATGCACCACAACTTCTCTCATTTATGAATAGACCACGCAAAATTCTTATCATACTCAGCTAGCCACCTGCCTTGAAGAGGTGCTCGATCTTACTTTCCTTCAAATTCGTAGGCCATCACCATCTTCATTTTGCAAAAGACTTGTCAAATAATTGATATGTCATTTGGTTTGGTCATTCATTGAGACTGCCATTTATGCATTAAGTAGCCAGCTTCCTTGTCAAAGTAAAAGCATGTTATTTACAAGATCAGACCTTGCCAAAATTATGGAACAACAGGAATATGATTTTGATGAAGATGAACAGCTTGAACTAGCTACAAAGGATGCTACAGTTGCTAGTCCTAGCAAGTCTGCTATTGAAGGTCCTAATTTTCAGTATGACAAGAGTGATTTTGATGATTATCACTGAGCATTGACATTTTGGCTCACTTTAACAAGCTTCAAAGAATATACACATGATCAAGCTTATTCGACAAGAAGGAAAACTATCAGATATAATTGGGCCATTTAAGGTGCATTACTGTACTAGAGGTTCCCTGTAAAAAGATAAGTAAATTTTCATGAGTTGCCCAAGGTAAAATGTACTAGTTGTTCTTGTAAACAACATTGGGTTTGCACTCGCACTCACCTATGTTAGTGCCATACTTCACTATCATATGTAGTTTGTCTTATTTTCTCATGTTAAAGAGAGATTTTGCCACAAGAGGCTCTAATGACTTGCAAAGGCAAGCAAAAAATATGCCACAAAGAAAGATCCATTTTCTAGTGAAAAGTTCAATTTAAGGATAAAGCAATTCCTAAAACTAAATGAAGAAGGTGCCACTCTATACATGTTGCTAGCAAACATTTACACAAAAGCTCGTAGGTGGATTGATGCAAACAAAAAGTCACAAAGAAAATCATCCCCATGTATTTTATGGGTACTAAGCAAAGCTATCAGAACTTCAATTGAAGAAAGGCACTACATTGCTTCTGCAAACTTTTTTGTCTCATAAACATGTCCTAAACATGCAAAAAGATCAACCATACAACCTTGGTGTTCTAGAGTTGGCTCAACTTCATATTCTTCTGTCATTAGCTTAAATTGTTGGCCCTTGAGGACTAGGCTTGCATGACTATATGCCATAAGAAGACATGCAAATGTGATAGATTTGTCCTCACACCTTACTTTTACATGTCCTTAAAGCATTGTATAGTCATGCATCTTTCTTGGATCTCATGATATTTCTTTATCATCACTGCACTCTATGATGCATTCTCTCAACTGTGTATTAATGGGCTACTATCCAAAGGGATTGATATGGGTTTTTTACATTTTTTTACAAATTGGATTTCTACCACAAAATTTGGCCAAAACCCCTGTTGAGACCCTTACCTATAGCTTAAACCCTACATCTTATCACTTTTGGTTTACTCTTTAAGCACTAGGAAGAATGCTACATTGCTTCTCGATTATGATAACTCTAGCAAGTGAGGAAATAAGTTTTTAGGAGGTATTTCAATGTAAAGGATAAAAGGGATGGGCTATCTTAGTGAAGGTGGAAATGGATTACACCTAGGGGTTGAGTGAGTACATAGATTTTTTCAAAGGACTAGCCTCCAACTACACGTGGGTTTCACCTGCATCACCAAGTTTTTGGATCTATCACCATCATTAGAGGACACCTCATCCTTGTACACAAGTCAATGCCCACATCATGGTGTCATTTGGATCTTACACAAAAGCTTACAAGCATGGATCTCCTCTATCACATGCTTATATGTATTTATATATATATAAGGAACTAAAGTCAAAGTAGCTTTTGGATGCCATATTTTATAGTTTCGAAAAATCCTAGGGAAAATATACTTTCAAGAAAAATTTTGCATTGCCCGACCGGTTTCGACGTCTAGTCTATAAAGTTGCAGAAGAAACTTTTTTCAGATTCTTCACCCATTTGAAGTTACAAAGGTGCAGACTGCTGGCTGCACACAATTTTCTTCTCTTTCACCCTTATCACATCAACTTACCATTTTATCCTTCTTGTAAATATATTATAATAATGTGCTTTGGGCACCCACCTCTTGTAATCTAGCCCCCTTTCTCTAGCTTGTCTACCAGAACCCTGGGTTTTTTGCATGATGACCAAGGTGGGGACTTGTCCCATCCACTATTCGATTTCTCCATATTTTCAAAGATTCCATACATAATCTAGGATTATGTTAACCAAAAATATTAGCTTAATCTAATCCCTCATGGAGGCTATATAAGGTGCCCATGGAGATGTAAAGAAATGGAATGACAAGCACATGAGAGCACTCTAAAAACACCCTCATGCTAGTCCATCTCTTTGAGGTAAGCTATGAGTGAGTCTCTTTAATTATGTAGCATTCCATGAATACATAATGGCAAGCTTCCTCTACCTCTTCTCCTCTTGTCTCCCTCTCTTCTCATATATATATATATATATCTCATATTCTAAAATGGTATCTAGATCATATGTACTCTCTTCTAATTCTCCCTCTACATTCATACTTAAACTTATAAAGTAAGACTTGCCATATGCTCTATTGGTGGAGAATCCTTATTTCCTCATGTTATATATATGTTCATGGGAGAAATTAGGAGCCATCACCTCTCTTAACCTTCCACCAACTTCATTTCCATTAAGATGGGCTACAAATTCTCTCTCGTGAGGTTGTGTTTTCGTTCTTTCCATTCTCTTTGAGGAAAGGGATGTCCTAGCCCATCCTCCATTTGGCTAGCTGGTGCCCTTCTTTAGCTCTCTTAGTGAGGATTGGAAGCTAGGTGGGTAAGATGCAACCCACTCATCTTTTCAGCCCTTAGGAATTTATGCTACAAAATTGTGTTCATTAAGCATGTCCTTTGGCTCCATTTCTCTTCGTCCTAGCTGTAAAACCATTTGTTAGAGGTATCTATGGGAAGATGGAGTAAGGTCTTATTAGAGATATCCTACTCATAAATGAAGTATTTTTGTCTTATATTGCAATCTAAAAATTTCTAATTAAATAACTCCATGATGAAAATTCTTGAACTAAAATTTTCTAACTAATACAAGTAAGAAGAATATACATGCAAGAAAAAAATAACAATTGGGAATCAATGAAAGGTATCTCAAGGTACCTAAGTGAGACAACAAATACATACATATTCTTTGGGAGTAGTAGTGGTGTACTGGGGGTGTACTTGGATACATAGATGCACTATATAGGGAATGTTAATAATAGAAATTCAACCACAAGATATGTTCTTACATTCTATAGTGGTGTAATCTCATGGATGTCTCACACGTAGGTATCTCGAGGTACCTAAGTGATACAACAAATACATACATATGCTTTGGAAGTAGTAGTTGTGTACTAGGGGTATACTTGGATACATAGATGCACTATATAGGGAATATTAATAATATAAAGTCAACCACAAGATATGTTCTTACATTCTATAGTGGTGTAATCTCATGGATGTATCACACGTAGAAATGTGCGGCATTATTTACCACTAAAGTTGAGTATATTACAGCTAGAGAGGCATACAAATAAGCCATATAACTCACTCATCTAGTGGAAAACTTGCACTTTAGTAAAAACATGCCATTATTGCACAATGATAGTTAGAGTGCCATCATGTTGGCAAAGAATCATATGTTTCATGCAAAAACTAAGCATATAGAAGTAAGGTATCACTTCATTCATCAAGTTCTTGGAGATAAGTGAGTTGGGCTTATCAAAGTTCATACAATGATAACCCTTTAGACTTTTTCACTGCTCTATGAAAATTTTACACATTTTAGAGAGCTAATGGAAATTCGGTGAGTGTACCTCACATGTATTATATTTCACACATTCTCTCATTCTTTTGTCCCCTTAATGGTACATTGGCCTTTAATTAGAAGGTTGTTGGGGTAAAGTCCAATGTGGCTAGCCACCTATCTTACTCACTAACCCTAACTATATATGTACACACTCATTCTTTATTATTTGATTGATAAGACAATAAGATGTTGCTCACAAGAGAGCTGTTGGATGCACCAAAACATAGCATCTTCTCTGTCTCTCTCTCTATGTATGTATATATGTATGTATGTTGTAAAATATAGAATCTTTATTCTCCTTGTAGCTCCAACACATTGATGAAGTGTTGAACACATCATCATCAACTAGGATTGGCAACAAAACATTGACCCCCCAAACAACTTTCAATAGCATAATAAATGTATAAGTCAAAAGAAATTGGCAACATCCATGAATTTCCTCTCGAGAAGTTATATGCCAATATGACGGATGACCTGAGGGAATCTGCTTCTCGTAATCATATATTGTATTCTACTCCCTATGCACTCTATTCCATCTTGTCTTTCACTACTTGCTAGTTTTGCAAACATTTGACTTCAAAAACTTCTTGGCAATAAAGTTCCATCTATGACTAGTACTTTGGATCTTAGCTAGTAGCCTTCCATTCTCAGTCATGTTGTCCAAGTCCATCTTTTCCACAATCAACACCATAATCTCATTAACATAGGATGGGTTGTTGTTAGAGGCTTGTGGTTCATCAAGAGAGGTTGTTTGTCACTATTTGTCCCATTTCTTGGCAAAATATCCCCATGGATATCTTCATCAATGGATGTAAATGTTCGACTTGCACCATGCTCCTCATTGGTTTCAATGGGTATGCATCTTCCCTTTCTACATTCCCCTCCACATAATTTCTAGGATTGTTAGTGGCAAAAAAAAGTGGAATAAATGACACCATCCCTACACGCCTGGCAACAGATCTGTATAGGGGATGAACTATGTGTAGGATCCCTCTACACATATGAAGTTGTTGCTACTCAAATGCTTGACATTCAAGAAGTGAATCGAATATAAACCTAAATATATATAATCTGATGTAGAAACTTAGCCATTCATTCTTAACTTGGAAGACAAATGAAGTAGATACTTGGATAGCTTCATTCTATAAGTCCATCCTCACTTGATGTAGTCTACATGATGATGTAACCTTTAGGATCATAATGATGTACTAATTGAACTAAACATCAAGAGCCACTATAGCGTCTTTGCTAAAATAATCAAGATTCTAATCCAAAGCAACTAGACTACCACCAACATAATGCCATCTACTCTAATAAAAGTCAAGGATGAAATTTTAAGTAGCAACCATGTATTTATAGGCAATAGATTCCTAATTTATCTTACAAGTTATTCTATTATTATGTTGAGAGTCAGGTTGCCTCTCATGGAACAATGTAAAAATCACATGGCACTTTGAGGTTATAGTTGGTATTAGTTAAATATTTGATTAAGATTAAGGTCTAAAAGCATAAAATAGAAACCATGACCAGTCAAAAGGCCACAAAAGGGGCACGATGCCCAAGGGGCATGGGAAAACCATAGCCCTAACTTTCATGTATAAATAGGATGAGAACTAATGAAAAAATCTATTCATGTATGTGTAGACTTTGATCTTTTGACTTTTTGCAACCTGTTTGCCTTGAGAGTGAGAATGCTACTCAAAGCTTGAAAAACTAGGAAGAGGAAGGAAAGATATTGCTCCACATTGGCAATGCTACATGGGGATAATGTAAGAATGGTCACAATAGAATATTCAACTCTTTGTAAGCTATGCTTTTTACCTTTCTACATTTCTTCTACAATCTAACCAGACACACTATTAATTAAGTGTGGCAAGTGAAGGTATGCTCTCGATACCTAAGGTAGCCAAAGTATAATTGATCTTTGGCTAGATATTTTTTTTAATCCCAATGAACCTAGTGCTAGGGTAAATTCACCTTTTAATTTCACTTTTTTGTTGCTCACTTAAAAAAATGTCTGCTAGGTTATTGCGAATGCTTAGGTGAAAATATCCATATTCATCAATACTATTAATCAATGTTATATAAACACTCATTAATCTTTGTTACAAATCTAGGGTTTTTTAAATGTGTTATAAAAAACCCTACAAGATTAAGAAAATAAAATACACAAGCTGGAAGAAGAATTGAAGTAGTTCAAAGATAAGGAACAAGAGATGATAGAGGACACAAAAAGAAATTCAACCTTGTAGGAGGAGAATGCTTCACTAAAATTACTTTTGGAGAAAATGGAGAAGGATAAGAATATTGTAGAAATAAAGTTACAAAGATACACGAGAACTCCCATGGGTTACAAGAAAAGGAAATGTCAACTACTACCAATGCTCTCACTATCCTTGAATGGTGGAGCATGAAAAAGATGTGTGCAAGCATTTAGGTTTGTCATTTTGTATTGATATTAAGCAAACCACATGATGACATTCACTACCAGGCCAAGGCCAAGGGTAAGTATTCACTTGTCCAACATGGAAAGGAAAAGTGATCCCTAATTTTAGCCAGTGGTATGACTCCAACAATTGTTCAACTTCATCATCTAGTAGTCCTTCCCCCCCCATCCATCTAAAGGCTCAAAGAGCCTTCCTAGGTTGGCCTTCAAGTCCTCAAAAAGAGCTTGTGAGCCAGAAAACCATTCTAAAGATGAAGAAGCAAGACAAGATGAGGAGGGTGACAAAAATTAGTGGGAGAACAATGACTTCTACAGATAAAGAATGTGGCATCAATAATGGTGAGGGTAGAATTGACTGCAATATCAATAGGCCATAGAGTAGGATTGATAGGCTTTAGGCTGGTTAAGATGCAACTGAGGAGCACTCAATAGGTGGTAAGAGTCCCATGTGATACCCTAAGCCACCAACCAAGTGACCCAAAGCACTTCCTCCTCCTACAGTACTCATCCTCCTTGATCTAGGACTAAAGCAACCTAAACTTGAACCCCAACCTCCACCCCAATAAGTGTAGGGACAACATCCTGGGTGAGGCCTAGCCGAAGAGTCTGAGTACAAAGGCTAAAGAGGTGAAATAACTATTACTTTGGTAGACCTCAGAGAGATTAGCAAGTATCAGAAGATCACATACCTATTGACTAGGAAAATGCCCTTTGCATGCACAATAAAAGAAATCCTTAACTTTTAGGGAGATCAATTTTGCATGCAAGGACTTCCACTAGAGGCTATCTAAGAAGTTGTAAAAGATTATCTTGTCAACCTTTTTGATAATGCATATTTGTGCATAATTCATGCCAAGCAAGTGAGATGATCATGCAAAGAGACATGCAATTAGCTAGAAGGATAAGAGAAAAGAGAGATTAGTGATGCTAAATTCTTAGAGTTTTTGTATTGCACACTACAACAAACTTTGATTTGTAAGGAAAAGCTTTTGCTTTAATTTCAATCTCAAATGTCTCATACTGCGTTTTCATATGATGATGTAATTTTTAACATAGAACATTAATTGAAAACATGATGTGGTTAAGTAGAATGAGCACTTGTTTATTGAGGTGGCTAGCCACTTAGCTATTCTTCTTTGTTGAATGACAACTTAGCATGTGTGCATCGAAGTGGTGAAGTACAAGAAAATTTGATAAAATTTAAAGTGAAATGAAGGATATTTGGCAGGCCAAATATACTAATTTTCTCCCAAAATGGCAAAAAATGACAAAAAGAAAAGACTAGATTAGCTACTCAAGAGGCTATAGATCCTATGGTGCATGACATGTCAACTATGTTTGCATTGTAGTATTGAAGGCCTATTGGACAGCCCATATGGCATTTTTTTGGTTATTTTTGTTCATTTTGGGACTCGCTTGTGAAACATCAAAAATTTTTCACCTCAAAATTTTATTATATTTTTATCATCTTCTATTGTTTGAAAATATTAAGATATCTACCAAATTTAACATCCTTTTGTAAATGACTTTACTATTACGGCACTTGAAAACAAAAAGTATGAGAGCGGAGTTTTGAGCTCAGGATGTGCCTAAAATTTTCCAAAAAATCCAGAATTTAGGGAAAAAATATTTAACATCAAAGGCTGCGGCTCCAGCTAGGACGATTTTAAGCACCAAGTGAAATACGACTTTTAAAAGGCACTCGAGCGACACTTGTTGATTTTTGATAATTTTCCAGACTGCCGTGCGGGTTGTTAGGAGTTGCCACCCAATGCGGGATGTCAAGCCGGACGCCTAGGATTTTTCAGAGCTCAATTTGGAGCCCGGACGGGGAAATGGCCAACAAATGTGCAAGATGCGAAGAGGTGGACTTATTTTTGGCCAAAGTGGGCATGACCTTTGGGGCCCAAATTTTATGCCACTTGAAATGTGGCTGAAAAAAACGTGGACAGAGAGAGAGGATGAAGAAAGCGTGGCCCGTCTGGCACCGATTTTTGCGCCCCAAATCTTGATCATCAATCTCCTGCCTGCAAACAACCTACCCAATGGACATTGGGGCTTGCCTACCCTCTGCCTGCTGATCATTTCGCCGCCCTTCGCTCGTCCAATGATGGCCTAGATGGAGAATTATGATTCTAGTCTTTCTCTCTCCTCCCTCTCTCTCCCCTAAGGGGCTGTTCTTGTGTACAAGAGGAAAATGAAGAATGGTGAAGGAAAGCTTGTCCGGATGAGACCCGATTGCTTCCGGATCAATGAAGACATGAAGATTGCTGATTTTGAAGGTGCTGGATATTGAATGAGGACTGACCCGCAGTCCCGTAGCAAAACCGAGATCCCGAGACACAAAGCCTAAGCGGTAATTCAATTTTTATGAAGAAAAAATGAGTTTTTATGCTATTTGGTTGATGAAATATTGTTCCCATGGGCTGATTATGCATCATAATGTTGTTTGCTATGAGTTGATCAATTTATGCTTTGAAAATCAAAAAATCATAAGTGATAAGGCTGAAATTAATGTCTTAAAATCCGTAAAACACGCGTTTAAGGGGTAAAATGGGGGTTTTTTGCAAAATAAAGGGGAAGCATGAGATATAATATCAACAAAACCTGAAACTTTGCTGTCAAAGAGCCTAAGGGCCACAGCCCACAATCAATCTTAATTTCTAGTCATTTTTTATTGAAGAAAATAGAGAAAAATACCAAAAAATGGTGAAAAAATAGATTTTAAATGGGAGAAAATTAGGAAACGATAAAAGGAAAATTCCAAAAAATTACATAAGTGTTTGTGCAATGTATAATGAAGGTAGAGCACGAGGTTGGCCTCGGTTTACCCTCGTTTCTATGTTTCTATCCGTGTTTATTGCTTTCTCTATAAAGAAATACACATAAAACGACTCTTTCACCTATCAACGAATGCAAAACATTAAACGGTAGGGTGAGAGGGGAGTTTGAGAATCAAAGTATAATCTTAAATCTGATTTATGTGTTGCATCATGGCTATAGGCCGTTGTTTTAAAATAAAGGAAAAGGCAGCATGAGCGTAAGGCTCGTTGCCTCTCCTCGTTTCATTACATAAACATTAGTATGGAAATCATGGAAAGATTGGTTTTGCACGATGCACAATGCTGGTTTTCTTTTTTTTTGTGCACTAAACCATTCACATTATGCACTATGCATGGTTCATGGTATCAAAGGAAAATCTCCTGGACTGCATACAATTGTTTTCTTAGGAATTTGATCCACGATTGAGAGTGTGAGGTTATCCCTTGCCGTAGGATAGAGGGTCAGTTTCCTAAGGGACTGTGAAGTGAGGACACATGGTATATCTCCTGGAAATACGAGGAATATAAAAGAGAGGAGTTTGTGTTCGTTTGTGTTATATGTTTAAGAGCGCATCAAAGGGCCAATCCCTGCGATGTAGGAGAGATGTAGTGGGGCTCCGACTATTAGTCGATGGAGTGCCTCCTATGTACGTGTGACAAGGCATTATGCCTATGTACTTTGGGATCTCCCTCTGAGGAGAAGGGTAGGAAACCGTTGGACTATAAACTATGAGCGCATTTAGTGCACCTTTGATGGACGCTCCTGGTCCACAAGGCCGTGAGGGTATTTGTGTGTTATGAGCATGAGGTTCGGCTAGTGCCATAGCCAGTGCCGGCCTATTTCAGGTCCCATCAGTGGTGTGTCTGCCGGGAGCTATCAATTAGTGGTGGTTCTCGAATCTAGGGTTTCTAGGGACCAAAAGAAAGTTGGTTTATGTCCTCTGACAAGGACCGTCAAGCCGAAATACAAAAAGCAGAACATGCTGAGAGGGCTAGACAGTGGTTAGAGATCGTAAGTCGTTATTCTCCTCAAAGGAGTACCCCGATACACATAAGAGGCAGTGGTCTTAGTAACCCAACTGCTCCACATAGTCCGTTAGGTGCAGAAGGAAGCACAAGTTCTTCCTCTTTTCCACCAAGTCAACCCACTTCAAGTGGGGGTGTGATTCTGTCAGTTCAAGCTCCTATTGCTAATCCGATTGTCGCCATGGCACAATCCATTGTAATTCCTACAGGGACGTCGGATTTACCAGCTTTAGGAGTTCCCTTGCCCATTTTTAATGGGTTAGCAGAAGAGGATGCAGAATTTCACATTTGCGAGTTCGAAAGATTGATGTTCAATTATCGTATCCAAGATGAGGGACATCTCATGATATTCTTTAATATGACGTTAAAAGGAAGGGCTGCGGTATGGTATCACAGCATAGAGTCTGGAACCATAACCACAATTGATCAATTTTATGCAGCTTTCCGAGGAGAATATGTGCCTAAAAGAGGTGGCCAATACTGGTTGTGTATCTTGAATGTAACACGCCAAGACCCCCATGAGAATGTGAAAGCCTATGCCAAGAAGCTTAAGGAAGTATTTCGTAAGTTACAAACTTACATTCCTATTCCGTCGGTTGCCCAATTGCAATACTTCTTGCATGGATTGGATTTCAATATTCAAGTGCAATTGAGCAGTGTGGCTTTGGCAGACATAGACACCGCTATTACGCAGGTAGAAGGAGTAGAAGCACGATTACAAACGGCCTACTCCTCTCGAATGAGAGGAAGTATGGTTCAGAATGTACTCTTGCTGCCAACTCCTCCCAGTGTGACTATGCTTATGGCAAGTCAGTTGGCTGCACCAAATGTTGGAGGCCAAGTTTTGAATTCTAATGTTGTTCATGCGAGTTAGGCCAATGGAACGACGGGTCAACGATCGAGGCTATGAGTTGAGTGCATCTAATGTTCTTGGGGAAGTGAAGGATATGATGAAGCATTACACCGACATGATTTTTGAACAATATCGGCAAATAGCTATCGACGTCAATTTCTTAAAGAAGCAGCTGAATTTGATAGGGAGTCGATACCCTGAAGAGGGTGGACCCTCAAGATTCAATTGTAAGTGGTGTGGTGGATAACATTTCCCTAGAAACTGTCCAAATGTTAAATGTGACATTTGTGGAAAGTCGAGCCACTTAGCCGCCACCTGTTGGAGTAATATTAGTTCTCCCCAACAAGGGAGTAAACAACTAGGCCCAGTGAATCATAAAGCGCAAGGAAATAACTTGCAGCTGAATGATGCACCAAGACAAATATTGCAGAGGGGAAACACCACTGTAGAAGAGTTGTCACAAGGCAATGGAGTCAGCCTTATTGAGGCTGTACGAGTCAATGATGCTGAAACCTCTAACCTAAGAGCCATGACAAGAGGCCAAAAGGCTAAAGAGGTCGATAAAGATAATGCAAAAGCGGTTGAGGGAAACCCTAAGCAAGGGGATAAGGGGACGCAAGTCCAGAGCCCTAGCGTCATGGAAGGTGGGCCTCTAAGGCCCGTTGACAAGAAAGTTGATCCTAAGAAGAATGAGGAAGTGCCAAGAAAGAAGGCAAGAGCTAAGAAAGAAGCACCAAAACTGGTCCAAAGACCAAAAGAAAGAATGGTTTGGCAAGAAAAGAGAGCTTTGGCTAACTATCATGACTTTGATTTAGCAAGTTCTCTTTGTGAAGTCAAACTAGACGTAAACCTTCTACAATTGATTAAATTGTCTCCACGAGTACGCAAGGAATTCAAGAAGATCTTGCGTATTGGGTATATTGTAGAACGTTTGGGCATAGCACGAGTAGGGGAAGATTGGTTTGATCATGCTGAAAAGAATTACGTTAATCTTAATAAGATTAAACATTATTATTTCTAAGTATACTAATACAAGAAAAATGCATTGCAGGTCCATGTTGGGGATGATTTGAGACCTTCAAAAGAGCTAAAAGCTAGTTGATGGGTTGGTTAATTCCTTATTTGGAGCACCCATATTATTTGGAGCACCCATATCTGGAGCAGAGATACCATCAGGGGAAACTTATCTGGTGGAGCAAAGGATATAAGGTGATTGAGCAAGAAGACTGGACCTTTGTGTGGGAGATTAAAGTCTTCTGCCATCACTGCTTATGACTGCTGACAAGTATCCCTGTTGAGTTCAATGAAGAAGGTGGGATGGAGCCGTCAGTTCATTCTCTAAACATGCTAAATTTTGACTATCATAATTACGAGTAGAGGAGTTCGTGATGGTAGGCTGTGTAAACCCATTGTGGACGTAGACATTATATTTTGATGGAGCATCCAGGGGCCCTAATAAAAAAGGGAGTGTTGGAGTAGTAATCCGAGATCCCCGACGTAGAGTTACGATGAAGTTAGCTGCTTATCTCAGGGTAGGATTCACTAACAATATGGCAGAGTATAAAGCCTTGATTATGGGACTGCATATTGCCAAACAAGGTGGTATTCAGCGATTATTAGTAAAAGGGGATTTCTAGTTGATCCTGAATCAGCTAGATGGGACATACACAATGCGAAATCCCATCCTTTGTATGTATCATCGGACTGCCATGACCCTACTTGAGGAATTTGAGAGTGTGTCTTTTCAGCTGATTCCACGTTACTGGAATCAGTTTGCGGATTCACTGGCAAATCTTGCTTATGAAGAATACATTTTCTTTAATTGTGGTCCCAGTTTGGATATTGTTATCAATAATGAAACAGGACCCGGTCGCTTGTGGGGAATGTTATCCGAGCATGCAATATATGGCAGACGATGGTTGATATGGGTGATACAAAGAGTAGCCGAGACCAATCTACCGTTATTATCCTAGACCCATAGGTTGATTAGACAACATGTTATGCGTACGCCTCTTGCTATATATGTAGGAGGGATGGGTCATAAGCTTATGCATTTAGTTTAGGGCTGCGAGCCTTGTGTTTTCTCCTTGGAAAGGAGCTTATTATTGTATATCTGTGCTATTTCAGGGAGGGATGTGTAAGTGTTATTCTATTTGATCTCGTTAGGCCAAGAGGGCCCGTTTTGCGAGGTTTTGAATGCTTTATTTTATTAGGCCAAGAGGGCCGATCAAGTTTTGTAGTGAAGTGCTTTATTTCATTAGGCCAAGAGGGCCAGTTGTCTGTTTAGTACAGGTGTGGTTAACGATTTCTTGTTTTAGTCTTGTGCTAGATAGGTTTGAAGAAGAGCTTGGAAGGAGCCTTTGTTGCACGGAAGCTTCTCGTGGCCCTATCCAGGTGATATTTCTCATTTATGAGTGCCGTGTTTTTATGCTATTTGTGGATGTGTACTTATAGGGGATTTTCTTTTCTTGTTGGGGACCGGAGTCCAAGGCATGAAGTCCCAGGTTTAGGTTAAGTATGTCTGAGGGAGGTCTGAGTAGTCATTGCCTCCTGTAAAGACATTGTCAGGCATTGAAAAACCTGTTTTAGAAGGCAGTCCTAGTGACCCTGTTCTGCTAGCTTGCTAGGCAGCTGTTCTAGGAGTTCTTGTTAGTTGTGAGGCAGTTAGAGAAGCCTGTAAAAGAAAAATGATGATGATATAAAAGGAAACAAAACCCTGAATATCCCAAAAGACAATGAAGATATACAAAGGTGTATAAAAAGGGGTTCTGACCCCCTATCAAAATTCAAAAAACAAGAAGGAAAAATCTATAAGCAGTTGCTCATCGCCTTGCAGAGGCCTGGTAGGTTCCTGGGGACAAGTCAGACCCGGGGCCGATGCCTTGTCTTCCTAGGGGTGGCGTCTTACTAGAAAATAAAAGTGAGCATTAGAAAAGGATTAAGTGTCGCCTTGCGAGGGCTTGGTAGGTTCTTGGGTACCAAGACAGGACCTGAGGCCGATGCCTTGTTCTCCTTGGGTCACTACGCTCAACTCCCTCCTTTTTACATGCCCGAGTATGGAAAAATAAAAACCTTAACAGAAGAAATGTGCTAAAAGAAAATACTTCTTGATTAGGCTATAGGAGTCCTCACCTAGTAGGAGTTCCTGGTTGTGTTGCCCTTAGTTAGGTAGGTAGTTCAGCCCACCACTTAGGGCGACCTCTTTGATAGTTCTTTTTAGTTTGGCCGTGTTGGAGCAATTTGTTAGTGACTAGCTTCGGACCTTCTATCAGATTATGCTAGGCCTACTCCTTGTGGCTGTCATGCCTTGGTTTTGTCAGGGGATAGGGTGAGCATTGTGCTGTAGTTTTAGTATATGTATCTATTTTGTATCAGTTTGATGCTTCCTTTGGTTGTTTTGTGCAGATCTATTGGGGGATTCAATGGGCTGAGTCGCCCTATCCCATGGTCACCAATGAGAGCAGAGTTTTGAGCTCGGGATGTGCCTAAAATTTGCCAAAAAAATTAGAATTTAGGGGAAAAATATTTAACATTGAGGTGGCAGCTCCAGCTAGGACGATTTTAAGCACCAATGAAATACGACTTTTAAAAGGCACTCGAGCGACACTTGTTGATTTTTGATAATTTTTCAGATTGTCATGCAGGTTGTCAGGAGTTGCTAGCCAATGCGGGATATCAAGCCGGACACCCATGATTTTTCAGAGCTCGATTTGGAGCCCGGACGGGGAAATGGCCAACAAATGGGCAAGATGCTAAGAGGTGGACTTATATTTTGGCCAAAGTGGGCATGACCTTTGGGGCCCAAATTTTATGCCACATGAAATGTGGCTGAAAAAAACATGGAGAGAGAGAGGATGAAGAAAGGTGCACCATATTAGAGATTTTGGGAATTTCCCAAGTCCCACTTTGAATGAATGTCTTACTTTTGTGAATGAAAGAGAGCACTATGTTTATGTTTATCTTTAAAGGGCACTTTGTATGTTACAAATATGAGATCACACATCTTGAGAGCTTAAATGATGAATGTAAGCTATGTGGCTGTTACGAGATTTGGATTTCACCTTTATCTTTTCTAGCATACTAACAAAATATGGTGTTATATGGTGGTGGAAACATCAAGGAGGCTTAACTAGTATATACCTAGGAAATTTCCAAGTTTAATGTAAGAATACAAAGGTTTGATGGAGTGGAGAGAGAATTTAGAATACAAGAGCCTTAAACATTGTATGAAAATATATTATCATGGCCAAAATCTATAATTTTATGGATTTGAAGATATTATAATACGAGTTTTTTCTTTTAGATATAGCATCATTTAAAGTGACATGTATAAGTTTCATAAACTAGGACCTTAAAAGAGTCACCACTAACTAGGTGTGGTTTTGATCTAATACCATATCGTAATAAGTTTGGATAACCTATGATGTGATGGTTCTTTTATTGTGTAAACCAATAGACACAAGTATGTCAAATAATTGCTCACCCCATTTACATTTTTTGTATGTATGTGCATGATATATAAATATCTTTTATTCAAAATTTCTATCTATCTTGACAATATATGGACAAGATGGATATTGACTTTGGCCAAAATTAACGAGTTTCACACTTTGACTAGCTAAATGAATTTTCATATCATAAAATAAAGATTTATATACCAAGCTAGAAGTTTGTGATTTTTCTAAGACTAAAGATTTAACCTCTGACCAATGGTTTTTGTTTCCAAAGAAATAGACATAAATTTTATAATCAATCAAGACTTATTTGTTAGCTAAGACATAAAGTAAAAAATTGGACTTAAACCACTTTATAAGAAATTTCAACACAATTAACTAATGTTATTGAAAGAATAAAAAACATTAAGTAGATTCTCTCATTGATATTGGTGGCGTTTAAAAACACCAAGGTAACTACACAAAACACTTTAAATTTTTAACAAGCATATATTTTATAGCCATGCAAAAGCCCTTAATGTAAGGGATATATTTCCTATGGAAGTCAACATTAGTCCATATAGAGTCACTGTCTTGTTGCATAATGTATATTGAAAAAATACAACTTTTGTAGATAGCTGCATGTAACGTTCTAAAAAAATCTTTTTCGCATGGACTACCTCTTGTTAGGAAATAAGGATAATGAAAAAAAAATTATTCCCCTTATCCCCCCAGCCGACTGACGAGCTGGAGGGGGAGGGGAATAGAAGGAGTAATTAAGCTCCTTGGTGGAGCTTGGAGAGAAGGGGAAGGCATCTGTGATGCCATGCAAGGGAGGGAGGATCCCCCTCCCCTCCCCTATTTAAATCAGGGCAGCAGGCTGAAGGGGGGCGGCGGTAGATCAAGAGGACGCTGCTAGCCGTGAGGGAGAGGGGAAGGAGATACGTGAGGATGAGGGAAGAGGGCGCTGCAGCTTGAAGACTGAGAAGGGACGTTGTTGCTGGCCGCTGGGGCAGTAGAGAGGCGTCGTCGTCGAGGGAGGGAGGAGCCGCCTCCAATTTGCCGTCAAGACTGACGGCCATAACCACCCCCCCAAGCTTCTGGAAGCTTGGAAGCTTCCAAAGGGGGGGCCTCTTTAAACCCCCTTCCTATACCCTACTACCCCCTTCCCCCCCCCCCCCCCCCCCCCCCTCGGGTTTTAAAAACCTTTAAGCCCCCTTTCACCCTCGTGCTAAAACCCCTTACCTTCACTTTGAAGTCACTCCCCCTAAAAGCACGAAGACCTTAAGGATCTTATTACTTTTTTCCCCCGTGTTTTATTCCCCTAAGCCCCTTTTCACCCCCTCATAGCTCTTTTATTTCCACAAACCCCTAAGCTTTTTCTTAATCCCCCATATCCCCATTATTATCAAAATCCAAATCATCATCATGGCCTCGGATGATATCCCGTAAGGAAAAAGGTAGCCCGTGAGATAAAAGATAGGGAGGGAAAGTAAAGGGAGTGAAAAGAAGGAGTGAAGGAGGAAGAGTGGGAAAAAGATAAAAGATAGGGAAGGAAAGTAGAGGATAAGGAAGTGAAGTAAAATATAAGGAAGGGAAGTAGGGAGGAGTGAGGGGAAAAAAAGGGAGTAGTGTGAAAGAAGTAGAGGGTGAGGAAAAGATAAAGAAGAGTAAGAAAGGAGTAAAAGAGTTAGAAAAGAGAAGGAATAGAGGAAGGGCAAGGAAGGAGAATAAGTGCCTTCTATTCCTTTACCTCAAGTCAAAGTCCTCCAAGGGTTCCTGTGGTTGCAAAACCACACTCACCCATAAACTTTTTTTCCAAAGAGACGGTGGAATTCCAGAAGAAAGAGAAAAAGGCTATCTCACATTCGAACTACGATGCCGCCTAAGAAAGTCCAAGGTGTAGCTGCGGGAGGGTCATCTCCCGGTATCCATGTGGATATCTCACCCCAAAACCTTCTTGGTTTTAATTCGGTTTTAAGTCGATCATGCAAAGAGAAAATGTTAGGGATAGGATATATTTGTACGAGTTATTTGTAATAAAGAAGTTTAGCTTATTTGAATAAATGATAATGAATAGAACTTAGTTTCCTTCGAGTTGCATCAAGCATTATAAATTACGAGCGAGATTATCCATTTATTATAGTAGTATATTTTAGTTAAATCCTAAAGGTGTAGAAATTACATCTTGCACCATTAGTCTTATTCCTTTCGCAACGAATCATTGTAAATGGTTAAATTCATGAAAGGTTTCTTTCAATGCTCAAATTACTAGGAAGTTATATTTGCTAATTGCACATCTTAGCAAGGCAAATGTTGTTATTTGGCATGAGTTCATCTGTAAGGAAAATGGAAGTTAAAATTAAATTGTATTGACTGGAAAGTAAATTGTCACAAGGATAGCAAAACCGTGACAAGACGATTAATATTACCTTCCAAAAATTATCCAAACCAATCTAAACATAGAAATATTCATACCCTAAGCACTTGACTATTTTCCTTATTGTAGGGTCAAACAAATTCGTAAAGATAAAGAACTAGGGCTGTCCTCGAGATCCTTAAAAAGAAACCCTAGGCCCGACATACGTCAGCTTAAAGGATCTAACACGGATTACTCCATCGCAGGACTTGCGCAGCAAGTACGAAATCATTTAGTCTTGTGATTGATTCACAAGGAGAAAGGGTAAAAACCCTCATCAAGGATGGCAGATCCCTACGCAAGTTATCTTGCAAAAGAACGTATTTTTGGATATCCTTCTAAATAAGGAAAGTTGTAAACCGAAAACTAGCATATCTAAGGAACTTTAGGGTTGACCAAGTTGGGTTAATAAGGTACGCCCTACACCGGAATGTAAAAGATCTTGCCAATTTACAAGACACCTTGGGAACGAGTGCTGATACACTCAAAAGGAAAGAACACCTCCTTAGCAGTTTGCCAAACAACACGGTTGATTAATGGAAATGTTTGTGCTTGCAAGATATTTTAGGGCTCTGTTTGAATTATGAATTACAAATTAAATGAGTACCTATACTTCAGGTTAAAGGCCTGAAGGAAGAGGCAGTTTCAGTTACCCCCGACTACCTGCCTAACCCTAACCAAGGGGGTTGTTCACCGCGCCGGGAACATGGACCAAACCCGCCGTGAGAGGTCTCTCCGTTGAGCTCTACTTGGAGTAGGAGGACGCTTGGGTGCCAGGGGGGCTCTGGCCGTAAATCCCTCACCTTTCGGGTCCTGCACAAGAGGCTAACGTGACTCGGGATTAGATCTCGAGGCCCGCATACTAGTTTACGGGCGGAAGCTTGGAATAGTGATCCCTGGGGATTACTGGATAGCCTTCGGGCGGATTATGGACAAGCCTATGGGCGGAACTCCTTGTATTTCAAAGATAAAATGATGAAATCTTTAAAAAAAAGAACTTTCTTGATATTGTTTTTCTATGTCACGTGATAAGATTACGTGAAGGAACCAGTGCTTAACAGGATTAATTAAAGAAGCTGATTGTTATATGTCAAATTAATGTGTTAGATAATTACATAACTAAAACAAACTGAGGAAAGTGCGGAGGATGGACCATGGGTCCGTCCTACAGTTGGGTGGTCCCGGTTAGCCGGGAACTTTTCTCAAAAATCTCGAAGAACAGCGGGATGATCATCAAAACGAATAACGAGAGCGATGACCTAGAGTTACGTCTTACCTGATTCACGCTGTTTTAGAGGAACGGAATGGGACTATGCCTTATGGCAGAGAGGTTGAGCTTTGCATCCCTCTCGTTTCCCATTCTCCTTGAACCAAGTGCAGCGTGAATCCGCTTCGGACCTGGCGTTTCTGCGTAAAGTAGTTCGCTCGGGTCTGACGCTAGTTGCTGTTAGCTAATGACCAATCATGAAAACCATCCTAAGTGGGAACGGCCAGGATACTTCCGCTACGTGGCAGATGCGTGAAGACCTAGATCGCAAAACCCGTAACATTCCATGGGAGTGCCGGGCGGAGTTTTCTAGACATCCTTTCCGATGGACTGCTAAGACGTGCCTTGGATGATACTAGGGGACACATTACACTGCACTATCATTTATGAAATGTTTGTGATATCCTAACTCATGAGCAAGTTGCATTGCTTCCATATCTTTCAAAGTAGAGACTAAAGGAGTCTGCTTTAACATGGATAATTGTGAGTTGTTCAATGTAAGTGACAGACGATGTGAGGCATTTGTTGAGTATGCTTGTATAGTAGATGGTTATAAAGTACAAAATAGGATTTAAACCACTTTATAAAAAAATTCAACACAATTAACTAATGTTATTGAAAGAATAAAAAACATCAAGTAGATTCTCTCATTGATATTGGTGGTGTTTAGAAACACAAAGGCAAGTACATAAAATACTTTAAATTTCTAACAAGCATATATTTCATAGCTATACAAAATACTTTAATGTAAGGGATATATTTATTATGAAAGTCAAAATTAGTCCATATAGAGTCAGCGCCTTCTTGTTAATCATGTATATTGGAAAAATACAAATTTTGTAGATTTTGTATAAAACATTTAGCTACACTACCATTTATGAAATATTTGTAATATCCTAACTCATGAGCAAGTTGCATTGCTTCCATATCTTTCAAAGTAGAGACTAAAGGAGTTTACTTCAACATGGATAATTGTGAGTTGTTCAATGTAAGTGATCTACGATGCGAGGCATTTGTTGAGTATGTTTGTATAGTAGACTATCATAAAGTACAAAATAGGATTTAAACCACTTTATAAGAAATTTCAATACAATTAACTAATGTTATTGAAACAATAAAAAACATCAAGTAGATTCTCTCATTGATATTGGTGGTGTTTAGAAACACCAAGGTAATTACATAAAACACTTTAAATTTCTAACAAGCATATATTTCATAGCCATGAAAAAGCCTTTAACGTAAGGGATATATCTATTATGAAAGTCAAAATTAATCCATATAGAGTCAGCACCTTCTTGTTACATCAGGTATATTGGAAAAATACAAGTTTTGTAGATTTTATATAAAACGTTTAGCTACACTACCATTTATGAAATGTTTGTGATATCCTAAATCATGAGCAAGTTGCATTGCTTCCATATCTTTCAAAGTAGAGACTAAAGGAGTTTGCTTCAACATGGATAATTGTGGGCTGTTCAATGTAAGAGACGGATGACGTGAAGCATTTGTTGAGGATGTTTGTATAATAGATAGTCTCTTGAAGCAATAAGTAATTGAAGATTGAACATATATACCATCTTTATCAATCATGGTCTCGTGCGGTGCTGATGATGAAGATGAAATACCATCATTCTCTGCTCTAGTCCATTCATACAATTCATGTCCATATTGAACTGGATCCTGTCCATATCGATCAAACTTGATGACTTCACGTGCATCATGGTATTTGCTTAAGCGAGTCAAGTATGGTAGAAGTTCTTTGATCAAGATAGAGTCTTCACGATCAATATCAAATGTTTTTGGATAAATGCAATTCTCAACAGGATTTGGACATCCTTTGTAAGGACTATCATCTATGAGAATAGTCTTGGTATGCTGACAAACATCTCCATATTGAACCCATACATACTTCAGAGGCTTGAACATTGCTTCTACTCCCATCTTATCTGGCCTATATATGATTTTGAGTCGATGTCTATGACATTGTTCTTGGCCCCAAATCATGAAGAAAGGATACTTCCTTTTGGCATGGATCTCCAAGCACTTAATAACTACCATGACATTCTTATGTAAAGCTGTTGACCAAACTCCCACTTGGAATGTTGCTTCAAGAAACTCCATACATCCTGGTCGAAGAACAAGCCATTGCTTTCCCATTTGAAAGCTTTGAAACCTTTTAGACTTAGCAAAGCATCGTTGTAAAAGAAGACCATTGAGATCAAGTATTACACATAATTGTGTTGCATTTCTTATCAAGGAAACATCAATCACATCATCGTGCTCTACTGTTGTTGAATCTGCTAGATATCCAACCATAGATATCTTAGTTGAAGTTACAAAGAAGAAAAAGAAGCACATTAGATTCATTTACTTCCTCATCATTCTACCTAATTTTTGAGCTATAAACTGGCATAGAACACTAAAGTAATTTAACTTCACATTGATAAATACATAAATAGGTACTACTTAAAAAATGATGTCTTAAGAAAAGAGACAGTTGACCATGTGGTCAAATCTAATCAAAAGTAATATTATGAGGTGAAAAAAATATATATGACAATTTTTTTGAAGTAAAATCTATTCTAATAAAGTCATTTTTCCATATCTACTTTTTATCGCTAGTTATAAGTATACTTGAGATACTAACAATAGATTCTTGTAATTAGTTGCACAAATTATATTATCATTATAATATTTAACATACTCAATTTTTAAAAAGGCCTTCAAAATGGCATGTACAAAGAAGATGTTTATTAGTCCTAATTATTAAAAGAAAATTTAAACATGATACTTTTGACCATGTGACCAAAACTATGTCACATATAAGTGACACATGACAATTTAATTGAGATAAGTTATACTCTATTTGAATAAGTTTTCATAGTTTCTTCTTAAGTACTAACCATTCTATTTTTGAACTAGTTATATCCCATAGATATTTAAACTCACGAATTGTAACAAGGATTTTACCTTAATATTCCATATACACATCTCAAAAGATACATTGGAGAGAAATCTTTGTTGCAATATTTATAACTGAGGTAAAACTCCTTTGGGAGGTGCAATGAATCTTTTTTGGGGTGTGCAATATATTGTTGGCTTTCTTATCCTAAGGTACATGCATAGACATACACTAGTGATGTAGTAAAAGAGGCTATAAGAGATAAGAGATTTGACCATGTGGACAAATCTAACCAAAACTAACATGACAAGATCATAACACAACACATATAAGAGTTTAATTGAAATAAGATCTAAAATAGACTTAAGTAAATTTTGCATAGCTAGCTCAAACATTTCATTATGATAAGTATTCTTACACACTAGATTACAATTAAATAGTTATCCTTACAAAGGATTATAAATTTTAATGAGCTCTTTAATACCGATTTGGTAAAATATTTACTTAAATAAAATTTTTAAACCAAACATACTTGGTACCTTTTATAAAAAATTAAAAAACCAAAGACATAGTTTCTTTAATTAATATCATCAAAGAAAGAAAATATTGCAAATGCTAATGGAAGTAACTTCTCAAGAAAAAAATAAAAATTACATCAATGTGTCTTCCTTGATGAAAGGAGAAGGAACGGAGTTTAAACACCTGAAGTAGCCCTTAATTTCTCTTTCATAATTAGACTTGCTATATCTTGGCTTGATTCTTCTATGCCCTCGGGTGGTACTTCAAGAACTTGAACTTCAGTAGGAGGAACCTCTTGGGAGTTTGAATTTTGTTTGGCACTCTCATGGACCCTCCACAATTGTGCTTCAACCTCTCTTTGCTCTTGAGTGTTGCAAACACTGCAATAGTCTTCATATGATTTATCAATGCCACCTTAGATGCAAGTCCACTTGCATATACATCAAATACAACCTCATGAGCATCATTTAATGCTTTGATTGTAGTTTCCATAACTTTCATTTTCTTTCTCAAAACGGCCTTTGCAATCCTTTGTTCTTCTTCAAGATTTTCATCATTGCACTCCTTGTCCAAGCCTTTAAAGTCCAAAATGGAAGGCTTGTTGACATTGTTTATATATCACTCAAAATTGATGAAGCTTTTCTCCATGGTCACTAATGTCAAAACCACAAAAGAATCTATAGATCCAAAAGCAAACGTTCTATCCATTGGTAGGAAGTCAACACTACCAACCAGCATGCGATACTTGCAAGAAATGCTTTCAAGAGTATTTTCCAAAGCTGCCATTTGCTTTCGATCAAGAAATGATAACAACATGAATTGTTTAGGTTCACATGTCATTTGTAGTAGAGTGGATACAACCTTTCCAAACTTTATAGAGTCCCATTTCATTCCCTCAACCCCATGTGCTGCATCTAGAACAACTACCCCAATGGTAATTGGATCTCTGTAAACATTATGTATAAGATCAAAGGTTTCTAGATTGCATCCGACAACATATACACACCAAGGGGAAGTAGTGGAGGATTGAAGAGGATTTTTCTTTTTTCCAATTAGGAAGTTCAGAATATCTTTTGCTCTATTTGGTAGGGACCCTGCATCAGCTCCACGTGTGAGCTTCTTTGATACCCAATCATCGCAAATGCCTAAAATCTTTGTGTAGACCTCATCATTGATATCATAATCATCAAAAAGCTCTTCCCAAGTCTTCATCACAGCGCTACTTTCTGGAAACTGAAGCATTGAAAAGAGTGACTAATTCCTCCTTTAGGACCCTATCTTGCTTGATTTGCTTAGCCCTTGTTTCCATGTCAATAATATCTTCCTTATCCCATTTGTTTCTAAGAAAAAGGATATGACCTTCATTGATCTCCTCTTGTAGTGTAAGGATGTCTCCATCCTTTAAACCCATAAGGCAACGAAATGCAGCAGGAGAAGGTTGCCTTCCCTTTTTTCTCGAACTCTCCTCTTGGGATATAAGTTCCCTCTAGAGTATCTCTTCATGATTTTGATCCAACTATCAAATATTTCTTGGGAGCTAACGATCTGGCTAAATCCTTTTCCATAAAGATCACAATGAACTTTTATCATTGTTATATGTATTTGGCCAGATGGTTTTGACCATCTGGCTAAATTCTTTTCCATAAAGATCACAATGAACTTTTATCATTGTTATATGTATTTGGCTTGAGTGCTGACCATTTGGCTAAATATTTTTCTATGGAGACCACAATGAGCTTTTATCCTTTTTGTCATGTGAAATACATACAACAAAGGTTTCAATCATTTGACTATGTTTTCCCCTCTGGGGATCACAAATAATTTTTATATTTGCTATGGTATGGAATACATACAATAGATTTTTGACCACGTGGCTAAATCTTTTCCTGTACACATTATAAATAATTTTAATCATTGTTCTCGTGTTGAATAGATATAGTACAAGTTTTGAGCATCTGCTATATCTTTTCCCAATGAGAACACACAATGAAGTTTTTGCTTACTCAAAGAGTAGCTAATAAAATAAAGTAAGATCAAGGAAACTAAAAATAATAGAAGAAACTTTTCTTATTTACTTTAGGGCGGCACAGTTCATGAGAAAGTTTGTTTTTGGCCATATGGTCAAATCTATCCCCTTCTTTCTGTACGATGTTTCCATTAATACTTTCTATTATGGAAGTTGGACTCATTCTATCTAATGTTTAAGTACTTTTTTTGTTTCAATGAAATTTGATACTTCATTGTATTTAGCAATTTCATCACTATTTTCTTCTTTCTGAGAGGTGACAACATACAAATGATAAAATCTCCATTTTCTCACTTGTACAGGTATCATGAATAACAAATTTTATTTTGGAGAAACTGTGAATTTTCTAGTTGATAATGAGATTGTTGCACTTGGTAGAGTGCATGCAATACATCCAAATGAGACATGCCATGGAGAAACACTTGAAGATGGATATATTTCAGTGGCTATTGATAAATGTTTAAATGTAGCAGCGTATTTTCCATTCCCAACAATTGATGCAATGAAGGTTCATGAAGCTGTAGGTGGTTTTGCAAAATGGGGAAAAAAAGATGTGGTGGTTTTTTCAAACTCAATAACAATTCATGACAGAGGATATGATTACGAATCAGACCATGTCCTACCTTTTGAGGATATTGATGTGCTTAGCATTCGTGAAAGTTGGAGAGAACATAGTGTGTGTTGGGACAGGGGTTATATTATTGGCTTTTCCATATGATGTGATAAACTTTGAATTGCTAGGAGAAGAGGATGTTGGTGTGGTGGTAGATAAAGCCCTTGATCAAACCACAGGAACATACATAGATGACAACCTCCACTGTGTCACTTTGGAAAGATGGCCTATTAAACAAGTCACCTTTGATGATGGAACATCACTGCTACAACAACAATCATACATGCAATTTGTCTCTACAAATGCTTGTGCCAAAAACATGGAAGATACCAATGAAGATTATGTTTCTGCAAAAAAATCAATTTTTATTCAGAAGAGATCATATTGTATGGTCAATAGAAAGCCTCGAATTATTGCCCCTAAAGGTGCAAACTTGAGGACTTCTATGGACTCCATTTCACAAGTTTCCATGATTGATTGTTGCCAAGAAAAGTGTTGTCAGTTTGCTGATAGAGAAGGAATGCAACAATTACGTAAATACTTTTGGGGATTGCAATTTGAAGACCGCACAAACTATGTTTATGACAAGTTTGAATCACCATGCAGGATTGATTACTTGGGAACAAGGAAGTACAGCTTTATCTTCAATGGACAAGTGGTATGTGGAAGGGCATGGTATGAGATTCATGGAATCCCAAAGACATATTTTTACAAGTACAAAACACAATTTGAGCATGGCGTGAGGAGGGCAATGCATGGAAACAAGGGGGTAATAAGAGCAGCTTGGGATCACACAAAGATGGGAAGAGCCATCCTTAGAGACTTTGTTAAGAAGAATGCAGAGCAAATGCCACACAAGAGTAGAACAATGCAAGATGGATCAAGGGAGACACAATTGGTCATCCCAGATGTTTATAAGCAGGTAGATATATGGGCAGAAGTAAATACAACATTGAGTGGTATTGGATGTAAGCAAATGTCCTTGTCCACCTTCAATCGTATTTGGAACACAGAGTTCAAGCATGTAACCTTAGCAAAGACAAGTGAGTTCTCCAAATGTAGTATTTTCTCAGAGATCAAAGAGAAACTTGCAGCAACAAAGTGTCTTCAAGAGCGAAATGTGCTTCTAAAGAAGCGTCAATGTCACATGCTACAATAACAAAGTTTTCGGAACATATACTACAGTTGGCGCTTGGCCTCAGCATTAGATCCAGATAAAAACTTGTGCATCATACATGATAAAATGGACCAGCAAAAGACAGCTATCCCTAGGTTAAGGCTTCGATCAAAAGAGACTGAAAGATCTACTCAACTACCAGTTTCTTTAACAGGCATGATTACACATGGACATGGAGAAGGTAGATATGGACATTTCTCACTCGATCTATGGCCTCATGATCCTAACTTCACAATTGCCTCATTGTCATTGTGCTTTCGGAACTTGGAGCGACTACATAGGCATGCAAATGGTGATCTACAATTAGATGGAATGCCAAGATCAACCTCTGTGCTACTAAATGCCCTCAACTCAAAAAAAGCACTAGACCACCATCAAGGTGTTGCACAAAATAAATCATGCATGGAAGATAATACACCACAGGATGACCATCATCATTTCAAACGATTGCCAGAGAACATACTTCTTCAACTTGATAATTGTGGGTCAGAAAATAAAAATCACTATCTCTTTGCATATCTATCATTGCTTGTTGCACGAGGAACATTCAAGATGATCCAGCTTGGGTTTCTCATGGTGGGTCATACACATGAAGACATCGATGCAATGTTCAGCAAATTTTCAAAGAAGCTAAGGACGAGCATGACCTTCACTTTTCCTCATCTTATGCAACATTTTCAATCATGCCAGATGACTAGTCCTACACCTTTCTTATTGACTCATGTGCTTGACTTTAAGAGATACATTGAGGGATACTTGTGTGATTCGAAAGACACACTTGTTGGTCACTCAAAACCTCTTCAATTTCAGTTTTATATGCAAGGAGATACACCTGTCATGCAATACAAGATGCATCCAAAGTCCCCAGACTGGTTACCAAGAGAAGGTGGCATTGAATTATGGAAGAGAGACCTTGCAGGAAAGCCTACTCTTCCAAAGGGTGTTCCAATGTTGCTGCCCATGTTTGAGTACGTTAAGGATCATCAAGAAGTAGTAAGTGGAGTTAAAGATTATTTGAAGTATTGGGAAAGATGGTCAAATGTACAAGGACCTGAAGCAGAGTTCACAAAGTTTATAACACCAGTGATTGATTATTGGAAACATATGATCTACGCTCTTCAAACTCCAAATGTCCAAGAAGATTTATTTTTCATAGATTTTTGGCCAAGAACACAAAGTGATGTAACCAATATAGATGTAGATAATGCAGATGACTTCATTGGATTGGAAGAGTTGAATGATCACTATTGTGGTCCTCTAAGAAAACGACCCAAACATGCATTTGAACCAATGCTTGATGTTAAGAAAGATGACTTTGTGCTTGTTAGACCTTCAGATCCAATATATCCAATATGGCTTGGTGTTGCACAAACTGAGGTCGATACAAATAGACATTCCAAAAACTTCAACAAGGTACGTATACAATATTGGGCACCAGTTTGTAGTCGTCAAAATGCTACAGATGTAGAGGTGTATTTTAATTGTTGGGATAAATATTGGATGTGCAACAAAAAAGATCCTGAACGATGGGAAACAATAGATAGCATTGTCTTCTCTTGGATGAAGAAAGGTACAAAATCTCCCAAAAAAATCAAAATTCCCCCAAAGGTTGTATTGAAGGCTAAAGAAAGTCTACATGAATCCATCGACTGAAGATTTTCCTTGAATATTTCAAGGACATTAAAACTAAGGTGTTTATTAACACCAACTTTTTGAGTTTTTTTAAATCTCTTGGAAACAACCATAAGCAGTAATATGTTTAATTGCACCAAGTTCCAAATTAATGAAATTCCCAAAATTCATGAAATCCATTTTGATTTGGTTTTCCAATATTGATGGGAAATTCCCAAAATCCCGAATATGGAGTTCCCAAATCTTGATCATCAATCTCCTGCCTGCAAACAACCTACCCAATGGACATTGGGGCTTGCCTACCCTCTGCGTGCTGATCATTTTGCCGCCCTTCGCTCGTCCAATGATGGCCTGGATGGAGAATTCTGATTCTAGTCTTTCTCTCTCCTCCCTCTCTCTCCCCTAAGGGGTTGTTCTTGTGTGCAAGAGGAAAATGAAGAATGGTGAATGAAAGCTTGTCCGGACGGGACCGGATTGCTTCTGGATCAATGAAGACATGACGATTGCTGATTTTGAAGGTGCTGGATATTGAATGAGGGCTGACCCACAGTCCCGTAGCAAAACCGAGATCCCAAGACACAAAGCCTAAGCAGTAATTTAATTTTTATGAAGGAAAAATGAGTTTTTATGCTATTTGGTTGATGAAATATTGTTCCCATGGGCTGATTGTGCATCATAATGTTGTTTGCTATGAGTTTGATCAGTTTATGCTCTAAAAAACATAAAATCATAAGTGATATGGCTGAAATTAATGTCTTAAAATCCGTAAAACACGCGTTTAAGGGGTAAAATGGGGGTTTTTTGCAAAATAAAGGGGAAGTATGAGATATAATATCTACAAAACCTGAAATTTTGCTGTCAAAGAACCTAAGGGCCATAGCCCACAATCAATCTTAATTTCTAGTTATTTTTTATTGAAGAAAATAGAGGAAAAATGGTGAAAAATGGGTTTTAAATGGGAGAAAATTGGGAAACGATAAAAGAAAAATTCCAAAAAATTACATAAGTCTTTGTGCAATGTATAATGAAGGTAGAGCACGAGGTCCTTGGTTTACCCTTGTTTCTATGTTTCTATCCTTGTTTATTGCTTTCTCTATAAAGAAATACACATAAAACGACTCTTTCACCTATCAACGAATGCAAAACATTAAACAGTAGGGTGAGAGGGGAGCTTGAGCGTCAAAGTATAATCTTAAATCTGATTTATGTGTTGTGTCATGGCTATAGGCCGTTGTTTTAAAATAAAGGAAAAGGCAGCATGAGCGTAAGGCTCGGTGCCTCTCCTCGTTTCATTACATAAACGTTAGTATGGAAATCATGGAAAGATTGGTTTCGCACGATGCACAATGATGGTTTTCTTTTTGTTTGTGCACTAAACCATTCACATTATGCACTATGCATGGTTCATGGTATCAAAGGAAAATCTCCTCGACTACATAGCAATTGTTTTCTTAGGAATTTGACCCACGATTGAGAGTGTGAGGTTATCCCTTGCCGTAGGATAGAGGGTCGGTTTCCTAAGGGACTATGAAGTGAGGACACATGGTATATCTCCTGGAAATACGAGAAATATAAAAGAGAGGAGTTTGTGTTTGTTTGTGTTATATGTTTAACAGCGCATCAAAGGGCCAATCCCTACGATGTAGGAGAGCTGCAGTGGGGCTCCGACTATTAGTCGGTGGAGTGCCTCCTATGTATGTGTGATGAGGCATTATGCCTATGTACTTTGGGATCTCCCTCTGAGGAGAAGGGTAGAAAACCGTTGGACTATAAACTACAAATGCATTTAGTGCACCTTTAATAGACGCTCCTGGTCTGCGAGGCCGTGAGGGTGTTTGTGTGTTATGAGCATGAGGTCCGGCTAGTGCCATAGCCAGTGCCGGCCCATTTTAGGTCCCATCAAAGTACAAAATATTTTCAAAAGATAGATTGCAAAAAATACTTTTACTATCCAAGAGAGTACAAGGGATATTTTTATACAAGGCTTATCATTGTTTGGGCTCAATATAGCTTTTAGGCCATTTTTAGTTGCTTGATTTTCTCGTGGGCATGCTTATGTCTCTTCTTGGCCTCTGGCAACAAATCGATGTTTACACTCTCTTGCATGGCTACCTGGCTAGCTCCTATGGCTCTTTCAATACCAATGGCTTTCATACCCTTCCATGAAAGCATGTACTAAATACATGCTTCACTAGCTTATTTTCCACAAGAATTATCTTGTGTGCATTCGGGGTGATGGTGGGTGGAAGCATAGAGCACCTTTGACAAGGCCTTCAAGATAGAGAGTTGAGCCCATTTGTCCTAGAGTAAAAGTGACATATACAATGCCAATAGTGCCAATTAGGATTTGAAAAATGTAGTGCCATATTGGGGCATCCTTCCCGAGTGCTCCTTGACCCATCTAGTGACTTGCGAATTCATTGATGTCATGCACATCCTACATTGACAAGTAGTTACCTCAAAATAGTATGCAAAATAAAATAAAATGTCTAGACAAATGATTGTTATACTTATTTTCTACACGTCATCAACAACAATCTCTGAGGGTTTGATTAAGTCTAGACTTAACTTAGATTTGTCAATTGGGTGGGACTTGTTTCCCTTACAAGGGCACCTATGTTGCTACTAAGTTGGCTTGCATTGGTTTGAACTCTTGGGGGAGCAACTACAGTGTGCTCTAGACTTGAGGGGAAATACATTGTCAACAATGATAAAATGTCATCCTCCATCACTCAAAAAGATTACTTCACATCATGGAGAAACAAAAATTATTTGTTGTTGATGAAGGATTTACACATGTGCTATCTACACAATAGTCTATATAGATGGTAGGTGGTGTGTCCTTTTGCTTACATGAGCCACTCCCCATGCTACTCTCCACAACAACTATAGCTCTATTTGCCATAAGGTCTAGAGTTTTTTTTTTATGCAGTTTATATTGATAATAGATGGTGTGTTCTTTTGCTCACGTGAGACTCTCTCCATGCTACTCTACACAACAACTATAACTCTATTTACCATGAGGTCTAGAGATTTTTTTTTTTGGAGCCCCCTGAGCTTCCTCTTTGGTGTTATCCAATGTTGAGGGCTTAAGGTTAGGAAAATATTTCATTAAGCCTTCAATTAGCTCTTTAGTACAGATATATAGTCCCTCATGAAGTTGTTTATACATCTCAAGGTTTGCATGTTGGAGGGGACCACACTAAAAGAGCTGGGCAACCTTCCCGAGTGCTCCTCGATCCTTCTAGTGACTTGCAAAGTCATTGATGCCATGCACATCCTACATTGACAAGAAGTTAGCTCAAAATAGTATGCCGAGTAAAATAAATGTCTAGACGAATGATTGTTATACTTATTTTTTGCACATCATCAACAATAACCTTTGAGGGTTCGGTTAAGTCTAGACTTAACTTAGATTTGTCAATTGGGTGGGACTTATTTCTCTCTTAAGGGCACCTACATTGCTACTAAGTTGGTTTGCATTGCTTTGAACTCTTGGGGGCCAACTGCAGTGTGCTCTAGACTCGAGGGGAAATTCATTGTCAACAATGATAAAATGTCATCCTCCATCACTCAAAAAGATTACTTCATATCATGGAGAAACACAAATTATTTGTTGTTGATGAAGGATTCACACATGCTATCTACACAATAGTCTATATAGATGGTAGGTGGTATGTCTTTTTGCTCACGTGAGCCACTCCCCATGCTACTCTCCACAACAACTATATCTCTATTTACCATAACGTCTAGAGCTCTTTTTTTTTTGTGCAATTTATATCTATGGTAGATGGTGTGTTCTTTTGCTCACGTGAGACTCTCTCCATGCTATTCTACACAAGTACTATAACTCTATTTACCATGAGGTCTAGATTTTTTTTTTTGGAGCCCCCTGAGCTTCCTTTTTGGTCTTATCCAATGGTGAGGGCTTTAGGTTAGGAAAATCTTTCAGTAAGCCTTCAATTAGCTCTTTAGTACAGATATATAGTCCCTCATGAAGTTTTTATACATATCAAGGTTTGCATGTGGGAGGGGACCACACTAAAAAAGTTGGGCATCCTTCCGAGTGCTCCTCCACCCTTCTAGTGACTTGCAATGTCATTGATGCCATGCACATCCTACATTGCCAAGAAGTTAGTTCAAAATAGTATGCCGAGTAAAATAAAATGTCTAGACGAATGATTGTTATACTTATGTTCTACACGTCATCAACAATAACCTTTGAGGGTTTGGTTAAGTCTAGACTTAACTTAGATTTGTCAATTGGGTGGGACTTGTTTCCCTTACAAGGGCACCTACGTTGCTAGTAATTTGGCTTGCATTGGTTTGAACTCTTGGGGGACCAACTACAGTGTGTAGTAGACTTGAGGGGAAATTCATTGTCAACAATGATAAAATGCCATCCTCCATCACTCAAAAAGATTACTTCACATCATGGAGAAACACAAATTATTTGTTGTTGATGAAGGATTTACACATGTGCTATCTACACAATAGTCTATATAGATGGTAGGTGGTGTGTCCTTTTGCTCACGTGAGCCACTTCCCATGCTACTCTCCACAACAACTATAGCTCTATTTACCATAAGGTCTAGATCTTTTTTTTTTGTACAGTTTATATCGATAATAGATGGTGTGTTCTTTTGCTCATGTGAGACTCTCTCCATGCTACTCTACACAACAACTATAACTCTATTTACCATAAGGTCTAGAGTTTTTTTTTTTTTTTTGCAGCCCCCTTAGCTTCCTCTTTGGTGTTATCCAATGGTGAGGGCTTTAGGCTAGGAAAATCTTTCAGTAAGCCTTCAATTAGCTCTTTAGTACTGATATATAGTCCCTCATGAAGTTTTTAATACATCTCAAGGTTTGCATGTGGGAGGGGACAACACTAAAAAAGCTAGGCGTGTTTGGAGCATGTGAGGGAAAACAACCACAATCCTAGGGTTCATGAAAAATTGAGGTTTAATGTAGAATGAATTGCAAAATTTTGAAAGCTACGTATAAACTTTAAAGTAGAAGGCATAAAACTTTCAACATTACAAAAATTTTACTTATACAAAAGGAAAAAATATATAATTTGACTAAAAAATCCCTCCAAAATTTTGAGGATCTCTCTCTCATATATTGCTTGCATGCATTCTTTTATTAGTTTGAAGGCATGAAAAGTAATATTGAAATTCAAGTTTTGGTATGACCCTTCAGGCTAAGACTTTGGGCTATCGAGGGCGATCATAAGTGTCCTTGAGATTGTACACATATCAAAATTTGGAAATGGGAGTGGATCACACTAAAAAGCTAGCCTTTTTGGAGCATGTGGAGGAAAACATCCAAAGTTCCTTGAACCAAGCATTGTAGCCTTCCAATCTCTTTCACAGTAAAATTTAAGTTATAATATGTTCCTTCAAGCCAAAAAGTTAGTGTATCCCAAGTGTCCTCGAAATTGTACCCTTACAAAGATTTGTAGGTGGAAGGGGACCACACTAAAAAGTTAGGCCTTTTTTGAGCACGTGGGGGAAAATGGCTAGAGTCTATTTCATGAACACTGGGATTGAGGTTGTTTTCCCTCACATTTTGGAGCATGTGAGGGAAAAAACCACAATCCTAGTGTTCATGAAAACATGAGGTTAAAAGTAGAATGAATTGAACAGTTTTGAAAACTACACTCAAAATTTAAAGTAGAAGGTCTAAAACTAAAAAAGGCAAGTACTTGTAAGGAGGCATGGGAAATCATAGAAAAAATATATGGAACATGTACAGAGGCTCATAAGATAAAACTCAAGTAGAGATTACATGGTGCATGGAGAGGCAATCACAGTATCAATGACTATGTGGTAGGAATCAAGCAAATTACAAATGACCTTGCATCCATTATTGCACCTATTGATGATGATGATTTAGTGTCACTGACACTAAATGGACTTGGACCAGCCTTCAAATCTTTGGATACCTCTATTTCGGTTAGACGAGGCTCTATGCCTGACTTTGAGGAGCTTAGTGGATTGCTATTTACAGAAGAAATCAAGTTGGGATTGAATGCACCTAGCAATGGCAAAATTGTAGGTGGAGACAACGTTTTCTATCACCAAAGAGGTCGTGGCAGCTCATCTAGAGCTAGAGGCTATTCACTTGGTCGTGGTAATTATGGTTTTTCTCATGGAAGAGGTAACTTTGGTCGTGGTGACTTCATGCATAGAGGCATGGGGAGATCTTTCCCTAGAGGTAGAGGACGGTCTAATCCTTCACAGAGAGATGACACTTGTCATTATTGTGGGCAGTTTGGTCATTTTGAGAGAGATTGTTATCATTTAAAAAAATCCATGTCTAGGATCGTGGAAGAACCCAATATGGCCACTATGCAGGCATTATAGTGGTATAGGTTATGGACCTAGAGGTGGATCACCTAGAGGTCACCTATTTGCTATGGAGCATGTGCTTGGGAGCATGACTCACCCTCTTCGTGAGAATGACTAGTTTTTGGATTCAGGAGCTACAAACCACATGACTCATCATGCTGAGTGGTTTGATAGCAAGGAGCAAATGCAGAATGAGGAATATGTTGCCACTAATGATGATACTTTACATAAAATTACTCATATTGGTAGCGTGCCACTTATTACCAAAGATGGGATTGAGAATAATCTTGGTGATGTACTTTATATGCTCACAATAACTAAGAACTTAGCATCAGTTGGTCAAATGACAGATCAAGGATTGAAGGTGAAATTCAATAAGTTTGGATGTTTCATTGAGGAGTTCAATAACGGAAGACCTGGCAGGGTGATTGCTCATGGTAAAAAGAAAGGGAGATTATTTTCCTTGGATACAGGTACTCCAATGATTCAAAACTCTATGTGTGTTGAGAGAGGACATAGGCAAGATAAGGATGTGGAATTATCGCATAGAAGGATTGGTCATGTCAAATTCAAAGATTGAAGGAAATGCAATCAAGACAGATAGTCCGTGGTCTACCGCATTTTGGATATTTAAATTTTGTTCATGTATGTGAGACTTATAAATTTGGCAAGCAGCCCAAATTTCCATTTCCAAAGAGGGGGAGAATAAGTAGCTATCCTTTGGAAATGATACACTCAGATATTTGGGGCCCATGTCAGAATTTTTCCATGATCGGAAGATGTAGATTCTATATTACTTTCATTGATGATTTTAGCAGAATGACTTGGGTGTACTTTATGCAACATAAAAGCGAAGCATTTGAAAAGTTTTTGGAATTTAAATCTATGGCTGAAAAGTAGTTTCGATGCTACATAAAATATTTGAGGTCAGATAATGGTGGAGAATACATGTCATATGAGTTTTGTGACTTCTTAAGAGATCATGGGTGGTATCAAAAGGCAATTGGCATGCAGGTACACACCTCAGCAAAATGGTGTGGCTAAAAGGAAGAATCGGATCATTGCAAAGGTTGCAAAGCCAATGATGAACCAAATGAACATGCCATTGTCATATTGGGCAGAACCAGTGCATATTGCAGTTCACATTATGAATAGAACATCTACAGCCTTAACTCATAATATGTCACCATATGAGAAAATGTATGGCAGGACACCCACTGTTGCCTACTTTAGAGTCTTTGGATGTGTTTGTTATGTTCATGTTTTGGATGATTTGAGAAAGAAGATAGAACCAACGGCTATAAAATGCATTTTCCTTGGATATCCTGATGAGAAGAAGGGATACAAATGTTATGATCTAGTGAATAAGGAAGTATACATAAGCAGGGATGTCAAATTCAGTGAATATGAATCATGGTACAAGTCAAAAATTATAGTGGATGTTGATTCCTATGAAAGCAGTGATGATGATGGCTATGGAAGGAAAATTTAAGCAAATAACAAGGGAAAATCAGCATGTGGAAGATGCTTCAAGACCTCAAGAGAATTTGGAAAGTAGAGGCAATTACAATCCATGGAGTGGTAGATTGAGAAGTGCACAAAGGAATGCAGAAGTTGTGAAAGGAAAAAGACCTATGGCTGAAAGTTCAAAAGATGAATCTATAGATGATGAGTATGGCATTCCACATGTTAAAACACCTCGCACTAGAAGTGCAAGAAAGTATGTTCCACCACACACTAGATCAATTGAGACACATGGTTTTGCACCTCAATTGAGAAGGTCAGAAAGGATAAGGTATCCAGTTGATAGATTGACTTATAATGGGTTCATGAAGATGCATTATGCATACATGGTTTCTTATGTACAACATGTGGAACCTACTTGCTTTGAAGAAACAGTAGAGAGCAAAGAGTGGAGACAAGCAATGGATGAAGAGATGGATGCACTAAGGAAAATCAAGACTTGGGTTTTGGTGAAATTACCTCATGGCAAAAAATCCATTGGATGTAAATGGGTTTATAACGTCAAATGTAAGTCGGATGGTTCCCTTGAGAGGTATAAAGCAAGGCTAGTTGCAAAAGGATATGCAGAAACTTATGGTTTGGACTATGAAGAAACATTTAGTCCAGTAGCTAAAATGACGACAGTGAGATCGGTGATTGCCTTGGCTTCAATCTATGGTTGGAAGCTTTATCAAATGGATGTGAAAAATGCATTTTTGAATGGCAACTTAGAAGAGGAAGTGTACATGGATCAGCCAGAGGGCTATGTAGATCCAAAATACCCACATTATGTATGCAAGTTGAAGAAGGCTTTATATGGATTGAAGCAAGCACGAAGAGCATGGTGTGATATAATCAACAAATTCTTATGCAGTATGGGATTTTATCAGAGCAAAGATAATTATTCAGTTTATGTGAGGCATACAGAAGATGGTATGGTTGTTGTTGTCATCTACGTTGATGACCTCAATATTATAGATACATTTGAGAGGGAGATTACTGAAGTCAAGCATGGGTTACATAAAGAATTTGATATGAAGGACCTTGGTTTTTTGAGATACTTCTTGGGTATTGAGGTTATTGATACACCTCATGGTATATGGTTGATACAAAGGCAATATGCATTGGAGATGTTGGAAAAATATGCCATGACAGGATGCAAACCAGTTTGATACACCATTGGATCAAAATGTTAAGTTGATGGATGATGGATCTTATGTTGAGGATGTCACTATGTTTAAAAATATGGTTGGTAGTCTTATCTACTTGACCATTACAAGACCAGACTTGAGTTATGCTGTTGGATTGATAAGTCAGTTTATGCAGAAACCATGCAAATCACATTTGAATGTAGTGAGAAGAGTTCTTAGGTATGTGAAAAAGACAGTTGGCCATGGCTTCTTTTATGAAAAATGAATCAAGCCTACATTGTTTGGATACTCAGATACAGACTGGACAGGTAGCTTTGTGGATAGAAGATCTAGTAGTGGCTATGCATTCTCATTTGGTTTAGCCATGGTAAGTTGGAGCAGTAAGAAGCAACCTACAGTTGCTCTATCAAGCACTGAAGCAGAGCATAGAGGCATTGTATTGGCAGCATGTGAGCAGACATGGCTGAGATTGATCTTATATGACATGGGGATAGAAATTGATGGTGGAGTCATTATGTATTGTGACAATGCTAGCAGCATTATGTTGGCAAAGAACCTAGTCTACCATGCAAGGACAAAACATATAGAAGTGCACTATCACTTCATTAGAGAAAAAGTCATTGATGGTGAGATTGACTTGGTCCATGCCAAAACAAATGACCAAGTTGCTGATATCTTTACCAAATCATTAGGTAAAGATAAGTTTGAGTATTTCGGGAGTGCACTTGGAATATTACCTTTGCAAGCTCATTCGAAGCTTATGGGGGAGTGCTGAAAAATAAGGCAAAAGCCTTATCCTTATTTTATGGTTGTATAGTGTATGTTAGAGATGGGAGAAGAATGATGTTGGAGAGGAGAGTATATAGCTCCGATTACAACTAATTGTTTGTTTGAAGGTCTTTCACTAATGTAAGTTTATCATATACAACTAAAAATTTTAGAGAAGGCGAAGGTTTTAAGCCTTTTTCCTTCAATTTAGGATGGTTGTTAAAAATGTTGGCAATTGATTTAACATTAAACCTTGGTTTTGTAGGGTGGAGGGGGGATTACACAAAAGAAGCCTTGAGCAGGTGGGAGGGAATGGGAAGCCCACAATCAAGGCATAATGCATCGTGTTGTGGGCTATGGGAGCTATTAGGGGCCCCTATTTTGGGGACTTCGGACTATGGAAGAACTCCTTGACTAGGGAGTCTCAAGGGAGCTGGTAGCCCCCCTAACAGGGATCCAAGGACAATGCCCTCAGCCTGATGGCAAACAAAATTAGAAAGTGTCAAAATGAGCTAGGAAGTACATATTCCTATGTCCACCTTTAAGAACAAATTCATAGAAAATCAAAAAACTTTAGTGCTTCTAATTAAAACCACGTCAAAATTTTTTTTATTAGGCTAAAATTTTCATTGAAAAATACTTTGATATCTATAACATGCATTGCCATTAAGAAAATTGCAATTGGATAAAAATTGTCAAGTTTTTAAAAAGCTCTAAATAGCATTATTAAGTGTTGACTTGACCAATTTTCACGCACTTTTGAAAATATTATTTTTGTAAAAAATAAATATTTGCTTGAAACTTATTCCAAATCTTTTATTCTACTACCTTGAAATATTGGTGAAGTCCCATCTAATTTTGATATCATATGCATATGTTATTTTAGATACAATAAAATAATACGTCAACCACTAAAGTGGCTTGCTGCCACTTTTGTGGCAAATTACAAGACTGCTGTTAGATGTGCCTCAATGTCCCACCCTCATAAGGTGTCACGAATGATCCATGGTTCTCTAAGCTCTAAGGTTTAAGGCCCCCATTATGGGGAGAAGCCATGTGCGAGCCCAAACATTGGTTGGTGGGTCTTGACTTGTATGTTAGATGAGGTCTATGTGATTGGATGGCAAGATGACCTTCATAGATCTAGCCTTTGGGTTAGAGTAGTTATGTTGGTAGCAACTCAAGGCATAATGCATCGAGTTGTGGGCTATGAGAGCTATTAGGGTCTCCTATTTTGGGGACTTGGGACTATGGAAGTACTCCCTCACTAGGGGGTCTCAAGGGAGCTGGTAGCCCCCCTAACAGGGATCCAAGGACAATGCCCTCATTGTGATGGCAAACAAAACATTCATTGAGCGACTTGGAAAGTTTTATAATATAGTTGGACAAGCTAACTAGACTACCTTCCTTGGCGAGAAAAGAAAGATTCCTCCCAAGCCATCATTAATATATATCTGTTTGTGGACAAATCCATCTTTGCATTAGTTTGGTTGGAATTAAAGAAGTTGCTATTCATATTATATTTGTTGTGTATTCTCTACTCCTTGCTTAGATTCTATATGATGTGCTATGTAATTTTTACATAGTACTAGAGCACAGGGGGCTTTAAGGAGTAAAGATTACATGAGAGGCAAGGGATTTAGCAATGAAGAGGAGAAATCCCATCTAACATATCGAGTAGTGGTGCTACTATATTGGCAATTCAAACATTAAGGATTTGTCCACGAGCCTTTAGTGAAGGCAAGTTTGGGTGGTACAAACTACACTTTATAGAAGTTCAAAATTACAACTATCCTTGATTCTTATGAGCCACAAGCACCCCCAATCCATCAAAATCAAGTATTATGATTTCTCTAAATGAAAATCTTTTAGAGACTTGGAAATGAAGGAACATAAATGCATAATGTGTCTTAGTTACAAGATATTTTGATCTTGATTCAACATTTACAACCAAGGCATTAGAGGCTTGGAAAGTAGTAAGGAGTTAGTACAAAATGCAAAATCAAATAAGGATTTAGAACCTCAAGAGTCAACTAGCAATAGATAATTTTATTGAAGGAGAGATAGTAGAAGTATTAATTACTCAGATCAAGAATCTATACAACTGAAATGTTAGAATTGGGATACAAAAAAGTAGTGAGGAGCTAGCTCAGAATGTGTCTTTAGATTTTTCCACCAAAGTTTGATGGAATGGTAACTACCTACACATGCAAGTGAGACCCCAAGCTTTGATGTTTGAGGAATTTTGTGCACTATTACGAGAGGAGGAGTTGTGGCTTAAAGCTTGAGAATATAGCAATAGTGGAGATGTTGCATTCTCTACCAATGTGAAAAGTAAAGGTGATTCCTCTACCAATGGCGACAAAAAGAAAAATGGTGGTAAAAAAAAAGTTTCAAGGAGAGTGCTTCTACTATAAGAAGAATGATATCCAATTGTAGATTGTCATGTGAAGAAGGTATATGAAAAGAATGGCATCCTAAAAACTAAAGGGAAGGAGATAGACAATCCAACTGAAGTAGAGTTGGAGTTATTCATGGCGACCATTAAGGAAGTGTGTTCCTCGATGCAAGATGTATCTATCATTGACTCATTGGATAGTGGTGCCTCTTGTCACATGATCATCAGCAAGAAAGGTTTGTAGAGTTCTATATAGTCTTTGTAAGAATCCATCACTATGATGGTTGGGAACAATGGGAAATGCCCTGGTGAGGACATAGTTGCTATTTCCTTTATCATTGCAAATGGTGAACTCAAAAAGATTTCAAATATATTATAAGTTCTAGAGATTAAGAGAAATCAATTCAGTTGCTTCCATAACTAAACTTGGCCATGACGTGAGATTTACCAAGATAGATGTTGAAATTCTCAATAGTGCTATGAAAGTTGTCAAGAAAGGTGAATGAAGAAACAATCTATATGAGCTAAGTGCTCTTATAGCCACCATTGATGTGTGACAACTAAACTTTGTCATGAAAGTTTAGGTCACATTGGATTTACGGTGTTAAAGGGGATGCATAAGCAAGATATGGTTTCTCACCTACCTATTGTAACTAATATGAAGGAACCATGTGAAGCTTGTATGATGGGAAAGCAACACATAAAGTCATTTCCACAAGAAGGCAAGAACAGAGCAAAGACTCCTCTATTTTGATAAGTTTAAAGAATGGCTAAAACTTGTTGAGAATGAAACAAGGAAAAGTGTGAAAATTTAAGAAGAGATGGTGGTGGTGAGTTCAACTTAAATGAATTTGATGACTTTTGCAAGAACAAAGGAATTAAGCATCAATTGACGACATCTCATACACCTTAGTAGAACAATGTTGTTGAAAGTTGAAATTGCACCATTGGAAAATGGCAAGGTGCATGCTTAAGGGCAAACGATTGCTTAACAAATTTTGGATGGAAGTTGTTAATATTATAGTCTATATTCTCAATTAGAGTTACACAAAGGCTCTTAAGGGCAAAAGAACTCACAAGAGTTAGATGGGTAAGAAACCATATATCTCACACATTAGAATTTTTTTATGTGAATATTATGCACATGTTCGGAAGGATAAGAGAAACAAGTTAGAACCAAAAAGAACCAAATGTATCTTATTGGGTTATATAGATGAGTGAAAGGATTAAAAATTTATATAACCAAGAGGCAAAGAAGATCATAGTGAGCCATGATGTGGCATTCAAGGAGCTACCACATATAGTGGAGGAGGAGAATACAAGTTTTTCCACTTTATCATTGATGCCAGGAGGCATATTTCACAGTGGATTCTGTAAACTTTGTTGACCGGGGCTCATACACAAAGTGGATTCTTTGTGCGAGAAGTTGATGGGGACGCCTATCCTTTTCGGGCGTTTCATTAATTTAGTGTGTACGTGGGTGATTCCATAGCGGGTGATTCCGCAAAATACATATTAAATTAATAAACGTTTATGAGTTTAGAGTGCGCACTCGTAATAAATTAAGGTTAGGATTGATTTCTAACCAGTTGACTTATTTATGTAGCTGAAGACTGCTAGGTATTCACTTTTGTCGGTTTAATTGTATTATTTTATTAACGATTGTGAATGATTCAGTTGATGTGTAGAGATAGCAACAGTGGCAGAGGAAAGCATTGGAGGATAGTGTATATTCGAGTTATCACTTATATTTTGATGGGCGCATACCTTAGGCATGGCGCCTATATTTTGTCGCGCCTATTTATTGAGGCGTTGGATATTTATTTATTATTTTGTATGCGCATGGGCGCACGATTATGATATTTGTATTTGGACATTGTATTGGGTATGCCTGACTCTTTGGGCGCCCGCCCATTAGCTTTATTTCTATTTTGTGCTAAAGCAAACTCAAAAGCCAAAAGCGTGCTATTTTATAATTTGGGCTATTATTTGAGCTTGAAGATGATTAATACATAAAATACATGCTTTGTGGAGCGCTCACACAAGGCATGGGGGGAGATTGCACCCAATTGGTCTCTTGTTCATGTCGTGCATGCTTTTTACCTTGAGTTTTGTGCAAAAACTAGAGTTCTTTTGTTCTTGGGGACCTTCCGGCATTCACTATGTGAGCATACCACATCCATTCTGCACACCAGTGGTATCAGAGCGAAGCTGAGATCGAGAGCTTCCAATCGCTACCCATCTTGTGCGAAGGCGGAGCTCCTGGAACGATCGAGCTCTACGGTCAATCTCATCGCGAACGGTCGATACGGGTGGATTCTTGGCGGTCAAGAACCTCTGTTTCCAGCCTCTGATCGTCGCGAAGGACCGGCCTACTGCGGAGGACCACTCCGACATCCTCTTCTCTAAGTCGTCAACACACAGAGATAAGCCATATCTTTCAAATAGTTTAAGCTTGAGTTTTAAGCTTTAAAAAGCTTAATTAGAAGCTTATTAAGCTTCAAATAAACAAAACGGTGGTAGGCCGGCATACTGGTGAAAAATCCGGTGTAAAAAATGCCCCCCCTACAATTCGACGCTTGGCTGATTACTAAGCTCTAAGCTTAGTTACCTAAATCACAAGTCACCATAAACTTCAGCTTTATCAAGTTTCCTAAGTTTTGAAACTCTGCAAGTCTGGCAAGTAACTTGAAGTCAAAACTGACTTGTGTTCAAAACTCCTATAAGGACTGTTCTTGCGCAGAAGTACCGAATTGCAAAGTTGTTCCCTGGAAGGTACTGTTCGCATATGCAGACTTGCTGAACCAGTTTCAACACACGCAGAAGGACAAAACACAGATTTTTCAAAGATTTCAAATTCCGTAATTGCCAAAGATGAAGACTGTGAAAGCCACACAAAAATATATAAGCCTTATACACCCGATCTTGAGCTACGCTCATCCTGCTAATTGGATTTTGAGAGTGTGAGATCTTTTGAAGTTTTGCAGGATGACGGAACAAAATATGGATGATTTGATGGCTGAAGGCGATCTTCTTGAACCTACGATGGAGCAAAAGTTGGATTTAATTATGATGCAATTGGACGAAGAACGACGAGCCTGGCAAGCATTGCAAGTTCAATTGGCCAATTTACAAAGATCGACTACCGACAAAGAGGAACCACAATCTGAAGAACTTATTCGATGTACCATCGATGCGACTCTCAAAGCTCAATCTATCTGCAAAGAAACAAAGATAAGTAAAATAAATTTCAAATTCCGTACTTTCAATGGCACTCGAGATGGAAAAACTATTCTTGCATTCATCAGTCAGTTTGATGATTACTTTCATGAGGAAACATATGCTGAAAAAGATAAAATCAAGTGTGTCACTAATCATTTAGTGGATAGAGCATCTCTTTGGTGGACCGTGGTTCGTAAGAGCATAGATTGTCCCACTACCTGGGAGAGTTTCAAGAAGAAGTTCATGCAGAATTTTCTTCCTCCACAATTCCATGAAAAAGCCATAAAGCAATGGGACCTTCTTCAGCAAAAGAGATCGTGAGCCTATTCCTCAGTACACCGAACGCTTTGGAAATGCATTACTCCAGTTACACATGCTTGAAGACGTACCTGAAGCGACTCACAAGCACAAGTATATGTCTGGATTACTTGGGCATTACTACGATGAAGTCAATATGTTCAAGCTTGCAACTCTTGAAGATGCAATTTCTTTAGCTCATGACACTGAAGACAAGCTTCGAGGAAGAGACAAGCGTCCACAACAATTAAATGGTAACTATGGATCTAAGCAATTCAATTCAAATTTTAGAAGATTCAATTAAGGTCGATTTCCTTCATCATCTTTCCGTAAGTCTTGGGCAAAACCACCTGCTTTGCCATCGAATACCAATCAAAACCCTAAGCCAACTTCACAGCCAAATCTTAATATTCCTAAACTTCCTGCCATTGCAAACAATGTATCTAAAGCCAAACCTATAGTGTGTTACAAATGCCATCAACCTGGACATCTACCAGCCAATTGCCAATCGAAGAAGCCACCTGTCCATATCAACTATCTTGGAGCAATGGAAGATGAAGAACGTGAAGAAATGCCTAACTTCACGGAAGATGAAGACAATATTACTACTCCTTCGGATACTTTACCAGGTATGCCAACTCCACATTCTTTGTTGACAATGAAATGTTTAGTGCATGGAAAAGAAAAGATCATTTTGCATGATGATGATAGTACACATGATTTTATTTCTGCAAAGTTACTGAAAGAATTGAAATTACAAACTGTTCCTACGCATTATCGCATTAAAGCAGCATTCTTAAGCACAAGTATAATGGAACACAAGAGGTGCATGACTTAGAAATTCAAATTGGTGAATACACTGAAAGAAGGAATTTTCTAGTTGTACCATTACAGTCCAGTGATATTATTTAAGGTATGCCTTGGATATTTATTTATTATTTTGTATGCGCATGGGCGCAAGGTTATGATATTTGTATTTGGACATTGTATTGGGTACGCGTGACTCTTTGGGCGCCTGCCCATTAGCTTTATTCCTATTTTGTGCTAAAGCAAACTCAAAAGCCAAAAGCGTGCTATTTTGTAATTTGGGCTATTATTTGAGCTTGAAGATGATTAATACATAAAATACATGCTTTGTGGAGCGCTCACACAAGGCATGGGGGGAGATTGCACCCAATTGGTCTCTTGTTCATGTCGTGCACGCTTTTTACCTTGAGTTTTGTGCAAAAAGTAGAGTTCTTTGGTTCTTGGGGACCTTCCGGCATTCACTACGCGAGCATACCGCATTCGATCTGCGCAACAATCATCCAGCGAATAAGTAGCCCACTATGAACCTATCCCAAGAGCTGTATCTACTCTCAAGGAGGAGGAAGCATCATGTTTGAATGATGAGAAGAAAGTTTACCAACGTGTAATCACACCAAACACAATATTAGTGAGTTTGGGAATCTCCCAATTCCCATTTTTTGAATACTCAAAAGGTGGCATTGACAGATGATTTTTAATGCCGAGAAGTGCTTAAAAATAACCAAAAATTACGAATATTAGGGGGAAAAATAGACTTCGTCGAATGTGGCGGTGGCAATTAGTACGATTTTAAGTGGCAAGTCCCTAAAGCACTAGTGCTAATTTTCATGGGAAATCAAATGATGGCGGATGGCTGAGCTGGAGTTTTCCTAGGTGCAAAACGATGTCAGGAATCCAATGCAAGTCTCAGATCTCAATTCCGAGGTCGTTTGATTCTCCATTTAATCCCCGCAAGATTTGAAGTTGTGAAGTGGCTACTGGAATTGGAAACTGAGAAGAGCGTGACGGGCCCCAGATTTGTAGATTTTGATGCCACGGAACCATCCGTCTAGACGGATCTCGAATCCGATGTTGTTTGCCCCTCCAAAAGCGAAAAAACCACTTGCCGGAAGTGTGAAAGCAAAGCCATGAACTAGATAATTTGGGTTTTAAGCTTAAGCTCTAATTGGGAGCTTAAAAGAAGCTCACAAAATGAAACGTTGGGGAGGGAGGGGGGGTCAGTTTTTTGTGCCCCATTTTTTCCCCATTTTTTATCATTTTGTGATCTATTTGAGGTAGGAGGAACCCTCTTGGCCCTGAGATGCTTCTATCCTTCACCCTCCATCACCAAAAACGGATCAAGGAATGATACACTGAGCAAAAAAATAAAAAACGAGTCTTTCTCTCTCCTCCCTCTCTCTCCTGCATAGAGGCAATTCATGTGCAAGAAATCAAGAAGAAGAGGGGTTGAAGGATGCTTGTCTGGCTGTGATCGGATTGCTTTAAGATGAAGAGGAGGCTAAGGAAAGAGGTTCAGCATTGAAGAATGGTTGCTGGTCGGTCTGTGGGCTACCCAGAATAATCATTAAAAAACCCGCAACACGCAAGACACACGGTATGCTCCAATTTTACAAAGAAATTTGATTGCTTTTTTTGTTTCATGGTCCAAATGTTGTTCATATGCAATGAATTTTTGTTTGAATCTTGTTTACATCATGTTTGAGGGTTGTAACTACAAAAATGTAGAACCCGTAATGATTTAGAGCCGTTATTAATTCTTTAAAACCCACAAAATGTCATTTTTCAATGGAAATTAGTAGTTTTTTCGATTTTGAGTTGAAAAAAAGAAGTGGAAATGGGATAAACTCAGAGAAAATGTTAAGTTTCAGTCAAAATAATAAGCCAATGCAAATATGGATAACAAAAATATGGATAATCTATTTTCTATGAATAATAAATAGAAAAAAATAGTGAAAAATAGAGGAAATTGAGATATTCGCGCTAAAAAAATATGGAAAAATAAGATTTATGTGCATGAATGTTTGGCAAGGTTAAAGCATGAGGTCAAGCCTCAGTTTGGCCTCGTCCTTTGTGTTGTAGTACGTGTTTATTGTTTTTTACATACAAAAATGATACAAAACAACCATTTACACCTATACACCGCAACAACACCTAAACGGTGAGGGGGGGATAAAGTTTGTGCGACGATCTAATTGCTGAAAAGATAAAAATTTTGATTTTCCCTCTTTGTGCATTGCATTTAGGGATCGTTCCATAATTAAATATAGGCGACTAGTAGCACAGAAGTTACGGTGCTAGTCCCTAAAGCAACACAGCACGGAATGCTTATTTAAATTCATGAAAGGGCTATTTTTCGTACCTCACACGGCTGGTTTTTAAATCATAAAATGGTTGTGCACAATCGTCATACACCTTGCATCAAGCATGCCACGTGGTATCTCCTGGAATGTATTGCAATTGATTGATAAACTTTGACCAACGGTGAGAGAATAGGAAACCTAAGTCGTCGGTTAGACGATGCTTCAATTGGGGAAAGTTTTGTGAGGCAAATCAAAATCTCCTGGAACACTAAATTATAAAAGAGTGGAGTTTATGCGTTATGTTCTATATGTTGGAGCAATGCATCTTGGGGCCAATCCCCGAGGTGTAGAAGAGTCATAGTGGAGCTGCGGCAATTAGCCGAGAGGTGCTTCCCTATGTGTGTATTATAAGGCATTATACCTATATGTTATGGGATCTCCCTCTAAGGAGAAGGGAAGGTGAACGTTTGACTACATATCGGATACAAATGCAAAATCGTCATAAGCATTTAGTGCAAAGTGAGTTTTAGATGCTCCTGGCCTGCGAGGCCATGTGGTGGGGTTGTCTATCATATGCATGAGATCCAGCTAGTGCCATAGCCACTGCCGACCCATCTTAGGTCCCATCAGGCACCCGAATAACATGCCCATAAGTTTCTCAAAACTATATGATGTGACCTATCATTGGAAAGAGATTAAAAAATAGAAGAGCTCTCAATTTAGAGTTATAGTGTTCAAATTATGACAAATCCAAAGATTTGACCACGTCCCAAACTTATGGGAAATTTTCATATTTCCTAATATGGTGTTACCACCAAAAGAGCCATTACTATGATGGCTAATGTGGCTCTATGATTGTAGTAATTCTATACTTACAACTATTGAGAAAAATGCAGATGGACCAAGCAGGTATCAAAGAATAAAGGAGAAAAGGAAGGCTTCTCCTCACATAGTCAATATGGCCTTGATGTGGCTGAGATTATGAGAGAAGTAAAGGAGCTACTACACTTAGAAGAAGCACTTATCGATCTAGCATGGAGAGCAGCTATGCAAGTTGAGTATGACATCACAATGAAGAATGATAGTTAGAGCTAGTGGATCGACTAGAAAAGAGGAAGATTATTGGCACTAAGTAGGTATGGAAGGTAAAGTACAAGGCTAATGGGAACTTAGAAAAGTGGAAAGCCAAATTACTTACACAACAATTTTCAAGGTTGAACAATTAGATTTTCAGGAATCATTTGCTCCAATTGTGAGAATAACCACTATTTGCATAGTACTTGTAGTGGCCCCTCAGAAGAAGTGGCCAGTTTATCAAATGTATATAAAACCAATGTTCCTAAATACTGACCTTAAGGAGAAGGCATATGGGGCTTAGATACCGGAGTTTGAGGATTTCCATTTTGAGAACAAAGTTTATAAGCTAAAGAGAAGACATTATATAGGTTGAAAGAGCTCTTAAAGCATGGTACCAATGGATAGATAAATCTGTTTCAAGCTTCAATTTTGAGAGCGGAATTTTGATGCTGAGAAGTGCTTAAAAATAGCTAAAAATTACGAATATCAAGGGAAAAATATTCAATGTCGAAGGCGGCGGCTCGACCTAGGACGATTTTAAGCGTCAGAGTGCTTTAAAGGCGCCCGAGCGACACTTGTTGATTTTTGATAATTTTTCAGACTGCCGTGCGGGTTGTCAAGAGTTATCGGCCAATGCAGGATGTCAAGCCAGATGCCCAGGATTTTTCAGAGCTCGAATCGGAGCCAGGACGGGGAAATGGCCAAGGAAACGGTCAAGATATGAAAAGGTGGACACTTGGGAGGCCAAAATTGGGCATGCCTTTTGAGTTTGGACCCCCTCTCTAAAATTTTATGCATCTTATGAAGCAAAAAACGTGGAGAGAGAATGAGAGATGAAGAAAAAATGTGGAGCAACGTGGCGGCCGTTTTTTGCGCCCTCTCATGATGGAGATAGAGTATGCAGGCTGAAAGCAACCCATACAACCGATCATGGGGCTGATCTTCCCTCTCTTGGCTGGTCTTATCGCCAGTCTTCGCCCGTGAAATGGCTGTGGGAACGAAGAGATGGAAATCTAGTCTTTCTCTCTCCTCTCTCTCTCTCCTTTAAGGGCAGATTCATGTGGTGAAGAAGAAGAAGAAGAATGGATGACGGATGCTTGTCCAATGAAGACCGGATTGCTCCGTGGTTCAAGAGGAATGAAGATTGCTGATTGTGGGCTGTCATGAGCAATAATGGCTGCTGGAAATCAGTCCCGAGACATGGCAAATAAAAACCCGCAATGCGCAAAGAACGGTAATTTCATTTTTACAAAGGAAAATGATGTTTTATGCAATTTGCTTCATGAGTATTTGTTCCTATGGGATGATTATGCATTATGATGTTGCTTGCTATGAGTTTGATCAGTTTATGCTCAGAAAATCAGAAAATCATAAGTGTTGTGATTGAAATTAATGGTGTAAAACCCGTAAAACACGCGAAATAGGGGAAAATAGGGTGTTTTTGATATAAATAGAAAATATAATAAGACACACCAACTAAATTTGTATTTTTGCTGCAAATGAACCTAAGGGCCACAGCCCACAACTCATTTTTTATTTTCAATTATTTTATATTGTGAAAAATACAAGAAAAATAGGAAAAATAGAGAAAAATAGGAAAAAAATGGATTTTGAGTGCCGAAAATTAAGGAAAAATAATATTCATGTTTGTGTATGTATGGGGGGTCTGAAGTATGAGGTTTGGCCTCAGTTTAGGCCTACCTTTATGTTTTAGTGAGTTTTTATTGCTTTTCATACAATAAAAAACATGGAAATGAACCCTAAACCGATCAATAATGCACAATCTAAACGGGTGAGGGGGTAGAGTGTATAAAAGGTGTTTAAATGCTGAATGAAATGATGAAAATCTTGATAGTTTTTATGCATACCATTTAGGTTGATCGATAGTTAAAAATTAAGGATCTAGTAGCACGAGGGTCTCCTCGGTGCTAGGTTCATGCAACGCCGCATACGAGCGATAGTCAAAATCATTGAACGAATGCTTTTACACTAAGCACAATGCTGATTTTATATTGTTTGTGCACTAAACCATTCGCATTATGCACTATGCATGGTTCATGGTATCGAAGGAAAATCTCTTGGACTGCATAGCAATTGTTTTCTTAGGACTTTGACCCACGATTGAGAGTGTGGGTTTATCCCTTGCCGTAGAGGGTCGGTTTCCTAAGGGACTGTGAAGTGAAGAAGCATGGTATATCTCCTGGAAATACGAGAAATATAAAAGATAGGAGTTTCTGCTTGTTTGTGTTATACGTTTAGCAGCACATCAAAGGGCGAATCCCTGCGATGTAGGAGAGCTGCAGTGGGGCTCTGACTATTAGTCGGTGAAGTGCCTCCCATATGTGTGTGATCGTGGCATTGCCAATGTATAAGGGTTCTCCCTTTAAGGAGTTTTAGGGAAACGTTGGACTATGAACTATAAACGCATAAATTAAGCTTTAGGGCAGTGTGTCCCTTAGCATTAGATTGACGCTCCTGGTCCGCGAGACCATGAGGGTGTTTGTGTCTCATGAGCATGAGGTCCAGCTAGTGCCATCGCGAGTGCCGGCCCATTTTTAGGTCCCATCAGTGGTGCGTTTGCCGGGAGCTGCCTATAAGTGGCGGCTTTCGAATCTAGGGTTTCAAGGGACCCTAAATTATCCATAAAATGGGGTTTGTTCAAGGATGGAAAAACTTGGCTTTCCCCATACAAAACTTACTAATGGACTTAGTTAGTTATGTAGAGCATGAGTCCTCTGCAGAAGATAATTTATGTGATGAAAAGAGTAGCCCATTAGTGGTTACCCCATCCTCTAATACGATGGCATGGGTGGAGGTTCGCCTTGGTGTGGTCTCTACCCAAGAGAAATCATGTTTAACCATCCATCAACCTAGAGAGCATGAAACAAGCATGTTGGAAACTAGGGTAGTTATGGCATCAACAAGTCATCATGCTAAAGCCATGATGCCATGGGAAAGTGCGGATATACGATGGAATATGCTTGTGGTTGAAACATCCCGTGTAATGGGCCACCATGATGACATAGTAGGCATCACAAGGATGTTAGAAGCCCTAGCTATCAAGGGAAAACCGTTGCTTAAAAGGCACGGTTCCGAAGTTTTATGAAGTGGTAATGATAAATCTGCTTTAGATAAGGGCCAAAAGCTCTTATATAAAATCGTTATGGACTTTCCTTTTAAAGGGAAAGGTATGGAAGACCCTCTAAGAGGGGATCGAAATGACATGTTGAAACTTATATGACTCCCTAGACCACTCAGTGAGTTGGTAGAAAGGGATGTCAATGAGGATATTAACCCCCCTACACCGGAAAGGGTGGGGATGGAAGAGGTTAAAGATCCTAAGAGGCTAGACCCAAATCATGGTGAATATGAAGATTTTAATGACCCGGTGTTGATCCCAAAAGGAAGGACTAAATGTCCTCCTCTTTATAGGGATCTCCCAGTGTTTTATGGGTTGCCAGATGAGGATCCAATGATTCATTTAAGAGAATATGACCTAACTTGCATTGCAAGTGGGTTCGACGATATACATCGGATACTCGTATTCCCAAGTACCCTAAAGGGAGAGGCAAGGAAATGGTACTGGAGCCTCCCAAGAGGGTCGATCAAATCATTTGAGGAGTCTTGTGATAGATTTCTAGATGAGTATGAAAAGAAGCTCCCTATGATTCAGGTCTTAGGGCAGCTTATGCAGTTTAGACAAGAGTCTTATCTTTCTGTTAAAGAGTATACTAGAGCCTTTGATAGTACTCTTAGGCTTTGGCCAAGAAGAGCCAATGCATTACCAAATGATGTGCTATGTGAGCTCTTTTTGAATGACTTAGAGATCAATATGCAAATCCAAGTGGGACTGCAGAATCCTAAGTCGTTAAGGGAAGCAAAAATGCAAGCCATTGATTATGAGGGTCATATTCAGAGATGTTTGGAAAATTTTTGGAGTTTTCCCCGCTCAGTACAAGTGAATCCTAGCTTCCAACAATTTCTGCAAGGAGATAGCTCACTTGTTGATACCAAGGTAGCCTATGAGGGGAACCTTGGTGGCCAAAATCTCAAAGCAGAAAATGGCCATCCTATGAGTAGTAATGACATGCCTCTCAGTGAACAGGTTCTAAGCCATGTAAGTCCCATTAGGGCTTGCAACACTTCTACAAGAGATAGTTGTGATGGAAATATGGATCGCATCAATGGGCCTATGAGTGTTGATAAGAATTCTGTGTGTGGTTCTAATTTTGTTGCTAGTAAGGCTCTTGAGAGACCTTTGGTGTTAGAATCATGCTTCCGGGTGGATGTTGTTCCCTCCAGTGAAAGCATGGTTCTTATGGAAGAAAATTTGCAGTATGGACGTAAACAAGTAAAGACATCTTTTGTAAAGAGGATGCAAAATGCTAAAAGTCCACCTGTGCTTCACAAAGTTCGTAAGGATGTGAGGCCATTTGGCCATAGGGATAAGTTTGCCTTGAGTTTGTCAGAACAGTGCAGCAAATTGAGGGAATGCAAGAATATTAAGGGAAATGTGAGATGGGTTTGGAGACCCAAAATCTCCAAAAGTATGGCAGGAGTGTCGGATGCAAGGCCAAGGATCCCATCTGGATATATTCTGTTGAACCCCCAAGAGGGTAAGATTGGATATACATCTGACCATATACACTGCCTTGGGATACACCCATGTGATGTGCTTAGGCTTGAAGTTCTACCTAGTTTGGGTCGCAGCATTGATTTAAGTGAAAACCCAAATAGGGGAGGTTCGAATGAGTACAAAGCTATGATTCTTTCTCCCAAAGGAGCCACTTAGCCGCTTGAACGATCAGTTTATTCAGATTACAATAAATGTAGGACATGCGAGCCCACTGAGGCCGTTCATTCAGCTCATAGTGCCCAAGAAGGGATCGGCCTTATTTATGAGTTATTTGTGGAAAGGCTTGGACTTGTATCTCTACAAAAAAAAAAAAACTAAGATAAAAAAATACAAGATCAAGCTTTTAGCTAACTTGCATGAGTAGCATGGGGTTAGTCCGACCTATTATATGCTATCCTTGGCGCCCTCGGTACTCTGATAAGGTGTGATGTGTATGCCAAGGACATCAGTATTACGTGGACTAAAATGACCTATCTAGTTTTAAGCTAGGAAGGCTAGCTACTTTGAATATTACATCTAGATTTTGTTAGGCCAAGAGGGCCATTTGTCTGTTTAGTACGGGTGCGGTTAATGGTTTCTTGTTTGAGTTTTGTGCTAGACAGGTTTGAAGAAGAGCTTGGAAGGAGCCTTTTGTTGTGTGGAAGCTTTTTGTGGCCCTATCCAGGTGATATCTCTCCTTTATGAATATTGTGGTTGTTGTGCTATATGTGTTTGTGTACTTGTAGGGGATTTTCGTTTCTTATTGGGGACCGGCGTCCAAGGCATGAAGTCCCAGGTTTAGGTTAAGTATGTCTGAGGGAGGTTTGAGTAGTCGTTGCCTCCTATAAAGACATTGCTAAGCATCAAAATACCTATTTTAGACGGAAGTCCTAGTGGCCCTGTTCTGCTAGCCTGCTTGGCAGCTGTTCTAGGAGTTCTTGTTAGTTGTGAGGCAATTAGAGAAGCCTGTCGAAGGAAAAAAAAAGATGATAAAGAAAAAGAAACCCTGAATATCTTAAAGACAATAAATATATACAAAGGTGTGTAAAAAGGGGTTCTAACCCCTATCAAATAAAAGAAAAGAAAAAAAACTTTATATGCAGTTGATCATTGCCTAGCGAAGGCCTGGTAGGTTCTTGGGGACGAGTTAGACCTAGGGCCGATGCCTTGTCTTCCTAGGGGTGGCATCTTGCTGGAAAAGAAGAAATTAAGGAAGGTTGGAGCGAAAATAAAAGTAAGCATCAGAAAAGGATTAAGTGTCGCCTTGCGAGGGCTTGGTAGGTTCTTGGGTACTGAGACAGGACCTGAGGCCGATGCCCTGTTCTCCTTGGGTCACTATGCTCAGCTCCCTCCTTTTTACATACCCGAGTATGAAACATAAAAAACCTGAAAGAAGAAATGTGCTACAAGAAAATACTTCTTGATCAGGCTATAGGAGTCCTCGTCTAGTAGGAGCTCTTGGTTGTGTTGTCCTTAGTTAGGTAGGTAGTTCAGACCACCACTTAGGGCAACCTCTTTGATAGGGTTTTTAGTTTGGTCGTGTTGGAGTGGTTGGTTAGTGATTAGCTTCGAACCTTTTATCAGATTATGCTAGGCCTACTCCTTGTGGATGTCATGCCTTGGTTTTGTCAGGGGGTAGGGTGAGCATTGTGCTGTGTTTAGTATGTATCTATTTTGTATCAGCTTGATGCTTCCTTTGGTTGTTTTGTGCAGATCTACTATGGGATTCGACGGGCTGAGTCGCCCTATCCTGTGGTCGCCAATGAGAGCAGAATTTTGATACTGAGAAGTGCTTAAAAATAGCTAAAAATTAGGAATATCAAGGGAAAAATATTCAACGTCGAAGGCGGCGGCGACCTAGGACGATTTTAAGCGTCAAAGTGCTTTAAAGGCGCCCGAGCGACACTTGTTATTTTTTGATAAATTTTCAGACTGCCGTGCGGGTTGTCAAGAGTTACCGGCCAATGCGGGACGTCAAGCCGGACGCCCAAGATTTTTCAGAGCTCGAATCGGAGCCAGGACGGGAAAATGGCCAAGGAAACGATCAAGATATGAAAAGGTGGACACTTGGGAGGCCAAAATTGGGCATGCCTTTTGAGTTTGGACCCCCTCTCTAAAATTTTATGCACCTTATGAAGCAAAAAACGTGGAGAGAGAATGAGGGATGAAGAAAAAACGTGGAGCAACATGGCGGCCGTTTTTTGTGCCCTCTCATGATGGAGATGGAGTATACAGGCTGAAAGCAACCCATACAATCGATCATGGGGCTGATCTTCTCTCTCTTGGCTGGTCTTATCGCCGGTCTTCGCCCATGAAATGGCTGCGGGAATGAAGAGATGGAAATCTAATCTTTCTCTCTCCTCCCTCTCTCTCCTTTAAGGGCAAATTCATGTGGTGAAGAAGAAGAAGAAGAATGGATGACGGATGCTTGTCCAATGAAGACCAGATTGCTCCATGGTTCAAGAGGAATGAAGATTGCTGATTGTGGGCTATCATGAACATTAATGGCTGCTGGAAATCAGTCCTGAGACATGGCAAATAAAAACCTGCAATGGGCAAAGAACGGTAATTTTATTTTTACAAAGGAAAATGATGTTTTATGCAATTTGCTTCATGAGTATTTGTTCCCATGGGATGATTATGCATTATGATGTTGCTTGCTATGAGTTTGACCAGTTTATGCTCAGAAAATCAGAAAATCATAAGTGTTGTGACTGAAATTAATGGTGTAAAACCCGTAAAACACGTGAAATAGGGAAAAATTGGGTGTTTTTGATATAAATGAAAAATATAATAAGACACACCAACTAAATTTGTGTTTTTGCTGCAAATGAACCTAAGGGCCACAGCCCACAACTCATTTTGTATTTTCAGTTATTTCATATTGTGAAAAATACAAGAAAAATAGGAAAAATGAGAAAAAATAGGGGAAAAATGGATTTTGAGTACCGAAAATTAAGGAAAAATAAGATTCATGTTTGTGTATGTATGGGGGGTCTGAAGTATGAGGTTTGGCCTCAGTTCAGCCCTACCTTTATGTTTTAGTGAGTTTTTATTGCTTTTGATACAACAGAAAACATGGAAATGAACCCTAAACCGATCAATAATGCACAATCTAAACGGGTGAGGGGGTAGAGTGTATAAAAGGTGTTTAAATGCTGAATGAAATGATAAAAATATTGATGGTTTTTATGCATACCATTTAGGTTGGTCGATAATTAAAAATTAAGGATCTAGTAGCACGAGGGTCTCCTCGGTGCTAGGTTTATGCAACGCCGCATATGAGCGATAGTCAAAATCATTGAAAGAATGATTTTGCACTAAGCGCAATGCTGATTTTCTATTGTTTGTGCACTAAACCATTCACATTATGCACTATGCATGGTTCATGGTATCGAAGGAAAATCTCCTGGACTGCATAGCAATTGTTTTCTTAGGACTTTGACCCACGATTGAGAGTGTGAGGTTATCCCTTGCCGTAGGGTAGAGGGTCGGTTTCCTAAGGGACTGTGAAGTGAGGAAGCATGGTATATCTCCTGGAAATACGAGAAATATAAAAGAGAGGAGTTTCTGCTCGTTTGTGTTATATGTTTAGCAGCGCATCAAAGGGCGAATCCCTGCGATGTAGGAGAGCTACAGTGGGGCTCTGACTATTAGTCGGTGGAGTGCCTCCCATATGTGTGTGATCGTGGCATTGCCAATGTATAAGGGTTCTCCCTTTGAGGAGTTTTAGCGAAACGTTGGACTATGAACTATAAACGCATGAATTAAGCTTTAGGGCAGTGTGTCCCTTAGCATTAGATTCACGTTCCTGGTCTGCGAGGCCGTGAGGGTGTTTGTGTGTCATGAGCATGAGGTCCGACTAGTGCCATAGCCAGTGACGGCCCATTTTTAGGTCCCATCAAATTTTAAAAGATATGCCTCAAATGCTAACTTCTATGTTTATAAGGATACTGAAAAGTCTACAATGATTGTCCTATATATGGACAATCTTTTTATTACATGCGACTATGAAGATGTGATCCATCGAACTTGAAAGGCCTTGAGCTTTGAGTTTGAAATGATAGACTTGGGTTTGTTGCACTATTGTTTGGGGATTGAAGTTTAGCAAGACTTGGCAAAATTTTCATCTGTTAGAAAAATTATGCATTGGAGGTCTTAAAAGCATTTGGCATGACTCGAGTATAAGGATATAGCTACAGCTATAGAGGTCAATGTGTGAAGTTATCCATAGAGGATACATCAATACTAGTAGACATTGGAAGGTACAAGAGATTGGTCGTCAATCGCATCTATTTATGCAATACTATGCTAGATATTTGTTTTGTAATTGGTGTTTTAAGAAAGTCCTCAAAAGAACCGCGAGAAAGTCATTGGAAAGTTGGGTTGCAGTGGGTGCTTCGATACTTGAAGGGAAATCTTGACTATGGTATCACACGTATGGTTTTAGAAGTTCTCATATAGGGAGCTGTGACTTAGACTAGGTAGGCCAGAGTGGTTCCAAGAAATCCATTTTTTGATATAATTTCTCTTTGGGCTTAAGAATCTTCTCTTGGACCAGTATGAACTAACCAACAATGGCCTTGTCTTCACCAAAGTATATTATAAGAAAGCTTGTTTTGCTCCCGAGGAGTCAACCTTATAGAACATGTAAGATACCATGTGAGTTCAAAAGAAATACTATTATATTTAGTAAAATTTATAGGATTATATTTACAAAAGGGAGTTTCAAATTATAATTTTAAAAAAATCTATAAGTTTAGTAAAGTAAAAGGGGTCATTTGAAGACCTTATAGCATGTAAAGAAATGGTATTTCTTAATATCCTTTAAACACACATTATATAGATGATTTCTTATAGGCAGACCTCCTGTAGTTTTGTTGCATGTGAAGAAATATGGTTAACTTGGAGGATCCTATGGCATATACAAGTACATGATGAAGATCCAATAGTGATAAGATGTGGCAATGAGAGTTGCATCGCCATTTCCAAATATCTAGTTTTCCATGCACACACCAAACACATTGAGATCTAGTATCACTATGTTTGTAGCTTGATTGAGTATGAGATAGTAGAGATTTTCTGTTGTCCAATAAAGGAGAATGGAGCAAATGTCTTCACTAAAGCTCTTACAAAGGATCTACTTTAAATTCATCTTTAGAGACTCAGCATTGGGCTGAGGATGTAGTTCACCTACAAGTGGACATTGAAGAGGATGTTAGGTGTGCTCAATACCCCACCCTCATAAGATGCCACTAATGATCCATGGTGCTCTAAGTTGTAAGGCCCCCTTTATGAGAAGAAGCCATGTGTGGGCCCAAACTACAAAATAGGGGTCCCTAATAACTTAGACTATTGTGGTGTAGGCAGTAAATTTTAGAATCGACTCAACAATATCAAAACCCATAAAGTTGTGGTCCCATGGATATGATGTTAGTCCCACTGGTGTAGGTGATGAAATATGAGAAGTAGCAAGGTGGTTATGATAGGCTAGCCAATTGGAGGAGCAAATGATCATGTGGAGGCACTTTGACTTGTGAGATAGAGGGGAGAAGGGATGGTAAATGGAATATTCCCTAGCTAATTAAGGAGGGTTCATAATATGGTCAGACATACTGATCAAACTACCTTCCTGGGATATAGAAGGAACACCCCTCCCAACCCATCACCAACCTATCTTTCACCTAGTCACAATTCTTTTAGCAAGTCTTAAGATATTTACTTATCATCTATCTGGATCATCATCTAAGCTTCACAGTGGAAGTGCATGGGTGTTTCTTTGGAATTCACAAAGTCACTGTTCTTCTCATATTTATTGTGTAGTTTACTCCTTACTCAGATTCTATCAGCTATGCCATGTAATTATACATAGTAAAGCTTACCATGAGCCTCCTATTTCTTGAAGATTGACTCAAACACAATCTATGGGACTCATTTATAGTAAGGATTAGCAAGTATGCTTGAAAATTTCATGGATTGAAGATGTTCTTGTTTTATGAAGCCATTATGAGAAAGGATTTTGGGGTTAAGAGAGAACGAGCTGTCCAGAAAGGGCTTCGTCGAAATTGATGGGAGTGACTTCATTCTTCAAAAAAGCCTTCATAGAGGAACCACCTACATTAAAAGGAAATACATCCATTGGATCATAGAACTCTTTATTTCCAGCTTCATCATCTTCATGTGGCTCCTCAACTATAGGTAAATTTGATACTTGAAAGAGTTCACTCTCATTCACTTCATCATTTGATCCTTCTTCTATGATCATGCTACATAAATCCCACTATTCTCTTTGTTGGATTTTTGCTACCTTAATTGATTCTTCTTCTAGGGATTTAAGGAAATCTTTGATCTCCCTAAGGTAGTGTTGAAGGACCTCATCTTCGTGGTGATTACCTAAAGCTCTCACAATCACCAAGCATGCATTGGCTACTAGCTCTTGTATCTTCCTCTTGGTTGATGCCTTCTTTATTTCATTCTCCTTTAGTGATTGCCATGATGCTCTCTTGGTAATGCAACTAGTTGTCCTCCAGTGATTTGATGGTCTCTACCTTGCTCCCATGCTCAAATCATTTTGGCCAAAAAGCTCTTGTCATCTAGGAAGGAGACATTGAGATGAAAGGGGAGAGGACCTTGATTGTTTCCACAATGTGCACACAACTAGCACTAGGTGGAAAATGATCATAGACTATTAGACCTTCTAGAAGAAATTAATTAATAGTTCAACCTAGCCACCGTGCTTCATTAGAGATGTAGAGCCTATCAAGCTTGGTCCCTCTTCATGTAGGCTCCATGTGCATGTTATGCCAAGTGCTAGGACTACAAGATCTTCTAGTTCATAGGATGATTCTAGAAGTTGCCAAGTGCCCCTTTATCTGGCTCTGATTGAGCCTTTCCGATCCAATCTATTACCATCTCTGTTGTCATGTTCCAATCTCCTCCACTCAAATGATTCTTTCCTTATACTTACTTTGAGAAAATCTCGTTGCTTTGCTCTGGTTGTGCTGAGTAATAAGTAGCATACATTGAGTAAATCGTTAGCTTCTCATTACCTATCTTTGCTCTAAATCCAATGTAACTACCATCTCCTACCATGAATGCCATCCTAGATTCAAGAAGGTCGTGCACTTGAAGTATTGTGCCTTCGCTCCCTCTTGCAGCAATATAAGAAAATGTCACATAGAAGTCTAGGACTTGGAAAGCCTTACATGGATCCCATCCAACTTAACTTAATGTTGGGCTATACATATAGTCTTGTCTTTTGTATTGTCCCATAGACTATTAGTTTTCTAAAATTAGAGGCTAACCCCCTCATGTTCCATGTGCAAAACTTGATTTTGAAAGAAAGCTATGGTCTCTCCTCCTAGTGTATCTGATTGGTCTAATATCTCATGGTGTTGGATATGAGCATAGAAGTTATGATCCACCAATGGTATGCATGCAATATGCTTGATGGAAGGCTTTTATTGGTCTTCTTAGTGCTTCCTTTTCTATCCATGCAAAAGTAATATTTGGACAGGTGGCTATCATGGCATACATAAGATTGTCCACTGCGGATGCATAGGGAATCTTGGCCATCTCATCCCTATGCTCATCTATTTGTGGACAATCAGCCTATGATACCTTCATATGAGAAGGAAATGGACATCCAATAGGCTTTACTTCCAATAGGCAATGGACATCTAATGTACTCTCTTTGTGTGATAGATAGAGTAGTCCTTGATGCCTATCACGCATAATGTGCATACCAAGAATATGAGAGGCATGTCCCAGATCTTTCATCTCAAAGCTCTTCTTGAGCTAAGATTCAAGAGCATCCAACTCATCATGAGCTTTCCCTACCAAAAGCATTTCATCCACATAGAGTACCAAAATCAATAAACATCCATCATAGGATTTCTTCGTGTACAAGCAATGATCCATAGCACTATGGCTATAGCTCTATATGGCATAAATGCATCAAACTCATGATACCATTCCCTAGGTGCCTGCTTCAAGCCATAAAGACTTTTCTCAATCTACACACTAGGTGTTTCCTGCCAAGCTTTGCAAAGTCCTTAGACTACTCCATGTAAATCTCATCATGCAAGTCCTCATGTAAGAACGTCATCTTGATATCTAACTGATACATGTCTAAGTCAAGTTGTGCAACCAAAGCTAAGACTAAGCGTAGGGTGGTCATCTTAACCACAAGAGAGAATACCTCATCAAAGTCAACACCATGCTCCTACTTAAAACCCTTTGCTACCAATATGTCCTTGTATGCTGGCCTAGGGTGTCTAGGGGTACTTTTCAACTTGTACAGCCACTTGCAAGGCAAATCTCTCTTGCCACTAGGCAAGGAAACCAAATCCCATGTACAATTCTTATGCAACAAGTCAATCTCAAACTGCATAGCCCTCTCCAGGAGTGACTGCCACTCCTGCATATAGCCTCATCATAGGTGAGAGGATCTCTTGCATCTATAACCAAGACATAATTTATGGAGGGCTCATAGCGGTTAGGAGGTTGTCTATCTATAGTAGAATGCTTCAATGTAGGCTGTGCTGCCTCTCCAATATCCTGTCTAACATTGTGTTTATCCTTGGGCACATGGAAAAAGGCCTCACATCCAAAGACACACAAATGAGCATATGAGGGAGGCTTTCCTGTCCATATCTCCTCTGCAACCTAGAAGTGAATACCACTGCAAGGTGACTTGTTAATGAGATGCACAGTAGTAGAGACTGCCTTAACCCAAAAATGCTATTGTAAGCCTGCTTGGCTAAGCATACTACGGACCCTCTCCTGAATAGTCCTATTGATACACTCAACCATACCATTCTGCGGAGGGGTGTAAGGAGCAGTCAACTGACGCTTAATACCCTGCTCATCACAAAACTACTTAAAATCACGTGAGACATACTCGCCCCCATTATGTGCCCTTAAGCATATGTCCTTAGGCATTTCAGCCTATGCCCAGACTAGTTCTCGGCTAAAGCAAGGCAATGGTGAAATACTACCAAGACATCAGACTTCCTGCTTTATGGGATAAGCCCAAACCTTACATGAAAAGTCATCAATAAATGTAACAAAGTACTTCACACCCCCCAGTGACTAATAGGGCATGGGTCCACAAACATCAGAATACACAAGAGCCAATGGCTCACCTATGTGTGACATACCAGAATTATGTAAATTCCAAGTATGCCTGCCATATAAACAATGATCACACGACTCAAAATGCGAGTAGTCAAAAGGCGGGATATACTAAAAAAAAAGTACAAAGCATTTTTATTCCTTTAAGAGACATATGCCCCAAACAAGCATGCCAAAGAGATACATGTGGGATAGAACCCACTCCCAAAACATGATCAAGAGTAGAACCAGATAATACAACTAAGGGATAGAGGCTGCCAGACTTGGCACCTCTTGCAAGGACAAGTCTACCATGAGTTATCTTCCATACAAAATCACCAAAGCATAAATGATAACCTGCACCATCAAGCTACCCAGCACACAGAAGGCTTTTAGTCAGTGTAGGTACATGACGTACATTATGCAGAATAAGAGTGCTACTAGAGGGAAACTATAGAGTGACATCACCAATGCCAACAATAGTAAGAGAACGATCATCACCTAAGCGCACAATACCAAATACATTGGGATAGATATGAAACCACTCATGGTAGGGGATCACATGAAAATACACACCCGAATCCAAGAGCCAACACTATGCATAAATAGACAACTGAGAGGCATCACATGAAGAGGATGTTAAGATGTAGTCACCATCGGACTCCTTAGGCTGCATGACACTTATATTCTCAATCTTTACGTTGGACTTTGCAAGTATAATGCTGCGATCATTGGATTTCTCTTGTCCTTTTTCTTTTCCTTTTTCTTTGCGCTTGTCATCATGCATCTTATGGCACTGTGGTTGTATGTGTCCTTCTTTCTCACAATAATGGCATGTAAGATCAAACTTACGTCATGGGACTTGCTGCATCCACCATGTGACTTAGATCGGGACTTCTGAGAGTCCTTCCCATGACCATCATTATCTTTATTTCCACTTCTGCCACCTCTAATGGATAAATCATGTGAACTGTGGGAAGCATCATTGTTTTTCTTGTTGATTTCTTCAGTCAAAAGAGCACTCTCTACATCTTGCAATTTCAGCCCATCAAGTTTGTTGGTACAGATCGCAGTGCGAAATACATCCCAAGACTTAAGTAAAGTGCCAAGTAGAAACAAAGGATGCAGATTATCTTAAAACTCAATACCTTGTTGAAGTAGATTCTTCATGATAGAATGAAATTGGCTAAAGTGGTCAAACAATGGGGTCCCCTCCTGCATGCAGAGATCCATCAACTGTTTAAGCAAATACATTTATGAAGTAGGCTCTGGTTTGCATAAACTTCCTAAATCTTTTCCCATAGATTCCATGCACTCTGATCTTCATCTTCAACAACATTATTATGGACCTCTTCAGAGAGTGATAAAATGATATTGGACTTGCATAGTGTATCCAAATCAGCCCAATCATCATCATCCATATTCTTGGGTTTAATACCTTTGTTTCTTAGTGTCTTAATTTGCAGTTTCTATACCAAAAACTGCCATATTTGAGATTTCTAGTAGCCATAGTTGGTGTCATCCAACTTGGCAATGTTAAGCAAAGTCATATCTTTGAGATGACCAGTCATAATGAGTCAAACAGAGGCAAACTATGCAGAAAAAAACATGCTGTAATTAGCAGTTAACATGCCAAAACCATTGTCAAAAGAAGATGAAAATAAGAGAAACTGCTCTGACCAGCTGTCCACTAAATAGTACCAAGAGTACATCAAAAGGACATGATTAAACTCAATAAATACATCACAGTACACACAAAATAGCTTACTGTAATAAATGATAGCAGTGAGTAAATGAGAGCAAACATTGAGCTAATAGAGATCAATGACAACTGTGACTGCCAAGTCCAATCCTACATCAAGCAAGCATAAGAGAGGCACTATGACAGAAAATGAACATGAGCTAAATGCCTAAATGTGTAAAGAGAGTTCGTCAGTACAATCCATACATCTCTTGAGTATAATAATCAAGATGTACACACCACTGGTAAGATTTGACAAAGGCTGGTGTATGCTCAATGAAGACGGATCAAAACAACTCATAAGCATCCAAGAGTGTACATGGAAGCTTATGGGACCTAAAATGGGCCGGCACTGGCTATAGCACTAGTTGGACCTCTGACATGCACAAGACAACCCCACGGCCTCACAGTCAAGGGTGTCTACAGGACACATTGCCCTGCCATCTTATGTACATTTTGCATTTGTATCGTGTTATGTAGTCCAACCCTTAACCTTCTCAGACTCAAAGAAAGACCCTACATATTTTGGTGTAATTCACCATGTAGAACAACATAGGAGGCACCCCTCGGCTGATTGCCGCGGCCCCACTACTACGACCCTCCTACACCTTGGGGATTGGGCCCTCGATGCGTTCCTAACACATATAACACATACAAAATAGACTCCACTCTTGGTACCAATATTATATCATTCCAAGAATGTACCAGTCCTCACTTACTTGTCCCCTTGGATCAACTCTCTAGACCTACAGTTTGGGTGCCTCACTCTCTCCAGCGTGGGTCATTTATACTTCAACCAAGTGCTATGCATACCAAGAATAGATACCATGTGTATATGATTCTTACAAGAGTGAACGCTTTATTTTGTGCACAAACAATTATGGTATGAAATCAGCCTATGTGTCGTGCAAAAATAGTCCTTTTAATGAATTTCTGCTAATACACAATTCTTCGTTGTAGGAACCTAGCACCAAGGCAAACCTTGTGCTGCTAGATCTATTATTTTCAAATAAACCGCATCCTAAATGTTATGCATAAAAAGAACAATCAAACTTTGTATTATTTCAATGCTTAAACTATGGTAAAACATCATCCTCCCCCTCACCGTTTAAATTTTGTTACGGTGCATAAGTGTACGGGTTTTTTAATGTCATTTTTTGTATGTAAAAGCAATAAATACGCATGTTAACACAAAGGACAAGGCCAAACTAAGGCTTAATCTCATGCTTCAGCCCCATCAGACATTCACATACATATATCTTATTTCTCCATTTTTTTGAACGCAAAAAACTCATTTTTTCCATTTTCTTCTATTTTTTCTTTTAAAAAATAGAAAATAGGTATTTTTTGGTTTTTTTAAAAGACTAATCATTGGAACTAAAACTCAATATTTTTCCTTATTTTATCCCATGTCCACTCATTCCCCCCACTCAAAATCAAAGAAACTATCTATTTCCATCAAAATTAGTGTTTTTTTGGGTTTTAAAAATTTATAATTGCTATATATCAATATGGGTTCTGCATAACAGTGATTGTAGCCCTAAAAAATAATGCAAGGAATATTCAAATAAAATTTCAGCCCATGCGCACACCATTTAGACCATGAACGATAAAAAACAAGAAAAATTCTTTCATAAAATAGAGCATACCACCTTTTTGCGTGTTTCGGGTTTCTTGAATAATTAATTGGGACTTTGTATCAACCCGCCAACCATGGATTTCAGCATAGATCTTTACCCTTCAGTGTCCTCCACCTCTTGGAACAATCTGGTGCCTCTCGAACAAGCATCCATCACCCGATTCTCTTCTTGATTCTTGCCACATGAAGTGCCTCTTAAGGGGAGAGAGAGGGAGGAGAGAGAAGTATTGGTTTTTTATCTCCACAACTAGGTAGCCATTTGATGTGCAGAAGCAAGCAATAGGGAGCAAATATTGAATGAAGATCAGCGATGTAATCAGTTGAGGGGGTTGCTTTCAGGCTCTCTAACCCCGCCTCCTCCACAAACGAAATGATGGCACGTGGAAAAAAAATGGCCCCCCTTCATCACAATTTTCATTTTAGTTGGGCTCCCTAAAGGGAGCCCTAAGGGAGCCCCCAAAAGGCATGTCTTTTGGCCCCCCTAAAGTCCTTTCCCATTTGCCATTTTGGGCTTGGCCTCCCAGGCATCCCCATTTCGCAGTCTGAAAATTCCTAGGCATTCGTCTTGAAGTCCTTCACTGTCGGACATCTCCCAAGGTCTCGTTTGACATGCCAAAAATTTATGAAACTTCACCAACTGTTGTCCAGTGGGTCTTTTAAGCACTTTTGGGCATTGCTGCTTAAAATTGTACTGATTGCAACTGCCACCTTTGACGAAGTCTATTTTTTCCCTAAAATTTGGAAATTTTGGCTATTTTTGAGCACTTCTCAGCATAAAAAATCATCGTCTGTTTTTAAGCAGTTCTTGCCATAAAAAATCATCTGTCATTGGTGACCACGGGATAGGGCGACTCAACCCATTGAATCCCATGAACAGATCTGTACATACACACAACCACAAAGAGCATCAAGTTGATACAAAATAGATACACAACAAAATACATCAGAGCTCTCACCCTACCCCTTGTCAAAACCAAGGCATGAGATCCATGAGGAGTAGGCCTAGCATAATCTGACAGAAAGTCTAAAGCTAGTCACTAACCAACTGCTCCAACACAGCCAAGCTAAAAAGAACTATAAAAGAGGTCATCCTAAGTGGTGGGTTGATCTACCTACCTAACTAAGGACAACTCAACTAGGAGCTTCTATTAGGTGAGAACTCCTATAGCCTGATCAAGAAATAGTTTCTTTTAGCACATTGCTATTTTAACATCTTATTTTCCATACTCAGACGTGTAAAAAGGAGGGAACTGAACATAGTGACCCAAGGAGAACAGGGCATCGGCCTCATTTCCTGTCTCGGTATGCAAGAACCTACCAAGCCCTCGCAGGGCGACACTGAATCCTTTTCCTTTTGTATCTTTCGCTCACTTTTATTTTCCCTCCAACCTTTATGTATTCTTTGTTTGTCAGCTAGATGCCACCCCTAGGAAGAAAAAGCATTGGCCTCGGGTCTTGTCTCATTCCCAGGAACCTACCAGTCCTTCTCAAGGCAATAAACAATAGCTCAAGGATTTTTTGTTCTTTTCTTTTCTTTTTTTATGGGGATTAGAATCCCTTTTTACACACCTCCGTATATTCATATATTGTCTTTCAGATATTTAGCGTTTTGCCTCTTTCCATCATTATTTTAATAGGCATCTCAAACTATCTCACAACTAACAGGAACTCCTAGAATGGTCGTCTAACAGGTCAGCAAAATAGGGTCACTAGAATTGCCTTCTAAAACATGTCTTTCAATGCCTAACAATGCCTTTGCAGGAGGCAATGACTATTCAGACCTCCCCCCAGGCATACAAAGCCTAAACCTGGGATTTCATGCCTTGAGTGCCGGTCCCCAACAAACAAAAGAAAATAACCCTTGCACGTGCATATATGATTAATTGCTTAAGGGAGAAGACTCGAAAAGGGGACAAAACCACATGGAATGGCCACATGAAGCTCCTTCGCACCAAAGGCTCCCTCCAGCGACTTCGTCAACTTGTATAATGCAATCACTACAACCATAAACCATCAACTATACCTGCACCAAATAGACATAGGGCCCTCTTGGCCTAAGGAAATAGATCATTAAAACCTTAAAACAATTGGCCCTCTTGGCCTAAAGAAATCAAGCAAACCAGCTCATATAGATCCCTCCTTGGCGGATATACGAAAACATGCTTCATTCCAAGGGAAAAAATAGGGCTCTCAACCTTGAACTAAATGCATCAAATTGTTACCCATACCTCCTGCATATATAACAAGAGGTGTACGCATAACATGTCGTCTGATCAACCTATGGGTCCAAGATAATAGTGGTAGATGGGTCTCGGCCACTCTTCACATTACCCATATCAACCATTGCTTGCCATATATTGCGTGGTTTGATAACATTCCCCACAAGAGACTAGGTCTCATCTCGTTATCAAGAGCAACATTCGGACTAGGACCACAGTTGAAGAAGAGGTCCTCTAAAATTTAGCTAAGGAATGTGCAAACTGATTCCAATAACGTGGTATGAGTTGAAGAGATACGCTCTTAAATTCATCAAGTAGGGTTATAGCAATTCGATGATACATATGAAGGATGGGATTCCGGACTATATATATCCCATTAAGTTGATTAACTGGGAATCCCCCTTTACCAACAACTTTTGAATACCACCTTTCTTGGCAATATTCAATCCCATAATCAAGGCTTTATACTTTGCCATGTTGTTAGTGAATCCTACCCCGAGATAAATAGCTAATTTCATTTCAACCCTATGTCGGGGATCTCGGATAACTACTCCAACTCTCCCTTTTTTATTAGGCCCCCGGGATGCTCCGTCAAAGTATAATGTGTACGTCCATAATGGGTTTACATAGCCAGCCATCAAGAACTCCCCTATTCGTAATTATGATAGTCAAAATTCAACATATTTAGAGGATGAACTGATGGCTCCATCCCACCATTTTCATTAAACTCAATAGGGATGCTTGTCAAAATCTGCAAATAGTAATGGCAAAATTTGATCTCCCACACAAATGTACCATCTTCTTGCTTAAATACTTCTCAAATCAACCTCAGTATAGACCTGCAATGCATTTAGCACATTAGCATATTCAAAAATAAAAGGTTTAATCTTATTAAGATTAACCTTATTCTTAAATTTCACTCCCTTTAGATTAGCTAATAAAGCCGTGCACTTATTTTTACCTAACCGAACTATCTTGTAAGGGCTATCCCATCTAGGTTCCAGCTTTCCTGGATATAGCTCCCTATGCGCATCGTAGTATAGAACTAACTACCCTTTCTTAAAGGTATATTTATTCGCTTTTAGATCATGCAACTACTTTTTTCGACATTTAGCCACCTCCTGGTGCAAATAGACTCTGCAAATTAAGTTCATCCAAGTGGGCTATAGTTGTAAAACACTCGAATAGGGCATCTTCATCACCCAAATAATGATTGATTGCAAATCTTATGGTCGGCAAGTCAATTTCTAAGGGAAAGACACACTCCTCCCCATAAACTAATTTAAATGGGGTGTGGCTAGTAGCTCGCTTAAACGTCGTGTTATACGCCCAAACCACCACATATAATTTTGTATTCTAGTCCCGCTTCTTTTCGGAGTCTATTTTGGATAGGATACCCACAAGCTGCTTATTGGTACTTTTGACTTGTCCATTTTCTTGTGGATTATAGGGGGTCATCTTTTTATGCTTAATTTTCCATGCTTCAGTCACGCTTTTAATCACCTTGTTCAAAAAATGGGTTCCACGGTCCGATACTATTTTCTTTGGTGGACCAAAACAGTAGATGATCTGCTCAAGTAGGAAACTGGCAGTCTCTTTTGCATTGTCCTACCTTGTCGCCCATGCTTCTCACCACTTTGTAAAGTAATTAGTTGCTACTATAATGTATCTTTTTTGAGTAGTAGACGACAAGGTAATAGGTCTCACAAAATCGATGACCCACTTCTCAAATGGAAGGGTAGCCATAATCGGCGTAAGTGGACGCTTCCTATTCTCTCTAGTGTCATGTCTTTGACATGTATCACATCTCTTGACATAGTCAAATGAATCCTAGAAGATGGACAGCCACTAATACCCAGCTCTTAAAGCCTTTTGTGTCGTTAACCACCCAACAAAGTGCCCTCCACAAGTGGAGTCATGGCACTCTTCCAGTATAAATGGAACCTTGTCAGGCATCACACATCGGCGATAGATATCATCAACACGCTGTCAATATAGTGTTCCTGCGAGCAAGGAAAATTTCAATGCCTGCTGTTTAATTTTCCTCTTCTTTGATTTTGATAAAGTAGCTCCAATCTCTCCTATAGAAAGATAATGCGTTATAGCAGCATACCAGGAGGGAATAGACACTGTATCAATCTTGAACAAATTTTCCATATCACTTTCTTCAGTCGAGACCTCTTTTGGCTCTCCAAAATCCACAAGACACTCTACAATGCCCTGAAGCTTCAGTGGCTTGCTCTTAATCTCATAATCAAATTCCTGCAAAGTGATTAACCACTTTGTTAAACGATCAGGCAGCTGTAACTTATTCAACAACAATCAAAGCCCTTCCGCCTTTGTATAAAAAAACCACCTTCTCATAAAGAATGTAGTGCCTGAACTTTTTGGTCACAAATACCATCGCAAGGCACAACTTCTCCATATAGGTGTAGTTAATTTCTGATATACCCAACTTCTGACTAGCAAAGCTATCAGATGGTACCATTTCTCCTCCCAACTTTGGGATAAGGAGCAGCTAATACTGTACATGGTTGCTGCTGAAAATATGTAGAATATTTTGCCCCTTTTAGGTGCTTTTAAAAAGGGTTCTTTGGCAAGCTTCTTCTTCACATCATCAAAAGATACTTTTCAAGCATCACTCCATGCAAACTAACAGTTAAAGGAAAATAGGTTTGTCAGTGGTAACGTTCTTTCTACCAAGCCATTGATAAACCTCCGATAATACCCTACCAATGACACAAAGCTATAGACTTCCTTTGGAGTATGTGGCGGACTCATGGCGACTATGACCTTGATCTTTTCAAGGTCAGTCACAATCCCTACCGAACTGACCACATGGCCTAACAATAGCCCATAAGGCACTCCAAAGACGCACTTCCGCGGGTTGAGAGCTATGCAAAATTTTTTGCAATGCCCGAAACACTTCTGCAAAATAATCAACTGCCTTCCTCTTATGGTGGCTGCCCCCAGGTCATTAATGAATACTTTCAACTCCTCTGGGGAGATATCACCAAAGATATTGTCGGCTATTCTTTGCCACGAACCACGTACATTACATAACCCAAATGCCATCACATGGTACACAAAGGTACCAAAGATAGTAATAAATGTCGTTTTCAACTTGTCTTGCTCAATAATTGCCATTTGGTTATACCCTACAAAGCAATCCATGAATAAATATATTTCCCTACCCACCAATTGATCCAAAATTTGGTCAATAAATGGCAATGGGTAGTAATATTTAACAGTATGTTTATTTAGCTCTCTAAAGTATACACAAAGACAAATTTGATTATTCTTCTTCTTTCTAATCACAACTGGCAAACACCATTCAATATGCTAGACTAGGAAGATCAAACCCGCCTTCTGCAACTTCTGAAGCTCTTCAAACAGCCCGCCCCTTGGTTCAAAAGGCATACGCCTTACTTTCTGACGTACAGGGCGGGTATCTTCCTTTACAGGAATGGTATGCACAACTAGACTGGGAGGAATACCCCTAAGTTCATCATAGCTCCAAGCAAAGATGTCATGGAACTCCTAAATCAAGGATACATAGTCCTCTCTCTCTTCCGAACTGAGCATGGAACCTGATTTGATTGGCCCTCGAATTGTTAGGCGTGCCAAGGTCCAACTCAATAACATCCGCATCTCTTATTTGATCTATTGGCTCTATCGGCTCATTCAAGGTTATCTGATAAATATCCTCTATAGTGGACCCTTCTTTAGATCCATCATTTGATGACGTCTCACTTCTAGATAGATCATCTACTGTTTCTAGTTCAGTGGAGGATAATGGAGCTCTCTCACTCTGAGGAGACTCAAGGTAAGCATCCACTATTACATGATGGGCACCTTGTAAAAATATTACACGGCGCAGCGAACAGAATCTGAGAAAGAGATAGAGAGTACACAACAGATAAGAGGAGAATCAGTAAAATTCTTTAACTCCAAACAACTGATACAAAGATGGCTCTGTCCACCCGTGCGCTTCCAATGAATGAAGCTTAGATGGCGATCTAGACAGAAGATAGGTGAAGAGCTTAAGGCTAGCTGGAACAACAACTCTGACTGGGTGAAAGATAAGTGTAAGATGGCTGCGAAGGGGTTTAGCTTTTATAGCCCGCGAAGGTCGTTAGGTCGGCCTGCTGACCGACCTACCATATGAGCCTCCACTAGTCGGCCAGGGAATATTCCAGGGAATATTCCCTTTACCATCGGGCCGGGGGCGCTGCCCCCGGACCCCCGCCAGGGGGGCCGCTGGCCCCCCTGGGACCCCCCAGCCAGGGGCCGCTTCCGCGGCCCCCGGACCCCACAATAGGGGCCCCTTTTAACTCCCTTACCACGCAACTCAATGCAATGTGCCTCGAGTTGCTACCAGCTTAACCACTCCGTCTAACCCAAAGATTAGACCCACAACAGTCACCTTTTTTGCCATCCGGTCACATAGACCTCATCTGATATACAAGTCAGGACTCAACCAATGTCCGGGCTCACATTTGGCTTCTCCTCATAATGGGGGCCTTACAACTTTGAGCACCATGGATCATTGGTAGCACCTAATGAGGGTGGGGCATTGATCATATCTAACACCCCCCCTCAATGTCCACCCATAGGTGAACTATCTCCTCGGCCCAATGCCGAGTCTCTGAAGATGAACTTGAAGCAGATCCTTCGTAAGTGCTTTGGTGAAGATATCTGCTCCATTCTCCTCTGTTGGACAGTAGACCAATTCCACTATCCCATCCTCCATCAAATCACGCACATAGTGATACTGGATCTCTATATGTTTGGTGCGTGCATGAAACACTGGATTTTTGGCAATGGCGATGCAACTCTGATTGTCACATCTCAGCACAGTTGGTTCTTCATCCTGCACTCCCATATGCCATAGAATCCTTCTCAACCATACGGCCTCACATGCAGCAAAACAAGCTGCCTTGTACTCTGCTTCGGTAGAAGACAATGCCACTGTTGGTTGCTTCTTACTAATCCAAGAGAAAATTCCTGAACCCAAAGAGAAACAATAACCAGAAACTGACTTCCTGGAATCAATGTCTCCTGCCCAATCTGAGTCACAGTTCCCCACAAGAGAAGTTCCGAAACTGTATGTGATACCATAGTCAAGAGTTTTCTTCAAGTATCTGAGCACCCGCATCCCAGCTTTCCAATGACTCTCATGAGGTTTGTTTGAGAACCTGCTCAAAACACCAACAGCAAAACTGATATCTGGTCTGGTGTTACACAAGTAGATTAGACTGCCGACCAACCTCCTATACCTCCCAATGTCTGCTAGTGCTGATGTATCCTCAACGGATAACTTTACATTCACCTCCATAGGTGTAGCTATCTCCTTGCACTCGGTCATGCCAAATGCCTTCAAGATCTCCCATGCATACTTCTTCTGAGAGATGAAGATCTTTCCTGGCTCTTGCCAGACTTCAATCCCCAAACAATAGTGCAGCAAGCCCAAGTCTGTCATTTCAAACTCAAAACTCAAAGCCTTTCGAGTTTGGTTGATCATATCTTCATAGTCACCTGTAATAAGAAGGTCGTCCACATATAGGACAATCACTACAGACTTTTTACCATCCCTGTAAACATACAAGTTAGCATCTGAGGCACATCTTTTGAAGTTTAGGTTTAAAAAGAACCTATCTATCCGTTGGTACCATGCTCTGGGGGCTTGTTTCAGCCCATACAATGCCTTCTTCAGTTTACACACTTTGTTCTCAGAATGGGGGGCCTCAAACCCTGGTGGCTGAGCCACGTACACCTCCTCCTTGAGGTCACCATTTAAGAACGCTGACTTAACATCCATTTGGTACACTGGCCACTTCTTGTGGGCAGCCACTGCAAGTACCGTGCGAATAGTGGTCATTCTGGCAGTTGGGGCAAATGACTCTTGAAAATCAAACCCTTCAACTTGTGAAAATCCTTGGGCAACCAGTCTAGCTTTGTACTTTTCTAAGGTACCATCAGCCTTGTACTTTACCTTCCAGATCCACTTGGTGCCAATAATCTTCCGCTTTGCTGGCCGATCCACTAGCTCCCAAGTGTCATTCTTCATTATGCTGTCATACTCCGCCTGCATAGCAGCCTTCCATGATGGATCTGCAAGTGCTTCTTCTAAGTCAGTTGGCTCCTTTACTTCTCTCATAATCTCAACCATCAAGGCCATGTTGACTATGTGAGCAGAAGCCCTCCTTTGCTCCTCTATTCTCTGAGACCTCCTTGGTCCGTCTGCCTTCTCCTCAACAGATGCAGGCATAGGATTATTGTGGTCATAGAGCTGCTTCACCCAGCGCGGCAATGGCTTTTCCGGTGGGGTGATGTCAGGTTGGTGAACTTTTTCCTCATCATCTGAAGATGATGCTTCCTCCTCCTTAAGGATAGGGATAGCTCTCGGGACAGGTTCATAGTGGACTACTTCTTCGCTTGATGATAAAGTGGAAGACCTTGCCTTCTCCTCCTCCACTGTATGCGGCTCCTCCTTGAACACCACATCACGGCTCGCGATGATCTTCTTTGCCTCTTGGTCATATAACTTGTAAGCCTTCTGCTCATCACTATAACCCAAGAAGATACATTTTCTGCTTTTTGGTTGTAACTTGTTTCTCTTCTCATCTGGAACATGTGCATAACATTCACATCCAAAAATTCTGAAATGTGAAACAGATGGTTTCTTACCAGTGTAAGCCTCATGAGGTGTTTTTCCCTTGAGAGCCTTTGTGTAGCTCCGATTTAGAATGTAGACTGCAGTATTAACAGCTTCAGCCCAAAAATGGTTAGGCAATCCCTTGCCCTTTAGCATGCATCTTGCCATCTCCACAATGGTACGATTCCTGCGTTCCACAACACCATTCTGCTGAGGTGTGTGAGGCGTCGTCAATTGACGCTTGATCCCTTTGCTCTTGCAAAAGCCTTCAAACTCCTTTGAGTTGAACTCACCACCACCATCTGTTCTAAATTTCTTCACACTTTTCCCTGTTTCATTCTCAACAAGTATTAGCCATTCTTTAAACTTACCAAAAGCTTGAGCCTTATCACGAAGGAAGTACACCCACATCTTCCTACTGTAGTCATCGACAATCAACATAAAATAAGAAGATCCCCCCAAGGCCTGTGTAGGCATCTTACCACACAAGTCAGCATGCACCAACTCTAGAGGAGCATGTGCTCTATTCTTGCTTTCTTGTGGAAATGCCTTTCTCTGTTGCTTGCCCATCATACAAGCTTCACATGGTTCCTTCAATTCAGTTATTGTAGGTAGGTGAGCAACCATACCTTGCTTTTGCATCTCCTTCAATACTGCAAATCCGATGTGTCCAAACCTTTCATGCCAAAGCTTACTTGTGCCCACTCCAGCGGTGGCTGTAAGAGCACTTAGCTCATACAGGTTGTTCCTTCTTTCTCCTTTGCCAACAATTGTGCCAGCACTATCAATAATTTCTGCACCTGTCTTCTTGAACCTCACTTCATGACCAAGATCAGTTATGGCAGCAACTGATAAGAGATTTCTCCTGATTTCGGGAACATACAACACATTTGAAAGCTTTTTGACTTCACCATTTGCAGCAACAAAAGAAATAGTACCTGTGCCCGCAGCAGGGCATTTAGCATCATTTCCAACCGTCACAGTGATGGATTCTTGTAGAGGCTGCATAGAACTGTATAGACCTTTCTTGTTGGTCATGTGACGGGAGGCCCCACTATCCAACACCCAAGAGTCAGTGGTAGATTCTTCTTGCGCCGAGGAGCACACTTCCTCAATGGTCGCCATGAATAATTCCAACTCTGCTTCAGCCGTATTGGCTGTCTCTTTCCCTTTACTTTTAAGGGTACCATTCTTTTCATCTGCCTTCTTGACACGACAATCTGCAATTGCATGTCCTTTCTTCTTACAGTAGAAGCACTCTCCTTGAAACTTCTTCTTGCCGCCCTTCTTCTTTTTGTCACCATCATTTTTGGTGGAGGAAACACCTTTGCCTTTTGCATTGGCAGAGAATGCAGCATCTCCATTGTTGCTTCCTTCTCGGGCTTTCAGCCTCAACTCCTCCTCCATTAATAATGCACAAAACTCCTCAAAAGTCAAAGCTTGAGGTCTCACCTGAGTATTAAGGGCAGTTACTAGTCCATCAAACTTTTGTGGACAAATCCGAAGACACCTCCGAGCTAGCTCTTCGCTAGTCTTTTGTATCCCAGCGCCAGCCATCTGGTCGCGTAGATTCTTAATCCGAGTGATGAATGCTTCAACCGTCTCTCCTTCAGCAAACTTCTCCGCTGCTAGTTGATTCTCCAAGTTTTGAATCCTTGTTTGGTTTCGTGTTTCATACTGACTCCTTAGTACATTCCAAGCCTCCGACGCTTTGGTTGTATGCTGAATCAGAGTCAAAACACTGTCAGAACAGCTTGTAACTAAGGCACACAATGCATCTGCATTCCTTCGTTTCCAAGCTCGTAGAAGATCTGCATTCGGAGGAATCATCACACTAGGATTTGATGGGTCGGGGGTAGGCTGTGGTTCTGCGTCAGTCCCCAGCACAGTCTCCAGAAGCTCATAAGAATCAAGGATAGTAGTAATTTTGAACTTCCACAAGGTGTAGTTTGTACCATCTAACTTGCCTTCGCTGAAGGTTGGTGGACGAATCCTCAGTGTTTGAATAGCCGGTACAGCAGCACCACCTCCTGCACCGCTTCCGGATGCGCCAGAACTGCTTCCCGGAGTCGACATCGTTTCTCTTTGCTGTTGAAGCCTTTGCCTCTTGCACGCTCTCCGATCTCTAGAGCCCCCTGGGCTCTGATACCATGTAAAAATATTACACGGCGCAGCGAACAGAATCTGAGAAAGAGATAGAGAGTACACAACAGATAAGAGGAGAATCAGTAAAATTCTTTAACTCCAAACAACTGATACAAAGATGGCTCTGTCCACCCGTGCGCTTCCAATGAATGAAGCTTAGATGGCGATCTAGACAGAAGATAGGTGAAGAGCTTAAGGCTAGCTGGAACAACAACTCTGACTGGGTGAAAGATAAGTGTAAGATGGCTGCGAAGGGGTTTAGCTTTTATAGCCCGCGAAGGTCGTTAGGTCGGCCTGCTGACCGACCTACCATATGAGCCTCCACTAGTCGGCCAGGGAATATTCCAGGGAATATTCCCTTTACCATCGGGCCGGGGGCGCTGCCCCCGGACCCCCGCCAGGGGGGCCGCTGGCCCCCCTGGGACCCCCCAGCCAGGGGCCGCTTCCGCGGCCCCCGGACCCCACAATAGGGGCCCCTTTTAACTCCCTTACCACGCAACTCAATGCAATGTGCCTCGAGTTGCTACCAGCTTAACCACTCCGTCTAACCCAAAGATTAGACCCACAACAGTCACCTTTTTTGCCATCCGGTCACATAGACCTCATCTGATATACAAGTCAGGACTCAACCAATGTCCGGGCTCACATTTGGCTTCTCCTCATAATGGGGGCCTTACAACTTTGAGCACCATGGATCATTGGTAGCACCTAATGAGGGTGGGGCATTGATCATATCTAACACACCTCGACCTAGAATCACTCGACCAGCGGGTATATCGACTTGATAGTTTGTCCGTAGAATCCATGGCTTGCCTAGCAAAACTCGATAGCTAGGACGTCCTGGAAACCTTATCACCCTAAAGTCCAGATAGCATTCCACACTCGCAATTGTAACGTGGACTTTAGTGATGCAATCTTATGGTTGTCTTAGACTATCACCAGCCATCCTAAGAAGTGTGGAGCTGTCTTTTTGGATCTCTAGACCTAACCTCTCCATCAAATCTGAACTCATGATATTGACGGAGGATCCAGTGTCCATGATAGCGTTCTCCACTAATACTCCATCCACATACACTGGAACCCTAGGGAAATGCTTTTCAACATGATCGAAATAATCTTCTCCCACTCTAGCTATGCCCAAAGGTTCTACAATATACCCTATACTCAGGATTTTCTTGAATTCCTTGCATACTCTTGGAGAAAGTTTAATCAATTGTAGGAGATTTACGTCTAGTTTAACTTCACAAAGAGAACTTGCTAGGTCAAAGTCATGGTAGTTAGCCAAAGTTCTCTTCTTGTGCCAAACCATTCTCTCATTTGGTCTTTCAATCGGCTTTGATGCCTCTTTTTGAGCCTTTACCTTCTTTCTTGGCAATCCTTTATCCTTCTCGGGATCAACTTTACTACGAACAGGTCTTAAAGGTCCACCTTCTATATCAAGATTCAGGACTTTCTTTTCCATGGAATCTTGCTTAGGGCTTCCCTCATTAGGTTTTATAATTCCTTTGTCACCCTCTTTGATCTTTTGACCTCTTGTTATGGCTCTAGATTAGAATTTTCTGCATCATTGACACATACAGCCTCAATAAGGTTGACTCCACTGCCATGAGGCAACTCCTCTACAGTAGCCTTTCCTCGTTGTAGTATTTGTCTTGGCCCCTCATCTTGCTGGAGACTATTCCCTTGTGCACGATGGTTAACTGGACCTGGTTGTTTACTCCCTTATTGGAGAGAACTGATCTTACTCCAACAGGTAGTAGCTAAATGGCCGGAATTTTCCCAAATATCGCATTTGACATTTGGGAAATTCCTAGGGAAATGTTGGCCACCACACCAGTTACAGCTCAATCTTGAGGGGGCACCCTCCTCAGGGTGTTGACTCCCAATCAAGTTCTACTGATTCTTAAGAAAATTGACATCCATAGCTATTTGTCTATATTGTTCAGAGATCATATCGGTATAGTGCTTCATCATGTCCTTAACTTTTCCAAGGACATTAGAGGCACTCGGCTCATAGCCATGGTCATCTAACCTATTGGGACAATATTAGGATTCATTGTTTGGCTTCCACCACTTAGTGGGCCCTTCTGACTAGCCATAGGCATAGTCATGCTAGGAGGAGCAGGTAACATAGGCAAATTCGGCATGATACTCCCTCTCCCATTCGCGTTTGATGTGGGGTCCCCTTGACTCCCATTGGTTAAGGCCAAATTATTACCATTCCAATTTATCCTTATTGCATAATTCTCTTGCAAGCATGACTCTACTCCTTCTGCTTGGGTAATAGCAGTGTCAATGTCGGCCAAAGCAACACTACTAAGCTGCACCTGGATATTAAAATCCAATCCATGTAGGAAATATTACAACTGTGCAGCCGCTAGAATTGGAATATAAGTATTAAGTTTGCGAAGAACTTGCTTTAGTTTGGACATTCTCATTTGGTTCTTGCTTTATTTTGGACATTCTTATTTGGTTCTTGATGTGTTACATTCAAGACACGCAACCAATACTGTCCACCCTTCTCAGGGACAAATTCTCTATAGAAAGCCGTGAAGAATTGGGCACTGCTAGTTATGGTTCCGGCTTCTAGACCGTGATACCAAACTGCCACTCTTTCTTTTAACATCATGTTGAAGAACATCATTAGGTGTTCTTCGACTTGGATCCAATAGTTGAACATGAGCATTTGAAACTCCTTAATATGGAGTTCTCCATCTTCTTCTACTAACCCATGGAAAATGGGCAAAGGTGCTCCTAATGCTCGGGGGGTTCACTATATATATATCCTCTATATAACGTGCGTTCATGGCCTATTTATAAATATCCTATTTTGTGAACTTTTCTTGAATAAAACACAACCCTTTTCTATTCAATCTATAAGTAACCCCTTTATATGACACCCTTCTATATGTTAAAAATGTATATAACTGGTGTTTTAAAAACCCCTTCTTTTGAACTCACGTTATATATACATATATTCATAAGTGACCCCCTCAAGTCCTAATGCCAGTAAATCTGGTGTCCCTACTGGAATTGTGATGGGTTGTGCCATGGCTACAATCAGATTGACAACAAGAGTTTGTGTAGGTACAACTACACCCCCACTTGAAGTGGGTTGATTAATTGAAAGTAGGGAAGTACTAAGACTTCCACTTGCAGTCGAAGAGCTACTTGTAACACTTAAGTTACTAGAACAAATACCACTTATGCATAATAGGTTGCTCCTTTGAGGAGAATAACATCTTACAATCTCCAACTACCATCTAACCCTCTCAGCATGTTCTGCCTTTTGTATTTTGGCTTGACGGTCCTTGTCACAAGACATAAACCAATTATTTGGTCCCTAGAAACCCTAGATTCGAGAACCACCACTTGTTGGCAGCTCCCGCCAAATGCACCATGATGGGACCTAAAATGGGCCGACACTGGCTATAGCACTAACCGGACCTCTGAATGCACAAGACAACCCCACCGCCTCGTGGTCAAGAGCGTCTACACCGGACACATTGCCCTACTATTGTTTGTACATTTTGCGTTTGTATTGTGTTTTGTTGTCCAACACTTAACCTTCTCAAACTCCTCAAAGGGAGACCCTATAGATTTTGGTGTAATTCACCATGTAGAACAACATAGGAGTCACCCCTCGGCTGATTGCCGCGGCTCCACTGCAACCCTCCTACACCTTGGGGATTGGCCCCTCGATGTGTCGCTAACACAAATAACACATTACGAAAAAGACTACGCTCTTGGTACCAATATTATAACGTTTCGGGAATGTACTAGTCCTCACTTACGTGTCCCCTTGGATCCACTGTCTAGACCTATAGCCTGGGTGCCTCACTCTGTCCAACGTGGGTCATTTATACTTCGACCAAGTGCTATGCATACCAGGAAAAGATACCATGTGTATATGATTTATGCAAGAGTGAATGCTTTATTTTGTGAACAAATAATTATGGTATGAAATTAGGCTATTTGTAGTGCAAAAACAGTCCTTTTAATGAATTTCTGCTAATATGCAATGCTTCGTTGTAGGAACCTAGCACCAAGGCAAACCTCATGCTGCTGGATCCATTATTTTGAAATTAACCGCATCCTAAATGTTATGCATAAAGAGAAAAATTAGACTTTGTATTATTTTAGTGCTTAAATTGTGGTATAACATCATGCTCCCTCTCACCGTTTAAATTTGCTGCGGTGCATAGGTGTAGGGGGTTTTTAAATGTCATTTTTTGTATGTAAAAGAAATAAATACACACTTTAACACAAAGGACAAGGCCAAACTGAGGCTTAACCTCATGCTTCAGCCCCATTAGACATTCACATATATAGATCTTATTTTTCCATTTTTTTCAAACACAAGAAACTCATTTTTTTCAAATTTCTCATATTTTTCCTATTTATTTTCAATATAAAATAGGTATTTTCTGGTTTTTTTCTATTGACTAATCATTGGAACTGAAACTCAGCATTTTCCCTCATTTTATCCCATGTCCACGCATTTTTTTCCACTCAAAATCAAAGAAACTATCAATTTTCATCAAAATTAATATTTTCTCGGGTTTTAAAAATTTATACTTGTTGTATATCAATACAGGTTCTACATAACAGTGGTTTCAACCCTCAAACATAATGCAAGGAACATTCAAATAAAATTTCAGCTTATGTGCACACCATTTAGACCATGAATGATAAAAAACAAGCAAAATTCTTTCATAAAATAGAGCATACCACCTTTTTGCGTGTTTCGGGTTTCTTGAATAATTAATTGGGACTTTATAACAACCCACGAGCCATGGATTTCAGTATAGATCTTCAGCTTTCAGCGTCCTCAGCCTCTTGGAATAATTCGGTGCCTCTTGGACAAGCATCCATCACCCGGTTCTCTTCTTGATTCTTGCCACATGAAGTGCCTCTTAAGGGGAGAGAGATGGAGGAGAGAGAAAGATTGATTTTTGATCTTCACAATCAAGCAGCCATTTGACGCGCAGAAGCAAGCGATAGGGAGTGAAGATTGAATGAAGATCAGGCATGTAATCAGTTGAGGGGGTTGCTTTCAGGCTCCCCAACCCCCCTTCCCCCACAAACGAAATGATGGTGCCTTCTTCTCTAATTGCGTGGAAATAAAAATGGCCCCCCCAAGTCCTTTCCCACTTGCCATTTTGGGCTTGGCCTCCTGGGCATCCCCATTTTATCATCCGGTGTCCAATTCACAGTTCGAAAAATCATGGGCATCCGTCTTGAAGTTCTCCACTATCGGGCATCTCCCAGGGTCTCGTCTCACATGCCAAAAAATTATGAAAATTCACCAACTATCGTCCAGTGGGTCTTTTAAGCACTTTCAGGCATTGCCACTTAAAATCGCACTGATTGCAACTGCCGCCTTCGACAAAGTCTATTTTTCCCCTAAAATTCGGAATTTTTGGCTATTTTTAAGCACTTCTCGGCATAAAAAATCATCGGCCATTTTTTAGCACTTCTCCGCATCAAAAATAATCTATCAGAAGCATCTACCAAGCAAATATCATAGTCAAGAACATGTAAGAGATCCCAGTCCTCAAATCTTAATCAATAGCTCAAATGCATAACTTGCAAGCTCTAGCTTAATCCAAGACCATAAGCATAAAACTCCCATTGGCACAAAAGTCGATGGAAAATGAGCAACCAAGCGCAGAGATAGCATGTAAATGCATAAGACATATCATAGCTAAGACCATATATCATGAGAGCACCAAGAGCATGTAAGCGGTCAAGCATATGATAATATCCAAGTACATCATGTACGAACCCAAGTCAATCTCTAACAAGCCAAGAAACATCCAAAATAGGTTCCAAATTATCTAAGTACAAGCCCAAATAAAGCTCCAAGTGGCAAAGAAGCTCAAAAAATGTAGGTAGCATGCATCACTAACATATGATTCAAAGCACACGGGTCATGCATAGACCATAGGTATAACCTATATCACAAAGCATGCTAGTGTAGTCCAATGTCAAGTAAGTGCCAACCAATATGAAACTCAAATGAGGCTCAAAATACATTCTGAAACCATCCAAGACATTGGCCAACCTTCATATACATCCGTGTAGTTATATGAGTCACTCGGGAAGCATCCATGACCAATAGGTAGAGCATACACTGACCAAATAGGCTTCAACTGTGGTTATTATAGCAATAAATTCACTATCAAAACTGAGTAAACCAGTCCTCAAATGAAGCTCAAAGCCTCCTCAAATTATGGGCATATGATATACCAATGTAGTAGAACACAATATTAGTGAGTTTGGGAATCTTCCAATTCCCATTTTTTGAATACTAAAAAGGTGGCACCCGGTGCCCATAAGTTTCTCAAAACCATATGATGTGACCTATCATTGGAAAGCAGTTGAAAAATAGAATCTATTGAGCTATAGAGCGCTCAATTTAGAGTTATAGTGTTCAAGTTATGACAAATCCAAAGATAGTGTTCAAGTTATGACAAATCCAAAGATAATGTTCAAATCCAAAGATAGAGCGCTCGATTTGGAGTTATAGTGTTCAAGTTATGACAAATTTCCATATTCCCCAATATGGTGTTCTAGCATCAATAGTACACATCAGGAGTGCATATAGAACACCCGAATCATAGCCAGAAGAAACAAGCACATAAAATCCCTATTAAAAGAAGTTTAGCCTTGCTATATACAACAGTGAATACACTATCAAACTAAGCTACTTTAGTACGAAAGTTAGCTCAAAATCCAACTGATAACATGGGCATAGCATTCCAATACATGTAGACATCACTTCAGCATATGATGATTATTGGGATGATTTAGATGACTATGCAAGTCTACTATCATTTTATCATTATCTGAAGAGGTCCGTAGAGGGCTTTTCTGTATTTCCAGCTAGCAAGCCTCAGCCAAAACAGAGTAAACGAAGTGGTAAAATCAATCCAAAATCAACTCCAAGCAATGACATAGCATCCCCCCTGAATATGTAAGCATCAATCTGGCATAATTGGGCATAACTAGACATCATCCAACCAATGGCAATGAGTGTAGACATCAAAGATAAGTGCTTCCCTATTTTATGAGAGTCTGTGGATTGTTATAATAGTCCAAAACTGAAGCTTATCGCTCAAATGGAATGCCAAGAGTGGAAGGATCAATGCCAAGCATCAAAACCAAGTGTATAAGTGCTTGTATAGCTGCTCCATGAATAATATATGATGTAGCAGATGAAAAACATGAGCTCCTACTAAAAAAAGGGCATGTTCCACAAAACGTGATGTTGCACCAACAAGGTGAGGGCTATGGGGGCTACTCCAACTTCCTCAAGAAGTCTCCCAAGAAGAATGCAACCGATAGGAAGCTCGAATGGAGTGGCTATGGCTGCCAACAAAGAGATGACTGTTGTAGGTATTCAAATGGAAGTTGAGAGTGTGCCAGAGAGCTCACAAAGAAGAAAGGCTATGATACCAGTTGAAGGGAGGTGAGCCATGAAGTGGAAGCACGAGCGGGAGCCAAAGCTATGGTGGAAGGAGCAAGAGCAAGAGAGACGGACACACACAATGTGGGAACTCCAATAGTCACAATATGTGGTCGGCCTTCCCTTTATTCAAATGTCATTGAAAGAATAAAGAATGAAGTGATAGTGATATTCGCCCACCACATGCAGTGTGCATGTGCAGGTACTATCATTGTAGTAATAGATGGGCGGCTAGGCAGATGCGCCTTTACCCCCAACAAAAAGCTATGAAACCCTCCATTCTTGAGGATGCTCTGTTATGAGTTCAACCCTTGATAGACTTTCTCTTTGAACATAACTTTTGGAAAAGCTTGCACCTTGCAAATCGAGGGTTTTCCTATCCTAAGAGAGCTAGAGTCAAGCCCAAACAGGCCATCAAAATTGGGGATGTCTTAATCTTGCCAATAATTCCTAAAATTTCCCACCCAATAACCACCACAACCCTAACACTCTTAACGCCCAAGGAGTCCAACCTTGATGTTTCTAATGTAACTAGCTAGGCCATTTTTGAGCCTAGTCCCCCACGAAGGCAAGCAATACCAATGCCAATCCTCTTTGTAACCCACCAAGAAGGGGCAACTTCAACAACCATGATTGAGAAAAAGAAGCAAGATGTGATGTGAGTAGTTGTGCTTGTTTTTTGGCTAGGAAAGAATAAGAAGACCCTACCATACAAGAAGAAGTAGGGAAAGGCACCACTATGCAATAACAAACAACCATGAGGTTGATCGATAATATTACATCCTGTAAGCTCTCTTAGATAATCAAGGTAAGTCCTTTCAAATCCTAATTGATTATAGTACCACTCGTTCCTTCATGTCTTCTAGGTGTCTAGAGAAATTATAATTGGAGCCTAAAACCACTAAGAAATTGATAATTAAACTAGCAAATGGAAAGGAATTTTTTTCAATATAGGCAATAAAAAATGTAGAGCTTTGATTAGGGAATCAAGATACAAATGGTAATTTTTTAGGTTATGTACCTAGGAACCTATGATTGCCTCCTTGGTATGGATTGGCAGGTTCCTAATCAAGCTGACATTGATTGTGGTGATGGGAAGATTACCTTTAATGATCTTGAAAGAACCTTAGTCCCAACCCATGGAAAGTTGGGCAAGCCTAGATTACAATTAGTTGAGGCTAGTCGTTCAATTAAGGGACTAAGAAAAGGACTACCCATATATCTGATCAAGATGAATAAAGTGGAACTACCCATGGATCCAGAGGAAGCTTCATAGCTTAGGAAATATATTGATGCTTTCTTGGAAGATCTAACCAAGTTACCCCCTAGCCACAAAGTAGATCATGAAAGTAAATTAACCCCAAGAGACCAACCTACTAAAAAAAGGAACTACAAGATGTCAACTCCTGAAGCCATTAAATTAAAAGATAAACTAAAGTCACTATTGGAGTAAAGATTGACCTGACCCAACAACTCCCCTTGGGGTGCTCCTGTACTCTTCTAGAATAATAAATATGGTACTTTGACTTTGTATTGACTATCGTGGGTTGAATTAGGTAACCATAAAAAAGAATTATCCCATCTCACAAATTGATGAGTTACTAGATAGATTACATGGAGAAAAAATATTCTCAAAAATTAATTTTAAGTACGAGATACTATCAAATTGATATAGTAGACAAGGACATCCCAAAAACTACATTCTATACTTGGTACAACCATTTTGAATTTACTTTTCATAGGTTAGTTCAGGATATATTCATGCCTTATCTCAATAATTTATTATTGTTTTCTTTGATGATATCTTGGCTTACAAAGAAGTGATTGGCGAAGGACAAAGGGATTGAAGAAGGTATGTCCCTAATTGAGAGACAAGGAAGAATTTTGAGACATTCCCTCTTAACAAAAGGCAACTCCAAGAGGCCCTTCACATCTAGTAAATCTTTATGTGGAAAGAAAATATGGATCTAGAGGGTCCCAAAGTTGAGATATGGCTAGAAGTTGTATCATTGGCTATTGTAGAGGTAGTAGAAAATGATAGTGAAGGGTGTGCACTGAAGCCATGAGGGTAGCCATAGCGTTTGAAAAATGGACCATTTATGGGGGGGAAAGGAAATTAGAGAGCCTCAAGAGCCTTTGTTGGCACCCTCAATAATAAGAGAGTAGCTCAATTAACAATTAATGGATCTCAATTATTTATTCTTATTGCAAAAAAGAATGTTTTCTGCTTACTTTCAATTGCAATACTATTGATTTCATATCCAACATTTGATTACTAATGAATAGGGATAAAATTTGGTGTGTCCTAATAGAGTCCATTAGGCAATATTTCTCTAAATAAAGAGTGACCAAAAGTTATCATTGAAAAGAGATGAAAGGCATATTTTACAAGAGGACAAAAGTTTATTACTATTGCATGGAGAGAGAGGAGACGATTTGAATTTTAGACTCCATGGATCAAAGAGCAAGACTAGCCTTTAATGTGATGGGATATGAATAGTGTAGAAGCATGATTAATTGAGAAGCTAGCTAGCTCTTTCCAGTTACAAGCCATTGATCAGCTAGGTAGAGACTAATAAGAACTAAAGGTCACATATGAAAAGTGCAAAGAGTACGAAGATTAAATCAAGCATGATTAACTTAGAAGCTACATAGCCATTTCTAGCTACAAGTCATTGATAAGCCAAATAGAGACTAAGAGCTAAAGGTCTCACATGAGAGGGAGAGGGTGTAACGTGTCCACCTGTTCACTTGCACGACACGTCTTAGTAGCACATCGGAAAATGAGTCTAGAAAGCGCCGCCCGGCGCTCCCACGGAATGTCACAGGATTTGCGATCTAGGTCCTCTCGAGTCTACCACGAAGCGGAAGCATTCCGGCCGTTCCCACTAGGACGGACCTGAATCAGGTTTTTCTAATGGTCAAATTCCTCAAACGACAACTAGCGTCGAACCCCAAGCGAACTACTTTACGCAGAAACATCAGGGACGAAGTAGATTCATGCTGCACTTGGTTCAAGGAGGATGGGAAACGAGAGAGATGCAAAGCTCAAGCTCTCTGCCCCTAAGGCATAGCCCCATTCCGTTCCCCTAAAACAGCATAAATTGGGACTCTAGTGCTCTAGATTTTAGGTCATCGTTCCTTGCTGTTAACTTCTTTGAGAAAAGTTCCCGGCCAACCGGGACCACCCATCCGTAAGACGGATCCATGCCACATCCACCGCACTTTCCTCAGGGTTGCTTTAGTTGTCTAATTACCTACCACATTTAGTTTGACACACAAAATAGCTTTCTTAATTAGCCAATTATCGGTTCCTTCACGTAATCTTAGCACTAACATAGAAAAACAATGTCAAGCAAGTTCCTTTTCAACAATTGATCTTATTTATCTTTGGAATACATCATATAATCCAGCTCGTAGGCTAATCCATAATCCAGCCCGAAGGCTAATCCATAATCCACCCGAAGGCAATCCAACAATCCTCAGGGATTACTAATCCAAGTTTCTGCCCATAGACTAGTATGTAGGCCTCGATATCCAATCCGGAGTCACGTCGGCCTCTTGTGCAGGACCCGGAAGGCAAGGGATTTACGGCCAGAGCCCCCCCTGGCACCCAAGCGTCCTCCTGCTCCAAGTATTGCCCAACGGAGAGGGCTCTCGTAGCGGGTGCGGTCCACATCCTCGGCGCACCTAACAACCCCCTTGGTTAGGGTAAGGTAGACAGTCAAGTGTAACTGATGCTGCCTCTCCCTCCAGACCTTCAACCTGAAGCATTAATTATCTTTCCATCTTTAGTTCCTTGAGTAAAGAAAGTACAAACAGTGCTCCTAACTTATACAAACACAAACAATCCAGTGATCATTTATTTGGCCAATTGCTAAGATGTGAATCCTCTTCTCCGAATGCGTCCAGCATCCAATCCGGGATCAATTGTGACTTGGCAAGATCCCCAAGGGTTTCGTTGCTTGTTTACCCTTTTATCCTTGGGTTAGGGTTTATACCCTATTAACTCAAATTAGCCAACACCTTAGGTTCCTTAAGTTAAGATAGTAAATCCTAGGCAACTTCGTCGCCCTGACTTGATTGACCCTTTGCTTGCTAGGCAATACATAACTTTCCTTATCTTGGCAAATCGGCCCAAGGAAGGGTGAAGTAGTAGGATGTCTACTCATCCTCTTGCAAATTAGACTCGCAGTAGAACCTGCAAACCTTGTTTCAAGGAGTGGCAAATCTATCCAACCTTGTTTCAAGGAGTGGCAAATCTATCTTGTGATTTCAACACAAAGCCATGCGACGTTGCAACTTGTTGCATGAGACAAGTGTCGCATCTAACTCATGGGATCATTTCTCCCATCAAACGGTGTTTCTTGGTCAAGAAATATGTTTGGTCAAGATGTAGGGTTTGGGAGTCCTCTTGACCCAATCCCTAACCTTACTAGGCCAATAACGTTTGGCCCTAGGGTTTCTAAAGTCAATTGGAAGTTCTAGTATTAGGTCATTCAATCCTTAGGGTAAAAACCCTAGATTGTTGTTGTATGGGCATCCAATTAACCCAAACATTTGGTGAATATGGGTAGGACCCTTGGCTTGGAAAGTCTTGACTTTGCGTCCCAAGTGGGATACTAGGCAGAATTTTTAGCGTAAACCCTACCTAGAACTTAGAGGTGTTCGTCGTACCAACTAGTTATGCTTTTACGAATCCCATGTGGGTTATGTCATTACAAGTGATTTAGCTAAATCGGTCTACTTGTCTTGTGACAAGAAACAATCATTTCTTAGAGATGCTAAATTTATTCTAAAAGGTGTAAATAGTTGTAAGACATCACATTACATGCAAATATGCGATTCATTACTTTCTATGCAACTATAAGGTTTGCAATGACCATTTCTTTTCCTTGCTAAAGTCAGGATGATTGACAATTTAGGGAATAACTTGCATAAAACCTACATAGATTTACATCAAGAGCTTCGCCTACAAACCTTTCGTTTAATGCAATTGAATTTCAGGCTTTAATATGACATGCAACATTTTCTAGATACAACTTCAATAAATGAAGTTCATGTATGATGAATGTCATAAGACTTATGCTAACTTAATCCGTTCAGCAGCACTTAACCCGACTTAAAAAATGCAAGCATCCTCGCATGCAACAGGTAAGTTCATGGTTTCCTTATCATGCAATGCAATTCTTTGGACAATATTCTAACGGATGTTAACGATTATTTCTTACGAATCATATCTAGGAAATCATTGCCTAGAGATGCATTATATGCTTGTTCTTTCATGCGAGGAAGACAAGGACGCATTTAAACAAATTTTCATCCTTTTAACCTATGCAATATACAATTGGGATTGTCACATTGGAAATGCAAGCAAAGAGCAACATGGAACTAAAACTCATAAGACGAATGAGTAATTTGTATTCATAACTTCCTCATGAAATTTAAAGGTTCCCAATGCATTCCCTTTATGCGGAATCAAACTTCTAAGAACTTGGGTATGAGGACATGTAGCGATGTCCACGTGTAAACTTGGGTTTGAGGCTCCGGCATGTGCGCCTTGAGTCTTTGGCTTTGGAGCCATCGTTGATGTAGTGGACTTGGACTCCGCGATTTTTCCTCACCTTTATGCGATCTCCAAACTCCCTCCAAGCTTTGACAACTCATCCTCAAAAACTTTCCTACTTCCCCCTCGTGCAGGAATGCCCTTTAGAGGACGCGGATTTTAAGAAACCGGGGGAAAATGCCATGTGCACAAGGCTTATGGAAGCCTTATCTTAAGAAGCTTCTAAAGGAGCTTCTAAGAAGCTTCTGTTTCTTAACAAAGTGATGTGGGGGGAGGGGGGTAATGATTGGAGGAGAGGATGACGGGCAAGGCGATGACAACAAGGAGAGGTGTGATGACGATGGTGGTGGTGGAGGCGGCTTGGCAGACAACGTGGCATTTCTGCAGCAGGGCGGTGATGGCGAATGGCGGGATGGTGACGACCTAGAGCAGCACGGATGCTTTCGTCTCTCCCTTTGTTCCTCCCCCCATGCTTAAGGGGGAGGTTATATAGCCTTTAAGGGGGGGGGATAGCCACCCTCGTGGCATACTTGCATGACTTCTCCCTCCCCCATGCACTCCACCTCTCATGGACTACTCACCCTCCCTCTCACACTCCTCTCCCCCGCCATGCATCGACTGAGGGGGGAGGGGATATTAATAAAAAAATTTGCCTAAATTTTTACCATTATCCTCTTTTTCCCTTTTGGAGAGGTGTTCCCATGCGGCTTGCGGTCTTCAAGCCCCGACCTCTTTTGCACGACATAGAGCCGGAATTTAACATTGTGCGCGGAGGGAACACTTAGCCACCGACATTAATCGACGTGGAAGATTATTTTGCATTGCGGGGTTTTTTTAAAGGTTGATTAATATTTCAGGTGGAAATATTACATTCTCTCCCCCTTAGAGGAATCGAGATGTCCTCATCTTGAGAGGAACTGGGGGTATTGTTGGTTGAGAGTACTTTCATCCATCCAAGTGGCATCCTCTTTGGGATAATCTTTCTATTGGACAAGGTATTCTCTCAAGGTTCTGGATCTCAAACATCTCTCCATAACATCTAAGATCCTATCAAGGGGTAGCTCAAGGACTCCTTGGCTAGGCATTACAACTTGTTGATCATCAAGTACATGGCTAGGGTTAGGTACATACTTCTTCAGTAGACTGATATGGAACACATTGTGAAATTTTAGGTTCTCGAGGAGTTGAAGTCTGTAAGCATTAGGTCCTAGGCACTTGAGGATCTTGTAAGGTCCACAATACCTTGGACTTAGCTTTTTGCATTCACCCAAGGATAGGGAACTCTTCTTTGGGCGTACGCGAATGAAGACCATATCTCCTTCAGTGAAGGATCTATCTTGACATTTCAAATCCACGTATGCCTTCTGTCTATCCTTGGCGGCTTGGATGTCCTATCATATTAACTTCATTTGGTCATCCATATCTTCCAGCATTTTCTTTGAAGCTTCAACCCTCAAGGTTGGATCCGAGAAGTTTAAAGGACTTCGACAGTCATGCCCATACAATGCTTGAAAAGGGGTCATTTGAATGCTTTGTTGATAAGAAGCATAGTAGGCAAACTCAACCAGTGGCAAGTATTGAATCCACTTTTTGGGTTCGCGATAGCAGTGTGCCCTTAGCATATCCTCAATGACTTGGTTGACTCGCTCTGTTTGACCATCAGTTTGGGGATGGTAAGCTGTACTAAAACAGAGTTGAGCCCCAATGGCTTTGAAGATAGCTCTCCAGAAGTGTGATGTGAAGAGTGAGTCACGATCACTAATGATTCTTCTGGGTAACCCATGTAGTTTGAATATCTCCTTGATAAATAATCTTGCAATGTCCGAGGCTTTATAGTTTGTCTTAATAGGGATAAGATGTGCAACTTTGGTAAGCATATCAACCACAACCATAATGGAGTTGTATCCTCCCTAAACTTGAGGCAAGCCAACAACAAAGTCCATACTAATGAATTTCCATTTCATTTGGGGAATGTCAAGTGGTTGCAACTTCCCTAGCATTTTGACATGTTTGGCTTTAATGCGTTGACAAGACAAACACTCTGTGACATAGTTTAGAATGTCACCTTTAAGCCTCTCCCAATAATAGCTTTTTCTAACTGCATTGAGGGTCTTGGCATAGCCAGGATGTCCTGAGAAAGAAGAGTCATGAGCTTCCCAAAGTATATTTTTCTTGAGTGACTAGCTTGCCAGTATACATAATCTCGTTCTATAATAGACAAGTCCACTATTGATAGAGAATTCTTGATACTTTGCATGTAGCTTCGGGTCTTGATCCTTGATAGGGATCTCCCTTAGCATCTTTTGATAGGTTGGATCATAGCATGCCTCTTCTCTAGCTAGCTCAAGTATTGGGTTGTTTGGCATGGATACATTTGTGGCTAGAGGTCTAGCTATTGATGGATCTTGCAAGATCAGAGAATTTAGGAATGTCTTGCGACTGAGTGCATCGACTACTACATTCTCCTTTCCAGGCTGGTATTTGATTTCAAAATCATATTCCTCCAACACTTTAATCCATCGACGTTGCCTCATGTTGAGCTCATTCTGGGTAAAGATCCATTTAAGACTTTTATGATCCACCACTAAGGTAAACTTGTTACCCAGCAAGTAGTGTCTCCAAAGCTTGAGAGCATGGATGACAGCTAACAACTCCAGATCATGGGTAGCATAATTCCTCTCATGGCTCTTCAGTTTCCTTGAAGAGTATGCTACACGATGACCTTCTTGCATAAGCACACATCCTAAGGTAAGTGTGCTAGCATCAGTTATTACTTCAAACTTCTTACTAAGGTCCGGAAGTTTCAAGATAGGTGTTGATACCAAGCTTTGCTTTAATTTGTCAAAGCTGGATTGTTCAGCAGTTGACCACACAATTGATGTTTTCTTCTTTAGTAGATCGGTCAGCGGCACTGCAATCAAAGCATAGTTTTTGATAAAGACCATGTACCATCCTGTCAATCCAAGAAAAGTGCGTATTTCATTGACAGTTGTTGGTATTGGCCATTCCAGAACATCTCTAACTTTGGCTGGGTCTACTAAAATTCCTTTAGCTGAAACAATGAATCCTAGATATTCAATTTGTCATTTGAAGAACACACACTTCTTTTCAGCATAAAGCTTGTGTGCCCTCATTGTTTCAAGAACAATGCAAAGCTGGGGTTCATGATCTTCTTCCTGTTTGGAGTAGACTAAGGTATTATCGAAGAAGATGAGTACGAAGTCATCAAGATATGGTCTAAAGTTATCCTGCATTAACCTATTGAAGGTGGTAGGTGCATTCGTCAGCCCGAATGACATGACCAGGAACTCAAAATGCCCATATATTGTGCTGAATGCCGTCTTTGGGATATCTTCTTCCTTGATCCTTATCTGGTAGTATCCAGACCTGAGATCAATCTTGAAGAAGATCTTCACTCCTTGAAGACGGTCAAGAAGTTCATCTATTCTTGGAATAGGATATTTGTTCTTAATGGTTGATTGATTCAACCCTCTGTATTCAATACATAGCCGAAGTGTTCCATCCTTCTTCTTCTGGAACAGTACTGGAGCTCCCCATGGCAAACTGCTAGGATGGATGTAGCCTTGATCTAACAGTTGCTTGAGTCGCTCCTTCAGCTCAATTGCTTCCAGGATGGACATTCTATATGGTCTCTTTGCAATTGGCGCAGCTCCTGGCGCTAGCTTGATTTCATGATCAACTTCCCTTTGAGGAGGAAGTTCTGTCAGCTCTTCAGGAAATACGTCTGCGTACTCCTTTAGCCATGAAGGTTCTTCACTAGAATCCTGATTTTGATCTAGCTTATTAAGCTTAATCAAATAGACAGGTAGTCCCTTTCTAAATCCCTTTATTATCCGAGATGCTTTGGCAAATTGAATTTTAGGCTTCCCAGCCTCTCCTTGAGTTGTGATCAATTCCCCTTCAGAATTTCAAAAGGAAACTTTGCCATTTCCACAGTGAATGAGAGCATCATTAGGTTTAAGCCAATCCATTCCAAGCAAACACTTATGGATACCTAGGTTCATAACCTTGAATCTGACCGAAGTCGACTTTCCTCCCAGTAGGAATTCCACCTTAGCAGTTTGCCTGGTACAAGTGACCTCATGACCATTTGCTAATTCCATAATAAGGTAGGTGCATCTTTTGTGGCTATTCCTAATCTTCTTGCACAAACTGGAGAGATAAAGGAATGTGTACTGCCACAATCAATCAAGGTTTTGAAGCCTTTACCTTGATAATTTGATGGTGTCTGAATCACCGAAAACTGGCAATTTGGGCCTTTCTTGTGAAGGGCAGCATGGATTGTTGCCCTCTCAAAGTCTGCTTCCATGGTCGGGTCTTCTTCTTCGCACATCTCCCTGTTGGCAACACAGGCGGTTCTTTCTCTGCCCTGGGTGGCAGCTCCTTGGCCATTGTTGGTTCCTTGGGATGGTCCTTGACGTTGTCCTTCGTTAAGCTTGGGACATTGCCTTTTGAAATGACCAGGCTCATTGCAATGGAAGCAATGGAGGTTGCGGCCATTACCTTAGGTAGGAACAAAATTATTGACATTGTTGGTCCTAGCTTTCTTTCTTTCTCCCTAGTTTTGGCCTTGAACTCTCTTCACCTGGGACGTATACACTCCCTTGTTTTGATCCTTATAAGACCAAGTCTTGTTATTTCTTGGCCTGGTCTGCACCTCCTGTATTATGGGTGCAGCTCAAATGAGCGTGTCTTGAAGGTCTCTTGTTGGGTGCATTGATTCGAGGCGGGTATTTACGGGTGGGTTTAATCCGGCACAAAACTTTGACACCTGTTGTGTCATATCCATTTGTGGCGCATACTTCAAAAGAGAGACGAACTTTGAGTAGTATGCGTCAAGAGATAAACCAAGCTATTTCAGCTCATAGAACTCGTTCATCTTCTACGTGTGGTAGGCAGGTGGTAGATATCTTCTGCGCATAGCTCTTTTAAGCTTTTCCCAAGTAATTGACCCTTCCGAGATCCCTTGGTCTCTGCACCATTGCTTCCACCAAAGTCTTGCTTCGCCGGTAAGCTTCAGCTTGGAGAGCATTGCTTGGTTGGCGGGTGCAGTACCTTCTGCTTCAAAGTAATCCTCCATTGATTTGATCTAGATCTCGACATCAGTTTGGATGGACCTTCTCTTGCCATCAAATTCTGGTGACTTGATTTGCTTGAGAAGAAACTTCTTCTCCTAAATCACGACCGTACTTGGTGTAGGGGTCGGACTAGGAATCTGCACCTAAGGTTGTGCCTGGGCTTTGAGATTCTTAACGTTAACAACTCACTAAACGTTTCTCACATTACATTTCATGCCCAATTCAACTTTCAGCCAAGAGACCTAATCACTTAACTTTTTTATCAATACTCATAGTCAAGACAATCATTGATAAAAAGAGTCTTATTTCATTCATATGGCCGGCGTAGCCCTTTCGGAGTACAATTACTCTTGGGGAGATGGAACAAGCTGATACATTAATTTGGGGAGGATAAGATTGTGTTATATTCAGCTATGGGAACTGAGTAATAGTATGGATTGGGGTCATGGATTTTCAGGAATCGATAGGTCATTGGAAGATTAGGGTATCCTTTCCTTTGGTACCCATTCTTCTCGTAACATCCCAATACCTTGATTCTATTGGCAGGGATTATTTGGATCACTTCCTCGTACACATACGTGTTCTGCTTGACCTTTCGACCTCCGACATGTAGGGTTATGTTTGCGTGAGCCTCAACAAAGATAAATAGCTTCACGATCTTCAAGTCCTCCAACCAGTTGATTCTCTTTAAGTTGGTACGCAAATTGGTGGGCAGCTATGTAATAAATTCCTAAATCACCCATCCATCTCCATTCCACGTACATGGGTGAAGGATTGTGGATGCGGTCTAGGATATTAATCATATCGATCCTCCATCGATAATCCAAGGCATGCATTGCGGTCATAAACATAACCTGGAACACCAAGAATCTGTTCCATGCTTCGCGACTCTGCAAGACAGCATCGATAAGTAAGGAAATGTTCTTAACAACAACATTTGCTCTACTTCTCCTCATTAAGTTTCCTTGTAAAAGACAAATCCTCCGTTGGTTTGCTCTGATACCATTTGTAACGTGTCCACCTATTCACTTATAGGACACGTCTTAGCAGCCCATCAGAAAGAGAGTCTAGAAAGTGCCGCCTGACACTCCCACAGAATGTCACGAGGTTTGTGATCTAGGTCCTCCCTATTCTGCCACGAAGTGGAAGCATTCTAGCCGTTCCCACTTAGGATTGACCTGAATCAGGGTTTTTCTAATGGTCAAATTCCTAGAACGACAGCTAGCGTTGAATCCCAGGCGAACTACTTTACACAAAAACGTCAGGGACGAAGCGGATTCATACTGCACTTGGTTCAAGGAGAATGGAAAATGAGAGGGATGCAAAGCTCGACTTCTCTGCCCATAAGGCATAGTCCCATTCCATTCCCCTAAAAAAACATAAATCGGGACTCTACTGCTCTAGATTCTAGGTCATCGTTCCTTGTTGTCAACTTCTTTGAGAAAAGTTCCTGGCCAACCGAGACCACCCATCCGTAGGATGGACCCATGCCACATCCACCACACTTTCCTTAGGGTTGCTTTAGTTGTCTAATTACCTACCACATTTAGTTTGACACGCAAAAACAGCTTCCTTAATTAGCCAATTATTCACTGGTTCCTTCACATAAAATCTTAGCACTGACATAGAAAAACAATGTCAAGCAAGTTCCTTTTCAATAATTGATCTTATTTATCTTTGGAATACATCATATAATCCTTCCCGTAGGCTAATCCATAATCCAGTGCGAAGGCTAATCCATAATCCGCCCGAAGGCAATCCAGCAATCCTCAGGGATTACTAATCCAAGTTTTCGCTCGTAGACTAGTATATGGGCCTCGAGATCCAATCCCGAGTCACGTCGACCTCTTTTGCAGGACCCGGAAGGCAAGGGATTTACGGCCAGAGCCCCCCTGGCACCCAAGCATCCTCCTGCTCCAAGTAGCGCCCAACGGAGAGACCTCTCGCGGCAGGTTCGGTCCACGTTCCCTGCGCGGTTAACAACCCCCTTGGTTAGGGTCAGGCAGACAGTCGGGGGTAACTGATGCTGCCTCTCCCTCCAGGCCTTCAACCTGAAGCATTAATTATCTTTCCATCTTTAGTTCCTTGAGCAAAGAAAGTACAAGCAGTGCTCTTAACTTATACAAACACAAACAATCCAATGGTCGTTTATTTGGCCAACTGCTAAGGTGTGAATCCTCTTCTTCGAATACGTCCAGCATCCGATCCGGGATCAATTGTGACTTGGCAAGATTCCCAAGGGTTTCGTTGCTTATTTACCCTTTTATCCTTGGGTTAGGGTTTATACCCTATTAACCCAAATTAGCCAACACCTTAGGTTCCTTAAGTTAAGATAGTAAATCCTGGGCAACTTTGTTGCCCTGACTTGATTGACCCTTTGCTTGCTAGGCAATACATAACTTTCCTTATCTTTACAAATCGGCCCAAGGAAGGGTAAAGTAGCAGGATGTCTACTCATCCTCTTGCAAATTAGACCCGCACTAGAACATGCCAACCTTGTTTCGAGGAGTGGCAAATCTATCTTGTGATTTCAACACAAAGCCATGCGATGTTGCAACTTGTTGCATGAGATAAGTGTCACATCTAAATCATGGGATCATTTCTCCCATCAAACGGCATTTCTTGGTCAAGAAATATGTTTGGTCAAGATGTAGGGTTTGGGAGTCCTCTTGACCCAACCCAATCCCTAACCTTACTAGGCCAATAACGTTTGGCCCTAGGGTTTCTATACTCAATCAGAAGTTGTAGTATTAGGTCATTCGATTCTTAGGGTAAAAACCCTAGATCGTTATTGTATGGGCGTCCAATTAACCCAAACATTTCGTGAATGTGGGTAGGACCCTTGGCTTTGAAAGTCTTGACTTTGCGTCCCAAGTGTGATACTAGGCAGAATTTTTAACATACTAAATCCTACCTAGCACTTAGAGGTGTTCGTCATACCAACTAGTTATGCTTTTACGAATCCCATGTGGGTTATGTCATTACAAGTGATTTAGCTAAATCGGTCTACTTGTCTTGCGACAAGAAACGATCCTTTCTTAGAGATGCTAAATTTGTTCTAAAAGGTGTAAATAGTTGTAAGACATCACATTACATGCAAATATGCGATTCATTACTTTCTATGCAACTATAAGGTTTGCAATGACCATTTCTTTTCCTTGCTAAAGTCATGATGATTGACAATTTGGGGAATAACTTGCATAAAACCTACACAGATTTACATCAAGAGCTTTTCCTACAAACCTTTCATTTAATGCAATTGAATTTCAAGCTTTAATATGACATGCAACCTTTTCTAGATACAACTTTGATAAATGAAGTTCATGAATGATGAATGTCATAAGACTTATGCTGACTTAATCCGTTTAGCGGCACTTAACCCAACTTAAAAAATGCAAGAATCCTCGCATGCAACAGGTAAGTTCATGGTTTCCTTATCATGCAATGCAATTCTTTGGACAATATTCTAACGGATGTTAACGATTATTTATTACGAATCATATCTAGGAAATCATTACCTAGATGCATTATGCGCTTGTTCTTTCATGCGAGGAAGACAAGGATGCATTTAAACAAATTTTCATCCTTTTAACCTATGCAATATACAATTGGGATTGTCACTTTGGAAATGCAAGCAAAGAGCAACATGCAACTAAAACTCATAAGACGAATGAGTAATTTGTATTCATTACTTCCTCATGAAATTTAAAGGTACCCAATGCATTCCCTTTATGCAGAATCAAACTTCTAAGAACCTGGGTATGAGGACTTGCAGCGATGTCCACGTGTAAACTTGGGTTCGAGGCTCCCGCGTGTGTGCCTTGTGTCTTTGGCTTTGGAGCCATCGTTGATGTAGTGGACTTGGACTCTGTGATTTGTCCTCACCTTTATGCGATCTCTGAACTCCCTCCAAGCTTTGACAACTCAGCCTAAAAAACCTGCCTACTTCCCCCTCATGCAGGAATGCCCTTTACAGGACGTGGATTTTAAGAAACCGAGGGAAAAGGCCGTGTGCACAAGGCTTATGGAAGCCTTATCCTAAAAAGCTTCTAAAGAAGCTTGTAAGAAGCTTCTGTTTCTTAACAGAGTGACGTGGGGGAGGGGGAGGTAATGATTGGAGGAGAGGACGACGGGCAGGGCGATGACAACGAGGAGGGGTGTGATGACGATGGTGGCGGTGGAGGTAGCCTGGCGGACAGCGTGGCGTTTCTGCAGTAGGGCGGCGATGGTGGATGGCGGGATGGCGATGACCTGGAGCAGCACTGCTGCTTTCTTCTCTCCCTTTGTGCCTCCCCCCATGCTTAAGGGGGAGGTTATATAGCCTTTAAGGGGGGGATAGCCACCCCTGTGGCATACTTGCATGACTTCTCCCTCCCCCATGCACTCCACCTCTCATGGACTACTCACCCTCCCTCTCACACTCCTCTCCCCTGCCATGCATCGGCTGAGGGGGGGGGATATAAATAAAAAAATTGCCTAAATTTTTACCATTATCCTCTTTTTCCCTTTTGGAGAGGTGTTACCGTGCGGCTTGTTGTCTTCAAGACCTGGCCGACATTAATCGACGTGGGAGATTATTTTGCACTACTTTTGTGCAAGATGTGCGGGGTTTTTTTAAAGGTCGATTAATATTTTGGGCGGAAATATTACAGAGGGATTGCACAATCAAATCCCCATCAAATGTAGGAAGTTGAGTTATTAGAGTAATGTTGCAATTACATCTCTCGTCCTTGCTCAAAGATTGATTATAGAAGGTGTGAAGCTTGTGCAATAGGAGCTATAGTTTATTTCTATTTATAGATATGAGAAATTAACTTGATGTAATGTGCTCAATTGGGAAGCCCTTAGTGGAGCAATTTAGTGGTTCATCGAGTTGGACTTTTCCATAAGCAACACCACCCACCAATACTCCTTAGAATAACATGGGGTTTTTTTCTTAGACTCTCTTGAGTCTGCCCCACAAAGAAAGGTTTCAATCGTAACCCATAAGGATCAACCTTAATCTAGGTTTTTAATTCGATGTTAAGGTCACCTATCAACTTAACTAGCATCGACCCTTGGGCCACTATTATGTTCGCAAGTCAACTCAAACTAAAGCAGATCAATACTTCACTTAGTTCATAGTGAGTGAGAAACGAGGAGGGAGTGATATGCATCAACCCCTCTAGTATAGTCTTGACTCTATTCCCCTAAAATGACATTGATCAGGGTCTATGATAACACACTAGGAAGTCATGCTTTCGGCTACTTCCTAAATCTAGAATCCTGAAGGAAAACTCTCAGCTCACCAAGACCACCCATCTATAGAATAGATCCATTAGGGATCTTGCCCTCTCACTTTTCTTAAGGTGTTTTAGTTATCTAAGTATCCTAATACATTTATGTTCGACATGCAAAGCTTTCTTAATTAGCCATGAAGCACTGGTTTCTTCACTTAAATTATGGTCATAAACTCAAACACAATATGAAAGCAATCTTTTGAAAATAGTTATAAAGAAATATAAGTATCTCACACATTCTCCAAGCTGCAATGCCAACCTAGCATTATGTCCCTTACTCTAGGACTTGTGTCCAATCTCAGGCACGTGATCGGCAAATCAACCCTTATCTAGCATCAGAGCCTTCCAAGAAGTCCATCATGGGTCACACAGGGGTTGGATAGTTCCTAGGAGTATGAGGGATTACTAGATAGAGCCCCTGTGGTACCCTCACCTCCTCCTACCCAAGGTTTCCTTATGGAGAGACCTCTCGCATCTAGGATAATAGCCCCTTGGTAAAGTACTCTTGCCACTAACTTTGGAGGAGATTTAGTTTGTAAATATATATCAACCATGAGGCACAAAACCTTTTGTGCAAACATAATCAAGCAATCAACTTATCAACAATAGTTAGGAAACCATTCATTTTTCATAATATCAATCTAAACAATCACTTGGATATTCTATAAAATTCAACCAACCAACTTATCCTTGGCTAGGAAAAAATCATCTTTTTTTTCAAATTAATAAGCCGTATCATAAAACCAATTCACTATCCTTCGAATACTTTGCAGAGAGAATACCATCACATAAAGTTCCTCATCAATTAAATCATATTATTCAAGAAATTTGTGCTACTACTTATGCTAGTCATGTCTCAAGCCTCTTTATAACATCATAACTTCCCTTGGATTGATGCAATATTTGTCCAGCACAACCAGTTCTTAAACATATCATAAGGAATAATGCCTTCCAATTTCCCAAAACAGGTCAATAGTCTTATAATCCTCTTCTGCATACACAATAACTTGAGAATACTCAAGTAACTTGAGTGCATGCATATAAGCTACTCGTAATCCTTATTCACACAAGTTTCAAAATTAGCTAAGTTAAGGACAATTCTTGTTTATTCTAAGTATTTTACTTAATTATAGTCAGAGTAGATATGCAATCAATGGTTCCTACAAGTAATTTTCTAAACTACATTGATGAAGATCACATTTGCAAGGGGTCAAAATGCACAATTTCTTGGATTGACCTTTGTTCCTAATTTGGTCTTAATGGCAAGGGATTCTAATTGATAATAAAAATTTCAACTTCTTTGATTAGGCAAGCATAGCACCTAGGTTTTGCTTGGAGATGGAGAAGCTTCACTTGCTTGTGCTACTTCACGATGTGCTAGTCAAGGAAACACTAAGGCCAACTATTAAGCCTTAGTGTTAAGGATTTTATAAGCTTATAAGTCTATTAACCTCTCACTCACGTATTTGATTCTCTTTGTCTTTGTTATGATTGAGGTCATGTGTATGGAATGCATAATGATAATGCAACCTTGTAGTGCTGGGAGAAAGGTTGATATTAAAAGTCGTGGTGGAGGAATGATGGTAGTCCGATTTGCATGGTGGCCTTTGAGGATACCAAAAATGAAAATCATAAGGATTGGCTTTCTCCAAATAAGAAGTCAACCACTAGCCTCCTCCATCTTCTTATTACTCTATTGGAATCTCCATGTTAGTCATGATCAAGGGGAAATAAGGGACTTGGGATCATAGAATCAGTTTGATAAGTCCCCTTTATCTCACTCCTTGTCTCCTTAATTCATGCAACCTTCTGGTTCAATGGTTTTTCCCCTCCCATAACGGCCCTAGCCTTTTTACAGAGGCTATATAAGCCTTAGCTTATACAAAGCTTAAGATTTCTCCCTCTCACCCTTTTCAATGTGATTTGTATACATATGATTTTTTTCTCTCTTTTTAAAATCATGAATTGAGTTCTTTTTCAATACAAAAACAACATCTAATCCCCATATTCTTCCATTTTTTCATAAAGCTCAAAGGCCTTGGGTGTATTCATACACCCCATGATTGACAAGCCTTGAAGTATGCTTTCATTGACAACTCACATCCGTACTTTTGATGTCGCTCTCACTATCTAATGCTAGTCGCATAGTGAATTAAGCCTCCAAATCAAATACATCAAAATTCTAATGCCATTTTGAATTAAACAAAAATTGAGATGGACACAATCACATTCTAGGTCCTCTTTGAGTCTTTAAAAATTGCTATCTTTAATTATTTTTGTCAATTGGATGTCGATAGTAAAAAAATGCTTTGAATTTGGACAACATGTTTAAACAATCATGATTTTCAAAGAAGTGCATAACAAGATCAATGTTGTGTAATCAACATTAATTTGCACATTTTGTTTGAGTTTCGCTGTATGAGAAATTTTCCAATGTTTTATTTAGCAATATTTACTACCTCTTGACAAGTTGAAATTGGTTTTAGTTCCAAATTGACCCTCAGAGGTCCTTGAAGTCCTACAATTGTCAAGAATTGCATGGTGGGAGGGACTTGCTTGAGCTGCCACACCAAACACACAATGTATACACAAGAGGAAGCTCACTCAAGAACACAAGAAGAGAGATGGAGGCCAAAACGTTTTCTTGCTGGCTTTTTCTTCTTCTTCCACAAACCATACAATGTACACAAAGTATAGATAAGATACAATATAAAGGAAAGTGGCCTACTAAGTCAAACAGTGCATAACTGACTACACTAATCGACTGGTACTATGTCTTTGTCAGCTGTGTTGAGATATCGAGCTCCACTCGTGATACGCCAGGGTGACCGTTGTGTATTTATGTCACCGACTTGTCAGTTGCAGACGCGGTTGGTACACCGCCCATGAATAATAGCTACATGATAGCTATCCTTATCTATTCTAGTTCGTGGCTCAGTTAGTATGCCACCTTAGTTAGTTGAGTTTGGTTTGAGACCCATATAGAGGGTTCTTCTATTTCTTTGTACTTGAGTTCTTTTGGCTTACACAACTAAGAAGAGGAAAACTGTTTTCAGCCTCCACCCTTGTGTGTCTTCCCCCATTGTGCAAGCAAGAAAGCTTCAAGCGAGACTCCTTCCTTCTCTCCCACAATCTTGACATGGTATCAGAGCCTTGTTCGTGGTAAGGAGCTCAAGAAAGCAAGCCAAGCTCGCGGTGTTCTGGTAAGAGGAGCAGTGTTGCTTTCATTTTCTGTTTTGGGAGCAGATCTCTGCAGGTAGCACAGCCGAAAAGTGCAGGAGTGCATTGTCTCAGGTTGAGACACCCTTCGCGGTGAAGCAAGACCTTGTTTTTTTTATTTGAGGCCATTTCGGGGCCTATTTTGGAGGCGGAAGTTTTCTGCACGCACTCAGGAAAAGGCCCAGTTTTATGCTGTGCAGCCACTGTTCTACAGGTCGGTGAATAGTTACTGTAAAAATTGCATTGTATGCTTGTGCGCAGAGACATTGGGAGTTACAGAATCATCCCTGTTGCCTGTTGATGCAAAATCGTCACTAGGAAGTGACTGTCTGGTCAAATACCACTTTCGCCAGTTTTGCAGATTTTCCCTTGTGAGGGTGAAGCTGTGGTTTTTGCAGTGACAGAATTTTTTGCAGTCTTCTGTAATGGCATCTGATTCTCTTTCACAGATTGTCACTGAAAAGCTTGACAAGAACAACTTCCAAGCATGGAAGTTTAGAATGACGAATTTCCTTATGGGAAAAGGATATTGGGAATTTGTTACAGGAAATGAAGAAGAACCAGTTCTTCCTGATGTTCCCAATCAACAGCAAATGCAGGCATTCAAAGCATGGCATGAGAGAGCCAGGAAAGTTATGTATTGGCTGTCTATCAGCATTTCAGACTCTATGATTGTGCATATTCAGGATGCAAGTATGCCAAAGGAGGCATGGGATACTTTGTCAAAAATGTACAGCACAAATACTCAAGCCAGGAAAATGCAGCTCAAGCAAGAGTTGCATAATGTGCAAAGAGAAAATATGAGCATCAACGACTACCACATGAAGGTGAAGAAGATTGCAGATGCACTTGCTTCCATTGGGTCGCCAGTGGAAGATGATGATTTAGTTTCTGTGACCTTGAATTGTCTAGGAAAGGATTATGCACAGTTTCGGACATCCATTTCAGTTCGTGAAAGATTTCCTGATTTTGAGGAGTTGATTGCTCTTCTAATTTCTGAGGAGCAAAGAAATGGTGGTGCATCTTCTTCAGGAGGAACTTCAAAAGAAGATGTCTTCTACTCAAATGCTAGAAGAGGTAGAGACAGAGGTAGAGGAGGCCGATTTGGAGGCCGTGGCAGAAATCAGAATATGCAGCAAACTCAAGAAAACCAGTCCTATGGAGGAGGACGTGGTAACTCTAGAGGCAGGGGGAGCCAAAGAGGTCGTGGTGGATGGCAAAGAGGCCAAAACGCAAACAGTAATGTTGAATGCTACTACTGTGGTAAAATGGGTCATATGGCTAAAGACTGCTATAAAAAGCAGAATGACATCATGAATGGAAAACTGCAACAAGGGAATTATGCATCTTCTAGCAGACAGGGTGATGACAGAAATGAGCATTTGTTCATGGTGCAGCACATGAACAATTCTATGACAAGTGCAGAGGAAAGCAATGATGTATGGTATGTTGACTCAGGTGCATCAAACCACATGACAGGTCATGCAGAATGGATGGAGGATGCAAGGAAAATGGAAAAACCAGGATTTGTGGAGACTGGTGATGATACTGCACATCCTATTGTGCAGATTGGAAAAATTCCCTTGTCTATGCAGGATGGGAAAAAGAAATACCTGTCTGATGTATTTCATGTCCCGAATATCACCAAGAATCTGGTTTCTGTTGGTCAAATGGTTGAGCAGGGCTTGCAGGTCAGATTTAATCCTCATGGATGCTTTGTTGAGGATATGAAAAATAAAGGTCGCTTGATAGCAAAAGGAAAGAAGAAGGGCAGAATGTTTACATTGGATGCAGACATGCCTGAATTGAGTGCAGCAATGTTTGCACATGGGACCGGTGTAGTTGCAGATATTGATATCTGGCATAAACGCATTGGTCATGTTAATATACAGCGACTTAAATCAATGCAGGCCCAAAACATTGTTGCAGGATTGCCTAAGTTCAAGGTTGCAGAAATGCATAAGGTATGTGAAGCCTGTCAATTTGGAAAACAGGCAAGGAAACCATTTCCTAGACATGTTCAAGAGAGTAAGAAGCCATTGGAATTAATCCACTCTGATGTGTGGACTACTAAAGCTGCATCTCTTGGAGGCTGTCATTATTTTGTCAGTTTTATTGATGACTATAGCAGAAAAGTTTGCGTGTATTTTATGAAAAAGAAAAGTGAAGTTTTTGGGCATTTCAAAACTCTTAAAGCTATGGTTGAAAAAGAAACAGGTCTCCAAGTAAAATGCCTAAGGTCAGATGGAGGGGGAGAGTACCTCTCAAATGAGTTTGCAAGGTTCCTGCAGGAGCATGGCATAAAGCAGCAATATTCATGCAATCATACCCCACAGCAAAATGGAATTACAGAAAGAAAAAACAGACATATTGGAGAGGTATCTCGTGCCATGCTCAATGAAAAAGACTTGCCAGATTTTTATTGGGCTGAAGCAGTTGCTACAGCAGTCTACATAATGAACAGGACTCCCACTGCAGCAATACATGGAATGACTCCAGAGGAGAGGTATACTGGTAGGAAACCAGATATTTCTCATTTGAAAATTTTTGGTTGCATTGCCTATGTACATGTGCCAGATGAGCTGAGATCCAAGTTGGATCCAAAAGCTGAGAAGTGCATCTTTATTGGTTACTCTCTGCAGCAAAAAGGGTATAGATGCTATAACCCTTCTACTCGTAAGTTTACAGTGAGCAGAGATGTTGTTTTTGATGAGATGAGTAGCTGGTATAAACCAGTAAATGTGATTGATAATGTAGATGCACAAAATGGTAATGCTGCACAGAATTCACAGCAGCAATCACAAAATATTAGTGGACCTGGAGCGTCCTCTAGCAGTGGTTCACATTCTTCGCCATGGACAGGCAGATTGAGATCAGGAGAATCTTCTCAAAGCAATGCAGATAGTGGTATGCAGGTATCACGAAAAGGAAAAGAGAAGGTTGATCAGCCCATGTTTGATGTGAATGCAGGTCACTCTTATGTGGATGGTGAATCCAGTGGCTCAGAACAGAGCATTGATGATGAGTTGGGTATTCCTTCTATTGTTACACCTGGAGTAAGGAAGACCAGGGATGTTTTGAGGGCACCTGGGAGTGAACCCACTTTGCGTAGGTCTACTAGAGTTAGGTATCCTGTGGATAGGCTGAAATATGATGGATTTACAGCCATTCACTATGTATATATGGTCAAGGTGATACAGGAACCAGAACCCACTTCTTTTGAGCAAGCCATGGGAAAAGAAAAATGGGAGAAAGCCATGGATGAAGAAATGGATGCCTTGGAAGCAAATGCTACATGGGAATTGGTACCTTTGCCTAAAGGTAAGAATGCAATTGGCTGTAAGTGGGTTTATAAGGTGAAGCACAATGCAGATGGTTCTGTGAACAGATACAAGGCAAGATTAGTAGTCAAGGGGTATGCACAAACGTATGGCATTGACTATGAAGAAACATTCAGTCCGGTTGCAAGGATGGCAACCGTAAGAGCAGTCATTGCTATGGCTGCATCAAAGGGATGGTCTTTACATCAGATGGATGTAAAGAATGCCTTCTTGCATGGTGATTTGCAAGAAGAGGTCTATATGGAGCAGCCACCAGGTTATGTGCATGCTGTTCATCCTGAGTTTGTTTGCAGGTTGAAGAAAGCTTTGTATGGCTTGAAGCAAGCACCTAGAGCATGGTCTGACAAGATAGGACAGTATCTTGTCACTATTGGCTTTCAGATTTCCAAGGCAGATTTCTCACTTTATGTGAGAAAAACAGAGAAAGGTATTATGCTACTTGTCATTTATGTTGATGATTTGATTATGACAGGTGACAGTGATGAAGATATCCTTCATGTGAAAATGCTATTGAAGTAGAAGTTTGAGATGAAGGATTTGGGAGAGCTGCGATATTTCTTGGGCATTGAGGTGATTAGATCACCAAGTGGGATACAGCTCTTGCAGAGGCAGTATGGATTGGACATGCTGTCCAAATATGGGATGACAGGCTGTAAGCCTATTTCAGTTCCTTTGGAGCAGAATGTGAAGCTGAGCACAGATACAGGTGAGCTTCTAGAAGACCCTACTATGTACAGACGCATAGTAGGAAGTTTGATTTATATGACTATTACCAGGCCAGATTTGAGCTATGTTGTTGGATTGGTAAGTCAGTTTATGCAGGCTCCAAGGAAACCACATTTGGATGCGGCTAGACGCATACTCAGGTATGTGAAGTCCACATTGCAGTATGGACTATTTTATGAGACTGGGGTTCAGATACAGTTGCATGGATACACTGATGCTGATTGGGCTGGTAGTATTTCTGATAGACGATCTACCAGCGGATATGTGTTCTCTTTTGGGAGTGCTGCAGTCACTTGGAGCAGCAAGAAACAGCCTACAGTTGCCTTGTCGAGCACAGAGGCTGAGTACAGGGGTGCAGCAATGGCTGCATGCGAGGTAGCTTGGTTGCATAAGCTACTTTATGATATGCATCAGTCTACAGATGGACCAGTTGTCATTTATTGTGACAACATGAGTAGTATACACTTGGCAAATAACCCAATCTATCATGCTAGAACAAAGCACATTGAGGTGCATTATCACTATGTGCGAGAGAGGGTTTTACTAGGTCTTATTGATCTAGTTTATGTCAGCACAGAGGATCAGGTAGCTGACATATTTACGAAGGCATTGGGCGCAGAGAAGCTGCGCAAGTTCAGAGACCTGCTTGGTGTGTAGGAATTGGGATTGAGCTCGAGGGGGAGTGTTGAGATATCGAGCTCCACTCGTGATACGCCAGGGTGACCGTTGTGTATTTATGTCACCGACTTGTCAGTTGCAGACGCGGTTGGTACACCGCCCATGAATAATAGCTACATGATAGCTATCCTTATCTATTCTAGTTCATGGCTCAGTTAGTATGCCACCTTAGTTAGTTGAGTTTGGTTTGAGACCCATATAGAGGGTTCTTCTATTTCTTTGTACTTGAGTTCTTTTGGCTTACACAACTAAGAAGAGGAAAACTGTTTTCAGCCTCCACCCTTGTGTGTCTTCCCCCATTGTGCAAGCAAGAAAGCTTCAAGCGAGACTCCTTCCTTCTCTCCCACAATCTTGACAAGCTGTAGGTAGGTGTAACAAACTAAATATAAAAGTGATAAGTCAGTGGCCATGTGAGTATCATAATGACCACCAATGTGCTAAATGAAGACGTGCGGACCCATCTAGCTAGGCGGTCCATCATCAATGTCTGCACGTGTTGAGCTTGCCATCTCAACATTCCCCCTCAAGCTCAACTCTATCTCTGCAACTCCAAGTAGGCTTCGAAACTTTCGAAGCTTCTCTGCACCCAATACCTTTGTAAAAATTTCAGCTATCCGATCCTGTGTGCTGACATATACCAAGTCAATCTCTCCTGTAAGTACCTTCTCTCTCAGAAAGTGGTAGTGCACCTCAATGTGTTTTGTCCTAGCATGGAACACTGGATTCCTAGCTAGCTGTATGCTGCTCATGTTGTCACAATGAATGACAACTGGACCATCTCCCTACATATCCGAATCACCTAATAGCTTTTGCAGCCATACCACCTCACATGCTACCATTGCAGCACCTCTATACTCAGCGCAACTGTAGGTTACTTTTTGCTACTCCATGTAACTGTTGCACTACCAAGGGAAAACATGAAATCCACTCGTAGATCTTCTGTCTGACATGCTACCAGCCCAATTTGCATCTGTGTATCCAAAGACTTGTATGTCCTTACCTGTCTCATAAAAAAGTCCATAATGTAAAGTGGACTTCACATACCTCAATATACATCTAACTTCATCCAAATGAGGCTTTCTAGGCATATGCGTAAGCTGACTGCCAAGGCCAACAACATAGCTCAAGTCTGGCCTTGTGATAGTCATGTAAATCAAACTCTGTATTATCCTCCTAAACATAGTAGGGTATTCTATCTCATCCCCAACATCAGCACTCAACTTCACATTTTGTTCCAATGGTACTGAAAGAGGCTTACATGCTGTCATACCATACTTGGATAACATATCCAAGCCATAGTACCTTTTGGATAGCCATATACAATCATCACATCTGATCACCTCAATACCAAGAAAGTATCTCAGCTCACCCAAATCTTTCATCTCAAACTTCTTCTTCAAGAAGTCCTTAACTTCAACAATCCCATTGTCACTCTCACCTGTAATAATCAAGTCATCCACATAGATGACTATGATGACCAAAATTGCATCTTCCTTTCTCACATAAAGTGAGTGATCAGCATCAGAAATATAAAATCCAATATTGATAAGATACTCTACCATCCTAGCAACTGGACTGAATGTCTCTTCATAATCTATGCCATATGTTTAAGCATAGCCTTTTGCAACCAGCCTAGCTTTATACCTGCTGATTGAACCATCTACATTATGCTTGAATTTGTAAACCTACTTACAGCCAATAGCTTTCTTACCCTTAGGTAAGGGTACCAAATCCCAAGTCTTATTGGCTTCTAATGCAGCCATCTCCTCATCCATTGCTGCATCCCAATGAGCATGACCAACAACATCCTCAAAACAAGTGGGCTCAACATCCTCAACTAGTTTCACCATATAAGCATAATGTGAGCTGCATAACCTTCAAAACCAAATCTTTTAACAGGGTATCTGACCCTGCTAGATCTGCGTACCACCGGATCACGCAATGGAGCCTTTACATTACTGTGAGCTCTCTGTACACCTGGTGTCCTGACTGAAGGAATACCAAGCTCATCATCTAAGCTCTTTGAACCACTAGAATCTCTATCCAATCCCAAATGATTGGTAGATGCATCATTACCATCCAACACTTTCTTCTTTCCTTTGTCCTTCCCTGCAACACTTATAGATCCACCTGAAGATGTGGGGTTACTCCTTAGTCTTTTAGACCAAGGGCTCACTGTAGGTGTAGTACTAGATGATGTTTCTGGTCCATTAAGACTCCGTGATTCTTGTTTATCTTTCTACACATAGTTGTCCTGATCATTATCATCATCCAAAACATCACCAACAGGTGTATACCAACTTCCCATCTTATCAAAGATAACATCCCTTCTCACTCTGAACTCACCTATGACAGGGTTATAACAGCGATACCCTTTCTACTCTAAAGAGTATCCAATAAAAACACATTTTTCTGCCTTTGGATTAAGCTTCTTCTGTAGCTCATCTAGCACATGAACGTATGCAACACAACCAAATACCTTCAAGTGTGATATATGAGGCTTCTTTCTAGTAAAGCATTCTTCAGGAGTCATCCCATGAACTGCAGCTGTGGGAGTTCTGTTCATAATATAAACAACAGTATGGACAGCCTCAGACCAAAAATGTTAGGGCATATTCTTTTCAGCCATTAATGCCCGTGCAACTTCTGCAATATGCCCATTTTTTTCTTTCTGCAACACCACTTTGCTGTGGGGTATACTTGCAAGTAAATTGCCTCTTTATCCATGAGTCCTCAGAACTCATTAGAGAGATACTCTCCCCCTCCATCTGATCTCAAGCACTTTACTTTTAAGCCTATTTCTATTTCAACAGCTGCCTTAAAAGATTTGAAGTGCTCAAACACATCACTTTTTTCCTTCATGAAGTATACCCATAACTTCCTTGAACAGTCATCAATAAATGTGACAAAGTATTTGCTGCCACCAAGAGATACATTCTGTGTAGGTCCCCAGAAATCTGTATGTACTACATCAAGTATGTTTCTACTTACTTACCAAACTGGCATGCTTCATAGACTTTATGCAATTCTGCAACTCTAAATGAAGGCAACCATGTAACCAATCCTCTGGACTGCATTAATTTTAGCCTTTGCACATTTACATGTCCAATAGGTTTATGCCATATTTCAATATCTGCAACTACTCCTTTTCCTTTAGCATACATAGTAGCATCCATTGCAGGAATTCCAGCATCTAAAGTGAACATTCGGCCAACTCTACTTCCTTTTGCGACCAACCTGCACTTATCATTAAAGTCTTCTACAAAACAACCTTTTGCATTGAATCGGACCTGCAACCCCTACTCTACCATTTGGCCAACAGATACTAGATTCTTTGTAATTGATGGCACATGTAATACATCTGTCAGACTCATTGTCTGGCCATCATACAAGGACAAGGGAACCTTTCCAATGTGTGAAATTGGGTGGCATGAATCATCACCCGTCTGCACATAACCTGGGTTTGTAAGTCCTGCATCTCTCCAAACCATTCAACATGACTGGTCATATGATTAGATGCACCTGAATCAACATACCATACATCATCATATGTCCCCTTTCCTGTAACTGCATTCATCATATGCTGCATAACAAACAAACACTCATTTTTGTCTTCATTTTGTCGTGAAGACGATGCAAAGTTTCCTTGCTGCAATTTACCACTGCAAATATCATCCTTCTTTGCATAGCAATGCTCTTCCTCTAGAGCTCCCCCTGCCTCTAAAGTTTCCTCTGCCTCCAGAAACCTGCATTTCACCAAACTGTTGATTAAACCTATTTTGCTGGTTATTGCCAGCACGTCCCATACCATGGCCTCTTGAAGAGGATCTACCATGTCCCCTTCCTGAACTCAAGTAAAATGCTTGGACTTGTTCACCATTTCTTTGAGATGATTCACCCTGCATATTGATCTCTTCATCAATCATGAGAGAGATCAACTCATTAAAATCTGGAAATGGCTTCCATACATATACTGAAGTAACAAATGATTTCCATGCCTTCTCATTGTTAAGGCCACTCAGAGTGGATGAAACCAAATCATCATCATCTGGCATTACATCAATTGCTGTTAAGGCATTTGCAATGCTCCTCACCTTCAACACATACTCATTGATAGACATTTTCCCTTTCTTCAAGGCATTCAACTCTTGCTTGAGTTGAATCTTTCGTGCCTTTGTATTTGCTGAAAACATACTCTCAAAAATTGTCCAAGATGCATGTGAAGTTTCTGCATTCCTGATATGTCCCAGCATAGTATTATCAATTACTACAGATAGCCAGTACATCACCTTTTTGTCTTTCATAGTCCACTCTTTCCATGCTTTTAACTCATCTGCAGTCGGAGGGATACCCAGCTCTGGCTCCTTTTCTTCACCTAAGACAAGCTCATAAAGGCCCTTTCCAATGAGGAAGTTCGTCACACGGAACTTCCATGAAGGGTAGTTGTTCTTGTCAAGCTTCTCAATAATGGGATTTCCACTGTACTCTGCCATTATCACAAACGAGGATATAGCAGAGCAAGCTAGTCTTCTGCAATCTTTCACAACACGTACACAACAGTATACCAAGCAACCTTTTTCATTGATTGCTCAACATTACATGTAATCTGTAACTTGTTTGCAGATAACCTTATGTTTGCTTCCTGCAACTAAAAAACTACAGATTCGAAATCTATAACCTATGCATCCACTTTCGATCAAAACAATCGAAATCATAGTGTACCCTGAAACTGTTGTCCGCAACCTTGCAGCTCTAAAACGGGGCCTAAAAAGGCATACCAAATCTCATAGCAATCTGAGATTTTTGCTTGACCCTGCTTCCGGTTCCTCGACAGGCACTATCCAAGAGAGAGAGTGGAAGAATGGGAGAGCTTCTTACCTGTTGCTTGCTTGCTCGAACCTTACTTCTTCTCCTTCACTTTAGCCTTTGAAATCTGCCTCTCTTAGTGGCGTGGCTCTGATACCATGTCAAGAATCGTGTGGTGGGGGGGGATTTGCTTGAGCTGCTACGCCAAACACACACTGTATAGGCCAAAACGTCTCCTTGCTGGTTTTTTCTTCTTCTTCCACAAACCATACAATGTACACAAAGTATAGATAAGATACAACATAAAGGAAAGTGGCCCACTAAGTCAAACAGTGCATAACCGACTACACCAATCGACTCGCGCTATGTCTTTGCCAGCTGTAGGTAGGTGTAACAAACTAAATATAATAAGTGATAAGTCAGTGGCCATGTGAGTATCATAATGACCACTAACGTGCTAAGTGTAGACGTGCGGACCCATCTAGCCAAGCAGTCCATCATCAATGTCCGCACGTGTTGAGCTTGCCATCTCAACAACAATAAATCAATACTTTTTAATAAACTAAGGAGGTTGTTCCCTTCCCAAGGCTTGACAACAATGATTCCAAGATTTTTTGGAGAGTTGAATTTATTGTTGTAAAGAGTTTTATTGTACAAGACTTAAAATTTCATGCGACAATTATTGTGGAGCTTCCACCTTCTGATGGTGCTCCAAAAAGCTCCCTTTAACACCTTCATATGTCATTTTAGGTAGCAATGCTTGCCTTTGTTGAGTAGCTAGATGTCTTTGTAGCCATTTCTTATCTTCACCTTGTACACAATAAGAGAAGATTCGAATCATGAATTTAGGGTCTTTCCTATCTTTGATAAGGCAAGTGATTTCCAACTACTCAATGAACCTATCCACATCCTCTTCAAAAGTCCCATGAAGTAAGGAAAAATCTTGAGCCATGTTAATAGGTTACTAACCTAGCTTGTATGGTTTTTGGGCTATGGTCTTGCATAGAGGAACTCCTCACCACATGCATCCAACCATGTCGGGAGTTGATAGAGACCAAAAACTTGAACCACTATAGCCACACACCCATACAAGGAAGTAGAAATACACAAAAACTTGAGCTTGAGATAGGTTAGAAACTCAACTTTTTATAGAATGGATTGGATTCCGGCTTTACAAAACTCCTTATTTTCTCATGGCTTGATACAAAAAGACTTGCGTAGAACAATCCCTTTACATCAAAGCAACTCATTACAAGGAAATTCATAGAGAAAAAGAGTTGGCTAGGACAATCCTTTTACATCAAAGAAACTCATTACAAGGCAATTTAGAGAGAAAAATCCTCTTCACACACATCTCCCACACCATATACAATTTCAAAAGCTCTTCCAGGGTTCTTATAATTTCAACACAAGAGGGAAATTCTAGAATGAGTGTTCACTCATCCAAGAATTGCCAAGAGATAACTTCACTACAAGCATAGCCTTGCATGATCATGACTACAACTGTGGGTGATAGTGACAAGATCAAGTATAGTGTCATGAACCCAACTAATACAATGATACAATTTAAATGGACTCTAGATAGGGAAGGATATCAATAACATCCTTATGAAATCTAGAAGGATTTAAAATATAGAGAGTGATGTGTAACATCATGAACCTCTCAAAAGGAGTGGTTATTTCATATAGAAGTTCAGAAGCAATATCAACCACATTGACACTTTTTACCCATAACTCTAAACACACAATATATAACATCAAATTTTGTTTTTACAAGCCCAACAAGAGCCCCAAGATCATTTTTTTACTATATGTGTAGTAATACAATGAGCCTTCTTCCAATTTGTCTTCAAAGCTTCATCACCTCCTTCAAACCTGACCTTTAAAAAACAAAGTGAGGAACCAAAAGCCACAAATTATCAAATAAACACCAAGAATCATGGATTTTTTTTGCTTTATACCTTGATGTGATCTTCCTTGTTCATCAAGTCTTGAGTCAATGACTTTGTCCTTGTGTGGTGGCCTTTAAAAAGGTTCATATTCATAAAGTCATGTTGTGGGTCTGAAGGATAGAAAGAGGAAAAGTTGAGTGAAAGTGTTGGCTTGTATAAACAAGACCTCTCTTTCCCAAAGGTTTATGCTTTATCTTATAGCTTAAGAATTAAGGCTCTAGACGATGAATGAAATGGGGGAGAGACTTAGAATGTATAAAACACATTTTCTTTCTATTTTACAAGAAACAATGGGTTATAGATAATATGCTTGCTTGACACATTTGGAGTTTTTAAAAATTGAGATGTTACACATTGTTGGCTTGAAACATGATGCTTGAATCTCACAATAATGCAAGGCAAATACAGCATAGGCATGGAATACAAGAGCATATACAACTATCCGAAAGGCTATGTGGTCTTTCAAGGTGAATATGAAATCATGGACATATGCTCAAAATGTGGTATTAAACAAATTTGGATGAGGTCTATAAGGTTAAGCAGTACCCAAAAGGTTCTCAAATATTGCCACTCATGCAATGTATCTATAACATGTTTCAAAGTAACAACATGGCAAGATTGACAATATGACACATGAAAATTAGATTCATGAATGGTATTTAGTGTATAACAATAGAATCAAAGGCATGGAATCATATCAAATTAGTTTTTTTGCCTAGGAATGTATTTTTTTGTCTTGCCATGAATGGGGAGAATCCATTCAAATTCGATTTGACCTCTTAGTCCTTGTTAACCAAAACATCCCACCATGTCTTTCTACTAAGAAAGAACACCTAATCCTTAACCTACTTGTGGCTCAATGCTATAAGGTTAAGAATATGAATGTATGTCTCCATCCTTTGATTGATCATCTTCAGGAGGTATGGGAGGGAATCATACCGGATGATATGAGTAGCATACTAATAATAGTTTGACAATATAATATCCATTTTTTTCTAGACCATGCATGACTTTCCAAGGAAATGCAAAATAATCAAGTAAATGTGAAGGATAGATATGAATAAGTAGGCTTGTTCTTTTACTTAGCACATAACCTATTTAAATTCATGTGGACATAAATTATTTTTTTAAAAACACCCTTAACCACATGCAAAAACGTAATCAAAAGCAAGAGTTTTCACACAATATTGAATAGATTTTTCATGTGCTCCAAATAAAACCACAATAGCATCATATCTAGACATTCCAGAAAACCTTTTAAAAAGAAACATTATTTCCAATTGAGAGAGAGAGAGAGAGAGAGCTTGTCCAAGGTGGTATGAGGTGTTGTAATTTGTATGCAAGACATGGTAACTCTTTCAAAGTGGAAAGATCCCTTTTCTCAAAACATCCAAGGTTTGGCTCACTATGAATATCTTAATAATACATATATATTTTTTTGCTAGAGTTTCATTGCTATTCTTATTCTTTGTTGTTTGATCTTAAATTATTTTAGTTTTCTACTTGAACAACTATAAAAATGTATTTCTTACATGTTTTTAGACAATCGGTTTAACCTTACTGTGTAAATAGATCTATAAATGAGCTCTTTCACGACTCTATAAATGTGGCTTAAACACATTGTTAACTGTGTGTTAGGGTTTCTTAATTCATACTTAAATGTGTATTTTATGCAATAAAATGAAAGCTTAAATATTATGTTTAATACTTTCTTAATGCTTGTTTCAATGCTCTCTCTAATGGCTTGATAAACATAGAATAGGTCATTATAGTTACAAATGCTAAGGTTTAGGGTTTGTGCTTACTAACAATGTTTTTTATGTAAAAGGAAGTAGCTTTCCAAAGATGTATGAGCCTTGTTTTTCAAGTGCTTAATTTAGAAAAAGAAAATAGCCTTATCCATCTGTAACATTTCCCCCTTTTTCTAAATTTTTTAATAAAACAATTTCCCTTTCCCTCCCCCCCGACAGTACGTCGGGGAGAGAGGGAAAGGGAGTGATGTGGAAGGAGGGGAGGGGCATACCGTCGAGGTGGCAGCATTCAGATGCACCCCCTATAAAGCCTCCCCCTCCTCCCTCGCACAGTGCCCCGGCCCCCCCTCCATCATCCATGTAGGTTTCCCCCCTCCAGCTCTACAGTCGCTCCTCTACCTCCTCCGCCTCAGCGCTACAGTACCTTCTCCCCTAGCATCGTGGCAGTAGCGGGCTCCCTGGGGCCCTCCGTCAGAGCACCCTTCACCCCCCCCCCCCCCCCCCCCAATTGCAAAACGCCGCGGGACCCTCCCTGTGCCCCAAACAACCCGCCTTTTCCCCCCCTTGGTTGCTTCATGTCGTGGGGAAGAGGTAGAGAGAACGAGGAGGTGAGAAGAAGAAGAAGTGGAGGAGAGAGAAGGGAAAAGGCAAAGAGAATGAGGAGGTGAGAAGAAGAAGAAGTGGAGAAGAGAGAAGGGAAGAGGGAGAGAGAAGGACGAGATGAGAAGAAGAAGTGGAGGTGAGAAGAAGAAGAAGTGGAGGAGAGAGAAGGAAGGAGAGGGAGAGAAGTAGGAGAAGAGGAGGGGAAGGAGAGGAGAAGAGGGAGTGGTAGAAAAAATGAAGGAAGTAGTGGGGAAAATGAAAGAAGGAGGGAGAGAGAGAAGAGGAGGAGGAGAGGGAGTGAGAAGATAGAAAAAGAAGGACTAAAAAAGAGAAGAGAAGAAGGGGAGAGTAGTAGAAGAAGAGAGAGAGAAGAGGAAGAGAAGAAGAGAAGGAGAAGAAAAGAAGGAGAAGAGAAGAGGGAGAGAAGAGAGAAGAGAGAAGAGGGAAGAGAGAGAAGAGGGAGAAGAGGGAGAGAAGAGAGAGAAGAAGAGAAGGAGAAGAGAAGAGGGAGAGAAGAGAGAAGAGGGAAGAGAGAGAAGAGAGAAGAAGAGAAGGAGAAGAGAAGAGGGAGAGAAGAGAGAAGAGGGAAGAGAGAAGAGAAAGAGGAGAAGGAGAGAAGAAGAGAAGGAGAGTGAGAAGAGGAAGGGAGAAAAAGGAAGAGAGAGAAGAGGGAAGAAAGAAGGAAAGAGTGAGAGAAGAGAGAAGAAGGAGAAGAAAGAAGGAGAGAGAGAGAGAGAAGGGAAGGAGAAGAAAAGAAGGAGAAGAGAAGAGGGAGAGAAGAGAGAAGAGGGAAGAGAAAGAAGAGGGAGAGAAGAGAGAGAAGAAGAGAAGGAGAAGAGAAGAGGGAGAGAAGAGAGAAGAGAGAAGAGAGAAGAGAGAAGAGGGAGAAGAGGGAGAGAAGAGAGAGAAGAAGAGAAGGAGAAGAGGAGAAGAAGAAGGGAAAGGAGAGAGGTAGAGGAAGAAGAAGAAGAGGTAGAGGGAGAGAGGAGAGAGGTAGTAGAAGAGGGAAAAGAGGAAGGAGCAGAAGGAGAAAGAAGTGGGAGAAGGGGAAGAAGAGGAGAGAGAGAGGGAGAGTAGAGGAATAAAATAGAAGTAGGAGAAGAGAAGGAGAGGGAGAGAGAGTAGGAGGATAAGAAAAACAAAGAAGAAGAAAAGAGAGAGAGAGAAAGAAGGAGGAGAGGAGGAAAAGAAAAAGAAGAGAGAGAAAGGGGGTAACCTCTATGAGTCACCCAAACCGCTCTGTTGGCAACGAACCACATCTAGTGGTTTTCCCAATCGATCGTGTAAAACCGAAACCGTTAATTTCAGGACTGCCCAATCTCTGCAAGGCGAATGGATCCTAAGAAGAAAGTCACGGGAAGCGTAGGCGTCCAAACCACGGGTAATGCCAGAGGGGTGAGCAGAACGGCCAACGCAGCACACACGAATCAAGCCCAGGTTCTAAGCATTAAAAAAAATATTTAGGAATTATTTCTCAAGGAAGGGATGAAAGAATTGATGTCATGCATAGGGTTTTGTTTACTCTAAGCGCTAAGTTGCATGTGAGAAACGGTAGAGTTTGGAATTCGCACAAGATTTTAGGCACGAAATGATAGCTTTTACACACATAAAATGATGAGGTTTTTGCATTATTTCACATAAAATAATAGCTTTTAAACCAATTCAGTGCATGAACAGTCATTTAGAAATCATGCTTCGCGATCGTGACTAAAAGAAACACATGAAATGATAGACTCCGATGGATAGAAACCTAGACCTTCATGAGATCCGATGCATTAGGAATAAGTATAATTGCCTACGAATTGTTTTATCAATCTGTTTGTGGATTATCGCAAATGAATACGCTCCTAGCTTAGTTGAAGTTGGTGACCTAACCCTGAATGGATTGTTGACCCAAGTTATGCTTGGCAGTTTGGAAAGATTGTGAATCCCTTAAGCAATTGTTTTGATACATCCGGTTAAAATTCTGACTGTGCATGCAATGGAATTGCGATGCCTTGAAGCAAGAGGTTGTGCATTTAAGTGTTTGTTAATGTGGTTTTGGATGTTAACCCAAATGGGGTGTGTTTGATGATTGCATGGCCAGCTTTGAGATGATTGATTGCCATGCAAACAAAAGGAATGTTTTCCCTAGTAATTGTTTGAAGCTGGGTGCTTCAGCTGTGATTGATTTCCTAAAGGAATAATTGAGGAAGGATGGCGCTAGTTACCCCCCGCAAACCGCCAAACCCTAACGAAGGGGGTCATGAATCCGCGCCGGGAATGTGGACCGGAACCCGCCGCAAGAGGTCTCTCCATGGAAATCACTTGGCGCAGGAGGACGCTTGGGTGTCAGTGGGGGCTCTGGCCATAAATCCCAATGCCTTTGGGCCCTATATAAGTGTTCTATGTGACTTGGGATGGGATCTCAAGGCCTTGATACTAGTTACAAGGAGGAATCTTGGAAGGATAAACCTTCGGGTTTTATTTCCGAAAGATGGAAGGATTTTTCTGTGGAGGCAGAAAGGAGCACTTAATTCTCCTGTATGGGCAAGAGACACACATTAATTTTAAGATAAGTTAATGAAGTGTTTGATCTTGTTTATCTTGTCTTCATGTCTGTGGCCTAAATTATGTAAAGGAACCTGTGACTAACGGGTTTATTAAGGAAGCTGCTTTTATGTGGCAAGCATAATGTGGTAGGTAATTAGATAACTAAAACAACCCTCGAGGGAAGCATGGTGGATGTGACCAATGGGTCTATCCTACGGAAGGGTGGTCTCCGTTAGTCGAGATCTTTCTTGAAAGGAGATGTTACAGGAAATGCTAGGAAAAAGTTGGTCTATGACCTTAAACAATGTTGACTAGGAACTCGGACTTCAGGTCGATCCTAGTGGGAACGGCCGGATTAGTTCTGTTGCAGGCCAAGCTCGAGAGACCCTAGTTGGCAAACCCCGTGTCATTCCTTGGGAGTTCTGGGCGGCATCTTGTGGATATATCTCTCGATGGACTGCTAAGACGTGTACCGCAATTTGAGGAGCGGGCACGTTACAGTTGGTATTAGAGCCAAATTTCTTAATGATGCATGATTGATTAATGTTTAGATCATAGACATAACCTAAATAAACTAAGTGGTATGGCTTGATTGTCAGGCACCTTCTACACCCACAAATTCTGACATGCGAGAGAAGAAGTTCCTTCTCAAGCAAATTAAGCCACCCGATTTTCATGGCAAGGGAAGGACTGTTCAAGCTGACGCCGAGATCTGGATTGAGTCCATGGAGGACTATTTTGAGGCAGTAGGAACTGCACCTGCTAACCAAGCCATGCTCGCCAAACTTAAGCTTACAGGCAAAGAGAGACTTTGGTGGAAACAATGGTGCAGAGACCAAGCGATCTTCGAGGGGACCGTCACTTGAAATAAGCTTAAGGAAGCTGTACGAGGAAGGTATCTGCCACCTGTCTACCGCACACAAAAGGTGAATGAATTCTATAACTTGAAGCAGCTAGGATTATCACTTGAAGCATATTATTCAAAGTTCATTTCACTCCTAAAGTATGCACCCCCAATGGATATGACACAATAGGTGTCAAAGTTCCGTGATGGGTTGAATCCACCCATAAACACTCGATTGGAATTAATGCGCCCAACGGACTTGCAAGACGTATTACTCCAAGCAAATCCAATCATCCAAGAACTTAAATCAGGCAACTATGATGAAGATGACTCACCGGATCAAGATAAGAGGTGCCACAAGTGCAGAGAGATAGGACACATCGGTAAGAGATACCCCAACCACCGATGTTTCCACTGCAATGAACTAGGACACATCCAAACAGATTGTCTTGGGTTGGACCCTGAGAATCAGGAACGTGCGGTCAAACGAAGCCATCTAAACTCCACTTTTGGCTCATATTATGAACCACATGATGTTGAAGGCCTGGAGCCTGTTGTAACCTTTGAGGATGAGTAGATATCCTAGGAAGATCCTCTTGAGGTAGTAAGTCTTGTACTTGGAATAAAACCTATTGAATCCCATGAGTTGTGGCAAGTTGTTATTTTAAGATGAGAATTTAAGTAATCAGGGTTGCACAACAAAAGCGTGATGGGCCCTAACCCACAAGCTATAAACCCCAATTGCATTTGTCTTCCCCAATTTCTCTCGAGGAGATGAGGACATGTCGATTCCTCTAAGGGGGAGAGGATGTAACATTTCCCTACCCCTTTTTCTAATTTGTTTTTTTTTTTAAAATTCCCTTTCCCTCCCCCCTCGACAGTACGTCAGGGAGAGAGGGGAAGGGAGTGATGTGGAAGAAGGGGAGGGGCATGGTGCCCAGGTGGCGGCGTTCAGATGTGCCTCCCTATAAAACCTCCCCCTCCTCCCTCGCACAGTGGCCCGGCCCCCCCTCCATCGTCTGTGCAGGTTTTGCCCCTCTAGCTCTACAGTCGCTCCTTGGCCTCCTCTGCCTTAGCGCTACAGTACCTCCTCCCCCAGCATCGTGGCAACAATGGGATCCCTGGGGCCCTCTGTCAAAGCACCCTTCACCCCCCCCCCCCCCCCCCCGCTCCCCCCCAATTGCAAAATGCCGAGGGATCCTCCCTGGGCCCCAAACAACCCACCTTTTCCCCCCCTTGGTTGCTTTATGTCGTGGGGAAGAGGTAGAGAGAAAGAGGAGGTGAGAAGAAGAAGAAGTGGAGGAGAGAGAAGGGAAGAGGCAAAGAGAATGAGGAGGTGAGAAGAAGAAGAAGTGGAGGAGAGAGAAGGGAAGAGAAGGAGAAGGAGAGAAGTAGGAGAAGAGAAGGAGGGGAAGGAGAGGAGAAGAGGGAGTGGTAGAAAAAAAGAAGAAAGTAGTGGGGAAAAAGAAAGAAGGAGGGAGAGAGAGAAGAGAAGGAGAGGGAGTGAGGAGATAGAAAAAGGAGTGAAAAAGAGAAGAGAAGAACGGGAGAGTAGTAGAAGAAGAGAGAGAGAAGAGGGAGAGAAGAAGAGAAGGAGAAGAAAAGAAGGAGAAGAGAAGAGGAAGATAAGAGAGAAGAGGGAAGAGAGAGAAGAGGGAGATAAGAGAGAGAAGAGAGAGAAGAAGAGAAGAGGGAGATAAGAGAGAAGAGGGAAGAGAGAAAAGAAGAGAAGGAGAAGAGAAGAGGGAGAGAAGAGAGAAGAGGAAAGAGAGAAGAGAAAGAGAAAAAGGAGAGAAGAAGAGAAGGAGAGTGAGAAGAGGAAGGGAGAAAAAGGAAGAGAGAGAAGAGGGAAGAAAGAAGGAAAGAGTGAGAGAAGAGAGAAGAAGGAGAAGAAAGAAGGAGAGAGATAGAGAGAAGAAGGGAAGGAGAAGAAAAGAGGGAGAAGAGAAGAGGGAGAGAAGAGAGAAGAGGGAAGAGAGAGAAGAGGGAGAGAAGAGAGAGAAGAAGAGAAGGAGAAGAGAAGAGGGAGAGAAGAGAGAAGAGGGAAGAGAGATAAGAGAGAGAAGAAGAGAAGGAGAAGAGGAGGGAGAGAAGAGAGAAGAGAGAAGAGGGAGACAAGAGAGAGAAGAAGAGAAGGAGAAGAGGGGAAGAAGAAGGGAAAGGAGAGAAGTAGAGGAAGAAGAAGAAGAGGTAGAGGGAGAGAGGAGAGAGGTAGTAGAAGAGGGAAAAGAGGAAGGAGCAGGAGAAAGAAGTGGGAGAAGGGGAAGAAGAGGAGAGAGAAAGGGAGAGTAGAGGAATAAACGAAAAGTAGGAGAAGAGAAGGAGAGGGAGAGAGAGTAGGAGGATAAGAAAAACAAAGAAGAAGAAAAGAGAGAGAGAGAAAGAAGGAGGAGAGGAGGAAAAGAAAAAGAAGAGAGAGAAAGGGGGTAACCGCTACAAGTCACCCAAACCGCTCTCCTGGCAATGAACCACATCCGGTGGTTTTCCCAACCGATCGTGTAAAACCGAAACCGTTAAGGTCTGGACTGCCCAATCTCCACGAGGCGAATGTCTCCTAAGAAGAAAGTCGCGGGAAGCGTAGGCGCCCAAGCCACTGGTAATGCAAAAGGGTGAGCGAAACGACCAACACAACACATACAAATCAAGCCCAAGTTATAAGCATTAAAAACATTATTTAGGAATTATTTCTAAGGGAGGGATGAAAGGACTGATGTCGTGCATAGGGTTTTGTTTACTCTAAGCGCTAAGTTGCATGTGTGAAACGGTAGAGTTTGGAATTCGCACAAGATTTTAGGCATGAAATGATAGCTTTTACACACATAAAATGATGAGGTTTTTGCATTATTTCACATAAAATAATAGCTTTTAAACCAATTCAGTGCATGAATAGTCATTTAGAAATCATGCTTCGCGATCATGACTAAAAGAAACACATGAAATGATAGACTCCGATGGATAGAAACCTAGATCTTCATGAGATCCGGTGCATTAGGAATAAGTATAATTGCCTACGAATTGTTTTATCAATCACTCTATGGATTATCGCAAATGAATACGCTCCTAGCTTAGTTGAAGTTGGTGACCTAACCCTGAATGGATTGTTGACCCAAGTTATGCTTGGCGGTTTGGAAAGATTGTGAATCCCTTAAGCAATTGTTTTGATACATCTGGTTAAAATTCTGACTGTGCATGCAATGGGATTGCGATGCCTTGCAGCAAGAGGTTGTGCATTTAACTATTTGTTAATGTGGTTTTAGATGTTAACCCAAATGGGGTGTGTTTGATGATTGCATGGCTAGGTCTGAGATGACTGATTGCCATGGAAACAAAAGGAATGCTTTCCCTAGTAATTGTTTGAAGCTGTGTGCTTCAGCTGTGATTGATTTTCTAAAGGAATAATTAAGGAAGGATGGCGCTAGCTACCCCCGCGAACCGCCAAACCCCAACCAAGGGGGTTGTGAATCCGCGCCGGGAATGTCGACCGAACCCGCCGCAAGAGGTCTCTCCGTGGAAATCACTATGCGTAGGAGGACGCTTGGGTGCCAGTGGGGGCTCTGGCCATAAATCCCAATACCTCCGAGCCCTACACAAGTGTTCTACGTGACTCGGGATGGGATCTCGAGGCCTTGATACTAGTTACAAGGAGGAATCTTGGAAGGATAAACCTTCGGGTTTTATTGCTGGAAGACGGAAGGATTTTTCTGCGAAGGCAAAAAGGAGCACTTAATTCTCCTGTATGGGCAAGAGACACACATTAATCCGAAGATAAGTTAAGGAAGTGTTTGATCTTTTTTATCTTGTCTTCGTGTCTGTGGCCTAAATTACGTAAAGGAACCTGTGACTAACGGGTTAATTAAGGAAGCTACTTTTATGTGGCAAGCATAACATGGTAGGTAATTAGATAACTAAAAAAACCCTTGAGGGAAGAGTGGTGGATGTGACCAATGGGTCTACCCTATGGAAGGGTGATCTCAATTAGCCGAGAGCTTTCGTGAAAGGACATGTTACAGGAAATGTTAGGAAAAAGTCAGTCTATGACCTTAGACAATGTTGACTAGGAACCCGGATTTCAGGTCGATCCTAGTGGGAACGGTCAGATTAGTTCCGTTGAGGGCCAGACTCGAGAGACCCTAGTTTGCAAACCCCATGTCATTCCTTGGGAGTGCCGGGCGGCGTCTTGTGGATATATCTCTCGATGGACTGCTAAGACGTGTCCCGCGATGTGAGGAGCGGGCAGGTTACACTATCATCGTCTAAAAATGTAAAAAATGTTTGTTTATAGGGCCTATAAATTCATTTTAAATCGATCTAACTTATCCTAAATTTCATCTAAATATGCTTTGCCTAAATTTGTATGTTTTAAAAATTTCATTGTTTAGTTAATTGCATCACTTCTTATGTTTTCAAAATTATATAGTGTAGTTAAGTCAATTTAATTCATTGTTGATGTGTATACTTTGTCCAGTGAGCTTTGCATTTGTTTAATTAATTGCATCACTTCTTATGTTTTCAAAATTATATAGTGTAGTTAAGTCAATTTAATTCATTGTTGATGTGTATACTTTGTCCAATGAGCTCTGCATTTGTTTTATAGACTTTGTAGTAACCTAGATATATACACCATTTTGTGAGAGCCATGAGAAGTCCTCTAGATAGATACTCCAATGGTTTGCACAGGATTCTCCAAGGAAGTAAGATCAATTCATTTCTGCTCAAAAATTGAAGTGGTTGATGATGATACAAACAATCTCAACAACAATGCTTTGGTAGATGAGATTGTCATCTAGAGGAGCCAATACTCATAATAGGACACATGTGTCATCATTTCCTTTTAGGAGCACCTCTCTCATTGATTCTGAGTTGTGCATGGTTCAAGAAGCTCATAGATTTACGAATTTGAATATGAATGAAAGACTCTTCTTGAACACCTCATAATTGACTCCCTTATTGTGTTTTTTTGGCAAAAATTATGAGATGAACTATGTCATTTTCCTACCATAAACAACAATTAGAGACTTGATTCAAAGGTCTTCAAGAAAGGTCTTATATCTTGATTGAACTTTGTAAAGAATGCCATCTTCTTCTACTAGATACAATTTAAGGCCATCAATGAAAATGCCTTTCTATAAGGAAGTGATTATATGAGTTTGCCATTTTGAGTATAGTGACTTCACTTACATAATGATTCATATGCTACATTTTTTCTGTAACTCTTATCACCATTACTACCAAGTTTTGATCCTTGAGGTATAAGGGACCAAATTAACTTTTTGCTAGAGGCTCCTTGTCAAGCGTTTGGAGTAATATCTAAATTACTTCTCATGGTTCATAGTATAGTTTGTTTCCCATGGCTACTTCTTTTATAAGACCCAAGATGACTCTATGATATGAATGTACCTCAATATCCTCAAAAAGATAACCATAGCAGCAAGCCCTTACTCATGGTAATTGTTTTATCCTAAACTCCCATCCCCATTTATACACAGATTGGTATTATTTATGTAGAGGCAACTTTGAATTAAATTTGATTTTTTTTTTGTATGAGGTAACTTTATACCTTTTGATAGCTATGAAATTACTTTAAATCATGTTTTAAGTATTCCAACATGGACTGTACAAAGCTAAACCCATACGGGACTCTTGTCCATGCAATCCTACTCCCATAGTTTTAAGGATTTCAACATGGAGTGTGCAAAGTTCTCAAAGAGCTATAGCCAAAGGCCATAGTTTGTATAGAACTTAACAACATAGTAGAACACTCTTAGTTCTACTATATGTTGGTTCTTGTTGGTTCTACTATATGTTGGTTCTAGTATTCTATTATGTTTTTCTTCTTGCTAATATGTAAGATATCTCATTTGTGTAGGCCACATGCATTGAAGAGGGAGACTTGGAAGCAAGAACAAGTCAATCTATGTAACAAGTCCCAATGGATAAAAGCTTCTCTTTAATAATAAATAAAAGCAAAATTTTTTAAAATCCCCTCCTTCTCCCCCCAGCCGACGTCGCGCTTGAGGGGAGGGAGGGAAGCCACGTTCAAGCAGCACGCTGGGGCTCATGTGGAGCCTTAGCCATGCGTGCTGCCATGTAAGGGAGGGAGGAACCTCTCCCTCCCCCTATTTAAATCAGTGGGGGCTAGGGCTTGAGGGAGAAAACAAAAACGGGAGTGCTGTAGCCGTGACGCCGCCAGGAGAGGACGAGAGTGGGGAGGAAGAGACTGAACACTGCAGCTGGAGAGGAGGAGGCATCGTGTCGCTGCCGGAGGCCGTAGAAGAAACTGTCGAGCCACCGCCACCGCTGCCGCCCTGGTAGCCGTCGGACGGCTGGTTACCCCCCCCCCCCCCCCCCCATGTTAGTGAAACTTCTCTAGGAAGCTTCCTAAGGGGGGGCTAATTAAGCCCCCTTTCACCCCCCTTATATCCCTTTTACCCTTTTCACCCCCCCTCATACTTTTTTTTTACACACCCCCCCTAAGCCCTTTTTATCCCCCATGTCCCCATTATTTCTTTCTTTTTCCCCCCTCAGCCCTCCCCCCCCCCCCCCCCCCCCCGCCCCCCGATTTTTGAAGCTTTAAAGCTTCTAAGAGACCCTAAGCCCTCTTTCCCTTGGAACCCAAAGGATAAAAGTTTTTCTTTAATAATAAATAAAAGCGATTTTTTTAAAATCCCCTCCTTCTCCCCCCAGCCGACGTCGCGATGGAGGGGAGGGAGGGAAGCCACGTTCAAGCATCACGTTGGGGCTCATGTGGAGCCTTAGCCATGCGTGCTGCCATGTAAGGGAGGGAGGAACCTCTCCCTCCCCCTATTTAAATCGGTGGGGGCCAGCGCTTGAGGGAGAAAACAAAAATGGGAGTGTTGTAGCCATGACACCGCCATGAGAGGACGAGAGTGGGGAGGAAGAGACTGAATGCTGCCGCTAGAGAGGAGGAGGCATCGTGTCGTTGCCGAAGGCCGTAGAAGAAACTGTCGAGCCACCGCCACTGTTGCCGCCCTGGTAGCCGTCGGACGGCTGGTTACCCCCCCCCCCCCCCCAAGGTCAGTGAAGCTTCTCTAGGAAAATTCCTAAGGGGGGGCTAATTAAGCCCCCTTTCACCCCCCTTATATCCCTTTTACCCTTTTCACCCCCCTCATACTTTTTTTTACACACCCCCCCAAGCCCTTTTTATCCCCCGTGTCCCCATTATTTCTTTCTTTCCCCCCCCCGATTTTGAAGCTCTAAAGCTTCTAAGAGACCCTAAGCCCTCTTTCCCTTGGAACCACACCCACCCCCCCCTGTGGGTTTTTTTAAAACCCTTAACCCCTTCCCGTAGAGCCGTTAAACCCCAACCCATGTTTAAGCCACCATAGCCCTCTCTCCCCTTGGCCTCAAAAACCATTAAGCCCCTCCGTGGTTTTAATAAGCCTTCTTCTTGAAGAGTTTTATAACCTATTTTTCCACCCTCCCCGTGATTTAAAAATCCTCCCCGTGGTCTTTCCCCATGAAATGCCTTAGGGTCCTATAAGCCCTTTCATATTGCAAGGCTCTTAATCCTTCCTTGTGGGCTTCCACAAGCCTTCTCCAAGTGGGTTTATACCCCACCCGAGATTTAAGCACCCATTCCCTCGCAAGTTCCATGGCCTTTTCTTTTAGGCCTTATAAACCTTTCCCTCTCCGAAGAAGTTAAGACCTTAAAGGTCTTGTTACCCTTCCTCATGGTTAATCCCATAACGGCTCCTTGCTTCAAAAGAAAGAAGAAGAGTATTAAAGCGGCGGTGGAATTCCGAAAAGGAGTGTAAAGCTGCCTTCACGTTCGAAGGATGACAACTGCGATGCCGCCTAAGAAAGTCCAAGGAGTAGCTGCGGGAGGGTCATCTCCCGGTATCCATGTGGATATCTCACCCCAAAACCAGGTTTTTCCTTCTTGGTTTTTTTATCGATTTTAAGTCAATCATGCAAAGATGAATTGTTAGGGATAAGATATATTTTTCTGAGTTTATTTACAATGAAGGAGTTTAGTTTAATTGAACAAATGATAATGTATAGAACATAGTTTCCTTCGAATAGCATCATGCATTAAAACGAATTACGAGCAAGATTATCTACTTACTATAGTAGTTTATTTCAGTTAAATCCTAAAGGTATAAAAATTGCATCTTGCACCATTAAACCCTATTCTTTTTGCAAACGAATCATCATGAAATTCATGAAAGGTTTTTTTTTACGTTGCTCAAATTACTAGGAAGTTATCAATGCTAATTGCAAATCTTTGCAAGGAAAAAGGAAGGTTAAATTGAATTTACCTACCTCAAAGCAATAAAGTTTAGGACTGAAAAATCAATTGTCACAAGGATAACAAATCGTGCCGAGGTAATCAATATTACCTTCCAAAAGATAACCAAATCAATCTAAACTTAGAAATACCATGCTGCAAAATATGCCTTGGAAATGATTTAAAGACCAAAGAAACGTTTATACCTTAAACACTTGACTACCTTCCCTGATTGTAGGGTCAATAAATTCGTAAAGGTAAAAGAACTAGGGTTTGTCCCTGAGGTTCTTAAAAAGAGACCCTAGGTCCGACATACGTCAGCTTAAAGAAACTAAAATGGATTATTTCATCGCAAGACTTGCGCAGCAAGTACGAAGTCATATAGTCTTGTGATTGATTCACAAGGAGAAAGGGGTAAATACCCTCAACAAGGATGGTAGATCCTTACGCAAGTTATCTTACAAAAGGATGTATTCTTGGATATCCTTCTAAATAAGGAAAGTTATAAACCGAAAACTAAAGTATCCAATGAACTTTAGGGTTGACCAAGTTGGGTTAATAAGGTACGCCCTAGCCCAGAATATAAAGGATCTTGCCAAGTTGCAAGACACCTTGGAACGAGTGCTGATACATCGAAAGGAAAGAATAATTCCTTAGTAGTTTGCCAAACAACACGGTCGATTAATGGAAATGTTTGTGCTTGCTAGAGATTTTAGAGCACTGTTTGATTTATGAATTACAAATTAAATGAATACCTATACTTCAGGTTGAAGGCCTGAAGGGAGAGGCAGTTTCAGTTACCCCCGACTGCCTGCCTGACCCTAACCAAGGGGGTTGTTGACCGCGCCGGGAACATGGACCGAACCCACCGCGAGAGGTCTCTCCGTTGAGCTCTACTTGGAGCAGGAGGATGCTTGGGCGCTAGGGGGGCTCTGGCCGTAAATCCCTCGCCTTCCGGGTCCTGCACAAGAGGCTAACGTGACTCAGGATTGGATCTCAAGGCCCGCATACTAGTTTACGGGCGGAAGCTTGGAATAGTGATCCTTGTGGATTACTGGATAGCCTTCGGGCGGATTATGGACAAGCCTACAGGCGGAACTCCTTGTATTTCAAAGATAAAAATGATGTTATGTTTATGTCACGTGATAAGATTACGTGAAGGAACTAGTGCTTAACGATTTAATTAAAGAAGCTGGTTGTTACATGTCCAAATTAATGTGTTAGATAATTACATAACTAAAACAAACTGAGGAAAGTGCGGAGGATGGGCCATGGGTCCGTCCTACGGTTGGGTGGTCCCGGTTAGCCGGGAACTTTTCTCAAAAATCTCAAAGAACAGCGGGATGATCGTCAAAACGAATAACGAAAGCGATGACCTAGAGTTAGGTCTTACCCGATTTACGCTGTTTTAGGGGAACGGAATGGGACTATGCCTTATGGCAGAGAGGTTGAGCTTTGCATCCCTCTCGTTTCCCATTCTCCTTGAACCAAGTGCAGTGTGAATCCGCTTCGGACCTGGCGTTTCTGCGTAAAGTAGTTCGCTCGGGTCCGACGCTAGTTGCTGTTAGTTAATGACCAATCAGGAAAACTCTAATTCCGGTCGATCCTAAGTGGGAATGGCCAGGATCCTTCCGCTACGTGGCAAACGTGGGAAGACCTAGATCACAAATCCCATAACATTCCATGGGAGTGCCGGGCGGAGCTTTCTAGACATCCTTTCCGATGGACTGCTAAGACGTGTCCTGGATGATACTAAGAGGACACGTTACAGTAGGTATCAGAGCCGACCAACAACAGAATTGTTTTTATGAGATCTCAATAAAATGAAGTAAAGAAATTGTTGCTATCCAAACATTTTCTTATCTTCAAAGCTGTCTTGCAGAATTATGAAGTGTGGAACAAGTTTTTGGTATTTCGAGTCATGTTTATGACTGCAATGCATTCTCCGCTTTATAGACAAAGAATTGGGATGATGAACATCCTGGAGCAGATCTATAATCCATCACCTTTGTACATGGAACGAAGATGGACGGGTGCTTCAGGAATCTATTATATAGCCGCCCACCGGTTTGCTTATCTATAGACCAACCTAAAGAGGATCAAGTGGTTGGAAGGCTTGAAAGTCGTGAAGCTGTTCGTCTTTGTGGAAGCTCACGTAAATTCGACTTTACATATTCAAGGTCAGAGGGTTGAAATGAACTCATATGTATATGAGGAAGTAACCCGTGTAATCCCCGCCGACAGGATTAAATTGTTGGGCCGCCATGAGAAGTATGGATTCCAACAGAAAGGGTATCCTGAACTTCCAATGACTTATCGATTCCTAAAGATCCATGACCCAAAACCCTACTATTACTTAGTTCCTGTAGATAAATGCAATACAACATTGTTCTCCCCAAACTAAATGTAACAACTGACTTATCATCACACGGAACATTGTATTTGAAAGGGCTATGTCCATGTAAATACAAATAAAGACTTCTTTTTATCAATGTCTGGCTGTGCATAAGAGTTGATAAAAAGTTAAGTAGCTACATTGTTTACGAGATAGCTGAATTAAAGATAAGCTAACGTCGATTATCATATAATAACGTTAAGAAAACATTTATTCAGGCACAACCCCAGGTACAGGTTCCAAACTCGCCTCCTACATCAAGTATTGCTATGATCCAAGAGAAGAAGTTCCTCCTCAAGCAAATTAAGCCACCCGAGTTTGACGGGAGAGGCAGATTCGTCCAGGCTGATGCTGAAATTTGGATTGAATCCATGGAGGATTACTTCAAAGCAACTGGTATTGCACCCGCCAATCAGGCTATGCTCGCCAAGTTAAAGCTCACTGGCAAAGCCAGACTTTGGTGAAAGCAATGGTGCAGGGATCAAGGGATCGCAGAAGAATCTGTTACCTGGGAGAAGCTGAAAAAAGCCGTGCAGGGAAGATACTTACCACCTGCATATCGCACGCAGAAAATGAACGAGTTCTACGAGCTAAAACAGCTAGGACTCACTCTTGACGCATACTACTCTAAATTCGTCTCACTTTTAAAGTATGCGCCACAGATGGACATGACACAGCAGGTGTCCAAATTTTGTGCGGGCTTAAATCCACCATTAAATACCCGTCTCGAATCTATGCATCCATCAGATCTTCAGGATGCACTCATTCGAGCGGCACCTATAATTCAGGAGGTGCAAGCTAGACCAAGGGGTAATAAAATTTGGTCTTATAGTGACCTGAACAGAGGAGCATTCAGACCTCAAATGAAGAGAATTCAAGGTCATAATCAGGGAACCCGGTCACTTCAAGAGGCAATGTCCCAAGCTCAGCGGAGGACATCGCCAAACGCCTTTCCAAGGAGCAGGCCGTGGTCAAGGAGCCACTACCCGTGGAAGAGGAAGAACCGCCTACATTGCCAATAGGCAAAGATGCAAAGAAGAAGAAGAGGAAGATCCGACCATGGAAGCAGAATTCGAAAGAGCAACAGTCCATGCCACTTTACACAAGAAAGGGCCGAATCGCCAGTTCTCGGTGATTCAGACACCGTCGGACTATCAAGGTAAAGGTTTCAAAACCTTGATTGATTGTGGCAGTACACATTTCTTTATCTCACCAGCATGTGCAAAAATATTAGGAATAGCCACAGTAGAAGCACCTACCCTGCTTGTGGAATTGGCAAATGGTCGTGAGGTAACTTGTACCAGGCAAACTGCTAAGGTGGAATTCTTTCTGGGAGAAAAGAAGACTTCAGTTAAATTCAGAGTTATGAATTTAGGTATCCATGAGTGTCTACTCGGAATGGATTGGCTTAAGCCCAATGATGCCCACATTCACTGTGGAAAGGGTCAAGTTTCCTTTTAAAACTCTGAAGGGGAATTTGTCACAACTCAAGGTGAGGTAGGAGTGCCAAGAATCCAATTGGCCAAAGTATCTCGAATCATAAAAGGAGTCAGAAAAGGATTACCCGTTTACTTGATCAAACTCAACAAGTTAGATCAAAAGCTAGAATCTCATGAAGGGCCTTCTTGGCTAAAGGAATACGCGGACGTATTCCCTTATGAGTTGATCGAACTTCCGCCTCAAAGAGAAGTGGATCATGAGATTAGGCTAGTACCTGGAGCTGCGCCAATTGCAAAGAGACCTTATAGAATGTCCATACTAGAAGCAATAGAGTTGAAGGAACAACTCAAGCAACTGTTAGATCAGGGCTATATCCGGCCTAGCAATTCACCGTGGGGAGCTCCAGTACTATTCCAGAAAAAGAAAGATGGGACACTTCGACTATGTATTGATTACCGAGGGTTGAATCAATCAACAGTCAAGAACAAATATCCTATTCCTAGAATAGATGAGCTTCTTGATCATCTTCAGGGTGCAAAGATCTTCTCCAAGATTGATCTCAGGTCAAGTTACTATCAGATAAGAATCAAGGAAGAAGATATCCCAAAGACGGCCTTCAATACAAGATATGGACACTTTGAGTTCCTGGTTATGTCATTCGGGCTTAGGAATGCACCTGCCACCTTCAATAGATTAATGTAGGATATCTTTAGACCATATCTTGATGATTTCATGCTTGTCTTCTTCGATGACACTTTAGTCTATTCTAAATAGGAAGAAGATCATGAACCTCAACTTCGGATTGTCATTGAGACAATGAGGTCACATAAGCTGTATGCAAAAATGAAGAAGTGTGCATTCTTCAAGCATCAGATTGAATATCTGGGATTCATAGTATCATCAGAAGGAATATCAGTAGACCCAGCCAAGATTAGAGATGTGCTTGAATGGCCAACACCAGTATCTGTCAAAGAAATACGCAGCTTTCTTGGATTGACAGGATGATATAGGGTCTTCATCAAAAACTATGCTTTGATTGCAGCACCTCTGACGGATTTACTAAAGAAGCAGACTTCCATTACATGGCCAACTCCCGAACAGAATAGCTTCGACAAATTAAAGCAAAGTTTGGTGTCAGCACCTATTCTAAAACTTCCAGACCTCAATAAAGAGTTCGAGGTAGTAACAGATGCTAGCATTCTTGCCTTGGGATGTGTACTTATGCAGGAAGGTCATCTAGTAGCGTACTCTTCAAGGAAATTGAAGAGTCATGAAAAGAATTATGCCATGCATGATCTGGAATTACTAGCTATTATCCATGCTCTAAAGCTTTGGAGACACTACCTGCTGGGTAACAAGTTTACTCTAGTAACCGACCATAAGAGTCTCAAATGGATCTTTACCCAGAACGAGCTCAACATGATGCAACGTTGGTGGATTGAAGTGTTGGAGGAATATGATTTTGAAATCAAGTACCAACCAGGGAAAGAGAATGTAGTTGCCGATGCACTTAGTCGCAAGGCATTCCTAAATTCCCTAATCTTGCAGAATCCATCAACGGCCAGATCTCTGGCTACAAAAGTATCTATGCCAAACAACCCTATACTTGAATTAGCTAGAGAGGAAGCATGCCATGATTTGGCCTACCAAATGCTAAAGGAAATATCTACTAAGGAGAAGAATCAAAAGTTGCAAGCTAAGTATCAGGAATTTTCCATTGATAATGGACTTGTCTACTACAAAACAAGGATGTGTATACCAGCAAGCCAATCACTTAAGCAGAAGATAATGTGGGAAGCTCATGGTTCCCCTTTCGCAGGACATCCTGGCTATGCTAAGACTCTTAATGCAGTTAGGAAGAGCTACCATTGGGAGAGGCTTAAAGGTGACATTCTCAAATATGTCACTGAGTGTTTGTCTTGCCAATGTATCAAAGCCGAACATGTCATGATGCCAGGGAAGCTACAATCGCTTGACATTCCCCAAATGAAATGGGAATTCATCAGTATGGATTTTGTTGTAGGCTTACCCCAAGTCTAGGGAGGATACAACTCCATCATGGTTGTGGTTGACATGCTTACTAAGGTTGCACACCTTATTCCGGTAAAGATAAACTATAAAGCCTCTGACATTGCAAGATTGTTTATCAAAGAGATATTCAAACTAAATGGTTTACCCAGAAGAATCATTAGTGATCGAGATTCTCTCTTCACCTCACACTTCTGGAGAGCTATCTTTGAAGCTATTGGGACTCAACTCTGTTTTAACACTACCTACCATCCCCAAATGGATGGCCAAACAGAGCGAGTAAATCAAGTCATCGAGGATATGCTTAGGGCATATTGCTGTCGAGAACCGAAGAGGTGGATTCAATTCTTGCCTTTGGTAGAATTTGCATACAATGCTTCTTATCAGCAAAGCATTCAGATGACCCCTTTCCAAGCATTGTATGGTCATGACTGTCGAAGTCCCCTAAACTTTTCTGATCCAACCCTAAGGGTTGAAGCGTCATAGTAGATGTTGGAAGAGATGGATGATCAAATAAAGACAATAAGACAAGACATATAAGTGGCCAAGGATAGACAGAAGGCATATGCGGATTTGAAGCGTCAAGAAAGAGTCTTCGAAGAAGGAGACATGGTCTTCATTCACGTACGCCCTAAAAAGAGTTCTCTATCTCTAGGAGATTGCAAGAAGCTAAGTCCAAGGTATTGTGGGCCGTACAAAATCCTCAAATACCTAGGACCCAATGCTTATAGATTGCAACTCCCTGAGAACCTAAAGGTTCACAATGTATTCCATATCAGCCTATTAAAAAAATATGTATCCAACCCTAACCATGTACTTAATGACCAACAAATTGTAATGCCTAGCCAAGGAGTCCTTGAGCTAAGGCCTGATAGGATCTTAGATGTTAGGGAGAGACAATTAAGATCCAAAACCTTGAGAGAATGCCTCATCCAGTGGAAAGATTATCCCAAAGAGAATGCCACTTCGATAGAAGAAGACACTCTCAACCATCAATATCCCCAGTTTATCTCAAGATGAGGACATCTTGATTCCTCTAAGGGGGAGAGAATGTAACAAGTCCCAACGGATAAAAGCTTTTCTTTAATAATAAATAAAATCAATTTTTTTAAAAATTCCCTCCATCTCCCCCCAGCCGACGTCACACTGGAGGGGAGGGAGGGAAGCCACGTTCAAGCAGCATGTTGGGGCTCATGTGGAGCCGTAGCCATGCGTGCTGCCATGTAAGGGAGGGAGGAACCTCTCCCTCCCCCTATTTAAATCAGTGGGGGCTAGGGCTTGAGGGAGAAAACAAAAACGGGAGTGCTGTAGCCGTGACGCCGCCACAAGAGGACGAGAGTGGGGAGGAAGAGACTGAATGCTGCCACTAGAGAGGAGGAGGCATCGTGTCGCTGCCGAAGGCCGTAGAAGAAACTGTCGAGCCACTGCCACCGCTGCCGCCCTCGTAGCCCTCGGACGGCTGGTTACCCCCCTCCCCCCACGCCAGTGAAGCTTCTCTAGGAAGCTTCCTAAGGGAGGGCTAATTAAGCCCCCTTTCACCCCCCTTATATCCCTTTTACCCTTTTCACCCCCTCATACTTTTTTTTTACACACCCCCCCCTAAGCCCTTTTTATCCCCCGTGTCCCCATTATTTCTTTCTTTTTCGCCCCTCAACCCCCCCGGTTTTGAAGCTCTAAAGCTTATAAGAGACCCTAAGCCCTCTTTCCCTTGGAACCACACCCACCCCCCCTGCGGGTTTTTTTTTAACCCTTAACCCCTTCCCGTAGAGCCGCTAAACCCCAACCCATGTTTAAGCCACCATAGCCCTCTCTCCCCTTGGCCTCAAAAACCATTAAGCCCCTCCGTGGTTTTAATAAGCCTTCTTCTTGAAGAGTTTTATAACCTATTTTTCCGCCATCTCCGGGATTTAAAAATCCTCCCCATGGTCTTTCCCCATGAAATGCCTTAGGGTCCTATAAGCCCTTTCATATTGCAAAGCTCTTAATCCTTCTTGTGGGCTTCCACAAGCCTTCTCCAAGTGGGTTTATACCCCACCCGAGATTTAAGCACCCATTCCCTCGCAAGTTCCATGGCCTTTTCTTTTAGGCCTTATAAACCTTTCCCTCTCCGAAGAAGTTAAGACCTTAAAGGTCTTGTTACCCTTCCTCGTGGTTAATCCCATAATGGCTCCTTGCTTCGAAAGAAAGAAGAAGAGTATTAAAGCGGCAGTGGAATTCCAAAAAGGAGTGTAAAGCTGCCTTCACGTTCGAAGGATGACAACTGCGATGCCGCCTAAGAAAGTCCAAGGAGTAGCTGTGGGAGGGTCATCTCCCGGTATCCATGTGGATATCTCACCCCAAAACCAGGTTTTTCCTTCTTGGTTTTTTTATCGATTTTAAGTCAATCATGCAAAGATGAATTGTTAGGGATAAGATATATTTTTCCGAGTTTATTTACAATGAAGAAGTTTAGTTTAATTGAACAAATGATAATGTATAGAACATAGTTTCCTTCGAATAGCAGCATGCATTAAAACGAATTATGAGCAAGATTATCTACTTACTATAGTAGTATATTTCAGTTAAATCCTAAAGGTATAAAAACTGCATCTTGCACCATTAAACCCTATTCTTTTTGCAAACGAATCATCATGAAATTCATGAAAGGTTTTTTTTTACGTTGCTCAAATTACTAGGAAGTTATCAATGCTAATTGCATATCTTTGCAAGGAAAAAGGAAGGTTAAATTGAATTTACCTACCTCAAAGCAATAAAGTTTAGGACTGAAAAATCAATTGTCACAAGGATAACAAATCGTGCCGAGGTAATCAATATTACCTTCCAAAAGATAACCAAATCAATCTAAACTTAGAAATACCATGGTGCAAAATATGCCTTGGAAATGATTTAAAGACCAAAGAAATGTTTATACCTTAAACACTTGACTACCTTCCCTGATTGTAGGGTCAATAAATTGTAAAGGTAAAAGAACTAGGGTTTGTCCCTGAGGTTCTTAAAAAGAGACCCTAGGTTCGACATATGTCAGCTTAAAGAAACTAAAACGGATTATTTCATCGCAGTACTTGCGCAGTAAGTACGAAGTCATACACAAGGAGAAAGGGGTAAATACCCTCAACAAGGATGGCAGATCCTTACGCAAGTTATCTTGCAAAAGGATGTATTCTTGGATATCCTTCTAAATAAGGAAAGTTATAAATCAGAAACTAAAGTATCCAATGAACTTTAGGGTTGACCAAGTTGGGTTAATAAGGTACGCTCTAACCCGGAATATAAAGGATCTTGCCAAGTTGCAAGACACCTTGGAACGAGTGCTGATACATCGAAAGGAAAGAATAATTCCTTAGCAGTTTGCCAAACAACACGGTCGATTAATGGAAATGTTTGTGCTTGCTAGAAATGGTCGATTAATGAATACATATACTTCAGGTTGAAGGCCTGAAGGGAGAGGCAGTTTCAATTACCCCCGACTGTCTGCCTGACCCTAACCAAGGGGGTTGTTGACTGCGCCAGGAACGTAGACCGAACCCGCTGAGAGAGGTCTCTCCGTTGAGCTCTACTTAGAGCAGGAGGACGCTTGGGTGCCAGGTGGGACTCTGGCCGTAAATCCCTCGCCTTCCGGGTCCTGCACAAGAGGCTAACGTGACTCGGGATTGGATCTCGAGGCCCGTATACTAGTTTACGGGTGGAAGCTTGGAATAGTGATCCCTGTGGATTACTGGATAGCCTTCGGGCGGATTATGGACAAGCCTACGAGCGGAACTCCTTGTATTTCAAAGATAAAAATGATGTTATGTTAATAAAGAACTTGTTTGATATTGTTTTTCTATGTCACGTGATAAGATTACGTGAAGGAACTAGTGCTTAACGGTTTAATTAAAGAAGCTAGTTGTTACATGTCCAAATTAATGTGTTAGATAATTACATAACTAAAATAAACTGAGGAAAGTGCGGAGGATGGGCCATGGGTCCGTCCTACGATTGGGTGGTCCCGGTTAGCTGGGAACTTTTCTCAAAAATCTCAAAGAACAACGGGATGATCATCAAAACGAATAACGAAAGCGATGACCTAGAGTTATGTCTTACCCGATTTACACTGTTTTAGGGGAATGGAATGGGACTATGCCTTATGGTAGAGAGGTTGAGCTTTGCATCCCTCTCGTTTCCCATTCTCCTTGAACCAAGTGCAGCGTGAATCTGCTTCGAACCTGGTGTTTCTGCGTAAAGTAGTTCGCTCGGGTCCGACGCTAGTTTCTGTTAGTTAATGACCAATCAACAAAACCCTAATTCCAGTCGATCCTAAGTGGGAATGGCCAGGATACTTCCGTTACATGGCAAACGCGGGAAGACCTAGATCGCAAATCCCGTAACATTCCATGGGAGTGTCGGGCAGAGCCTTCTAGACATCCTTTCCAATGGACTGCTAAGATGTGTCCTGGATGATACTAAGAGGACACATTACAATCTAGTGGTTTTGGAAAGAGTAGTGGAAGATAGACACTATCTTAGATTCAAAACTTGTACTTTGCAATACAAGCCAAGATTTAGTAGCTTTGAGTTCATATATATATTATGCAAACCAAACTTTGGTCTCCAAAACCATATGTAAACTTAGGTACAAATTGTAATGTGAACAATGATGCATTTCACCATTCTTGTTTCTTTTTTGTATTATCATTTTACATTTGGATATTTCAACATATGTTATTGTGTGTAAATTTAATATCATGTGGGCTTTACACATATAAACAATTCCCAAAGAGCATGCAAGAAAATGTTTTATTAAAAATACCAGGGAGCTCTTGGTTTTTGCAGAACTTTGGCTAGAGCCATCACTTTACAATTAGTAGCTCCCTAAACTTTCTTGTATACCTTGAACATGTTTTTTGGCATGAAAAGCACATGAAAATCACAAACATGCCATGGTTAATGCATCATTTAAGTTTCCATGAAATTTGTAGTTGTAGTGCATTTAAAAGTGTACAAAACATCATATTTATTCTATGGATAATAAATGGAAAGCCAACATGAGTCTTTTGATAAGTTTTTAATCATGGTTGTAGATGCATCCATAAGTTTTTTATGTAGTTTTAGAAATGCCTCAATGTGGTTGTCTATAGGCCTAATCCCTTGTAATGAAATATAATAATTCATATTACCCATTATAATTGTGAGTTCCCTACCTTGGAGATACATTCATCCATTCATGAGTAGTGGAATGGATGAGTAGTGGAAGGTAGACACTATCTTAGATTGCAAAACTTGTACTTTGCAATACAAGCTAAGATTTAGCAGCTTTGAGTTCATATATATATTATGCAAACCAAACTTTGGCTTTCAAAGCCTAATGTAAACTTAGGTAAACATTGTAATGTGAACAATGATGCATTTCACCATTCTTGTTTCTTTTTTGTATTATCATTTTACATTTGGAAATGTAATATTTCCACGCAATAAAAGTTAGTCAGCTAGTTGGAAAGTTAGTTAGTCAGCTAATAAGTTAGTAAGATTACTAACTAAAGACTAACTAAGGTAAAAACTAAATAACGTTAATAGCTAATAATTTTTATTTAATTAAAAATATATTTTAAAATAAAACAAGAGTCATAATCCAACATTTTTCTTGGTTTGACAAGGACCGTAACCACCCTTCACGAAAGTTACAACGTGAACGAGGCTTATGAGCCTTATTAATCACTAGTACTAATGTGTATAGTTTGGATAGTCCAAAGACATTAGCTTTTTTGGGCAAAAAAATTTAATATATTTTAGATATTATCCTAAAAAGATAGAAATAAAAATCATTTAAAAGAAAAGACAAGTGATGTTTTAGTTAGTTTTGGAGAATTTATAAAAAGAAAAATAAAGAAAAGTGACTGGTGAAATCGTGCGCGCCACGATTGCAGTCTACAGGCAGTAGATAGCACTTCAAACAGAAAAAAGAAGGTGTGAACTGAGAGCTTTCTAATCAAGTGTCTTGGAGTTTTACCCCCCATTTGGAGCCAATGCAACCATCAGATTTATGATTTGAGCATCAGATCAATGAGTCTTCCAAGAGCCCCTCCACTCTTGTTCTCAACCTTATCCCCTTCTCTCAAATTCATTATAACTATGAGGCATGGGGAGGCACAAGAGAGAATAAGGAGACCCCGAAAGGCTGCAAGAGAGAGGGAGAGAGAGAGGATACCCCTCCAAGAGATTGTGTGTGAGAGAGAGAGAGAGAGAGAGAATGTGAAGAGTTACCCTAAGAGGTTGCATAATTTCCCTCTATCTCGATTCACGATTTAACCATCTTCTCTTATGCTCTCCCATCTCAAATTAATTCCACCTTCTTAATCTCTTGAGTCTACTTGCGGACAATGGCCTCCAAGAAAAGAATGTCGCATGCAGATGGCAATCCTACAACCAGCAATGAAGCTTCGAGTGAAGGCAACACTGTTAATCAAACTGCGGTTCCAATCGTAAGTGAGGTATTTCTAAATTGATAGATGCTTTCTTTGATTCTCGCATGAGATACTTTAGGCTCTATACTTTGTGGTGCTAGAATAAGTCATTGAAATGATAAGTCGCATCTCAAATATTCAAAGATGAAGTTTGTGAAGTGCTTGTATCAAGGGGAGTTAAATTGCACCTAGTTGCTATGCGATGAATCCATGCATAGCATAAGCAACATATGGGACTCTAAAGTATTGAGTATCAATGAGTCTTGGATTAATCTTTACCGAGGATAATATTGTTTAAGGTTTGTAAATGCATATAGATGGTACATACATGGGAGAGATTATGTGAACTTTACATCAATGACATGCGACTCCTTGCCTTAGGAGAAAGGAAGATAAAGCCAAGATAAAATCCTGCATAACAGGGTAAGGCTAAAAGATAAATGTCACTTAGAGAAGAGGCATAAATGCTCTTGATAGATTGATTAATTCGTATTGGAATGATAGGACTTACATCGTGTATAGTATTTGAACCTTTAGCATATTCCTTAGCCAAAAGGAGGGCATGTTAGGTAAATTTTACTCTTTGGGGGAGAGCGAATATATGATAAAATTGTTATCGCATCTATTCTTGTATTGTTTGGGAAAAATACAATTGTTTTGTTGGTTGATTGAACAACATCCTAAATTTTTTTTCTTTCAATCAATTGATTGTTGCATTGTAATTTGGATAAATATTCCAAGGCTTGTGTTAATGGCAAATGCATGGCAGGGGTCGGTAATGACAAGTTGCCATGGGAACAAAGGAATGTTTTCCTAGAGGATGCTATTAGGTCGATTGCCTTGATTGTGCATGGATTAATTAAGGAAGGATATTTTACACGCATGGATCATCTCCAAGATCGCATTGTGGATTATCCCGAGAGGGCACTACTCGATTCACAGGCCGATGGTCGAGTGGTGAAAAGGCCAACCACGGATATGGCATCTCACTCCTAGACCGCTTGTGGGTCAGCTAAGCTTTGGACACCCCTTGTTGAGATATCGAGCTCCACTCGTGATACGCCAGGGTGACCGTTGTGTATTTATGTCACCGACTTGTCAGTTGCAGATGCGGTTGGTACACCGCCCCTGAATAATAGCTACATGATAGCTATCCTTATCTACTCTAGTTCGTGGCTCAGTTAGTATGCCACCTTAGTTAGTTGAGTTTGGTTTGAGACCCATATAGAGGGTTCTTCTATTTCTTTGTACTTGAGTTCTTTTGGCTTACACAACTAAGAAGAGGAAAACTGTTTTCAGCCTCCACCCTTGTGTGTCTTCCCCCATTGTGCAAGCAAGAAAGCTTCAAGCGAGACTCCTTCCTTCTCTCCCACAATCTTGACATGGTATCAGAGCCTTGTTCGTGGTAAGGAGCTCAAGAAAGCAAGCCAAGCTTGCGGTGTTCTGGTAAGAGGAGCAGTGTTGCTTTCATTTTCTGTTTTGGGAGCAGATCTCTGCAGGTAGCACAGCCAGAAATTGCAAGAGTGCATTGTCTCAGGTTGAGACGCCCTTCGCGGTGAAGCAAGAGGGCAGTATATGCTGCGGGACGGGGCTTTAGCCTTTGGCGACCCTGTTTTTTTGATTTGAGGCCATTTCGGTGCCTGTTTTGGAGGCGGAAGTTTTCTGCACGCACTCAAGAAAAAGCCCTGTTTTATGCTGTGCGACCACTGTTCTACAGGTTGGTGAAAAGTAACCGCAGATATTGCATCGTATGCTCGTGGGCAGAGACATTGGGAGTTACAGAATCATCCTTGGTTCCTGTTTATGCAAAATCGTCACTAGGAAGTGACTGTGTGGTCAAATACCACTTTCGCCAGTTTTGCAGATTTGCCCTTGTGAGGGTGAAGCTGTGTTTTTTGCAGTGACAGAATTTTTTGCAGTATTCTGTAATGGCGTCTGATTCTCTTTCACAGATTGTAACTGAAAATCTTGACAAGAACAACTTCCAAGCATGGAAGTTTAGAATGACGAATTTCCTTATGGGAAAAGGATATTGGGAATTTGTTGCAGGAAATGAAGAAGAACCAGTTCTTCCTGATGTTCCCAATCAACAGCAAATGCAGGCATTCAAAGCATGGCATGAGAGAGCCAGGAAAGCTATGTACTGGCTGTCTATCAGTATTTCAGACTCTATGATTGTGCATATTCAGGATGCAAGTACGCCAAAGGAGGCATGGGATACTTTGTCAAAAATGTACAGCACAAATACTCAAGCCAGGAAAATGCAGCTCAAGCAAGAGTTGCATAATGTGCAAAGAGAAAATATGAGCATCAACGACTACCACATGAAGGTGAAGAAGATTGCAGATGCACTTGCTTCCATTGGGTCGCCAGTGGAAGATGATGATTTAGTTTCTGTGACCTTGAATGGTCTAGGAAAGGATTATGCACAGTTTCGGACATCCATTTCAGTTCGTGAAAGATTTCCTGATTTTGAGGAGTTGATTGCTCTTCTAATTTCTGAGAAGCAGAGAAATGGTGGTGCATCTTCTTCAGGAGGAACTTCAAAAGAAGCTGTCTTCTACTCAAATGCTGGAAGAGGTAGAGGCAGAGGTAGAGAAGGCCGATTTGGAGGCCATGGCAGAAATCAGAATATGCAGCAAACTCAAGAAAACCAGTCCTATGGAGGAGGACGTGGTAACTCTAGAGGCAGGGGGAGCCAAAGAGGTCGTGGTGGATGGCAAAGAGGCCAAAATGCAAACAGTAATGTTGAATGCTATTACTGTGGTAAAATGGGTCATATGGCTAAAGACTGCTATAAAAAGCAGAATGACATCATGAATGGAAAACTGCAACAAGGGAACTATGCATCTTCTAGTAGATAGGGTGATGACAGAAATGAGCATTTGTTTATGGTGCAGCACATGAACAATTCTGTGACAAGTGCAGAAGAAAGCAATGATGTATGGTATGTTGACTCAGGTGCATCAAACCACATGACAGGTCATGCAGAATGGATGGAGGATGCAAGGAAAATGGAAAAGCCAGGATTTGTGGAGACTGGTGATGACACTGCACATCCTATTGTGCAGATTGAAAAAATTCCTTTGTCTATGCAGGATGGGAAAAAGAAATACCTGTCCGATGTATTTCATGTCCCGAATATCACCAAGAATCTGGTTTCTGTCGGTCAAATGGTTGACCAGGGCTTGCAGGTCAGATTTAATCCTCATGGATGCTTTGTTGAGGATATGAAAAATAAAGGTCACTTGATAGCAAAAGGAAAGAAGAAGGGCAGAATGTTTACGTTGGATGCAGACATGTCTGAATTGAGTGCAACAATGTTTGCACATGGGACCGGTGTAGTTGCAGATATTGATATCTGGCATAAACGCATTGGTCATGTTAATGTACAGCGACTAAAATCAATGCAGGCCCAAAATATTGTTGCAGGATTGCCAAAATTCAAGGTTGCAGAAATGCATAAGGTATGTGAAGCCTGTCAGTTTGGAAAACAGGCAAGGAAACCATTTCCTAGACATGTTCAAGAGAGTGAGAAGCCATTGGAATTAATCCACTCTGATGTGTGGACTACCAAAGCTGCATCTCTTGGAGGATGTCATTATTTTGTCACTTTTATTGATGACTATATAAGAAAAGTTTGGGTGTATTTTATGAAAAATAAAAGTGAAGTTTTTGGGCATTTCAAAACCCTTAAAGCTATGGCTGAAAAAGAAACAGGTTTGCAAATAAAATGCCTAAGGTCAGATGGAGGGGGAGAGTACCTCTCAAATGAGTTTGCAAGGTTCTTGCAAGAGCATGGCATAAAGCAGCAATATTCATGCAGTTATACCCCACAACAAAATGGAATTGCAGAAAGGAAAAACATGCATATTGGAGAGGTATCTCGTGCCATGCTCAATGAAAAAGACTTGCCAGATTTTTATTGGGTTGAAGCAGTTGCTACAGCAGTCTACATAATGAACAGGACTCCCACTGCAGCAATACATGGAATGACTCCAGAGGAGAGGTATACTGGTAGGAAACCAGATATTTCTCATTTGAAAATTTTTGGTTGCATTGCCTATGTACATGTGCCAGATGAGTTGAGATCCAAGTTGGATCCAAAAGCTGAGAAGTGCATCTTTATTGGTTACTCTCTGCAGCAAAAAGGGTATAGATGCTATAACCCTTCTACTCGTAAGTTTACAGTGAGCAGAGATGTTGTTTTTGATGAGATGAGTAGCTGGTATAAACCAGTAAATGTGATTGATGATGTAGATGCACAAAATGGTAATGCTGCACAGAATTCACAGCAGCAGTCACAAAATATTAGTGGACCTGGAGCGTCCTCTAGCAGTGGTTCACATTCTTCGCCATGGACAGGCAGATTGAGATCAGGAGAATCTTCTGAAGGCAGCGCAAATAGTGGTATGCAGGTATCACGAAAAGGAAAAGAGAAGGTAGATCAGCCCATGTTTGATGTGAATGCAGGTCACTCTTATGTGGATGGTGAATCCAGTGGCTCAGAACAGAGCATTGATGATGAGTTGGGTATTCCTTCTATTGTTACACCTGGAGTAAGGAAGACCAGGGATGTTTTGAGAGCACCTGGGAGTGAACCCACTTTGCGCAGGTCTACCAGAGTTAGGTATCCTGTGGATAGGCTGAAATATGATGGATTTACAGCCATTCACTATGCATATATGGTCAAGGTGATACAAGAACCAGAACCCACTTCTTTTGAGCAAGCCATGGGAAAAGAAAAATGGGAGAAAGCCATGGATGAAGAAATGGATGCCTTGGAAGCAAATGCTACATGGGAATTGGTACCTTTGCCTAAAGGTAAGAATGCAATTGGCTGTAAGTGGGTTTATAAGGTGAAGCACAATGCAGATGGTTCTGTGAACAGATACAAGGCAAGATTAGTGGTCAAGGGGTATGCACAAACATATGGCATTGACTATGAAGAAACATTCAGTCCGGTTGCAAGGATGGCAACCGTAAGAGCAGTCATTGCTATGGCTGCATCAAAGGGATGGTCTTTACATCAGATGGATGTAAAGAATGCCTTCTTGCATGGTGATTTGCAAGAAGAGGTCTATATGGAGCAGCCACCAGGTTATGTGCATGCTGTTCATCCTGAGTTTGTTTGCAGGTTGAAGAAAGCCTTGTATGGCTTGAAGCAAGCACCTAGAGCATGGTCTGACAAGATAGGATAGTATCTTGTCACTATTGGCTTTCAGATTTCCAAGGCAGATTTCTCACTTTATGTGAGAAAAACAGAGAAAGGTATTGTGCTACTTGCCATTTATGTTGATGATTTGATTATGATAGGTGACAGTGATGAAGATATCCTTCATGTGAAAATGCTATTGAAGTAGAAGTTTGAGATGAAGGATTTGGGAGAGCTGCGTTATTTCTTGGGCATTGAGGTGATTAGATCACCAAGTGGGATACAGCTCTTGCAGAGGCAGTATGGATTGGACATGCTGTCCAAATATGGGATGACAGGCTGTAAGCCTATTTTAGTTCCTTTGGAGCAAAATGTGAAGCTGAGCACAGATGCAGGTGAGCTTCTAGAAGACCCTACTATGTACAGACGCATAGTAGGAAGTTTGATTTATATGACTATTATCAGGCCAGATTTGAGCTATGCTGTTGGATTGGTAAGTCAGTTTATGCAGGCTCCAAGGAAACCACATTTGGATGCGGCTAGACGCATACTCAGGTATGTGAAGTCCACATTGCAGTATGGACTATTTTATGAGACTGGGGTTCAGATACAGTTGCATGGATACACTGATGCTGATTGGGCTGGTAGTATTTCTGATAGACGATCTACCAGTGGATATGTGTTCTCTTTTGGGAGTGCTGCAGTCACTTGGAGCAGCAAGAAACAGCCTACAGTTGCCTTGTCGAGCACAGAGGCTGAGTACAGGGGTGCAGCAATGGCTGCATGTGAGGTAGCTTGGTTGCATAAGCTACTTTATGATATGCATCAGTCTACAGATGGGCCAGTTGTCATTTATTGTGACAACATGAGTAGTATACACTTGGCAAATAACCCAGTCTATCATGCTAGAACAAAGCACATTGAGGTGCATTATCACTATGTGCGAGAGAGGGTTTTACTAGGTCTTATTGATCTAGTTTATGTCAGCACAGAGGATCAGGTAGCTGACATATTCACGAAGGCATTGGGCGCAGAGAAGCTGCGCAAGTTCAGAGACCTGCTTGGTGTGCAGGAATTGGGATTGAGCTCGAGGGGGAGTGTTGAGATATCGAGCTCCACTCGTGATACGCCAGGGTGACCGTTGTGTATTTATGTCACCGACTTGTCAGTTGCAGATGCGGTTGGTACACCGCCCCTGAATAATAGCTACATGATAGCTATCCTTATCTACTCTAGTTCGTGGCTCAGTTAGTATGCCACCTTAGTTAGTTGAGTTTGGTTTGAGACCCATATAGAGGGTTCTTCTATTTCTTTGTACTTGAGTTCTTTTGGCTTACACAACTAAGAAGAGGAAAACTGTTTTCAGCCTCCACCCTTGTGTGTCTTCCCCCATTGTGCAAGCAAGAAAGCTTCAAGCGAGACTCCTTCCTTCTCTCCCACAATCTTGACACCCCTTGCTTGTCCATAATGGAGTTGGAGATCCCTGTGAGCCCAATGTCTAGGGTGTTGGAAGATCCTATTCTAGATAAAGGATGGAAATTTCGGTGCCATGTGATTTGGACCGGGTACTTCTGTTGGATAGAAGGGATACATAATTCTCCTGTATGGGCAAGAGACAAAGATTAACTTAAAGATAAGTTAAGGAACTTATTTGATAAAAGGACTGCTTGTTTTGTTTTTGTGTATATGTTGTAAATAATGTGAACGAACTCTCTGCCCTAAAAGGCTTAATTAATGAAGATAATTTTAAATGCCCACATAAATGTGGTAGGACCTAATTAGAAAACTAAAGCTATCAAGGGAAGTGGGTGGATGGAATCCCCAACGGGTTCGTCCTATGGCTGGGTGGTCTCAGAGAACTGGGAGGCTTCTCACAAGGATTTATCGCTAGATGACTTTAGGTATTGTTAAGTTAGAACCAGATTCATGCCGTTTTAGGGGACCGGAATGGGACTATGCCCTACGGGGTGAGAGGTTGAGCGGTGCATCCCTCTCGTTTCCCATTCTCTTTGAACCAAGTGTAGTATAGATCTACTTCGGATTGAGTATCTCTGCGTAAAGTAGGATGTCCAAAACCCAACGCTAGAATGCTGTCAGGAAACCTTGACCCTAGGAGCTCAGATTTTAGGTCGATCCTTGTGGGTTGGCTATGAACGTCCTGTTGCAAGGCCGACTCGGGAAACCCTAGGCGACAAACCCCGAAACATTCCATGGGAGTGCCGGCAGTGACGCCTAGAATCGTTTCTCAATGGACCGCTAAAACGTGCTTGGACAGTCGATAGGCGGGCACGTTACAAGATGTTTCAACATATGTTATTGTGTGTAAATTTAATATCATGTGGATTTTACACATATAAAAAATTCCCAAAGAGCAAGCAAGAAAATGTTTTGTTAAAAAAACCAGGGAGCTCTTGGTTTTTGCAAAACTTTGGCTAGAGCCATCGCTTTACATTTAGTAGCTCCCTAAACTTTCTTGTATATCTAAAACATGTTTATTTTGACATGAAAAGCATATGAAAATCACAAACATGCCATGTTTAATGCATAATTTAAGTTTCCATGAAATTTGTAATTGCAATGCATTTAAAAATGTACACAACATCATAATTATTCTATGGATAACAAATGGAAAGCAAACATGAGTCTTTTGATAGGTTTTTAATCATAGTTGTAGATGCATCCATAAGTTTTTTATGTAGTTTTAGAAATGCCTCAATGTGGTTGTCTATAGGCGTAATCCCTTGTAATGAAATATAATAATTCATATTACCCATTATAATTGTGAGTTCCCTACATTAATGGAGATACATTCATCCATTCATGAGTTAAGACTTGGTGCAATGAAACTCAAGAAAAAAGATAATGATATCCTCACTTTAGTTAGCAAGAGAAGGGTTAGTGGATACAATTTATCTTTTTGAGGAGCACTTACCCACACACATGTTCAATATATAGCCCCCTCCTAGTGCATGTCATGGACAAAATGAAGGTTGCACAACTAGTGTATAGTGGATGTATATTGTTTTTGGAGTGGTTCATGAATACTTGGAAGGGCTTTATGCAAATAAGGAGATCATCCCAAGGGCAACATGGTTGAAGGCTAGATAGTGTTGGAGAGGTACTATGCATATTTTTGAGTGGCTCATGTAGATGGATAGGGACAAGACATTTCTATGGACTCTCAAAAAAGATGATCAACTACCTATCAATTACATGCTATTAGAAACCGTATAAATTAGAGAATAAATAAAAGCATGGTATAGAAGGTGAATCATTTTTGCATACTACATCACAAATTCACTGAGAAGTTATTTTCTAGGTATGAGGTTGCCTAAATTGAATGAGAGGCTATGAGATTGAGTCTTAATGTAAAACAAGTTCTTGCATTTTTTAAAAACAAAAAAAAAAGCCTTCTAATTGCATAGGGCAGGTTGTTTCCAGAACCTTGTTTGCACATGTGATTGCCACATTTGTGGTTTAATAAATCAATAAAATTTGAGCTCTTGATATACTAGGAGTTCAAATCTCCTTTTTGCTTTGAGTTTCTTAGTGTATATAATCTCTCTTCTCGAGATTGAATTTTTTGTATGGGAGAAGAGAAGGAACTAAATCAAAGCAATTGAGCAACTAGAGGAAAATGTGAGATTTACTAGCCTTAACTTTTGCACCTCACGGGGAATAAGGATAACATGCACATCACTACACTTATTCTTTAGCATGGCACTAGGGCTTCTTATACCCAAATTTCTCAACTACCTCTATGCCATGCAAGGGATCAAGCATTAAGAAGCAAAATTTTCTTACATTACATGGAATGAGGCCTCGACTTCATTTCACATGCACAAGAGATTGCACCCTTATTGAGCACAAACCTTTTTCATAGCACATTGGGTGATCTACCACCAAATTAGGAGTCTAGGGGAGAGATAGAAAAGGTTTAGGTGAACCAAGGGATGTGAAGGAATATAACAACTTGAGCAATTTTTGGAAACTCATAACCTTGTTGAGAATTTGTTAGTAGGGGTGGAGTGTAGTTACATTTTTCTTCAAGGGGAGGTGAGGTTCTAGAGTGTAGAGGACTTATGTGTGCATCTATATGGAGCACCAAGAATGAACTAAGCACTATCTTTTCCAATTCATCCATATGTTTTGTGTAATTAGTGTATACTCGAATTGCATAAGCATGTTCTCAAGTAGCATCTCCTTCAAATCATGAGTTTTTGCATTGCATCCAACAATGGCATGCATTTATTTTACCTAGGGTGCATAAGGGTTATGTGGGTTCCTATTTTTCCTCAATCATCACACCAAGAGATTAAAGTGGGATTGTGGGATGAGATTAGGCCTTACTATCACTAGGAGAGAGTTTGAGAAATTATTTTCTTTGGTGTTTTTATCAAGCTTGCTACTTGCTTGTGCCTACAAATGTTTGGTGTTATGCCACAATAGATGGGCTCTATAGATATGTGAATGGGTTTTGTATTTTTTATGTAGGTACTACTGTGTTATGGGTATACATTCATATAGTGCTTTGTCGTTAGGGTGTGTATACATGCCTATTTGTGCTAATTTGTATTTTTGGTAACCTCAATTTAATATACATGAACTAGGGCTAGAAAGGATTATCCTCAAGGGCATTACAAAACTAGACTTTGGGATGAGATTATTCATGGGGAGAAACTTAGTTGAGATACATGTGTGAAGAAGAGAGCATAAAAATTACACATCAATCATCATAAATATGAGAATTGACCACATTAAAAGCAAGAAACTTACTGTACTAGTGCCGTTATAGATGCATTGCTCCATGTATACTGATTTTGGAGATTAAGGACCAATAAGCTTGAACTTAGTCACGCCAAATTTGAGAGGTGGAGGGCTTTATTTTGAAGGTTAGTTGGGGATGCATAGGGAGAAGAAATACCTTGAGATTGATTTACATTAAGTACCATATCCCTTTTTTTTTTGTCTTTCTTCAAGTTTGATATCTTCTTCATGTGAACAATGCAAGCTCAGGCGATGCACTACTCTAATATGAAGGTGGCAACATGAGTTGTCCACCAAAGCTTCTAAAGGGGATCATCTAGAGGCCGCAGGTTTATTATGGATTCATGAAGAAGAAGATGGGCTGCCTTTTGAAAAGAAGTAGAATGCTTTTGCATGAGTAGGAAGCTCAAATGAGCACCCAATCGTAGAAGGTTCACGAGTAAGGATAATCAAACAGTGGATACCTTGATTGTGGGCTAGAGTTTGGAGCATTTGAGATTCCGATTGGAAAAATATGTAAGCCTTGGGATATTTAGAGTGATCTAAAAATACTTGGAGTAGTATTTTGAGAGGAATGATCTTGCAAATATCATTGTATAGGTTGGATAAAGGCTTTGAGTTGAAGTCAAGACAATTGATATGCCAATTTTATGTATAAAAGCTATAAGAAGCCTATGCATAGGTCATATGGAAGAAACATATCCAATCAAAGATATAAAAATTATAAAATAAGTAATCATGCTAGATAGGAGTCTATACTTTTCTTCTGACATCATCAACTGGAAGGCAATCCATTGTGGATAGTATTAAAAAAGCAGTAGCATTCATGATGGATAACATGTTGCCTAGGGGAAGAGAGCCTTCATTTAAACATGGAAGCGGCCTATTCAATGGATGCGAGATGATACAACAAGGGAGAAAGTAGGTTGAACTTGAAGTCAATCACCTTTATAGATGAGATCGATATTACCATGTCTACGTGAAGTTTGAATGCACATTAACTAACGTCGATTATAAATTATGTCCCTTATGCAATTTGATGGCATATCTAAGGCATAACTTTTGAAATTCAAGCCTAAACAAATTTATCTATCCATTTGTACCATGCTCTAGGAGCTTGTTTTAGGTTATACAAATGGCTTCTTTAGCTTATAAACTTTTTCAACACAATATTGAGGAGTTTGGGAATCTCCCAATTCCCATTTTTTGAATACTAAAAAGGTGGCATCCGAATTACATGCCCATAAGTTTCTTAAAACCATATGACGTGACCTATCATTGGAAAGCACTTGAAAAATGGAATCAATTGAGCTACAGAGCACTCAATTTCTCGGGGGGTTCACTCATGAATATATGTATATATAACGTGAGTTCAAAATAAGGGGTTTTTAAAACACCATTTTAATACATTTTTTACATACAGAAGGGTGTCATATAAAGGGGCTACTTATAGATTGAATAGAAAAGGGTTGTGTTTTATTCAAGAAAAATTCACAGATTAGGATATTTATAAATAGGCCATGAATGCATGTTATATAGAGAATATACATATAGTGAACCCCCCGAGCTCAATTTGGAGTTATACTGTTCAAGTTATGACAAATCCAAAGATTTGACCACGTGTCCTAAACTTATGAAATGAGGGGCCTCAAACCCTGGTGACTAAGCCAGATACACCTCATCCTTGAGGTCACCATTCAAGAATGTTGACTTAATATCCATTTAGTAAACTAGTTACTTCTTATGAGCGGGTAAAAGTACTATGTGAATAGTAGTCATTCTAGCAGTTGAAACGAATGATTCTTGAAAATCAAATCCTTCAACTTGTGGAAATACTTATGCAACTAATTTGGCTTTTTACTTTTCTAAGCTTCCATCATCCTTGTACTTTACCTTCAAGACCCAGTTGGTGCTAATAATCTTCCGCTTTTCTAGCCATCCACTAGCTTCCAAGTACCATTCTTCATTATGCTGTCATACTCAACTTGCATAGCTACTCTCCATGATGGATCAGTAAGTACTTCTTCCAAGTCTCCTAGCTCCTTTACTTCTCTCATAATCTCAGCCACCATCAAGGCCATACTAACTATGTGAGTAGAGGCCTTTCTTTGCTCCTCTATTATCTAAGACCTCCTTACTCCATCTACCTTTTTGTCAATAGTGGTAGGCATAGGATTACTGTGATCATAGAGTTGTTGCACCCATTGTAGCAATGGATTTTCTAGTGGCATGATTGTAGGTTGGTGAACTTTTTCCTCATCATTCAAAGATGGTGCTTCCTCCTCTTTAAGGGTAGGGATATCTCTCATGATAGGTTCATAGTGGATTACTTCTTTGTTAGACGATAAAGCAGAACTTATATTCTCCTCCTCCACTATATGTGGTTGCTCCCGGCTTGCTATGATCTTATTTGCCTCTTGATCATACGATTTGTAAGCCTTTTACTCATATCACTATAACCCAAGAAGATACATTTTGTGCTTTTTGGTTTTAACTTGTTTCTCTTATCCTTTGGAACATATCCATAACATTCATATCCAAAAGCTCTAAACTATGAGAAAAATGGTTTCTTACGAGCATAGGTCTCATGAGGCATTTTTCCCTTAAGAGGCTTTGTGTAACTCTGATGATTGAGAATATAGACTATAGTATTAATCGCTTCCATCCAAAACCGGTTAGGAAATTCCTTGCCCTTAAGTATGTACCTTTCCATTTTCACAATGGTGCAATTGTAATGTTCAAAAGCTCCATTCTGCTGAGGTGTATGAGGCATCATCAATTGATGCTTAATCCCTTTGCTTTTACAAAATTCTTCAAATTCCTTTGAGTTGAACTCACCATTGCTATCTATTCTAAATTTTTTCATAACTTTGTCATGTTTCATTCTCAACAAGTTTTATTTTCTTTAAACTTACCAAAAGCTTGAGCCTTATTATGAAGGAAGTACACCCACATCTTCCTATTGTAGTCATCGACAATCAACATAAAATAAGAAGATCCCCTAAAGGCTTGTGTAGGCATTTTACTATAGAAGTCAACATGTACCAACTCTAAAGGATCCTTCCCTATACTCTTTCTTTCTTGTGGAAATGCCTTTCTTTTTGGCTTTTCCATTATATAAGCTTCACATGGTTCCTTCAATTCAGTTTACCATAGGTAGATGTGCAACTATACCTTGTTTATGTATCTCCCTTAATACTAGAGAACTAACGTGACCAAATCTTTCATGCCAAAGTTTACTTGTGCCCACACTAGTGGTGGCTATAAAAGCACTTAGCTCGTACAAGTTGTTCCTTCTTTATCTTTTGCCTCTCAATTTTGCTAGTACTGTCAATAATTTCTACAATTAACTTGGTGAACCTCACCTCATGGCCAAGATTAGTTACAGAAGCAATTGAGAGCAAATTTCTCTTAATCTCTAAAACATATAATAAATTTGAATGATTTTTTAGTTCACCATTTGTAGCAACAAATAAAATAGTACATGTGCCCTCAATAGGGGATTTTGCATGATTCCCAACCATCACAATAATGGATTCTTGTATAGAGATTGTATAGAACTATATAGATCTTTGTTATTGGTCATGTGATGGGAGATACCATTAACCAATACCCATGAGACAATGATAGATATTTCTTGTGCCAAGGAACAAACTTTCTTAATGGTCACCATGAATAACTTCAACTTTGCTTCAATTGTATTGGTTGTCTCCTTTCCTTTAGTCTTTACGGTGCTATTCTTTTCATCTACCTTCTTGACACAACAATTTGCAATTGCTTGTCCTTTCTTCTTGTAGTAGAAGAATTCTCCTTAAAACTTTTTATTACCACCCTTCTTCCTTTTGTCACCATTTGTAGAGGAACAACCTTTACCTTTTTCATTGGTGGAGAATGTAACATCTCCATTGCTACTATGTTCTCAGGCTTTGAGCTAAGCTCCTCCTCCATTAGTAGTGCAAAAAATTCCTCAAAAATCAAAGCTTGGGGTCTCACCTTGGTGTTCAGGGTAGTTACCAATCCATTAAACTTTGGTGATGAATGCATCACTTGTCTCTCCTTCAACAAACTTTTCTATTGCTAATTGACTCTTCAAAGTCTAAATCCTTATTTGATTTTGCATTTCATACTAACTTCTCAGTACATTCCAAGTCTCTGATGCCTTAGTTGTATGTTGTTGAAACAGTATTAGAATAACTTATAACTATGGCACACAACACATTTGTATTTCTTTATTTCCAAGCCCATGGAAGATCTGCATTTGTTGTCCCCTCAATACTCCCAACTTCATCTTCAATTCTGATTCCAATTTCCAAGGGAGGGGAGTGATGATGATTTTGAAGCAAACGATGATGATGGAGTGGTAGAGGATGTAGATCAGTGCTAGAGAGCGCATAAGCAGCAAGAGAGAAGAATTAGCGGACTTTTTCTTTTTTTGATGAAAGATAATTGAAGGAAATGTGCAGTCCCTAGCATTATCTCCAAAATCACATAAGAATCAAGGTTGTACTTTTAAAGTTTCACAAAGTGTAGTTTATACCATCTATCACACCTTTGCTAAAGGTTGGCGGATAAATCCTCAATGTTTGAATTTTCAATATAGCACCACCACCATCTAATCTTCTGTCACTACTATCTAATGCTATGGACCACATTTCTCCTTTTACAACCCAAGAAAGATAGTCTAGTAGGCTGATTTGACCATATTATGAACCTTTCCTAGTTAGACAGGGAATATTCCAATGAATATTTTTTTTAACATTAGACCAAGGGCACTGCACTTGGACCCCATTGGGGGGGACCATTGGCCCCCCCTTCCCCACCCCCTCTCGGCTGACAAGGGCTGCTAATCCCCAACATAGGGGTATCTGATAATTCCCACATCCCGCAACTCAATGAATTATGCCTCGAGTTATTACCAACATAACTACTTAATCTAATCCAAAGGCCAGATCCACAAATGCCACCTTTTACTATCTGGTCACATAGACCTCATCTGACATACAAGTCATGAGTTAACCAATGTCCGAGGATCACAACACATGACTTATCCTCACACGATCAATCCTTCTCTTGATGTCAAAGAACAGTGGTGGTAGACCATCCTCATAGGGTAAACAAAATGCTTATATATTCCAATAGTTTAGTTTACACAGTCCATATAAGGCGCCATGGCCTCTCTAGGAGGTAGCAATAAGAAAGGGTGAGGCTTAAACTAATGAATACATACATGGGTTGACTACTTGGAAATATAAGGCATTAGCTAAATAGCAATGGATTTAACAACAACATGACAATGGAGCTAACTATGTGTGTGTCGAACCATGAGTGTATGTAACCATATGTGCGTGGATGGATGAAACTATGTCTGCATCATGGAACCTTTATATCTTCCTTTTTTCTTTTTATATAACCCTTTTGCCTTGATGTCTTAAAGTTCTTCTGTTGCTATCCTTGGCTACACCACCACCTTTCATTACTCTGTCAGTACCATCATCTTTGATTAACACTTCATCGCCAATCTACACCATCTTGCACCTGACACATGGCATGCAAAGTGGACTTGAACCTATAGGAGTTTATTCTTCAATGGCTCTCCTATGTCTTTTAGAGTATGTGCATCTTAGGGTGCTACTAGTTGTGCTAGTGTTGGGACAATAGATTTAGATTGGACAGAGCTAGAACTTGTAGATTTTGAGAAAGAGGTAGAGCTCAAGGAGGAGGAAGCAATGGCCAAGACCTGGAGGTGCCAGTGGTAGGGACAGAAGTGGATTCTAGTTCAGATGGTGCCGCTAGAGCCAGAGATCCATGTTATTCGAGTGTGGCACTAGGGGATGTGGTGGAATCGGAGAGTTTCATGGCTAGGATTTCTATATAATAGGCACGCGTTTGAATGGGCTACTAAAGTTCATTTTTTCTCCACTCTTACCATCAATATCTACTACTCGATATGTTCAATGTTGCCAATTTGGCAAGTAGCATTATCCTTGAGAGAGTAAATGTGCATGAAACACTTTAGAAGATAGAGCCTCCACCTACATCAGCTTGCCTTTGAGTTTCTCCACCCTAGAGTGCAACATGATGTTAAAGTGAGGTGCCACAATCATGTGCTAGTACTAGTCTTTATGATCCACAGTAGGCTTCTTCTACATTATGCCTTAACAGAAAATTCTTGAGCTCTAGTATGGGGACATGTTGGTGTAGGAGTTGATGGGACTAAGTGAGGTGAAGCAAAGGAAGAAAGAACACCATGTTGCATTGTCTCATACAAGTTCTTCCAAATAGATGGCAAGATGTGGTCCCACAAATACTTTTATTTTGCATCTACACCTACCAAAAGTTGGCAATGATTGTTCTGAAGCACCTCAACTCACTCTAGGGTAGCATTCTACCTGTTGCTCAAGACCTTCAGAATGTTCAATGAGCAGAATATACTTGGGGTCCTCAAAGCAAGCAACAAATGAGAAGTAAAAGAAATCTTGGGTAGGGGATCTTTGTGGTGCTTCATCATCACTGAAGGGAATGAGCTTCTATTTGACCGCTTCCTTCCCTTTACCTAACAATGTTGGCATTAAAATTGCTCCTTATTGTGCCTTAGTTGTTCACAAGGTGTGCTCCTTCTCCTCTTCAATTTAATTTTTGTGGATTAAGATAGGATTTAGGCCCATCTTACCACAAGCTCCAACATCTATAGCAATTGAAATGGGTGTCGAGATTGTTGTTGCCTTGCCAAGCTTTGCATCACATCTTGGGGAGCATAGATTGTGGTGGGTGTCTTAATCCCTTGATGGAGTTTGGCCACCAAGCTTGTTGTAGAAGGAGAGGTGGTAGGGACCAAAGAAGAGGGAGCACCTATCCCCCGACTAGTGGCTAACTGGAAAGGGGAAACTAGCATCAACTACGTTGGAGGCTGGAACTATGCATCTATATATTCAGATCATCATCATGACATGGCAAAGGAGGAAACAACAACTAGGAACACAAATCCACCAATGTAGCTTAGAATCATTGCATTGTTTCATCCCACACATTGCACATCCCCACCTGGAAGGACTCATGTAGCTCATGCAAAGTGTCAAGAGAGATGGACATGGATCGTCGCTATTAGTGGTTGTTGCTGCCACTTGTCCACACAAGAAGATGGACTCTATTTGTGCTTGCTAGAGCTAATCATGAATGGATTCAGAAATGTCCACTTGAGCCTCTTTGCAGCCCAAAAGGTGTTGCTGCTATACTGCTAGAGTTTCACCTGTTGTATTGAATGTGGACCTAAAGGGCATTCTCCTGTTATACCTGCTCCATTTCTATTCGAAGCATTTGAGCTTGTTGTTAAACCTATTGGTGCCATTAGAATGCTAGATCCACTACCTCATTCCAAGTGACGGTCAATTTAGGAATGTGGACCAACTAATTCAAAGGAATGGCCACATGTGCTAGGAGGTGTAGATGTCACCCATGCTAGTGAACTTTCCCAACAAACCACAATACAATGGATGGGGAATGTAGAACTTGTGCTTACCTTATAGAAACCGCCTTGGGGGGATCCACACCAATTCCATCTCCTAAAATGGCATGACCCAACAAAACAACACATTTTACAACAAAAACACACTTCATGCATTAAGACTAAGACCTACTACTTAACATGCGGTGAAGCATAGCCGAGGATTATGCAAATGTAGGAGTACCATGTCGAAGACACTAAAGTCATCTAGAAATACTCTCATGAAGTATTTAAGTAGGATGCAAAGATTTCTTGCATGTCAAGCTGAGCATTCTTCAAGCCATGAACCACATCATAGTACAGACAAATACTCCCCATGCTATAATGACGACGTTGGGTTGATCTTTAGGAGCAAGCTAGACTTGATTGTACCCACCACTGAAGCCATCCAGAAAATAATACATCTTGTCACTCACTACCTCATCTAAGATGGTGTCAAAATATGGAATGGGAAAGGGGTTAGGGATAGTGGTAGCATTCAATCTCCTATAATCCACATAGATCCGTAATTTCTTATTTTTCTTTGGGACAATGACAATTGGAAATCCATTTTGCTTGATCTATTGGAGCAATAAAACTAACTTGGAGGAGTCAATCCAGCTCTTGCTTAACCAATTTTTCCATGTGTGGATTCATGCAATACTTATGCAAATTGGAATAGCATATATTGCATCCAATTTGAGTGGAATCCGATGCTAATAGAGCCTAGGATCCAATTCTTTTATTTTTGAATAATCCCATGAAAATACATCCTTAAATTCTATTAGGAGGGCAATGAGCTGTTCTTGGAACTCAAGTTGTAAGTGAGCATTGATCTTCATTGGCTTAGTATCTTCCAAGCCAATATAAACTATGGAAAGTGCAACCTCTATGACCCTACTCACCTTTTACATTTGTGATTAAACTCCCTTTCCTACCTCAGTACTTTAGGCTTCCTCCAATGTTGTTGTAGTCAAGGTCACTACCACTAGTTCCAATAGTATAGGCTGATCCTATTGAATCATTTACAACAAACGGTCCTTTAATGCTAGGACCAAATTTAATGAGTCTCCCAAAGGAATAGTGGTAGAGATGGGTTTCTCTGTGATTTGTGTTTCCAAATTAGTTAGAACCACGTGTGAAGAAAATTGGACCTCAGCCTACTCTAGTGCTTGGTCGGTGCCCTTCCACCCTTACAATTGTTGACTTTAGATCAAGAATTGGCTATGGATTCTACATCGTGACCAGTGCTTTTGTTTTCCCTTTTTCTCTCTAGGTATTGACTTTGAACCAACAGTTGGTTGTGGATTCTGCATCACTACCGATGCTCCTATGGTCCCTTCTATTATTGCGGGTATTAAATCTAGTATACAAATTGCTTACAGATCCCTCATCACCACTAGTTCCTTTGCCATCCACTCAACTACCTAGTGGTAGACTTCCTCATGTTTTGCTAATGAAATTCCTATAGGATTCTTTATTGCTCCTTTGAATTTTTTTATTGATTGGGTAACCACATTTACTTCCACCTCAAGGAGCTCTTTCATTTCCATCATATTGACTAAATGCAAGGGATTCTAATCTAGACTTCGCCTATTTTTAGCATCACATGCTTGGGCTTCTAGACACTCCGATCTCTAGTGTCCTTCCTGCATGCAAAAGAAACATTGTTTGTACGAGGGGTAATAATTTCCTCCTCAGTCTCCTCCATTTCTTCCTCATCCTCTATAGCCCATGCCGAGAGATGGATAATCCTATTGGTACCATTGCTATAGATGGTTTGGGGGTATTCACAAGCTCGACTCCTCTCACACCTTGCCAACTTGCAAGGTGCACTTCTCCCATGCTTTTCCATGCCCTAGCATGTCCCATATGAATCCTAGCATTGTATTGGTAAACCTCTATACTATGAATAACCATCTAGCAAATATTGCAACATAATTGATTGAGACCAAAATTGGCCACCAGATGACCCAGATTGTTACATTTGGTAACTAGAGGGCTTTGGTTGCAAGATTACAAGCGCCCTTTGAGGGTTTGTGGCCCTTGTCCTTCCTCTTGGACTTTGTAGGCTTTTTCTATTCCTCATCCTCAAAGTCCTCTTCCTCACTACTACTCTCTTTCTCTAGATCTAAATCTGAATCTGAATATTAGATTCTTGATGACAGCTTTTGTTAGTAGATTAGCCGATTTTTCTTTTTTGAGTTCTCCTTAGCCAGAACATTTCAACATGGACAATGCACTAATATATATTTTTTGGATTATGATAAAATAGATCTTTCGAAGTCAAATATTTATGAATATTTCTTGTTAAGTCTTTGCAGATATAGTGAGTGCAACATTTCACCAATAGGTTATGTGTTTGGAGACGTTCTTCCTTTTAGGATCTTAAATTGAGATGTATAGCTTTGGAGTATAGCAACTTCTTGTTTGAGATTGCAGAGTCTCTCCAACTTTTCTAAGCATCAATTTGGTCTAGCTAAGACCACAAGCAGAATTCTCTCTTGGCATCATCAAAAGCTATCCAATTATTTTCTAATGCAAGCTAAGCCACTGCCTTCTTCTGCATTGGTGACTTGAATATGGTTACTTTATGGACTAGATCCACCCAAGCAGGGAATTTTATAGTATATTCCACCATAAACTATCAAAGAAAAGTATCCATGTCCTCATCTAATGAGCTAGAAAACTTAGGAAATGAAACTCATGCCTGGGTAGCCATCCAAGTATGGATTTGGAACACGATAAGGTGGAATGGATAGAACCACAAGAGGTTTTGCTTATGCAAACAACCGCCATGCTAGCTTCAAAGGCATCACAAGGGGGGTGATTGTCAAACCTAGGAGCACATCTAAGATCATAGAATAGAGTGTGGGTGATGCTTGTGGGGCTATGGACTAGACTTCTCTACTAGAGGTTTGTCATCATTGAGGAATGAAGTACCCTCTCAAGAGATGATACCCAAATGCGGATACTCACACTTGGACCAATGTGTAAGCATAGGTTGGACATCCTTAGGTAGACCATGAGAGCACATGTGCATGTAGAACTATGCACATGAGAAAGATCAGTGTGGTCACCATATGTAATTGAGTCCAAGTTTGGGTTATGGTCACCAAGTGTGATCGGACTACACCAACTATGTGGAACAACAAAGTCTTATCTAAATAGATAATCATGGACACAAAGATATGCTACCATTGTAGATGCATCACTCACAGCATATCGAATAAAGCTTATCTAAATAGATAATCATGGACAAAATGATAGTAAATAGGATGCTCATATATTCTAGTAGTTCAATTTATACACTCCATACAAGGCATCATGGTCTCTCTAGGAGATATCAATAAGAACAAGTGAGGCTATTCAATGAATACATCCATGGGTTGACTACTCAAAAGTATAAGGTATTAGTAGCTAAATAGCCATGGCTAAAATAGTAGAACGACAATGGAATTAATTGTGCGTGTCAAATTGTAAGTGTCTGTAACCATCTATGCATGGATCGATGGAAATATGTTTGGATGGAACCTTCATCTCTTCCTCTAAGCTCCTTATATAGCCTTTTCACCTATGGTGCCTTGAAGTCCTTCCACCATTATCCTTGGATAAACTATTTTCTTTCATTATTATGCTACTAGTGTCATCTTTAATTGATGCTTAGCTGCCAATCTGCGCCATCTTGCACTTTACACTCATAGAAAAAATCAAAAGCTATGGTCTCTTCATTTGTCTCCTCCTCGTGATAGGACTTGATTGGCTCATCCAAATCTTCTCTCTATGCTTCACCACCCTACAACTCAAGTGGATACTCTGGTACTTATTAAATGGAAGCATGAAAATCTTGTAGCATTCTATCAAAGTGCACTTGGGCCTCATATGCTAGCTCAATAACAAGTGGTGATTCTTGAGATAATATCATAGGGCCTTTCTCTGATTTATAAATACCTTGTGGATCCATGTAATCTAATGGTGGAGCTATGTCATCTAGAGCCTCTATTGCAATGATGGCTTCAAAAAATGACTCAAACATGTCAAATGGCTTAATAGATTTGGGTTCTACCATCCCTACATCTCTCGATTCTTGTTCGTCATACCCCATATCATGCAAGTGATCAATCATCTGGCTCAGAGGTCCATAGTGTGAGTTGTCCTTCTTGGTAAAAATGGGCCAAAGTGCTTGTACCCAATCCCAATTGAGCCTTTAGTTCCTCGACATTGTTAGTGCTTCTAGAAGACATAATGCAAATAGCCTGTTGATAAAACCCTTGTTTCTACAATGATAGCACATGCTTATAGGGAGTAGCTTGCAACTTGATTTGACATTCCATGTGAAGGAAATGTGCCAAGTCCATAAGTAAATTTTGCAACATTTCACCACATAGGCCTTGTTAGCTCTCTCCTCCACTTGATTGATTGCATTGGTCAGATGGTGCCCTACAGCCCTATGATGGCTACCTTCAATTGTCCTTGAGTCTCATGAGCTTCTGCCAACTCTTTGGTAAGAGCTCTTGCTCATGATTTTTTCTACTCCAATTGGACCATAAGATATACAACTTGTGCAAAACTGTTATCTCTTAGGCTTTCTCCGCAATCTCATGTTATCTCCTACGCTTTCTCCACAATTTGGGTCTACAAGTCATGCAACTATTGGGCTAAGTGCCACATAAATTCCTAATGAGCCATTCTCTCCTCATACTTCTTTTTCATCTCCAATATCTCCTAAATTACTCTTTATTTTTCCTATTTTAGGTCCTCACATAAGAGCTCTAATGTGCTAAGACCACCCAAATTCCCTTATGTCCTTCTTGTGCCTTCTCTTGAACTTTTTTGAAGCCTTAGCAGGCCGTTGCATTTCTGTTTCAAAAATGAGGTTATATCTTCATTTTTTTTCCCTTTCCAAATCATTGATCTTGACCTAGATGGTCTAAAGAGTGGTCATGATCATTTGAAAATCTTTTAGACCGATAAGTGATTTTTCAACTATGGCTTTTCCCTTTCCTTTGTTGGACTCTTCTTCACACCTAGCAATGTCCTTTCTTCTCATATTTTCTTTGGATGATTCTTCATGGCTATGGCCATGCCCTCTTTGTCCTTTTAGAGAGCTTCTTGCATGTGTTGTGTATCTTTTAAAGACTCCTTCGTGGTTGTGTGGTGCTCTTTGGGAGGTTGTCCTTACTTCCTTTCTAGCTCATTTTCTTAAGCAGCTTCACAATCCTTGGCTCATGCTCCTCCCTTGGTCATTTGTCCTTCCTTGGACCCACTTTTTCAATTGTTGGATCCACCTACAAAGGTATCGAGAGTCCTAAGGCTATAGCAATGACCCTAGTGAGAGAACCACAAAAGTTGATCATGCACAACTTTGCCTCAATAGCAATGAGATTTTCATTAATGAGTCTTGGAAAGAACCATGTGTACCTTGGCAAGGGTCTCTCACACACTCTAACCAAAACTTATTCAAATTCTTCTCGAGTATGATGCCAAATAGAATATCCTTTATGAAGCCCTTAGGTATCCCTCGGGTAAGTTACTCATGAATATGTGTGTGCATCACATGGGTTCAAAATAAGGTATTTTTAAAATATAAATTGTATACATTTTTCACATATAGAAGGGTATAATATAAAGGGGTTATTTATAGATTGAATACAAAATGGTTATGTTTTATTCAAGAAAAATTCACAAATAAGGATATTTATAAATAGGCCTTGAATGCACATGATGTAGATGACATACATATAGTAACTTCCCTGAGAGGTATCCTCCCTAGATATGTGGTGGGTTTGTTGTAGGCAAACAAATGATGGAAAACTTGAGTGGTGAACCTAAGATGATCCTCCTCAATGACAGTGAACAATGATCCATACGATGTGACCCTAGGCTATGACCCTAGGCTTACCATCCCATTTTTGGTCCAACAAAGGAGTTTTATATGGCTTGCTATGTTTTCCATTCTGTCTAGCAAAGAGCTAAGGCTTGCTCAACCAACTTGGAAGTGAGTGCTAACTCCCGAATTTTCTACTCTTCTCCTACCTAGTATCTCATCACACTTGTTCTAAACTAAGGATCGCAATTTTGAATAAAATAGTAGCAATTGGGAAAGTGAATAGGCCTATTGGTCATCATACCATAGTCATTTAGCCCACATTTAGTCACCAACTCCCGAGTTGTAGGATACCTGCTAATAATGTTTTTCAAATTGGTAAGTTAGCAGAACTTCAAAGATCCAAATATCCATGAGCTAACTTCAAGACCAAACTCCTTGCAATGCTCCATGATGAACACTCCCTTTTCCTCATGACAGTCTCCTTGATAGCTAGCAATGTAGACATCTTGGTTGGTGCACTTGCCATCTACTAAATAGAAAAATAAGACCAGGTCTTGAGATACTTTAGTTAACGGATAATTAAAAAACCAATAAACAAACCATGCCTTTTTCTATTAGCAAAAATGCCCAAAAATGATTAGTCCTAGTTCCCCCTACAAACAAGAAAGACGAGTAAGCTTCCTAGCTTGCAGCTGTGACAACCAAAGGACTAGGAAGGCTATTAGTGCAACAAAAAAAACAAAAACAAAAACAAAAGGAAACAAGAACAAAATATGTATGTGGAAAATCCTAAAGTAGCTAGACTAAGGGTGAAAAAGAGGGGATGGTGGCAGACAGCCACCAGGTGTAAAAGTTGGGGTTATACTCCAACTTAGCAAATGCATCAAGGTCAAATGGGTGCATGACCAAGTAAAAAAATAAGTAGTAATATTCATGATGAGCAAGCAAGGATCAGCAAAGCGACTAGTCACATGCAATTCCTTTGTCATAAGAATCTTGTTTAAATAAGGGACCATGCACTAGGTACCTTGAGCTCCCGAGCCAAAATTATGAAATGGAGTTAAACATTAGAATGATATGTAGGATCAACCCCCCCAAAAGAGTGCTAATGGAGCATTGTTGCTTCAGTTGTCATGAGGCGATTGCTAACCTGAGTGATTTCAAGGTGATGGCCAAACCAATTATGTAAAAAAGGATTAGAAGTTGTGCATTTAGTCGTAAGTTTGGCAATCTCATTGGCAATATCGCACTTGGTCATCACACTGAACCATAAGATGGGATGAAGAAAGAGGACTAGAGACACTTCTTGGGAAGATTCTTGACATACTCAGCCTGCACTAAGAGACTTTTGTGGAAGAGATTCTCATTCTCCTCCCACATGGGATTCCATCTTGTAGCAAGTTCAAGTGCCTCATTGTTGGCAAGACCAAGATCAATCATAGCAAATATCTTGGCAAAAGTAGCAAACACAGAATCAAACTAGAGGAACCAACTAGCTTCAAAAGAAGTGGCCTTTATGGCCAAGTCAATGGCCATATTGCTTTTGAGAGAATAGCAAACAAGCAGAGATTTAAGACCAAAAAGGGGATCAGAGGTGATGGAACTCATCTTGAGATGAGGGTGCATTGGTTCCCCACATGCATGTTGGATTCTAGCTTGTGCACATGATCCAACTAGTGGGGTAGCTAAGAGGGGGTAGAAGTTGATGCCTCAAATGATTTTGAGATTTTAAGGGAGGGGAAGGGAGCAAGGGGAGTAGGTGAGTCCTAGCAAGGGGAAGTATGAGGAGATGGAAAACATGGGTCGAAGTGGAGGGCATAGTAGATTCCAAAAAAAGTGGTCACTCAAGAAAAGAGGGAGACGAGAGAGGAGAAAACTCTACTTGAGTGGTTCAACCGAAGGTGGGGATTGGTGAGGATACTACTGATAAGAAGATTAGCATTGGTATTTTCCTAGAGCAACCGTAGGAAAAGTGCAAGATGTAAGGATAGATGGGGATTTAGAGCATTTAGGGATCCAAATATGGACATTACCATTGTAGCAGCCTTGAGCCTCTAAAAGACAATTAGCCACCCAGCACAAGAAAATCATAGAATAATGAGGAATCTTACAACATCATATGGGTTTTCTGCACAAGGCTCGTGAGGGTGAAGGAGGTGGATGACGAAATAGCAAGGTGCTGCGACACAAAAAGTTAGTGGACTTCTGAGGTTGGGGAGTGGAGGCTCAACTAACATGTGTGGTGCGGATGTGGTGGTATATAAGCAATTGACAAAGGAATGAGCCATTAGAGTGAGAAGGGGTGGGATGAGGGGTTGGCATGTCCCCCCAATAAAAAGATCCCCTTTGTAAATAACCTAGGAAATAGGGAATTTCAAATCAATGAGATTATCAACATAGTTGATATTACAAGGAACTTCAAACTTAAAAGATAGAGGAGGAGAAGAAGGAGAAGAAGAGGAGGAGAAGAAGAGAAAAAGAGTAAGAGAGAGGGAGAGTGAGAGAAGAGAAGAAGAGGAGGAGAAGAAGAAGAGAAGAAGGAGAGAGAGAGAGAGAGAGAGAGAGAGAGAGAGAGAGAGAGAGAGAGAGAGAGAGAGAGAGAGAGAGGGAGACGAAGGGAGAGGTGACAAAGAAGAAAAAAGAGAGAAGAGAGACCCCCCCCAGAAGGGTCTCCTCCCTTTCCCCTCCTTAGAGGGTGACCACGCGTGTTTTACCCCCCCCATCCACAAGCCTAACCCCCATTGCAGTAGGAGATCACCTGCACGCCATCTCTTCAGCGAAAGGGAAGAAAGAGATTTACAAGCCAAAGTATGGCCCCAAAATGGAGGATGACACGGACCAATGGAAATCTCATGTCTGGTAGTGGAGCCATCGGTCCAAGCGATACCGTCAATTTGAATGCAACGTTGGGTATGGTTAAGCCATCTCCGAATACCCATGTATTAATTGCCTTCTTCCCTATTCATGAATCATAGGCTATATCACTTCGGCATGTGCAAATGCCTTGAACCTATTCCTATCATTATAATTTTGTCTTCCGATTGTTCCTTTTAACATAACTTAATTGCATATGACCTATTTTCTGATAATGCAATTGCAAGGAGGAACTAGTCAAGTTATGAATGATATAGTCTCTAAAGGAATGGCACTAGAAGATTGTGCATACAAGCGTTAAGTTAAAGCATAGTCAAGATTTACAACTAGCATAATTGGAAAAAGAATATGACATTAACATTCGGGAAATAGAAGGTTCTAGTTTAAATCTTGGGTACTTTGAAAGTACCTAGCCTAAGGGCCCAAATAACAAGGAACCCTAGATTCTAGTTAAATGCAAGGCCTATAGAGTTTGGTTTACCTCTGATTATCTAGCACTATAACATGTTCGATATATGGGGAATAATTTCCTGTTGCTTCATGGCTTGACTAGGAGCTAGTACAAGAAATTAATCATGAGGATTGGAACTGAGATGTCTTAAGATCTACCTCTAAACTACGACTCCCACCAATCCAATTCATGGTTGGATTATCGAACAATGCAAGTGACTTATAGAACTTATGTCACATACTGTGTTAAAACCCCTAACATATGCCTTAGCCGAAAGAAGGGTGTGTTAAGTAAATTTATGTGAAACTGCTCTTGATCCTAAGGGGGAGAGCAAATACGCGATGGAAAGGTTATGGCGACTATTCTTGCAATGTTAGAAAAGGATACCATTGCTTTTATTGATTGATCAAATAACATCCTATATGCTTTTGCATTAAATTGATTGTCAGAATGTGATATGGATGATTATTCCAAGTGCTTGTGTTTGATGGTAAATGTATGGCAGGGGTCTGTGATGACAAGTCACCATGTGAAATAAAGGAATATTTTCTTGGAAGATGATATTAGGCTGATTGCCTTGATTGTGCTTGATTCTTAATAGGATTAATTAAGGAAGGATATTTGCACAGGTGAATCATCTCCAAGATTGCACCGAGGATTATCCCGAGAGGGAACTGCTCAATTCACGGGCCAAAGGTCGAGTGGTTAAAAGGCCAACCACGGAAAGTTGTGTCTCACTCTTAGGTTGCTTGGGTTCAGTGGAGCTCTAGACACCCCTTGCCAAATCCGGAATGGAGTTGTAGACTTCCATGAGCTCAATGTCTAGGGGGTTGGAAGATCCTATTCTAGATATTGGATAAAAATTATGGTGCCATGTGATTGGGACCGGGTACATCTGTTGTACAAAAGGGAATACATAATTTCTCCTATATGGGTAGAAGACGAAGATTAACTTGAGATAATTTAAGGAATTTGTTTGAACTTGTTTGTCAAAGGATTGCTTGCTCTATATTCGTATTTGTGACATAAATTATGCGAACGAACCCTATTCCCTAAAAGGGTTAATTAAAGAAGTTGGTTTTAAGTGTCACACATAAAAGGGTTAATTAAGGAAGTTGGTTTTAAGTGTCACACATAAATGTGGTAGGACCTAATTAGAAAACTAAAGCTATCAAGGGAAGCAGGTGGGTAGAACCCCTGATGGGTCTATCCTATGGCAGGGTGATCCTAGAGAATTGGGAGGCTTCTCACAAGGTTTTACCATCATTGGACCTTTAGGTAATGATAAGTTAGAACCCGATTCATGTTGTGTTAGGGGAGCGGAATGGGACTATGCCCTAGGGCAAAGAGGTTGAGCGGTGCATCCCTCTCGTTTTCCATTCTCTTTGAACCAAGTCCAGCATGGGTTTGTTTCGGATTGGGTGTCTCTGTGTAAAGTAGGATGTCCAAAACCCAATGCTAGAACCCTATTAGGAGACCTTGATCCTTAGGAACCCAGATTTCAGGTTGATCCTAGTGGGTTCGGCCGTGAACATTCCATTGCGAGGTGGACTCCGGAAACCCTAAGCGAAAAACCTCGCAATATTCGATGGGAGTGCTGGGCGGCGACACTTAGATTTGTTTCTTGATGGGCCACTAAAACGTGCTTGGATAGTCGATAGGCGGGCACATTACACTAGTACATGTTGGTTCTTGTTGAAATATTTCAGCTTTTGTGCTTCTAATATTCTATTATGTTTTTTTTCTTGCTAATATGTAAGATATCTCATTTGTGTAGACAACATGCATTGAAGAGGGAGACTTGGAAGCAAGAACAAGTGAATCTAATGGTTTTGGCAAGAGTAGTGGAAGATAGACACTATCTTAGATAAAAAAACTTGTACTTTGCAATACAAGCCAAGATTTAGTAGCTTTGAGTTCATATATATATTATGCAAGTCAAAATTTGACTTCCAAAGCCTTATCTAAACTTAGGTATAGATTGAAATGTGAACAATGATGCATTTCATCATTCTCCTTTCTTTGTTGTATTATCATTTTACATTTCGTTGTTTCAACATGTGTTATTGTGTGTAAATTTTAATACCATGTGGGTTTTACACATATAAACAATTCCCAAAGATCATGCAAGAAAATGTTTTGCTAAAAAAACCAGGGAGCTCTTGGTTGTTGCAGAACTCTGGCTAGAGCCATTTCTTTACAACTAGTAGCTCCCTAAACTTTCTTATATACCTAGAACATGTTTATTTTGGCATGAAAAGCACATGAAAATCACAAACATGCCATGTTTAATGCATCATTTAAGTTTCCATGAAATTTGTAGTTGGAGTGCATTTAAAAGTTTACAAAACATCATATTTATTCTATGAATAATAAATGGAAAGCCAACATGATGAGTCTTTTGATAGGTTTTTAATCATGGTTGTTGATGCATCCATAAATTTTTTATTTAGTTTTAGAAATGCCTCAATGTGGTTGTCTATCATACCTAATCACTTGTAATGAAATATAATGATTTATATTACCCATTATAATTGTGAGTTCCCTACCTTGGACATACATTCATCCATTCATAAGTTAAGACTTGGTGCAATGAAACTCATGTGGAGCCCCGAGAGGAACACCAAGGAAAAAGGGAATTCTCTTGTAAGAAAATCTATCTTGTAACATCAACAAGCTTGTTTATCATGTTTCATATGATCACAATGAAGAAAAGAACACCAGGCACAACAAATCTTCATGCAGCATCATGTAGATCTCCCACGGTTTTTAATAGAATCAACCATATTTTTCAACATCTCCATAAAATCCATCAATGGAACAAAGAAAGCAAAGGAATACACTATCTTAGAATGGAAATACATCACATAGTATTCATCTTCAATATCTTCATAGTCTTCTCTCTCAATCTCTCATATACAATCACTCCGTTTCCATAAAATTGACTATCTCTGACTCTCTCTCTCTCTCTCTCCATCAATAATACATCATATCCTCACTACAATCTCTCAAAATTACTCTCAATAATCACTCTTAGGTCGTGGATACCCCTCCCAAGAGGTATGTCTGATATGAAGGGTCACCAGAGCCACTACAGTGTCTCTTCACAGCTCACTACTGTCACTTCACTCTAGTCTTCTCTTGAGTCTTCAGCAGCTACTTCTTCCACTTCTTTCAGCTCTTTTGCACTTGTATTCACCTCTTTCCAAGGCTAGAAAACTTTCCCAAAGTCACACATACATTCCACAGAACACTTACAGAAGCATACAGAACAATCTACAGAACAGTACCAGAACAGCTACAGTACAGAACAAAACAGAGACAGAACAGAAGCAGAAGCTCTACAGAAGACCTACAGAAGGTTACAGAAGGTTATCAAAACCTCATAACTCACTCTCAAGCCATTTCAAACTCTCACAAACCATTCAATAAGCTTTCTCAATATCTCATTCTTCATCAATCAATACTCCTTCCCTCCTTACAGAAGACAATCAGAACAAAACAGACCAAAACAAAACAAAACATAAGGTATACAGAACCATTTAGAACCTATCAGAACATCATAGAACCATCAACAAACATCATGAACTTCCAAAACACAATCATTATCATCTAAAACACTCTCAAACCACTTCCAAATCAATCAATCATCCCATAAAATCAACCATTCAGCTCTCCAAAAACAACAAAAATCAGCCAAAAAACAAGTCATTTCAACACTCAACATATCCCCACACTTAATAAGGAAGCGTCCTCGTGACCCAGGAAAAAGGGAATACAAGTTCAGGGAAAAGCTCAACTTTGATCTTCAATATCTTTTCACAAAGAATCCATCCACCACGACCCCAACTTATAACCTGTTTCGGATATAAAAATATAAAGAAAGGAAAACTCTTTATACATTAACACCTCTTATCAAACTAAAAATCACAACAAATTTGTAAAGGATATAAGAGTTTGCTTCGTCTTCATCAGCATCAGCTTCAACTCTCCAACCACGACCCCAACTCTACAAATCTTCAAAACATAGCTCGTACACGAAATCCAATAGGAAACCACCACGTTCGTTTGACATAAAGGAACTCACAACACAAACACTAATACACAAGACAACCATCTGAATGACTCCTTCAAAAAGAGAGTTGTTCATTAAAAGCTTCCACCATACATTGGAAAGGCATCAATGAAGATGATCCCTCTTAAAAGATTGATGTTGTCGGAATCGATCCATAGATAAGGATTCATCTACAAAGTTTTTAGGAGGATTTTGGAAAAATTGGAGACAGCACATCCTTTCCAACAGGACCAAGTATCTGCTAGGCAAACAGAGGGCATGAAAATACAGTATCTCCAGCTGTTGGGAATCAATGCTAACATTGACATTCATGCACAACTTTGGAATAGGCTTTGAATCAGTATGAGAGTGCCTATGCATATACGCCAGGTACCAAGCAAAGTGAGCAGTTAATCTCACTGAGGGATCTGCAGACTGTGAATATTGTTGGGCAAAATGAACATAATTTTGATAAGCTTGACTAGAAGCTGTCCATTCTCCTGGAATTACTGGCCAATTAATCTGTGGTCCTGTAAGGCAATCATCCGAACTCCATCCCCTTCTTCTGGAAATCTGATTATCAAAACCGTCACAGTCACTAACCAACTGAGGTGGTTGAGATATGGAAGTGTTAGGAGAGGGTAGTGGAATAAGGGAAAGTGGATGTAGGGAAGGATAGGAAAAATCATAAAAGGAAGAAAAGGTTAAAGAAGGAGTGGCAGAAATTTGTAAGGAATCACTAAGGAACGGTGTTAACTGATAAATAGGAAATGTGGAGGGTACATTAATGAGGGGTGAAGAACAGGGTGGAGAAGGGGAAAATACCCTATCCTCAATAAAGGAACAGTAAGTGAAAATAGGAATTTGAGGGAAATTTGAAGGTTGGAAAAGAAGTGGTAAAATAATTGTGGAATTAGATTGACAAAGGGAAAGATATATAGCATAGCGGTGAGCCATTTGTTGGTAATAGAGGAGAGTAGGAACAGAAGGTCCCAAGAGAGACCGTCTATGATAGGCATCAAAGAAGGTAGCATCAAATGGATTATGTTTGGAAAGATAGGTTCAGAGATCCATCCTCAGTTGGTTAGTACTCTGGGCAAAGGTAGGAGCTGTGTTTTGTCTTTGATTTAGGACCACCGAATCAATCATGGGATGCCACGAACTATCATGACAATCAGCTACTTTGGAGGAATAACTTTGGAACATATCAGCTATGCGCAACTCCAAATGATTGACATATAAAACAGCCTGTAAGACCACATCCCCCACATACCATGCCATATCTACCTCATCTGGAATTAACAAATCTCCTCGTAGATACATGTATGACATCAACATGGTATCTGGTGTGACAGAATCTTCAAAGACCATTCTGACTACCTCTGTCAACAACTCAGCAGACCAAGCCCCATGCCAGCCATCCTCTGGAAAAGGTAAATCCATCGTGGAAAGCTTCATGTAGAAGACCAACTTCTGTAAGTGGTAATGGACAAAGAAAGAATGGTCTGGTAAGACATAGTCCTGAAACTGTTCAAAGGTAGACCATAACAAGTCCATTCTGGACTGCAATCTTTCCACTTTATCTTGGAATAGAGGGCACAAAGTAGCCTGTCTCTGTAGGGCAGCCAAGTCCTGCTGTGAAAGAGAAGGAATTAATGGAACAGGAGGGCTTGGAGGAACAGAGCGGGACTTTGCAAGCTAATCGTGCAACTGCTGGATTTGGGAGGCTTGGTTGGCCACTGTGTCATTAGCCATCTGTAAAGCTGAAAGTTTGTCATCTAAGATAGCGTGGAATTCCTTCGCTTCGCTGGACATCCTCTCCTTCTCGTCTGAAAGGCTAGTAACTTGTGATTGAGCCTCTAGTAACTGGGTCTTCAATGAAGAAATCTCATCGCTTTGAGTGGCAACCAGTTGGGTTTGCTGTTCCATTTGCTTAAATAAATCTACTAGGGTATCCTTAGCAGAAGCTAACTCAGATGTTGCCTTATGCAACTGGTCTTTGGACTGCATGAGCTCCTCATAGAAAGACGCGTACAGCTGTTGAACACAGGCTGTCACTGACAACTCAATGGAACTTTGAATATCCTTGTAGAGGAAAGGAATGGCATCTCCTGAAACGAGACTGTTCAGGGAGGGAACTGAGATCTCCAAAGATCCTTCTCTATGTGCTCGGAACAGGTTATTGCAAGTGAGATACCCAGGGAGTTCACTGCCAGAAGTAGCAGGGATAGGTACGGAGGGAAGTACAGCAGGGGCTTTATCCGCTACCCGCTTCAAGCGTTTGCGCTGTATGACCAGGGGAGGCAGAGAATCATCATCCTCAATGTCAATGGGTTCTGACTCTTCTGAAGGTGGAGGAGGAGGTACTGGATCTGATGGAGGAGGTGGAGGCACAGTCTTCTGTAAACCTGAATAGGTCAAGAAGGCAGACAAATATGATCCGTATGTAACATTGGTAACATTACCCCTGGTGACTTTAACAAAATGCTGATCCATTTTAGTAAGGAGGTAAGTGCTCCAATCAATAGCAACTCCTTTGAGCACCATCCTGGAAGCTGTGAAAAGCTCTTTGGACAAATAGTGGGATGGCGTTTTGGCAGGCATAAACCTGTCCTGAAGGAACTGACACATCGTCTTCCATACGGGATCAGTGATCATAGAAAAAGAAACTCCTGAAGAGTTTATCACTTTCTTAACATCAAGGACTTCCCTTGTTTGCTTCTGCAACAGCTTTAGAATCTCTTCATTAGAGAAGGGCTGACGAGTGGTCACAAAAGGTTCTCCTTTAAAGGGTAAAGATAGAGCCTTCCCTAAGCCTCGAGATGTCAATGTCATAGACAGGCCTTGGACTACGCCTGTCTTCTTGCTGTAAGAGGCCAGGAACTCATCACATAACGACGGATCCTCTGGAAGCAATGGAAAAGGAGTGGCCACAAAAGCAGCAAGTCCCGCCTTCGTAAGAGGCTCAAAAGTAAGTAGGGAAGAGTAATCCCTACTAACTAATGGGACGTACTGGATAGGGGGAGGAGCATGAGAAGGCGCCATTCAAATGGTTACACACACACCACAAACACAGACAATCAAGGAGAATGCCTGCAAAGCAACAGACAAAAACCAAGGATAAGAGAATTACCAATAAAACGTGACTCGACCTACTAACCCCAAGCAAACCACATCCGAGAAAAAATTTGACATGACCTTGAGACAAATGCGACTGAAAGCTTCATGCGATGCATCAGACAAACACTCTAAACCCCGTATCAGGCAATAAAAGAAAAAACAGCATACCGTACCCTTAACCGTAACTAAGACAAGAAACCAAAATAATACCACATCCGACACATGTCAAGACTATATCTGTGATAAACCAAGACTGGACCATGGAAAATAACGTTAATGACTGCGCATACCCATCCCACGAAACGGTTCATTAAAAAAAGGAATTAAGTGCAGTGAGGGGGGAATTAATTTAATGAAGGGTTGATTTTAATTAATTATTAAAAATGGGTGAATTTTTATTAGGTGATAAACCTTAGCAAGAAAACGACGGTTCCTTATTATAAATTTAATTACCAATTATTAGGTGAAGCGGTGCAGGTAATCGATTCCCGGACTTCGATTCCCAACTGGGTCTCTAAATGCAATTCATTGATTACAAATTAAAGTGATGTGGAGCGCTTTTTTGCCAGCGCGTGCTCATGTGACGGCTGGTTCATTTTTAATTAAAAATTAAAGTGCCTCTGTAGCACACGTAGCGCGTGCTAAGTGAACGGCTGGTTTATTTTATTTAAAAAGAATGTGTGTTGAGCGCGAATGCGCGTGGAAACTGTGGGTGAATTAAAGGGTTCATTTTAACAATTAATTTGTGATTAAGGGGGAAAATAAAAATAAATAAAGCACATAAAATAAATACCTGGAAGGGGTGTAATGCAGAAATGCGCACAGAAGAGTCCACCAAAAGAAGGGAATCCAGGAAAGGAAAAGTAAAGATCACTGATGAAACAACAAACAACATCTTAGCGGATGTGTGGATTTGATTGTGGTTGGTTTTTTATTTTTTGTTGTTTTTATTTTTATTATTTGTTAGTAGTTTTTTATTTATTTATTATTATTATTATTATTATTATTATTTTGGTTTTAAGTTGTGATTATTTATGGTGGAATAAAGGGAAAATGATGAAGGGAGGTGAGGGGAAATTTTTAGAATTTTTTAGAATTTTTTTAGAATGTTGTAGAATTTTTTAAATGAATTTTCTACATTTATTGGCAATTTGGAGGTAAAATTAGGAAATATTGAATTTTCAGAAATTATAGGGTAGGCAATTTCCAGCGGACAAACTCCCAAAAATTGGCAAAAGGCAAAAGGAATTTTTAAAAAGTTTTCTGAATTTTTTTAATGGAAAAATTCATGTAGTAATTAATTAAGTCACCTAAAGCACATTAATCAGATAAGTCAGTTAGGCATAAGTCAGTTAAGTCTGGTTAGTGGGGGTAAGTCATGTTAGTCACAGGAAGTCAAGTCAGGTAGGTTAGGCAGGTTAGGTTAAGTTAACGAGGTTAAGTTAACTAGGTAGGGGTTAATCAACTAGGTTAAGTTAGTTAGGTTAGGGGTTAGGTTAGTTAGGTTAAGTTAGCTAGGTTACTAGGGTTAGTTAACTAGGTTAAGTTAGTTAGGTTAGGTTAACTAGGTAGGGGTGAGGTTAGGGTTAACTAGGTTAGGGTGAACTAGCTAGGGGGTGGGGTTAGTTAACTAGGTTAGGTTTAACTAACCTAAGGTGAAGTTAGTTTAACTGAGGTTAGGGGAATTAATTAAGATTAATTAAATGAAAAAAAGAAAAAAACTAACTAAACTAACCTGCAGTTAAGGGGGTGGAAGAGGAGGAGGAGGAGGAAGAGAGGGAAGGAGTGGCGGCGGACGCAGGCGAGGTCGGCGGTGGCGGCGACGTTGGAGCTGGCGGTGGCGGCGACGTTGGAGTTTCTGGCGCGTTTCTGGGGCGACGGCGGCTGGAGGATACAGGGCGGGGCCAGAGGCGTAGAGGAGGGAGAGAGGGACGGGGGGGGGGGAGGAAAGGAGGCGACGGCTGGGGAGGAAGAGGGAGAAGAAGGGCGGGGGGGCGCCGCTGGCGGGAGGAGGGGAGAAGAAGGGCGGGGGGGGGGTCGGAGCGCTGGGGGGAGGAGGGAAAAGAAGGGCGGGGGGGCGCCGCTGGCGGGAGGAGGGAAAAGAAGGGCGGGGGGGGCCGGATGGAGGAGGAGAGGGCAGGCGAATGGAGGAGGAGAGGGAGGAGGAGGGGAGGCGGTCGGCGGAAGAGAAGGGGAAGGAGGAGAGGGAGATCGGCTGGGGGAAGGGGAAGGAGGAGAGGGAGAGAGAGAGAGAGACGCACAGAGAGAGAGAGAGGGAGAGAGAGAGAGATGGGCGGTTGGGGGGAAGGGGTGGGCAGTTAGGGGAAAGGGGTGGGGGGCCCATGGGGGGGCCATGGGTTGGGCAGGTGGGGGAAAGGGTAGGGGGCAAGAGGGTAAGGGGTGGGTAGGGACAAGGGCGCGTACCCCCGTCCCGCGCACGTGCGCGAGGCGGGGTAAAAAAATTTACCGTGACGGGATTGAAATGACACTGGGAAGACGGTACGGGTTATGCGGACATGACCGGGGCGCGTGGAGATTCGTAAAATCGAAAAAGGGCGCGGTCAGGCGCAAAACGGGCGCGAGAAAAAACGTAAAAATAAAGAAAAATTAATAACTCCCAATCGGGACGTCAAAACGACATAGTGTAAAAACAAAAAGTGGGCAGGACGACAGGGGGAAAACAAGAAAAATATATGACAGAGGCTCCGGGAGGGGTAAAGGGCGGTCACGTGCAAAAAACACAAAAAACGAACCAAAAAATGCAATTAAAAATTAATAGAGAAAAATCCGTGCATCGGAATGAGGTGCAGAAAAAAGGAAAACTGTGCAGAAAGATGTGTCCGACAATCCTATCACATCAAAACATAATTCCGACTGAGATAAGACGTGTTCACATGGGAAAAACCCAAAAAAAACCCGAAAATGGGATCGGAAATTAAAATCGGACAACCCATTCACCGGAATGACATGCAGTAAGAAGGAAAAATGTCCGCAGGAAGGGGTGGCATAGGGTTATCATGTTAAACCGCAGTTCCGGTGGAAGTAGGAAGGGTTCGCATGCGAAAAACGCCAAAAATACTCCCGAAAACTCATTTAAAATTTAATAAGTAAAAATCCGGAAGTCGAAAAAGGGTGGAGGAAAAAGGAAAAAGGTAGGGGAAGGCACAAGGGATACGGCTATCAAATCAAATTGGAATTCCGATACAAATAGGGCAGGTTCACATGGAAAAATGTCAAAAATACACACGAAAAAGTCGTAAAAACCCGGAAAATTAATAATGGACAAACCGTGTATCGGAATGATGCGGAATAAAAAGGAAAAATGTCAGGGGAAAAGTGGTTGGTAGGGCTAGGATGACAGATCACGGTTCCAAAGCAAAAAAAGCACGTTCGCATGGAAAACCGGCTAATTTGCGCAAAATGCTTCAAAAATTAATAACTCAAAAACCGTGCACCGAAACAGGGGTAGGTAAAAAGGAAAAATGGTCAGTTCAATGGGAGGAACAGGGCTATAAGGTTGGATTTGGATTTTGGTGAACGTAGGGTACATTCACATGAAAAAACCTCAAAATCAGGGAATGAAGGAAAACTGCAGGGGAACAGCCCCAAGGGTGGGTGGAACATAACCGGGTGGTTGGGAAGGGATCCCAGGAGGGTAAAAGAAAGTCATGGCATACATGCATGAGCAGGGTAAGGCAGATGCAGAAGATATACAATGTAGACGCGCTGGGACGCGTCTCCACACTTAAAACCTTAACGGATAGGGTTAACCGAACAATAGGGACCTAGGACCATGCCACAGACCATCCACTAACTTCCCCACACTTAAAACATGACCGGCACGAAGAAACCAAAGTGTAGGGTTAGAAAAACTTGGCCCGTTTCGTCAAGAATCAAGGTTGAGTATCGATGGCACGTCCAGCGTGGTTGTCGGCGCTGGAGGGACCAAGGCATCTTTAAAGCGCACGTTCGTCATGGCAGGGACCACGCGGCAGCACCCAGGGAGGTAGCTGATGGAAGGAATCGCAGGAAATTCGTCAATGATGAGGGATACTACACTCAACTCACAATCACTCAATTGCAATGAAAGAACAGTCACTCGCCCCATGACTAATATCACTCGTGGAAGAATGATTAAAACCCATATCTCATACCCGGTTGAGGAATCAACAAGGGGGAAACGGTGCAAAGGGAGTATGCCAGGGTGCACAGTTGATGGTGCATTAGTGCGTCTAACCCGTCTGGCATAAGTGCAAGGAGGAAGGCAAGGGAGCCTTACAGTGCAGTGTACAGAACAGGGTGATGTGTCTTGTGAGGACAGCAAAGACCCATCCCGTGGGTGCATAGGGAAAGTGGAACATACCTGACTCCGAGTGTCGTAACGTCCCTCAATCTCAGCTCTCGGTAATTGATTGAAGAAACTCCAGTCACACTCAACCCACCCTCTGTCTCACTCTCTGTTGATAGATACAGAAGGGCAGCCTTTTCCTAAAACCCATTGATGTAATCCTCACGGTCGCTTGTGCAAAGGGTGTATGCCTTGTGCGCATTTGATGGTGCAACTGTGCATCCCACCCTGTGCCGGCATACGATGCAAGAAGGAAGGCAAGGGAGCCTTATGGTGTAGTGCACAGAAACAAATTGTGCTTTGTGCATTGAGAGGCCCATCCCGTGCGTGCAACACTTCATTCACACTTCTCACCTCTCATTCGATTCGAAGGGAAAAGACTGGTCTCTCGCCCCACCCTCTGTCTCACGCTCTGTTGATAGATACAGAGGGCAACCGTACTCACTTCCCCATCCGGTTAGGATGAAAGCTCACATCACTCTATTGTTTGTCGATGAAGATCGCGTCATCAATTGTTGAAGAGGCATACCCAGGGAGGTAGCCATCAAATCGATTATTGTATTGGATAGGAACATAGCGTCTGCTAGAGGACAGGTAATCACTTTGCAGAGAGACCCATGACACAGCGTACCAAGGGAGGTAGCTTCAGAATTGAATCCTAGGGATATCAATTAATGAATCCACTTTCTGGACTGCTGGGTGTTGCCACCTTTTCCACAGCCAGCTTCTCGCCCAAGGGTGTTTACCACCTTTTCTTGGAACGAGGCCTGCTATGACAGGGAATTGCTTCCTTTTCTCTCATAACAGATTTGTTTTGTTTTTTTTTTTCCTTCTTTGTTTTTTTTTTTCTCTTATTAAATTTGCCCCTATTCCCGAGGGTGTTTCCACCTTTTCTCGAAGAATAGGTCGGCATGACAGGGACCTAAGTCCTTTTCTCCCATGACCGATATGTTTTGTTTTTTTTTTCTTTTTTTTTCCTTCAAATGGAACAAGGGAATGGTGGAAAGACCATGTGTCAGAACCAACCTCTCCACTGATGCTGGTGGAAAATAGAGGATAAGAGATCAAGGCTGGAAGGGGGATTTGAGGGGACAGAGGGTTGCGTCCACTTCATCAGGAGTGACTGAAGAACGGCTATCAGAAGTAACATCATAAGAAGAACAGTGCCACGCCAACGAGGGAAAAGATCAAGCGTCCGTAATTGTCAAGATCCCCAAGGAGGGAAGTACTTCTTCAAGCGATATCCATTGATCAGAAAGGGATCATCAGAGGCATCAACGGTCTGCACTTGGACAGAACCATTAGGGTTGACTGCAAGTACCTTATAGGGGCCCATCCACCGCTGCTGGAGCTTGCCAGGAAACTTGCCAAATCGTGAATCATAGGCTAGGACCAAATCACCTTCTTTGAACGCCTTGTGCTTGATGAAGCTATCATGGTAAGCCTTGCGTCGAGCTTGCGTGGCTTCCATGCACTGTAGAGCCATCCTGCGAATTTCGTCCAAACATTCCAAGTGCAGGAGACGGTGTTGCAGTGAATCATCGTCCCCCAAACGCTCCTTGATAGCCACTCTCAAAGAGGGCAATTCTAGCTCAACAGGAAAAACAGCTTCTGTACCATACACCAACTGGAAGGGTGTCTGTCCCGTTGCTGCTTTATGGGAGGTTCTGTATGCCCAGAGGGCCTCTGTAAGTCGATCGTCCCAATCACGACGATGTGCAGCAATTGTTCTTGTCAGAATCGAGCAGAGGATACGATTGGTGACTTCGACTTGGCCGTTGGCTCTGGGGTAATAGGGAGTGGACTTGCGATGGCGGATCTTATACAACTCTGTCAACTCTTCCATGACTTTGTTAAGGAAATGAGTGCCTCTGTCACTTACCAGCTCTAAGGGACTGCCAAAACGGGTGATGATATTCTCGTACATGAACAGGGCCACGCTGTTACCATCGTCCCGCTTTAGGGCTTTAGCTTCACACCACTTTGTGACATAATCCGTACATACGAGGATGTATCTGTTCTGTTTCCTTCTGGTGGGAGGGTCGATCGGACCTACGAAGTCAATGCCCCACTTCTCAAACGGCTTCAACGGAAGGATAGGTTGCAATGGCATGGCACTTGTCTTCGTGGGTTTCCCCATTCTTTGACAAGCATCACATCTTTTACAGTAATCATAGGAATCTTTATGAATGGTAGGCCACCAATAACCTGCTAGCAGAGCCTTCCTGGCTGTAGCTTCTCCTGCAAAGTGACCTCCACATGGCTCGTCGTGGCAAGCCTTCAGAACAATCCCAATCTCATCTCCTGCAACACATCTTTTGAGTACTTCATCTTTGCCTTTCTTGTACAGTGCACCACCTAACAGGGTGTATGGGGCTGATTCTAGCATGAGCTTCTTCCTTTCCCGACTAGAAATACCAGGAGGGTACTGTTGGGTTGCTAGCAGATTGGCAATGTCTGCATACCAGTGAGTTACAGTTTCTACCAAGAATAGGGAAGCATCAGGGAGGTCTGGATCATCTTGCTCCTCGTCTACAGTTTGTGGGATACGCGACAGATGATCAGCCAGAACATGGGAACGACCAGGCTTAGTAATCACCTCAAAGTCGAACTCCTGGAATAAAAGGAGCCATCTCATCATTCGTCCTTTCACATCTGCTTTGTTCATCAAGAAGGACATGGCCTCATGATCCACATAAAATTTAAAGTGGGTAGATAGGAGGTAATGGCGAAACTTCTCCCGGGCAAACACCATTGCCAAGCACTCCAGCTCGGTCACTGTATAGTTCTGTTCCCTATCAGTGACTTTTCGGCTTGCGTAATAGATTGGTTGATCCAACTTCGAGGAGCCCTTCTGGCAGAGGACAGCACCTAAACCTTCAATTGATGCATCAGTGTGTACATGGAACTCTTTCGTCCAATCAGGAGGTTGCAGAATGGGTGCCTCTATCAGACACTGCTTCAGAGTGTGGAAGGCTTTGTCACATTCTTCCGTCCAAGTAAACTCTGCATCTTTCCTCAGGAGCTTGTGCAAGGAAGTTTCCTTTGTCGCAAAATGGGCTATGAACCTTCTGTAGTAACCCACATGGCCTAGGAATCCCCTCAACTGTTTGAGGTTGGTGGGTGCTGTCAGAGCTGCGATCTTTTCGATCTTTGCAGGGTCTGTTGATATCCCTTGTGCAGAGACAATGTGGCCCAACAGGACTCCAGAAGAGACCCCAAAGATGCATTTGTCGGGGTTGAGGGAAATCCCATACTCCCGGCATCGGTCAAAGCATTGTTCCAACTGTCCCCAGTGTTCACTGATCAAACTATAGACACAGAAGTCATCCAAATATACTTCGATAAAGTCGTGTAGATGATTTTGAAATGCAGCCATCATGACTCGTTGGAAAGTAGCAGGGGCATTGCAGAGCCCAAATGGCATCACTCGGTAAGCGTAGGTCCCCCATTCTGTGGTGAAGGTTGTTTTGGATTGGTCTTCTTCCACAATTTGGACTTGATTGTATCCACTGAATCCATCCAGAAGAGAATAAAGTTCATGTCCTGCCACTGTGTCCAACAGTTGGTCTGTGAAAGGGATAGGAAAATGATCCTTCTTCGTCTTGGAATTAAGCTTTCAGAAATCTACACATATTCGCAATTTGCCATTCTTCTTGGGTACAACCACGATGGGTGAAACCCATTCACTATTTGCCACTGGATAGATGAATTTGGCTTCCAGAAGCTTGAGCAGCTCCGCTTTCACCAATGTGGAATAATTTGGGTTCATTCGCCTTTGTCGTTGCCGTACTGGCTTGGCATTAGGCTCCAAGTCAATATGATGTTGACATATTGTGGGATCAATCCCCTTTAGGTCTTTGTAAGACCATGCAAACACGTCCAAATTTTCTTTCAACAAGTTGTACAAGGTTGACAACTCCTCTTCTGGGAGACTGCTAACCACCTTCAAGTGGCGTTCAGTGCCTTCTGAATCCACAAAGGTTAACTGCCTTTCACCTTCTACTTCACGAATGAAGGTCCCACGGACTGCTTCTAGGTACAGATCCGACTCCTTCAAAGGAGTGGTATCCTCTTCTGATGTCCCACTAGAACCAATTTCTTCTTTTGGTGGAGACTTAGGTTGCTCATTAAGATGTTGGAATGGGATAAGCGCCATTTCGGGTTTGGTTTCAAAATTAATTACCTCTTGGCTTGAAGACTCATCTTCTGATGATGACACATCCAGGAACGTCACATAACAGGGACCCTCTGATGCCTGTTGGGTTTGTGGGACTGGTGCTTGTTGGCATGGTGCATCATCATCATCTTTCTTTGGCAAGGATAGGTTAGGACGGCAGGAGCCACTCTTGAAAGACGGCTTGTTCTTCTTAATCCATCTTTTATAAAGGTTTTGCATATGAGAAGATCCATTTACTAGACCAAATGGTACCATCACCATTCTGTCCCATAGCATGAGCTCGTCGGCTTCTGATGCTTCTGGAACTTCTCCCTCAAATGTATCCTCTTCAAGTGGGATAGACCCTTCTGGCTCACTTTCATCATTCTCTTCGTCCATATCATATCCATCCTCTTCTGTCTCTGTCTCTGTCTCTGCGTCTACTTCTTCTTCTGCTTCTACTTCTGGCTTTGTAGGAGCTCTGTAATAGAAGAACAGATTCTCTGTTTCCTCTCCTGCCTCTGTCTCGGGCTCTGCTATGGCCATATAACAGGGAGAGAAGTACATCCATGCTTCTATCTCACTATCAGAAGTGATTTCAGAAGTCATTCCCGATTCAGGCAGGAAGTATTCACCCATTGATAATGGCTTTGCATCTTTTGGAAGTCGGCTTACAGTATCCACTGTTAAGGAATGTGCCACTGTTTTCTTGGGAAGGATCTGTTTGACAGCATCTTCGTCTGCTGATGTTCCATCTGTAGCCTCGTTAGGGGAATCAGAAGATAATTTCAAGGAGGTGGATCCATGTCCTTTTTGAGAACCATACAGTTTCAACGCCACTTTGTTGGGTCCTCTGCCCAAGGTCAAGGTTCCTTTGAACCAATCCGTCCTTGCTCGGGCTTCAAAAAGCCATGGTCTACCCAGTAACAGAGGATAGGATGTACCATAAGAGTTTGGCTTCACCACCAGATAGGTTAGCCAATAATCTTTCCCAGCCACTGTAGTCTTCACATATGGAAGAATGCCCAAAGGCTTGATTCTACTCTGATCCGCCAGTCTGATGAGCCATTGGGTGGGTTGCACACCTTGTAGGCCTAGATCCTTCATTGTCACATCCGTCATAATGTTTACTGATGAACCTCCATCAATCAGTGCATTTGCAATGAAACAGCCTTCTATCCATACGCCAGTCTCTGGAGTACCTGGATCTAGGAAAGCATTAGCCACATCCACTTCTTTTACAGGCTCTGGAGCCTTGTTGGACTTTGTCGCTGTTGAGGGAGCAATCCTTAAGCCACGTCTTCTTGTCAGTATACTTTTGAACCTTTTCCGGCAACTGGGAGACAACATCAATAATTTTCGGAATGTGAGATTTGGTCTAAAGGTATCTAGATCTCTGACCAAATCGTATTCCTTAATAGGATCCACTAGCTTCTCTAACCGATTAGGGAATGGGGCAACACCCATTTTCATTTTCCCTCTTTCTTCCATCAGAGGAATTACAAGAACTTCTTCTGCCACTTGTGGCACTTCCTCATCTTCTGTATCCTGGACCTCTGGTCCTGCCCCTGTAACTGTCTCTGTAACTGTCTGTGGCACTGTAGAGCTCTGTACGGCACTGTTAGGCTCTGTTCTGTTTTGTTCTTCTGGTGGAAGATTGAACTTCACTGTTCTGGAAGGAGGGTTATTTTCTTTCTGGATAGGTGGTTCCATCTGCTTTGCATGCGTGATAGCAACAACTTCCAATTCCACTAAATTGGAGGTAGGCTCTTGAGCCTTGGACGGACTATCAGTAGCACTGTTTTTCACTGGGGCTGGGCTTGGACGGTCTTTTGCAGTGTGGCCTTCTCCTTTGCATCGACTGCATAAGGGCTTGTAATCCACTGACCTTCGAGGATTTGGACAATTTGGTGAAATGTGTCCCTTTTCTCCGCATCTGTAACACTCCACTTCTGATCTCTGACCACCGCCAGACTGTCTTCCTCTGTAACTTTGAGAGGGAAATCTTCTAGGTCCGAAATTAGGACCAAACTCTCTAGGCTTGGGTCCAATATCTTGTGTTGTCATTTTGGATTCGAGCAAGTTGAATCTTGCGTCTTCTTCCTTTCTTCTCCTATCATGCATCTCCTTCAGAGAGCAAATGCCCTCTGTATGGTTCTTCTGCAAACAGTAGGAACAGAAGGCTCTAGGAATAGTTGGTTTTCGTGTACATTCAGTGGCTAAATGGCCTGCTTGATGACACTTACCACACCAAGTGTTTGACCGCATCACATCTCTTCCTGCTCCTGCAACGTTGGATATGCTAGCGGTATTCACTTTCAGCGTCTGTAGTTGTTTTGTAATCACATCCATCAACTCCTTTTTGATGTTTGCAACTGAGTTGGATAAATAATCCTTCAAGCTTTCTCCTCCTGACGTACTGGCAGGAGGGTTTTGAGGAGTCTCTGTAATCACTGCATAAACGGGTTGGGCTGGTACAGAGGGGTCTCTGTTCTGGTTCTGATTCAGAGCTCATGTTTGAACTGTTGGCTATTGACTCCAGTTGGTAGGATTCCATTGTTGCTGCTTATTTGTCATTGAGGAAATTGGTTGGGACCATTGTTGTTGTGGGTGAACCACCATTTGAGGCATGGATTGTGGCCACTGTGGATTTGGTGCATTGTACTGTGATACCGGGAACATTTGTTGGTAAGGGTAGGGAACAGTCCCTGGAACTGCATTTTGTGGGTACATCATTCCTGGCATCAGAGGAGGTAAGACTCCTCTTCCTGTATTCATTGCTAATCGAGCTTCCACTTCATCGTACAGTCTTGCACCTTCTGTTGCAGCTTGCAGGGTGGCTGGTCTTTGTAGCTCCACAAACTTACGGACTTCTGGTTGTAATCCTCTGAGAAACACCCCCTTTTGAATGCCATCATCTAGATTATGGTTAGTCCATCTCTTCAGGATGGATTCCATTCTTGAGACATAAGCTTCCACTCTTTCTCCAGAGGACTGACTTAGGTTCATAAATTCCTCTCGCATCCGCTCTTCAAAACCTTCACGCCTGAATTTAGTGAGGAAGGCCAACTTCAGGTCGTCCCATGTGCCAAAAGTTCCTGCTGCTTGTCTCTCATACCACTGAAACGCCGCACCCTTGAAAGTGGCGGGGAATATTGCTAACCAATGCTCAGGAGTTCTGGCATTGTTAGCCACACATGCTACCATAAACTCTGCTACATGAAGATCGGGGTCTTCATTGTACTCTCCCTTAAAAACTGGCAATGGGACTACATTCGCTGGCCTGTCATCAATATTTCCAGGACAGATCTGGCTTGGAAGTGGACCTCCAGCAGGAGGAGGAAGGGCTTGATGTGCCATTGGGACTTCTGTAAAGAGTTCCGCAAGGGCGTCAAAGGCGGCTTCTGCTGCGAGCTCGCTCTCGGCTCTGATTCTTACTTTCTCTCTTCTCACGTACCTCTGGACTCGTTCTAACGCTTGCCTCTTTATTGCGTCATTCATCAGGGGGTTGACTCCACTATGTTGTTAGTGCTCCACAGAGGGTTAACAGAAGACTTCAGTCTCTATAGGACTCTCTTGCCAACATTTCTTCTACTTCTTTCTTTTCAACGTCCCTGAATTCTACTTTCATGCCACTGCACAGGGGAAGGTATTCGGTTCTGAAGGTGTCAAAATGCATATGTCTGAGCATTGTGGTGGTGCCATCATCATAGTAATGCCAGCTTCTGATGGTTTCAACAGTGTATGTTGTGAAAAACACTCTGTCTACCAACTTCAAGTGGGTTACTAATTGAACAAACAGAAGATTATCAGTACACCAAGCATCCCATGTATTTTGCTGTTGAGCATCCACGAACAAATTCCAACTCTTTTCCTTCTTGTCTTTGTGAACCTCTACAGACCAAGACTCCTGAAGCTTCTTCACAATCTCCCACTTGATGTTATCTGGAAACTTCTCAATGAATGCTAAATCTTCCATGGATGGTCATTCTCTCTGTTTCTGCTCTTCAGTTTGTTCCCAAACAGTTTGCCACCAAGATGCAAGTTTCTGCTGCTTCAATAGGAAGAGGAAACTGTCCACCACATAGAGCATGCATCATGATGGTGATATGTTTCCGCCATTGTGGAATGAACTTCTTGTGGAAAGTGGCTTTGATTATGAGGAATTCCAACTCTTCAGTGGAAGAAGGAACTTTACAAACATCCATTGAATTCTTCTATTCTTGACAATGCCATTTCCTTCATTTTCAGCCTCTTTTGGTGCTTGTTGATGGCAAGATTCCTCGGCTGCGCACCAAAAACATGGAGCCCCGAGAGGAACACCAAGGAAAAAGGGAATTCTCTTGCAAGAAAATCTATCTTGTAACATCAACAAGCTTTTTTATCATGTTTCATATGATCACAATGAAGAAAAGAACACCAGGCACAACAAATCTTCATGCAGCATCATGTAGATCTCCCACGGTTTTTAATAGAATCAACCATATTTTTCAACATCTCCATAAAATCCATCAATGGAATAAAGAAAGCAAAGGAATACACCATCTTAGAATGGAAATACATCACATAGTATTCATCTTCAATATCTTCATAGTCTTCTCTCTCAATCTCTCATATACAATCACTCTGTTTCCATAAAATTGACTATCTCTGACTCTCTCTCTCTCTCTCTCCATCAATAATACATCATATCCTCACTACAATCTCTCAAAATTACTCTCAATAATCACTCTTAGGTCGTGGATACCCCTCCCAAGAGGTATGTCTGATATGAAGGGTCACCAGAGCCACTACAGTGTCTCTTCACAGCTCACTACTGTCACTTCACTCTAGTCTTCTCTTGAGTCTTCAGCAGCTACTTCTTCCACTTCTTTCAGCTCTTTTGCACTTGTATTCACCTCTTTTCAAGGCTAGAAAACTTTCCCAAAGTCACACATACATTCCACAGAACACTTACAGAAGCATACAGAACAGTACCAGAACAGCTACAGTACAGAACAGAACAGAGACAGAACAGAAGTAGAAGCTCTACAGAAGACCTACAGAAGGTTACAGAAGGTTATCAAAACCTCATAACTCACTCTCAAACCATTTCAAACTCTCACAAACCATTCAATAAGCTTTCTCAATATCTCATTCTTCATCAATCAATACTCCTTCCCTCCTTACAGAAGACAATCAGAACAAAACAGACCAAAACAGAACAAAACAGAAGGTATACAGAACCATTCAGAACCTATCAGAACATCATAGAACCATCAACAAACATCATGAACTTCCAAAACACAATCATTATCATCTAAAACACTCTCAAACCACTTCCAAATCAATCAATCATCCCATAAAATCAACCATTCAGCTCTCCAAAAACAACAAAAATCAGCCAAAAAACAAGTCATTTCAACACTCAACATCATGAAAAAAGATAATGATATCCTTAGTTTAGTTAGCAAGAGAAGGGATAGTTGAGACAATTTATCTTTTTGAGGAGAACTTACCCACACACATGTTCAATATATAGCCCCCTCCTATTGCATCTCATGGACAAAATGAAGGTTGCACAACTAGTGTATATGTAACGTGCTATCCATGCACGTTTTTAGCAGTACATTGAGAGATGAATCTAAGCGATGCCACCCGGCGCTCCCATGGAATGTTACAAAGTTTTTCACCTTGGGTTTCTCGAGTTCACATCGCAATGGAACATTCGTGGCCGAACCCACTAGGGTCGACCTAAAATCTGGGTTCCTAGTCGTCAAGGTCTTGTGATAGCAATCTAGTGTCGGGTCCTAGACATCCTACTTTTCGCAAAGATACACAAGCCAAAGCAGACCCATGCCACACTTGGTTCAAAGAGATTGAGAAACAAGAGGGATGCGCCATTCAACCTCTCTACCTGTAGGGCATAGTCCTATTTCAGTCCCCTAAAACAACATGAATTGGGTTTCCAACCTAACACTTTCTAAGGGTTGACAAGGTGAGAAGCCTCCCAGTTCTCTAAGACCACCTTGTTGTAGGACAGACCCATTGGGGGGTTCCGCCCACCAGACTCCCTCATTAGACGTCATTTAGTTATTTAATTAGGTCATATCACATTTATGTGTAAAATTTAAAATTAGCTTCCTTAATTAAGCCTTTTAGGGAATAGGGTTCGTTCACGTAACTTATAGCACTGACATGAAAATAGAGCAAGCATTCATTTTGACAAACAAGTTCCTTAACTTATCTTCAAGTTAATCTCTGTCTTCTATCCATACAGGAGAATTTATATGTCCCTTCTGCCATGTAGAAGTAACTAGTCTAAATCACATGGCACCACAATTTCCATCCTTATCTAGACTAGGATCTTCCAATGCCACATATATTGGGGCCACAGAGGTTCTCAACTCCATTCCGGACTTTGCAAGGGTATCCAAAGCTCCACCTGACCCACAAGTTGCCTAAGACTGAAACACCATTTCCGTGGTTGGCCTTTAAAAACCACTCAACCTTCGGTCTGTGAATCGAGCGATGCCCTTTTCGGGTTGATCTGCATTGCAATCATGGAGGTGATCTACCTATGCAAAGAACCTTTCCTTAATTAGTCCAATTAAGCATCAAGCACAAACAAGGCATTCAACCCTACTATCATCTTCTAGAAAACATTCCTTTATTCCCATGGCAACTTGTCATCACATACCCCTGCCATGAATTTACCATAAATCACAAGCACTTGGAATAATCATCCAAAAATGACAATCTAGCAATCAGTTTTAAATGTAAAAGCATTTAGGACGTTGTTTGATCAACACACAAAACCAATTGTATTTTTTCCAAACAATGCAATAATATATGTGATAACATTTTTCATCTGCATGTTCGCTCTCCCCCTTGGGATTTAAGAGTGAGTTTGCTTAATGCCCCCTTCTTTTTGCCTATGGCACATGTCAAAGCTTCATACAATCACTACCTTATAAGATACGACCAAGGCACTACTAGAGGATACTTATCCTTATTTTTTGACTGAGCATCTACTATTGATCTTAGGTTCAAATTCCAACATCTACAAAAAATTTACCTAGTTTCCCAACTTGAAGTTTTGTACGAAGCTTAGATAAGTCAATCCAAGTTTCTAACTAGCTATTCATATTTTGATCCAAATCTATCAAGTCTCTAAGTAACTTCCTAGAACTTCTTGTCTCTTGATATGATGGAAATTGATATGCAATTCTTTTGCCCAACAAGGTTAACTCTATCAGAGATTAGATAAATTCGAAGAACCCTAACTTGCACAATAGTGGACATCCATTTCCTATAGGTAATTGCATGTTCTTCTATGGAAACGATCTTGGGGATCATCATATCGGTTACCTTACTAATTTATCATGAACATTAAAACCAATGTGCTTATGGAACTTGATCATAGATAATATTTTGATTATCTTGATAGAGATTTTACAACTATCATCCTCCAGGGTTTATGGTGCCACTTGAGGATGCTTACAATATCCTAGGTGAAATGAACCCTTAAACTTAGATTAGCCTATCCATGCGTTCGGGTACTTATGATTCCATTTAATCTCAACCAAGTATAAATTTTATGTCGCTAATCACACTTAGGTATTGATGCACTCATCATACTTGGACCAATACAATTTTCTTTTTCATAAATTTAACTCTTGCACGTGAGTATGTATTCTTATAATATTTCCACACAATAAAACCTAATTGGCTAGTTCAAAAGTTAGTTAGTCAATTAATAAGTTAGTAAGATTACTAACTAAAGACTAAGTAAGGTAAAAACTAACTAATGTTAATAGCTAATAATTTTTATTTTATTAAAAATAGATTTAAAAAATAGTATATTTTAGATATTATCCTAAAAAGATAGAACTAAAAGTCATTTAAAAGAAAAGACAAGTGATGTTTTAGTTAGTTTTGGATATTTTATAAAAAGAAAAAAAAAAGAAAAGTGACTGGTAAATCGCGCGCGCTGCGATCGCAGTGTAAGGTAGTAGACAATACTTCGAACAGAGAAAAGAAAGAGTGAACTGAGAGCTTTCTAATCAAGTGTCTTGGAGTTTTACCCCCCTGGAGCCAATGCAACCATCAGATTTATGATTTGAGTATCAGATAACTGAGTCTTCCAAGATCCCCTCCACTCTTATTCTCAGCCTTATCCCCTTCTCTCTAATTCATTATAAATATGAGGCATGGGGAGGCACAAGGGAGCATAAGGAGACCCCGAGAGGCTACAAGAGAGAGGTAGAGAGAATGATACCCCTCCAAGAGATTGTGAAAGAGAGCTTGAGAGAGAGAGAGAGAGAGAGAGAGAGAGAGAGAGAGAGAGAGAGAGAGAGAGAGAGAAGAGTTATCTCAAGAAGCTACACAATTCACTCTATCTTGATCCTCGACTTAGCCATCTTCCTCTACACTCTCCCAACTCGAATCTATTCCATCTTCTTAATCTCTTGAGTCTATTTGCGGACGATGGCCTCCAAGCGAAGAATGTCGCATGCGGATGACAATCCTACAATCGGCAATGAAGCTTTGGGCGAAGGCATCATTGTCAATCCAATTGCAGTTCTGGTCATAACTAATGTATTTTCTAAATTGTTAGATGCTTGCTTTGATTCTTGCATGAGATACATTAGGCCCATGCTATGACATACGAGAATAGGCCTTGGGAAGGGATAAACCTTTTCTCACATATTCAGAAGATGGAGTTTGCAAAGTACATGTATCAAGGGAAGTTAATTGCACTAGCTGTGTATGGCTTATTCGTTGATAAGACAATCAATCAGGGGTTATGAATAGCATAATCATAAAAAGAATGACATTAGAATTTTGCATACAAGTATTAAGTAAATTTTTCTTAGAATCGCTCTTTGATCCCAAGGGGGAGAGCGAATATGTGATGGAATTATTATCGTGTCTATTCTTGTATTGTTTGGAAAAAATACAATTAGTTTTGTTGGTTGATTGAACAAGACCCTAAATGTTTTTCTTTCAATCAATTGATTATTGCATTGTGATTTGGATAAATATTCCAAGTGCTTGTGTTTGATGATAAAAGCATCGCAAGGGTCAAAAATGACAAGTAGCCATGGGAAATAAAGGAATGTTTCACTGGAAGATGATATTAGGGCTGATTGCCTTGATTATGCTTGATTCTTAATTGGATTGATTAAGAAATGATATTTTTGCACGCGTGGATCATCTACAAGATCGCACCGTGGATTACTCTGAGAGGGCATTGCTCGATTCATAGGCCGATGGTCGAGTGGTAAAAAGGCCAACCACAGAAAGTGTGTCTCACTCCTAGGTCGCTTGGGGTTAGTGGAGCTCTGGACACCCCTTGCTGATGTTGAGATATCGAGCTCCACTCGTGATACGCCAGGGTGACCGTTGTATATTTATGTCACCGACTTGTCAGTTGCAGACGCGGTTGGTACACCGCCCATGAATAATAGCTACATGATAGCTATCCTTATCTACTCTAGTTCGTGGCTCAGTTAGTATGCCACCTTAGTTAGTTGAGTTTGGTTTGAGACCCATATATAGGGTTCTTCTATTTCTTTGTACTTGAGTTCTTTTTGGCTTACACAACTAAGAAGAGGAAAACTGTTTTCAGCCTCCACCCTTGTGTGTCTTCCCCCATTGTGCAAGCAAGAAAGCTTCAAGCGAGACTCCTTCCTTCTCTCCCACAATCTTGACAGCTGAGTCCCGAACGGAGTTGTAAATTGTCGTGAGCCCAACATCTGGAGGCATTGGAAGATCCTATTCTAGATAAAGGATGGGAATTTTAGTGCCATGTGATCTGGACTATGCACTTCTGTCGGATAGAAGAGATACATAATTCTCCTGTATGAGCAGGAGACAAAGATTAACTTGAAGATAAGTTGAGGAACTTGTTTGTCAAAAGGACTGCTTGTTTTGTTTTCGTATCTGTGCTGTAAGTTACACGAACGAACCATTTTTCCTAAAAGGCTTAATTAATGAAGCCGATTTTAAATGTCACACATAAATGTGGTAGAACCTAATTAGAAAACTAAAGCTATCAAGGGAAGCGGGTGGGTGGAATCCTCGATGGGTTCGTCCTATGGTAGGGTGGTTCCAAAGAACTAGGAGGCTTCTCACAAGGATTTATCACCATTCAACTTTAGGTATTGTTAAGTTAGAGCCCAATTCATGCCCTTTTAGGGGACCGGAATGGGACTATGCCCTACGGGTAGAGAGGTTGAGCAGCGCATCCCTCTCATTTCCCATTCTCTTTGAACCAAGTGTAGTATGGATTTGCTTCGGATTGGGTGTTTCTACGTAAAGTAGGATGCCCAAAACCGGACGCTAGAATGTTGTCAGGAGACCTTGACAACTAGAACCCAGATTTTAGGTTGATCCTAGTGGGTTTGACTGCGAACGTCCTGTTTCGAGGTGGACTCGGGAAACCCTAAGCGACAAACCTCGGAACATTCCATGGGAGTGCTAGGCGGCGACGCTTAGATTCAATTCTCGATGGACCACTAAAACATGCTTGGACAGCCGATAGGTGGGCACATTACAGTTGGTATCAGAGTGAAACTTCATGATGATACGTGATTGATTAATGTTTGGTTCATAGACATATCCTAAATAGAAATAATAGGAGTTGTATGGCTTGATTGTCAGGCAATTTTTGCACCCCTGAATGTTGACATGCAAGAGAAGAAATTCCTTGCAAATTAAGGCACCCGAGTTTGATGGAGAAGGGTTAGATGTCGCAGCGGAGGCAGAGATATGGATTGAGTCAATGGATAACTATTTCTATGCTTCAGGAACTACTGCTACCAATGAAGCAATGATTCGAAAACTAAAGTTAGTTGGCCAAGCTCAGTTATGGTGGAAGCAATGGTGCAAAGATCAAGGTATTTCTGAAGCCACTCTCACTGAAAGATGCTGTACGAGGACGATACCTTCTGCCAACCTACTAGACTTTAAAGACGAATGAATTCTTCAAGCTCAAGCATCTAGAATTAACCCTGGAAGCTTACTACTCAAAGTTTGTAACCCTACTAAAATATGCGCAACCTATGGATATTGTACAGCAAGTATCCAAGTTTTGCCATGGCTTGAACACTCCTTTGAACCATCGTCTTGAAGCAATGTGTCCAATGGACTTGCAAGATGCATTACTCTGAGCGAATCCAATCATCCAAGAACTTAAAACGGAAAATTGTAGCAAAGATGAATCCCAAGATCAGGGTAAGAGATGCCATACATGCGGAGAGATAGGGCACATCTGTAGGAGATGTCCCTACAGTCAATGCTTCCATTGTAATGAGCTAGGACACATCCAAGCAAATTTCCCTGATCTAAGTCTAGAAGACATTGAGCCTCCAAGAAAACGAAGCTACACAGGTGCAGTCTATGGATATATAGAGGAATTAGATGAAGATGAAGACCTAGAACCTACAATACCTCTTCAGGATGACTAAAAATCCTAGAAGCTTAATCGACATGTGACACAATTGAGAATAAATCCTACTCTTGTATCTATGGTTAATTGGAATAATGAGTGCACTACTTGAAACATTAAGAGTAGCGCAGGGGATGCATGGTCAGTCTTAACCCATAGACCCTAAGCCCCATTAATGCTTGTCTTCCCCAGTTCTCTCGAGATGAGGACATCTTGATTTCTCTAAGGGGAGGAGGATGTAATATTTCCACGCAATAAAAGCTAGTTGGCTAGTTCAAAAGTTAGTTAGTCTATTAATAAGTTAGTAAGATTACTAATGAAAGACTAACCAAGGTAAAAACTAACTAATATTAATAGCTAATATTTTTATTTTATTAAAGATATATTAAAAAACTAGTATATTTTAGATATTATCCTAAAAAGATAGAACTAAAAGTCATTTAAAAGAAAAGACAAGTGATTTTTTAGTTAGTTTTGGATATTTTATAAAAAGAAAAAAATAAAGAAAAGTGACTGGCAAAATCACGCGCGCTACGATCGCAGTCTAAGGCAGTAGACAACACTTCAAACAGAGAAAAGAAGGAGTGAACTGAGAGCTTTCTAACCAAGTGTCTTAGAGTTTTACCCCCTTTTAGAGCCAATGCTACCATCATGTTTATGATTTGAGCATCAAATCACTGAGTCTTCCAAGAGTCCCTCCACTCTTGTTCTTAGCCTTATTCCCTTCTCTCTAATTCATTATAAATATGAGGCATGGGGAGGCACAAGGGAGCATAAGGAGACCCCAAGACGCTGCGAGAGAGAGGTAGAGAGAAGGATACCCCTCCAAGAGATTGTGAAAGAGAGCTTGAGAGAGAGAGAGAGAGAGAGAGAGAGAGAGAGAGAGAGAGAGAGAGAGAGAGAGAGAGAGAGAAGAGTTACCCCGAGAGGTTGCACAATTCCCTCTATCTTGATCCTCAACTTTGCCATCTTCTCGTACACTCTCCCATCATGAGTCTATTCCACCTTCTTAATCTCTTGAGTCTATTTGCGGGTGATGGTCTCCAAGTGAAGAATGTCGTGTGTAGATGGCAATCCTACAACTGGTAATGAAGCTTTGGGCGAAGGCATCACTATCAATCCAATTGTGGTTCCACTGATAAGTAATCTATTTTCTAAATTGTTAGATGATTGCTCTGATTCTCGCATGAGATACATTAGGCCCATGCTATGACATACGAGAATAGGAATTGGAAAGGGATAAACCTCTTCTCACATATTCAGAAGATGGATTTTGCAAAGTGCATGTATCAAGGGAAGTTAATTACATTAACTACGTACATATTTTAAGGATCTCACAATAACTGTGATGGCTATGCAACTCCACTCAAGGCCTTGTGTAAATTATTACTATCTTAGCACCTTAATATACAAAAGAATCTTGTTCATAGTTTTACTGCTATACTCTAGGATCTCTCCTCTATTGTTGCTTCAATCTCCACTCAAGCACCTCCTAACTTCCATCCAACGATGGTTTGTAGAAAGGATCATATTATTCATTTTGGCAATTTACCTATAGTTATGTAGGTTTATCTTGAAAGATTTTGTTGAGCACACTTACTTTTCTTGGGACACTTGTTGGGAAGATGTCCTATACTACCACAAATGTAGCACTTGAGTTGTTTGCAACTTGAATTGTTCACGTGCCTTCTTTGTGGATATCCTACATGTCGTTGATGTGTTTCTTTGGAAAATTTTCACATAATACTCCTCCCAATCTAATGTTAGAAGCATCAGAGTAGATGACCTAGTTATGGGCCCATGTTGGCTTTGAGATGGAGAAAGGTAATGCCACATCTTATCAAAGCATTTTGGAGCTTCATCACCTGTGACCATTTTGTGCATTTCCTGCAACAATCTATGCAGTCCAAGTGATTCCATCGTGAATAATATATTTTTCAAGAACTTGTTGTGCTTTTGTAAGAGCACCATATTTAGCATACATAGTTATTAAAGTGCTTGCAACATAGGGGATTCTTTCAAGAAACCCCCATTTGCAAATGTCCTCATGTAGCCTTGTGCCCATGAATAGATCCTTTTGCTTTGCACAAGCCTTCATCAGTCCCACAACATGAGTAGTCTCCTTTGGAAAGATAGCTCCTTTTCCTCTTGAGGCTCCCCTTCACTCAATTTAAGTGTAGACATTGATTCAAATTTTTTGACCTCTTCAAAAACCTAGGTTGGATTGTACCGGCAATCCAACCACAAGGCATATACTATCACTTTGTGCTTGAAAACTGGAGACCTTGCATTGGCCAGTGGTTAAAGAGGGGCAAAAGAAAAAGCCATGTCCCTATGAGAGCTCACAAGATTTCATGGCATAAGTACATTACCTATCAAAAAACTCATCAAAGAAAAGCAAATACTATAATACCAAATAGGACTCCTATGGTCTAATTGCTAACCCTCCATGTTCTACTAGAACAACTAGTCAATGGTTCTTAACTCCAATCCTTCCTAATTTTTTTAATAGAAGCATTTTGTTCTCTAGCTTTAGAGCTTCACTCAAGGAGTCTAATGTAGCACATGATAGAGCAAAAACTACCTAGACCAATGAAAAGACAACACACCTACTAGGTCAACATCTCTCATCCGCGCTAGTTCCAATCAAAATTTTATGGAGAGAACCTTGTTGCCTAGCTATCCCACATCACTAAAGAAAGTGACAAAGATAAGGTATAAAAATTTATTAGATTCCCAATCGGTCCCCATATAATGAAACTCACCAAGTCATGCACACATACCATCCCCTTATATTACTTCCTTCGACGATGGATGTTTCACAACAAGTATCCAAATTTTGCAATGGTCTAAATCCACCCCTGAATACACTTCTTGAATCAATGAGACCATCGAATTTAGAAGATGCATTGATTTTGAGAAGCTCCAATAGTTCAAGAGATTGAGCAAAGGCCAAGAAATGCAAAAAATTGAAAGAAAAATGGTCAAAATAAGGGCAAATTCTAAGGTTATGAAAAAAGAGCCCAAGGATAGTATCAACCAAAGAAGGCCAAATCTAATGCAGTGGGAAGCTTTATACCCACAAGGAGGAGCAATGAGACTCCAAGGTGTTTCTATTGCAAGGAACCAAGACATTTCAAGAGGGAGTGTCCAAAGCTTGGCTAAGGTCAGTTTCAAGGGCAAAGCCAAGATGCCAAACGGAAAGGTCATTGGAATAAACCTAAAGGAGATCAGTAATAATAAAGATCCCATGATGGAATCTGATATGGAAAGAGCCAGAGTACACGCCACTCTGAATAAGAAGAGTCCAAATCGCTAATTCTCAATAATTCAAACACTAGCAGATTATCAAGGTAAACCCTTTCAAATTTTAATCAACTATGGAAGTACCCACTCTTTCGTATCACCAAAATGTGCAAAAAGGCTTGACGTAAACACTGTTCTCACACCTAGAATGCTTGTGGAATTAGAAAACGGTAAAGAAGTTTTATTAACACAACAAACTAGCAAGGTAGAATTTAGCTTGGATGGCAATTCTTCCAAAATGAGCTTTCGAATTATGAACCTCGTGGCTTCTGAGTGTTTGCTAGGAATGGATTGGCTAATTCCAAATAATGACCATATCAACACAAGGAACTACTAAGGGGGCAGTCAATGAAAGCAACATCATGGCTTCGGTATAGTATTTAGTGAGCAAAGTGTAAGAAATTGTGATTGCTCCTAGCAAAGGAGTCCCCCCTTATAGAAATGAAGAGGCCAGTAGAGTAGCTCGTGCAAAATCATGCAAAGTGCCAAAGGTACCCTGTTTGGAAGTGTCAACTACTTCGGTGCCTTTACCCATGCACAACACTGAAGATCATGATGCATTGGTAAAAGAGCTTCAAGGCCAACTTGACAAGTTAATGGAGGAGAAAAAGGTCATGCATGTTGCACTTTTGCAGCCTACAAGAGGGTAGAAAGAACAAGGGTAATGACCATCTTAGTTTAAAGGATTTGTATAATGGAAAAAGAGACAATTATGTTTCCCTAGAAAACATGTGCACTTTCAACTCCATGGAAAATAGATGCATAGAGCATAAATTTGAGGAGTCGAATAGGCATAGAAAGGAGAAAAGGAAAGAGTTGCATGTGGCAAAGACTCAAAGAGATGAGGAGACCACAAAGAAGCTAGCAAATGTGCACAACCAACTTCAAGCAGCTCTTAACAAATAAGCTATAGTAAGGAAACAAGTAGAATGTAAAAACGGAGAACAACAATAAATGCACACATTGTGGTAGGGAACAAGAGCAAGTGATTGCCACTCTATCCTAGTACTAAAATCAAGGGCTAGAGCCAATCCCAGTTCAAGGGCTAGAGCAAATAAAAGAGAAAATAGAGGAATGGGCAGCCAAGCAATAACAAGTTGTTTTAAGCACCATGATGAATGTCATAGAGTTAAGAGAAGAAGAAACACTAGAGGAAGTAAAAAGAAAACTAGAATTGGCAATGAGAGCACTGTAACATGGACTCTATGCCAAGGCACCCAAGCCTAGCACCAGCTTGGGAGTAGAGGAGCAATGAGCCCATCTGGCTTAACCTCGTAGGAACTCCCCTTGCTAGGGTTTATGGAGCCAGAGTAGCAATGTGTAGCCACCTTCACAAGAGCAAAGGGAGCCAATCCAAGAAGAAATGCCTGATTTTGAAAAGGACCAACAAGTCTAGCACCAGCTTGGGAGTAGAGGAGCAATGAGCCCGTCTGGCTTAACCTCGTAGGAACTCACCTTGCTAGGGTTTGGGGAGCCAGAGCAGCAATGTGTAGCCACTTTCACAAGAGCCAAGGGAGCCAATCCAAGAAGAAATGCCCGATTTTGAAAAGGACCAACAAGTGAAATACCAAAGTGCATGAATTGATCCCCCCTCTGCAGTCATAAGCACAACTTGAAGAGCAAGGGGAGGAAGCTATACCACTTGAAAGGATGGTTGAGATGATGCAAAACACAAAGAACAAGTGGAACTAGCATGTAGGAAGCTCCAAGCCAAGACACTGCAAGTTTTATAGGTGGCCATCCCTCAAAGTGAGGAGTGCGACCTTGTAAACAAAGGCCAGGAGCTTGTAGCGTGGGAGCAATGGGAAACTGTGGCTACCCTTTCGAGTTCTCCTTCACCTTTCCTTGTATATTGGATAGAGTATTATCTCCAAGGGTGGTAAAGGATGTCATAAAGCTCTCAACGAAGCTAGGAAGGAGATGGCTAGAGGAAAGAATGAGACACCCCACTAGGTGGCAATAGAAACCTGCAAATGGAGGTATCCTAGGGAGTGGAGGGATATGAGACCTAGCCTAGGTGGCACATAAATATTTGGGACTCTAACATGGATGGTTGTCTGTAGCACCTTACCATATGAAAGGGATGATCCTACCTATATGCCCTACCTAAGGAGGATTGGATTTGAATTCAACCGGAAGGTGCATGGTATGTATAACTTCCCTCTAATTTACAACATAAATGCCTCAACCCTTGAAGGAAGCATGATCTTCACCAAAAGGGATCTCCATCCCTCCATAGCAAGTTTCCTCAAAGACTTCCCCCTATGCCCTAATTCTGCATTCATCACCATCTGTAACTATCTCTGTCTATTATGAATATTATTAAAACAAAAACCTACTACGGAGGAAGAGCATGCCTCTCTTTTTTTATATCAATGCCATAATAGATAGTTATGCAATGATGCATCTCATAATAAGAGCCACCCTCTTGCCAACATTTTGTATGAATCTAGAGACCCTATGAACTAAGTCTCCTCACCTTCCTCACAAATTCCATGACTTTTGTTCATTCATTCTCTCTATTTGTGTCTTCCTCTCCTCTTGTAGTCTTTCTCTCTCTTGTCTGTAGTCTTCTCTCCTTGCCTTTCTCTCTTCTAAGTCCTCTTTTTACAACAAGGTAAGTAATTGAGTCAAGATTCTTATTTTATTATAGAAAAGTAAAATCTTTGCAAATTTTTATTTAAGATTGCAAAAGGGGGCCTTCTCTTAAGCCGAGCCCTTAAGCTACCACACAGCAACCTACTAGCCCCTACTTGTGAACGAGATGCCACTTAATGTGCTTTCTTTATAATTCAAAAAAAAAAGAGAAGAAAAGAGTAAAAAGAAAAAGAAAAAGGAAAGAGAAGGAAAAGAAAAAGCAAAAGATGGAAAAAAATGAAGAAATAGAGAAAAGAAAAGGAAAAGAAGTGAAAGATGTGGAAAGAAAATGAACACACCTATGAAATTAGCCCATTTTGTACTCTATGGGCGTTATGATCATTGCATCTAAGGAACATCCTAGCTCTCCCCCATATCACAACTTAGGGCACATCAAGGGCATGACATAATTGATAGACTTGTCTCCCTAAGTCACTCACATAATCTCCATTTACACAAAACGGGTCCTAAAGTATTAGACAATACCTTAGGCTTCCATCTCAGTTTCACCATCACCTCACAATGCACTACTCAATAGTATGATAGTCACAAACCCTTAGGAAGGGCACTCATTTTCTTTTCAGGAATATTGTACAACAATGTGGCAAACCAACACCTACAGAGGTCTTCTCCAACCAATCATCTATCTTCACTATGAGCAACTTCCAAACTCACTTCACAGAGCATTCCCAATGTGCCTACCTCCCCAATAACCCCAAGAACTATTCCTCATCAACCCTCTACAAATTGAACTCGTACTATCAGGTGCCATGGGATTGGCACCCACCTAGGATGGGGGTAATATTACACCTTTGAAAGACTAAGGTGAAAAAGCTGAAAAATCGAAAATGGAAGATAGTCCCAAGGCAAGAGGAAAATGAAAGAGAAAGGCACACTCATAAAAAATCAAAAGACATGAAGTGCATGAAAAATTATTAGATGTAAAAGGAAGCACACAATAATAAGTGCACTGTGATACACATTAGGGAAAAAAATGTTTCAAAAACAATACTTGTAAGAAAATAATTAAGTTGCTAGTAATTAGTTGAGGTTTTAAAAGAATGAACCCTCTAAATTTTGCCATTTAGATGTGATTAATGAGAGAATATATTATTCATTTAAGAGGTCGGATGTTAAATGCTTAAGGACGTTAACTCATGTCAGGGGTCACTTTTGGCCATTATTCTTTCTTTTTGAATGGTTAAATATTCTACTAGCACGTTTTCCACCAGTATCACACTTCTTTTTTTGTATACATTCATTTGATCCATCATTCTCTCCTCTTCTCCCTGTTTCTTAGTTCTTAAAGCAGATTTTACTTTATCATAAAATTTCTCACCAAAATCACATCCAGTTCTTACCAGCAGTCTCTACATTGGTCTCCCTTCATCTCCTTTTACAAAATCTTGAGAAGGTGATCAACAATCAAAAGAGTCTCTACACATGGGACCAACATGACTTACTTGCCAATTGAGCTATAGAGATATGGTCCTTCATGGACCTAAAACGAGATTAGCTCATCAGTTTTCAGCAAACCCAACTAGATCGGGACATCTAAGCTGCATCTTTACTTTGTCCCCTAAGACATCAATTTTGTAAGATTTTGTTTCAACCAAATCCAAGCTTTTTCTTCCATCTTTTCAATTTGATTCATAAAAAATGGTTAAAAGAGTGTCATGGTGATGCCAGAAGGCATATTCCACGGTGGATTCCGTGAGGTTTTGCGGTGGATTCCGTAAAATTTTATTACCAGGGCTCATACATAAGGTGGATTCCTTGTGCGAAAAGTCGATGGGGATGCCTGTTCTTTTCGAGAGTCTTGTTAATTTAATGTGCAAGTGGGTGATTCCATAGCGGGTGATTCCACGAAATACATATTTAAATTAATGGATTTTTATGAGTTTAAAGTACACACTCGTAATAAATTAAGGTTAGGATTGAGTTCTAACCAATTTATTTATTTTGTAGCTGAAGACTGCTAGGTATTCACTTTTGTCGGTTTAATTTTACTATTTTCTAACAATTGTCAATTCTTCAGTTGATGTGTAGAGCAGGTAGCGGTGGCGTTGGGAAGCACTAGGCGATAGCATGTATTCAAGTTATTTAAAAGAAATTATCATTTTTGATGGGCCCGCATCTTAGGCGTGGCGCCAATATTTATTTTGACGCGCTTATTTATTGAAGCACCTGATATTTATTTATTATTTTGTATGCACATGGACGTACGATTTAAATATTTGTTATTGGACATTGTATTTGAGCACCGCCCGACTCTTTGGGCGCCCAATAGCTTTAATTCTTTAGTGGAAAAAAAGTAAACACAAAAGCTAAAGTGTGCTAATTGTAAATTGGGCTATTGTTCTGAGCTTGGAGATGAATAATATATCAAATACATGCTTTGTGGAGCGCTCATACAAGGCATGGGAGGAGATTGTACCCAATAAAAGAGTGATAGCTCTCTCCCTTGCAAATTGTAAAGAATGAGAGGTATGGGTTGAGACCTATGCTAATAGAAAGGAGAAAAAAAAGAGAGTAGAGGAATGGACAAATGGACCAAAAATGGGATTGCCACCCACCAAGGGAGGGATAAGGGCATGTATAAAAGTCAAGAAATGAATGAAGAAGCTCATTCTTGTGTGTGTCCAAACTTGCTCTTTTCTTCCTTCTTACTCTTACTTCCTTCTTGTACATGAGAGAGGGAGAGAGAGTGTGTGAGAGAGGGTGAGACAGTGTGTGTGAGAGGGCGAGAGAGAGTGTGTGTGAGAGTGAGGGACCGTGGAGAAGCTCTTCTTCTCCTCTCTTTATCTTCATCTGCTTCTCTTTCCCCTTCTTGCATGCACAGCTATGGCAATCGAAGCTTGGAGCTTGGAGATGGAGTTTGCTTGAGGGTGCATCTTGAATTGTGAAGCTATTGGGGGATTCGTGGGAGGAAGTACTCGATCGGATTCAAAGGTAAGCTCACTACATTGGTGTGTGGAAGTGTGCGCATGGCTATGTGAGAGGTAGCCATAGCTCTCGGCTTGAAACACTTGAAGCAATAAGTGGTCTATGGGTCTTAGTGGTTTGTTCACAAGAGCGACGACATGAGGCTTATACATGAGTATATATGGATGGGACTAGTAGGTTATCGATTGTCTGCATTCATCGCTAGTATACATTGAAACCCATGTGGCTAGGTTAGGAAGTAACTGTGGGATCAAGATTGGTGACATTGCATTTGTTAGAATAGGAAAAAATATTGTACACAAACTCGAAAACTTAAAAACATAAAAAACTCACCAAACTCAAAATGCAAAACACAATGGAAATCTCAATTCTTCTTTCTTGACTATTAGTATAACAACATTGTGGATTGTTATTGCATGGTACTAGTCACAAATACGTGGTTGAATATGGATTTAAAGAAGAAAAGCTTATAAAACTCCAAAAAAAAGAACACTCCAAACTCAAAACTCAATGCTTCAAACTTAAAAATCTCTCTCCTTTGCCATGGTCTCTATAAGTCACATGGGTAAGCTCGGCTATTTGATGCACCATATGGTTGTGTCATCACACATGGGTAAGGAAAGACATAGGAAATGTCTTTGAGGGGAGCCCAAGAGTTAGCTTCCTCTTGGTACCACACTCGATAGAGGGCATTGCCTTTGGTGTTTGAGAACTAGGCTTAATGATTCTTTTAATTAAAGATTCCAAACTAAACGTTGAAGAATCTCAAAGTAATCACCCACATGTAAAATATTGGTGGTTAAGTGCTTACCCCACGCGCGCATCAATCAACTCTAGCCGCACGGAGCACAAGAGCCGAGGCTTGAAACCCGTAGTTCCACACGGGAACACCCTTCACGGGAAAAGGCAAATGGATAAATGGTTAAATTTTGTGCAAATTTTTTTAATATTAACCCCCTCCCCTCAGCCGATGCATAGCAGGGAGAGGGAGTGTGGGAAGAGCATGAGATGGGGTGGTGTGGAGTGGAGAAGCATGAGGAAGGGGAGGCATCCAAGACAGCCACTTGGGACACTATCTCCCCCCCATCCTATATAACCTCCCCTTAAGCTTGGGGGAGGGGGGAGAGAGGTGGAACCGTGCTGCTGGAGGAGTCGTGAAGCCCGCCGTGCTGCCACCATCAGCCGCCTACTACTGCTGTTGTGCCACGTTGCACCACTCCACAGCCACCATCATCACAATCATCATTCTCATCTCCATCCTCATCGACATCTCCTCCTTCCCAATCATTTTCACCCCCTCTTCCATGGCATCTCTGGTGTTCAGAGGCTTGGAAGCTTCCTTGGAAGCTTCCATAAAAGTTCCCATAGCCCCTATTCACCCGTGCCTTCCCGGATGCCTTCAAAACCATGACTGTAAGGCTGTGTCCTGTGCAAAGGGAGAAGATATCGGGCAGAAAGGGAATCGTAATACATAAAGGACCCAAGAGCAAGTTGCTAAACCGGGATTTGACTCATCAATGGCTCCCAAGAAAATGGCGAGAGGCGCACATGCTGGAACTTCTACTCCGAGTTCGCATGTGGACAACATCCCGAACCTCAATACCTAGGTTCTTAAAAATTGATTCCGCATGGAAAGAATGCACTAGGCATGTCCAATTCTCGTAGGCAAGTTTAATCATGTTTGGGAATTTTAATTGGTCGCTGATGTACAAGAATTAGCCGCATGATGTGCATTTGAAATTACTTGCATTTTCAAGTTGCAATCATTTTTCATAGGTTGAAAGGTGGATTTGTTTAAATGCATCCTTGGTTTCCTCGCAAAAAGAAACAACGCATAATGCATTTAGATAATAATCTCCGAGTTGTGATTCGTATGAGATAATCATTGATGTCCATTAGATGTTGTCCAAGTAGTTTCATTGCATGAAAGGGATTTATGTACCTTGCAAGTTGCATGTGATGTTAATTACATCCTAGGTTGGGTTAAGTGCTGTAGGACGAATTAAGTCAATGATAGTCTTATGACATTTGTCCATGCATGGACTTCTTTTATCGAAGTTTGTATTTAGAAAAGAATGCATTTCATATTAAAGCTTGAATTCAATGCATTAAGTGAAGGGTTATGAGCATAGTTCTTGATGAAATTCAACGTAGGTTTTTATATGAGTTAGCCCTAAATTGTCAATCATTATAGTTTAGGCAAGAAAAAGAAATGGACATTGTACATTTTATAGTTGCATAGAAAGAAAAAGTCAATGAATCGCATATTTTCATGTAATGTTATGTCTTGCAAGTATTTACACCTTTTAGGAAAAATATTAGCGTCTCTAAGAAAAGATCACCTCTTGTCGCAAGACAATTAGATCGATTAGGTATTTCACTTGCAAAGTTGTAACTCAAGCGATGATCACCTCAATGCGCTAGGTAGAGTTAAGCCGCGTTAAAATTCTACCTAGTATGGCACTCGGCAAACTGACTTAATATCTTCAATCCCAAAGGTCCTACTCACATTCACAGAATGTTAGGGTTACCTAAACACCTATGCAAGAACAATTTAGGGTTTTTACCCCAAGGATCAATTGACCAAATACTAGACTTCCGTTTGTATTTAGAAACCCTAGGGCCAAACGTTATCAGCCTAGTAAGGTTAGGGTTGGGTTGGGTCAAGAGGACATTCCAAACCCTACATCCTAACCAAAGGTATTCTAGGCCAAGGAGTATCGTTTGATGAGAGAACTAACCCCACAAGTCAGATGTGACTCCTATGCAACAAGTTGCAACGTCACATGGCTTTGTGTTTAAATCACAAGATAGATTTTCCACTCCTTGGAACAAGGTTGGCAGGTTCCAAGTACAAGTTTAATTTGTAAGAGGATGAGTAGTCATCTTGCTACATCACCCTTCCATGAGGCTGAGTTGCCAAGTTAGGGTAACTATGAGTTGCCTAGCAAGCAATTCACAAATCAAGTTAGAGTGACAAGGTTGCCCAAGATTTACTGTCTTAGTTTAAGGAACCTAAGGTGTTTGTTAATTTGGGTTAACAAGGTATAAACCCTAACCCAAGGATAACAGGGTAAACAAACAACAAAACCCTTGGGGATCTTGCCAAGTCGCAATTGATCCCGAATCGAATGCTAGATGCATTCGGAGACAAGGAATTATACCTTAGCAGTTGGACCACTGGATTGATTGTGTTTGTACAGCTAGGAGCACTGCTTGTACTTCTTTGCTCAAGGAACTAAATCTGGAAAAATAATTAATGCTTCAGGTTGAAGGCCTGGAGGGAGAGGCAGCATTAGTTACCCCTGACAAGGAATTATACCTTAGTAGTTGGCCAAACAAATGACCACTAGATTGATTGTGTTTGTATAGTTAGGAGCACTGTTTGTATTTCTTTTCTCAAGGAACTAAAGCTAGAAAAATAATTAATGCTTTAGGTTGAAGGCCTGGAGGAAGAGGCAGCATCAATTATCCCCGACTATCTACCTGACCCTATCTAAGGGGGTTGTTAGCCGCGCCGGGTACGTGGACCGAACCCGCAACGAGAGGCCTCTCCATGGGTGCTACTTGGAGCAGGAGGACGCTTGGGTGCCAGGGGGAGCCCTGGCCGTAAATCCCTTGCCTCCAGGTCCTGCACAAGAGGCCGACATGACTCAAGATTGGATCTCGAGGCCCGCATACTAGTCTACGGTGGAAACTTGGAATAGCGATCCATGAGGATTGCTGGATTAGCCTTCGGGCGGATTATGCATTAGCCTTCGAGCTGGATTATGGAATTGCCTTCGAGCGGATTATGGATTAGCCTTCAGGCTGGATTATATGATGTATTCCAAAGACTGATAAATAAGATCAATTGTTGAAAAGGAACTTGCTTTACATTGTTTTTCTATGTTAGTGCTTAAGTTACGTAAAGGAACCAGTGACTAATTGGCTAATTAAGGAAGCTGTTTTTGCGTGTCAAAATAAATGTGATAGGTAATTAGATAACTAAAGAAACCTTGAGGAAAGTGTGGTGGATGTGAGTATGGGTCCGTCCTACAGAAGGGTGGTCCCGGTTGGCCGGCAACTTTCCTCAAAGGAAATTGACAGCAAGGAACAATGACCTAGAATCTAAGATACTAGACTCCCGATTTATGCTGTTTTAGGGGAACGGAATGGGACTGTGCCTTACGGGCAGAGAGGTCGAGCTTTACATCCCTCTCGTTTCCCATTCTCCTTGAACCAAGTGCAGCATGAATCTGCTTTGACCCTGACATTTCTGCGTAAAGTAGTTCGCCTGGGGTTCGCGACGCTAGCTACAATTCTAGAAATTTGACCACTAGGAAAACCATGATTCAGGTCGACCCTAAGTGGGAATGGTCGGAATGCTTCCACTTCGTGGCAGACCTGGGAAGACCTAGATCGCAAACCCCGTGACATTCCGTGGGAGTGCCAGGCGGTGCTTTTTGGACTCTCTTCCCAATGGGATGATAAGACATGTCCTAAAAGTGAACAAGTGGACATGTTAGAGTTGGTATTAGAGCAAACCAACGAGATCTAATAATTTCAAGGAAACTTAATGAGGAAAAGTAAAGCAAATGTTGCTATTAAGAACGTTTCCTTACTTACTTATCGATGCAGACTTTCAGAGTCACGAAGCATGGAACAAATTCTTGGTGTTCCAGGTTATGTTTATGACTGCAATGTGAGCTTCGGATTATTGATCGAGGCTCGATATGATGAATATTCTAGACCGCATCTACAATCCTTCACCCCTATACGTGGAGCGGAGATGGACAGGTGATTCAGGAATTTATTACATAGCTGCCCACCGACTTGCGTACCTTCGAACCAACTTGAAGAGAATCAAGTGGATGGAAGACTTAAAGATCGTGAAGCTATTCATCTTTGTGGAGGCTCACGCAAATGCAACCCTACATGTCGGCGGTCGAAAGGTCAAGCAGAACATGTATGTGTACGAGAAAGTGACTCGAATAATCCCTGCCACCAGAATCAAGGTGTTGGGATGTTAAGAGAAGAATGGGTATCAAAGGAAAGGATACCCCAAGCTTCCTATGACCTATCGATTCCTGAAAATCCATGACCCTAATCCATACTATTACTCAAATCCTGTAGCTGAATGTAACACAATCTTATTCTCCCCGAATTAATGTATCAGCTTGTTCTATCTTCCCAAAAATAATTGTACTCGAAAGGGCTACGCCCATATGAATGAAATAGACTTTTTATCAGTGATTGTCTTGACTATGAGTATTGATAAAGAAGTTAAGCGATTAGGCCACTTGGTTGAAAGCTGAACTGGGCCTGTAATGTAATGTGAGAAACGTTTAGCAAGTTTTTAACGTAAAGATTTTCAATGCCCAGGCACAACCTCAAGTGCAGATTCCTAGTCCGACCCCTACACCAAGTACGGTTGTAATTCAGGAGAAGAAGTTTCTTCTCAAACAAATCAAGCCACCAGAATTTGATGGTAAGGGAAGGACTCTATCCAAACTGATGCCGAGATCTGGATTGAATCCATGGAGGATTATTTCGAAGCAGCATGTACTGCACTCGCTAATCAAGAGATGCTCGTTAAGCTGAAGCTTACCGGCGAAGCAACACTTTGGTGGAAGCAATTGTGCAGAGACCAAGGGATCTCAAAAGGGTCAGTTACGTGGGAAAAGCTTAAAAGAGCTGTGCGAGGGAGATATTTACCACCTGCCTACCGCATGCAGAAGACGAACGAGTTCTATGAACTAAAGTAGCTTGGACTATCCCTTGCTGCGTATTATTCAAAGTTTGTCTCTCTTTTGAAGTATGTGCCACAAATGGATATGACACAATAGGTGTCGAAGTTTTGTACTGGATTAAACCCACCTATAGACACCCGCCTCAAATCAATGAGCCCAACAGACCTTTAGGATGCGCTCATTCGAGTTGCACCCATAATAGAGGAGGTGCAGACCAAGTCAAGAAATAACAAGACTTGGTCTTACAAGAATCAGAACAAAGAAATGTATAGGTCTCAAGCTAAGAGAGCGCAAGGCCAAAGTCAAGGACAAAGGAAGAAAGCTAGGACCAACACTGTCAATAATTTCGTTCCTACCCAAGGTAATGGCCGCAATCTCTGTTGCTTCCATTGTAACGAGCCTGGTCATTTCAAAAGGCAGTGTCCCAAGCTTAAGGGAGGACAATGTCAAGGCAATGTCCCAAGCTTAACGGAGGACAACGTCAAGGACCATTCCAAGGAACCGTCTGTGGACAAGGAGCCGCCATCATGACCATTCCAAGGACAATTCCAAGGAACCGTCCTAGACAAGGAGCCGCCATCATGACCAGAGGGAGAACCTCTAGTGTTGCCAACAAGGAGCTGTGTGATGAAGAAGATCCAACCATGGAAACTGACTTTGAGATGGCAACAATTCATGTCGCTCTTCACAAGAAAGGCCCGAATCGCCAATTTTTGGTGATTCAGACTCCATCGGATTATCAAGGTAAAAGCTTTAAAACCTTGATCGATTGTGGAAGTATGCATTCCTTCATTTCACCAGTTTGTGCAAGAAGATTAGGAATAGCCACAAAAGATGCACCTACCTTACTTGTAGAATTAGCGAATGGTTGTGAGGTCACTTGTACCAGGAAAACTGCTAAGGTGAAGTTCCTACTGGGTGGAAAGCCAACTTTGGTCAGATTCAGGGTTATGAACCTAGGTATCCATGAGTGTTTGCTCGGAATGGATTGGCTTAAACCTAATGATGCCCACATTCACTGTGGAAAGGGCCAAGTTTCCTTTCAAAATTTTGAAGGGGAATTGGTCACAACTCAAGGAGAGGCTGGGAAGCCAAGAATTCAACTAGCCAAAGCATCTCGGATAATAAAAGGAGTTAGAAAGGGGCTACCTGTCTATTTGATTAATCTTAATAAGCTAGATCAGAATTAGGAGTCTAGGGAAGAACCTTCATGGCTAAAGGAGTACGTAGACGTATTTCTTGAAGAGCTGACAGAACTTCCTCCTCAAAGGGAAGTTAATCATGAAATCAAGCTAGCACCAGGATCTATACCAATCACAAAGAGGCCATATAGAATGTCCATCCCAGAAGCGATTGAGCTAAAGGAGCAACTCAAGCAACTGTTAGACTAGGGCTACATCCATCCTAGTAGTTCACCATGGGGAGCTCCAGTGCTATTCCAGAAGAAGAAAGATGGAACCTTTCGGTTATGCATTGACTACAGAGGGTTGAATCAATCAGCCATTAAGAACAAATATCCCATTCCAAGAATAGATGAACTTCTTGACCGTCTTCAAGGAGCAAAGATCTTCTCCAAGATTGATCTCAGGTTTGGATATTATCAGATAAGGATCAAGGAAGAAGATATCCCAAAGACGGCATTCAGCACAAGATATGGACACTTTGAGTTCCTCGTCATGTCATTCGGGCTAACAAATGCACCTGCTACCTTCAACAGGTTAATGAAGGATATCTTTAGGCCCTATCTTGACGACTTCGTACTCGTCTTCTTTGAAGATACCCTAGTCTACTCCAAACAGGAAGAAGATCATGAACCCCAACTTTGCATCGTCCTTAAAACAATGAGGGCACACAAGCTTTACGCCAAGAAGAAGAAGTGTGCATTTTTCAAGTGTCAGATTGAATATCTAGGATGCATTGTATCAGCGGTATCAGTAGACCCGGCCAAGGTCAGAGACGTTCTGGAGTGGCCAACACCAACAACTGTCAAAGAAATACACATTTTTCTTGGATTGATAGGATGGTACATGGTCTTTATGAAAAACTATGCCTTGATTGCAATGCATTTGATGGATCTATTGAAGAAGCAAACATCAATTGTATGGTCAACTGCTGAACAATCTAGCTTTGATAAACTAAAGCAAACCTTGGTATTAGCATCTATCCTGAAACTTCCGGACCTTGGTAAGGAGTTTGAAGTGATAATTGATGCTAGCACACTTGCTTTAGGATGTGTGCTTATGCAAGAAGGTCATCCTGTAGCATACTCTTCGAGGAAACTGAAGAGCCATGAGAGGAATTATGCTACCCATGATCTAGAGCTGTTAGCTGCCATCCATGCTCTCAAGCTTTGGAGACACTACTTACTGGGTAACAAGTTCACCCTAGTGACGGATCATAAAAGTCTCAAATGGATCTTTACCCAAAATGAGCTCAATATGAGGCAACGTCAATGGATTGAAGTACTAGAGGAATATGATTTTGAAGTCAAATACCAGCCTGGAAAGGAGAATGTAGTTGCTGATGCACTCAGTCCGCAAGGCATTTCTAAATTCTCTGATTTTGCAAGATCCATCAACAGCTAGATCTCTAGCCACAAAGGTATCCATGCCAAACAACTCAATTCTTGAGCTAGCTAGAGAAGAAGCATGCCATGATCCGACCTATCAAAAATTTCTAAGGGAGATCCCTATCAAGGATCAAGACCCAAAGCTATAGGCAAAGTATCAAGAATTCTCTATCAATAGTGGACTTGTCTACCACAGAACGAGATTATGTATACCGGCAAGCCAGTCACTCGAACAGAAGATACTTTGGGAAGCTAATGACTCCCCTTTCTCAAGACATCCTGGCTATGCCAAGACCCTCAATGCAGTCAGAAAGAGCTATTATTGGGAGAGGCTTAAATGTGACGTTCTCAAATATGTCATGGAATGTTTGTCTTGTCAACGTATTAAGGCCGAACATGTCAAAATGCCAGGGAAATCGCAACCACTTGACATTCCCCAAATGAAATGGGAATTCATTAGTATGGACTTTGTTGTTGGCCTGCCCCAAGTTCAGGAAGGATACAACTCCATTATGGTTGTGGTGGATATGCTCAGTAGGGGCACACCTTATTCCTGTTAAGACAAACTATAAAGCCTCGGACATCGCAAGGTTATTCATCAAGGAGATATTCAAATTCCATGGGTTACCTAGAAGAACCATCAGTAATCATGACTCTCTCTTCACATCACACTTCTGGAGAGCCATCTTCGAGGCCATTAGGACTCAACTCTGTTTCAGTATAACTTACCATCACCAAAACTGATGGTCAAACAGAGCGAGTCAACCAAGTCATTGAGGATATGCTAAGAGCACAATGCTGTCACGAACCCAATAAGTGGATTCAATATTTGCCACTGGTTGAGTTTGCCTACAATGCTTCTTACCAACAAAGCATTCAGATGACCCCTTTTCAAGCATTGTATGGGCATGACTGTTGTAGTCCTTTAAACTTCTCAAATCCAACCTTGAGGGTTGAAGCCTCAAAACAGATGCTAGAAGACATGGATGACCAAATCAAGTCAATAAGACAGGACATCCAAGCTGCCAAGGATAGACAAAAGGCTTACGCAGACCTAAAACGTCAAGATAGATCCTTTGCTGAAGGAGATATGGTCTTCATTCGTGTACGTCCCAAGAAGAGTTCCCTATCCTTGGGGGAATGTAAAAAGCTAAGTCCAAGGTATTGTGGACATTACAAGATTGTCAAGTGCTTAGGGCCTTATGCTTATAGATTGCAACTCCCTGAAAACCTAAAAGTCCATAATGTATTCTATATCAGTCTATTGAAAAAGTATGTGCCTAACCCTAGTCACGTGCTTGATGATCAACAAGTTGTAATGCCTAGCCAAGGAGTCCTTGAGCTACGGCCTGACATGATCTTAGATGTTAGGGAGAGGCATTTGAGATCCAGGACCTTGAGAGAATACCTCATCCAGTGGAAAGACTACCCCGAAGAGGATGCCACTTGGGTGGATGAGAGTACTCTCAACCAACAATACCCCCAGTTCTTCTCGAGATGAGGACATCTCGATTCCTCTAAGGGGGAGAGAATGTAATATTTCTGCACAAAATATTAATGATTTTAGATTCTGTACCCCACGCAAAAATGCAACCCAAAGTAATCTCCCACATGTAAAATGTTGGTGGTTAAGTGCTTGCCCTGCGTGCGCGTCAATTAACTCTAGCCGCATGGAGCACAAGAGCCAAGGCTTGAAACCCGTAGTTACACACGGGAACACCCTTCACAGGAAAAAGAAAATGGATAAATGGTTAAATTTTTTGCAATTTTTTTTAATTATTAACCCCCTCCCCTCAGCCTGCATAGCAGGGAGAGGGAGTGTGGGAAGAGCATGAGATGGGGTGGTGTGGAGTGGAGAAGCATGAGGGAGGGGAGGCATGCAAGCTAGCCACTTGGGAGGCTATCTCCCCCCCCCCCCCCCCTTATCCTATATAACCTCCGCTTAAGCTTGGGGGAGGCGGAGAGAGGTGGAACCGTGCTACTAGAGGAGTCATGAAGCCCCCCGTGCTGCCGCCATCAGCCGCCTGCTACCGCTGCTGTGCCACGCTGCACCACTCCACAGCCACCATCATCACAATCATCATTCTCATCTCCATCCTCATCGACATCTCCTCCTTCCCAATCATTTTCACCCCCCCTTCCATGGAACCTCTGGTGTTCAGAGGCTTGGAAGCTTCCTTGGAAGCTTCCATAAAAGTTCCCATAGCCCCTATTCACCCGTGGCTTCCCGGATGCCTTCAAAACCGCGACTGTAAGGCCGTGTCCTGCGCAAAGGGAGAAGATATCGGGCAGAAAGGGAATTGTAACACATAAAGGACCCAAGAGGAAGTTGCTAAATTGGGATTTGACTCGTCAATGGCTCCCAAGAAAATGGCGAGAGCCGCACATGTAGGAACTTCTACTCCGAGTTCACGTGTGGACAACACCCCGAACCTCAATACCCAGGTTCTTAAAAATTGATCCCACATGGAAAGAATGCACTAGGCATGTCCAATTCTCGTAGGCAAGTTTAATCATGTTTGGAAATTTTAATTGGTCACCAATGTACAAGAATTAGTCGCATGATGTGCATTTGAAATTTCTTGCATTTTCAAGTTGCAATCCTTTTTCATAGGTTGAAAGCTGGATTTGTCTAAATGCATTCTTGGTTTCCTCGCAAAAAGAAACAGCGCATAATTCATTTAGATAATAATCTCCAAGTTGTGATTCATATGAGATAATCATTGACGTCCATTAGATGTTGTCCAAGTAGTTGCATTGCATCAAAGGGATTTATGTACCTTGCACATTGCATGTGATGTTAATTACATCCTAGGTTGGGTTAAGTGTTGTAGGACGAATTAAGTCAATAATACTCTTATGACATTTATCCATGCATGGACTTCTTTTATCGAAGTTTGTATTTAGAAAAGAATGCATTTCATATTAAAGCTTGAATTCAATGCATTAAGCGAAGGGTTATGAGCATAGTTCTTGATGAAATTCAACGTAGGTTTTTATACGAGTTAGCCCTAAATTGTCAATCATTATAGTTTAGGCAAGAAAAAGAAATGGACTTTGTACATTTTATAGTTGCATAGAAAGAAAAAGTCAATGAATCGCATATTTTCATGCAATGTTATGTCTTGCAAGTATTTACACCTTTTAGGAAAAATATTAGCGTCTCTAAGAAATGATCACCTCTTTTCGCAAGACAATTAGATCGATTAGGTATTTCGCTTGCAAATGTGTAACTCAAGTGATGTCACCTCAATGCGCTAGGTAGAGTTAAGCCGCGTTAAAATTTTGCCTAGTATCGCACTCGGCAAACTGACTTAATATCTTCAATCCCAAAGGTCCTACCCACATTCATAGAATGTTAGGGTTACTTGAACACCTATGCAAGAACAATCTAGGGTTTTTACCCCAAGGATCAATTGACCAAATACTAGACTTTTGTTTGTATTTAGAAACCCTAGGGCCAAACGTTATCAGCCTAGTAAGGTTAGGGTTGGGTTGGGTCAAGAGGACATCCCAAACCCTACATCCTAAACAAAGGTATTCTAGACCAAGGAGTACCGTTTGATGAGAGAACTAATCCCGCAAGTCAGATGCGACTCCTATGCAACAAGTTGCAATGTCGCATGGCTTTGTGTTTAAATCACAAGATAGATTTGCCACTCCTTGGAACAAGGTTGGCATGTTCCAAGTATAAGATTAATTTGCAAGAGGATGAATAGTCATCCTGCTACATCACCCTTCCGTGAGGCTGAGTTGCCAAGTTTGGGTAACTATGAATTGCCTAGCAAGCAATTCACAAATCAAGTTAGAGCGATAGGGTTGCCCAGAATTTACTGTCTTGGTTTAAGGAACCTAAGGTGTTTGTTAATTTGGGTTAACAAGGTATAAACCTAACCCAAGGATAAGAGGGTAAACAAACAACCAAACCCTTGGGGACCTTGCCAAGTTGCAATTGATCCCGAATCGAATGCTGGATGCATTCGGAGACAAGAAATTATACCTTAGCAGTTGGCCAAACAAAGGACCACTGGATTGATTGTGTTTGTACAGTTAGGAGCACTGTTTGTACTTCTTTGTTCAAGGAACTAAAGCTGGAAAAATAATTAATGCTTCTGGTTGAAGGCCTGGAGGGAGAGGCATCATTAGTTACACCCGACTTTCTGCCTGACCCTGTCCAAGGGGGTTGTTAGCCGTGCCGGGTACATGGACGGAACCCGCTACGAGAGGTCTCTTCGTGCTGCTACTTGGAGCAGGAGGACACTTGGGTGCCGGGGGGCTCTCGCCATAAATCCCTTGCCTCCGGGCCTTGCACAAGAGGCCGACGTGACTCGAGAGTGGATCTCGAGGCCCGCATACTAGTCTACGGGTAGAAACTTGGAATAGCGATCCCTGAGGATTGTTGGATTGGCCTTCGGGCGGATTATCCATTAGCCTTTGGGCTAGATTATGGAATTTCCTTCGGGCGGATTATGGATTAGCCTTCGGGTTGGATTATACGATGTATTCCAAATACTGATAAATAAGATCAATTGTTGAAAAGGAACTTGCTTGACATTGTTTTTCTATGTCAGTGCTTAAGTTATGTAAGGGAACCAGTGACTAATTGGCTAATTAAGGAAGTTGTTTTTGCGTGTCAAACTAAATGTGATAGGTAATTAGATAACTAAAGCAACCCTGAGGAAAGTGCGGTGAATGTGACCATGGGTCCCTCCTACGGAAGGGTGGTCCAGGTTGGCCGAGGACTTTCGTCAAAGGAAATTGATAGCAAGGAATGATGACCTAGAATCTAGGATACTAGAGTCCCGATTTATGCTGTTTTAGGGGAACGAAATGGGACTATGCCTTACAAGCAGAGAGGTTGAGCTTTGCATCCCTCTCGTTTCGCATTCTCCTTGAACCAAGTGCAGCATGAATCCGCTTCGACCCTGACGTTTCTGTGCAAAGTAGTTTGCCTGGGGTTCGACGCTAGCTACCGTTCTAGGAATTTGACCACTAGGAAAACCCTAATTCAGGTCAGTCCTAAGTGGGAACGGTCGGAATGCTTCCGCTTCGTGGCAGACTCGGGAAGACCTAGATCGCAAACCCCGTGACATTCCGTGGGACTGCCGGGCGGCACTTTCTGGACTCTCTTCCCGATGGGCTGCTAAGACGTGTCCTGCAAGTGAACAGGTGGACACGTTATAGTGACATTATTAGCGGACATGCTGATGGTCATGCCAAGGTATTGTAGTCCTAGTTGTGGTGTCCCACCTTGTTCAAGGATGTGGCATGTTTTGTTAAGCATTACAACAAGTGCTAGTGCACTAAACTTCCAATTCAAAAGAACAAGATGGAGCTCTCAGTAATCATTGTTAGACAAACCTTTGAAATGTGGGGAATTGACTTTGTAGGACCTATCACTCTAGCCACCAAGTACTCACAAGAATGCTACATCATTGTGGCAACCGATTTCATAACCATATGTGTGGAGGCATGAGTCACACACAATAATGACACTTTCACCATAACCAAGTTCTTGTGGGAGCAAGTGATTTCTCGCTTTGGCTGCTCTATTGAGTTGGTTAATGATGAGGGGAATCACTTTTTGAATGAGGTTAATGAGCATTTTCTCTCTGACTTTCTGGTTACCCACCACAAGTCATGTCCTTATTATCTGAAGCCAATGGCCATAGGCTGAATTACCAAACAAGATTTTTCTTAATGTCACAACCAAGGCTGTTTCTCCCTCACGTTCATATTGGGATAACAAGCTTATGGCATCCCTATGGGCTTATTGCAGAACATTTAAGAATGCAACTGGCCAAACTCCACTTTCAACTTATGGCATGGATGCCATTATGCCAATAGAGTTCCTCATTTCTAGTCTTCACATTGCAGTGTAGGAGCATTGGGAAAGCACTAGTGCTTGGACCAAACACCTTGTGGAGTTAGAATGCGTCACTTAAACTTGTCTTTTGGCCACATGCCCTCCTTTCTAAAAATGCGCAATGTAAGGCTTGGTTTGATAGTCATGTGCAACAATGATCCTTTGATAAAGGTGACTTGGTGCTCTTGTACTCTCTTAAGGGCCATAAGCAAAAGTTGAAACTCCACGGTCTAGGACCATATCACATTCATTAAATGTCAAACTTGAGGCCTTGGAGGGGGAAGGCATTGGGCAATTTAATGGTAGTCATATTAAGAGGCATTGGCCCCTAGTCCATTCCTTACATGAATGCCCCATGCACCCTCCTCATGTTCCTATCCACATGATCATGGTGGCTAAACAAACATAGTACGAGCAACTTGAGTAGAAGGCTGATGCTCATAAGTTGCTTCCACTGAGCCCTGCACAAAACTCCCATTCATTCTTTTATGTATGGGTTGTCTCTATTTCTTTAGTCAATCCCGAGGATGACCTTGACATTCCTCTACCATTTCTTCGAATCCAATTGACTATTGCACATCAAGTCACTACTAATGCCCTCATTGATGAGGGTTGTGACCATAACACTATTCCATATAACATTTGGACACAATTGGGCCAAACCACTTTGACCCCCACTCACAATAAACTCAATCCCCATGGTGGCCAACCCTACTCACTCCTAGGCAAAGTTTATCTCTTGCTTACTGTTGTGATTGAGTTCATCCCCCTTCCATTTTTTGTTGTTCTGAACCAAGAAGACGTGGGGAAGGTACTTTTCTTAGGTTCTCTTTCTCTCCCTCAACGTACTGCTCAATGTCCAAGCCCTTTCATTCCAATACATCCCCATTTCCCTTAGGAGGGGGGGTTATATAAGGGAGAGGGGATTATAATTGGGGGAAAGGAATGAGGTAGTGGAGGGGGAGTGAGGTAGCACATGTGTGCTCCTCTCCTTTCAATATGATCGACACCATCCTCATGAACTCTAGCTTAGCCGTCATGATCTCCTCGTTGACCACCGTCGACTACCGTTTGGCTTCCCCCCTCACCATATTGACTTCCTCTTTCCCTTCCACACTGACTCCCCTCATCCTTTTCCATTCCCCCCTCCCCTCGCACCTATTGACAGATGATTTTTTATGCCGAGAAGTGCTTAAAAATAGCCAAAAATTATGAATTTCAGGGAAAAAATAGAGTTCTTGAAGGCAGCGGTGGCAATCAGAACGATTTTAAGCAACAATGCGCGGAAAAGGCTTAAAAGACCCAGTTGACAAAAATTGATGAATTTTTATAATTATTTGGCGTGTCAGACAGGACCCTGGGAGATGCCCAGCAGTGGAGGACTTCAAGATGGACACCCAGGATTTTTCAGACTTTAATACTGGTACCGAACATGGAAGGGGGAGTGCTTGGGAGGCCAAGACTAAAGTAAAGTGGAAATGGACTTAAAGGATGCCAAAGGTTATGATCTTTGGGGGCTCAGGGGGCATCAATTTTCACTCGACATGCAGGAAGAGGGCGCCATCTCCAATCATTGAGGATGGGTTATGTGGGCTGTAAGCAACCCTCCAATCGATTACATGCATGTTCTACCCTTGATTTTTGCTCTCCATCACTCCAGACTGCGCGTCAAATGGCTGCCCGGTTGTGGAGATTAGATTTTAGTCTTTCTTTCTCCTACAAGGGGCAATTCTTGCGTGTGAAGAAGAATGAGGCCCGATTGGTAAATGCTCGTCCGACGTGGTACTGGATTGCTTCCAAACCGAAGGTGGGTTGAAGATGGCATTGTGGAGGTGGGCTGAGCATCAAACGGGGCCTGATTTGTAGACCCGCAACAAGTTTCAAAACCCGAAATAATGAAAAATTCACGGTAATGATATTTTTACAAAGAAAATGGCTCTTTTTTCACATTTGATGAAGTTAGCAATGTTCATATGGGCTGAAAATTGATGGACATGTTGGTTACTATTGTTTTTAGTCTTTCATAATAAAAAACTCAGAAAATATACACTTAAAGTGTGGAAAATAAATGGAAAAAACCCGAAAAGCGTGGTTTTAAGAGTAAAAATGGGATTTTTGGGCTTAAAATGGAAAAAGCATGAAACAAAACACCAATAAAATCTACATGTTTGCTATTTAAAAACTCAAGAGCCACAGCTCTAAAATAATTCTAATTTTCTTTCATTTTTATTGATAATAAATAAGGGAAAATATGGAAAAATACTTTTTAAAAGCAAAAAAATAGAGAACGGACGAGGAAAATTATGGGAAATTATGGATGTGTTTGAGAGTGTATAATGAGGATAAAACATGAGGGTTTGCCTCAGGTTATCCCCATTTATATGTTTTTGTGAGTATTTACTGCTTATTTCGTGGGAAATACACATGAAATCACCCCTTTACCTATGCAACGAGGCAAACCCTTAAACGGTAGGGGAGGAGAAAAGTTTGAGTGCTGAAATACAATATAAAATCTGATGTATTTGCTGCATTATTCATATAGAATGACGTTAAGTTAAATAAAGAGAAGTACAGCACGAGTGTAAGAATATTGGTTGCGTGTCTTGAATGTAACACGGCACCAAGAGCCAAATGAGAATGTCCAGGCCTATGCCAAGAAATTAAAGCAAGTTCTTTGTAAACTAAATACTTATATCCCCATTCCAACAGCTGCCCAGTTACAATATTTCCTACATGGATTGGATTTTAATATCCAGGTGCAGCTGAGTAGTGTTTCTTTGGCTGACATTGACATTGATATTACCCAAGCAAAAGGAGTAGAGTCGCGCTTGCAAGCGGCTTATGCAGCAACGATAAATTGGAGTGGTAATAACTTGGCCTTGACCAATGGGAGTCAAGGGGATCCCATGTCAAACACGAATGGGAGAGGAGGGATCATGCCGAATTTGCCTATGTTACCAGCTCCTCCTAGCATGACTATGCCCATGGCTAGTCAGGCAGCCTCACTAAATAGTGGGGGCCAAACAATGAATCCTTATGTTGTCCTAGTAGGTCAACCGTCAATCCCTAATCAAGTGGTTAGGCCCATGGGACGACAAAGTAATGATCGCAGCTATGAGTCGAGTGCCTCTAATGCCCTTGGTGAAGTTAAGGACATGATGAAGCACTACACCAATATGATCTCTGAACAGTATCAACAAATAGCTGTGGATGTCAATTTCCTTAAGAAGCAATAGAATTTGATAGGGAGTCGACGCCCTAAAGAGGGTGGCCCCTCAAGATTCAGCTATAAGTGGTGTGGTGGCCAACATTTCCCTAGGAATTGCCGGAATGTCAAATGTGATATTTATGGAAAGTCTAGCCACTTAGCTGCTACCTGTTGGAGTAAGATGAGTTCTCTCCAACAAGGAAGTAAACAACCTAGTCCAGTTAATCATCACGCACAAGGCAATAATCTCTAGCAAGATGAGGGACCAAGATAAATACTGCAACGAGGAAAGGGTGTTGTAGAGGAGTTGCCTCATGGCAGTGGAGTCAGCCTTATTGAGGCTGTACGTATTAATGATGCTAAAACTTCTAATCTACGAGCCGTAACAAGGGGGTAAATATTAAAGAGGGCGATAAAGGAACTGTAAAACCTGTCGAGGGAAACCCTAAGCAGGATGCTAGGGAAAAGCAAGTCCTGAATCCGGATATGGAAGGTGGACCTCTACGGCCTGTTGACGGTAAAGTGGATCCCGAGAAGGATAGAGAGGTGCCAAGAAAGAAGAAAAAAGTCAAAAAAGAGGCACTAAAGCCGGCGGTCCAACGACCAAAGGAAAGAATTGTTTGGCTGGAGAAGAGAACTTTGGCTAACTACCATGACTTTGACCTAGCAAGTTCTCTTTGTGAAGTCAAACTAGATGTGAATCTCCTGTAATTGATTAAACTTTCTCCATGAGTACACAAGGAATTCAAGAAAATCCTATGTATCGGGTATATAGTAGAACCTTTGGGCATAGCTAGAGTGGGAGAAGATTGGTTCGATCATGCTAAAAAGCATTGCCCTAGGGTTCCAGGGTATATGGATGGAATATTAGTGGAGCATGCTATCGTGGACACTAGATCCTCCATCAATATCATAAGTTCAGACTTAATGGAGTGGCTAAGACTCGAAATTCAAAAAGACGGCTCCACACTTCTTAGGATGGTGGATGATATTCTAAGACAATCGGAAGGTTGCATCACTAAATTCCACATTACTGTTGCAAGCGTGGAATGCTGTTTGGACTTTAGGGTGATAAGGTTTGCAAGACGTCCTAGCTATCGAGTTTTGCTAGGAAGGCCATGGAATTTATGAATAGACTATCAAGTCGATATACCTACTAGTCGAGTGATTCTAGGTTGAGGTGCCCATCGTGTAATAATGGATGCTTACCCTGAGTCTCCTCAGAGTGAGAGAGATTCTTTATCCTCCACTGAACTAGAAACAGTAGATGATCCATCTAATAGTGAGACGTCATCGAGCGATGGATCTAAGGAAGGGTCCACTATAGAGGATATTTATCATATAACCTTGAATGAGCTGATAAAGCCTCAAGATCAAATAAGAGACGCGGATGTTATTGAGCTGGACCTTGGTACGCCTAATGATTCGCGGCCAATCAAATTGGGTTCTATGCTCAGTTCGGAAGAGAGAGAGGACTATGTGTCCCTGATTCAAGAGTTCCACGACATCTTTGCTTGGAACTATGACAAATTTGGATCAATTAATGGGTAGGGAAATCTATTCGTTCATGGACTACTTTGTAGGGTATAACCAAATGGTGATTGCTGAGCAAGACAAGCTAAAAACGACATTTATTACTATCTTCGGTACCTTTGCGTACCATGTGATGGCATTTGGGTTATGTAATGCACCAAGTTCGTGGCAAAGAATAGCCGACAAGACCTTTGGTGACATTTCCCCCGAGAAGTTGAAAGTATTCATTGACGATCTGGGGGCAGTCACCGTAAGGGATAGATAGTTAATTATCTTACGGAAGTGTTTTGAGCATTGCATACAATTTTGCATAGCTCTTAACCCACGAAAGTGCACCTTCGGAGTCCCTTATGGGCACTTGTTAGGCCATGTGGTCAGTTCCGAAGGGATTGTGACTAATCCTGAAAAGATCCAGGTCATAGTCGCCATGAGTCCACCGCGTACTCCAAAGGCAGTGCATAGCTTCTGTCATCGATAGGGTATTATCGGAGGTTTATCAATGCCTTGGTAGAAAGAATGTTGCCACTGACGAATCTATTGTCCTTAAATTATCAGTTTTCATGGAATGATGCTTGCAAAGTATCTTTTTACGATGTAAAGTAGGAGCTTGCCAAAGTACCTATTTTAAAAGCACCTAAAAGGGGTGAAATGTTCTATATATTTTCAGTAGCAACTATGTATAGTATCAGCTGTTGTTTGGCCCAAATTTGGGAGGAAAAGTGGTACCATCCAATAGCTTTTGCTAGTCAGAAGTTGGACATATAAAAAATTAACTACACCTATATGGAGAAGTTGTATCTTGCGATGGTATTTGCGACCAAGAAGTTCAAGCACTACATTCTTTATGAGAGGATGATTTTTTATACGAAGGCGGAAGGGCTTCAATTGTTGTTGAATAAGTTACAGCCACCGAATCATTTAGCAAAGTGGTTAATCACTTTACAGGAGTTTGATTATAAGATTAAGAGCAAGCCGCCAAAGCTTGAGGGCAATGTCGAGTGTCTTGAGGATTTCGGAGAGCCAAAAGAGGTTGTGGCTGAAGGAAGTGACATGGAAACATTGTTTAAGATTGATATGGCATCTAATTCCCTCCTGATATGCTGCTATAACGCACTATCTTTCTATGGGATAGATTGGAGCTACTCTATCAAAACCCGAGAAGAGGAAGATTAAATAGCAGGCATTGAAATTTTCCTTGATCGCAGGGACATTATATCGGCAAGGTGTTGATGATATCTATCGCCGATGTGTGATGCTTGAAAAGGTTCCCTTTATTTTGGAAGAGTGCTATGACTCCGCTTGTGGAGGGCACTTTGTTGGGCAGTTGACGGCACAAAAGGCGTTACGAGCTAGTTATTGGTGGCCGTCCATCTTCCAGGATTCATTTGACTATGTTAAAAGATGTGATACATGTCAAAGACATGACAGTCGAGAGAATAGAAAGCATCCACTTATGCCTATTATGGCTATCCTTCCATTCGAGAAGTGGGGCATAGATTTTGTGGGACCTATTACCCCATCATCTACTACTTAGAAAAGATACATTATAGTAGCAACTGATTACTTTACAAAGTGGTCAGAAGCATGGGCGATGAGGCAGGACAATGCAAAAGAGACTACTAGTTTCCTACTTGAGCAGATCATCTGCCGTTTTGGTCCCCCAAAGGAAATAGTACGGACCATGGAACTCACTTTTTGAATAAGGTAATTAGAAGCCTGACTGAAGCATGGAGCATTAAGCATAAAAAGACGACCCCCTATAATTTGCAAGCCAATGGATAGGTTGAAAGTACCAATAAGCAGCTTGTGGGTATCTTGTCCAAGATAGTCTCTGAAAAGAAACGAGACTAGGATACAAAATTATATGTGGCAGTTTGGGCGTATAATATGACGTTTAAACGAGCCACTGGCCACATCCCATTCAAATTAGTTTACGGGAGGAGTGTGTCTTGCCCTTAGAAATTGAGTTGCCAACCATAAGATTCGCAATCAGTCACTCTTTGGGTGATGAAGATGCCTTATTTGAGCGGTTTACAACTATAGCCCACTTGGACAAGCTCAAATTGCAAAGTTTGTTGCACCAGGAGGTAGTTAAACGTCGGATGAAGTGATTGCATGATCTAAAGGCGAAGAAGTATACCTTTAAAAAAGGGCAATTAGTTCTGTATTATGATGCGCGTAGAGAGTTATTTCCAGGAAAGCTGGAACCTAGACAAGATACTTCGGATAGATAAAAATAAGTCTGTAGTTTTATTAGCCAATCTACAAGGAGTGGAATTTAAGAATAAGGTTAATCTTAATAAGATTAAACCTTATTATTTCTAAATATTCTAACGCACTAAATGCATTGCAGGTCCATGCTGGGCCTGATTTGAGACCTGCAGGAGAGCTTAAACTAGTTGATGGGGAGGTTAATCCCTTATTTGGAGCACCCATATCTAGAGCAAAGATATCATTAGGGGATGCTTATCTGGTGGAGCAAGGGATACAAAGTGGTTGAGAAAGAAGGCGGTACCTTTATGTGGGAGATTAAAGTTTTCTGCCATCACTGTTTACAAATCTTGACAAGCATCCCTGTTGAGTTTAATGAAGAAGGTGGGATGGAGCCGTCAATTCATCCTCTAAATATGTTGAATTTTGATTATCATACTTATAAATAGGGGAGTTCCTGATGGCTGGCTATGTAAACCCATTGTGGATGTACACGTTATATTTTGATGGAGCATCCAGGGGGCCTCGTAGAAAAGGGAGTATTGGAGTCGTCAGCCGAGGTCCTCTATGTAGAGTTACAATGAAATTAGCTGCTTACCTTGGGGTGGGGTTCACTAACAACATGGCAAGTATAAAGCTCTGATTATGGGATTGAATATTGCCAAGAAAGGTGGCATTAGGCGGTTGTTAGTAAAAGGGGATTCCCAGCTGATCTTAAATCAACTTGATGGGACATATACAGTCCGGAATCCTATCCTTCATATATATCATCGAACTGCTATAACCCTACTTGATGAATTTGAGAGTATATCTCCTCAGCTCATTCCACATTATTTGAATCAGTTTGTGAATTCATTACCCAATTTTGCTTATGAGGAGGACCTCTTTTTCAACTGTGGTCCTAGTCTGGATGTTGTTATTTATAATGAGATGGGACCTAGTCACTTGTGGGGAATGTTATCAGACCATGCGTTATATGGCAAGCGATGGTTGATATGGGTAATGAGAAGAGTAGCCAGACCCATCTACCACTATTAACATGGACCCATAGGTTGATTCGATGACATGTTATGCATACGCCTCTTCCTGTATATGCAGGAGGTATGGGTCATAACTTGATGCATTTAGTTTAGGGCTGAGCGCCCTGTCTTTCTCCTTGGAGTGGAGCCTGTGTTTGTATATCTGTCTTCTTTGAAGGAGGGATCTATATGAGCAGGTTTGCTTGATTTATTTAGGCCAAGAGGGCCATTCGTCTGTTTGGTGTGGGTATAGTTAATGGATTTTTGTTGTAGTGATTGCATCATACAGGTTAACAAAGTCGCTGGAGGGCGCCTTTGCTGCGAAGGAGCTTCTTATGGCCATTCTAGGTGGTTTCGTCCCCTTTCCGAGTCTTTTTCCTAAAGTAATTAATGATAAATATGTGTGTAAGGGTTACTTTCTTTTGGTTGTTGGGGACCGGCAATCAAGGCATGAAGTCCCAGGATTAGACTTTGTATGTCTGGGGGAGGTATGAGTAGTCATTGCCTTGTGCAAGGTATTGTCAGGCATTGTAAGACTTGTTTTAGGTAGGAGTTCTAGTGACCTTGTTTTGCGGACCTGCTAGGTGATCGTTTTAGGAGTTTCTGTTAGTTGTGAGGTAGTTAGAGAAGCTTACTAAAATAATGATGGAAAGTGACAAAATCCTAAATATCTAAAAGACAATATATGAATATACAAAGGTGTGTAAAAAGGGGTTCTAACCCCTATAAAAATAGAAATGGAAAGAAATAAAAATCCTTTAGCTTCTGTTGTTTATCGCTTTGCGAAAGCCTAGTAGGTTCTTAGGGACGAGACAAGACCCGGGGCCGATGCCTTGTCTTCCGAGGGGTGGCACCTAGCTAAAAAACAAAGAATACAAGAAGGTTGGAGCGAAAATAAAAGTGAGTGTTAGAAAAGGATTAAGTGTCACCTTGCGCGGGCTTGGTAGGTTCTTGGGTACCTAGACAGGACCTAAGGTCGATGTCGTGTTCTCCTTGGGTCACTACGCTCAGCTCCCTCCTTTTTACACGCCCGAGTATGGAAACTAAGAGGCTAAAGACCCAATAATGTGCTAAATGACAATATTTGTTGCTCGGGCTATAGGAGTGCTCACCTAGTAGGAGCTCCTAGTTGAGTTGTCCCTCGTTAGATAGGTAGTCCAGACTACCACTAAGAATGACCTCTTTGATAGATCTTTTTAGTTTGGCTGTGTTGGAGCAATTGGTATAGTGACTAGCTTTCGACTTTCTGTCAGATTATGCTAGACCTACTCCTCGTGGATTTCATGCCTTGGTTTTGACAAGGGGGTAGGGTGAGAGCTGTGTTGTGTTTTGTTGTGTATCTATTTTGTATCAGCTTGATGCTCTTTGTGGTTGTGTTTATGTGCAGATTTGGTTGTGGGATTCGACGGGCTGAGTTGCCCTATCCTGTGGTTGCCAATGATAGATGATTTTTAATGCCCAGAAGTGCTTAAAAATAGCCAAAAATTTTGAATTTCAAGGAAAAAATAGACTTCGTCGAAGGCGACAGTGGCAATCAGAATGATTTTAAGCGGCAATGCCCGGCAACCTCACATGCAAGTATTTATTTCTACCATAAGGGAATCTCTTTAAAAATACATGCAAACCATCATCCACAAGTAGAGAGCAAACATAGTGTAAGGATAAAGATGATCTATTCTACCTTGCTCCATGTCGTGTTTGGTGATAGCCACTTGAAATCTAACCCAATGGTATTCGTTCCATATTTCCCTTGCTAGCATGTGTAGTCCTTATATCTAATCCACAAAGCCATTTGTTAAAAAACTTGGTATTGAAGGCTAAGTTTTAAACCTAGAGTCTAAAGAAAGTTTAAAGTTTTTGTATGTGAAAGTTCCCATATAGGCTATACCTTGAGCCAAACGAATTAAAATAATCAACACTTTAGCTTATCACTTATTTGCATATAAAGTAGAGCATATAGGCTCCACCTCTCAATAGAGCATATAGAACACGAGTGAAGGGATAAGCCAAAAGTGGAAAATAAAAATTTCACTCTATTTCTACTAGGTATAGATTGGAATGAATGACAGGCATATTGGAGAAATGATTTCGCAAATATCTAGTGGACAAATGGTTGACGACGGACATTGGTGCACCCTGATGTGCACAAAGAGAGAAATTTCTTCCCACGGATCCGTATGGTGAGTTCCAGCACAACTTTATTTATCTGTTGTTGCTGTAAACATCAATTGACCTTGGCATCACTGTGCAACATATTGACATGGCTTGAGGATGCTAGAAGGTTGTGCTACTACATTGCCTATTGCATTAACCAATGGCCATACATTTGGGGCTCACATCTGGAGGAACACGATCTTAGATGTTTCTTTTGGATCAAATGATGTATGGTGTATCACCACCATCCTTGCTTCTTTCAAGTTGCAAATGACAGGTTCCATGGTAGTAAAAGGGGAAATTTTCTTATGTTTGGTAGGTAGGCAGGAGATTATTCTAGTAAAAGGATAGAAGAGGACCAGAAGTCATCTTCAAGAAAAACAACTCGTGTTATCCATTTGCAGGCACCTTTGACACATTTCCAACATATAAGTGGACTTTAAGATCTTTTTTCTTTGTGCACGAATTTTTCAAACAGTGATACATATTGTTGAATGCACTATTCAAGGTAGCAATTCAGAGTAAATTTTTAAACAGTGATACACTTGGATATGGGGCTTACAAAATAAGGTTGGTAATCAATATGTCCTAGATCTAGACATGGTCTTGGGGATATTCATGTGGTGAGCAATAGAGCAGCAACCTACAACTTGCAAGTCTGTCGATAGATATTAGCAGCAACTTATGAGTTTGTAGAAGAGTCAATAGAAATTTTTTAGCATTACAGTGGGAGCTGTGCATGAGCACACTTCAACCACAAAATTCAGTCTATAGATATATCATACATATAGACCTTATAACATGGTAGCAAGTGGGAGCTATAAAATGAGGCATGAACATCCCCCTTCCCTGAGATTACAACCATGAACTCAGTTTACATGTTTCAAGATTTGTTAAAAGTGGTTGCCTTACCTAGCACTAGTTTATCCATGACTATTAGACTTTGTAGGGTAGTTGCTAGTCTCATGCTTTAAACATGGTAGTGTTTGAAGAAGCCAGTAGGTTAACATGGTAGGGCCTTCTCAAGGAGGGTTCGGCCTAAACAAACATGCATACGTGGCTATGGAGTGAGCATTACCAAAAAACAAGTCTGCATCGTCTGGTTTGGACTTGTTTGTAGGAGCAATAAGAAAACAAGTTTGCAAGAGGCACGAGTCATCTGGCCACACCCACCAACATCGACATGCCATAGTGGCGAACTCTGTGGTCGCAACAACAGAAGACAGCTTTCTAGAGTAAGAGGCATTAGAGGATGATGAGGCACCGCTATGATTGTCGATTTGTCAAGGTTGTATGCCCAGTTGCACCATCCGCAGTAATCCGATCTCCAAGGCCTAATAAGGACTGGCTAGAACAGCAGAATCATCCGATGCGGCCACCAAGATAGAGAGATCTAGGTCTATGACAACTATAGATAGCTCCATTACACGTGGGGATATGACATCCATAGACAGAGAATTTCACCCGCAATGGATCCAACATGCAATGCCGAACCCAACAACATGTCCAATTTGAGGGATGAGAGGGTTATAGCTCGCAGAAAATCCACCGCTCCAAAATGGTCTTTGTGTACAGAGGAGAGAGAAGTCATGTGGCTCCTGCTCATCTTCCGCAATGCGCTACTATGCTTCTTCCATGCGTTCCTCGAGGAGAATGTGCATGGGAAGATTGTCATCATAACTGGGGCTTCATCTGGCATTAGTGAGGTATGATCAACAACTTGCATTTTACTGAATTTATGTGACAGCTAGACAGCTTTTAGCAATTTGGTGAAAGGACGATAAATACAATCGCTAACATTGCCAATGGGATAACATCAATTCCAGTAGGGATGAATCCCAGATACAACAGTAAATTGTACAATGCTTTGCTTACTTCCTAATTTGACTTGTTCATTTTCATACTCTTGTAATGTTTATGGACTGCTAATGATTTAGACTGAAGCTCTATAGACATCCATCTTTTTTCAACACATGCATTAAATGTATCTACGTAGGATTTTGTTAGTATGGCTAAACATAATTTGATCACACTTTTAGGTGCCCCTTAAATAGGAGCACACCACTTAGTTAGTCACAGTATGAATTACTAAATATCTAAAAAGGGACAACACTAGAGCTAGGAGTACGTTGGTGTTCAGGTTTTCTCAATCTCAATGTTCAAAATGTGTACTAATATTTCAAGGACTAGGATGGTGTGAGGTTTTCTTATCTAACATTCACTATGTATATTGATATTTTCTGCATATGCAAGTTTCTGTTTCAATTAGCAAAGCATCATCATCAAAGGATGTTTCAAAGAAGAGTAAAGGTTCCAAGGAGGAACCAGAAAAAAGAGAGAGAAAGGTGTATAGTTTACCAGGGCAGAAGTATTATCCTCCAGATGAGGTGGCATATATTCTCTCTCTCTCTTTTTTGGGTCTTATTAATTTGTCAATGCTGTTCTGATTACTTATATACAACATAACTTTATTGGCTCTTCTTTCAGAGGGATCCTCTCAGGATTTTTTATGAGAATTTGTACAAGGAAAACCCTAAAAGGGAAATTAGTACACATGCATGTGTGCAAGCACACACAAGCATGAGAGTTAGAAGGATGCATTGATTTCGGTCATTGACAAGTACAAGAACACTGCCCTCCACTATGCAGCCCGATATAGCCAAAGCTCCTACAATATCAACCAGTTTCTTAACTGTTTGGTGAGCTTTGCTGCAGAAGATGTGAAAGCTGTGAGGAGTAGCATAGCAAATACAGGTATGAAAAAACCTATATATCAAGGAGGAGCCCAAACAGGCGGTGCCCAGCACTCACATTGAGTAGAAAACTAAGAACAGAGGTCACGGAAAGAAGGTGATGCTGAGGAGTTAAGACAATTGGAAACTGGCTAGTAACATGAAGGGCTACATCAAGCAACATCAAGAACCATGGCATGGATTTCATCAAAGGCGCCATTAGTAATGTTTAAGCACATGTACTAATTATCAGTCTTTTTTGGTTTCTAGCTTGCACGATTTTTGTGGAATGCTACCTTAAGATGATCAAATATGAAATGCCAAAGGATCAAGACACAAAGGAAGTAACCACAAATGCTCAGGTGAGAGTTTTAAGAATCGTTCTTGTCCTTTTCTTCAACATGTTTTTTTTAGTAGTGGATCAAATTTGAAAATATGCAAAATTGAGTTAATTCTTACAAGGACAAGTTTTGTAGTCAAATGTCTACAGGCATCAAAAGTGGTGGTTTTGCTAGTCTACTTGAGAGAGGTAAAGAGAGAGATCATTGGCTCCATTTATGAAAGCAAACCACAACAACTACTTGAAGGAAGAGAGAAGACATTCAGCTTGCAATTTTTTGCAAATGAAGACAACTTGTAACCAGGTACTTTCTTGCTTAGGGGTTAGTCTACTAATTTTTTTTATTGAGTATGTTTGCTCCAATCATGCATTGAATTGTGTTTGAAAATTTAGAGCATATCTTTCATCTCTCAATACTAGGTGGTAAACTTCATATAGTTCATGAAGTGGTTTGAGAAAGCTTTTATATTATATAGAGTATGGTTTGTTGGCTACATGTTGGTAGGGCCTTTCCACACTATTTCGGAGCTTGTGGTAGCATATGAGCAATTGAGAAGGGCATATAAGTACATGTCCATACTAAAGTCTTATGCTATAGAACTTCACAGGGGTAGCAAATTTCTTGTTGACATTCTCATATATATTGGTTTTGCTAGGAAAGAAACATTTACATAGGAAAAAACTTAAGAATATGTGTGCTAAATATGATTCACTTGTAAACACAAAAGAGATTTGGAGTATGGCATCATGAAATTATTGAATTGCATGATATATACAATATGGGTGTTGTGGACAGCAGGCCTTGACATACTATGAATAGATGCAACTTGAGGGTTTCTTCACCTTTGCTTGTGCCTTGATAGCTTGTGTTGCTAGGAAAAGGATATTATCGATGGCATTGCATTGGTTGATGGGTATGCACAATGTGCTTTACTTGTAGTAGCACAATAAGTTTTTGACCCACTTCTAGTCTAAGAGGTGGTTTTATAGAGCTGCCTAATAGTAGGATATACACCACATGGGCATGATAAGAAATCGCTAAACTATTATGAAAGAACATGATACAAGGGCATCTTTCCAAACACTAATAGCTGTTGGTTGTATCAAAGCTGTAGTTGAGGGACAAGAAATACATTTTGAGATTGCTAAACAATGGTTTCTAAAATAAGGTATTCTAGCTGGCAATGCATTGTTAGACATGTATGCAAAAAGTAGGTTTCTTAGAAAAGTGTAAGAGGTGTTTGAGAAGCATAGTTTTGATTCTAGTCTCATGGGATGTACCAATTATAGAATATGTACACAATGGGTATGTTGAGTAAGCATTGAAACTTTTTGAATAGATGAAACTGAAAGTGTTTTATGTTGACTCTGTCACTTTTGGTTGCATCTTGAATACATATGGGCATACATCCAAAATCTTGATATGAATTCACAAATTTTTCCATTTAGGTTATATCCATCTACAAGTGTGTATCCTAATCATGGGATAATCTTTTTGCTCTTGTCTTAATAGGTGCTACAATGGTGAGGAGAGTTAGTGCAACATTGATGCTGAATTGTAGGGTAGGCTATATGTGCCATCTAAGTATTTTGTAATGCTCATGTGAAGTACATGAGTGTTAGAAACATCCTATTGATGTGTAGGAACTCAAAGATCAATGGTTCTAGTATGGGCCAGTAGTATTTAAGCATTCAAGGTCTAAAAGCATGTATTGAGGCTGATGTTAGGGAAAATTGTATTGGAGGCCTGTTATGTCGAGGAAGCAAGAGATTCTTCTAGACAAGTACACTTTAATATTTTTCGTTGCATGATATTTTCAAGCCTAAAGGCAATGGAGTGAGAATAGAGGAATAATGCATAACTTTTCCCTTTTCTTCACAGATATGGATTGCATGAGCATATCATTCTCTCAGGAGCACAAGGGTTAAGAAGGTACCTATACGATGGGCAATAGTGTGAAGAATGGGCTTCTTATAAATCTTCATGCTTAGATATAGTGAGAGGGTGTTGGGGTGACAATAGACTTGTATCTTATCAACCGAGGGGTGAGGAAAGAGATTCTATTTTCTATTTATGGCTCTTGTTTTTATGTGATGGTACATATATAATGTAAATTTTTATGTTTTTTTGATGCATATAGGAGGCCACATAGGCTATGCTTCAGGAGGGTCGAGCATTGGTTTTACAAAGAATAGATTAAGCACTATAGGAGTGTAATATTCCCGTTTGAAAAATATTACCAGACTGACTTTCCACACCCCGCGTGAAACTCATGCAAAGGTTATTTTCGGCATTGGAGTTACCGCAAAGCAACCTGTAAACCGTACGCGAGGAATCAACACCTCCGCATTGGCAAACTGGGACCAGGGTTCAAAACCGCAGGAGAACTCCCTCGTGGGAGGAGGTTAAGATGATAATATTGAAATAAATTTCAAATTTTTTTACTATTCCTTCTCCCCCAGCCGATGCACGGCTAGAGGAGAGGGAGTGTGGGGGGATGAGCTAGTAGGGCTGCATGAGGAAGGGGAAAAGAGAGCCATGCAAGGGGGCCACATGGGGGGAGGTCTCCTCTCCCCCCTGGACTATAAAAACACCCTCTTAGGGGGGGGGGTTAAGGAGGTGTTGAAGAAGGGAGAGGCTGCATAAGGTCATGAGCTGAGGACAGTCGTGAGAAGAGGGGGAGGGAAGCTGCCCTGAACTTGTTGTCGTCACCATAGAAGAGTGAAGGAGGATGCGTAAAGGGTGGAGGGAGCTGCCTGAGGCTTGATACGCCGCAGCCTGTGACTTGTTAGCCACCGCCAGCTTCGCCATAGGCTACCACGCCACCACAATCCCAAGTCAAAATCCACCCTTTTCCCATTCGGTCGATCGTCGTCATTTCACACCATATGGTATCGGGTTCCTATCCGTGATCAGAAGCTCCTAGAAGCTTCTTATTTGGAAGCTTCTAAGGGCTTCCATAACACCCCTTCCCACCAATCACTCAATACGCCCATCCCAGGGCTTTGAAGGAGAGGAAGCTACAAAGCTCCTTCCCACCAATGATCTCTAGTTCGGGATTTGAAAAGAAGAGGAGGAAGCCTATAAACCCCCTTTTCACTAGATCCCCTAATAAGCCCATCCTTACCCCCCCGAGTCTTTGTGGAGAAGAAGAGGGGCTTCCTTAGAGCCCCTCCCCACTGGATTCCACATAAGTCCGTTCCTACCCTTTTTTCCCCCCGGGATTTTTAGGAGAGGAAGAAGAAGTTCATAGGCCTCCGTTTCCGCAAGGCCTTCACAAGATCCCTTCACAAAATCCCTCTTTTCCCGAAAGAAAGAAGGCCCAAGCTTCGAACCCTAAGGCCTTCCAAAGCCAAATTTCGCAAGTCGGTACTTCTGTCAAGGAGCCGTAATTCAAAGGGAATCTCTGCGTATGAGGGAGACGGGCAAAGATCTTAAGGCTGTGTACCAAGGCAAGCAATCCGAATCCACGAAGGCAAACCAAAAGCCGAAATCATGATGGCCCCTAAAAAGTCACAAGGCACACCTACAGGAGGATCATCTCCTAATATTCATGTGGATATGTCACCGAGCCCACAAGTCCAGGTTTTCTTCCTATTTTTTATTTACGTAGAAGTAATGCAGTTATGCATGGTTATTTCATGGAATTAGGATGCACTTATGCTTGTCAAATCCACCTAGCTAAATGCGATTGAAATAAATTGGCTAGTTGAAATTTTCTTAAAAGTAATTCACGATACGAAGTTGGTCATTTGTATTTTCAATGGAATGAACGAAAAAGAACATAAGGTGTCTATGCATTTTAGTACCTTATTAGCAAGTTGCCTTTTGGTGCATCGCAAAGTGACGAGTCTAGAACAACTAATGACTATCATTACAAAGTCGAAATTATTGTAGTACACCTTTGATTATGCATGGAAAGATTAAATCACATGTCGCATTTTTAGACAAATCTTCTTCGTAATGATTCATTAAAAAAGTCGTTATCAACCATAGGAAAATTGCAAGGCATGGAAAAGATTTTAAGGGCTGCATGAAGTAGGTTAACTCTAGCTTCAATTGGCATAAATCTCATTTAACTACGTAGTAGTTAGGAAAGGTTGTATAATGCACATTCATCGTATGAATAATTTCATTCAGATATGTATTTAGTGAAAGTCTGCATGGTTCATTTAAGCGTAAAATCTTAAAAGGTTAGTGGCATGAATCGTGAATGCATGTCCTAATAAGATCAATGGAAGTTATGCTGAAATTTAACATGCGCTTTGATCTTAAGGAGAAAAGTTAGGGTTTGTAAATCTAATCATACGTAGAGGCAATGAATAGTGTGCTTACGAGAATTGTATTCTAATGCAACTAGTTTTCTTCTTTTAGATCAAGACAACATCTTTAGGAATGGTCCGCCCTTGTCGTAAGACAAGTAAACTGGATTACCCAAAACACCTAAACCACAAAGGATTCACATGGGATAGTTAAATCGATACAATAAATACTCCAAGTGCTAACTAGGGTTTAGCATGTGAGGACTTGACCTAGTTTCGCACTTGTTGCCAAGTCGAAACCCTCATACCCAAAGGTCCTGCCCACATTCACGGAATGTAGGGACAATTGGACACACTTGTAAGAAACGATCTAGGGTTTCTACCCTAAGGATCACTCATTCAAAAGATGAAACTCGGACTGAGTTGGAACCCCTAGGACCGAACATTGTCGGCCTAGTACAATTGGGAATGTGTTGGATAAGAAGACTCCCTAAACCCTGCTTCTTGTCTAATCATGATTCTGTGACCAGAAGACGCCGTTTGATGGGTGAAATGACCCCATGGAATAGATGCGACACTTGTGCAACAAGTTGCAACGTCGCACGATCTTGTGGTTTGATCACAAGAGAGTTGCCAATTCCTTGGAATGAGATTGGCAGATTCTTGTGTGAGTTTAACTTGCAAGAGGATGAGTAGCCGTCCTGCTACAGCACCTTTCTTGGGGGGAAAAGTTGCCAAGACAAGGGAATTAGGTATTTGCTTGAAAGCAAAGGACCAATCAATAATTTGGAGCAACATATTTGCCATGATTTACTGTTAATAAAACCTAAGGTATTGGTTAATTTGGGTTAATAGGGTACGGCCCTAACCCAAGGACAAAAGGGAGAACGGACAAACCCTTGGGGATCTTGCCAAGTCGCAATTTGATCCCGGATCGAATGCTAGATGCATTCGGAGAGAAGGATTTACTCCGTAGCATTTGGCCAATCAAACAACCACTGGAAATGATTGTGCTTGTAATAGTTTAGGAGCACTGTTTGCATTGTTTGCCCAAGGAACTAAAAGATGGAAAGATATTTAATGCTTCATGTTGAAGTTCTGAAGGGAGAGGCAGTTTCAGTTACCCTCAACTGTCTGCCTGACCCTAACCAAGGGGGTTGTTAGCCGTGTTGGGAACATGGACCGAACCTGCCACATGAGGTCTCTCCGTTGGGCACTACTTGGAGCAGGAGGACGCTTGGGTGCCAAGGGGGCTCTGGCCGTAAATCCCTCGCCTTTCGGGCCCTGCACAAGAGGCCAACGTGACTCGGGATTGGATCTCGAGGCCCGCATACTAGTCTACGGGCGAAATCTTGGATTAGTAATCCCTGTGGATTGCTGGATAGCCATCGAGCGGATTATGGATAGCCTTTGGGCGGATTATGGATAAGCCTGCAGGCAGGACTTTATGAATGTATTCCAAAGATAAATATGATAACCTGTTGAAAAGGAACTTGTTTGGCACTGTTTTTCTATGTCAAGTGCTAAGATTACGTGAAGGAACCGATGTCTAACGGGCTAATTAAGGAAGCTGCTTGATGCATCTCCAACTAAATATAGTAGGTAATTAGATAACTAAAGCAACCTTGAGGAAAGTTTGGCAGATGTGGCCATGGGTCCATCCTACGGATGGGTGGTCTCGGTTGGCCGGAAACTTTTCTCAATCATAATGGACAGCAAGGAGATCTTCTCAAAGGAAATGAATAGCAAGAGCGCTGATCTAGAGTCTAGGTTATAATAATCCCGGTTTATGTTGTTTTAGGGAAAACGAAATGGGACTATGCCTTATGGCAGAGAGGTCGAGCCTTGCATCCCTCTCGTTTCCCATTCTCCTTAAACCAAGTACAGCGTGAATCTGCTTCGGCCCTGGTGTTTCTGCATAAAGTATTTCACTTGGGGTTCGACACTAGTTGCCGTTTAGAAAATGACCATTAGGGGAAACCTTGATTTAGGTCGATCCTAAGTGGGAATGGCTAGAATACTTCCGCTACGTGGCAGACGCGGAAAGTCCTAGATCGCAAACCCCGTAACATTCCATGGGAGTGCCGGGCGGAGCTTTCGAGACCTCTTTCCGATGGACTGCTAAGACGTATCCTGACGGAAACAAGTGGACACGTTAAAGTTGGTATTAGAGTGAACCAACGAAGGATTTGTATTTTTAAGATATCTTAATAAGAAGAAGTAAAGAAAATGTTGCTGTTAAGAACATTTCCTTACTTTCGATGCCGTCTTGGAGAATTATGAAACATGGAACAGGTTCTTAGTGTTCCGAGTCATGTTTATGACCGTGATGCATTTCCTGGATTATCGGCAAAGCATCGATATGATGAATATCCTAGACGTATTTATAATCCATCGCCTTTGTACGTGGAACGGAGGTAGACAGGTGACTCAAGAATCTACTACATAGATACCCACCGGTTTGCATACCTTCAAACCAACCTAAAGAGAATCAAGTGATTGGAGGATCTGAAGATCCTGAAGCTGTTCATTTTTGTGGAGGCTCACGTAAACTCAACTTTATATATCAAACGTCAGAGGGTTGAGCTGAACTCATATGTATATGAGGAAGTAACCGGCATAATCCTCGCTGACAGGATCAAGGTGTTGGGACGCTACGAGAAGAATGGGTACCAAAGGAAAGGATACCCTAATCTTCTGATGACTTACCGATTCCTGAAGATCCATGACCTGAAACCGTACTATTATCCAGTTCCCGTGGCTAAATGTAACATAACATTATTCTCCCCGAACTAATGTAATAGTTGCTCTATCATCCCAGGAATTATTGTACTCCGATAGGGTTATGCCTATATAAATAAAATATGACTTCTTTTTATCAATGTCTGTCTTGGCTATGAGAATTGATAAAAAGTTAAGTGGCTAGATTTCTTGGTTGATAGCTGAATTGGATATGAAATATAAATCATAACGATTAGCGAGTTGTAATATTAAAAAAATCCTCTATCTAGGCACAACCCCAGGTACAGATTCCCAGTTCGCCCCCTACATCAAGTACGGCCGTGATCCAAGAGAAGAAGTTTCTTCTCTAGTAGATCAAGCCGCCAGAATTTGACGGGAAAGGTAGGACTGTCCAAGCGGATGCTGAGATTTGGATAGAGTCCATGGAAGATTACTTTGAAGCAGCCGGTACTGCACCCGCCAACCAAGCTATACTCGCCAAGTTGAAGCTCACCGGCGAAGCCATGCTTTGGTGGAAACAATGGTGCAGAGATCAAGGGATAAGCTGAAGAAAGCTGCGCAAGGAAGATACTTGCGACCTGTGTATCACACGTAGAAAATGAATGAGTTTTGGAAGCTGAGACAGCTGGGTCTCACTCTTGACGCATACTACTCAAAATTCGTCTCACTTTTGAAGTATGCGCCACAGATAAACATGACACAACAGGTGTCAAAATTTTGTGTTGGTTTAAGCCCACCAGTGAATACCCGCCTCGAATCTATACACCCAACCAATAGATCTACAAGATGCACTCATACGAGCTACGCCCATAATTCAGGAGGTGCAGGCTAGGCCAAGAAGTAACAAAACTTGGACTTATAATGACCAAAACAGAAGAGCATATAGGCCCCAAGTGAAGAGAGTTCAAGGTCAAAACCAGGGACAAAGAAAGAAAGCAAGGACTAATAATGTCAACAACTTTGTCCCTATCCAAAGCAATGGCCGAAATCTCCGTTGTTTCCACTGCAATGAGCGCAGTCATTTCAAAAGGCAATGTCCCAAGCTTGGTGGAGGACATCGTCAAGCACCTTTCCAAGGAACTGGCCGTTGCTAGGGAGCCGCCACCTGAAGCAGAGGAAGAACCGCCTGTGTTGCCAACAGGAAAATGTGCGAAGAAGAAGATCCGACCTTGGAAGCAAAGTTTGAAAGGGCGATAGTCCATGCCGCTCTTCACAAGAAAGACCCGAATCGCCAGTTTTCGGTGATTCAGACACTATCGGAGTATCAAGGTAAAGATTTCAAAACCTTGATTGATTGTGGCAGTACACATTCCTTTATCTAACCAGCTTGTGCAAGAAGATTAGGAATAGCCACAGTAGAAGCACCTACCCTGCTTGTGGAATTAGCAAATGGTCGTGAGGTCACTTGTACCAGGCAAACTGCTAAGGTGAAATTCTTTCTGTGAGGAAAGACGACTTCGGTCAAATTCAGGGTCATGAACCTAGATATCCATGAGTGTTTACTTGGAATGGATTGACTTAAACCTAAGGATGCCCACATTCATTGTGGAAAGGGCCAAGTTTCCTTTTGAAACTCTGAAGGGGAATTGGTCACAACTCAAGGTGAGGCTGGAAAGCCGAAAATTCAATTGGCCAAAGCATCTCGGATTATAAAGGGAGTTAGAAAGGGACTACCTATCTACTTGATTAAACTAAATAAGTTAGATAAGAAGCAGGAGTCTAGTGAAGAACCTTCATGGCTAAAGGAGTAGGCGGACGTATTTCCTGAAGAGCTGATAGAACTTCTGCCTCAAAGAGAAGTGGATCATGAGATCAAGCTAGTGCCAGGAGCTACGCCAATTGCAAAGAGACCTTATAGGATGTCCATCAAGAAGCAATTGAGCTGAAGGAGCAACTCAAGCAACTTCTAGATTAGGGCTACATCCGTCCTAGTAGTTTACCATGGGGAGCTCTAGTGCTGTTCCAGAAAAAGAAAGATGGAACGCTTCGACTATGTATTGATTACAAAGGGTTGAATCAATCAACTGTTAAGAACAAGAACCCTATTCCTAGAATAGATGAGCTTCTTGACTGTCTTTAGGGTGCGAAGATTTTCTCCAAGATTGATCTCAGGTCTGGTTACTATCAGATAAGGATCAAGGAAGAAGATATCCCAAAGACGGCCTTTAATACAAGATATGGACACTTTGAGTTCCTAGTCATGTCATTTGGGCTGACAAATGCACCTGTGACCTTCAATAGGTTAATGCAGGGTATTTTTAGGCCATATCTTGATGACTTTGTACTCGTCTTCTTCGATGACATCTTACTCTATTCTAAACAAGAAGAAGATCATGAACCCCAACTTCGCATTGTCCTTGAGACAATGAGGGCACACAAGCTCTACGCTAAGATGAAGAAGTGTGCATTCTTCAAACGTCAAATTGAATATTTGGGATTCATCATATCAGTGGAAGGAATCTCAGTGGATTCGGCCAAAGTCAGAGATGTTCTAGAATGGCCAATATCAACAACTGTCAAGGAAATACGCAGTTCTCTGGGATTGACAGGATGGTATAGGGTCTTCATCAAAAACTATGCTTTGATTGCAGCACCTCTAATAGTTTTACTGAAGAAGCAAACATCCATTGCATGGTCAGCTGCCGAACAATCTAGCTTTGATAGATTAAAGCAAAGTTTAGTATCAGCACCTATACTGAAACTTTCGAACCTCAGTAAGGAGTTCGAAGTAGTAACTGATGCTAGCACTCTTGCCTTAGGATGTGTGCTCATGCAAGAAGGTCATCCTGTTGCATACTCTTCAAAAAAATTGAAGAGCCATGAGAAGAATTATGCTACCCATGATCTAGAACTGTTAGCTGTCATCCATGCTCTAAAGCTTTGGAGACACTACCTGTTGGGTAACAAGTTTACTCTAGTAACGGATCATAAAAGCCTCAAGTGGATCTTTACCCTGAACGAGCTCAACATGAGGCAATGTCGGTGGATTGAAGTGTTGGAGGAGTATGATTTTGAAATCAAATACCGACCGGGAAAGGAGAATGTAGTTGCCGACCCACTCAGTCGCAAGGCATTCCTTAATTCTCTAATCTTGCAAAATCCATCAACAGCTAGATCTATAGCCACAAAGGTATCCATGCCAAATAACCCAATACTTGAGCTAGCTAGAGAAGAAGCATGCCATGATCGAGCCTATCAAAAGATGCTAAGGGAGATCCCTATCAAGGATCAGGACCAAAAGCTACAAGCTAAGTATCATGAATTCTCTATCAATAGTGAACTTGTCTACTATAGAACAAGATCATGTATATCGGCAGCCAGTCACTTAAGCAGAAGATACTGTGGGAAGCTCATGATTCCCCTTTCTCAGGACATCCTGGTTATGCCAAGACTCTCAATACAATTAGAAAGAGCTACTATTGGGAGAGGCTTAAAGGGGACGTCCTCAAATATGTCACTGAGTGTTTGTCTTGTCAACATATCAAAGCCGAACATGTCAAAATGCCTGGAAAGTTGCAACCACTTGACATTCCCCAAATGAAATGGGAATTCATCAGTATGGACTTTGTTGTTGGCCTACCCCAAGTTCAAGGAGGATACAACTCCATCATGGTTGTGGTTGACATGCTTACTAATGTTGCACACCTTATTCCTGTTAAGACAAACTATAAATCCTCAGACATTGCAAGGTTGTTTATCAAGGAGATATTCAAGCTACATGGGTTGCCCAGAAGAATCATTAGTGATCGTGATTCTCTCTTCACATCACACTTCTGGAGAGCTATCTTTGAAGCCATTGGGACTTAAATCTGTTTCAGTACAGACTACCATCCCCAAACTAATGGCCAAATGGAGCGAGTCAATCAAGTCATCGAGGATATGCTAAGGGCACATTACTGCCGTGAATCAAAAAGGTGGATTCAATACTTGCCCTTGGTTGAATTTGCCTACAATGCTTCTTACCAACAAAGCATTCAGATGACCCCTCTCCAAGCATTGTATGGGCATGACTGTCGAAGTCCCCTAAACTTCTCAGATCCAACCTTGAGGGTTGAAGCCTCAAGGCAGATGCTAGAAGAGATGGATGACCAAGTAAAGTCAATAAGACATGACATCCAAGCCGCCAAGGATAGACAGAAGGCATACGTGGATTTGAAGCATTAAGATAGAACCTTTGAGGAAGGAGACATGGTCTTCATTCGCGTACGGCCAAAGAAGAGTTCTTTATCCTTAGGAGATTGCAAGAAGCTAAGTCCAAGGTATTGTGGACCATACAAGATCCTCAAGTGCCTAGGACCCAATGCTTATAGATTGCAACTCCCTGAGAACCTAAAGGTTCATAATGTATTCCATATCAGCATGTTGAAGAAGTATGTACCTAATCCTAGCCATGTACTTGATGACCAACAAGTTGTAATGCCTAGCCAAGGAGTCCTTGAGCTACGGCCTGACACGATCTTGGATGTTAGGGAGAGACAACTGAGATCCAGAACCTTGAGAGAATGCCTCGTCCAGTGGAAAGATTATCCTGAGGAGGATGCCACTTGGATGGATAAAATCACTCTCAACCAACAATATCCCCAGTTCATCTCGAGATGAGGACATCTCGATTCCTCCAAGGTGGAGAGAATGTAATATTCCTATTTGAAAAATATTACTAGACCGACTTTCCACACCCCGCGTGAAACTCATGCAAAGGTTATTTTCGGTATTGGAGTTACCGGCAGTGCAACTTGTAAACCGTATGTGAGGAATCAAGACCTCCGCATTGGCAAACCGGGACCGGGGTTCAAAACCGCAGGAGAACTCCCTCTTGGGAGGAGGTTAAGAGGATAATGTTGAAATAAATTTCAAATTTTTTTACTATTCCTTCTCTCCCAGCCGATGCACGGCTGGAGGAGAGGGAGTGTGGGGGGATGGGCTAGTAGGGCTGCATGAGGAAGGGGGGAAAGAGAGCCATGCAAGGGGGCCACATGGGGGGAGGTCCCCTCTCCCCCTTGGACTATAAAAACACCCCCTTAGGGGGGGTTAAGGAGGTGTTGAAGAAGGGAGAGGCTGCAACAGGTTGCATAAGGTCGTGAGCTGAGGACAGTCATGAGAAGAGGGGGAGGGAGGCTGCCCTAAACTTGCTGTCGTCACCATAGAAGAGGGAAGGAGGCTACGTAAGGGGTGGAGGGAGCTGCCTGAGGCTTGATACGCCACCGCCTATGGCTTGTCAGCTGCCGCCAGCTTCGCCATAGGCTACCAGGCCGCCACCATCCGAAGTCAAAATACACCCTTTTCCCATCCGGCCGATCGTCGTCATTTCACACCACGTGGTATCGGGTTCCTATCCGTGATAAAAATCTCCTAAAAGCTTCTTATTTGGAAGCTTCTAAGGGCTTCCATAACACCCCTTCCCACCAATCATCCCTAGTTCGAAATTTGACAAGAAGAGGAGGAAGCCTATAAACCCCCTTCTCACTAGATCCCCCAATAAGCCCATCCTTACCCCCTCGGGTCTTTGTGGAGAAGAAGAGGGGCTTCCTTAGACCCCCTCCCCACTGGATTCCAGATAAGTCCGTTCCTACCCTTTTTTCCCCCCGAGATTTTTAGGAGAGGAAGAAGAAGTTCATAGGCCTCAGTTTCCGCAAGGCTTTCACAAGATCCCTTCACAAAATCCCTCTTTTCCCGAAAGAAAGAAGGCTCAAGCTCCGAACCCTAAGGGCTTCCAAAGCCAAATTCCGCAAGTCGGTACTTCTGTCAAGGAGCCATAATTCAAAGGGAATCTCTGCGTACGAGGGAGACGGGCAAAGATCTTAAGGCTGCGTACCAAGGCAAGTAATCCAAATCCACGAAGGCAAACCAAAAGCTGAAATCACGATGGCCCCTAAAAAGTCACAAGGCGCACCTGCAAGAGGATCATCTCCTAATATTCATGTGGATATGTCATCGAGCCCACAAGTCCAGGTTTTCTTCCTATTTTTTATTTACGTAGAAGTAATGCAGTTATGCATGGTTATTTCATGAAATTAGGATGCACTTATGCTTGTCAAATCCACCTAGCTAAATGCGATTGAAATAAATTGGCTGGTTGTAATTTACTTAAAGTAATTTACGATACAAAGTTGGTCATTTGTATTTTCAATGGAATGAACGAAAAAGAACATAAGATGTCTATGCATTTTAGTACCTTATTAGCAAGTTGCCTTTTGGTGCATTGCAAAGTGACGAGTCTAGAACAACTAATGACTATCATTACAAAGTCGAAATTATTGTAGTACACCTTTGATTATGCATGGAAAGACTAAATCACATGTCACATTTTTAGACAAATCTTCTTCGTAATGATTCATTAAACAAGTCGTTATCAACCATAGGAAAATTGCAAGGCATGGAAAAAATCACATGTCACATTTTTAGACAAATCTTCTTCGTAATGATTCATTAAACAAGTCGTTATCAACCATAGGAAAATTGCAAGGCATGGAAAAGATTCTAAGGGCTGCATGAAGTAGGTTAACTCTAGCTTCAATTGGCATAAATCTCATTTAACTACGTAGTAGTTAGGAAAGGTTGTATAATGCACATTTATCGTATGAATAATTTCATTCAGAGATGTAGTTAGTGAAAGTTTGCATGGTTCATTTAAGCGTAAAATCTTAAAAGGTTAGTGGCATGAATCGTGAATGCATGTCCTAATAAGATCAATGGAAGTTATGCCAAAATTTAACATGTGCTTTGATCTTAACAAGAAAAGTTAGGGTTTGTAAATCTAATCATACATAGAGGCAATGAATCGTGTGCTTATGAGAATTGTATCGTAATGCAACTAGTTTTCTTCTTTTAGATCAAGACAATATCTTTAGGAATGGTTCGTCCTTGTCGTAAGACAAGTGAACTGGATTACCCAAAACACCTAAACCGCAAAGGATTCACATAGGATGGTTAAATCGATACAATAAATACTCCAAGTGCTAACTAGGGTTTATCATGTGAGGACTTGACCTAGTTTCGCACTTGTTGCCAAGTCGAAACCCTCATACCCAAAGGTCCTGCCCACATTCACAGAATGTAGGGACAATTGGACACACTTGCAAGAAACGATCTAAGGTTTCTACCCTAAGGATCACTCGTTCAAAAGATGAAACTCGGACTGAGTTGGAACCCCTAGGACTAAATATTGTCGGCCTAGTACAATTGGGAATGGGTTGGATAAGAAGATACTCTAAACCATGCTTCTTGTCTAATCATGATTCCGTGACCAGAAGACGTCGTTCGATGGGTGAAATGACCCCACGGAATAGATACGACACTTGTGCAACAAGTTGCAACATCGCATGATCTTGTGGTTCGATCACAAGAGAGTTGCCAATTCCTTGGAATGAGATTGGCATATTCTTGCGCAAGTTTAACTTGCAAGAGGATGAGTAGCCGTCCTCCTACAGCACCTTTCTTGGGGGGAAAAGTTGCTAAGACAAGGGAATTAGATATTTGCTTGAAAGTAAAGGACCAATCAATAATTTGGAGCAACATATTCGCCATGATTTATTGTTAATAAAACCTAAAGTATTGGTTAAGTTGGGTTACTAGGGTACATCCCTAACCCAAGGACAAAAGGGAGAACGGACAAACCCTTGGGGATCTTGCCAAGTCGCAATTTGATCCTAGATCAAATGCTATATGCATTCAGAGAGAAGGATTCACTCCTTAGCAGTTGACCAATTAAATGACCACTGGAAATGATTGTGCTTGTAATAGTTTAGGAGCACTGTTTGCATTGTTTGCCCAAGGAACTAAAAGATGGAAATATATTTAATGCTTCAAGTTGAAGGCCTGAAGGGAGAGGCAGTTTCAGTTACCCCCAACTGTCTGCCTGACCCTAACCAAGGGGGTTGTTAGCTGTGCCAGGAATGTGGACCGAACCCACCGCGTGAGGTCTCTCCGTTGGGCACTACTTGGAGCAAGAGGACGCTTGGGTGCCAAGGGGGCTCTGGCCGTAAATCCCTCGCCTTTCGGGCCCTGCACGAGGCCAACATGACTCGGGATTGGATCTCGAGGCCCGCATACTAGTCTACGGGTGGAATCTTGGATTAGTAATCCCTGTGGATTGCTGGATAGCCTTCGGGCGGATTATGGATAGCCTTTGGGCAGATTATGGATAAGCCTGCGGGCAGGACTTTATGAATGTATTCCAAAGATAAATATGATAACTTGTTGAAAAGGAACTTGTTTGACACTGTTTTTCTATGTTAAGTGCTAAGATTACGTGAAGGAACCGGTGTCTAACGGGCTAATTAAGGAAGCTCCTTGATGCATGTCGAACTAAATGTGGTAGGTAATTAGACAACCAAAGCAACCTTGAGGAAAGTGCGGTGGATGTGGCCATGGGTCTGTCCTACAGATGGGTGGTTCCGGTTGGCCGGGAACTTCTCTCAATCATAATGGACAACAAGGAGATCTTCTCAAAGGAAATGAATAGCAAGGGCACTGACCTAGATTCTAGGTTATAACAATTCCAATTTATGTTGTTTTAGGGGAAACGAAATGGGACTATGCCTTATGGCAAAGAGGTCGAGCCTTGCATCCCTCTCGTTTCCCATTCTCCTTGAACCAAGTGCAGCATGAATCCGCTTTGTCCCTGGCATTTCTGCGTAAAGTAGTTTGCTTGGGGTTCGATGCTAGTTGCCATTTAGGAAATGACCATTAGGGGAAACCCTGATTCAGGTCGGTCCTAAGTGGGAATAGCCAGAATACTTTCGCTACGTGGCAGACGCGGAAAGTCCTAGATCGCAAATCTTGTAACATTCCATGGGAGTGCCGGGCGGAGCTTTCTAGACCTCCTTTCCGATGGACTGCTAAGGCGTGTCGTGACAGAAACAGGTGGACACGTTACAAGGAGGCTGCCATGATTTGGCCCTTCTCATTGAAAAGTTTTACCATGTGATGCCATGATCATTGCTCATTGATGCAGATTATTACCATGTTAGTTTGAGAATTCAAAAATCAGAAGTTGATCCACTCCTAGGTTAAATATTTACTGCCTACTTTTGAGTTGTTTAAGTACTGGTGAGCCACATAACCTATGGCAATCGTTTTTTAAGCTTGTCCCTCTCAGTAATTGGCAAGGAGTCATCATCAAGAATGAGTGTAGACCACCTTTGTAGATCTATCATGCATGGACAGCTTATAGGATGCATTGTCTACAAATAAGTTGGCAGTATAAGAAAAGAAAGATATCCAATGGAAGAAAAATTTGGGGGTTCTCAAAAATTTTATTGCCTCGGAATTTTTCACAAACTGCAAGTTTAAAAATTTGAGCCTGGTGGGACATTAGTCAAGGATCATCATACACTGTAGAGCTCTCTGGACTTCCAGCCTAGTGGAACTTCTTGTTCAAGTCCAAAAGCTTCAGAGAGGTATGTTGTTTCATTGAGCCTTTCTATTTTCCTTTCCATTTAAGTTTAAATATTGTTTAAAAACAAGTTAAGAAGTTTTGTTATTGTCACCCTATTCATTGCCATGAGAACCTGCTGCTATTTGAGTTGTTGCTGGTCATGACACTGCTATTGAAGGTTGTTGAGTACTGCTTCTTACAACCAAGGACCTTTTGCTGTCATCAATTGATGTGCTGTTGTTGCTACCCCTTTGAAGGCTTTCCATATCTATATTTTATAGCCAAATGAATCCAAGATTTATCGGTGTCAAAATTTGGATATGAGAGCTAGGGAACAATTGGTTGCGCAAGCAGTAATTGAAAGGAAAATTGCTTTGCCCAAAATCAAATATCTGAGGCTATAATGCTTTCCTTTTTGTGTCAAGATAGTGGTTTAAATGCCATGGGGTGCTGCTCCATAGCTGCGTGGGTCTTAAGTATGGACTGACAACATGCCAGGCTGCATGAGTTCACATTCTTGATATTTAGCAAGCTTTTGTCCAATTATGCTAATTAAGGGGTTGAGATTTCCCCGACTCTAGCTCTTGTTTGAGTCCAATAAAAGTGGTACACATTAATGTTGCTTGCAACTTACTCGAGCATCTATTTGATATTGATCAGTTTCTATTTGATGTTGACACTTGCAGAACAACTTGTGGACTTAGTATGTCCATGGCAAGGCCAAATGGTCATGTAATAGGAGCAGTAATTGCAAGTCCATTAAGAGTACCAAGTTCAACTCAGGTAGTGATTGGAACTTTTTTTTTCTGATAAATGAAAAACTATTGTTCAAGCTTACTGATAAATGACAGCTCTGTGAGAGCTGCTATAGAACATGGCCATTATGTTTGTCATGGTTCCTTCAATTTTGTGCTATTGTTATTGAGTTGAAATGTTTTAAGGGATTGCCTTGAACATCAAGCGCTTGCAACTGCTAAAGATGTAGCAAAAGGAGTAGCTAAATTACAGCAGAGTATGATGCAATGACTTAAGCTTGATGTAGAAGATAGTATCCTAGAAGGCAAGGCTGTTGATGAAACTGTAGAAATAACGGGTCAAAATCTCCCATGTAGAAATCATGGGATCAGAGCCGTTTGGATCTAATCAATAGCCCATAAGCACTACATGACACTAGAGAGCAGCCTCAAGCACTAGAAAATGCAACACCCACCAGGTGTTGAGAGTCCGAGAGTCTCGAATCTCCCTCTGGAGTTCCTCTTAGGCCTTGCTTTTGCCTTTCTGGCCAGCCATCTGGATGCAGTCCACAGGACCTCCTGTCAGTAAAAGGGGAGTAACTTTTTGTGGAGAACTCGAATTGATGAGATTTTTGGCTCAGGTCAGAGAGAACAAAGTCCTCTTTGAGATGAGCTAATAAGCTTTGTAATAGAAAATTATCAAAATTTTCTGCAATGGAATTACTGTGCATGTCCTAGAGTGGTCTGCACCCTGTCCATAGTGACCCTAGTGCACAAAAATGGGCATAACTTTCAAATCGTAGCTCCGATTGGGGAGGTTTGGAGGGGACAAAGTCCTTTTCGAGGAGACTTATAGGGTTCACTCCAAGATTCAAAACAGAAATTTTTGCAATAGGATATTCTTGACTATCCTATAGTATTGTGACCAAAAACACTGCCTGGCTCTTATTACAAAAGCCTTATATGGATGGAGCATCGTTAGAGAGGCCTGATCAGCAACATAAATAGCATCTTGAGAATATTGAGCATTATCCTAAGCATCATTGCATACCTATCTTATCTGCCATCAATGCATAAGTGAATTCACTACCATGCATCTCTTTTGACTACATGCACTTCAAGTGTTATATATGGATGCCATTTAGCACTGAGGGGGTATCCAAGGGGAATCATTGTATCAGGAAAAATGGAGATCATGGGGAAGTACCTGAACCTGCATACAAGTATTGGGCTCTGGATCACTAGGAGGTGAGCAAAGTTCCCCATGGGTCGGGTTGTGCACCCCTTCAGGGTCTTAACTGATAAGGGAGGGTCATCTCTCTTTTGTCTTACCACCTTGCTTGGCATCGACCTTTTTTCTCAGTCAGAGTATACATGGCAGACATTTTAATTAAGCAATCAGCATGAGATGCATTGGAAAGGAGACATTGGGCCTTTTCATGAGATGCAAGGAATGGACAAGGGTTGGGGTAGGGGTTACCTTGGCAGTCTAGTGACTCATTGGCTACTACTTACCCAATTTACAATGGCTATTGTTCACTTTGAGCCTTATCTTGGGCACAAGACAAAATGGGGGGTTAATGTCAGCCAATAAAATGAATTTTGAGAATTAGACATGATACATGCATGCAGAGGCAATTGAACTACTGAGGCTATGCAATCTTGAATCTCTCTGACAAGGGATTAAGCTCAACAAGTGGCTAAATTTGAGATATTAAGATCAGATTGACATACCTCTTCAATGCTTGGGGAGACCGTTGAATCATAGCCATGATGCCCGCTTGCTCCATCAATCAAGCCCGGTTGGTTCGGGCATTCCCATGGGAGTAGACTTCAACATTGGAATGCTCTTCATGATGATGATGGCTTCCGTGCTTATTCCCGAGCTTGAGCTTCAAAGAGGGAAAGCTTCAAGTGAAGCTTTCATGGCTGCCCACCACAAGGCTCCCATGCAAGTTGAGCTCCATGTCTTCAATCCGAGTAGGGAAGGGAAAAAGGGGTTGAGAGATCTCCTGATGGTTGAGCTCTAGAGGTTGTGGACTGGATCAAGAGCTTGGATTGAGTAGTAATGGGTGCCCACAGACAGTGAGGGTTCAGTCCTTGCCCTAGGAGGCCAAGAGTGCTAGGGGAAGGCCAGGAGCAGGAGCAAGAGGCAGGAAGAAGCCAGGGGCAACATCGCAATTTGCGCTGCAAATTGCAGGCTGCGGCTTGCTGCCTTTAACAAGGATTCCTTTTGAGAAAGGCTGATGGTTGAGCAATCTTGGAGGGTTTGTGTTGGTTGGTAGCCATGGTAGCTTTCAAGAAGGAGAGAGAAGGAGGGCTGAGGCAAAAAGTAATTGGGATTTTTTCCCTCTTCCAACTCCTAGCACTCCAAACTTGACCTAGGACCCCTAAATTTTGCATGAAAAGAAGTGATGACCTGTTATTTTAACCGTTTTACCTCTAGATATGTCTGAGTCTCTAGCAATAGCTCCTACTTGCTCCAAAAATCTGAGATTAACTGCAGTCCTTCTTGCTGTACCTGCACTTGTAAGCTGAGTAACTAGGGTTTTTGGGATTTGAAAAGGAAGAAAGGGAAAAGAAGAAAAGGACCAAATCCTGAAGCTATGATACTACTTGTAATGAATGAAACTGAGAGGAGACAGAAGAAGAGCTGAAGAGAGAGAAAGAGAGCAAGAAGGAAAAAGAAGACTAGAAGAGGAGAGAGAAAGACAGAAAAGAGGAGAGAAGGAAGGAGGAAGCCATGGAAGCTGGAGATGAAGGTGAAGAGTATGTTCTTGATAATAACTCGTTGCCCTAATCTGGGACTCTTACACCTTATATACCCCGGTTAGTGTGACTAGGTGTCTAACCCCTAGTATGTGTGTATCCCGCTTGTTACATAGGAAAAAAAGCTTATATATAAAAATATTATCTATTTAGAAAATTTCTCTTGACATAGGAAAAAAAAGCCTATATAATGACAAATTTTTAACATAATCTATTAGATGTGTATTATGTCTTATTTGAAATTAACTAAACAATCTCTATATAATTTTCTATCTAAAAATTTGCTAGATAATTTTCTACTTAGAAATTCACATAAGTAAGAATATGTAACTAAGAAAAATGTAATATTTTCAAGTTATATAAAAATTAGAATCACGTAAGAATTATCTATATAGGGAAATTACCATATGTAGGGAAACATAGTGGAAATATTTTCCTACTTATGAAATTAAAAAAGGAAATTTTCTATCAATTCCCTAGTTTAAAATACACTCAATTAGGGAAAGTAAATAATAGGGAAAGTGGGACATTTTGTAGTTACAAAAACTAGGGAATCGCATAGGAAATTCCCTACATAGGAAAAAAATCCCCTACCTATTAATTTTCCCTGCATAGGGGATTTTTTTCCTATGTAGGGAATTTCCTATGCGATTCCCTAGTTTCTCTAACTAGGAAATGTTCCACTTTCCCTATTATTTACTTTCCCTACTTGTGTGTATTTATAACTAGGGAATTGGTAGGGAATTTCCTTTTTTTTCCTATGTAGGAATGATTAAAAGTCCCTTGTGACGGAGGTGATACGCCCTTCGATTGCAATGGGAACTCTAGGGATGCCAAATAATGACCAACACTGAGCAGCGACGAGCCATCAAGACATTAGAATACGACCTAACTTATGTCGCTCCAACCTCATATAGGGTTAACCACTATTCGTGACCGACCCCTAGAAGAGCACATCAAAGGACACCATTACCTTGATTGCCTCTCTTGACAGAGGAAGAGTTACATATCACTAGTCGCATTGATTCCAGTGGCATCCTGACAGATGTCCTTACTTACATCATACACATAGGTACCCGACCCTTCGATCTAGACTGCGATGCTTAGATGGAGTACAATCCAAACTTCTATGCTTGGCTCATGTGAAAGTAGACACTCGACCATAAGCTGGCATCCCTGGGCCAGCTAGCTTTCAATCCTAGGAAGGATTCTCCCCAAATCCGGAAGGGGAGGGGATAAGGTAAGGTAGGTGAGTCAAATGGGAACCAATCAAAATTAAGTAGATGCATAAACACGTGAGGAAAAAATACACCGATGTGAAAACCTCAGTCGACATTTAAATGCAGGAAGAAAAGAAACATATTAATTTGTGAGTGAGAAAAAATGTCACAAAAATTTTGAATTAAAGGGTGGAAATTTTTGAAATGAAAGTTTATGTTGGAGCTTAAATGTTTTCATTCAACAAACACAAAGCCTTTCTTTTCAACAAATAACTCTTTCGCAAGCACTAATGAGAATGATGGTTTATGATAGGAACGAAAGATGTCGCATCACGATCGCGCTCATCGACTCCCTTTTACGGAGGAGAAGAGAACGCAGTACGGCATCAGCTTAGAAAACCGTGCTTATAGTCAGCTGAAATTCCGCAGCATTCACAACCTTGAGAAGGTGGTACCTAAGGACCAGGCCGCAAGGAGAGTAGTGGAACAGTGTAACGTGTGTGGAATTTCTATGAACATACGACCCCAACCAAGAAAGCAGAACGGTAACTATGGGAAGAGGGGACAATGCTCAATAGGTGTAGGTGCCATTAAACCAGGCCTTGGTGGAGAAGGCATTGGGGCTGGAACCTAAGGTGGAGAAAAAACACAAGAGAGATGTGTATGCTATATTGAAGATGAAGAGGAAACATGTTTTGACAAGCGAGGGCATCAGCATACAGGATATCCCCGATGCTGAGATCTGCATGTAGTCAAAGTTGGTGCACTCACTTTTCTCCAGCCAACGCTATAACTCCCTCATGCACCGGATCAGTGTACCTGTGCTAGAGAATGTGGCAGCCCCCACCCTGGTTGAGGTGGATTGGAATGGCTACATGCATAAGACAATAGACCAAGCAGCCAAAGCACTAGCCCTGGGCAACAGGCAAGCAGACGGCCTCTAAAAATATGGAGAAGATGAAACCTTCCTCAAAATCCTCCTTCATCAGGTATGGAAGCGTGCTAACGGCCATCATCCAGGAGGCTGTAAAAGAAGCCCAACAAGGAAACGAAGGAGCGAATGAGACCCTAGATAGGTCCCTAACCCACCAAGGGGAAGTGCAATCGAGCGATAGAAAAAAAACCAAGACAGAGAAGGAGGAGCAGGAGGCTCAATCCGGAAGGAAAAAATCAAAGAAGCCCACTGGAAAGGCAGCTCAGAAGAAGAAATAGAATGGGGTAGGAAAAGGAAAAAGAAGATCTAGAGAGAGCCAAAAGGGAATCCCTAAGAGAGGATGCTGAGAGGAAAAAGAAAAAGAAGGAAGAAGCTAAAAAGTTGGCAGAGGAATCAAGGAAAACAGAAAAAGAGAGAGAAAGAAGAGCTATGGAAAAGGAGGCGGAGTTGACGAGACAGGAGGAGGAAGACATGGCCGAAGCAACTCGTCGGTCCATAGAACAACAAAGCCGACTCGATGGCCTAGGGGCTTTAAGCCTGCCAAGGGAAGATGGACCTGGCTCAAGCGCTCAAGTACCCAAAGCCATGCTACCCATGGTCATTGAAGGCAAGGGTAAGGCTCCCACCCATCCCATCTTGCCCCTCCTGGTGCCCACTAACGAAGCAATCACTGTCACCCCAAGCATCACGACCAGCACCAAACAGTTTTGTGGCGTGGATGTAGTATTTTATCAATAAGGAACTAGCACAAGGAAAGAGTGGGGAGACCATAGCCACCGGGCAGAAAAGGCCAACCATAGATGCCGAGTCTAGGCAAGATCCAAAATGCCAAAAGATGGAAGCTTCAACCACCCCAATCCCTACAACTATGGCACCACTAGCAAACCATGATGAAGATATTGATGAATTACTCTCTCAGTTAGACAAGGCAAGGGAGGAAAGAAGGATAGCGGTGACTGAGCTGGAAGCAAAAAAGAAGTCGGTAGCAACCTTCTAGCTCGAAAAGACGAGGCAAATGGCGCAACTAAAAGAAACCCTTGACCTGAAAAGGGAACTAAAACCCAAAGCAGAAAAGAAGCAAAGCTAGTGGCGACATCTCATAGATGAAAATCAAGAGCTAGAGAAAATGCAAGAAGAGTATAAGCTTCTAATCATGCAACACGAGGATCTGGCAGCAAAAATAGGTCGGATCAAATGGGGCATGAAAGAGTTTGCCGTAGGGGAAGAAGGAAGGAAGCAATAAGAGGAACAACACCACCGACAAATGGAAACCATAATCGAATATCTGAGCCTTGAAAGAGAGGAGCAAGAGAGAATGAGGAGGGAATTGAAAGACCAAGAGCAGAGGCTCATGGCCCTGGTGCAAAGACAGGGAGAAGGTATGGAGAAAATGAAAAAGAGAGCTGAAGAGTGGGCAAGCCAAAATGAACGAAGAGTGAAGACCTTGGCGATCGCCTGGCTCCCTTGGAAAAAGAGAAAGTTCTAGTAGACGGCAGAGCAGAGGCATCCCGACTGGGTTTCAATACTCAACAACGAATCTTCTTGAATACCCTGAGATGCCACTCATGTAGAGGAAGGGGAGCCCTTGGAGGCGGTAATGAAGATGCTGAGCATAGCATGCAGAGCTCTGCGAGCAGGGCTACACATGCCCCCCCAACCCATTGTAGTTGGATTGAGCCTTGATGAACAATGTAGGTACTTGTTATCGGCCGGCCTAACCACCTAGGAGATTGATGCTCTGGGGTTTGTAGAAGAGGTACAACAGCAAGAGCGCCCAAGGAGTGAGGTTGAACTACGAATCAACCTAGACAGATTTGAAGAAGAAACGGTCCTACAACCCCCTTCACCCCATTTTGAAGGGCAGGGGCAGTTAGCAGATGCGTCCGCGAAAAGAAAAACCACCCTACGGGAGAAGAGGAGAAAATGGCTGGAAGAAGATAGACAAAGATTGAGGGCTAACCCTATGGCACAACCGTCTGTACCCCTCCCACCGTGCCCAAATGACCTGCCAGCTAGTTTCCACGTGGAGCTCATAATCTGAAAGTGACGACATGAAAAAGAGAAGCAGCCCTTCAACTTCAACTTCCTCATCCCCAATGCCCTGCATAGAGTCCTTTCCCCTAAAATAGTGGACGAGGTGATCAACGTCGAGAGCCGGCTAAGCCAATAGCGGCGGCTGAAAGAAAGAGAAGAATCCCACCCTTTGGGACACTGAGGATATAGAATACTAGCAAAATAAAGTTTTTGAAGTGCCTCGGTCCGTGCTCGGATACGAGTGTCAGTCACTGTGGTGGAGATGCATCTGCGACGACAATGTGTTCACATGGATGGGTTTCTGTAACACTCTCCCTTCTAAGAGAAACAACCCTACCTACATGGCCCACCTCAGTCAGTCAGTCCCGTTTCTAACCCCATAGCCCTTTTTTTCTCCCCACTTCACTCTTAGGATATCCCAAGGGCAAGACACACCTAAGGAGATAACACTCACCTATAGTTAGACTTGTTACCTTAAGCTACACACACCACATCTCTCTTTACACGAACAGGGTTCTCAAGTGTGGGACATCACCCAGGCTTACCTAGAGTTAGATCCAACTCTCTGTTCCAGCAGCACAAGCACCAAGCACTGCACGACGAGATAGGCACTCCCCTTAGGTCAAGCACTTTCTCCTCCCAAGTACAACAAGATGTTGCAAACCACCAACTTTGGAGGCCCCCATCATCCACTCGACACACCTTTAATTCTCCGCCCAAATCATTCTCGAAGCTTTCCAATCGAACGAGTCCCCTAGCCTTGGCCCAGAATCCACCTTTCCACAACAGAGATCTCAATGTGCCATGGGACTGGCACTTTGAGATCTCTGTTGTGGACTGGCACTTTGAGATCCCCCAGCCTTGGCCCAGAATCCACCTTTCCACAACAGAGATCTCAAAGTGCCATGGGACTAGCACTTTGGGGACTGGCACCCGTCTCGAAGGGAGATAATGTTAACCTCAATTCCAGATGGCAAAAAAATGAAGCAAAAAGTGGAAAAGAACAGAAAAAGAGCAAAGGCGCAAATGCGGCCCCTAAAAGCTAAGCTGAGGCAAATCGCAATTTTAAATAGAGGGTGCCTCAAAAAACTCTAAAAAATCTTGTAAAAGAGCGTTAGGCTCCCTCCTGTGCTATTTGTAAAGGAATAGACGGGTGTAGACTTAAGGCATGAGGCAAGAAAAGGGAAATAGGAAAAAGGACCTTGCCACAAAGGCCGGTCATGTAAAAAAGGATGGGAGCCCATGTAATTTTAGGGCTTGTATATAAAGTTCAAAAAAGTGAATGGGAGCTCATTCTTTGGGGTGTGGCTAACAAGAGACCTCTCTTCCTCCTTTCTTCTCCTCTCTTTGCTTGTGTATATGCTCTTGAGAGAGGGAGTGTGAGAGTGTGAGGGAGTGATTGTGTGGGAGTGAGGATCAAGAGGGTGAAGCTTTTCACCATCTCTACTTCTCTTCTTCTCTTCTCTTCTCTTTGCTCATGCGTGCACGGCTATGGTGGATGGAGCTTGATGGAGGAGGCTTGAGGGTGCTTGAGCTAGCATCAAGGATCGTGGAGCTACCGGTGTATGTGAAGGAGAAAGCAACCCATTTTGGCATCGAGGTAAGCTCACTACATTCATAGGTTCAAAGGCGCGTCGGCTATGTGAGAGGTAGCCATTCGAGCTCGCTTAGAACGCTTGAAACAATAAGCGGTCCGTGGGTTTGGCGGTTGAGCGAGAGCTCCCACAGTATTGGACTAACAATGACAGTGACACAAACTGAAAGAGGAAAGCATCATGATATTGTATTCACCAGTATGAAAGTGATAGTCAAGTACAATGCTTTATAGAAGTTGGGTTGTTCCACTCTCCTCACTGTGTATATGGAATTTAGGACAGCTCTTCTTGGAGCATACATCATTTTTCATTTCTCAACAGCTCTGGCCCAAGTTTTTTGTAGTTATAGCTTGATGTATTTTCACATTGTAAAGAGCTTTTATAAGTCCATTGATATTCAAGTATTAAATGGCAACAATAGTACCAAGGGATATGAATATTAAGTAAGGTCCACTCCATTTAAGCATGTTGAATGATCTAAATATGTCTACTCATAGAGTTCTCATATCGTACATTCCAGACCATATGTGAGACCACTCTGATACAAATGATTAGATTTAGGGTTGTAGGAATGCAAGTATGCAACTTGGAAGAAGCTTGAGAGAGCACAACTCAAATTATATTTAGAGGTATCAGAGAATATTTATAAGGCTAAGTATTCTAGAGACATATATAAGGCTCAAGGAAAAAGCCTTCTAAAGAGGGAAAAAGTTCTTTAGTGGTCCTAACTGTGGTCACACACATCACTATCGAAATAAATCAAGAGTGACCATAAAGTGTGGGCACATAAGAGCATTATGTAAAGAGAGAGAGAGAGAGAGAGAGAGAGAGAGAGTGTGTGTGTGTGTGTGTGTGTGTATACTAGAAAGCCTTTTTGCACTCCACCCCATTCCTATGTCTACCTTGTTCAACTTTCCAAATGATTAGAAAGTTTGGCATTCAAAATTCGAATATATTTATTTTGTATATTAGGTGATCCTTTTTTTTCCTTTTGTATTTTTGGTTTTTTTGCCAAAAACAAGTCTATGTAACATTAAAGAATACTTTCTTACAATATGTTTCCTAAGCAAGTAAAATCTTTGGTATAACTATCTTATTCCACTTCCAAACCCCATCAATCTATATATCACTAGAAAGCTCTTGAAGAATAAGATCTAAACATGCAATCTACACAACAAATTGGAGTTTATTTACAAAGAATTTACTGTACCTCTATTTTTAAAGAGAATGTTTTAGTTAAGCTTCCTTATATTAGGGTTATTTTAAGATCTAAAATTTTCCTAATGCTCTCCTTGAATGATAAATTACATTGTCAAGTACTTACCCCCTTTATTGGATATGAAGATACAATAACATATTGATGATTGGCCACTTCCTACCAAGACTCCATCTAAGGAATAGTTCAAAGAGATCATTACTACACAAGATGCTATTATTCTCAAAAAACTAGAGCATTGGAATTAGCTTTTATAAATCTAAAAAGGTATATGAGAATGATCTAATTAGTTCAATTATAATTTGGTTTTTAATTCTAGTATTGAAATATTCAAACAATTTGTTAAGTTGGAAAGCGATTCATTAAGCTTGTATGATTCTAATTTTAAGAATTCTAATGTTTTTCTTATTGTGGTTGATATTTAAGGTGTCTCATTTGTGTATGCATAAGACTATGAAGAGGGAGAGAAGAAAGCAAGAACAAGCAAGTCAAATGCTTTTAGTAAGGGTAGTAGATGAGACATACTATCTTTGGTTAGAGTACTTGTAAATTGTAATCCAAGCCAAGATTTCACATACTTGAGTTTCTCTATCTTGTATGTAAGTCAAACTTTGGTTTTCAAAGCTTTATGTACATATTATAATGGAATGAATACTATTGTTTGGTTATTCTTGTTCTTGTTTCATATTTGCATTGAACATTTGGTTGTATCAAGCTACTTCATTGTGTGTATACTAGCATGCAAGAAGACGTGGAAAAAACTAGGGTTGTAGAATTATGGCTTCAACCCTTGTTTTAAAGTCAGCAGCCCCCAGTGCCGCCCCCGCCCCCCCTCCTTTTTTCGCTTGCAGACATTATATCCATTTGTGCATGGGAAATTATGTTTGTTGCCACATGAAAATTGCAAATGGAGAATGTTTAAATGTTTGTTTAAGCTCACATGAAAATGATCATAAATTAGAGAGAGAGAGAGAGAGAGAGAGAGAGAGAACCTTGAGTCGTCCTTTCAAGGAGGAGCGCCCAATGAACTAGACGGATTAACTTTCATACCCATATGTTGCCAAACTCCATTCTATTAACCAATTTGCTCAGTGCTGACTGACAGAGAAAGAGCCTGAGTGAGAGTAAGAGTGAGTGAGTGAGAGAGAGTGAGTCCATTCTATTAACCAATCTGCTCAGTGTTGACAGACAGACAGAGAGAGTGTGTGTGTGTGTGTGAAAGAGTGAGTGAGAGTGTTGACAGACAGACAGAGAGAGTGTGTGTGTGTGTGTGAGAGTGAGAGTGAGAGTGAGAGTGAGTGAGAGTGTGTGAGTGTCTGAAGTGACTCGTGAGTGTGTGTGTGCGCGCGCGTTTGGAAACAAAAGAGAGAGAAGCTCATCTCAATTTCAACCGTACTAGAAGAGAAGCCAGGTGCGCCCAGTCAACCTCAACCGCCATGTAGTATTGGGCTTGTTTTATTTTCTGAGCAGCTGGTGGAAAGCCGGCGGATCATGAGGTGGGAATTGCATTGCATCCTCAGATATTGTGAGCACTGAGCCAGTCTCCCACCGACCTCGTCAGCAGGGCATTGTAATCCTGCTCATATTCGATGAGCACGCCACTGTTGAGAGAGAAAATGACCGAGTAGGTGTTGACGGAGGTGCTTAGGACTTCGGTCTTGCCATTGGGCGTGTAGCGGGCTTCCACGGTGGTGTAGAAGATGCCGTAGTTGACAGGGTCGGTTGAATTGGGCCTCTGTATCCAGAAACTGGAGAAGAGGGTGAGCTGCTCCTCTTGGCTGTTGCTGCCGGACAGCCTCTGCGACAGGCTCTGCACAGACTCCTCCGCTCGCGCGATGTCTTCGTCACCCGCCCCCACCGCCCGCAGCCCTTCTGTTACGATGCTTACCAGGTCGCGCACGAACTGGCTATGATTGTCGGAATCATGAACGGCCTCCTGCTGCCTGTAAAACGTCATCAGCCAGTGCGGCGCAATGAAGTCGTTGAGGTACGCGCGGAACTTATCGAGGACCACCCCCTCGTCCAACGCCATATCGGCGGTGAACCCGCTTAGCTCCTGAGAGGCGCTGGCTATGGTGGCGGCAGCTTGGTCGTGAAGGGTGATGTCTGCAAAGATGTTGTAGTCGCTGGGGGAGGACGAGGCTGGCGGAAAGCTGAGGTCTACGCCAGCCCCTGAAGCAACGGCGGACGTGCGCACGTCGTTCCTGGGGCTTATCTGCACCGACCGGGGAGTGACGCCGAGGCGCCCGGTCGAGTGAGCCGCCGCTTTGCTAGCGACAGCAGGGGCCGGCTGGGCATGGGCTGCAACCCACTCCTTCACTGAAGCAAGGGAGCCGCGTTGGCGGCAGCGATCGACAAAGCCCTGGAACCAGGCTGAGTCCATGACTGACTAGCTGAAGCGAATGTAATTAAGCTGATTGCACTAGACTGGCGCTCAATGCAGGACTAGTAATATGCTTGCAATATTGCATGTGGCGATGAGAAGCTGGTGCGGACCGCAGCCGGCTTTTTATAGCCGGCTGCGGATTGCAAAGGCAGCCACGCCCCCACTACTAGTACCAGTTCACTCACGTGCACCGCCCACTTTGTCCAGGGAAAGAAATTACAATTTACAACCCCAATCACCATTTTAGCTACATAAATGCATTGTTAAGCATCCATTAAACTTAGTTTTTTTAATGCGCTTGCTCAATGCTCATATATTCATAAAGGTCGAAAAGGTGCATCATAATGACGCGGCGAGGCACTGAGCCTTATAACATATCTTTTTATACGTCACCTTATAAGTCCAATGTTTCTCCTTGATCATTCTAAGCATTGACAGCAACTCAAGCTTACATTGATCGATACCATTGTGAGGCTTTCCTCTCTTGGCATTTCTAAAGATCAGATTGTTTGTCTTAGACCATATCAATCGAAGTGCTAGCCCACTGACTAGACTAACAAGCTTCCAAGTGATAGGATTCAAACTTGCATGGCCTCCAAAGAGGATTGTTGTCATCCAAAAATTGCTTGTGAGATTGGCTTGATTGAGCCACCTTCCACATTGGGGTGACATGTAAGTAGTCCTAGAAGAGGTGCTTTTCGATTTCTTTTGCACATCCATAGAAGGGGCACAAGGGCTAGAGCTTTGCATAACAAGGGTGTAGTCATATGGCTCGCGCTTGGGGAAATCCAAAATCAGCATGACCTCACTGACATTGAGCTCTCTTGTCTCATGGCTATTTTGATTACTTACATCAGATGTGGAAGGAATGACCAATGGCTAGGAGCATACAAAATCAATTTACAAAGATGGAGCCTAATGGTCGAGAAGCTCTCCATTAAATGTAGTTATCTACAAGACAAGTACAACTTTAAATGTGATTTAGTCATGATGATAAATGTGGTCCTTCCTACACTAAACTTTGCAGACCTTGTAGAAAAATTCTACATTTGTTGTAAACTTTGGAGTTATTGTAATAAACATATTGACTTGCAAAGTGTGAGAACACAAGCTAATTGACGATCTTGTACAAGGGGCAAGGCAAACTACTCCTTGCCATAACAAGATTGATCCTTGACTTCCAATACAACTTTCAAGCTTGACAGTTGCTAAACTAGACATGTGGATATCCTATGAGAATTGAAATGCACCTCCACTTTTCCAAACATGACCTAGGTACTCTCTTTCAACATACTTTTGTAAACATACTATTGCCATTTCACTATTGCAAAAGCTAGTTGATCAATTCTATTCAAATATATGATAATCAATTTTTGTAATAATAGTATTGGATAGTGAATACTTTGAGGTGAAAACTTATACTTCCAAGATAGGCAAGAAATCATATATTTTCTAAAGCAATACCATGGTCTTGTACTCATCTAAGTAGTCTTCAACATACATCTTATTGTATATTGACATCTAAAAGGACAACTTGATTATTAGGCACTCTCAAGGAAAGGATGTAGAGAAAAAGTAGCATAACAATATATACTATAGTGAACACCATGAGAAGTTATTCTTTTAGGCAATCTAATATATTCAGAAAGTGCACCCAAATAGGAGAGCTTAGTCAATCCATCCTCAAGGATCCAAAGTTGGTGTTGATAATTCAAACAATTCCAACAATGATGCTCTAGTAGGTTAGATTGTTATCCAAATGAGCTTGAATACTCACAATAGTATATGCATGCAATTGTTTCCTTGTGGAAGTAGCACTCTCATTGGTTTTAAGATATATAGGATCGAACAAGTTAATGGTCACTTTACAAAAGTAAATCAAAATGTAAGATCATTCATTCATCTTTCAATTGAGCACCTTATTTTTTATTTTTTCAATCGAAAATCAAAGATGAACTATGATATTTTCTTCAATAAATAACAATGAGTGACTCAATTAGAAGACCTTCGGACTTATTGGAAGACCTTTAGAAAGAGCCTCATATTTGCATGGACTTGTAAAAGAAGTATTAATGTGTTTTACTAGATACAACTTAAGACTAACAACAATGAAGGTGGTCCAACAAGTGATCCATTGCACGTGTGTGACATTGTGAGTATTTAACTTAATTGTCCCATGTACCAAAAGCTTTTGTTGGGACTATACCCATCATCATTAGGTTTTGATCCTTGAGGATGGAGTGATTGAGAACTCTTGGTTAGAGGTTCCTTCTCAAGACATTGGAACACTTATCTAGATAAATTCTCATGGTGCTCACTTTAGTGTGTATCCCTAGACTACTTTTCTAAATCCTTAGGTGACATCCAACATACCTTGACATCCTCAAGCATAAGCTCAATAAGCTTTTCTAAGAAGGCTAACATAGTGTTGATTCCTAACTCATGGTAATTGTTTAATACTCATGTTCACCTTGACTTGTTTAGGAACATCTTCCCCATTCTTACCTCTAAGGAAATTATAAAGGCTATCTTGAGGTGTGCCAATTTTGCACTAGCAACCTAACACAAATTACTTTTGATAGTAGGTAAGCAGCAAGGTGGTAGTGGAGAATGATACTTTTCAAGCAAGTCTTCACAATTTAAAATGAGGCAAGAATAGGGCTCGGGTACGTTACTCATGAATATATGCGTGCATCACGTGGGTTCAAAATAAGGAATTTTTAAAATACCATTTTTATACATTTTTTACATACATGAAGGTGTGATATAAAGAAGTTATTTACAGATTGAATAGAAAAGGGTTATGTTTTATTCACGAAAAATTCACAGATAAGGATATTTATAAATAGGCCTTGAATGCACATGATGTAGAGGATATAGATATAGTAACTTCCCTGAGGAATAGGGAGGATGTTCTTAGACAACTTAGGGATGGGATGTACATCAGACAAGTACCATGAGTAAGGACTCATTACTATAGTCATCTTCAAACCCTTAACCTTTAGAGCTTATGCTTGAGGATATCAAGATAGGGCTCACTTTCTACATTTAATAATCGATAGTTTGCATAATAATGTATTCTTTGTCTAGAATTTGTGATTTAGACATAGAATTCATGTTCTTATTTGGTGATCAACAGGATTTTTATCTGTCTGTTTTCCATTCGTATGTTTGTTGCATGAGATAACTTTAAATCTTTGGATTTTTATACATTAACTTTAATTTTTTTAAGAATTATACAGTGCAAGATATGAAGTTCAAATATGTATATGACTCTATTCCATGTGATATCTATCCCATTACCTGTAATCGATTGCTTTATATTTAGACTATTATTCTTGATTATAAGTAGTGCATGTAGATTCTTATAATTTATAAGCCATGACTGAAGGGTGAAGGGTAAAGCCCAAGTGAGAGCACAAGCAAAAGAAAGCATTGGAGGTGTGAGCCATGGCAGATGGAGCAAGAAAGCAAGAGAGAGAGAGACTCAAGATGTGGGAACTCCAATAACCACATCATACAAGGCCCTATGTAAAAAAGTCATCTTGACAACCATTTGATAGAGGGCCAAATGTAGCTGTGCAACCAAAGCCAAAGCCAAGAGTAGGGAAATCATCTTGACTACAAGAGAGAAGACTTCATCAAAGCCAACACCATGCTCACACTTAAAATCCTTAAGCAACCAATTTGGTTGTATAGGTGGGCTTGCACTACAAGGGAATGATGGGTATAGCGACGATCGTTTCCGATGCAAATTAGCAACGTTGCTATTTATGTCGCAAATACGATGCAAATAGCGGCACCACTCTGAGAAAAAAAGCGGTGAAAACCCAAGCGCAGCATTTTTCCGCAAAGAGTTTGAGAGCTAGCGAAAGAGATCGTGGCTTTAGGAAGGAGAGGGAGAGGGAGAGGAAGAGAGAAAGAGAGAAGGAGAGCTTCTCACCGCCACCACCACCATTCGTGAAGAAGAGGGAGAAGTGCACGAAGGAGAAAGAGGGGATGTCGCAAAGAGGAGACGAAGAATCCATCCTCGAGGCTTTGTAGTAAGTACATTGCCTCCTCTTGGTTTATTCTTGTTCTTTCTTCTTTTCTTTTGTTTGTAGGCAGCCTTTTCAGACCTTCCTCCAATCTTGGAGCCTGAGATGGAGGCAATGATCGATGCATTAATATCATGGATGCCGAGGCATCTGATCCACTAAGAGAGGAAGGGTCCATACCATTATGTGATGGGTGCTGAGTATCTCACCTGAAGATGTTCACTACAAGGGACTGGGGCAATAGCGACGCCGATTAGCGACGGCGTTTATCGGCGTCGCTATTGGCGTCGCTATATGCGTCGCTATTTGCGTCGCATTTGCGACGCATATAGCGACGCCGCAGGGAAAAAAAGCGCGGCCGAAACCAGAGCACCGTTTTCATTTTGTTTTCTTCGCCTTTTGAGAGCGAGAGCGAGGGAGAGAGCCAAGGCTTTGTGAAAGAAGAGGAGGAAGAGACTTGTTGCCGCCGCCGCCGCCACCGCCACCGCCACCGTCGTTGTTCGCGAAGGAGAGGAGGAGCCCTCGTTGCAAAGAGAAGCCGCCCACGCTCGCCATATCTCATTGGTGAGTCTCCCTCTCTCTTTCTTTTACTTGTTGAAGGTTTAAATCGTTCTCTTTTGTTTATTTAGGATAGGAAAAGAAAGAGAAGGAGAGGGAGAGGGAGAGGGAGAGAGAGGGAGAGAAAGAGAGGGAGAGGGAGAGAAAGAGAGTGAGAGTGCATTCTCTCTCTCTCTCTCTCCCTTTTGCTTGTTTAATGTTTAAATTACTTTCTTCTTTGCTTGTTTAGGAGAGGAAACGAGAGAGTAAGAGAGAAAGAGAGGGAGAGGGAGAGGGAAAGGGAAAGAAAGAGAAAGAGAAATAGAGGGAGAGGGAGAGGGAGGGGGAGGAAATAGGAGAGGGAGAGAAAGAAAAAGAGAGGGAGAAGGAGGGAGAGTGCATTCTCTCTCTCCCTCCCTCTCCCTTTTGCTTGTTTAATGTTTGAATCACTTTATTTTTTTCTTGTTTAGGAGAGGAAATGAGAGAGAAAGAGAGTGAGAGGGATAGGAAGGGGAAGGAAATGAGAGAGGGATAGAAAGAGAAAGAGAGGGAGAGTGCATTGTATCTCTCCCTCTCCCTTTTGCTTGGAGGATGTTTAAATCACTTTATTTTTTGCTTGTTTAGGAAATGAGAGAGAAAGAGAGATAGAGAGGGAGAGGGAGAAAAAGAGAGGGAGAGGGAGAGGGAGAGGGAGGGGGAGGGGAAGGAAATGAGAGAGGGAGAGAAAGAGGGAGGGGGAGGGAGAGGGAGCGAGGGAGCGAGGGAGAGGGAGAGGGAGAAAGAGGGAGAAAGAGGGAGAGGGAGGAGGAGGGAGGAAATGAGAGAGGGAGAGAAAGAGAACGAGAGGGTGAGGGAGAGGGTGAGAGAAAGAGAGGGAGAGGGTGAGGGAGAGGGAGAGGGAGAGGGAAGGGAATGAAATTTAAGATAATATACGTATCGATAATGGTATGCAATGTGCTTTGCATACGGCCACGTACTTCATCAAAATTAACCCAAAATTATTGTTATAGAAGTGGAGATCCCTTAAATTGAGTATAGGATAATTTCTCTCAGGTCTTATGACTATGAGTAGAATTGATTGAAATAAATTTTATTACTATAGTTGTAAAATTTCATAGATGGCGCGCATTAATTTTAAAATGGATTACTTATACTCAAAGCCGAGATATAACAAAAAATTATCTACCGGGACAAACAAATCGTTGAGCATGATACAAGGCCGAGATATAACATCGGAAAATCTCTCGACTACTATATACAATGCAAGGTTTATGGTCAACTTGCAAGTTGACGTACATCTCCAAAAAGCTATCCATTTAAGCCTCGTTTGCTGTAATGTAGATAAGATGGCAAACGAAGAAGGTCCTATTGTTCAAGACCGCGAGTCGTATCTTAATCAGCGTGTCCCATGTCCTTGCTCTCAATGCAAAATGGCAATTAGACGAAAACCCCGATTGTCTATAGAACACGTACGACGATTTGGCGAGTTTCAACCTGAGATTATTGATCAGGCGATTGCAGATTTTCAGCAAACGGTATTTTCAAGTTAGCATTTTTCATGCATTGTACTCTCAAGCTAATTGAAAACCATACACAATAAGATTGGGTCTTGTTGGCAAATTTTGTGTCCAGGGGGGTGATGTCTCGACCCAAGGGGGAGTGCACCCTTTGCGGCCAATTAGAAGAGTTCGTGGACGTGAGATGGATGGATGGCAGGAGCCAATAGACCACTCGCAAGGCCCATCTATATCGTCAATGCCAGAGGAGACAGACAACCTTCCCGACTTGCCTACAATCTTGGAGCCTGAGATGGAGGCAATGATCGATGCATTGATTCCCATGGATGTTGAGACATCTGACCCGCTTAGAGAGGAAGCATCCATACCATTATATGATGGGTGCCGAGTATCTCGGTTGAAGACATTGCTTGCACTCTTAAGTGTGCAAGCGAAATACGGTTGGAGCGATACGAGTGTGACTGAGTTATTCAGGTACCTTGCATACAGACTTCATTGTTTTTTTTTTAAACAGTATTATTGTAAATATGGATGGATTTTTCAAGGTGTTTTATGATGTTTTCAGGTTATTGAAATATCATATATTGCCACCTGCAAACACCATGCCTGAGTCTCGTGATGATGCACGACATGTTTTACGGAAGCTTGGCATGGACTACAATAACATCCATGCATGTATCAACGACTGCATATTGTTTCGAGATGAATACGAGACTATGGAGACATGTCCAAAGTGTGGTGCTCACAGGTATCGACAGGACTTGCAAGGGCAGACCATCCCTCAAAAAGTCCTCAGACACTTTCCGCTCATCCCCCGCATAAACCACATGTTTCGCACGTCTGCCATGGCAAGCTTGACAACGTGGCATGTGCAGAATAGGTCTACGGATGGAGTGCAACGAATATCAGCAGATTCGCGCGCATGGAGCCACATTGACTCTACCTTCCCAGGCTTTGCGCGAGAGCCAAGGAATCTTCGGCTCGGTCTCGCCATGGATGGTGTGAACCCATTCGGTCTGCGCTCGACTTCTTACAGTGTGTGGCCTATAGTGCTTGTCAACTACAACATTCCTCCATGGCTTTCTACGAAGAAAGGACATCTCATCCTTAGCTTGCTCGTCCCGGGCCGCTACAAAGTAAAAAATATGGACGTGTATCTTCGTCCATTAGTCGATGAGCTTAAGATTTTGTGGGAGGAGGGGGTCACGGTGCAAGATATGAGCAGGCGCGATGGTCGGCGGTCAGCCAACATTCGAGCCATTCTCATGTGGACGATGCATGACTTTCCGGGATTGGGAGAGTGCTCAGGTGAGCAGACCTTTGTTCACGCCGGTAATATCTATATTTTATTTCATTCAATCAAGTATTCACTAGGTCGTGGATCGCCTTGCAGGTCTCGTTACCTCAGGTTATCATGCATGTCCATTGTGTGGGCCACAGTTAGACTCCCGAAGGTCACGAACCATGAAGAAGATGGTATATCAAGGACACGCCACTTTCTTGCCGGAGGATCATGAACTCAGGGAAGGTTTTCTTGGACGACCTCCAGCACGTATGAACGCTGCAAGCTGGTACGAGCTGAAAATGGTAAACCCGGAATCACATCCAAATGGAATGCGACGGTTCTCAGTTTTCTACGAGTTGCCATATTGGACCCACTTACAGGTCAACCACTTGTTGGATCCCATGCATATTTTCAAAAATGTGGGCAGCTTGCTATGGGACCACATCACAGGAAAGAGAGACACTATAGGGTCACGAATGGATTTAAAGGAGGTAGGTAAGATGGAGGCGCTTTGGCCGCAGTCGAGTGCTGAAGGGGGAGTGCAGCTTCCTCGCGCTCCCTGGGTTTTGTCTACCAAAGAAGAGCGCATTGTGAAGCAAGTAATCAAGTCTATCCGCACTCCGACGGGTATGATGCGTTCTCTCATGTCCGCATTTTCTAAAGATGACCAAATGTCTGGGCTAAAATCCCATGATTGGCATAAGATATGTCAGGTTTGTGAACAGAATGGATTTTAATAAGCGTGGACATTTTGAAATTTGAAAAGTGACCATTATTCTTAATGCTTTCTCATTTGTGGCAGTTTGTCCTACCGATCGCGATCGCGGGATGCCTAACTCCAGAAATTCGCGGGGCCATTTACAAGCTGTCGACTTTGGTGCAATGGATCTCACAGAAAGAGATTAAGACGTCCTCTATTGAATCCGCAAGGCGGGGAGCAGTTGAGACGGTCTGTCTCTTTGAGAAATACCTGCCCACTAGCATGCTCACGATACAAGTTCACCTTCTTGTGCATCTTGTGGACGAAGTGGAGATTGCCGGACCTGTCCATACGCGATGGATGTTCTTCCTGGAGCGCTTCATGAAAACCCTGAAAGGCTTTGTGCGACAACGAGCTCGTCCGGAAGGTAGCATGGCGGAGGGTTGGTTGGTGTCAGAGGCATTAGTGCATATCTCACAATGGCTACCAACGGTGGAACCAGACAATGAAATGCTATGGACGCTCAAGGACGATGACAGGCTGACTGGAGATGTGGTGGTTGGAAATGGGGTAGAAAAAAGAATGGATGCCTCAATGGAAGAGAAAGTTAATCGCTTTTGTATGTTGCACCATGCCTCCATGGAGACGTGGCTCGCCAAGTACCAGATTGCAAGGCAAGATCGAGAGGAAGCGCGAGCTGAATTCCGACGCAGTACGCGTCACCGACCGATTCGATATCCCGAAGGCATGGAGGAGATGCCGCGGTTTATGTCAACACGATGGTTGCATGGAGCCTTGATCGCAGCATCCAGCGAAGGGGCAGAGGTCTCAATGGAGGAGTGGGAGTTCTCGAGGGGATGTAGTCCAAAGGTAATGAGGGGTTTAGAATGTGTCGTATCTGAATTTGTTTGCTACATGTAATTTGAGTGTTTCAATGTGCAGTACAAAATATATAGTGCAGCGTGGTCGCACGGACGGCATTTTCGGGTGGAGCGTATTGACAAAATGCGCTCCACAATGGACTGTGGTGTCATGGCAAGGTTTGAGCAAGAGAGCCGGCGACGAGCAACGGATCCGAACACGGTTGTGGATGAGATGGAGTATTTTGGGAATTTGCAAAGTATTATTACGGTGGATTACCGTAGCTTCTCCATGATAATATTCGATGTGCAGTGGTTCAAAGTGGTACTTGGAGGAGCTGGCGCAACGGTTCGACGAGGTCCATCTGGATTTCTCGAAATAGATTCCGAAAAAAAATGGATGGATTTGCGCGACACCTTTGTGTTGCCGGCACATTGTGAACAGGTAATCTTCTAGTCATTTGCTTGCTAATTGTAATACGACATGCTTTATGTCACAATGATTTGAAGACGGTTTGTAAGTGTTTGTGAACAGGTAATCTTCTATCCAAATCCCCGACAACCTCGATGGTGGTATGTTATACCTTCAACTCCTAGAGGTGCGAGAGTATACGATCAAAGCGATGTTCCAGGCATAGATGAAGAATATATGCAAATAGAGGGATCGAAATTACAAGGGGTGGAGGCCACCGCAAGCTTGGAGCCCGCATCGGCTAACAATGATGGAAATACAGAAGTCGTAGAATTTTTTGAGAACGAGGCAGACTCGTTCTTTTGTGGTGACATGTCTATCGACCTTCCAGTGTATGCAGAGTTATGTCAGGAGATTAACATGGAACCATAGAATACTTCATTCTTGGAGAATTGTATTACTCAATTCGTTGTTTAGATCTTCCATAAAGGTAGATAAGATATGCATTTTAAGATGGATTTTTCAAAAATGATTTATATTAATGCGCTTTGTATAGTTTCAATTGATTATTCTAACATTATTTTTTATCTCTGCAGGTATCTTTATTTTCAGGATGAGTCGAGGGATGAGCGATGAGGAGTTTCAGGAGATGATGGCACGTATGTCTCCAGATCAGCTCGCGAGATTCAGAGAGATAGCAGATCAGGAGCTGTCTCGTTCTTCGTCAGGGCGCTCTGCTAGATCAGCTTCAGTGCGATCAGATGCTTCAGCTTCGAGCAGACGATCTCGACGCTCGCGACTTGGGCCAGAGGGAGGGACTGCGACTGCAGGAGGATCAGGGGGGTGCTGCTGTGGAGACACGGACGCGGTGTCTCCGTCTCGTCGTTCAGCTAGAGCTCGGTCACCTCCAGGATTTGTCACACCTGTGGGGACGTCCACTCCAGTTACTCCGGCTTTTGCGCAGCCGTCGGCAGATGTCACGCCTTTTGGTGGCACTCCTTTTGGTGGCACCCCCTCTGGTGGCACTCCTTTTGGTGGCACCCCCTCTGGTGGCACCCCTTTCAGTGGCACTCCGGGAGAGGGTACCCCCGTCGGTACACCGGATGTTCAGGGGTCTCCTGGATATGCCCAGGAGCGTGGACGGAGATGGGAGAGGGCCCATACGAGGCACACTCCTAGGGATTATGGATACCTAGTGGATGGCAGGTCAGGAGCTATCATCATGAATGATGAGGGGAGGAGGGTGATAGCTCGCATGAGGGAGTTGTGCCAACAAGTTTTTCGGCACAACGTCCTGGATCATTGGAGGAACATACCGGAGGGGAGCAAGGAGTACATAGTAGCATCCTTGCATGAGGAGTTCCCGGTGCCAGCCGCAGTGGATAGATTCTCTACGGGCTGGATGATGGATTGCATGCGTGCATACATGTCACATAGACGATCCGACGCACGCAAGGCAATCAAGAGTGGGGCTCCAAAGCCCGAGTGGTTAGATGCAGAGGACTGGCGCCGACTGAGGGAGGAGGCTACAAATTCGCCAGGACGTTGGAGTCAGCAGCGGGAGGCGGCGAGGGCACGAATCGAGGCCGGATCGGTACATCATCTTGGGAGTGGCGGCCACAGGACATATTTGGAGGACTTTGTAAGTTTCTCTTTTGTTTTGCTTATTTGTTTTTTTGAGATATTATTTGTACTGACAATCATATTTCTAACAGTTAGCATTTTGTTTTCTTTGCAGCACTCCATTACAAATCGTGATCCGCAAGGCCTTGAGACTCAATATGCAGAGAGGCACGGTCTCAGATCATTGATCGACCGATTGTACAGACGCGGCGGCGCAGTAAGTCTCTCATCTTTCATGTCCGTAGTTACCATGAGATATTTGAATGCATTATTGTATGGTGGATTGATATGTTGTTTCTTTTTCTGCAGAATCCGTTTGATGCTCCTTTGCAGAGGGACGAGCTTTCGGGGGACGACGATTTGTAGCTCGCCCTCGGATCCTTAGCGCTCACATACCTTTAGTTTTTAGTCGCCCGATCTATGTAGACATTTTCTATGTATTAGTGATATTGTTTTATGATTGTACCAATCGCATTTTATGCGATATCATGTATTTATTTCATCTATCAGTTTTATGATTTCAGTATAGATTCTTTTTGTTTGCAAACGCTTTGTATGCAGCAGTGCAGAAACTATTTTGTATGGCTCTCATACAGCACACAGTGCTATATGTGGCAGGGCAGCTTGCTGCCCTGCCACAAAATTTTTTTTTCCTCTGTTACCGTCGCTATTTGCGTCGCAAATTTACTGCAGGCGTCGCTATTGTCGTCGCTATCAGCGTCGCAAATTCTCTGTAACCGTCGCTATTTGCGTCGCTATATGCGTCGCAAATGCGACGCATATAGCGACGCAAATAGCACATTTGCGACGCATATAGCGACGCAAATAGCGACGCAAATAGCGACGATTCCATGGCGTCGTCAATAACGACGCTTTTTGCAACGACGGGGGCAAATTTTGTTGTTTGTATTTTCGTCGCTTTAAACGTCGCTATAAGGTCTATATCTTGTAGTGGTTGCTTATAGTCCTAAGTGTGCATGCAAAATACAAGTGGAGCAACGTGAGTGTGACCGAGTTGTTCATGTACATTCTATGTATGCTCCATTGTTTTTTTGGCACCATTATAAAAAATACTTGTGTTTTTTCAAGGTGTTTTATGATTTTTTTTCAAGTTGCTAAAGTATCATATATTACCACTTGAAAATACCATGACGAGTCTTGTGATGATGCGCGACATGTTTTACGAAAGCTTGGTATGGACTACAACAGTATCCATTCATGTGTCAATGATTGTGTCCTGTTTTGAGGAGAGTATGGGTCTATGGAGACATGTCCAAAGTGTGGTGCTCACAGGTATCAATAGGACTTGCAAGGCCAAACCATCCCTCAGAAAGTTCTTAGACACTTTCCACTTATCCCGCGTATACGTCACATGTTTCGTGTGTCGGGCATGGTGAGCTTGACAACATGGCATGTGCTAAATAGATCCATACATGGAGTCCAATGAATTCACGTGCATGCAACTACATTGGATCTACCTTTCCAAGATTTGTATGAGAGCCAAGGAATCTTCGGCTCGGTCTTGCTATGGATGGTGTGAACCCATTTGGTCTCCGCTCAACTTCTTACAGTACGTGGCTTGTAGTCCTTGATAACTATAACATCCCGACATGGCTTTCTACGAAGAAAAGACACCTTATCCTTAGCTTGCTCATTCTTGGATGCTACAAAGTCAAGAATATGGACGTATATCTTCATCCATTACTTAATGAGCTTAAGTTTTTGTGGGAGGAGGGGAATATCGTGGAAGATATGAGCAAGCACGATGGTTGACGGTCTGTCAATATACGAGCCATTCTCATGCGGACCATGCATGACTTTTTGGGATTCAGGGAGTGCTTAGGTAAGTGGGCTTCTATTCTCATAGTTGGTGATATCTAACATAGCTCGTTCAATTTTTTATTGACTAAATAGGGGTATTGGGACAAGTCTGGTTACCTCAAGTTATCATGCATGTCCATTGTGTGGGCCACAGTATAGACTCCTGAACATAAAGAAGATGGTATATCAAGGACACACTGCTTTCTTATTGCCAAAGGGTCATGAACTAAGGGAAGGTTTTCTTGGATGATCTTCAACAAGAATGAACACCCAAAGTTGGTACGAGTTGAAAATGGTCCACATGGAGTCACATCCAAACGGAATGAGACAGTTCTTGATTTTCTATGAGTTGTTGTATTGGACCCGCTTATCAATCAACCACTTATTGGATCCCATGCATATTTTCAAACATGTGGGTAGCTTACAATGGGACCATATCACAGGAAATAGGGACACTGTAGGGGCACGAATGGATTTGAAGGAGGTAGGCAAGATGGAGATGCTTTGGCCATAGTCAAGCACTGATGGTCGGTTGCAACTACCTCGCGCTCCTTGGGTTTTGTCCACTAAAGAAGAGCGCATTGCAAAGAAAATTATCAGGTCTATCTACACCTAGATGGGTATGATGCGTTCCCTTAGATCTTCTTTTTCTAAAGATGACCAACTATCAGGGCTAAAAACCCATGATTGGCATAAGATATGTCAGGTTTGTACATGCCCCTCGATTGTAAGTGGCTTACGTATTTTGCTATTTAGTGTCTAGTTGGTATTCATAATGCTTCTTTATTTGTGATAGTTTGTATTATTGATCGCAATCGCATGATACCTCACTCCAGAAATATGTAGGACGATTTACAAATTTTTGAATTTAGTACAGTAGATCTCATAGAAGGAGATCAAGACATCCTCTATTGAATTCGCAAGGCAGGGAGCAGTGGAGTTGGCCTATCTGTTTGAGCAATACAGGCCCCCACCAGCATGCTCACGATACAAACCCACCTTCTAGTCCATCTTGTAGATGAAGTAGAGATTCACTACAAGATATAGACCTTATAGCGACGTTTAAAGCGACGAAAATACAAACAACAAAATTTGCCCCCGTCGTCGCAAAAAGCGTCGTTATTGACGACGCCATGGAATCGTCGCTATTTGCGTCGCTATATGCGTCGCTATTTGCGTCGCTATATGCGTCGCATATAGCGACGCAAATAGCGACGGTTACAGAGAATTTGCGACGCTGATAGCGACGACAATAGCGACGCCTGCAGTAAATTTGCGACGCAAATAGCGACGGTAACAGAGGAAAAAAAAATTTTGTGGCAGGGCAGCAAGCTGCCCTGCCACATATAGCAATGTGTGCTGTATGAGAGCCATACAAAATAGTTTCTGCACTGCTGCATACAAAGCGTTTGCAAACAAAAAGAATCTATACTGAAATCATAAAACTGATAGATGAAATAAATACATGATATCGCATAAAATGCGATTGGTACAATCATAAAACAATATCACTAATACATAGAAAATGTCTACATAGATCGGGCGACTAAAAACTAAAGGTATGTGAGCGCTAAGGATCCGAGGGCGAGCTACAAATCGTCGTCCCCCGAAAGCTCGTCCCTCTGCAAAGGAGCATCAAACGGATTCTGCAGAAAAAGAAACAACATATCAATCCACCATACAATAATGCATTCAAATATCTCATGGTAACTACGGACATGAAAGATGAGAGACTTACTGCGCCGCCGCGTCTGTACAATCGGTCGATCAATGATCTGAGACCGTGCCTCTCTGCATATTGAGTCTCAAGGCCTTGCGGATCACGATTTGTAATGGAGTGCTGCAAAGAAAACAAAATGCTAACTGTTAGAAATATGATTGTCAGTACAAATAATATCTCAAAAAAACAAATAAGCAAAACAAAAGAGAAACTTACAAAGTCCTCCAAATATGTCCTGTGGCCGCCACTCCCAAGATGATGTACCGATCCGGCCTCGATTCGTGCCCTCGCCGCCTCCCGCTGCTGACTCCAACGTCCTGGCGAATTTGTAGCCTCCTCCCTCAGTCGGCGCCAGTCCTCTGCATCTAACCACTCGGGCTTTGGAGCCCCACTCTTGATTGCCTTGCGTGCGTCGGATCGTCTATGTGACATGTATGCACGCATGCAATCCATCATCCAGCCCGTAGAGAATCTATCCACTGCGGCTGGCACCGGGAACTCCTCATGCAAGGATGCTACTATGTACTCCTTGCTCCCCTCCGGTATGTTCCTCCAATGATCCAGGACGTTGTGCCGAAAAACTTGTTGGCACAACTCCCTCATGCGAGCTATCACCCTCCTCCCCTCATCATTCATGATGATAGCTCCTGACCTGCCATCCACTAGGTATCCATAATCCCTAGGAGTGTGCCTCGTATGGGCCCTCTCCCATCTCCGTCCACGCTCCTGGGCATATCCAGGAGACCCCTGAACATCCGGTGTACCGACGGGGGTACCCTCTCCCGGAGTGCCACTGAAAGGGGTGCCACCAGAGGGGGTGCCACCAAAAGGAGTGCCACCAGAGGGGGTGCCACCAAAAGGAGTGCCACCAGAGGGGGTGCCACCAAAAGGAGTGCCACCAAAAGGCGTGACATCTGCCGACGGCTGCGCAAAAGCCGGAGTAACTGGAGTGGACGTCCCCACAGGTGTGACAAATCCTGGAGGTGACCGAGCTCTAGCTGAACGACGAGACGGAGACACCGCGTCCGTGTCTCCACAGCAGCACCCCCCTGATCCTCCTGCAGTCGCAGTCCCTCCCTCTGGCCCAAGTCGCGAGCGTCGAGATCGTCTGCTCGAAGCTGAAGCATCTGATCGCACTGAAGCTGATCTAGCAGAGCGCCCTGACGAAGAACGAGACAGCTCCTGATCTGCTATCTCTCTGAATCTCGCGAGCTGATCTGGAGACATACGTGCCATCATCTCCTGAAACTCCTCATCGCTCATCCCTCGACTCATCCTGAAAATAAAGATACCTGCAGAGATAAAAAATAATGTTAGAATAATCAATTGAAACTATACAAAGCGCATTAATATAAATCATTTTTGAAAAATCCATCTTAAAATGCATATCTTATCTACCTTTATGGAAGATCTAAACAACGAATTGAGTAATGCAATTCTCCAAGAATGAAGTATTCTATGGTCCCATGTTAATCTCCTGACATAACTCTGCATACACTGGAAGGTCGATAGACATGTCACCACAAAAGAACGAGTCTGCCTCGTTCTCAAAAAATTCTACGACTTCTGTATTTCCATCATTGTTAGCCGATGCGGGCTCCAAGCTTGCGGTGGCCTCCACCCCTTGTAATTTCGATCCCTCTATTTGCATATATTCTTCATCTATGCCTGGAACATCGCTTTGATCGTATACTCTCGCACCTCTAGGAGTTGAAGGTATAACATACCACCATCGAGGTTGTCGGGGATTTGGATAGAAGATTACCTGTTCACAAACACTTACAAACCGTCTTCAAATCATTGTGACATAAAGCATGTCGTATTACAATTAGCAAGCAAATGACTAGAAGATTACCTGTTCACAATGTGCCGGCAACACAAAGGTGTCGCGCAAATCCATCCATTTTTTTTCGGAATCTATTTCGAGAAATCCAGATGGACCTCGTCGAACCGTTGCGCCAACTCCTCCAAGTACCACTTTGAACCACTGCACATCGAATATTATCATGGAGAAGCTACGGTAATCCACCGTAATAATACTTTGCAAATTCCCAAAATACTCCATCTCATCCACAACCGTGTTCGGATCCGTTGCTCGTCGCCGGCTCTCTTGCTCAAACCTTGCCATGACACCACAGTCCATTGTGGAGCGCATTTTGTCAATACGCTCCACCCGAAAATGCCGTCCGTGCGACCACGCTGCACTATATATTTTGTACTGCACATTGAAACACTCAAATTACATGTAGCAAACAAATTCAGATACGACACATTCTAAACCCCTCATTACCTTTGGACTACATCCCCTCGAGAACTCCCACTCCTCCATTGAGACCTCTGCCCCTTCGCTGGATGCTGCGATCAAGGCTCCATGCAACCATCGTGTTGACATAAACCGCGGCATCTCCTCCATGCCTTCGGGATATCGAATCGGTCGGTGACGCGTACTGCGTCGGAATTCAGCTCGCGCTTCCTCTCGATCTTGCCTTGCAATCTGGTACTTGGCGAGCCACGTCTCCATGGAGGCATGGTGCAACATACAAAAGCGATTAACTTTCTCTTCCATTGAGGCATCCATTCTTTTTTCTACCCCATTTCCAACCACCACATCTCCAGTCAGCCTGTCATCGTCCTTGAGCGTCCATAGCATTTCATTGTCTGGTTCCACCGTTGATAGCCATTGTGAGATATGCACTAATGCCTCTGACACCAACCAACCCTCCGCCATGCTACCTTCCGGACGAGCTCGTTGTCGCACAAAGCCTTTCAGGGTTTTCATGAAGCGCTCCAGGAAGAACATCCATCGCGTATGGACAGGTCCGGCAATCTCCACTTCGTCCACAAGATGCACAAGAAGGTGAACTTGTATCGTGAGCATGCTAGTGGGCAGGTATTTCTCAAAGAGACAGACCGTCTCAACTGCTCCCCGCCTTGCGGATTCAATAGAGGACGTCTTAATCTCTTTCTGTGAGATCCATTGCACCAAAGTCGACAGCTTGTAAATGGCCCCGCGAATTTCTGGAGTTAGGCATCCCGCGATCGCGATCGGTAGGACAAACTGCCACAAATGAGAAAGCATTAAGAATAATGGTCACTTTTCAAATTTCAAAATGTCCACGCTTATTAAAATCCATTCTGTTCACAAACCTGACATATCTTATGCCAATCATGGGATTTTAGCCCAGACATTTGGTCATCTTTAGAAAATGCGGACCTGAGAGAACGCATCATACCCGTCGGAGTGCGGATAGACTTGATTACTTGCTTCACAATGCGCTCTTCTTTGGTAGACAAAACCCAGGGAGCGCGAGGAAGCTGCACTCCCCCTTCAGCACTCGACTGCGGCCAAAGCGCCTCCATCTTACCTACCTCCTTTAAATCCATTCGTGACCCTATAGTGTCTCTCTTTCCTGTGATGTGGTCCCATAGCAAGCTGCCCACATTTTTGAAAATATGCATGGGATCCAACAAGTGGTTGACCTGTAAGTGGGTCCAATATGGCAACTCGTAGAAAACTGAGAACCGTCGCATTCCATTTGGATGTGATTCCGGGTTTACCATTTTCAGCTCGTACCAGCTTGCAGCGTTCATACGTGCTGGAGGTCGTCCAAGAAAACCTTCCCTGAGTTCATGATCCTCCGGCAAGAAAGTGGCGTGTCCTTGATATACCATCTTCTTCATGGTTCGTGACCTTCGGGAGTCTAACTGTGGCCCACACAATGGACATGCATGATAACCTGAGGTAACGAGACCTGCAAGGCGATCCACGACCTAGTGAATACTTGATTGAATGAAATAAAATATAGATATTACCGGCGTGAACAAAGGTCTGCTCACCTGAGCACTCTCCCAATCCCGGAAAGTCATGCATCGTCCACATGAGAATGGCTCGAATGTTGGCTGACCGCCGACCATCGCGCCTGCTCATATCTTGCACCGTGACCCCCTCCTCCCACAAAATCTTAAGCTCATCGACTAATGGACGAAGATACACGTCCATATTTTTTACTTTGTAGCGGCCCGGGACGAGCAAGCTAAGGATGAGATGTCCTTTCTTCGTAGAAAGCCATGGAGGAATGTTGTAGTTGACAAGCACTATAGGCCACACACTGTAAGAAGTCGAGCGCAGACCGAATGGGTTCACACCATCCATGGCGAGACCGAGCCGAAGATTCCTTGGCTCTCGCGCAAAGCCTGGGAAGGTAGAGTCAATGTGGCTCCATGCGCGCGAATCTGCTGATATTCATTGCACTCCATCCGTAGACCTATTCTGCACATGCCACGTTGTCAAGCTTGCCATGGCAGACGTGCGAAACATGTGGTTTATGCGGGGGATGAGCGGAAAGTGTCTGAGGACTTTTTGAGGGATGGTCTGCCCTTGCAAGTCCTGTCGATACCTGTGAGCACCACACTTTGGACATGTCTCCATAGTCTCGTATTCATCTCGAAACAATATGCAGTCGTTGATACATGCATGGATGTTATTGTAGTCCATGCCAAGCTTCCGTAAAACATGTCGTGCATCATCACGAGACTCAGGCATGGTGTTTGCAGGTGGCAATATATGATATTTCAATAACCTGAAAACATCATAAAACACCTTGAAAAATCCATCCATATTTACAATAATATTGTTTTAAAAAAAAACAATGAAGTCTGTATGCAAGGTACCTGAATAACTCAGTCACACTCGTATCGCTCCAACCGTATTTCGCTTGCACACTTAAGAGTGCAAGCAATGTCTTCAACCGAGATACTCGGCACCCATCATATAATGGTATGGATGCTTCCTCTCTAAGCGGGTCAGATGTCTCAACATCCATGGGAATCAATGCATCGATCATTGCCTCCATCTCAGGCTCCAAGATTGTAGGCAAGTCGGGAAGGTTGTCTGTCTCCTCTGGCATTGACGATATAGATGGGCCTTGCGAGTGGTCTATTGGCTCCTGCCATCCATCCATCTCACGTCCACAAACTCTTCTAATTGGCCGCAAAGGGTGCACTCCCCCTTGGGTCGAGACATCACCCCCCTGGACACAAAATTTGCCAACAAGACCCAATCTTATTGTGTATGGTTTTCAATTAGCTTGAGAGTACAATGCATGAAAAATGCTAACTTGAAAATACCGTTTGCTGAAAATCTGCAATCGCCTGATCAATAATCTCAGGTTGAAACTCGCCAAATCGTCGTACGTGTTCTATAGACAATCGGCGTTTTCGTCTAATTGCCAACTTGCATTGAGAGCAAGGACATGGGACACGCTGATTAAGATACGACTCGCGGTCTTGAACAATAGGACCTTCTTCGTTTGCCATCTTATCTACATTACAGCAAACGAGGCTTAAATGGATAGCTTTTTGGAGATGTACGTCAACTTGCAAGTTGACCATAAACCTTGCATTGTATATAGTAGTCGAGAGATTTTCCGATGTTATATCTCGGCCTTGTATCATGCTCAACGATTTGTTTGTCCCGGTAGATAATTTTTTGTTATATCTCGGCTTTGAGTATAAGTAATCCATTTTAAAATTAATGCGCGCCATCTATGAAATTTTACAACTATAGTAATAAAATTTATTTCAATCAATTCTACTCATAGTCATAAGACCTGAGAGAAATTATCCTATACTCAATTTAAGGGATCTCCACTTCTATAACAATAATTTTGGGTTAATTTTGATGAAGTACGTGGCCGTATGCAAAGCACATTGCATACCATTATCGATACGTATATTATCTTAAATTTCATTCCCTTCCCTCTCCCTCTCCCTCTCCCTCACCCTCTCCCTCTCTTTCTCTCACCCTCTCCCTCACCCTCTCGTTCTCTTTCTCTCCCTCTCTCATTTCCTCCCTCCTCCTCCCTCTCCCTCTTTCTCCCTCTTTCTCCCTCTCCCTCTCCCTCGCTCCCTCGCTCCCTCTCCCTCCCCCTCCCTCTTTCTCTCCCTCTCTCATTTCCTTCCCCTCCCCCTCCCTCTCCCTCTCTTTTTCTCCCTCTCCCTCTCTATCTCTCTTTCTCTCTCATTTCCTAAACAAGCAAAAAATAAAGTGATTTAAACATCCTCCAAGCAAAAGGGAGAGGGAGAGATACAATGCACTCTCCCTCTCTTTCTCTTTCTATCCCTCTCTCATTTCCTTCCCCTTCCTATCCCTCTCACTCTCTTTCTCTCTCATTTCTCTCCTAAACAAGAAAAAAATAAAGTGATTCAAACATTAAACAAGCAAAAGGGAGAGGGAGGGAGAGAGAGAATGCACTCTCCCTCCTTCTCCCTCTCTTTTTCTTTCTCTCCCTCTCCTATTTCCTCCCCCTCCCTCTCCCTCTCCCTCTATTTCTCTTTCTCTTTCTTTCCCTTTCCCTCTCCCTCTCCCTCTCTTTCTCTCTTACTCTCTCGTTTCCTCTCCTAAACAAGCAAAGAAGAAAGTAATTTAAACATTAAACAAGCAAAAGGGAGAGAGAGAGAGAGAGAATGCACTCTCACTCTCTTTCTCTCCCTCTCCCTCTCTTTCTCTCCCTCTCTCTCCCTCTCCCTCTCCTTCTCTTTCTTTTCCTATCCTAAATAAACAAAAGAGAACGATTTAAACCTTCAACAAGTAAAAGAAAGAGAGAGGGAGACTCACCAATGAGATATGGCGAGCGTGGGCGGCTTCTCTTTGCAACGAGGGCTCCTCCTCTCCTTCGCGAACAACGACGGTGGCGGTGGCGGTGGCGGCGGCGGCGGCAACAAGTCTCTTCCTCCTCTTCTTTCACAAAGCCTTGGCTCTCTCCCTCGCTCTCGCTCTCAAAAGGCGAAGAAAACAAAATGAAAACGGCGCTCTGGTTTCGGCCGCGCTTTTTTTCCCTGCGGCGTCGCTATATGCGTCGCTATTTGCGTCGCTATTTGCGTTGCAAATGCGACGCAAATAGCGACGCAAATAGCGACGCATATAGCGACGCCAATAGCGACGCCGATAAACGCCGTCACTAATCGGCGTCGCTATTGCCCCAGTCCCTTGTAGTGATTGCATGACCTATCCATACGTGCTGGATGTTTTTCTTGGAGCACTTCATGAAAACTCTGAAAGGCTTTGTGTGACAATGAGCTTGGCTAGAAGGTAGCATGGTTGAAGGTTGATGGCTGAAGATTGGATGGTGTCGAAGGCATTAGTACATATTTCACTGTGGCTACCAATGCATAGATTCACACAACATTATGCTATGGTCCCTGAAGGATGATGATAGGCTTACCGGAGATATGGTGGTTGGAAATGGGATAGAAAAAAGGATGGATGCTATAATGGAGGAGAAAGTGAATCATTTTTGTATGTTGTACCATGCATCCATGGAGACGTGGCTCGCTAAGGTATGAGCAAGCCATGAAAGTTTGGAAAGAAGCATGATCAAAATTTCGATGCAATATGCACCATCGACTGATTTGATATCCTGAGGGCATGGAGGAGATGCCGTGGTTGATGTCTATGCGATGGTTACATGGAGCTTTGATCGCAACTTCTCGCGAAGGGGTGGAAGTCTCTACTGAGAAGTGGGAATTCTCGAGGGGATGTAGTCCAAAGGTGACCACATGTTTTATAAGTTGTTATATCTAGATTTTATATGTGACAACTAATCTAACCATTTCAATCTATAGTACAAAATATACAGTGTGGCTTGGTCGTGCAGGTGATATTTTCGCATCAAGCGCATCGACAAAATGTGCTCCACAATGGATTGTGGTGTCATAGCAAAGTTCGAGGAAGAGAGCCGACAGTAATCCACAGATCCAAACACTGTTATAGATGAGATGGATTATTTTCGAAACTTGCAAAGTGTTATCTTAGTGGATTACTGTAGCTTCTTCATGATCATATTCAATGTGCAGTGGTTCGAAGTGGTATTGGAAGGAGTTGAGGCAACCGTTTGGCGAGGTCCATCTAGATTTCTCAAAATAGATTCCGAGAAAAGATGGACGGATCTGCAGACACATTTGTCTTGTTGGCCTATTGTGAATAGGTGCATGAACTGTTTTTTAAAAAATTTTCACGACACAGATATATCACAAATGTTGAATCTCTCTTATATGTGATTTTGAACATGTAATTTTCTATCCAAACCCCCAACATCATTTTCTGTTTGTGCAAGTAACCTTTTGACAATATTTGAAGAGCAAGATGAGTCGAGGGATGAGCAACGAGGAGTTGGAGGAGATATTCACATCTATATCTTCAGATCACATGGCTCAATTCAGAGATATGGTGGATCAGGAGTTGTCTCCTGGACACCATCAGGCTGTTTCCTTAGATCTACTTTGGCACGCTCTGATGCTTCAGTTTTTAGTAGACGAGGTCGACGCTCCAGAGACTGGGCCCAGATGGAGGGAGTGGTTTTGGGGGCTGAGATGTGGATGTTGTGAGACTGTGAGTGGCTCGAGATACAAGTGCTACTCCTCGCTCTCGTATAAGTTTGAGAGAGGGTGGCTCAAGTGGGTGTTGCGAAGGCATCGATACAGTGTCTCCGTCTTGTCGTTCTGGTGGAGGCGTATCACCTATAGGGTGTTTGTCACACTTGTGGGAACATCTACTCGAGTGACTCTAGCTTTTGCTTAGCTATCCGCTGTAAGTGGCATCCCTATGGGTGCTACTCCAAGAGATACCACCTCGGTGGGTATACCAAATGTACAGGGGTCTCCTGGTTATACCTAGGAGGAGCATGGTTGTAGGTGGGAGAGGACACACCTTAGACATACCCCAGTGGGGTATGGATACCTCATAGATGACAGGACACGAACTATGATCATGAATGATGAGGGGAGGAGGGTGATGTCTCGCATGAGAGAGTTGTGCCAACAAGTTTTTCAACACAACATCTTGGACTACTAGAAGAACATACCCAAGGGGAGCAAGGACTATATAGTAGCATCCTTGCACGAGGAGTTTCCAATACCTACCGCGAGAGAGAGATTTTCCACTAGGTGGATGATGGAGTATATGCGTACATACATATCACACAGACAATTGAACGCATGCAAGGCACTCAAGAGTGGGGCCTTCCAAAGCCCGAGTGGCTAGACGTAGATGACTGGCGGAGACTCAGGGAGATCTTAACACTAATAGTTTGTCAACTTCTGATTTAAGCCATACATTTCAACTTGCACAGAGGAACACATGCCTTGTGTCATACCTTTATTTATAGGTAGATATAGGTGTCAAATTAGAAAATCATGATCATACAAAGGATAGAGTTTACTAGTTACATCAATATTGGTCATGGATGGAGAAGTGGATAAAGATTTGCTAATGAACATTAAACAATAAAATACCAGAAAAAACAAATGTATAAATATATGCTTGTAGAAGGGCTGGCTATTGCTCCAATAGTTGAATTTGGAGTTACCAATCTACTATAGTTAACATCTAGTCCATTTTCATAAAGGAAGAAAATTCCATTTTATAGATATATCTTAAAAGTGTCTTGTATGTGTAACATCATGCTGCCTATGGTAAATGCACCAATGATGTGTCCACAAATATCACCAAAGGATTCCATTTAAGTATATCTATGGTGATATCCAAGGATGTGGCCAAAGTATACCATCTTAGAATGCAATTTGGAAGTTTACATATGTTAGTATTTCCAAGGACTCAATTTGATTGTAAATTCAATGCATCAATAGGGTAGTTTCCCTTAGTGATGTTTATATGACCATTCATGTATAAACAAGTTCAATATAATAATCAAGTCTAGTTTACTAATGATCATGCTAGACAACAAAAAAGTTTAATAGGCCAATCGATAGCACTTTGCATACAGTTGAAGTTTCTAGTGTAAAACTTTCCTATTGAAAATGACAATTCGTAACTATAATTGCATTAGATATTAATTTTTAAGATCAAATTTGGGGAATCACAGTTTAAATTTTGGGTAAATAACTTCGTTTAACCCATGGTTATCTAATTACTTTTCTCTCTAAAAAATGAAGGCTCAAAAACTTTCTTTAGAGCAATGGATCTCTTTCTTTCTCTCTCTCACTCAGTCACACACTCTCTCATATTGGTTGCACGCATTCATTTATTAGATTGAAGGCATGAAAAGTAATAAGGGTATAGTAGAGATAATAAAAGTGTATACCCTTGCAAGTTAGTAAGCTTGGGCGGCCTCATAGTTATAGATCCAACTAAACAACTTATATTTTAATGTAAATATACACTAGTTTTCTAATTAGTTCTCTCAAAAAAGTGAAGGCTCAAAAACTTTGTTACGAGCTCTCTCTCTCTCTCTCTCTCTCATATTGCTTGCATGCATTCTTTAGTCATGAAAAGTAATAAGGATATAATTGAGATAATAAGAGTATGTACCCTTGCAAGTTACTAAGCTTGGGCCTCATTGTCATAGATTTGGGTAAACAACTTATATTTTTATGTAAATATACACTAGCTATCTAATGACTTTTCTCTCAAAAGTGATGGCTTAGAAACTTTATTTCGAGTAATGCTTCTCTCTCTCTCTCTCTCTCTCTCTCTCTCTCCCCTTGCATTCTCTACATGTGTTTACTTCTTAGATTGGAGGCATGAGACTTATACCAATATTGTCATTGTTAGGGCTCAAATTTGAAGGTTGTAATGTCATTCAAAGGAGGGGTAATTCTTCAAAAGAAGGCTAGAAATAAGATTAGCCTTCCATGTACTATGTCATTCGGCTTTCTTTCACATTGAAATTCAAGTCTCAGTATGAACCTTCAAACGAAAAATTTGGGCTATTCGAGGGCTATCATAAGTGTCCTTGAGATTGTACACATCTCAAAATTTACAAATGGGAGTGGATCACACTAAAAAGCTAGCCTTTTTGGAGCATGTGGAGAAAAATAGCCAAAGTTCCTTCCAAGCATTATTGTACCCTTCCAGTCTCTTTTCACGGCAATGAAATTTAAGTTATAATATGGCCCTTCAAACTAAAAACTTAGTCTATCCCAAATCTCCTTGAAATTGTACACATCTTAAGATTTGCAGGTGGTGGAAGGGGACCACACTAAAAAGTTAGGCTTTTTTTAGCACCTGGGGGAAAACAACTAGAGTCTCTTTCAAGCATTGTACCCTTTTAATGTCTTTCATAGTGAAATTCAAGTTCTAGTATTGTACACTTAAAAGCTAGCCTTTTTCAAACACATGTGGAAAATAAGCAAGAGTCCCTTCCAAGCATTGTACTATTCCAATCCATTTTACAGTGAAAGATTCTAATATGGCCCTTCAAACTAAGAACTCAATCTATCCAAAGTATCCCTGCAATTTTATACATCTCAAGGTTTGCATGTGGGAGGGGACCACACTAAAAAAGCTAGGCTTGTTTGGAGCATGTGAGGGAAAACAACCACAATCCTAGTTCATGAAAAATCGAGGTTTAATGTAGAATGAATTGCAAAATTTTGAAAGCTACGTACAAAATTTAAAGTAGAAGGCTTAAAACTTTCAACACCACAAAAATTTTAGTGATAAAATGGAAAAAATATATAATTTGACTGAAAAATCCCTTCAAAATTTTGAGGATCTCTCTCTCATATATTGCTTGCATGCATTCTTTCATTAGTTTGAAGGCATGAAAAGTAATATTGAAATTCAAGTTTCAGTATGACCCTCCAGGCTAAACATTTGGGCTATTCGAGGGCGATCATAAGTGTCCTTGAGATTGTACACATATCAAAATTTGGAAATGGGAGTCGATCACACTAAAAAGCTAGCCTCTTTGGAGCATGTGGAGGAAAACAGCTAAAGTTCCTTGAACCAAGCATTGCACCCTTCCAATCTCTTTCACGGTAAAAATTAAGTTATATTATGGTCCTTCGAGTCAAAAGCTTGGTGTATCCCGAGTGTCCTCGAAATTGTACCCTTCCAAAGATTTGTAGGTGGAAGGGGACAACACTAAAAAGTTAGGCTTTTTTTGAGCATGTGGGGGAAAATGGCTAGAGTCTATTTCAAGAACACTGGGATTGAGGGAAAACAACCACAATCCCAGTGTTCATGAAAATGTGAGGTTTAAAGTAGAAGGAATTGAAGGTCTAAAACTTTCAGCTTTACAAAAGATTTAATTAGAAAAAGGGCAAATACATATAATTCGACTGTAAAATCCCTCCGAAATTTCGAGTGAAAGGTTTGTTGTATATGCAAAAAAAGCCTCGAGCAGGCGGCGTGTCGGGGAAGACTTGCCGCCGGCCACCGAGAGGACATCATGACTCACGAGCTTTTAACAACGAAGGGGCCCACCATCCACGTAGCGACACTTCACAACACGCATGGACACGTCACACACCCGCCTCTAGATAATGTTTTCATGGGAGAGTGATAGGAATAGGATTAACGAATTGCCTGTCTTATGTATTTCCTACACACAAACCGTTTTGCCATCATCATAAGAATAATTTGTTGATTCCAGAAATACTAATTTATGCATGGTTTTTCATCGACCTTTAGTGATCCAGTTAGTCTTGGAAAGGAATACCCATATCATTGCTATATGCAAGCTATTAGCTTCGAGATAGAACCATTGCTAATAGCATTGATATTAGAATTGCTTTATTTTGATGATTTTAGCGATGCTAATAGTGATGGTTGGCTACATGAAAAACAATGATGTTAAGCGTAATAAAAACAATCTGGTCCTAGTCTTTGTTAGCCTTTGTATTAAATCCTAGAGGTTAGGGCTTCCTATATAAAAGGCAGGATCTTGCCATTGCATATATTTGTATGATCATTTGAACATCTCCATCTCGGAGCTCTTGAGGTTACACCTCCCACCACCATTGAGTGAGAGCTCTCATGGCCACCATTGCATGAGATATGTATCATGTAGCCAACATTTCATGTATTTCTCCTTTATTTCTAGCCATATGAAACATATCAATATGATTCATTGCTATGGAATTTTTGGATGTGACATTGTTTATTACAAGTCATTTTTTAGTTGCAAGCATTGGAGATGGGTACACAAGGTATAGATACAGTCATAGTTCGGTCACAAAGCATAGCCTTGACTAGCCAAAGCTTTCATACTCCTAGTTGTGACTATTTTGAAGCATTTGAGAGAGATCCGGATAAAAGTGAGAGGGATGTATTAAATTTGGTAGATCTCATCAAGGTTGAGCCATTTTAAAGACATTTGGGACAAAACAAAGACCACAGGAGTTGGAGACAACTAAAACATCATCTACTTTTTGAAGCAAACTCTTCTTTCTTCTTCTCAAGCTTTCCTATGAAGATTTCATGGCAGATTTGCCTTCATAGCTCTTCTCCTTGCATCTATAATCTTGATGCCTCCATTAGCTTGATTCTACTCACTATTTGGAGGCCATACTCAACCATTTTGAAGAGCTTTCACTCAACATTTAGCTTCAACAAGATTGCGCAAAATGTGTTGTTCCTCCCTAGACATGGTAGCACTCAACTTCTTCACAAAATTCTTATCTACCATCATTGTGCCTTGTTTCTTGCTTGCTAGGACGTATCTTTGGTCATAACGGAGCCTTCTTAAGCCTTCTTTCATGTCATATTCTCATAACTAGGGAACCCCTAATAAGCAAGACAATCAATTGGATGACAAGTTTTGAAGACATTGGTATTACTTCATCATCATAAATCATTGTATTGATTCCCTATATCATGAGGTAAGCAATTGGAGCTCTATGTAAGCATTTTCCTCTTCCTATGAGCCATTCTCTTTAATAGTCTACTCTTTTAAACAAGGTAGCCATTGACACTAGTCTTGTAGCAAAAAAGCCATGTTTGTTGCAATTTGAACCCTCTTTAAAAATTTCAATTTCTTATCAACTAGAAAGATTAAGGAAAAATGATTCTAGGGAACTGTGATGAACACAAGATAGTTGTTGAAAAAAATTTAGAAAGTGTCAAAATGAGCTAGGAAGTATATATTCCTATGTCCACCTTTAAGATCAAATTCATAGAAAATCGGAAACTTTTAGTGCTTCTAATCAAAACCACGTTTTAAAAAAAATTATTAGGCTAAATTTTTCATTGAAAAATACTTTGATATCTATATCATGCATTGCCATTAAGAAAACTACAATTGGATAAAAATTGTCAATTTTTAAAAAAGCTCTAAATAGCATTATTAAGTGTTGACTTGACCAATTTTCATGCACTTTTGAAAATCTTATTTTTGTAAAAAATGAATCTTCGCTTGAAACTCGTTCCAAATCTTTTATTCTACTATCTTGAAATATTGGTGAAGTCCCATCTAATTTTGGTATCATATGTATATGTTATTTTAGATATAGTAAAATAGTACGTCAACCACAAAAGTGGCTTTCTACCACTTTTGTGGCAAATTACAAGACTCATGTTAGATGTGCCTCAATGTCCCACCCTCATAAGGTGTCACCAATGATCCATGGTTCTCTAAGCTCTAAGTTGTAAGGCCCCCATTATGGGGAGAAGGCATGTGTGAGCCTAAACATTTGTTGGTGGGTCCTGACTTGTATGTTAGATGAGGTCTATGTGATTGGATGGCAAGGTGACCTTCATAGATCTAGCCTTTGGGTTAGAGTAGTTATGCTTATAGCAACTCAAGGCATAATGCATCGAGTTGTGGGCTATGGGAGCTATTAGGGGCCCCTGTTTTGGGGACTTGGGAGTATGAAAGTACCCCCTGACTAGGGGGTCTCAAGGGAGCTGGTAGCCCCCCGAACAGGGATCCAGGGAAAATGCCTTCAGCCTGACGGCAAACAAAATTAGAAAGTGTCAAAATGAGCTAGGAAGTATATATTCCTATGTCCACCTTTAAGAACAAATTCATAGAAAATCAAAAACTTTTAGTGCTTCTAATCAAAACCACATCAAAAAAAGGCTAAATTTTTCATCGAAAAATAATTTGATATCTATATCATGCATTGCCATTAAGAAAATTGCAATTGGATAAAAAATGTCATGTTTTTAAAAACCTCTAAATAACATTATTAAGTGTTGACTTGACCAATTTTCATGCACTTTTGAAAATCTTATTTTTGCAAAAAATGAATATTTGCTTGAAACTTGTTCCAAATATTTTATTCTACTAACTTGATGAAGTCCCATCTATTTTTGGTATCATCTGTATATGTTATTTTAGATATAGTAAAATAGTATGTCAACCACTAAAGTGGCTTGCTGCCACTTTTGTGGCAAATTACAAGACTAATGTTAGATGTACCTCAATGTCCCACCCTCATAAGGTGTCACCAATGATTCATGGTGCTCTAAGCTCTAAGCTGTAATGCCCCCGTTATGGGGAGAAGCCATGTGTGAGCCCAAACATTGGTTGGTGGGTCCTGACTTGTATGTTAGATGAGGTCTATGTGATTGGATGAAAAGGTGACCTTCATAGATTTAGCCTTTGGGTTAGAGTAGTTATGCTGGTAGAAACTCAAGGCATAATGCATCGAGTTGTGGGCTCTGGGAACTATCAAGGACCCCTATGTTGGGGACTTGAGACTATGGAAGTACTCCCTAACTAGGGGATCTCAAGGGAGCCAGTAGCCCCCCTAATAGGGATCTCGAGACAATGCCCTCAGCCCGATGGTAAACAAAATATTCATTGATCGACTAGGAAAGGTTTATAATATGGTTGGACAAGTTGACTAGACTATCTTCCTAGGCGATAAAAGAAAGATTCCTCCCAAGCTATCATTAATCTATATCTGTTTGTGGAAAAATCCATCTTTGCATTAGTTTGGTTAGAATTAAAGAAGTTGCCATTCTTATCATATTTGTTGTGTATTCTCTACTCCTTGCTTAGATTCTATATGATGTGTTGTGTAAATTTTACATAGTACTAGAGCGCAGGGGGCTATAAGGAGTAAAGAGTACACGAGAGGCAAGGTCTTTAGCAATGAAGAGGAGCAATGCCATCTAGCATATCAAGTAGTGGTTTTGCTATATCGGCACTTCAAACATGGAGGATTTGTCCACCAACCTTTAGTGAAGGCAAGTTTGGTGGTACAAACTACACTTTATGGAAGTTCAAAATTACAACTATCCTTGATTCTTATGAGCCACAACCACCACCAATCCATCAAACTCAAGTATTATGATTTCTCTAAATGAAAATCTTTTACAGACTTGGAAATGAAGGAACATAAATGCATAATGTGTCCTAGCTACAAGCTATTTTGACATTGATTCAACATACAACCAAGGCATTAGAGGCTTGGAATATGTTCAATTGCTTCCATAACTAATCTTGGCCATGATGTGAGATTTACCAAGATAGGTGTTGAAATTCTCGATAGTGCTATGAAAGTTGTCAAGAAAGGTGAATGAAGAAACAATCTACCATTGATGTGGGACAAGTAAAGTTTGGCATGAAAGATTAAGTCACATTGGATTTACAGTGTTAAAGGGGATGCATAAGCAAGATATGGTTTCTCACCTACCTATTATAACTAATATGAAGGAACCATGTGAAGCTTGTATGACAGGCAAACGACATAGAAAGTCATTTCCACTCCATCTCTCTAAAATTTTCCCTCCCCCTCTCTCTCTCTCTGCCCTCTCTCCCCTATTCTCTCTTAATATTTCTTTTTCCTCTCTCTCTCTCTCTAAATTTTAATTCTCTCTCTCTCTCTCTCTCTCTCTCTCTCTCTCTCTCTCTCTCTCTCTCTCTCTCTCTCTCTCTCTCTCTCTCTCTCTCTCTCTCTCTCTCTCTCTCTCTCTCTCTCTCTCTCTCTCTCTCTCTCTCTCTCTCTCTCTCTCTCTCTCTCTCTCTCTCTCTCTCTCTCTCTCTCTCTCTCTCTCTCTCTGTGTGTGCTAATGCTATTTGATGGGGTTGATCATATATTGGAGGGTTCTTTGCATTATTTCTACCTAGATATACATGCTTCATATTATAAAGCTTATGGGACTCCAAAGATTGACTTTGATTATGTTGCATTTTCTCTTGAAGAGTTGTTATAAGTGATGCTTGTTGGACTTTGAGTTGTGATATCATGATATGTGCTTTTTGTAATTTTATTAGAGAAGGCTCCCTAGGTCTTTTTGACCCTTAATATCTTTAGTGGGTGCTCTAATGAAGAATCTTGTTCATGTGGTACCCTTAAGAGAGATGGAGAGAGATCTCTTTGGATTAAAGAACTAAGACCTATTTTCTTTAATGTGAGTTAAGGGCTTGTATTTATGACTTATCTGGTTTCTATTGAAGACCTTAATAGCTCAAAGAAGAACTTTGAGAGGGATGACAAAAGTACCTTTTGAAATCCTACCATTGAGTTACAAGGCATAGAGGTTAGTGAAGCTTATTAAAGGCACTTGTGTTGGGCCTAGGTTTGATATTTATCTTAGGACTTTGGATTTTGTCACTAGAAACTCTTAGGGATTTTATATATGAACTCAAGTCAATTGAAATAAGTACTCAATCGCTAACCTCTACCAATGCTCCTTTGTCTCTTGACTCTACATTTGAGAGAGGGTTTCCTCTATCAAGCGTGTGTTATCTTTTTTGGTGCTCTCATCGAGGAGAGTTGAGATTGATTTTAGTGCCATTTTTAGAAAAATATTGATGTAATAAGATGGTCAAATTATTTATTGAGTTTTGTGGAACAAATAGGAAGATCCCCAAAGGTTTTTGGAGAAGCCAAAGTTGAGTAACTTGTTTTGCATAGTGTGATGGATCCCTATGACAAGCTCAGATACTTAGGTTCTAGTTGCAAGAAGAGGGGCATGATTGGATTAACAACTATGAGCAACACTTGAGATTGCAAATACCCCCATGAGAATTGGATTATGAGACCACAAGGACTACATTCCTATACATATTCCAAAAAAGGATATTTGAGCTGAGCTTTGGGAAGGGATAGAGACTTGTGAATAAGGAGAATATTAGAGTGTTAAAGAGTTCAAGAGGTTTTGGAAAAAATGGAACTCAATTTTGGGTGAGTGACAATCATCTCCAAGCATCCTAAAGTTGATTTATTTTATCGAGAGATTGAGACCTAAATGGAGAATAAAAGTAGATCTAAAGGGTCCTCGAACTTTTGAGAAAGTGGTGAGGTTGGCCAAATACCAAGAGAGGATGTTTGAGAAAAGAGAATGTTTAGATTGATTGGAGATCTTGTAGTGCACCAAAGGAGAGAATATGCAATAATAAATGAAAATTGACCTTTGTATGGGAGTGAGAGAATTGGTTAGACCTCTAGTGGTTGGAATCTCACTTTTCTTATGCCCAACTATATGAGCTAAGGGGAAAATCCTATTGGAGATAAAGGCACCTCTGCCTAGCCGCACATGTATTACCACACTAATAGTACCTGTGCCTGTATACTATTGGCAACCGGTGCCCATCATCACTGTCACTTAATTCTTTATTCTTTCAATGACATTTGAATAAAGGGAAGGATGGGTCACACATTGTAACTGTTGGAGTTCCCACATTGTGTATATCTCTCTCTCTTGCTCTTGCTCCTTCCACCATAGCTCTTGCTCCCACTCGTACTTCCATTGCTGGGCTCACCTCCCTTCAACTAGTATTAGAGCCTTCTTCTTCATGAGCTCAAACTTGGTCTAACACACTCTCAGCTTCCATTCAAATACCTACAATAATCATCTCTTTGTTGGCAGCCATAACCACTCTGTTGTTCGAGCTTCCTATTGGTTGCATTCTTCTTGGGCACTATTTGAGCCTTCTTGAGCAAGTTGGAGCAACCCCCCCATAGCCTTCACCCTACTAGTGTAGTATCACATTGTGTGGAATAGGTCCTTTTTTTAGTAGTAGCTCATGCTTTTCATCTCCTACAGCATATATTCTTCATTGGGAAACTATACAAGCACTTATACACTTGATTTTGATGCTTGGCATTGATCCTTCCACTCTTGGTATTCAATTTGAGTGCTAAACTTCAGTTTTGGACTATTATAATAGTCTATAGACTGTCATAAAATAGGGCATCACTTATCTTTGATGTCTACACTCATTGTCATTGGTCGGATGGTGCTCGGTTATGCTCGGTTGATGTTTATATATTTCAGGATGCTATGTCATTGCTTGGAGTTGATTTTTGGACTAATTTAACCACATTTACTCTATTTTGGATGACGTTTGGCTGAGGTTTGTTGGCTAGAAATATAAGTCAACACTCTATTTAATGCTTCTATGGTCAACTTTGTTAGTCTTATGATGCCCCGTTATGCTGGGGTGATGTCTACATGTATGGGAATGCTATGTCCATGTTATGGATTGGATTTGGAGAAGATTTTGGTACTGAAATAGCTTGGTTTGATAATGTATTAACTACTGTGTATACAACAAGTTTGAACCTCTTTTAACATGGATTTTATATGCCTATTGCTCTTGGCCATGATTCGGGTGTTCTATATATAATACTGATGTGTACCATTGATGCTACTATATTGGTATATCATATGCCCATGATTTGAGGTGGCTTTGAGCTTGATTTGAGGAGTGATTTACTCAGTTTTGATAGTGAATATATTGCTATAATAATCAGGGTTGAAGCCTATTTGGTCAATGTATGCTCTACCTGTTGGTCATGGGTGCTTCCCGGGTCACTCATATGACTACACAGATGTATACAGAGGTTGGCACATGTCTTGTATTGCTATGGAACACCTTTTCAGATTTGATCGAGCTATGTCTTGGTTGGCATTTTATTGACATTAGTCTACAATGGCATGATTTGTGACGTTCATTATGCATGTGGTCTATGCTTGACCCTTTGGTACATGCTTTGATGCATATATCAGAAATGTATGCTCCTTACAATTTTCTGTGTTTTATTTCCACTTGGAGCTTTAGTTGGGCATTCATTTGCATACTTTGGATCTCTTGGATGCTTATTTGGGTTGTTAGAGATTTAACATTGACTATTACATGATGTACTAGATGTTATAGGTGATTCTTGACCGATCCCTTGCTCTGGATGCTCTGTTGATATACGGTCTTGGCTTCATGATGCCTTATGTATTCACATGCTATCTTTGAGCTTAGTTGCTCAATTGACATCGATCTTTCTGCCAATGGGAGCTTCATGCTATCTCTAGATATTATAGAGCTTGTGGTTTATGTAGTTGAGCTTCTTGGGTAGATGAGACTAGGATCTCTTACATGTCTATGCTCTTGATAGATACTTTTCTACATTGGATTCTTTTGGCTGATTTGATTTGTCTTCTCTTTGAGCATACACCCACCTTTGTCAAGTCCTATCAGTTAGGCATAAACCTAGCTTGGCTTACTCTCTGAGTTCTTCATGCAAGGGCTTGTATCCTTCTACTAACATCGATTGCTCTGACACATTTGGGTGTTTGGCTCATGGTTCTTGGCTACTACAATGTTTGTTACATGCCCACTTTATGAAAGATCTAACCTAGTAGTCATACTTGACTTTGGATCACGGTAGCTCATTGTTTGCTCTCTTTTTCTCACTACTGTGATTTATTACAACAAGCTATTTTATGCGGACTGTGATGTATTTACTGAGCTTAATCATGTCATTTTGATGTACTTTTGGTACTATTTGGTGGAGATCTGGTCATTTTAGCAATTTCTCTTATTTTTAGCTTGTTTGCAGTGGTTTTGGCATGTTTACTGCTAATTACATCAAGTTGTTTTCTGCATAGTCTGCTCTGTTTGACTCATTATGACTAGTCAACTCAAATATATGGCTTTGTTTAACAATGCCAAGTTGGATGGTACCAACTATGGCCATTGGAAGTCTCAAATATGGCAGGTTTTGGTGCAAAAATTCTAGCACTCACGAAGAAACAAAGGTATTAAACACGAGAACATGGATTATGATGATTGGGATGATTTAGATGCACTATGCAAATCCATTATCATTTTATCACTCTCTGAAGAGGTCCACAATAATGTTGTTGAAGAAGAATATCATAGTGCATGTAATCTATGGGAAAAGATTTGAATAACTTTATGCAAAGTAGAGCCCTGCTTCATAGATGTATTAGCTTAAATAGTTGATGGATCTTCACATGAAGAGGAGGGGACCCCATTGCGTGCTCACTTTAGCCAGTTTCAATCTATCATGAAGAATGTGCTTCAATAGGGTATTGAGTTTCAGAATAATCTACATCCTTTGTTTCTTCTTGGCACTCTACCTGAGTCTTGGGATGTATTTTGCACAGCGATCTGCAACAACAAAATTGGTGGGCTGAAATTGAAAGATGTAGAGAGTCCTCTTTTGACTGAAGAAAATAACAAGAAAAACAATGTTGCTTTCCGCAGTTCATATGCTTTATCCGTTAGAGGTGGAAAAAGTGGCAAGAAAGATAATAAGGGTCCTGGGAAGGGCTCTCAGAAGTCCCGGTCTAAGTCACATGGGTGCAGAAAGTCCCATGGACGTAAGTGTGATCTTACATACCATTATTGTGGGAAAGTAGGACACATACAGCTACAGTGTTATAGGATGCATGATGACAAGCACAAAGAAAAGGGGAAAGAAAAAGTGTAGGAGAAATCCAATGATCGCAACATTATACTTGCAAAGTTTAGCATAAAGATTGAGGAGATAAATGGCATGGAGCCTAAGGAGTCCGATGGTGACTACATCTTAGCATCCTCTTCATGTGATGCCTCTCAGCTAACCGAGGCTCAGTCTATGCATACACAGTTTTGGCTCCTGGATTCGGCTCCATCTTTTTATGTGACCCCCTACCATGAGTGAGTGGTTTCATATCTATTGCAGTATATCTAGTACTATGTGCTTAGGTGATGATTGGTCTCTTGCTATTATTGGCATTGGTGATGTCACTCTACAGTTTTCTTTTGGCAGCATTTTTGTTCTGCATAATGTACGTCATGTACTGCCATGAATAAAATCCTTATGTCTGCTAGGTAGCTTGATGATGCAAGTTATCATATATGCTTTGGTGATTCTACATGGAAGATAACTCATGGGAGGCTTGTTCTCGCAAGAGGTACCAAGTCTGGCAGCCTCTACCCCTTGGTTGTATCTAGTACTATTGATGACCATGTTTTATCAGTGGGTTCCATCCCACATGTATCTCTTTGGCATACTCGTCTTGGGTATATGCCACTTTTAAGAGAATAAAAATACTTAGTGCTTTGTAGTATATCCGCCTTTTGACTACTCACATTTTGAGTCGTGTGATCATTGTTTATATGGCATGCAGACAAAGAATTTGCATACAAAGTTTGATATTTCATGCATGGGTGGGCCGTTGGCTCTTGTGAAGTCAAATGTATGTAGACCCATGTCCTGTCAGTCATTAGGGGGTGAGAAGTACTTTGTCACATTTATTGATGATTATGCACGTAAGGTTTGGGCTTATCCCATAAAGCAAAAATCTGATGCTTTGGCCATCTTTCGGCATTGGCTTGCTCTCGCATCTAGGCATAGGCTGAAATGCCTAAGTACTAATAATGAGGGTGAGTACATCTCACGTGCCTTTGAGCAGTTTTGTGACGAGTGGGGTATGAAGCATCAGTTGACCGCCCCTTACACCCTCCCCAGAATGATATGGCTGAGCATAGGAATAGGAGTATCCAGGAGAGGGTATGCAGTATGCTTAGCCAAGAATGGCTACCACAATATTTTTTGGCTGAGGTAGTCTCTACTGCCATGCATCTCATTAACAAGTCAACTTGTATTGGTATTAACTTTCAGGTGAAAGGTGAGAAGGATCGAAGCTTGCACTCGAGAGCTATGGCGGGAGAGCAAGAGCAAGAAAGAGAGAGACAAGAAGTGGGAACTCCAACAGTCACAATGTGTGACTGGGCCTTCCTTTATTCAAACTGTCACTAAAAGAATAAAGAATAAAGTGATGGTGACGGGCGCCTGCCACCTACAGTGTGCATTGGCGGTGATTGTTAGTGTAGTAATACACGAGCGACTAGGCGGAGGTGCCTTTACCCCCAACAACCTCCCACTTAAAGGCGAATCTGCCCTAGTGAGAAGTAAAAAGAGAAAAAAAAAAGACAGTAAAAAATGTACACATGTACAACAGCATGAGAAAAGATGTCATCTCATCCCATGCCCATCAACCTCCTGAGGAAGGCAAAGCGCTCTGTAGAGAGGCTTTTCGTGAGCAGATTTGCAAGATTCTAGTCAGTCGAGATCTTGACAATGTCAATAGACTTGTCCTCAACGATCCCACGTATGAAGTGATACCTCGCCTCAATGTGTTTCGTCTTCGCATGGAAGACTAGATTCTTGGCTAACTGAATAGCACTCATAGAATCTGAATGCAATATAGGGGTAGCATCAATACCAAGGTCAGCACCAAACGACCCAACCAAATGGCCTCCTTGCAAGCCTCACTGGTTGCAACATACTCGGCCTTTGTAGTAGAAAGGGCCGTGCATTTCTGCACCCTGGACATCCAAGAAACAGCACATCTACCATAGGTGAATACATAGCCGGAAGTGGACTTCCTACTATCTGCATATCCTACATAATCAGAGTCAGTGTACCCCACGACTCCTGTATCCTAGCTGCCATTGCATATGCACATATTTGCAGTGCTCTTCAGGTACCTCATGATACCCTTCACAGCATCCCAATGCTTCTTGCCAGGTGTAGCCATATAGTGTGCCACAACACCAACTGCAAAGGCAATATCTGGACAAGTGGCTATCATGGTATACATAAGACTGCCCATTGCGGATGCATAGGGAATCTTGGCCATCTGCTCATCTATCTGCGGACAATCAGCCTGTGATACCTTTACATAAAAAGGTAACGGACAACCAATAGGCTTTACGTCCTTCATACGGAAGCACTCAAGGACTTTATGAATGTGCTCCCTCTGTGACAAGTAGAGGAGTCCCTGATGCCTGTCGCATCTAATACACATACCAAGTATGTGAGAGGCCTATCCCACATCTTTCATCTCAAAGATTTTCTTGAGCTGAGCCTTAAGAGCATCTAACTCATCATGAGATTTCTCTACTATCAGCATATCATCCACATAGAGTACCAAAATCAATAAAGAACCATCACAAGCTTTCTTCGTGTAAAGACATGGATCCATAACACTCTTGCTGTAGCCCTGTGATTTCATAAAGGCATCAAAATTATGATACCACTCCCTAGGTGCCTGCTTCAAGCCATAAATACTTTTCTTCAATTTGCACACTAGGTGCTCCCTGCCAAGTTCTGCAAAGCCCTTAAGCTGCTCCATATAAATCTCATCATGCAAGTCCCCATGTAAGAAAGCCATCTTGACATCCATCTGGTATAAATCCAAGTCAAGATGAGCAACCAAATCCAAGACTAAGCGCAGGGTGGTCATCTTAACCACAGGAGAAAAGACCTCATCAAAGTCCACACCATGCTCTTGCTTAAAACACTTTGCTGCCAATCTAGCCTTGTATGATGGCTTGGGGTGTCCAGGGGTACTTTTCAACTTGTAGACCCACTTGCATGGCAAAGCCTTCTTACCCGTAGACAAGGAAACCAAATCCCAAGTGTCATTCTTATGCAAGGAGTCTATCTCAGACTGCATAGCCCTCTCCCAGGAGTGACTGTCACCCATGCGCATAGCCCCATCATAAGTGAAAAGCACTCCTGCATTTGTAACCAAGACATGATGCATCGAGGGCTGAAATCTATCAGGTGGACGTCTGTCTCTCTAGTAGACCGTCTCATGGTAGGCTCTACTACCTGCCCAGCTGCTTGTCCAACACCCTGACCATGAGCATCTGCTGCAGCTGTAGGCTGTCCAATTGGCTGTGCCGGAGCTCTCGGCTCCTCCTGAAATATGACCTTGTAGATCTCAACAACTCTCTCAGGGTGCCGATGCATCTTGTCTTCATGGAAGACTACATCATGACTGCGGATGACTTTCCATGCCTGCGGATCCCAGAGATGGTAACCCATCTCTCCTGCATCCCCATAACCAAGGAAAATGCATTTGACACTCTTAGGATCCAGCTTACTTCTCTTGTCCCTGGACACATGGCAAAATGCCTCACATCCAAAGACACGGAGATGCACATAAGAGGGAGGTTTTCCAGTCCATATCTCCTTTGCAACCTGGAAATCCAAACCACTAGAGGGTGATCTGTTTATGACATGCACAACTGTACTAACTACCTCAGCCCAAAAGCTCTGTGGTAGGCCTGCATGGCTAAGCATAATGCGTACACGCTCCTGGATGGTTCTATTCATCCGCTCAGCCAAACCAATTTAGGGGGGGTGCAGGGGCCAGTCAACTAACGTTTAATACCCCTCTCATCACATAACTACTCAAAAGCACATGAGACATACTCACCCCCATTATCTGTTCTTAGACATTTTAGCCTATACCCAGACTGGTTCTCAACTAATGCAAGCCATCTCTGAAACACAGCCAAGACATCGGATTTCAGCTTAATGGGATAAGCCCAAACTTTTCGTGAAAAATCATCTATGAAAGTAACAAAATACTTGGCACCACCCATAGACTGACAAGGCATGGGCCCACAGACAGCTGAATGTACCAATGCCAAGGGCTCACTCATGCGTGGCCTACCAAACTTCTTATGCATAGACCTAGTCTGCCTACCATAAAGACAATGCTCACATGAATCAAAACATGCATAATCAAGGGGCGGTAAGTACTGCAAACCATAAAGCATTTTCATTCCCTTCAAAGACATATGGCCCAAAAGGGCATGCCAAAGAGATACATGTGGGATAGAACCCACAGACAAAACATGATCAAGGGAAGAAGCGGATACAATCAAGGGATAGAGGCTGCCAGCCTTTTCACCTCTCGCAATCACAAGTCTGCCATGAGTGATCTTCCATGCAGAGTCTCCAAAAGATACATGATAACCTACGTCATTAAGCTTTCCACCTGACATGAGACTGCGTGTCAAAGTAGGTACATGACGTACATCCTACATAACAAAACTGCTGCTAGAAGGAAGCTGGAGCCTAACATCACTAATGCCCACAATATCAAGAGAGCTGTCATCACCCAAGCGCACAGAACCCGAAACAGTATAGTATGAATGAAACCACTCTCGGCAAGGTGTCACATGAAAGGACGCACCTAAGTCCAAGAGCCAACACTGTGCATACATAGAGTGTATCTCTGTCATCTGCGAAGCACTAGAAGAAGCTGCAAGGATATAATCATCATCATCAACATCCTCAGGTTGCATAACATTGATCTCTTCAATTTTAACACAGGACTTTGCAAGCACTATGCTGCAATCAGAAGACTTATCCTACACTTTGTCTTTCCCCTTATCTTTGCACCTTTCATTGTGAAAAGTGATGTCCTATGAAGTCAAGTTCTTGAGTATAGCATGGAACTGGCTCAAGTGAGTAGACATAGTCACATTCTCCTTCATGTGCAGATCCGTAAGCTCCTTCAGCCAATACATCTGACTCGTTGGACTTTTCTTGTCATAGAGATTCTTGATTTTATCCCACAACTGCCATGCACTCTGTTCTTCCTCAAATACATTGTAATGAACCTGTTCTGTGAGAGATAATACAATAGTGGACTTGCATAACTCATCAAGCTCAAGCCATTCCTCATCTAATATAGTTGCAGGCGGATATCCGCTCCAACCTCAATGGTTTGATCTGCGATTTCTGCACCAACACCTGCCAAATCTGGCTCTTCCAATAAGAGTATTTCATACCATCAAGCTTAGTGATGTTGAAAATAGCATGATCAGTGGACGAACTCACCATAATGCAGGCTAAAAGACTGTAGACAGTTCAAAACTGCTTGTTGTTTACTACAGAAAATGACCAAAAAATCACCAAAATCGAGAGAAAATGGCGAGAAAAGTGTAACCAAAGCTACTTCCCACCAAGTACTAGTGAAAGTGCATCATTTTAGAATATTTCAGCATAAAAAATCCATGTTAGTCTGGAGTTATATGCTTGTTGTAATAAATGACAACAGGGTATTGTGAGAGGCAATTGCTAGCCAAATCACTGCACCAAGTCAAGAAATGATAGACAAGACATGACCAGCCATAAACGGGCATAAATCAGCACCAAAAAGTTATCAAGACCCTGAGAAAACACCCAAACATGTCACGAAAGCATCCGTCAGTCAGTAGGCATACACCCTGGACAATAGGGCAAAGTATACATAACACTGGCAAGACCCTGACACCAGTAGGTGTATGCTCAGAAGAGTGCAAAGCCCAAGCTCAGGTCAAAAGCAACTCCAAGATATCAATGCATGAACCATGCAACATTTAAGTGTAAGAGATCCCAAAGTCTCAAGTATCTACAATATGCTCAAAATAGCATAAACCTCCTGCTCAATGTCAGTCAAGCATACAAGATGCTCCCACTAGCACAAAAGTGGATAAACAAGCTCAACGGCTCAATCAAACCAAGTCAGAGTACCAAAGACAGGTAACCAAGACAATATCTCAATAGCATCCCAAGAGCATGAAGCTACAAAGCAACTATAGGTAGCATCCATGAGCAAGACATACATCCCAATAAATATCTCTGATAACCAAAGTGGCATCCAATACAAAATTCCAGAATAGCAAATGAGAATCCAAGCCAATTTTTCAGAGAGCACTGAAGCTCAACAAGTACATGGTACACTGTGCCAAGACAAATGCATCAAACCGTAGGCGTCGGATAAGCATGTACCCAAAGAGCATGTAATTGTCAAAGCACTGACCACTGTCAAGCATAAACCAATGTCAATAAGTGCGGGCTGAAATAAGATCAAGCTTCCAAAAGCATCCGGATCCAACGACAAGCTCGAAGTCGTCCGTCGATGATCAATACATCATAGTATAACCCAAGACATACATCCGGAACCAATAGGCATATGTCAAAGCATGAAAGATAACTTCAGCCTAAGAGTATTCAACATGCATTTACTGTTATAAACTGAGTATTTCCAGCCCTACAATTAGGCCAAAATCATAGCATTACATGTTATAGCTTCAATCTCCCAATCAATCGACATCAGTAGAAGCATCACATAAGCCATAGACATACAAATACATGCTGTCTCAGACCTGAAATCTATTGCAGAATATTCTGTCATCAAAATTTGGAAAATCCAACATCACCATCACGTCTACAGCGTGCCAAAACTCCAAGTTAGACTCTTACCTTGCCTGAATCGGGTTCCGAATGCCCGAGATATGACAAAAAGAGTGATTTTTGGGCCAACTTTTGAAACAGGCGCAAAAAAAATGTGAGCTGGCTGGGGGATCTGCTGTCCCACGTGTCAACAATGGGGCCCAAATGGGGCACAAATGGGGCCCAAAGAAGGCCTACACCAAGCCTCAGCAAGCCTTGTTAGGCTGGAAGCAAGATCCAGGTGAAGGAAGCTCCAAGAGGTGCGAGCTATGGCTCCCCACAACCTGTGAAAACCCTGCTTACCTAGACCTGTGGACTAAAGTAAAACTCTAAAATAATTAAGCAATACCTCAATGTCAATGTCCTGATAGTGCCTCATTCGGCCGGGAAGAAGCTCGAGAAGCCGGGGAGTGATGGGAGCTCAAGAGAATGAGCTATGGCTGCCAGGAAGGAGACCCAATGCGAGTGGGGAGTTAATGGGAAGCTAAGAATGCCACGAGCCAAGCCAAGAGTTGGGAAGCCGTGCTCTGATACCAGTTGAAAGGTGAGAATGATCGAAGCTTGCACTCGAGAGCTATGGCGGGAGAGCAAGAGCAAGAAAGAGAGAGACAAGAAATGGGAACTCCAACAGTCACAATGTGTGACTGGGCCTTCCTTTATTCAAACTTTCACTAAAAGGATAAAGAATAAAGTGACGGTGACGGGCGCCCGCCACCTATAGTGCGCAGTGGCAGTGACTGTCAGTGTAGTAATACACGGGCGGCTAGGCGAAGGCGCCTTTACCCCCAAATCAGGTTGTAGAGGAGGTATGGACAAGAAATTCTCCCCATATACTTATTTGCATGTCTTTGGATGTGAGGCCTTCTACCATGTTTCCAAGAACAAACACAATAAGCTATAAGCTAGATCCTAAAAGTATGAAATGCATTTTCCCTGGCTATGGAGATGGAGGAGAGATGGGATACTTTCTTCGAGATCCGTAGGCGCAGAAAGTAATCCGCATCCATGATTTTTCGTTCCATGAGGACAAACTCCATATGCAGCTTGAGAAAGTTATTGAGCTATGCATGGTTATCTTTTAGGAGGAGCCCCCTACTCCCACAACGAACTAGATAGTCTATATTATCAGCCAATCTTCATGGCCAAGATGTTAGATAATATGTTGGGTAGGCAACACAGCCTACATCGAGGTGTTCTACTAGAGATAGACAACCTCCTGATCCTTATGAGCCCTCCATAAATTATGTATTGGTTACAAATGCAAGAGAGCCTCTTACATATGATGAAGCTATGTGTAGGGGTGATATTCACTCCTAGGAGAGGGTTATGTAGTTTGAGATTGACTTGTTGCATAAGAATTGTACATGGGATTTGGTTTCCTTGCCTAGTGGTAAGAGGGCTTTGCCTTGTAATACCACATTGGTAACAAAGTATTTTAAGCAGGAGCATGGTGTTGACTTTGATGAGGTCTTGTCTCATGTGGTTAAGATGACTACCCTACGCTTAGTCTTGGCTTTGGCTACACAGCTTTGACTTCAACTTGTATTAGTTGGATGTCAAGACAGCTTTCTTACATGGGGACTTGCATGATGAGATATATATGGAGTAGCCTAAGGGCTTTGCAGAGCCTGGCATATGGATCCATGTTTGTACATGAAGAAAGCCTGTAATAGTTCATTACTGATTTTGGTACTCTATGTGGATGACATGCTTTTAGCAAGAAAATCTCATGATGAGCTAGATACTCTTGAGGCTCAACTCAAGAAGAGCTTTGAGATGAAAGATATGGGACAAGCCTCTTATATACTTGGTATGCACATTATGCGTGACACATTTTGGTACTCTATGTGGATGACATGCTTTTAGCAAGAAAAGCTCATGATGAGCTAGATACTCTTGAAGCTCAGCTCAAGAAGAGCTTTGAGATGAAAGATATGGGACAAGCCTCTTATATACTTGGTATGCGCATTATGCGTGACACATCTTAGAGACTACTCTATTTGTCATAGAAGGAGTATATCCATAAAGTCCTTGAGTACTGTAAAGCCTAAATGGATGTCCATTGCCTTCTCATGTGCATGTATCACAGGCCGATTGTCCATAGACAAATGAGCAGAGGGCTGAGATGGCCAAGATTCCCTATGCATCTGTAGTGGGTGGTCTTATGTATGCCATGATAGCCACTCATCTAGATATTGCATTTTCAATTGGTGTTGTGGCATGTTATATGGCTACACATGGCAAGAGGCATTTGGATGCCACATGAAGGGTATCATGAGGTACGTGAAGGGAACTGTTGATATTTGCATATATTATGGTAGCCAAGATACAAGAGTCGCGGGATATACTAACTCTAACTATGAGGACATGTAGATAGTAGGAAGTCCACTTCTGGCTATGTGTTCACTTTTGCTGCAGGTATTGTTTCATGGATGTCTAGGGTGCACAAATGCACGGCCCTTTCTACTAAGAGGTTGAGTATGTTGTAGCACTGAGGCTTGCAAGAAGGACATTTAGTTGGGTCGTTTGGTTGTTGACCTTGGTTTGCAGACGCTATCCCTACACTGCATTCGGATTCTATGAGTGCTATCCAGTTAGCCAAGGATCTGATCTTCCATGTGGAGACAAAACACATTGAGGTGAGGTATCACTTCATTCATGAGGTCATTAAGGACAGGTTTGTTGACGTTGTCAAGGTCTCAACTGACTAGAATCTTGCAAACTTGCTCACAAAAAAGCTCTCTACAGAGTGCTTTGCCTTCCTTAGGAGGTTGATGGGCATTGGATGAGATGACATCTTTCCTCGTCCTATTGTATCTATGTATATGTTGTACTATCTCTTTTTTTTTTCTTTTCACTCCTCACTGAGGCACATTCACCTTTAAGTGGGAGGTTGTTGGCAGTAAAGGTGCCTCAACCTAGCCGCCCATGTATTATTATAGTAACAGTACTCGTGCATGTAGATTACAGGTGGTAGGTGCCCATCATTGTCACTTCATTCTTTATTCTTTCAGTGACATTTGAATAAAGGGAAGGCTGGTCACACATTGTGACTATTGGAGTTCCCACATTGTGTGTGTGTGTCTCTCTCTCTTGTTCTTGCTTCTTCCACCATAGCTCTTACTCCCACTTGTGCTTCTAGTTCAAGGCTCACCTCCCTTCAAATCCTTCTTATGAGGAGGAAAGTGATGCATGAAAGGGGCATATTCCTAGAGATGCATGCAAGGTTAACATGGAAGGAATAGCCTGATAGTAGTGAAGAGTCTTTGAGTATGAGTTCCTATCCAATGAGTAGTGTAGATTTTGAATGTAAAGATAGTGATCTATCTAGTGACCTTTATATCTTACTAATCAGAATAAGCATTATAACTCAGAGGAAAGGGGTTTTGAGTCCCAAAGACTTAATCTTATAACTCAAAGGAAATGCATTTTTTGGCAGCCCAAAATGAAAATTCTGTACATGGGAATGACAAGGATCATTTTATTGGTTTCTAAGGTAAAGAAGAAAATGCCAAAGACTTAAATATTGGCCAAGATTTGAAACTTGATGTTTCTTACATGACAATGGGAACTAAGGAAGAGGATGTGACCAAATTGACAAATGAGAAGTCCTTTACTGATGAAGAAAAGGCTCAAAGTGATTCACAATATGATCAATTTGTTTTAAGTGACAATGAGAGTAATAAGGAAGAAGAACACAAGAAGAAGAAGAGAGTGAGCTAAGTCAAGGGGGAGGTGGGGGAGTGCTTGGACAGTTTGGAAACTTTCCATGATAGTTTTGATAGTTTGAGAGGATATGAGAGTAGTTCAAATTCTGAGATAGTCATTGAAGAAAATAAGGATATATTTGAGCTTTTCAAAGCAAGAGAGGAAGATAAGTTCAAGAAACATAATCATAGAGCTTGTCACAATGATTGCAATGGTTCAAATGGATCCGAGTTTCAAGGTTTAGATCAAAAGTTATGGTTATTTTATTTTCTATCCAGTGTGTAAGATTTTTTCCATGTGAGTTTCATATGTGTGTGAAAATGCCACATTTTTGCTTTTTTTTTTGGACTTCTTAATCCATGAAAATGCAGATGCTAACTAATTTGAGCTAAACCACTAAAAAAGGAGACACCACTCTATAGGTTTGGGTGAAGCTAGAGGGAATATATCTCTCTTAGCTTTCTCCCTTTCTTCTATAATTGTGTGTAAGCCCTATTCGAATCTGCCAAGCTTTTCTCCACACATGCATGGAAACTCTGCCAAAACCTACTAAGCTTCTCTCCTCTTCTCTATATGTGAGTGGAAACTCTGCCAAAATCCACAAAACTTCTCTCCCCTTCTCCACACATGTGCATAAGTTTTGTTGAAATTTACTGAGCTTTTCTCTCTTCTCCTCTATCACATAGAAGCTTTTTTGAAATCCACCACACTTTTTTCTCTCTTTTCTAAAAACGTGTGAAAACTTTGCTAAGATCCACCTAGCTTTTTTCTCTCATTTTTAACAATTGTGTGGAAGCTGTGTAAAATTTACTCTAAAGATGATCCCTACAAGAAATCTAAATGAAAGGAGGTCATTCAAGAAGGCACTTTTGAGAACTTGAGCAAGATAATCCACTAAAGAATTTATAAGATGGCATCGAGGATGTAGGCCATATGATAACAAGTCATGATAATTGAGTTTCAATTGTTTATTTTATATTTTCTTATCTTTATTGAGTTAAACGTGTTGCTCTAGCTAATTTTTGTAATTGATTGGAAACGATTGTATCCCTTTGTTTGGTATGTCTACTTTATGATTTTGCTTATGAATCAATAAGAGGATTTATTGGATCTATAGGACCAATGAAGCCAGTAGCAGTTAGACTAATCATAAGGCTTAATGAGAATGCCAAAGTTATTTGAGATAAATCGAAAAGGATACTACTTGGCATCTAGGGCCGAGGGTGTATTGTTGCTACATCACCTTAGATAGAGGAGCTTAGAGGGGCTTTGAGCCAACGAATCCCTCAATGACTTATAATAGGGATGTAGAGCTTTGTGATTGTTGTCAGTAATTAGGGATGGATGACCTTGAATACTAGTAAAGCTGTAGAATAACCTTAAGGGGTTGGGAGTCCTTGCAAGGGATTGAGATGGCTTCACGTCAAGCTCCTTGTAGGGATCATAATAAAATATTGAACCTTAATTAAAGGAAAATTCTTTTCATTTTGATTATTTCTGTCTCATGTCTAAATTACATGCAATGAACCTTGTGTAATGTGATAATAAAAGCAAGTTGCATTTATATTTCCTCATAGTTTGGTAGCATATTTTGCTAATTAGATGACTAAAGCAAACCTATTGAGGAAAGTCAGAGGCCTCGATCTTGATAATTGAGAGCCATTGTTGAGGAAAGTGGGAGGCCTCAATCTTGATAAACTGAGAGTCTATAGCTAGGTAGACTTGATCAATTAGGTATCTTTTCTAAACACTTGATAGAGCTACTAGAACATGCCCTACCAATTCGGTAAGATAGTTAACTGGCTTAACACCATTTTAGGGGACTGAAGTGTGATTGAGTACAAGTCCTAATAGCCATGGAAGTCCAAAAGAAAACTCCACTCTCTTTCAACCAAGTGCAATGTTAGCCCACTCTTGCCTTTTATGGTTACAAAGTAAGCCTTCTTATGTGGACATTAGATTACTATTTAGGAGATCTTTGTAGTTTAGGAACCCTTAGGTTGATTCTTTGAGTTGAGGCCTTCACATTTCGTTGTGATGCAGACTCAAAGACTACCCAACTAGCTAAGTCCATATATCCAAATTGGTTCACTATAGAGGGAAAGAAAACGCATTCTTCTGAGGATCCTTGTGGTGCCATTATCATAGTAATGCCAACTTCTAATGGTTTCAATAGTATATGTTGTGAAGAATACTCTGTCTACTAGCTTCCATTGGGTTGGTGATTGGACAAACAAAAGGTTTTCAGTGCATCAAGTGTCCCACGTATCTTGCTGTTGCGCATCTACGAACAGATTCCAACTCTTTTTCTTCTTGTTCGTGTGAACTTCTACTGACCATAACTCTTAAAGATTTCTCATTATTTCTCACTTGATGATGTCTGGATACTCCTCAATAAATCCTAGATCTCCCATGGATGGTCATTCTCTATGTTTCTCCACTTCAGTTTGCTCCCAAGCAACTTGCCACCAAGATGTACATCTATGTTGCTTCAACAAAGAGAGAAAACAGTCCACCACTTCTATCACTGTGGGATGAACTTCTTGTAGAAAGTGGCTTTGACAGTGAGAATTTCCAATTTTTCAGTGGTAGAAGGAACTTTGCAAGCATCCATTGAATTATTCTCCTCTTAACAATGCCATTTCCTTCATTTTTAGCCCCTTTTGATGCTTGTTAATGGCAAAATTCCCTGACTACTGTATACCAAAAACATGGAGCCCCAAAAGGAACACCAAGAAAACGGGGAATCTACTGCAAGAAAATCTATCTTGTTTCATTAACAAACATCTTTTTCATATTTGATGTGACCACAACAAGGAAAAGAATACCAGAAACAAGAAATCTTCATGCAACTTCATAGAAACAATTCTCCCACAGCTTTAACTTGAACAAAATTGATTATGCTTTTCATATTCTTCAAAACAATATTGATGAAGATGAAGCAATAGCCGTACTACTTGCAAGGGTAAATAAGGATCTATATGAGAATCTTGTGTCCACCCTAAGTAATATTCCAAGTGTCTCACTACTGAAAGATATTGAGCACTCACTACTTGATGGAGAAAGAAAAGTTATAAGCAAGGATGCAAAGGGACACACCACCAACAATAGTCTCTTGTACACCAAGGGCACTTATGGAGCAAGAGGCCATGGTCGAGGACTCAATATCAACAGTAAGGATCGAATTATATGTCATTATTGTGGCAAGACTAGCCATATAGCCACAATAGATTCAAAATGATCACCACCAGAACCAATTCATGAATGATGAAGAAGAAGAAGAAGAAGATGCTTTCGCTACCATCAACAACTCTAACAAATCGTTCTAAAGAATTTTTTTCATTGTATCTTTCATATGTTTTTTTTCCCATAGTGGATCTCTATTTTTCCCTTTTAGTGGATTTGCTTTGTAAAAACCCTTGCCAAAGATGTAAAGTTTCAAGCTTTAACTTGACTAGGCTGCTTATGAGCTAGTCTCCTAGGCCATGTCACCATATAGGGGGGGCAAAAGCCAGCAAGTGTAGGGACTCATCATTTGAGAGGGGATGTTGAGAAATGACAAATCATGTATGCTCCAGGAAGAGTTGTCCTGAATCCCATATGCATAGTGAGGAGAGTGGAACAACCCAACTTCTATAAAGCATTGTACTTGATTATCACTTTTATAATGATGAATACAATATCATGATGCTTTCCTCTTTTAGTTAGTGTCACTGTCATTGTCAATCCAATATACAAGATTGTCTTTATGAGTCTGAGCTTCCATCGTGAAACCTAATTCACTTGTGTAATGGTTGTCTACTCGTTGTCCATGTCAGCATGAATTTAGTATTCATCTTCCAACCTCCATTGCTAGTTCGGTTGATTGTGCAGACCCTAAAGCCCTAATCCCCTAAAATTTATATTTAATTATGGCCTTTCACTTTGTACAACAATACTAGGTCACCTTGGCTAAAGTCTCACTACGTGACATACTTGTCAAACCAGCTCTTGCATCATGCCTTTTCACAAATTAATGCATGGGTAGCTAGAAGTTGAGTCTTTGATAGGCATTCTAGCTCAACTAGGAATTCCATCCATGCCACCTTTCCATCCCATCTCTCTTGGATGGCTACCCTCATGCTATGGACAAAGAATTCCACTGGTAGAATGGCTTCAGTGTACAACTTAAAGGGACTCTACCCCACAATCGTTTTATAGCCTATTTGATAGGCCCATAAGGCTGCCATTAGCTTGTTGTCCCAATCACAATGTGAAGCACATACTACCTTCGTTAGGACACTCAATAAGATCTTATTTGTGGATTCAGTCTGGCCACTTGCTTGAGGATAGTAGAGTGAAGATTTACTATGGATGATAAAAAATGTAGACAGGAGGTGGGCATTCACTTTGTTGATGAAGTGTGTGCCTTGGTCACTAACTAGTTCAATGGGACATCCAAATCATGAGATCACCTGCTCCCAAAGGAACTTAGACATGGCCTTAGCATCATTTTCCCTAGTGGCTCGTGCTTTTGCCCACTTAGTGAGGTAGTCTGTGTGGCAAGTATGATATACTTGGCTTGCAAATATTGTGTTGTAGGACTAATTGGACCAATGAAGTCAATCCTCCATTTTTTGAATCCAAGTACAATTTATATACAGATGGGTAGGTGCTAGTCTTCCTCTCTATGCATATGGGATTCCTGTAGCCTGCATGTCTTCAGCCTAAACTACCTCGTACAAAGAGGCCACAATGGGTGTGATTGTAAATCTCAACAATTGGCCCAATGAAGTCAATCCCCCATTTCTTGAATGGTTTCCTTAAGATGATTGGGGTTACCTCCATCCTGACTTTGCAGATGGGGACCTTGGTCCATTTGGCACTCATCACAATGCTTCACAAATCTTACTACATCACGAAAAAGCTTGAGCCACCAGAGTTGAGATTGCAATACCTTGCGTGCTATCGTGTCTTCGCTGAAGTGTCCTCCAGCAATTCCGTTGTGTGCCTCCGCAAGTATATCATCCACCTCATGTTCACACATGCATCATCGTAGCAAGCTAACTTGTCCTAATCTATAGAGACAACTAGCTATTAACTGATAAGGTTGTATTTTGAGGATAAGTCACCTAAGCAGAGCCTTCTTGATAGGTCTTGCAGATAGTCTATGCTCTAACACCTAGACTATGTCATCTATCAAGTATGGCATCAAGTCGGCTCTCAATAAATCCTTCTTACTAGACACGTTAAAAATATGTGCATCTGGCAAATTTTACAATACCCTATCCAGTAGCTTCTCTTGTGGGTAAGCCCTTGTGGGTATGCAGGACATGTGATCAGTCATGTAATGTTGCTTTCCTTTACGTACAACCACGGAGAAGTCAAATTCTAGCAGAACTAGTAGCCACCTAGCTATGCATCCCATAGCGCAAGATTTGTTTACAAGATACAATAGAGCCTAATGGTCTATAAAGAAAGTGAAAGGCATACCTAAAAGATAATACCAAAATTTCTTCATAGTAAACACCATGGTCAAACCTTCCCTCTCAATGGTGGAATAGTTCAACTTAGTGTCCGTGAGTTGTCTACTAGCAAAGCTCACTGGATATCTAGGTTGTGTTCACCAAGCTGACACAAAACAACTCCCACAGCAAACTTCGAGGCATCAATATGTGCATGGAAGGTTATGGTCCAATTTGGGGCTCTTAGGATTGGCATAATTGTCAGATCGTTCTTCAACTCTTTGTATGTGCATTGGCATTCCTCAGTCCATTTGAATACTATAAAAAATTTGTAGAGTGGGCTAGCAATTAGTGCATAGTTCAACACAAATCGCTGATAGTACCCTCTGTATATCCTACGAAGCATTGAACTCCCCTGTAGTTGGTTGGTGGTGGAAGGTCAACAATAACCTTGACTTTTGAGAAGTCAGTGGCAATGTTGTTCTTGGATACCACGTGCCTCAGGATGCATCCATGTTTTACCCAGAACTGGCACTTAAGGGGGTTCAATGAGAGATGATATAATTGGCATCATTCAAAGACTGTGCTAAATTTATTAGAATTTAGAGAGAAAGAGATGGACAAAGGCACAAGCAGGAAGGGTAGCAGACATTCTCCCTTCTCAGTTCATTTCATTAACACACAGTAAAGTCAACTGTGTGTACAACACACATACACAAAGCAAGTAACCTAGTACTGACCATGGTTAAGTCAGTATGACTTAACCTTATTCAACTAAGGAAGAACACTAACAGAAGACTACAAGCTTGAATCGCAACACTCCCCCTCAAGCTCAAGTGGGGTACTTCACTCCAAGTAGCTCTCTGAAATGCACGATTACCCAATGACTTGGTAAAGTTATCTGCAACTTGGTCTTCTGTCATTATAACCGACTACACTAGTCGACTGGCGCTATAACTATGCCAGTTGTAAATAGGTGTAACAACCTGAATATAATAAGTAATGAGTCAATGGCCATGTGAGAGTCATAATGATCACCGACGTGCTAAGTGTAGACATGTAGACCCATCTAACCAGGCAGTCTATCATTAATGTCCGCATGTGTTGAGCTTGTCATCTCAATACCATGGTTCTCTTCTTGGAGGTCATGGGAAAAAGCCACTAGGAGAGCAGTCATGGTTGCATTTGGAGGGGTGCTGACGACCACCATTGAAGAAGCATTAAATGATCCCAACATGCCTAGAGAGGTGATAAACAGGGACCTAAGAGGATACAGCCACCTCCTCGACACAAAATATGATAAGTAAGACATGATTCAATGATGAAGGATGGCAAGAGCAAACACAAGAAGAAGAAGGATTCCAAACCACACTCAACAAAAAGAAACAAAGGGTACAGACATAGAGGGAAAAGAAGACCGAAGAAGAAAAGAGGAGAAGAGTGGAAGATATGCAACAAGTCGAGCTAGAATCCATTAAAAACCAGAAGAAAGAGATGGCCAAGAATGAAGAAGAGCCACAAAAAGATGAGGAAGAGAAGAATAAGGAGAAAATCTCTACAAAAAGGGAAAAGAAAAGGGACAACACCAATAAATAGGGTGAAGAAGAAAAGACTACATTAGAAGAAGAAGATGCATTGGAAATAGCCATGGAGAACTCGAGAAAAGCTAAAATAGAAAGACAACCCAAGGAAAAGAAAGCAAAGGAGGAATGTCATCTGGTTGTATGAACCTCCAATATCAATCAACCAGCCATCAGCTCAAGCAGAGTAGAAAGCATAACTAGTGGATAAGGACACAAGACAATCTAGGGTAAGGAGAAAGAGCTAGCCCATCCCTTATCACCACCACCACAACCTACCAAGCATTTAAAGAAACCACACTACCTATTATCCCATTGCGGTTGCCACCGCTTCCTAGGCTAGAAGGAGGTAGTCAGATCTCAAGTGAAGGTTGACAATGGTGTTGAGAGTGGAAAAAGATTGAATTTTTGACTGATTTTTGTTGTTTTTTAAGACTGAATGATTGATTTTTGATGGATTTAGAGTGATGTATGGTTGTAAGGGAAGTGTTTGAGAGTGTTTTGGATGATATTGATTATGTTTTAGAAGTTCATGATGATTCTCAGTGGAGATATGAGGTTCTGTGATGTTCTGATTGGTTCTGTATAGCTTCTGTTTTGTTCTAATTGTCTTCTGTATGAAGCATGGATTGATGATTGATGAAGATTGAGATCTTTTGAAAGCCTATTGAATAGTTTTTGATAGTTTAGAATGGTTTGAGTATGAGTTATGAGGTTTTGATGACCTTCTGTAGAGCCTCTGTCTCTGCTCTGTCTCTGTACTGTAACTGTACTGTAGCTGTTCTGGTGATGTACTGTGACTATTCTGTAGACCTTCTGTAAGTGTTCTGTAGAAAGTATGTGTGATTTTGGGAAAGTTTTCTAACCTTTGGAAAGGATGAATCTAAGTTCAAAAGAGCTAAAACAAGTGGAAAAAGCACCTGCTGAAGACTGAAGAGAAGACTAAGTGACAGTGATAGTAGTGAGTTGTGAAAAAACATTGTAGTGGCTCTAGTGACTCTTCATATCAGACATACCACTTGGGAGGTGCATCCACGACCTAAGAAGTATTATTGAGGATTATTATGAGAGCATTATAGTGAGGATATGATGTACTATTGATGGAGAGAGAGAGAGAGAGAGAGTTAGAGATAGTCAATTCTATTAGAATAGTGTAACTGTATATGAGAGATTGAGAGAGAGAACTATGAAGACATTGAAGATGAATAATATGTGATTGATTTCCATTCAAAGATGGTGTATTCCTTTGTTTTCTTTGTTCTATTGGTGGATTTTATGAAGATGTTGAAGATTATGATTGATTCTATCAAATCCGTGGGAGAAATCTACTATGATGCTGCGTAAAGAATTGATGTTTTCTTTGTTTTGATGATCAGAAGAATGAAATAAAAGCTTGCTGATGTTACAAGATAGATTTTCTTGCAAGATAATTCCCTTTTTCTTGTAGTAGCTCTGGTGACTCTTCATATCAGACATACCTCTTGGGAGGTGCATCCACAACCTAAGAAGGATTATTGAGGGTTATTATGAGAGCATTGTAGTGAGGATATGATGTACTATTGATGGAGAGAGAGAGAGATAGTCAAAGATAGTCAATTCTATCAAAACAGTGTAACTGTATATGAGAGATTGAGAGAGAGAACTATGAAGACATTGAAGATGAATAATATGTGATTTATTTCCATTCAAAGATGGTGTATTCCTTTGTGTTCTTTGTTCTATTGGTGGATTTTATGAAGATGTTGAAGATTATGATTGATTCTATCAAATCCGTGGGAGAAATCTACTATGATGCTACATGAAGAATTGTTGTTTTCTTTGTTTTGATGATCAGAAGAATGAAATAAAAGCTTGTTGATGCAAGATAGATTTTCTTGCAAGAGAATTCCCTTTTCCTTGTAGAGGCTCTGGTAACTCTTCATATCAGACATACCTCTTGGGAGGTGCATCCACGACCTAAGAAAGATTATTGAGGGTTATTATGAGAGCATTGTAGTGAGGATATGATGTACTATTGATGGAGAGAGAGAGAGAGAGTCAAAGATAGTCAATTCTATCAAAACAGTGTAACTGTATATGAGAGATTGAGAGAGAGAACTATGAAGACATTGAAGATGAATAATATGTGATTGATTTCCATTCAAAGATGGTATATTCCTTTGTGTTCTTTGTTCTATTGGTGGATTTTATGAAGATGTTGAAGATTATGATTGATTCTATCAAATTCGTGGGAGAAATCTACTATGATGCTGCGTGAAGAATTGTTGTTTTCTTTGTTTTGATGATCAGAAGAATGAAATAAAAGCTTGTTGATGTTACAAGATAGATTTTCTTGCAAGAGAATTCCCTTTTCCTTGGTGTTCCTCTTGGGGCTCCATGTTTTTGGTGCGCAGTCAGGGAAACTTGCCATCAACAAGCATCAGAAGAGGCTGAAAATGAAGGAAATGGCATTGCCAAGAAGAGGAGAATTCAATGGAAGTTTGTAAAGTTCCTTCTTCCACTGAAGATTTGGAATTTCTCATTATCAAAGCCACTTTCCACAAGAAGTCCATCCCACAATGGCGGAAACATATCACCATCATGATGCATGCTCTATGTGGTGGACTGTTTCCTCTTCCTGTTGAAGCATCAAAAACTTGCATCTTGGTGGAAAACTGTTTGGGAACAAACTGAAGAGCAGAAACAGAGAGAATGACCATCCATGGAAGATTTGGCATTCATTTAGAAGTTTCCAGACATCATCAAGTGGGAGATTGTGAAGAAGCTTCAGGAGTCTTGGTCTGTGGAGGTTCACGAAGACAAGAAGGAAAAGAGTTGGAATTTGTTCGTGGATGCTCAACAGCAAGATACATGGGATTCTTGGTGCACTGACAATCTTCTATTTGTCCAATTAGCAACCCACTGGAAGTTGGTAGACAGAGTGTTTCTCACAACATACACTGTTGAAACCCTCACAAGCTGGCATTATTATAATGATGCAACAACGATCCTAAGAAGAATGAGTTTTGATACTTTCAGAACAGAATATCTTCCCCTCTATAGTGGTTTGAAAGCTGAATTCAGAGATGTTGAAAAGAAGGAAGTAGAGGAGATGTTGGCCAGAGAATCCCTCAGAGACTAAAGCCCTCTCTGATACGATCCTGTTGAGTCTAGACTAACTGTGGTTGAAGCCAACCCCCTGATGAATGACGCAATAAAGAGGCAAGCGTTGGAACGAGTCCAGAGGCATGTGAGAAGAGAGAAGGCAAAAATCAAAGCTGAGAACGAGCTCACAAAAAAAGCCTCCTTTAACGCCCTAAAAGCACTCTTTACAGAAGTCCCCATGGCGACTTAAGGTCCCCTTCCTAGTCAGATTCGTCCTGGAAATATTGATGACAGGCCAGCAAATGTAGTCCCATTGCCAGTTTTGAAGGGAGAGTACAATGAAGACCCTAATCTTCATGTAGCAGAGTTTATGGTAGCATGTGTGGCTAACAAATGCCAGAACCCCTGAGCATTGGTTAGTAATATTCCCCGCCACTTTCAAGGGTGCGGCATTTCAGTGGTATGAGAGACAAGAAGCAGGAACTTTTGGCACATGGAACGACTTGAAGTTGGCCTTCCTTACTAAATTCAGGCGTAAAGGTTTTGAAGAGCGGATGCGAGAGGAGTTCATGAATTTAAGTCAGTCCTCTGGAGAAGGAGTAGAAGCTTATGTCTCGCGAATGGAATCCATCCTGAAGAGATGGACTAACCATCATTTGGATGAAAGAATCCAGAAAGGAGTGTTTCTCAGGGGCCTACAACCAGAAGTTCGTAAGTTCGTGGAATTGAGAAGACCAGTCAATCTGCAAGCTGCAGTGGAAGGTGCAAGATTGTATGATGAAGTTGAAGCAAGGCTGGCAATGACTCCAGGAAGAGGATTTTTACCTCCTCCCATGCCTGGAATGGTATACCCACCAAATGCAGTCCCAGGGACAATCCCCTACCCTTATCCCCACATGCAAACAGTGTCGCAGTATAGTGCACCTAATCCAGTGTGGTCACCACAGACGACAATGCCTCAAATGATGGTTCAACCACAACAATAGTGGCCTCAAACAGTTCCTCCAATGGCGAATCAACAACAGTGGAATCCTACCAACTGGAATCAACAACCCTAAGTCTCAACAGGAGCTCTGAATCAGAGCTAGAACAGAGGACCTTCTGGATCTACCCAACCAGTGTGTGCAGTAATCAAAAAAGCTTCCCAAAACCCTACTACAAGCACTTCAGGAGGTGAAAATCTGAAGGACTACTTATCCAACTCAGTTGCAAGTATTAAGAAGGAGCTTCTGGATGTGATTACAGAGCAACTATAGACACTGAAGGTGAATACAGCCAATATATCCATTCCTGCGGGAGCCGGAAGAGATGTGATGCACTCTAATACATGGTGTGAAAAGTGTCATCAAGCAAGACATTTAGCTACTGAATGTACCCGAAAACCAACCATTCCTGGAGCCTTCTGTTCTTACTGTTTGCGAAAAAAACATACAGAGGATATTTGCTCTCTGAAAGAGATGCATAAACGAAGACAGAAGGATGAAAATGCAAGATTCAACTTGCTGGAATCCAAAATGACAACACAAGATATTGGACCAAAGCCTAGGGAATTTGGTTCTAATTTTGGTCCAAGGAGGTTTCCATCTCAAAGTTACAGAGGACGACAGTCTGGTGGTGGTCAGATATCAGAGGTGGAATGTTATAGGTGTGGAGAAAAGGGACATATCTCCCCAAATTGTCCAAATCCTAGACGATCTGTGGATTACAAGCCCTTATGCAGCCGATGCAAAGGAGAAGGCCACACTGCAAAGGACTGTCCCAGTCTAGCCCCTGTAAAGGCCAATGCCACTGATAGTCAACAGAAGGTACAAGAGCCTACTTCCAATTTGGTAGAGTTGGAAGTTACTGCTGTTATGCGCACCAAGAAGAAGGAACCAGTGGTTCAGAATGGAAATGACTCTCCTGCCAAGACTATGAAGTTCAACCTACCTACAAAGGGACAGAGCAGTACAGAACAGAACAGTAGAGTACAGAGCACTACAGTGCCACAAAGGGATATAGAGATAGTCCCAGAGACAGGACCAGAGGCCCAGGAGATAGAAGATACAGAAGCGCTTTCAGAAATAGAAGAAGTGTCGATACAGTAATTATTAGCCAGTTGGAGAAGCCTGTGGATCCTATCAAAGATTATGACTTGGTAAAAGTCCTAGACACTTTTAAACCAAACTTAACATTTCGGCATGCTGATGCTGTCTCCCAGCTGTCAAAAGAGATTCAAAAGCATCTTGACAAGAAGATGTGGACTAAGGATCGCTCCTTCAATAGCGACCAAGACTAATAAGGCCCCAGAGCCTGTGAAGGAAGTAGATGTGGCTAATGCCTTCCTAGATCCTGGAACCCCAGAGATTAGTGTATGGATAGAAGGATGCTTCATTTCAAATGCATTGATTGATGGAGGCTCATCAGTAAATATAATGATGGATGACACAATGAAGGACTTAGGGTTGCAAGAAATTCAACCTACACAGTGGCTTATCAGATTGGCAGACCAAAGTAGAGTCAAACCGTTGGGCATCCTCCCATATGTAAAAACAACCCTTGCAGGAAGAGATTATTGCCTGGCATATTTGGTGGTTAAACCAAATTCTTATGGGACTTCATACCCTCTACTGTTGGGAAGACCTTGGCTTTTTGAAGTAAGAGCCAGGACCGACTGGTTCAAAGGAACCCTAACCCTAGGAAGAGGACCCAATAAAGCGGTGTTAAAGTTGTATGGATCGCAAAAAGGCAATGGATCCACATCCATTGAAGTCATAACTGACTCCTCTAACGAGGCAACAGATGGTACATCAGGAGATGAAGAAGCTGTTAAGCAAATCTTTCCTAAGAAAACAAAGGCACAATCCCTAACAATGGGCACTGTAAGCCAACTGCCAAGGGAAGTAAAATCCATATCCATGGGTGAATACCTCCTGCCTCAACTAGAATTAACTTCTGAAATCACCTCTGACAGTGAAATAGAAGCATGGATGTACTATTCTCCCTGTTACATGACAGTCGCAGAGACAGTACAGTTACAGAGCAGAGACAATACAGAGGCAAAGCAGATACAGAGCAGCTACAGAACAGAGACAGAGCGGATACAGAGACAATAATAGATACAGAGCCAGAGTTAGAGGCAGAAGCAAAGCCAGAACTGGTGATGACAGAAGTAGAAGCAGATGCAGAGGCAGAAGATCTGTTCTTCTCCTAGAAAACCTCTACAGAAGCAGAGTCAGAGCCTCCAGAGGATGAGGATGAAACTGATGAGGAAGAAAATGAAGTAGGCTATGAAAGTGCAGATGAAGAATTCCCTCTGATAGAGGATGATCTTGTTGATGTCCCTACAGAGACCTCAGAGGCTGAATATCTCAGGGTACTGGATGGAATGACCATGGTTCTATTTGGGTTGGTCAATAGACCACAAAGTATGTAGAATCTATATAAGCAATGGATTAAAAGCATAAAAATTAAGTTCACTAGTGGCTCCTGTCGCCCTGACTGTTCAGTCCAAAGAAAAGATGATGATGATGCCCCCTACCAACAGAAGCCCAAGCCCTCAAAGCCACGGCCCCTAGCAGGTCCGTGCTATGTGACATTTCTGGACGCATCCTCCGAAGATGAATCCCTGAGCCTTGAAGAAATCACCCACTCAAAAAAAAGCAAACAAAGCTCTGATACCTTTCCAGCGCCTTAAACAGACAAATGAGTCATCTGTTCAGAAGGAGGACATTGGTTCTAATGGGACATCAGACGAGGATACTACTCTCTTGAAAGAGTCAGACCTCTATCCAAAAGCAATCCGTGGAACATTTATCCGGAAGTGGAAGGTGAAAGACAAGTAACATTCTTGGATGCTGAAGGAACCAAACGTCACCTGAAAGTGGGTCTCAATCTTCCAGAAGAGGAATTAGTGGTCCTTCGAGACCTACTCAAAGATAACTAAGACGTGTTTGCTTGGTCATATAGAGACCTAAAGGGGATTGACCCCACAATATGCCAACATCACATTGATCTAGAGCTCGACGCCAAACCTGTAAGGCAAAGACAAAGACGGATGAATCCTAATTACTCTGCTCTGGTGAAGGCCGAATTATTGAAACTTCTTGAAGTAGAGTTCATTTATCATGTGGCTAACAGTGAATGGTTTTCGCCCATTGTGGTAGTACCCAAGAAGAACGGAAACTTCGAATATGTGTTGACTTTCAAAAGCTCAATTCAAAGACGAAGAAGGATCATTTCTCTATCCCTTGTATAGACCAACTGTTGGACATATGGCAGGCCATGAGCTGTATTCCCTCTTGGATGGATTCAACGGATATAACCAAGTCCAAATCGCAGAAGAGGACCAATCCAAAACAACCTTCACCACAGAATGGGGGACCTATGCCTACAGAGTGATGCCATTCGGACTCTTTAATGCTCCTGCCACCTTCCAACGAGTAATGATGGCTACCTTCCAAAATCATCTTCATGATTTTATTGAGGTGTATCTTGATGACTTCTGTGTCTATAGTTTGATCAGTGAGGCGCACTGGGTACACCTAGAGCAATGTTTTGACATATGCTGAGAGTATGGGATTTCTCTCAACCCCGACAAATGTGTTTTTGGCGTCTCCTCAGGAGTGCTTTTGGGCCATATTGTCTCTGCACAAGGAATTGCAATAGACCCGGCCAAGATTGAAAAGATTGCCGCCTTAATAGCACCAACAAACCTCAAGCAATTGAGAGGATTTCTTGGCCATGTGGGCTATTACAGAAGATTTATTGCACATTTTGCAACCAAGACAGCCCCTCTGCACAAGCTCCTAAGGAAAGAAGCTAATTTCCTTTGGACGGATGACTGTGAAGAGGCCTTTAATACTCTAAAACAGTGCCTGATCCAAGCACCTATTTTACAGCCTCCTGACTAGTCGAAGGAGTTCCATGTGCACACAGATGTATCAGTTGAAGGGCTAGGTGCTGTCCTATGTCAAAAGGGCCCCTCCAAGTTAGATCAACCGATATATTATGCAAGCCAAAAGGTCACTGATAGGGAACGGAATTACATAGTGACAGAGCTTGAGTGCTTGGGAATGGTATTTGCACTGGAGAAGTTTCGACACTATCTATTGTCCACACATTTCAAGTTTTATGTGGATCATGAAGCCCTATCCTTCTTGATGAACAAAGCAGATGTTAAAGGACGACTGCTGAGATGGCTCCTCCTATTCCAGGAGACTTTGAAGTAGTCACTAAGCTATGTCTTAGCCGATCATCTATCACGAATCCCTCAAACAGAAGAAGAGGAGCAGGATGATCCAGACCTTCCTAACGCTTCCTTGTTTCTAGTTGAAACAGTTACTCCTTGGTATGCAGACCTAGCCAATCTCCTAGAAACTCAACAATATCATCCTGGCATCTCAAGCCGTGAGAAGAAGAAGCTTCTGTTAGAATCATCCCCCTACACTTTGCTAGGCGGTGCTCTGTACAAGAAAGGCAAAGATGAAGTGCTGCGAAGATGTGTTGCAGGAGATAAAATTGGCATAGTATTGAAAGCATGCCATGACGAACCATGTGGTGGACACTTCGCAGGAGAAGCGACAGCCAGGAAGGCTCTATTGGTAGGATACTGGTGGCCGACCCTCCACAAGGACGCATATGATTACTGTAAAAGATGTGATACTTGTCAACGACAAATGGGAAAACCCACCAAAACAAGTGCCATGCCACTACAACCCATTCTTCCCCTAAAGCTGTTCGAGAAGTGGGGGATTGATTTTGTGGGTCCCATTGATCCACCCACCAAACGGAAGTAGAACAGATATATCCTAGTATGTACGGATTATGTCACGAAGTGGTGTGAAGCTAAAGCCTTGAAGCGGGATGATGGTAATAGTGTAGCCCTGTTCATGTACGAGAATATTATCACCCGTTTTGGCAGTCCCCTCGAGCTGGTAAGTGACAGAGGTACTCACTTCCTTAACAAAATCATGGAGGAGCTGACGGAACTGTATAAGATCCGCCACCGTAAGTCCACTCCCTATTATCCTAGAGCCAATGGCCAAGTTGAAGTCACCAATCGTATCCTTTGCTCGATTCTGACAAGAACGATTGCCGCACATCGTCGTGACTAGGACGATCGACTTACAGAGGCCCTCTGGGCGTACAGCTTCTTATAAGGCAGCAACAAGACAGACCCCTTTTCAGCTAGTGTATGGTACAAAAGCCATCTTCCCTGTTGAGTTGGAATTGCCCTCTTTGCGAGTAGCAGTTAAAGAACGCTTGGGAGATAATGAGTCACTACAATGTCATCTCCTATACTTGGAATGCTTGGATGAGATCCGGCGGATGGCCCTACAGTGCATGAAAACCACTCAAGCGCGACGCAAGGCCTATCATGACAGTTTCATCAAGCACAAGGAGTTCAAAGAAGGTGATCTTGTTCTAGCCTATGATTCGAGTTTTGGCAAGTTTCCTGGCAAGCTTCAACAATGGTGGATGGGCCCGTACAAGGTATTGGCCGTCAATCCTAACGGCTCTGTTCAGGTGCAGACCGTTGATGCCTCTGATGATCCTTTCCTGATTAATGGATATCGCCTGAAGAAGTACTTCCCTCCCTGGGGATCTTGACAATCACAGTCGACCTACCCTTTCCCTTTTGGGCATCGCACGGTCCTTCTTGTCGTGCTTCTATTAGCCCTTATGATTGTCCTCATGAGGTAGCCTCTTTTTGCTACCCCCTCACAAAAACATCTCAATCCGACATTGTTCTCTTCTTGTCTGATCCCACAACGGTGCCGAGGTTGGTCCTGATATATGGTATTTCTACCATTCTCTGTCTTAATGAAAAAGGAAAAAAAAAGAAAAAAAAAGAGAAAAGAAAAAGCAAAAGAAAAAGAAAAAAAAACAAACAAAACTGTTATGAGAGAAAAGGAAGAAATTCCCTATCATAACAGGCCTCGTTCCAAGAAAAGGTGGAAACACCCTTGGGCGAGAAGCTGACTGTGGAAAAGGTGGTAACACCCCGCAGTTCAAGATAGCTGACTCACCAGTAGAACCTCTTCAGCAACAAGTAATTTGAAGCCACCTCCCTTGGTGCGCTATCTCTATATTATCAGTCTGTCTGCCCTTCTTAACAGACGACGACTTGTAGGCTGCCTCCCTGGGTACACCTCGTCTTCAAGATCCTGATGACACCAACCGTCGACATAATCTTCATCACCAACACCTGGAGTGATGCGAGCTTTCATTCTAACAGGATGGGGATGTGAGCATGGGCTGCCCTCTGTATCTATCAAAGAATGAGACAAAGGGTGGGGTGAGTGACTAGTCTTTCCTTTCAAATCAAATGAGAGGTGAGATGTGTGAACGGAGTATTGCACGCACAGGATGGGCCTCTCCATGCACAAAGCACGATTTGTTCTTGTGCACTGCACTATAAGGCTCCCTGGCCTTCCTTCTTGCACTGTATGTCGGCACTGGGCGGGATGCACAGTTACACCATCAAATGCGCATAAGGCATACAATCTTTGCACAAGTGACCGTGAGGATTACATCAATGGGTTTCAGGACATGGCTGCCCTCGGTATCTTTCAACAGAGCGTGAGACAGAGAGTGGGCTGAGTGTGACTGGAGTTTCTTCAATCAATTACCGAGAGGTGAGGATTGAGGGACGTTACGACCTTTGGAGTCAGGTACGTTTCCGTTTCCCTATGCACCCACAAGCTGGGTTTCTGCCATCAGCACAGGACACATCACTTTGTTCTATACACTGCCCTACAAGGCTCCCTTGTCTTTCTCCTTGCACTTATGCCAGATGGGTTGAACGCACCGATGCACCATCAATTGTACACCCTGGCATACTCCCTCTACACCATTCCTTTGTCAATTCCTAAACCGGGTGTGAGCTCTGGGTTTCCTCATCATTCACTCGAGTGATGTCAGTCATGGGGTGAGTGACTGCTCTTTCATTCCAGTTGAGTGACCGTGAGTTGAGTGCAATATTCTTCATCATCGACGAATTTCCTGTGATTCCTTCAATCAGCTACCTCCCTGGGTGCTGCCGTGTGGTCCTTGCCACAACGGATGTGTGATGTGAAGATACCTTGGTACCTCCTGCAGCCGACAATGACAGTGGACGTGCCATTCACAGTTAACCTTGATTCTCGACAACATGGGCCAAGTCTTTCTAACCCTACACTTTCTGTTGTCAGTGATAGTCATGTTTTAATTGTGGGGACGTTAGCGGTTGGTCTATTGTGTGGTACTAGGTCCCTGTTGCTCGGTCAACCCTATCCGTTAAGGCTTTAAGTGTGGGGACGCGTCCCTGCGCGTCTACATTGCATACACCTCTGCATTTGCCTTAACCTGATAATGCATCTATGCTTGCCTTGATTTTACCCTGATGGGGTCCCTTCCCCACCCACCCGTCCATTTTCAACCCACCCTTAGGGCCGTTCCCTTGCAGTTTTCCTTCATTCTTTGATTTTGTTGTCCTTCCATGTGAATGCATCCTACGTTCACCAAAATTCCAATCCAAACTTATAGCCATGTTCATCCCTTTGAATTGACCATTTTTCCTTTTTACCAACCCTTGTTCTAACAAACAGTTCTAAAGTTATTAATTTTTGAAGTATTTTGCGTAACTTGGTCGGTTTCCCATATGCACGCACCTTTATTGCTTTGGAACGGTGATCTGATATGATAGCCCTGCCCTACCCCTTCCCCTGACACTTTTCCTTTTTACTCCCTATCATTCCGATGCATGGTTCATCCGTTATTAATTTTTACGGGTTTTCGGGGCCCTTTTCGTACGTCTTTTTCATATTTTTCCATGTGAACATGTCGTATTTTCATCGGAATTCCCGTTTGATATGACGCCCATGTTCCTCCACCTTTCCTCACATTTTTCCTTCTTTCCCCCCTATTTTGCTCGCCGGATTTTTAGTTATTACTTTTTCCATGTGTTTTCGGGTCCATTTTTCATGTTTTTTGCATGTGAACCCCTCCTATTTCCCCCGGAACTCAGTTTTGATGTGACAGCCTTGTGTCACCCATTTCCTCGCACATTTTTTCTTTTTTCTACCCTTTGTTCTGGTGAACTTTTTTTTTGTTATTAATTTCCGACCTCGTTTTCGTGTGTCATTTTTCTGTTTTTCCCATGTGAACACGTCCTATCTCGATCAGAACTATGTTTTGATGTGATAGGGTTGTTGGACATGTTCTTCTGCATCTTTTTCCTTCTTTCCGCCCTGCATTCCGGCGAGCGGATTTTCCGATATTAATCCTCGTAGGCGTTTTTGGGCCTTTTTTTGCATTTTTCCCATGTGAACGCCCTCCTTTTCCTCCGGACACCCCGTCTTACTTTTCTATCATTTTCCCCTCCTCTCTCGGCCCCTTTCTCCTTTTTACGGATTTTTGTTTCGACGAACGGTTTATGAGTTATTAATTCTTCTTTGTTTTTTTTCGTGTTCTCGTGTGCCTCGTCTTGCGCGTGAACGCGTGCATTTTCATTTTTTCGTGTCTCGAGACGCTCTCGTCGCGTCCGCAACTTGCGTGTCGACGTCCCGCCCCGTCGGGTCCCACCAACGCAATTTTCTTTTTACCCCCGCCATGCGCACGTGCGCGGGACGGGGGCGTGCCACCTTTCCCTCTCTTTTCTTTCTCCATTAATTCATTTATTTATTAATTATTTTTATTTTTTATTTTTTTAAACAAAAAAACCCAACGGGAACAACTTCCCCCCACGTCCCAACCAACCCCCCTCCTCTCTCTTTCATCTTCTTCTTCTTCTTCTTTCTTCTTTCTCTCTCCTACCCCTCTTTCTCTCTCCCCGATCCTCCCCCACCATCTCCCCCACCCTCTCACCTCCTCCCTCCACCCTTCCCCCATTCCTCCTCCTCCTTCTACTCCTCCTACCCCCCCATTCCTCCTCCTCCTGCAAACCCTCGATTTGCAAGGTGCAAGGTTTTCCAAAAGTTATGTTCAGAGAGAAATCCTATCAAGGGTTGAGCTCATAATAGAGCATCCTCAAGAATGGAGGGTCTAATAGCTTCTTTTGGGGGATAAAGGCACATCCACCTAGCTGCCCATGTAATACTACACTAATAGTACCCATGCATGCACACTACAGGTGACGAGTGAATATCACTATCACTTCATTCTTTATTCTTTCAGTGACATTTGAATAAAGGGAAGGCCGGTCACACATTGTGACTGTTGGAGTTTCCACATTGTGTTTGTCTCTCTCTCTTGCTCTTGCTCCTTCCACCATATCTCTGGCTCCCGCTCATGCTTCCACTTCAGGGCTCACCTCCCTTCACCTGGTATCATAGCCTTTCTTCTTTGCGAGCTCTCCAGCACACTCTCAACTTCCATTTGAATACCTTCAATAGTAATCTCTTTGTTGGCATCCATAGCCACTCCGATCAAGCTCCCTATCTGTTGCATTCTTCTTGGGAGACTTCTCGAGTAAGTTGGAGTAGTCCCCCATAGCCCTCACCTTGTTGGTGCAGCATCACCTTCTGTGGAACACGCTCTTTTTTTAGCAAGAGCTCATGTTTTTCATCTGCTATATCATATCTTCTTCATTGGGCAGCTATACAAGCATTTATACACTTGGTTTTGATGCTTGGCATTGATCCTTCCACTCTTGGCATTCCATTTGAGCAATAAGACTTAGTTTTGGACTATTATAATAGTCCACAAACTCTCATAAAATAGGGCAACACTTATCTTTGATGTCTACACTCATTGCCATTGGTTGGATGATGCTTGGCTATGCCTGATTATGCCCGATTGATGCTTATATATTCAAGGGGGATGCTACGTCATTGCTTGGAGTTGATTTTGGATTGATTTAACCACTTTATTACTCTGTTTTGGCTGAGGTTTGTTGGCTGGAAATATAGAGCAGTCCTCTATTTGATGCTTCTTATTAAAGTTCAGAGAGAAAGGGATGGAGACAAAGGCACAGACATCACGGTAGCAGACATGCTCCCTGTAATTCCATTAACACACAGTCTCCAAAAATCAACTGTGTGTACAACACACATACAAAGATAAACTGACCTAGATCTAATCATGGTTTAGTCAGTGTGACTTAACCTTATTCACTAAGGTAAACAAATGACAGAAGACTAATGAGCTTGAATCTCAACACTCCCCCTCAAGCTCAAGTGGGGTACTTCACTCCAAGTAACTCTTTGAAATGCACAAACTTATCTTTACCCAATGACTTGGTAAAGATATCTGCAACTTGGTCTTCTTTCCTCACATGGACCAAATCAGTGTCACCTGAAATCACTTTTTACCTGATGAAGTGATAGTGTACCTCAATGTGCTTAGTCCTAGCATGATAGACAGGATTACTGGCTAGGAGCACACTACTCATGCTGTCACAATAGAGTGTGACAGGCATGACTTCCAGCATGCCCAAATCATCAAGAAGCTTCATGACCCATGCTGCCTCACATGCAGCTAGTGTAGCACCTCTATACTCTGCCTCAGTACTAGAGAGTGCAATTGTAGATTGCTTCTTACTGCTCCAGCTGACCATACTACTACCAAGGGAAAATGCATACCCACTAGTAGATCTCCTATCATAGGTACTTCCTGCCTAGTCAGCATTTGTATATTTTGTAAGCTCCAAAGGCTTACCATGCTCATAGAATAGACCATAATCTGATGTAGCCTTTACATATCTCAGGATCCTCCTCACTGCATCCAAGTGCGACTTCATAGGCTTCTGCATGAACTGGCTAATCAGTCCAACTGAATAGCTAAGATGCGGTCTAGTAATGGTAAGGTAAATCAGGCTACCCACCATTTGTCTATACATAGTGACATTCTCAATCTCATGTCCAACATTTGCAAGTAGCTTAGCATTTTGTTCCAATTAAGTGCTCAATGATTTGCAATCCAACATACCATACTTGGTTAACATATCCTGTGCATACTACTTCTGCAACAACCAAGTTGTAATATTTCTACCGAAAATATATATTGAGGCCATGTGAATTCTCGGCAAAAGATAATGCCGGCATTGGATCCTAAACAGTACGAACTTAGATGCGATGTAGCATTATCTCCTTTGGCAAAAAAAACCGGGACTACAAAACCCCCTATGTCGCATGAATTCCCTCTTAGGAAGGGGTCATGGGGATTATAATATTTGATTTGGATAATTATTAGGATAATGGCAGTTTTTTTTTCCCTTCCTCCTCCAGCCGACTGTCGTGATGGAGGAGAAGGGTTTAGTAAGGACATTAAGCTCCTTGCTGGAGCTTGAAGCGAGGAGGCTCATGCGTGATGCCACGCAGGGGAGGGAGGATCCCCCTCCCCTCACCTATATAAATTGAAGGTGTGCAGGCTGAAAGGGAGACTCTGTGTGCAAAATCGTGAGGGAGGGAGAGATTGAAGACGAGCCGGCTACCATGAGATGCTGTCTGATTGCGTAGGGAAGAGAAGAGAGGAGTTACTCTGATGCTGGCAGCCGTGAGGTAGGAAGGGAGGAGCCAAGCCCTACTGCCACTAGGAAAACGGACACGCCAGCGACCGCTCAGAACTGCTACTGCAGTCCGCTGTAGCCGCCTCCTGGTCCATCGTGACGCCGCCTGGGGAGTCATCTTTTCCTCCCACGTGCCCTTTCTTGGAAGCTCCTTGGAAGCTTCCAAGGGTGGGCTTCCTAAGCCCCCCGTCCTGTGGCCCTTTAAGACTACCCTTCCCCCCCCCCTCAAATTCCCTCCTTAGGGCTCTATAAGCCCCTTTTTCCCCCCCTTAAATTTTCCTTAAAGTGCCTTTATGTAGCATCCTTAAGCCCTTTTTCAACCCCCATGCAAAAATTTCCTCCTCGGGGCTCTTTAAGGCCTTTCCCCTTCTCACACAAAACAACCCTCTTCAAAGGTCTCATACACCTTTCCTTCCCCTTTGTTTCCCCCCCTTTTTCCTTTCCACCAAGAGTTATTTTTCTTTTCCCCCTGGGATTTTAAGCCCCTTCTCGTGCCCATTCGTAATACCTTTCAAGTGTGTTGAAAGCCCAGTTACTCCATGATTTAGCCCCTCACTAGCGGGTTATACATTCTCCTTCCTTCCTTTTCCAATCCATTAAGACCATTTTAAACCCTTTCTGTGGTTTCTCCCCTCCCCCACAGAAGTATCCCTTCAAAGAGCTTCTATGAAAGGAAGGAAAAGAAAACTCATAAAGGATGGTGGAATTTCAAAAAGGAGTTCGCAAAGCCGCATCCAAGACAGAAAGGCTACATTCGCGATGGCTCCTAAGAAAGCCCAAGGCGCAGCCGCAGGAGGATCGTCTCCTAACATCCACATGGACATCTCACCCCAAGTCCAGGTTTTCCTTCCTAATTTTTATTTTTACGTTGTTATAATTTTACATGCATGGATGATTTTTGGAGATAAGATGCATTTTCTGTCTTAAATATTTTGGTTAATTTAAAAGAATTAGCTTACGATGAACGAGTTCGGTCATTAGTATTTCCAATAAAACGAACAAAAATAAAGTGAGCAGAAAATTCATATGCATTTCTAGCAAGTAGTTTTTGTGCATTTCAATGAACTGAACTTAGATTAATGTCCATATTTACAAAATGGAATTAAGATAGTGCACTCCCTTTAGGCATGGAAGTATAAATTGCATGTCGCATTATTAGGACATATCTTCTTCGCAATAAGTCATTATGGAAAGTGCTAGGAATCCATAGGAAAGTGCAAGGCATGAAATGATTCATAAGTTGAATAACTCTAGTCAATTGGTATAAATATCGTTTTTCAACTGCATAATTATTAGAAAAGGTTGCATGTTTTAGCATGAATCTTGTTCGTAAGTTATAGGATGATTAATTGAAATTAGGCTATAACCTAACCTATGCTTGATCTTAAACTGAAAAGTTAGGATTTGAAAATCAACTTACGCCTAAATAATAAGTCATGTGGTTATGGAAATGATAGCGTAATTATCTTCAAAAGTAGATAGGTTAAATTGGCATAAACCTAAACACCTAAACCCACAGAGTACTCGTTTTAGAAAGAGGTAATTCAATTCCAAAGAACTAATTAGGATTTAATACGTGACCTAGTCGGACGTATTGCTAAAACTAAAACTCCTATACCCTAAATACTTGCCCACATTCACAGAATGTAGGGACAGCGGAACGTACTTGAGAAGTGATCTAGGGTTTTTCCCTAGAAATATCTCGCTAAAAAAAAAAAGATGGAACTTGGAACCCTAGGACTGACAACGTCAGCCTAATGTAATCATGAACAAATTGTTTCGTGACTCCATTCGTGTTAGAAATCAAGCTCACCGTCAGTGTGTCTTCATCTATGACCGACATCTATGACAGCTAGTGTGTACAGCTGTCTACATGTGACTACATTAAATAAGTCGGGTTAGTAGTCAGTCAGTGACCTGACTAGAGTTAGTCAGCCTAGTCTACGTTTACACTAGGTCACTTTATCTTGTAGTGTGTGTGCTTTTCAGTTTAGTGTGTGGAAATGAAGGAATGAGCTTGAGAGCCTGAAGGCTCATGGATATGGAGTCTTTCCCTTTCTCTCTCTCTACTCTTTGAACATGGTATCAGAGCTTCATCCATGAGGCTGTGGGAGAATGGGCATGACAACTTGCAGTGCAAAGGAGATGGAAGTAAGGAATGAGGAAGAAGCTGGACACTTGCAAATGAAGCCATAGTCAAAGGAAGGAATCAGCGTGGACTGCCTTCTGAAAATCATGGACTGTCTCCTGAAAATCAGCAACCTGTATCTGAAAATCTGCGCCTGCTGATCTGAGTGGACAGCAACCTATGCCTGAAAATCTGCGCCCCCTGGTCTGAAAATCTGCGCCTGCTGATCTGAGTGGACAGCAACCTGTCAATCTTCAGTGGGGCACCTGGACAAGGTTCATAGAGCATGTATGCTCACTATTGAAGGTATTTGAAGTGTGCAAGAAGTAAATGCTTGTGTGGGAGCTCTGTTATGAGCTGGAGTGACAGACACAAACCTGTAATCATTTCTGAACTACTATAAACATGAATGGACAGCATACATTCAGTCATTACTGACACACAGGAGCCTTGTACTACACTCAAAAGGCATCTTTGGAGCACAAGAATGTGTCAAAGCATGTATACATTGGATCAAATGTCTTGGAGCTGAGATCTCTTGCTCAGAATACTCAGATCTGAAAATCAATGACAGGCTGAAAACTGTCATACACAGTCAATGACAGAATACTCAGATCTGAAAATCAATGACAGGCTGAAAACTGTCATACACAGTCAATGACAGAATACTCAGATCTGAAAATCAATGACAGGCTGAAAACTGTCATACACAGTCAATGACAAGTACTGTGCATTACTGAAGCAATGCAGGTCATCTTGGGGGTTCCATCATCTATATGGACTGGCCTATACATGCTGAATGCATAGAGAATTGAAGCAAGCAATGAGCATCATTGAAAACTGAATTTTGAAGCTGAAGTAAATGTAGTTACACTGTCCTGGTTAATTACAAACAGCTCATGAGGTTTATGCCATTGGTCAATGAAGACAGGTTGTCTATGCCTACTCAGATGCTCATATATTGAACTTGCCACTACAAAGTAAATGTATGACATGGTCAAAAGACATTTTGGAGCTGCTTGGAGCTTGGTATGCTGAATTCTGGTTGACTGCAACTTGAAACTGAATTTGTTGACACACTCAGTTTTGGACTTGAAATTGCTGCTGGTTACTCACAGTTTACAGTTTTCAGACTGCATGTATGTACCCTGGCAGTGAGGTTACATAAGCTTAAGCTGAAGCAAACACATAGCTTATGTATTGACAGTTATATCTACAGTTGAGACCACTTGTTTGAGGGTTGTTTTGGGGTGTCAGTGGGCTGAAATACCCTGGTTTTTTCTGCAATTTAGTGCAGAAAACTGTCATAAATTGTTATGGACTGAACTTAGTCAGTCATACTTATTGGACTGCAGGGAGTCAGGCACTTGATAGACAGTCTATGGCATCATGGCTAATGCACATGGGACTGACAATATCACTCAGATAGTTGGAGAGAAGTTGGATAATAAGAACTTTACATTATGGAAATTTAGAATGAAAAATTTTCTAGTTGGCAGAGGTTATTGGGATTTATGTACAGGAGATGAAGTTGCTCCTGAGTTGCCTGCACACAATCCAACAAATGAACAGAAAAGAGCCTACAAGCTATGGAATGAAAGAGCATGCAAGGTGCTGCATTGGTTTTCCTTATGTATATCTGATGCTATGGTAATTCAAATCACTGGATGTGAGACTCCAAAGGATGCTTGGGACATACTAATGAAAAATTATGGAACCATGACACATGCAAGAAAGATCCAGTTGAAACAGCAGTTCAACAACATGTCTAGGAATGGCAAGAGCATCCAGACGTATATCACGGAGATTAAGACCATAGCTGATCAACTTGCTACTATTGGCTCAAGTGTATCAGAAGATGATATGATTGTTGTTGCTTTGAATGGCTTAGGCAAAGAGTACAAAGCTTTTGACACTTCCATTTCTGTCAGAGAAGAGCCCCCTAGCTGGGAAGAGCTAAATGCTTTGTTGCTGCATGAGGAAGTCAAACTTGGTTTGAATACAGGTTCTAGTGCATCTCAGAGTAGAGACACTGTGTTGTACTCTAGCCGGCGTGGCAGAGGATCTAGAGGTCGTGGTTCATTTCGAGGTCGTGGTGACACTCGTAATACTTATGGACAGCAGCAGCAGTAGAGTAATTGGCATGGTGCAAATACACAAGGCCAGCATGGATCTGGTGGGTTTAGAGGTAGGGGGAGATCACCCAAGGTAGAGGTGGTGGTTCTAGTTCATGGCAGTCATCTGATCAGTCCAACAGGGACAAGGACTGCCATTATTGTGGCCAGTATGGGCATATTGCAAAGGATTGTTACAAGAAGCAAGGAGATATGAAGGCAAAGGGCAGACAGCATGGGCACTATGCATCTTCCAGTGGTGCTCATGATGAGTTAGTTGATAGACTCTTTGCCATGCAGCATATGTCCAAGACTGCGTCAAGGCAGAACAGAGATGACAGGTGGTACATTGACTCTAGTGCGTCAAACCACATGACCCCGCATGGAGAGTGGTTTGATGAGATGGTTGCAGGTACACATGGTCATGTATGTACTGGGGATGATACCCAACATGACATAAAGCATAAAGGGATTGTTCCATTGATGATGCCTGATGGCAAGAAGAAAGGCCTGCATGATGTCTTACATGTACCGACCATAACAAAGAATTTATTGTCTGTGGGTCAAATGGCAGAACAGAATCTGCAAGTGAGGTTTAACAAGGATGGATGTTTCATTGAGGAGTATGGAAATGGCTGCAAGCTAATTGCCAAGGGCAGAAGGGATGGCAGGATGTTTACTTTGGAAGCGACCATTCCTGAACTTAAAGCAGCCATGTTTGCACATGATGAGAGTGCCATTCGGGATGTAGAGATTTGGCACAAGTGGATTGGACATGTCAATGTACAAAAGCTGAAATCTATGCAGCAAAAATAAGTAGTACTTGGATTACCTAAATTCAAGTATAATGATTTTGGTCATGTATGCCCTGCATGTCAATTTGGAAAGCAGGCACGGTTTCCTTTCATGAGACATGTAAAAAACAGCACTAGGCCTTTACAGTTGGTACATTCTGATGTCTGGGGTCCTTCACATAATGCTTCCTTTGGCGGTGCACGATATTATGTCTCATTTATTGATGATTTCAGCAGGTACACTTGGCTTTATATCTTGAAACATAAGGATGATGTGTTTGATGCATTCAAAGACTTCAAGAAACATGCTGAAAATGAATTGGGCTGTTACATATCATGTTTGAGATCAGATGGAGGAGGTGAATATGTCTCAAACTACTTTGACAGGTATCTTGCTAAACATGGGATCAGAAGACAACTCACATGCAGTTATACACCGCAGCAAAACGGTATTGCAGAGAGGAAAAACAGGGTTTTGATGGAGTCAGCTAGAGCTATGCTGAATGAAAAATGTCTGCCAAATGGTTATTGGGCTGAAGCAGTGGTGACTGCTGTATATGTGCTGAATCGAACCCCTACAGCAGGGATTCATGATGTCACTCCGTATGAACGGCTGTATGGTCATAAACCTGATATTTCACACTTGAAGGTATTTGGCAGCATTGCATATGTGCATATACCGGATGAGAAGAGGAAGAAATTGGATCCTAAGGCAGTGAAAAGTGTGTTTATTGGATATGCACAGGAACGGAAAGCTTATAAGTGTTATGTACCTTATACGCATGAGACACTCATAAGCAGAGATGTGGTATTTGATGAGTTAGCATCTTGGTATGGGAATCCTGCTGCAATGCCTACTGATGGCTCACCCAGTATGAGTCATGCTGAAAATACTCTTGCAGAGAGTACTTCCATGACTGGTCAGACAGGTGATGTATCATCTACAGTGAGTCCTTGGACAGGACGATTACGGAGTCGCACTACTACATCCACTGACACGGATATGTCAGTGAGGGGGAGAACAGATAAGGAAAAAGAAAAGGTTTTTGAATATGTAATAGGTCCACTCACTGCAGGTTATGATTCATCTAGTAGTGACAGCTTAGATAGTGAATTGGGGATTCTGTCTGTTATGACGCCAGGTACTAGATAGAGCCGTTATGTGCCGCCTCATGAGAGGCAAGCTCACAGTGAGCCACAGCTCAGGAGATCAAAGAGGGTCAGACGACCTGTTGACAGGTATACTTACACTAGATATTCAGCCCGTCATTATGCTTGTATGACGAAAGTAACAGGTTTTAGAGAACCAAGTAAGTTTGATGAGGCAGTTGCAGATGAGAATTGGCATGCTGCTATGGATGAGGAATATTCAGCTTTGGCTGAAAATTGTACATGGGATTTGGTACAGTTGCCTGAGGGAAAAACACCTATTGGATGCAAGTGGGTGTATAAGGTAAAATGTAAATCATATGGATCATTGGAAAGATATAAGGCCAGGCTGGTTGCAAAAGGGTATGCGCAGCAGTATGGTCTTGATTATGAGGAGACTTTCAGCCCTGTAGCGAAGATGGCTACAGTTAGAACTGTGATTGCTTTGGCAGCACAACTAGAGGCTGGAAACTATGGCAGATGGATGTAAAGAATGCATTTCTCAATGGAGAATTACAGGAAGAGGTTTACATGGAACAGCATGAAGGCTATGTACATCCAGAATTTCCAGCACATGTATGTCGGCTGAAAAAGGCATTATATGGGTTGAAACAGGCACCCGGAGCATGGAATGCTCGCATCAGCAGTTATTTACAGCAACATGGTTTCCGATTGGGAGATGCTGATCATAGTCTATTTGCGAAGAAGACAGATAGTGGATATGTTTTTCTAGTTGTCTATGTTGATGACTTAATCATTATAGGAGATGATGAAAATGGGATTGCAGAAATAAAGACATGTTTACCGGCTGAGTTTAAGGTCAAGGATCTTGGAGAGCTGAAATAACTTTTTGGGGATTGAGGTTGTTTCTACACCTCAAGGCATATGGCTACTACAGAAGCAGTATGCTCATGACATGTTACAGAAATATGGTATGGCTGATTGCAAGCCTATGGATACGCCTTTGGAGCAGAATGTCAAGCTGCAGATTGATGTTGGGACAGAGATTGAGAATGTTACTATGTACAGACAGATGGTAGGCAGCTTGATCTATCTCACGATCACTAGACCTGACTTGAGTTATGCTGTTGGGCTGATCAGTCAGTTCATGCAGAAGCCTCGCAAACCACACTTGGATGCAGTCAGAAGAATTCTGAGATATGTAAAGAGTATCACAGATCATGGGCTATTTTATGCATATGGGAAAACCCTTGACTTGATGGGGTACACTGATGCTGACTGGGCTGGTTGCACATATGATAGGAGGTCAACCAGTGGCTATGCATTTGGATTGGGTAGTAGCATGATCAGTTGGCAGAGTAAGAAACAGCCTATAGTTGCATTGTCCAGTACGGAAGCAGAGTATCGTGGTGCAGCCTTAGCGGCCTGTGAAGCTAAGTGGTTACAGAAGTTACTGAATGACTTGGGAGTACACTTGGACAGCAAAGTCAAGCTGTACTGTGACAATTTGAGCAGTGTTATGTTAGCAAGCAATCCTGTTTATCTTGCAAGATCAAAACACATTGAGGTTCACTACCATTTCATCAGGGAAATGGTTTTAGCAGATCAGATTGACTTGGAGCATGTGAAGATTGAAGACCGGGTAGCAGACATCTTTACCAAATCACTTGGTAAAGATAAGTTCATTCACTTTAGACGGCTACTTGGAGTGATGCAGATGATTTGAGTTTTGTTTTTGAGCTTGAGGGGGAGTGTTAGAAATCAAGCTCACCGTCAGTGTGTCTTCATCTATGACCGACATCTATGACAGCTAGTGTGTACAGCTGTCTACATGTGACTACATTAAATAAGTCAGGTTAGTAGTCAGTCAGTGACCTGACTAGAGTTAGTCAGTCTAGTCTACGTTTATACTAGGTCACTTTATCTTGTAGTGTGTGTGCTTTTCAGTTTAGTGTGGCGAAATGAAGGAATGAGCTTGAGAGCCTGAAGGCTCATGGATATGGAGTCTTTCCCTTTCTCTCTCTCTACTCTTTGAACACATTCTAGGATATCTTTTACTTTGGTAGGGTCTACAGAGATCCCATTAGCAGAAACAATGTATCCAAGATCTTCAATCCTGTCAGTGAGAAATACACATTTACTCATCTTGGCATAGAGTTGATTTTCACGAAGTGTTACTAGAGCGATCTTTAAGTGACCTTCATGTTGCTCTATTGATTTGGAGTATACTAGTATATCATCAAAAAAATACTAGCACAAAATCATCTATATATGGTTGAAAGACGTCTTACATTAGATGATTGAATGTAGCTGGGGCATTAGTCAATCTGAATGGCATGACTAAAAATTCATAATGACCATACCTAGTGCTAAAGGCAATCTTTAGGATATCTTGTTCCTTGATTTGAATTTGATAGTATATGGACCTTAGATCAATCTTGGAAAAAACATTGGCTCTACGTAGGCGATCTAAAAGTTTGTCTGTCCTAGGTATGGGGTACTTGTTTTTTATCGTAACATGGTTTAGTCCTCTGAAGTCAATCCAGAGTCTAAGTGTTTTGTTCTTTTTCTAGAAGAGGACAGGCGCTCCCCAAGGTGAATTACTTGGACGGATAAATCCTAGCTCTATGAGTTGCCTCGGTTGTTCAATAGCTTCAGGAATAGACATTTTGTATGGTCATTTTGACACTGGCTCAGCTCCAGGAATCAATTTTATTTCATGATCAACCTCATGCTTTTGAGGCAATTGAGTCAATTCTTCTGGAAAGACATCCTCGAAGTCGTTGATCCAGGAAGGTAGAGTGCCTTCATTAGTCTTTTTGACCTTATTCAATCGGATCATGTAGATTGGTTGACCTTTCTTAAATCCGTTACTGAGTCGATTTGCCTTGGCTAGTTGGACTCTAGTTCTTCTAGCTTCCCCATATGCCCTTACGGTCTCTCCTTCCAAGTCTTGAAAGATTATTTCCTCTTCAGCACATAGAATCTAGGCTTTGTTCTTCTTGAGACAATCCATTCCCAGAATGCAATCATAGCATCCTAGTGGTAGGATTCAAAATTCTATTTCAGTTATATGGCTGTCTATCTGAAATTGAAGTTTCCCTACATTTTCTGTTGAGGCGATTTCCTTCCCACTAGCCAATTCTACTATCATTTTCCTTGTCCCCCTAGATTCTAGATGCAATCTTTTAACTATCTTGGGTGCAAGAAAGGAATGTGTGCTACACAATCAATTAAGATCATAAACAACGTACCCTTGTAAGTAGCTGGAGATTGAATTATTGAACATTGTTGGTCCACTCCTTTCTTTTCCACGGCAGCATGAATGGATCCTCTTTCAAATTCTTCACCTAACATGCATTCCTCGGGTTGTCCAATCATGGTATTTACCTGGGCACTAGCTATTCTTCCATGTCCACGGCGTGGGTTGTTGTTTCCATTCCCTCGACCTCTTCCACCAACCTAGTTTGGGCTAGGATTTTGAGGATGTTTAGGACAATTTGCACTTAGGTGTCCAGTCCTTCTGCACTGGTAACATTGCCTGGTTCCTATCCCATTTGGTCCTTGAGTGATTGCATTAGCTCTATCATTTCCTCTAGCATTGGTCATGTCGATACCACGATTTGGATAGCCCCTTCCATAGTTGTTTATTGGACGATTTCTTTGGCCATTTCGAGCGATTTCTTTGGCCATAGGTTTTTCTCACATAAGAGCATTTTCAAGAGTCTTGGTCTCATTGATTTAAGTCAAGTTTCCAAAGCTGAATTTAGTCCTTCGCAGAACCTTGCAATTTTTTGAGATGCTGTCATTGGGGGTGCATATTTGCGCAGACTCACAAACTTGGAATAGTATCCTTCCAAGGTTAGGCTTAGTTGTCGTAAGTTGTAGAATTCATTCATCTTGATTGATTCAAAAGATGGGGGAAGATAACGTCCTTTCACAACTTCTTTGATCTCCTCCCAAGTTTGGAAATCTTCTATTACTCCTTTATCTCGGCAAAACTGTTTCCACTAAAGCTTAGCTTCACCAGTAAGACGAAGACGAGCAGTCATGGACTAATTTGAAGCAGTAGTTTCAGTAGCTAGGAAATAGTCGTCCAAAGCCTCAATCCACGCTTCTGCAACTTGCTCCACCTTGGGTCCTTCACCATTAAACCTAGGTATTGGTGTCTACTTGAGAAGAAACTTATTCTCTTGGAGTCCCTTGTATATTTCATCAATTCGCACCATTTAGCGATTATGATTATCTCCATAACTTCTTTGTTACAAAACGAGGTGTCTCTAGGAATTGATAAGACTTTGGGAGATTGGGATACCCTGGAAGCTCATAAATTTTTGACTTTACACTCCTGGGTAAGGGTTATCCTATCGAGAGAGATACCTTTGTATGTTGGTCATACACCCAACGATGTAGGGTCATTGGCTCCCCATTAATTTTCACAATATCATTAACCCTAGGTTCTTTAAATAAGAAACATTGAATAGTTTTAGTTTTTCAAGCCATTTCAACAACTTGAGATGGACTTTCACATCTTCACATAAAGTACAGGTAAGGGTCGTCCCTTCCCTAGATTTGGGCTCTAGTAAGCTTAAGAAATTCCATAAACAAGTCTTCTCTAAGATAGCCATTACGCTTTCTCTTAATTCCAACATGTTTGAATAACTCGCATAAAGCATACTTCATCATTAACTTGTCAAAGCAGCTCAATTATAATCATAAGCTCATAACTCACGCTCTTCAAAAACAATAATGATACTTTATATTTATGAAAAGTACTTACAAAGATGTATTTGATCATACTATGATCTACCAATACATCATCTCATGGATCATTTCCTCATGAAAAGTATCAGGGTCTATATTCTCATATCTTGGAGGATTCTCATATACATGGCAAACAACATAATGTGGTGGTTCCTAGGGATAACCAAAACATCCAGTACCAAAATAAGGCCTTCTTGGTACTACAACAGCTCTCTTAGGTGGTACTATTTGTAGCACTTTCCGATATACCCACAAGGTTTCAGACACAGGCTCATCCCTAATGTTCAATAACCATTCAGCAAAGGTACTGAACAAAAGATAAATCTTAACTATCCTTAGTTGTTCAGCCCATCGAATCCTCCATAGTTCGTAATGAAGAAGGATGTTATGCCCATAATATATCTCCATATATGACCCATTCCTTGGCCATACATCTCTCATGTACCATGAGTTAGGATGAGATTGCAAAACAATTGGAACAATAAAGACCATCTCCATTATCTCAAATATAGCCTCGCGGTATGAGAATTTATTCAACCCTAAGGCTACTTGATACATGATGGGAAAAATATCCCACAAACATGTAGCTTCCTCATCACTAAGTTCTTGATTAGCACAATGTGTATGCTAGTGTTAGTGCAAGATATTTAATAATAGTTTTCTTCAAACAAGTATGGTTATTTTCTTAATTCCTTTTATACGTCCTTACACTAGAAGCTCTTGCTTTTTTGAAACCTAGGCTCTGATACTATGTGTGAGGTGCCTCCTCCAATAGACCTGGAGGAGTCCTCTAGTAGTCAACTGAAATTCATATCCATGAACATCACCATCCCATCTCCCCATGGGAAACCTTGGACTTAGTTGAACATGGGAATCTCAGTTCTACTTCACAAGGGAAGCGTGGACAAATCACCCCTAACAGTAATCTAACGCCCACCTAAGAAAGACCACTTTGTAATCAATCAAAGGCAGAAGTGAGGTTAACACCGCAGTTGGTTCAAAGAGAGTGAGAAAAGGGGGAGAGTGTAACCCGATCCCCCTACCCATAAGGTAAAATCTCAACTCTAGCTCCCTAAAATGGTGTTAAACCTAGTAACTAATCCTACCGGTATTGGGAGGGTCACGATTTAATCACCTCTATCTAGTGTTGGAAAGTTACCCGACTTCTTGAGTCCACCCAGCCACAGGCGTCCAATCATCAGAATCGAAGCCTCCCACTTTCCTCAATGGGTTTGCTTAGTGTTCTAATTAGCAAAGCATACTATCGTGATGTTTGGACATATAAAATCAGCTTCCTTGTATTACTCCGTTAGACTAGGTCTGTTAAACTCAACCTTTAGCACATAACAAACAATTCAAAAAATCAGATACTTTATTTCATAATAACATCTCGAACCATCACTCCACACAGTGGTACAAAATCATCTTTCCGTGAACTCCTATTCAAAATTTCAAGTTTTATTATCTATCCAAACTAATAAGCATCAACAAAAACCCTATACAATGTTTCAAGAAACAAACATTCCACTACTAATTAGGGGTGTATAGGATTTTTCAAAAAAAAACATGACACTGTGGGCCTTGTGTGAAGGCCAAGCTTGCTAATGCTATTCCAAGATGCTAATACACTTAAAATCCTCTCCATATGCTCTAGCAATACTCCATGATCAATCGTCACCATGCTCCATCCATCTCTCCCTCTCTCACACCCAACCTCTTCCTCTCATAGGAATTACCATTATGTGTAAAGAAAGGGAGTTGAGAGAAAGATTGAAAAACCAACATTCTTATTTCTATGATTCATCGTCCAAGAGTGGTATCATCATGTAGGCTTATATTTGATGACTATATGTTGCACTATATTGCACGAATAGATAAGCTTTATGCGCAATCGCGGGGAGGAGGAGATGATTAAATCAAGCACCATAATTTCATCTTTTGCTTCTATGTGCCTTTTTTCTCCTTCTTCCTCTCTTCAAAAGGACTAGGTACATTAAAAAATTGCACCCTTTTGAAGCTTAGCCAAGTGCCCCTTCGAATTGGGCATGTGCACTTTATTTTGGGGACTTGTTTGGCCTCTTTGGCTACCCGCTCCACATTCCCATATAAATTAAGGCATGCATGAAATTTTGCCCCAAATGCATGGAAATGATGAGCAAATCATGGCCGGATTCGCTCTTTGTGAACTTGACTTGGCACTACGCTTTGCCTCTAGCTTTAAAATGACCAACATTGTGTACCTCAAATGCTTTGCAAAACAGCCACTTTGAAGCTTCAAATCATCAAATTTCACTTAAAACTCCCTACAAATCTGCAAAAAATGCTTTGAAATCCCACAATGTACGCCTCCAAATCCAAGGGATGATGCATGTTTCCGAAAGGTCTTCCATTTCCTGATTTCCTTCTTCATGCAACTTGTTGATTTATCTTCATGGAACTTCAGGCCATATGCTCGTTTCCTTAATGGTCAATAACTACTAGGTTGCACTTCACTGAAGGTAATTTTTCTAGCAAGGAATACAAAATTGGGGATAGAGGTTATGGTTTCCATGATTGCTTGATGTTGCCCTACTGATTATCGCAAACAGATTTGGAAAAAGAATACAACTACATTATTGCTTTCATGCATAGTTGAGCAAGCATTTGGTCAATTGAAATAACATTAGAGATATTTAAATGGAATTTTTTCTAGACCATGCCCAAAGTTTTTGGCAAAATATATAGTCGCATGTTGTGCACTGAATAATATTTGCATTGAGGGAGATGTAGAGCACACATATGCAAACTTTATTGAACCAAGGTTCATGGTGTAACCACTAACCAGATCTTTTAGTGCTAAAATCCAAAGGGATTGTTTGGATCATTATGTTTTGTGTGGATCTACTTAGATTTTATGTCATTTTTACTTTCATTTTCTTTCTGCAATCAATGTTCTCTTATTTCTTAACTTCTTAGCTTTTCTTAATGAAATAATTGTACCAAAAATAGTCAAATGTTTTTCAATTCATACATGGGAAGTATGCTAATATTATTTTCTTGTATTACTACTTTTGGGGTGGCAACATTTTTAAGATTAAAAGCACACATGAACAATATGATATTTGTCATTAATAATATGAAAAATATTTCACTTTCTAAACTATTTGATTGGCACTCAACCTATCCCATAAAATTTGACAATAGGTCCATCTTTGCCACAATAAACATTGTAGTTTTGTTAGCATCCCATAACTCATCCGTGGAGGCTTGTGGGTCATCGAGAGAGGTTGGCTATCACTGCCTGTCCCATTGCTTCACAAATCCCCTCCTACACTTCATCATGGATGTAATTGTTCCATCCACAGTAGTATGCTCCTCATTGTTTTTAGTGGATATTCACCATTCCCTTTCTCTGTCCCCCTCCACATCATTTTCATTATTTTTAGTGGGGGAGCAAAATGGAATGGATGACACCATCCTCAGATGCTTGGAAATAGGTCTATGTACAAGGGATGAATTGTGCATAGGATCCCTCTGCATATGTGAAGCTACTACTACTATTACATGGGAAGGAAACTGCTAGGATATGCCCTACATGGGCACCACAAGATGTTGATTATGAGGGCACATGAATGTTGTGTCAATAGTTGGAGGGATGGGATGGCATGTGTGGTTGATGGGTGGCACAAAAGATTGTGATAGAATGGTAGATTGAGTGGGGGATGAAATATTGCTATACACCCTCCACGGCCTTTGTGGAGTGATAAGTGGAGGGGGAGTTGAGAAAGGAGAGGAATCAAAGTCCAAGAAAAAAGGTGGATAGAAGTGAAAGCTATATTGTTCCAATGGGTGACAAGTGAGCGTGATGCACTTCGCCACATTGAAGTAAAGGAAAATGGAGAGACACCTGTGTTTTCTTCAAGCTATGTGATGAGGGCACAAAAGAGCCATCCAATCCATCAAGCTAAGTGCCTTGTGACAAGTCTTGTGGGAAGACATTCTACCATCGTCACAAAAGAGAAAACACCGTTGACAAAGGAATTAAAACTAAGTCAGTAAATGGAATAAAAGTAAACAGTTAATTAGAGATGCAAGTAGTCCTAGATCTACTTTCAACCATTGGAATGCAATGAGATTGCACAACACAAACAAAGAAAGGTTGAAGATTGCATGGCATGCAAGGAGAAAAGAATTATTTCTTAGAAAGATAGCAGGGTTTATAGCTGAAAAGTATGTTCGCAAAATCCATTTTGTCTTGATTATAAAATTCATATGTAGTGATAAAAGATGTAAGTTCAAGACTAGAAGAAAATTACAAAAATGATGATATCATTCAGCCAAGGCTTGGAGTTGAAAGGTGCAAGTTCAAATTTATTTTTTTCCCGATTACAAAATTCATAAGTAGTGATGAAAAACAACTCCTCAAGACCTAAAGAAATATACAAATTTGATAATATCATTCAAGCATGGCCTTGAGGTGAAAGACAAGGTTCCCTTCTTATCATGATTAAAAAATTCATAGGTAGTGATCTAAAATAACTATTCAATACCTTAAATTTTTTACATAAATGAGGATATCATTCAACCAATGCATTTTTAATTCCTTCTCACATACTTTTGATCACTAAAATAGGGGATGCCATCAAACAATCAATTAACGCTATGGTAGTCAAAAACTAAAATTAAATTCAAACCCATTAGACATGAAGAAATTTGCTCAATTGAGGACAACATTTAGCAAGCACATTTAAATTCATTCTCACATACTTCCTCCATAGGGAAACATTATATAATGATCGAGCTAGCTACCAAAATAGGGAAAGCTAGCAAACTATTAATGAAATTGTAGTCAAAGGCTGTCCAAAGAGAGCATTCCCAGATTTTTAGGTACATATAGTAGAAACTTATTTGGGTAGAGATTTTGGGCTAAGTGATTTTGTATACCATTTTTCACCTCATAATCTCTCTATGGCAAAAAATTTCTCCTAATGATCTCTCACTATCCATGTGACTAGAAATTCAAAACCATAACAGTTTTGGGATGCAAAATTTTGGCAGCATTGTGTTTGAAAAATCGGTAATTGTTTTGAATGGAAGTCCTTTCTTAGTTTACTAAAACAAAATTTAAGAGCAGAAAAATATGAGATTTTGAAGAGCTAGTTAGTATTGAGGCAAAATACCACAAATGTGCAAGCTAGTCACTATGATGTGTTATCATTCATGCAGGCTTCATTTGAAGACACAAAGAGAGAGAGAGAGAGAGAGAGAGAGAGAGAGAGAGACCCCTACAAAATAGGAGGGGCTTGGAGGTCACCGTGAAAAGGTTATTTGACAAGAGTACTCCTCAACCTTCAATAGAAGAGAATCTCCAAAGAACCAAACATCTGTTCACAACACTTGCACAGAAAGACATTTAGTGAGACATATCAATTGAGGTAGCATATACACATAATTTAGAGAGAGAGAGAGAGAGAGAGAGAACATGAAAGTCCAAGAAATCATATGTAGGCCTTCTAATACCCTATGCACAACAATGAAGATTGCACCACCTTTTCAAGTCTACATGCAGGCACACCCATGGCAAGGGAGTAGAGAATGTGGTGGCAGTATCCTAGGAGTGCCAATCTCACAACATTCATTCCTCCCCAAATTTTGGTAAGAATGACCTACTCCTTTACAAATGTGCTATATTGAGCAAGGGTTTTCCATGGGAAAATGAGGCTTGGGGGTTCTTGCAAGGAATTGCAAGGAACATTGATTTTTATGCAAAAATGGAGAAACGGTCCATGTGACCTAGAACAATGTTCAATGTTTTCAAAAAACATCCTCATAATCCCCCTTCAAAAATCATCATAGGAATAACTCTAATGTTTCTCTAAGAGGAAGCATGTGAAAAAGAATTTAAAGGACATTGCTAAATATTATTCTCAATTTAGCAAATTTCTTCATGTCTAATGGGTTCAAATTTAATTTTAGTTTCCAATTGATTATCTATTGACATCCCCTGTTTTAGTGACCGAAAGTATGTGTGAAGGAATTATAAAGGCCTTGGCTAAATGATATCATCATTTATGTCAATTTCTTGGGTCCTAAATAATTTTTTTTATCACTGCCTATGAAATTTTAAATCATGATAAGAAGGATTTGTAGCCTTTCACCTCAAGGCCATGCCTGAATGATATCATCAATTCTATATATTTCTTCATGTCTTTAAGAGTTGCTTTTTTTATCACTGCCCATGAATTTTGAAATTGCACCTTTCTGCTCCATATTTCATCATTTCTATAAATTTCTTCTTATCTCAAACTTATATCCTTTTATCACTACCTATGAATTTTACAATTAAAATAGAATGGACTTTGCAAACACAATTTCAGCTCTACATACCCTACTATCTTTTTGAAAAATAATTATTTTCTCCTTGCATGTCATGTGTGCCATGCAATAAGGCCATGCTATCTTTCTGAAAAAAACTCTTTTCTCCTTGCATGCCATGCAATCTTCAACCTTTTTTTGTGTGTGCCATGCAATCTCACTGCATTCCAATGGTCAAAAGCAAATCTAGGACTACTTGTGTCTCTAAGTAATTGTTTATTTTATTCCATTTACTAATTTTGTTTTAATTCATTTGTCAACTATGGTTGGATTTTTGTGATGATGGTAGAATTTCTTCCCAAGATTCGTCACAAGATACTGAGCTTGATGGCTTGCACAACTCTTTTGTGCCCTCCTCACAGCTAAAGAAAGCATAGGTGTTTCTTTGTTTGCATTTGCTTCAATGTGGCAAAGTGCATCACAACCACATGTTGTGCACCACAACAAGATTGCTTTTGCTACCGTCCAACCTTTTGGCCTAGGTTTTGTCCCTCTCCTTTCTCGATGCCCCTCCACATGTCACTTCACCAAGTTCATGGAGGGCTTATAGCAACACCATCCCCCCCTCAATCTATGATCCAATCACATTCTTTTGCTCCACCCATCAACCACATAAGCCATCCCATCCTTGTGCCTATTGACACAACCCCATAAGCTATCACATTCTTTTGCTCCACCCATCAATCACATAGGACATCCCACCCCTACACACTGACACAACATTTTCTTAGATTTTTATGTGGCATTCATTTTTTATACTTTGGCTACCTTAGGTGTTGAGGGCATACCTTCAATTGCTAAGTTATTGATGTTGTGCATGGTTCGATTGGAGAAGAAATGTACAAAGGTAAAAAACATAGCTTACAAAGAGTGGAATGTTCTTTTATGACCATTCTTATATTTTCCCCATTTAGCATTGCCAATGGGGAGTAATATCCCTCTTTCCTTTGCCTAATTTTTCAAGCTTTGAGCAGCCTCCTTTGTTAAGTCTAACCACTAGGGAAAGCTACAGGTGTAAAATGTTTTCTAAGACAAATAGCATCAAAACCTAATATTTCAAGTATGCTATGTTGGATTATTTTCATAATGCCTATTAATGTATTTTCATTTCTTTATCAATCATGAGAAAAAAATATCAAAGACCATGCTCTCATTGAAGAAACTATCATATGATTATGTAGTACAATTTGTTGATAAAGGATGGGATACCAAGATAGAAGGCAAGGTAACTTGTATGATAGATTAGGAATCTATTGCTTATAAATACATTATTGCTACTTAAAATTTCATCCTTGACTTGTATTCAATAGATGGCATTATGGTGGTTGAGGTTAGATCATCATGTACACTACAACAAGTAAGGATGGACTCACAGAATGAAGATGTCCAAAAACCACGTTCATTTATATTACAGCTTCACAAGGAATGGGTAATTTCTACATCGAATTATATATACTTAGATATATATTCGATTCCACTTCTTGAATGGCAAACATTTCTGCTAAAAGTTTTTGAAGACATCAAAGAGGAGAGAGAAGAATATACAGTGCAAGGATATTGAAGAAAATATCTCTTTACTAAAAATATCAATACAAGTATGAATATTGTCGCAAATCTCTATTTGCTTTCTTCATTATTACATGCATGAGGTCTTAAAAGGTAATATAGAAAAGTTATTTCTTTTTACAATGTTTTTTTGTAGAAGGAAGGACATCCTTTCTTAGATTCTTTTCATATTCCTTTGTTACTTTGGTTGACTTAGATATTGAGAGCATACCTTCACTTGCTATAGTTATTAATGTTATGTATGGTTCAATTGGAGAAGAAATGTGCAAAGGTAAATAACATAGCTTACAATGAATGGAATATTTTTTGTGACCATTCTTATATTGTTTACATGTAGCATTGCCAATGGGGAGCAATAACTCTCCTTCACTTGCCTAATTTTTCAAGCTTTGAGTGGCCTTTGCCAAGTCTAGCCACTAACGAAAGCTACAAGTGTAAAATCTTTTCTGAGATACAAATAGCATTAAAACCTAATCTCTCAAGTAGGCTATGCAAGATTATTTCTTTAATGTTTGTTAATGTATTTTGTCTATACTTATAAATGTATTTTTATTTCTTTTCCAATGCTAAGATAAAAATATCAGAGGCCATGCTCTTAGTGAAGAGACTTGCATATGATCATGTATTACACTTCATTGATAAAGGATGGAATACCAAGATAGAAGGCAAGATAATTTATAAGGCAAATTAGCAATCTTTTGCTTGTAAATACATGCTTGCTACTCAAGATTTTATCCTCAACTTTATTACAATAGATGGCATTACCTTGGTGGTAGTCTAGTCGCTTTAGATTAGAATCTTGATGGTTTTAGCAAAGACTCTATAGTGGCTCTTGATGTTTGGTCCAATAGGTACATCATTGCGATCCTAAAGGTTAAATCATCATGTACACCACATCAATTGAAGATAAACTTACATTCTCAAGATGTTCAAGTACCAGGTTCATTTGTATTCCATCTTAACAACAAATGGGTAAGTTTCTACATCAAATTATATATACTTAGGTATAAATTTAATTCCATCCTTGAATGGAAAATATTTGTGCTAAAAGTTTTTTAAGATATCATAGAGCAGAGAGAATGATATATAGTGTAAGGATATTAAAGAAAATATCACCTTACTATCAATATAAATACAAGTATGGATATCATAGCAAATCTCTATTTGCTTTTGTCATGATTACATGCATGAGGTCTTACAAGGTAATATAGAAAAGTTATTTATTTTTGCAAGGATTTTTCATAGGAGAAGGGACATCCTTTCTTAGACTCTTTTAGCATTCCTTTGATACTTTGGCTCCCTTAGGTATTGAGGGCATACCATCACTAGCTACAATTATTGATGTTGTGCATGTTTCAATTGGAAAAGAATGTATAAAGGTAAAAAACACAACTTACACAACATGGAATATTCTTTCATGGCCATTCTTATATTTTCCCCATGTAGCATTGCGAATGGGGAGTAATATCCCTGCTTTCTTTGCCTAACTTTCAAGCTTTGAGTAGCATTTGCCAAGTCTAGCCACTAGGAAAAGCTACAAGTGTAAAATGTTTTCTGAGAACATTAAAATCTAATCTCTCAAGTAGGCTAAGCAAGATTATTTTATTTATGCCTATTAATATATTTTGATTTTCTTTCCAATGCTTAGATAAAAAGATCAAAGGCCATGCTCTCAATGAAGAGACTTACATTTGATCATGTATTACAATTTGTTCCTAAAGGATGGAATACCACACTAGAAGGCAAGATAACTTGTAAGACAGATTAGGAATCTATTGCTTATAAATACATTCTTGCTACTCAAAATTTCATCCTTGGATTTAATTACAATAGATGGCATCATATTGGTGGTACTCTAGTTGCTTTAGATTAGAATCTTGATTATTTTAGCAAAGACCCTATAGAAGCTCTCAATTCTTTATTTAATGATTACATCATTACAATCCTTAAAGTTAGATCTCCATGTACACTATATCAAGTGAGAATGAACTTACAAAAGGAAGATGTTCATGTATCAAGTGCATTTGTATTCCATATTAACAATGAACGCGTAAGTTTCTACATCGAATTATATATAATTAGGTATAAATTTGATTCCACTTCTTGAATGGTAAACATTTATACTAAAATTGTTTGAAAACATCAAAGAGGAGAGAGGATATACATTGCAATGATATTAAAGAAAATATATATTTACTATCAATATAAATACAATATACATTGCAAGGATATTAAAAAATATCTATTTACTATCAATATAAATACAAGTGTGGATATTGTAGCAAATATATATTTGCCTCATTCATGACTACATCCATGACATCTTACAAGATAAAATAGAAAAGTTATTTCTTTTTGCAACAAGGAGCTTTCGTAGGAGAACCGATATCCTTCCTTAGTTTATTTTGGTATTTCTTTGATACTTCGACTACCTTAGATATTGAGGGCATACCTTCACTTGCTAGAGTTATTGATGTTGTGCATGGTTTGATTAGAGAAGAAATGTACAAAGGTAAAAACCATAGCTTACAAAGAATGGAATATTCTTTTGTGGCCATTCTTTCCCATGTAGCATTGCCAATGGGGAGCAATATCTTTCCTTCCTTTGCCTAATTTTCCAAGCTTTGAGTGGGCTTTGCCAAGCCTATCCACTATTGAAAGCTACAAGTGTAAAATGTTTTCTGAGATAGCACTAAAACCTAATCTCTTAAGTAGACTAAGCAATATTATTTTGTTTATGCCTATTAATGTATTTTGATTTCCTTCCCAATAAAAATTTCCATCCTTGGACTTCTGAAGATCTGGCTTAGTGACAAGATTATATCCATGCAAAAAAAATTGTAGATAAAACTAGATTGATCTTTGTTATAGTATCTTCTCTAGCCAATATGGGCTTTAGCTTCTAAAAGTAAACCCTATGTGAACATAAACGAGATTTTCAATTATTTTGCAAAGTGCATAAAGTGTGTAGATGTAAGCGTTGACCAAAGGAATGTTTAAAACTTGCTTGAAGTATGGGTCTTTGATGTACTTAGAGGGAGCTCTATTTCAGTTGCTTGAGTTTAACTCTATAGAGACATGTAGTGTAAGTAGGGACATCTAGAGCTAGCTCCCTTTAAACACATTGTACATGCATTTGAGTGTCTTCAAGTTACGGAGTATAAACCATTAGTTCCCAAATCCATCAACAAATAGCTCTTCTCCTACTTACTAGCTCTTAATCACATCAGGTACTGAAGTCAAATGAAAAACCCAATATAATATATCAAAATTCTCTATATTTACTTCAAAAGCTCCTAACCACTAGATATTTTGTTTAGGTCATTGAAGCCCCGCAGTGACGATGAAAGTGCTCTCTTCCTTGATTGAACAAATTTTATGTTGACAATCCTACAATTTTTGCAACAACTCGTCTCTATCTTATATTAATAAGTGATTCTCCAATAACATCCTTCTTTGCAACAAGATTAACTGTATAGCCTAAAAATCCATTATAACCACCACCAATAAACCTCATCAATAAAAAGTTATTATAAAAAGGATGGTTGATATTTTTTGTAGAATCTTTAGGATGTAAGCTTCCATCCAACCAAAGGTTAATATTTTTCTTTCTTTCAAATCTAAACACATGTTTCATGGACCCTGAAATAGTGTTTAGTTTTGTTCTCTTGATTGATTCATACTCACATTCTAGCTCAATGTGAATATGATAGAGAGCTCTTTTATCGATGCTACAAAGAGCATTGAATAATTGATCCATAGCTAAGGATATAATCCGAAGCTATGTGAATTCAAAAAAGAAGAAAAATGAGGAAGAAACTAATAAGAAAGAGAAGAAAGGGAAAAATTTTTGAAGGTGGAGGAAGCTAATCAAATGTCAAAAAAATTAAATCGAATATTTGCTTTTACTTTTATCAAGAGAATGTAAGATCTTTATTAAGTCAATCATTGTTACCTTTATAATGGCCTAGATTTCTAGGTTTGATGTAAGCCATAATAATATTATGATAATGAATTTTTTATAATTTTATATTTTTATCAAAATATAAATTTTTAAAAAACCATAATAATTTTAAGATTGTCTCTTACAAGGCATTTTTAAGATCTCAAAACTCCCCTAATACTTACTTCTCTCACTCTGTCTATCTTTTTCCTCTGAAGATAATAATAGAGCAATTTTGACTCCCTCTTCCTCACATACCCCCTCTTATGGGTTTATATAGCTCCCCAATCCCCCCGCTCCCAAACAAAAAAAAAACTCCTCTCCCTCTTCATCATGTCATTTGTAGCTATAACCCCACCCCCCACCTTAGCTTCTCTCTCTCTCTTCATGATGTCATTTATGGTTGCATGGACAACTATGCTCACATGAGCTTTTTGTTTGATGGTGATCATTAAATATTTTTCCTCCCATCATTTTGATGACTATAGACACAAAAACGAGAATATTCATAATGTAGAGAAAAGTGGTGATTTGTTGATTGAGTTTTAATGATAGCATATCACTAGTCACAAAATTTCTTACTCATGGCTTGCATGGTGGTGGCCTACAAATTCATGTCCCTTGATGGCAATGTTGATTGAGAATCATGTAACAATAGTAAGGCTATTACACATATCAACCTTAGCAAGATTTGAAAGAGTACTAGCCATGCAACTATTGATTTTCCAATGGTTTGAAATACTAGAAATGATAATGTGTAATGTGACATGTTCATTAATAACATACTTCTTTGAACCCTAGGCAAGGTCAATACTAGAATATCAACCATTGATAATGTGTAATGTGACAAGTTCATTAATAACATACTTCTTTAAACCCTAGGCAAGGTCAATACCAAAATATCAACCATTGAATCACCCCTCATTGGAGAAGGGCAAGTGGTTGTACCAGCATGATTGGTCACTTAGATCTTCCATCATGCAAATCCCCAACTTCTGGGCCATATATTTTTTCATCAAATATTTATCATCTAAACTTAATTATTTTGCCTACTTACATACTTCCTTGGTTAGACACCCTATCACTCACTATTTTCTCATTCCCCCATTGTACATTCAATGTCCGCATTTAACACTCCTGTCATTGTGCAAGCTAAATTTTGTTTTGAACATTGACTTCTTTGAGTGAAAGAATCACTACATGCTTAACTATCCCCACATGACTTGTTGCTTTCAGCTTCCTCTAGTCACAAATTCAAATCAATTCCCTAATTGCTACACGAAGGAATCTTAAAGCCATACTTATGTTGCCAAACCTTCACATTGACCCTAGCTCTTACAGCCACACCCACATGCCACACCCACATCGTAGACATTATGTTGAGACTCATACACTCAATACCCAACCATAAACTACACAACATCATACATAACATGTGTTTGATTCACCTTCACCTCATACATGTGGCCTCATCTCTAACACAAGATATTGCAAAACTAGAACATAAGATGAACACCATGGTCGTGGGTAACCTATACAATGCAACCAATAAGCCTTCCTCTGAAGAAGAAACTCAAGGAAAATAGATGTATTATTTTTAAACCCCAAAATCTCTATTAAGCCTAGCTTTTCATGCCAAAATGGAGTTGTTTCCAACCTATCCCCAATCAAGAACCAAGGCCTTTAAGGTAAAGTGACAAATAGAACTACTCTTAGGGTCCTACTTGACTTGCATGTAGCCCAATGTCGTCCTTTGTACCAAAGAGAAACATGTGTCCCAATTCCTCCCTTGCACCATAGCATACAATAAGAAGACACACATCTCAAATTGGCCATAAGTTTTTGAATGGCTAGAATGGGATACATGGGAGGTGATAACAAATAATGGGGGTCAAATAGCAGTACGCATAAATCCATACTAAAACTTATTGGTGCTAACACTAGAAATTCAATTCCTCTCTGCAAACACTCACATTTTTTTAATACATGGATTAAAGTCTGGGTCAAGAACAAAGCTGGTTGCTAGTCAACATGGATATCGAAAAAGCCTACAGCAAAGTCACCTAGCCGTTTATTCTCAAAGGTACTAGCGGCTCTGGGCTTTGGTGCTTCATTTTGCAAAATGATTTCAGTACTGTAATGCAACAGCTAGTGTCTTTATCAATGGGTACCTGGCAGGGATGCATTGGGACAATTCATAAGACCAGGCCACCCATTGCACCCCCACTCTTTGTACTAGTCAGTCTATAGAGCCGCTAAGATCAGCAAGACCATGGCGAAAAGTATGTCCTTCAAGGAGTTGTACCTACTTACCTTTCTTAATATACTTAAATTTCCACATTTTAAAAACTTCAATCATTTTTATCCTACCCTTGGCGCAACCACAAATACAGCTCGATAAATAGATTACAGTTTCAATTGCATGCTTTTTTGAGGTCTCTTTCATAAGTGTAGCATGTTCCTTTCTTTTCCCAGTGTCTTTCACAAAATAACACTTTCAGACACCCTCCCTTCATGACACAGACATAGACATAACTTGTTGTGCCAAAGCAGGTGACTGTTGCAGGAGTTCCTTGAAGTTATTTTCAACTTCCTTCATCTGTCTCTCCAGATATTCTAAAGACTTCTACAAGAGAGAATAAACAGCTTAATGAGTATACTGATATTATGTACCACAAAAGGTGAATGAGTGTGCCTCAATTATGCCCAGAAAGTTCTGCAGCAAAATATGTATTATTCAGACCTAAGCAAACCCCTGGTAAGTAACAGACCTGCAGTGTGGCTACTGTTGTGTCACATTCTTTGACTCTGGCCTGGTGCTCCTTGACTAGATCAGTCTTTGGTTCTAGAATAAACCTGCAGGTATCCACTTTGAAAACATTAAAAGTACTCTTGATACATTATTGTAGCAGAGAGAGCATGCTCAAAGTCGAGTCATTACTGATGATACTCACGCTCTACCTGTCAGAACATCAGAGAAGTAATAAGGATCTCGATCTCTCTCTCTCTCTCTCTCTCATGCTCTTTCAACAAGTGATTCTCTTATAACACATATTCCTTCGAGGCCATATATTTCAGATTTGCTGACTTTTATCTCATATATTATCGGGATCAATGTTATCCAAATTGCAGCATTACAACATTACTTACAACAGCTCCCTACTCTATGATCTTCTTAATATTGGGAACAATGTTGTCCAAATTGCAGCATTATAACATTATTTACAACCACCCCCTGCTGTCATTTATGTTGGTGTACATCATCATCCTTTGGCTCCCCAAACTGTCACTAGTGAGGGGGGGCATCCTCATATCAGCTACATAGTATTCAGCTTCCCAATCAAGCACGATCATTCACAACCCTTTTGTGAGTCATTGGCAAGTAGTGAAGAGTGCCTTCATACATCTCAAAGACACCAAGGACTTGAGCCTTTTCTTCAAGGCTATTTCTTCACTTATTATGCTCGAGGATGGTTATTTAGAAAATAAATTGATAGATCTCTTCATAAAGGTTCTAACTCCACCAAAGTTTCAAGCTTTTTGACAAGCTTTATATTTGATACCTTTTTAAAATATGATTTGTCATTCACTTTATCGTCATAGATTGTTAGAGATATGGTCATCCCGAAGATGGGCAAAGGCATGTAAAGGGTGATTTAGAGATAGAGGTTGTTAGAGAGATGGTCATCCCCAAGACGGGCAAAGGCATGTAAAGGGCAATTTAGGGCAGTTGACGCAATTGTATTTTGTTCTCAATCAGGTTGGGGCCTGGGCACCAGTTTATGCATCCCCAACAGTTGGGCAGGTTTTAGGCAAGCTAAGCAGGGCAGAGAGTTATGGCCACATGGCATGCAGCTGTTCACTACATTTTCTGTATTATTTTATTTAGTTGTGTGCAGTCGGCCATATTTGGCAGTAGTACCGCTGGCCAACCTGGTCATTTTCTTGCATTATTTCCTACCTATATAGGCATCCCTGCACAGTTACTTCATTTTCTTGCAAGTGAGAGAGAGCTCCTGCTGATGATTCTCCGATAGCCCGTTGTATGTATCTGCCTTCAGCATTCAGCATTCCTACTCTCTAGTCTTCAGCATTCTACTCTCTTTCTCTCTCTCTCCTCTCCATGTTCACTTCTTTCTTTCAGTCCGGTCATATGCTTTCACATTCTCTGCACTCTCACGTGGTATCAAAGAAGTGTAAAAGGGCCAATTGATCATGGGCAGATCTTAAGAGCAAGTTTCAGCACAACACCAAGGCTGCAAAGGATTGTGCATCAACACAAGGCTGACATGACCAGAGTCTGCAGAAAAGGAAGGGAGGTTGCTGTTTTTGTGTATGTCTTGCTGTCAAAGGAGAAGAAAGGATTCCGTTTTCAGCCTTTTACAGCAGGTTATGTTTTTGAATCTCCTCTACAGTTAAAGCATGTAAAGAAGGAGCAGAGGAAGCCCTAGCAAGCTGCCTTTTTGGAGTTAGAGGGGTCTACCTTTGTTTTGTGCAAGTTATTTGGGACCCATGTCATTAGAAATTGATGTGGAGTTCCAAGCGATTATGGACCAAAAAGTCCCCCATGTTACCAACGCTTCCACAAGATCAAAAGCTAGATGGGGAGAACTACTGCATTTGGCTAGTGATGATGCTTGTCATCTTGCAATCTTATGATTTGGCAAAGCTCATGACAAAGTTCCTTGACCATCCATCAGCCCAGGACCTTTCCAAACTTTGTTCTTTGGAGAAAGCGGAGTTGGTGAAGGTAGAGGCACACTGGGACAAGTTGAATGCCCGCATCCGTTCTTTATTATTTCTTTCATGTACTCCAACCGTGATAAGCCCATATTGAGCATCTTACCAATGCTCCAAAGATATGGCTCGAACTGAATATCAGCTCTATAACAAGATGACTATCATGAAGAGGGTTTCTTTAAAGGTATAGATGCGGACTTTGAATCCAAGCAAGTCCACTTCCATGTGAAAGCATTTGAACAAGCTTCAACAACTACAAATGCAAGTCCAAAATGTAGGCTAATCACCTCCAAGGATATGGCAATTATTTTATTGTCATAGTTGCCCCCTCAATTTAATGTATTCCACTTGCTTTAGAGCAAACAGAGACCCTTAAATGGGAGAAGCTTGTCCCTATGGTCTTGGACCAAGGGGAACCTAAAGGGTATGAATTCCCAAAATACTAAGGCCCTTAAAGTCAAGCTTCCTAAAAGAAGGGGAAGCAAAATGAAAAGAAGAAAGACAAGACTGAGAAAAACAAGGAGTCCACTTGCCACATTCATAGTAACACAAGTCACTAGAAGAAAGATTGTCCTAACAAGGATAAGAAGGACACCAAGATGGAGGAGAACAAGACTACAAAGGACTCACAAGCAGTGGCTGCTCCTTCATCAGCAGTGTTTCTTCATTTGGAGGTTATTGAACCTCATTCATAGGATCCGTCTAATGCAACATTGACGGCCCAACACTTGAGAATGGACGGTGAATAGTGGCACTTCTTGCCACATGGCTACTCCTCTCGATGGCATTGCCCATATGCATCCGATACATGGGCATGTTCTAATTAGTAACGGTTCTTTGATTCCTATATAGGATGAGAGTGATATGCAACTTATTCTCAGTGGGCACAATGCTTGTGAATGGATTGTTTAATATTGGGGTGAGTCATCCATCATGTGTATCTTGCATCCATGGTAAAATAGCATAGAGATGTGATTCCCATCAAGGCTTTGAGATGGGCGAATGAGCCCTTGGAGCCAGATTTATGTGGACCGATGAGAACAAAGTCCCTTAAGGGGAATCTTTACTTTATATTGATTGTGGATGATTATAGCTAGATGACATGGGTATAATTTCTAGCACTCAAATCAAAAGCTTCCTCACACAAGAATTGGCTCATTTTTTAGTAAAACCATTCGAGCAAAAAGCTTAAGATAGTGAGATCCAACAAGGGTGTAGAGTTTGTCTCCAACGAATTAGTTTGATTTTGTGCATATAGAGGGATGTCGAGAGTTTGCTAACACAAATACTCCTTAAGAGAATTGCATTTTGGAGCGGAAGAATAGAAGTATGATCGAGATGGATGAGCATCGGCAAACATCTCAATGTCTTTTGGCCGAAGTAGTGGCCAAAAAGCCACCACAATTCATATCCTAAACAGTCACCCATATTTGCCATTGCTAGTATGACTCCTTTTGAGGCATATTTTGGACTAAAGTCGGATGTTTCCTATTTCAAGGTGTTTAGGTATGATGCCTATGTTCACATTCCAAGTAAGCAAAGGGATAAGTTCGAGCCAGCTTCCAAGAAACAAGCGTTTGTTGGCTACTACTCTGAGTCACACACGTATAAGATTTATGATCCCATCTCATGGGATATCTATATGAGTCAAGATGTCCAATTCATAGAATTTACAGCTACATAGACGAGTGGTGAATACCCTATTCTTGGAGATCCAAGTGATAGTTGGACACCTGAACCAGTTCTTATGGATCCTATGCCTCTTGAGGCTCCAACTAAGAGGACATTGCTTCTCCACCATGTGAGACACTCCGCAATGTAGGGATTGAGGGACTTCTCAAGGAGTTGCAGCGATCTTAGAGAAACCAAGCACATTCCACCAAGCTTGTTTATACTAACTGTGGTTTGATAGCCCGTGCCATGCAAGAGAGAGAGCTGGCATTGGTAAAGGAGGCGCTACAGTCTAATCATAGGCAGAAGTCCATGGAGCAAGAGTTGGAGTCTATCAAGTGGAATGGCACACAGTATCTTGCGCCTCAGCCTACTCATCGCAAGGTGGTTGGAGTCAAGTCAAGTAGGTCTTAAAGACCAAGTAACTCAATGATGGCACACTCATCAAGCACAAGGCACAATAGGTTGCCAAAGGTTTTGCGTAGAGGCTTGGAGTTGACTTCCATCATATTTTTGCACCCAAAACTCATATGACCATCATTCAGATGATACTTACTCTTGCTAGCCATAGGAGATGGGCGGTTTACCAACTGGATATCTAGTATGCTTTCTTCAATTGCAACTTAGAGGAGATCTATGTTGAGCAACCTCTTCGCTTTCTTCCTCAAATGGTAAGGACCAAGGTATACAGGTCTAAGAAGGCCCTCTATGGCCTCAAACTGGCTCCTTGTACTTGGAATGAGAAAATAGACTCATTCCTTCAATGCATGTTAGGGTATCAGAAATCTACATCCGATCCAATTTTGTACGTCCACATGTCAACTAGAGGGCACGTGGTATTTGTGCTCTATGTAGACAATCTCATCTTGCATAGGAGACCATGCCCACCTGATCAAGCAAACTAAGGAAGCACTCCACGAGAAGTTTGAGATGATGGATATGGAGCTCCTTCATTTCTTCCTAGGTCATGAGATATGGCAAACTAAGAGGGGGATCTCTCTCCCAACACGATTATGTGCACGAGCTCTTGACCACTTTTGAAATGTAGAAGTATCGAACCATTTCTACTACCATGGATCCAATTCGAAGACTACAGCTCATATAGATTTACCATTGGCGTATGCTTCCCACTACTACAAACAATTGATTGGGTTGCCAATTTGGCTTTTAAATACAGATTGATTTGTACTTTCCATTGGTTTGCTTGTAAGCTTTATGAGTGAACCTAAGAAGCTTCATCCATAGGCTGCCTTACAAATACTATGGTTCCTTAGAGAAACCCCCGGCCTTGACCTATTTTATCCAATAGGTACAAATGATTTGGCCTTGATGTTCTATGAATTGATCATAGACTAATCATAAATTGATGCAACTGTATAAAGTGAAACTCATACTCATCTACATACATCTCACAGTGACTAGTTACATTTATGGTGCAATACTTTGGGGAACAAGTACAAGAGAAGACCATCCGACGGCCTTGGGCACCCGAATGGGGTCAAGGGGAGCCTAGGAAGTGAGTCAGTGCAAAAATAGTATAACTCACCTTAAGGAGACCGTTGGCGAGAGACACAGGAGGAGTGAGAAAGTCGAGCCAACACTTTCTAGATGTGGCTGGGAGGAGTAATGGAGGACAGTCTCTCGTGCTTGGGGCACTTAGCAGAAATCTCCCCCATCAAATATTGACGGGCACCTAATACTGGAAGGGTTAACCGAATCCTTGAAGATATGCTCAGAGCATATGTAAGTAAAAGGCAAACTAATTGGGAAGAGTATCTACCGATAGCAGAGTTTGCGTATAATAGTGCCAAGCACTCTTCCATTGGATATAGTCCATTTATGTTAATGTATGGGTTTCAGCCCAGAGCTCCTCATGTAGTAGGACTACATATGGAAAAGGTTCAAGCAACCAAGGACTTTTTGGAGGATATGAATAATATGTTAAAATTTGCTCAAGAAAATATTAAGAAAGCTCAAAATCGAGCAAGAGCTTATACAGATCCTCATCGAAGAGACATCTCCTTTGAGGAAGGAGAATTGGTCTACCTTAAGGGACCTGAATAAACTTGCTATCCACCAAATTTGATTGAGACCTACAGTGAATGGCTGAGAAATGCTGAGATTTCCTGAGAGAACATGGGAGAATGCTAGAGAGAGAAAATTTCCAAAATTTCTATACAGAGAAGCCCCAAAAAAACGATTGCCGCCCTACCTGGATCAGCTCACAAGCTATCGCTAGTTGCCTAGAGAGGCCAAAATGCTGTCACATGCCTCTGAATGCTGCCGTCAACAACTGAGAGAACATGGGAGAATGCTAGAGAGAAAAAAAATCCAGAATTTCTATGCAAAGAAGCCCCAAAAAATGACTGCTGCCCTACCTGGATCAGCCCGCAAGCTATCGCTAGCTGCTTGGAGAGGCCAAAATGCTGTCACATGCCTCTAAATGCTGCCACCAACAGCTGATGGCCTCATAAATGCTATCACCTGCTTCCTTTGGCCTCCAGGCTCCTGTCCTATGCTTCCAATAGCTGAATTCAGGTCTGAAAACTGATCAGCAGCTTTCTCTCTCTCTCCTTCACGCTAAATGCACCGAATGGCTCTCCACCAGCCCCAAAAACGTTTTTCTCCTTGCATGGGTATTTTGCCAAGTGGCAGCCTTCTAATCCCAATTTTCAGCCATTAAATTAATTTTCAAAATTCATTAATTCTAAAAATTAATTTCATCCCTTCTAACCCTACCCAAAATTAAATGTGCCCATCCATAATTAAATTGGCTAGGCCACTTGCAACTTGGAGTGTTTCTCAACCTCAGTTGACCCTTAGACTGGTATTAATTAATTAATAAATTCCTAGTCTCCCTAGTGTCCGCTAACACTTAATGGCCAAGTAATTGTCCTAGGGTCAAAACTGACAACAACTGACAACCAAAGCCTAACTGGCATAACTTGTCACAACTTTTAGCCCTAATGTTGAAAGTGTTGTTTTAGGCATTATGTTAACTCCCAAGTTGCCATCCACTATGGCCCCTTTAATAGCATGCCCTTTAATTTCAACCAAGAGTCATGGGCTACAAGAGTTAGCAATGATAGGAATGTCCAACACTAGGTAACAGTTGACACTAGTAGGCATTGGGGTTCTAATTGCGTTAGATTGCGGACCCTTCACTTGATCGAGAATATTCTAGGCATATTCTTGAACTAGAGGACTCAGAATGCAAGATTGGGAAAGAGAGAGATGAAGCCACTTACCGTTGCAAATTCCCTAGAGCAAAGCTTCACTTGGCAGCCAATCAATGAGGGCCTTGGCCATCCTATTGTCGGGGATTGATGACATAATTGCTCCTAAGTTTGCCAAAAAGCCTCTTCTATAACATTATAGCCTTCTTGCTATCTTGGTGCCTCGGTAATACCGTCAAAATATCCTTTCATGCGATAGATAGTAAGCACTTTTCCCTTGTTGATGTCAAAATATCAATATGTGAAATAAATCATAATATATCATAAGTAACTCATAAATGAGACCAAAGCCATATAATGATCAACTCTTGAGACAAGAATAGATACTAGAGTGATAGAGTCTAATAACTAAACATGAACTCTCATTCAAAATCCTGATTCCTCACGAGTCATACTCCGATTCAATATCATCATCATCATGTTTAACATTTTCCAACACTTTTTAGCCAAAAAGCCATGTTTTTTATTCTCGAACCCACCCAACCATCCCAAAAAAAAAAAACGTTTTTACTATCAAAAATGTTTCTTACTTGGGAAAACGTTTTGTAAGTTTCAAACTCCCATATACATCCTGTATACATGGTGGGCACCCTAGGGTTAATCCCCAAGTGTACTCCACTCCTTCACCCTACCCACCCTATTCCTCATTCAACACTACCACTCCTATTTCTATAGCCCAGAATGCCCTCACGGATAAGACTTGCTTTAACGGGTCAAATTTCACCACTTGATCTAACTTTAAGCAACAAGTGCTTGAATCTCAGGGTCTTTGGGACCTAGTCATTGGTCTAGAGTCTATACCAAACCCTCCATTTGCTCACCCTAATCACATCCATCAATGGAGAGCTCGAAATGCCACAGTCAATGTTGAGTTGAGGCAAGGATTTCTTCCTAAGTTCCATTCTCAATTACAGCACTTTCACCTCGCATCAAAGCATTGGAGTCATTTTATTGGCCGCTAGGCGGCGAGAGATTGAACCCGATGTACCAACCTCAACTTTGAGCTTCAAGAGTTTTCTATTAATGAAAGGGATGACCTAAAAGTCAAGCTAGCAAAATATAGGTGATTACTCGTCGAGTTCACCACAATTGGCTCACCTAAGCCAAATGACAATCAAGTTATAATCAGCTTCTTTCACCATCTCTCAAACTCACTTGTCCAAAATTAGATGAGTTTTACACTCTTGGTTACTCAATTCTTAAACCTCTTGCTAATGCTTCCACTAATTCCACCTCACTCTCTAGCTCACCTTAAGACTCTCTTCTATGGCACTTTTGACTTGATTATGCCTCTCAACATATCCTCCAACAACTTATCCAGAAGAAACTTGTCCTAGGCATCCCATCCTCTCTCTCTCTCTCAACTTCCATTTTGTCAAGCTTGTGCTCTAAGACTTTCACTTTATCTGGCACATCATTTCATTATCCTACTTACTAACCTTCTATGAGTTTGAATGCTAGTTCTTGTGTTATGCAAGGCTACATGATCAAGTCCACAGGAAGTCCTCCCCACATTCTTATTCAAAGAGGGGTCCGGTTGCCTCTTCTTTGCAAGGAGAAAACTGGAGGTGGCAAGAACTCTCAAGATGCGAAGGCAAATCAAAACAAGGGTGACATCCCTTCCTCAGACGGAAACAAAGAAACCAAATCCACCTAGCAATAACTCTATGAAAAGGATGGGTTTTGCACACACTGCCAAAGATCAAGCCATGTAGACGAGGAGTGTCATACTAAGGCCCAGGGTCTCCCAACTAAGAGACCACAGTAAGCCACAACTGCCTCCACTCCCCATGGACAGTCAAGTGGATCTATGCCTCTCATTGTTGCCCCATCTGCTTCTTCTGGCATAGCTACCGTTGGACATATGGCACATGGAAAGCCTCAACAACCCTTATCTTTCAATACTCCTGAAGACTTAAGTGACTAGTCTACTAATATCTCACCCATTGCACTTTATGTATCCATTCTAAGGTCTCCTCCTACACCCCCACCTAGGAGCTGCGCTGGTGGCCACACACTTCAGTGAGCACCCTTAGGGTTACACTACACTAGCCTTGTACTATTTAGAGCTCTTAGTTTCTTAAGCTAATGAGTCAGGTCCATAGGTTACTTTGTCCTTAGGGTTTCTTTCCTTTGACTTCCGCTGCATTCACTCATTCATACACTCATTCACTTTCTTTCAACTTTACATTTTCTTTGTTTTGTTTTTGAAGCATCTCGCTACTATCCCATATTTTTGCACATTTTGATCTCTTTTGCAAAGTTTTGTATTTTCAGTCTACAAGTTTGCACTGGTTCTACCTCAGCTAATAGATAGATGGAAAGTTCACCATTCCTTTGTGATTTCATCCTCCTTGGAGACTTGCTCTTCTATTAGCATGGAGGCTTCCCCTCACGAGACAAATCTTATCATCTCTCTTGATACTATTATAGCGATAGCTTCTCCCTAACTTCTATAGCTAGGGTGCTTCATCCACTACATCCTTTGTGATTCTCGACCACACAAAGACCGACATCACGTTCCTCTTCCACCTTCGACATAGCCATCCATGGTTAAGAGGGGGTTCCTACCCTTTCTTGGCATTGTATAGGTTTTAGCATTTGTCCTTGACATCGGCCTCCCTTCCATATTGTACCTCCCCGAGCAAGTGAGTAATTCACCAAGAAGGACACTGTCCAAGTACACCTTGCTACGTGCGCATTCTAATCTTGTAGCATTATTCTTTGCCTCTCATTATGCAAGGCACCCTTGAGCAGATCCTAAGCTATTTCCATCAATGATTCTTTCACCACCTTACCATCACACCTCGATACTTCTTCACTGATACCCACGAGTGATTAGGATAGCTTGTCTATTTTATGATGTGGTGGATCTAGCCATTTCTTTTATTTCTCCCCCAAGGGCACAATTACTTGACAAACCACAAACCATATCTTCTTCCAAAATAAAAAAGGGTTCAATATGGTTCCATCCACCTTTGCAAGTCTTGGTAGGCCACTAGGCAACTGACAAGTACCCTTTGTCCGATGCCTTGGCCCCTCTAGCATGATCACTTGGGCTTCCTTGGTAAGATAGCCATCGCCTCTGTAGTCTTAGTAAGCCATTGGGCAGCTAACGTGCACTCTTTGTCTGATGCCCTAACTATTTTGGGGTGGGATGCCTTGGGGTAAAAATGGGCTTGAGCTTTTCTTTCAATCCCTTCTTGGTTCCAGTTTTGGCCTTGAGAGGGGGTGTTGAGCTAAAAATGCATTACAAATTAATTAGCTCTTTAAAACAACCCCAAAATATGTAAAACTATAAATTTCATTAACTGGTGCATGGTCCTAGAGAGTTTTTGTGTCCCATAAGCAAAACCCTAATTTGGGATAATCCTCCTGCATTTATAAATAGATAAGCTGCCTATCATTCAACCCATCCTTGTTTTGCAAGCTACAGCACTCCACACACCCTCTGTTGCTATTGGCACCCTGTTTCTAGCTTGCAACACTTCATCTTTTGCTATCTAGCCATCATTAACTACAATCAATGTCATTTTCAACCCCTAGCAGCTTCTCTTCTAGTGTCACCTAGCTGTCAAGAAATGCAAGAATTGCCACATTTACAACCACCACAGCTGACGTCATTGTTGATCCTATTCAACATGTGTTTTGTTGATCGACAATCCGCCATGCATCAGCCCACACTGCCTCAGCTGTCGCCTTGCTATCTATAGCTCCGGTGATCAGTTTCCAGCCTTATTCGAGCAGTACACTCATGCGTTTACCAAATTTCAGCCTCTAAACGACTGCATTTTGGTGATCAGCCTACTGCCCTCCCACATTCAGCACTCTTCGAGCTCCAACTAGTGGTCATGGCACTCAAGATCCGTCTCTCAGGAACATCACGCTCCAACTATATTCATTGATCTGCCTTTGAATATTATCTACACTCTTTCCTTCATTTACAACATTGATTCATTCACTTTAGAGTTCTCTTCTTCCTCTATTTGTATTTGTGTTTTTGCGTTTTGTAGTTTTGTGTTTTGCATTTAGGGTTTTCTGATTTCTACATTATTGTTTGAGTTATTGCGCTTTAGTCATGTTCGCATGTTCTGTGTTTTCTCAATGCAATCCCTAGCTTATCTTCACAAATGGCAATTCAAGGCACTTTGTGCAACCGCATTTTGTTCTGGATCGAGTTGGGTACCAGTTTATGCAGTTGCCACAGCAATTGGGTTGGGTTTAGTGCAAGCCAAATAGGGCGAACAATCATTGTCGCATGGTACAGAGTTGTTCATTGCATTTTCTATATTATTTTATTCAATTGTGTGCAATCGGCCATGTTTGTCAACAATCAACCAAATTTAGCTAGCCGACCTAGTTATTTTCTTGCATTATTTCATACCTATTTAGGTAGCCCACCCCACCCACTAGTCACAATTACTTTAGTTTCTTGCAAATAAGAGAACTCTGGCAGCTAATACTCCGATAGCCCGTTGTATACATTTGACATTCAAAAACCCAGTCGAAAGGAGTTAACGAGGACCCCACCACCGCGCGCCAAATGTGCGACAAGAGTGACCAGATATTCTTGGCGAGCGGGCAAGAGAGAAAACGATGTCGAGCCGATTCCGCCGGTGTGGTACAGAAGAAACAATTGCCAGTCGAGATGCGACGCTCTCTCTCTCTCTCTCTCTCTCTCTCTCTCTCTCTCTCTCTCTCTCTCTCTCTCTCCCTCGTCATGTTCACTTTTTTCTTTCAATCTGGTCATATGCTTCTGCATCTACTACACTCCCACATAGGTTGTTATATGCCTTTGGATAAACATATGCAGCCATGATCGTATAATTCTTATTCTAGGATTTTGTCATGTTTCTCAAAAATCTCAAAACAACAAGGCACACGTATTGAATCCTCCAAATGCACTAAACTACTCATTCCCAATGCATATGCCAAATAGCCAAAGACATGCATATGTGACACCACTGGTTTCCAACCATTCCAAGTCTCATAAGGCATACATTCAGCCAATGCTTTTGTGGGGCTATGATTAAGTGTATAAGCTAAACACATGACAACATCTAACCAAAATTTTGGGGGCAGCTTGTTATGAATCAGCATACACCATGCCATCTCTATGAGAGATCTATTTTTTCTTTCAGCCCCAACATTTTGCTAAAGTATATAAGGTGTGGTACATTGATAAACAATACCCCACTCAACCATAGCAGCATTGTATCCTTTTGACATATGTTCCCCCCCTTTAATGCAAATGACCAACAGTGACAAGTCTTGCCATCAATAAAACTAACAAAGTACAAGTTGTTCAGCTAAAAAAACATTACAAACTTAAAACATTCAATTAGCTCTTTAAAAGAGCCCCAAGACATTAAATTACCAAACTTCACATTAAATTGACAGACTTTCCTAAAAAGTGTCTGTTTCCCACAAGCCAAATCCCTAATTTTGGAAGGATCCACATCTATAAATAGAAGGCTGCCCACCACTCAGCCCCAAACTTGTCTTGCAGATTGTTGGTGCCTTGTCTACTACCCCTCTCCAAGCAGATACCTCAATTCATGCTTGCTCATCAGCCAGGCACCTACATTAGCCTTCTCCATTGCTGCATTTGCTGCAGCTCAGCCATTTCCAGCCAGCTTACAGCCAGGCAACATAACCCAAGCTGCATCTTGCAGTTTGGATTTGTTGTACAGCTGCCACATTATCATTGCAACTATTGCCAGGTGTTTCCAGCCTTCCATCAGCCTTCTCCATTGCTGCATTTGCTGCATCTCAACCATTTCCAGCCAGCCTACATCCAAGGCAACATCAGCCCAAGCTGCATTTTGCAGTTTGGAGCTGTTGTACAGCTGCCACATCATCATTGCAACTATTGCCTGGTGCTTCCAGCCTTGCATTTGCTGGTTGCTGCTGCCACCATAGCCATCCTCTACTGTTGGGAGCCGACAACTGCTGTCCAGGTGCTTTGTGTTCATCAAATCAGTCATTTTCAATCTCAGACCTATGCTTTGGGACAATGCAGCCTGCACTGCTGTTTACAGCAGCTGGTCACTGTTTGGAGGCTGCCTACTGCGATTCAAGATCTGTTCAAAGTATGACACCCTCTCCAACTCATCTTTGCCCTAGTCCTTTCAAAGACAAGAGAGTTCAAGGTTTTGTATTTACTCTGTGTAGTGTGTTTACTGCATAGAGCATTGTATTTGAAACCAGCCTTCCTCCTTGGATAGGGTGGTAAATAACCTAATTAAGCACTATACACAACAATTAACAAATTCACAAAACCGAAATGCACACTTTACCATATAATCTTGGACATTGGACACCCAGTTGGCCCCAAAACTAGCACTCCTTTCGGTATTTTTTTAACTTAATTGAAGAAGAAGTTGATGTTCAATGGGATTCTCCCAATCCCTTTCGGTATTCCAACTTCCCTTGCTATTCAAAATGACCAGCATGTCTTCAATCTAATTTGCCCCTTGATTCAGAGAGTCAATTGGCCTTCACCCCTTTGATGGAGATGGAAAATGCCCAAAATTCAGAGATTTGCTGGTCCCTCCACTTAAATTTGACTAAAAACAGATTCAGCCCTATGGAATCCAAGTCTCGAAGACTCAAATTTCTGGCACACTCCCCAAGGTTGCTAAATCTGAAAATACAAATGATCTTGGACAATGCACACCTGATTGGCCCCAAAATTAGCACCCCTTTCGGTATCTCTTTAGCTTTATTGAAGAAAAAGTTGATTTACAATGGGATTCTCCCGATCCCCTTCGCAATCCAAACTCCCTTGCTGTCCAAAGTAACAAGCAAGTCTTCAATCTGATTTGCCCCTTGATTCGAGCACTTAATTGGCCTTCACCAACTTCATAGACGAGGGAAATAGCCCAAATTCAATGGCTGCTAGTCCTCCACTTGAATTTAGCTTAAATTCACCTTCATCCCTGTTGAATCCAAGTCTTGGAGCTTCCAATTTCTCGCACGCTTCCCAAGGCTACTGCTAAACCCTAACTTCTGCTATAAATTAGGATTCACAGCAAAGAAATTTGCAATTTCTCAGCCTCGAAGGATCCACATGCTGAGATCTTCAAAGCAAGGCTATGAAATGGCTGGGAGATGAGAGATAAAGCTATAGAGAGAGAAAATTCAGAGTTTTGTTGCGAAGAATGTTTGAAAATCAGTCAAATGCAGCTATTGCCTTGCCACAACAGCTTGTATCTGATGCAAAGAACTAAAGAAAATCAGTCATTTACTGTTGCCGCCCTGTCTCAACAGCTTGTAGATGTTGTCACCTATTGTTGATTGGTCTTCTCTTGTCCCTGGCTACAGCATCTCCTCCCTCTCTCTCACAAGCTGAATACACTAAAAATACATCTCTCCAACCTCTAAAGACGTTTTTCAATCTTGCATGGGCATTTTTGACAAGTCACAACCTTCCCAAATGGTTTTTCCAGCATTAGCCATAATTAAATATTAATTTTCAGTCTCTAAATACTGAAATATAATCTAATAATTATTTCAATGTCCTGAAAAATGATCTGACTAGCCAATAATTAAATTGGCTAAGCAACTTCCATTCCTAAGTGTCTCTGCGCTATCTCTGACCATCAGATTGGCGTTAGGTATCATTAAACACCACTTCTCTAGTATCACCAGCTGACACTTATGACCAAATGAATAATCTAGGCCAACAACTGGCACCAAATTACCACCAAGTACATGTGCCGCATAACTTATAGCAACTGTTGCCTTGACATCTCGTAATTTCTTCGGATCCCAGGTTCGTAAATTTACTTTAACCCTAGTTACACCTCACATGTGCAACATTTACTTAATCATGTGATTGAAAATTAATCCACATGTCAAGTGAGGTTTCAAAAATACATGTCCTCATGACAGCCCTCCCACCAAAATCTCATCTAGCTCCTCAACCTCAGGCTGAATTTCAACAAACATATCCTTTGACACATCACCATGAAAAGGCCTCAACAAATAGACATAAAAGGCATTGTGTATCCGCCAATGTGGAGATAATTTTAGCCGATATGCGACATCATTAATCTTCTCCAACACCTGGAAGGGCCCATAGTATCGCATACTCAACTTCAAATACAATATTTCTCTTTCTTTCATCTTTTTCAGCCTTGTTTTTTCAAATTGCAGCAATACATAATCACCCTCTGCAAACTGCAAAGCATGTCTGTGGCGATCAGCTGCCCTCTTTTTCTTTTCTTGCGATCTTTGAAGTGCATGTTTTATCTTTGCGTAGGCTACATCCAAGTTTTCCACATAACGATCAGTCCCAAAGATCTTATCCTTAGTTTGCAGAATAGGTGATACCTTCTTGCCACCCTCAACCACCTCAAATGGAGCTTTGCGCATAGAATTATACACTGTGTTGTTTAAGTAAACTCAACCAAGGGCAAATACTACTGCCACTGTGTCTTGTGGTCTGAAACATAGCACCTCAAAAGATCTAACACTGTGGAATTTGCTCTCTCAAAGTAACCATCTGTCTACCGATGGAAGGAGGATGAGAATTTTAGCATGATAGCCATATTCTCACACAACACCTTTTAAAATAAACCGGTCATCCGAGGGTCTCGATCACTGATGATCGACTCTACCATACCATGATACTGAAATATGTGCTGCAAAAACAATCGTGCCATATGATCAGCCTTTATTTTCTCCTCACCGAAATGAAATGGGCTTGTTTGCTAAACCTGCAAATGATAATGTCACGAAGGACATGAAAATTTGATGCTTTGCTTATGTTTAATTGGCATTTAATTAAAGGATTAATCAAATGTGCAATTAAAAGATACACATGTGTTGCACATGTGAGGTGCAAGCTACTTTCTCACAGTTGAAGACCGAAGGACCCTATGAAAAAGATGGGTGTCAAAGGCAAAAGTTGTAACAAGTTACACTTGTTAGATTCTAGGTGAATTTTGGTGTCAGTTTGCCCCTAGGACCATTAATTGGCCATAAGTGTCAGTGGTGACACTAGGGACTAGGCATTAATTAATGGATTAATGCTTGTCCAAGGGTCAATTAATACATGGGACCACTTTGGGTTGCAAATGGCCTAGCCAATTAATTTTTGGATGGGCAAGGTCAATTTTTTGGGCATGGATTAAGGGCTGAATTAATTCTGAAAATTAATTAAATGGCTGAAAATTGCTGAAAATGGACTAAGAAAGTTGCCACTTGGCAAAACTTTCCTATGAAAGTGGGAGAAAGGCTAAATAGGGCAAAAGGGAGAGGGAAATCTTGTTTTTTCATTTTGGAGCTGTTGGAAAGAGGTATTGGATTGTTGCTGCCAGCTTTTAGGGCCGATTCCCAGCCATTGGAGACCATTTTGGTGATGGAGATTGCATATTCTTGACCTTGGGAAGCTGACAATTGCTGTTGATGCACTTTCTCCTGAAGATCACAGTCTCTGATGCTCCTATTGTTGTTGGTGCATCCGTTTGGGGCTGATACAACAGGGCAGCAGCTGATTTTGATCAATTCTTCGCGAAAAATCTCAAAATTTCCTCTCTCTATAACATTCTCTCATCTCCTTCAGCATATGCTCAGCCATTCGGAGATCTCAGCCATTCGGAGATCTCAGCCATTTTTGGTGGGCTGATCTATAATTTTTGCAGTAAACCCTAATTCACAACAGAAATTAAGGTTTAGCAGCCACCTTGGGATCCGTGCCAGAGATTGAAGGCTCAAGGGACTGAAATCAACAGCTGATAATTGAAGATTATCAAGGGATTTCAGGAGCCAGCCCATCCCGAATTGATTTGGGGCAGCATTTGGCCAGCCAAGGGTCAAATTGGAGAAGAAGTCCTAGATGAAACAAGGGGCAAATGACCTAAAAGGCTTGTTGGACATTTATGACAGCAAGAGCAATTGGTTAGTAGGAGGAGATTGAAGAATCTCAAGTTGTACTCCTTCCAATTGAATGAAAGCTAAAGAAATACCGCAAGGGGCGCCAATTTTGGGGCCAACAGGATGTCTATTGTCCAAGAATGTTATGGTAAAGTGTGTATTTCATTTTATGTGCATTTATTTATTGCTGTAATTAACTCTTAAATCAGGTTATCACCACCCATTCCAAGAAGGAAGGCTGGTTTCATGGTTCCATTGCCGGGATACATCAAATCTCTTGATTTGGTGGGCGAGACACCTGATTGCAAGCCAAAGCTTTGTGCTAGTGCTAATTTTTGTGCTCAACTGAGAAATTACAGCAATATGTCTTCATACAGTGAGATGGAATCAAGCAGTGATGATGCCTCTCAGTATGGACATTCTCATAGGAATAAAGGAAATGCAATGCCTAATCTTGGACAAGGCTCTCATGATGGACAACAAGCTGAAAATGTTGCTGTTGGGCAAGATGCAGGACCTTTAAGCTGTCATGAGGTAGATGACCAACAAAGTGAAGAGGAATTTGATGACCAGTTCAAGAATCGGATGAGGACAACAGCAAATCTCTTTGCTGAATTGGCAAAGGATCCTCAATTCACCTGATTTTTGAATGCTCCGAAGAAGGACAGCAAGGGCAAGAAGAAGAAGTCAACTTCTACACCTTCAGGACAGCAAGGTGCACCGAAGGTAGTGCCAAATCCTTAACTTGAAGCTCCTAAAGAGGCCAATGAAGCTAAACAGTTGGTACCTATGAGGCAAGGAATGCAAATGCAAGGCCATTATGGAAGTGCTAATCCAATGGATTTTGGACAACTGGGCATGCATGCTATGATGGGGCAGCCAGGATACTTTGATGGTAGTACGATTTTTCATGCAATGGTTAGCCAAGGGCCGCATACGGGAATGCATGGCACAAATCCCTATGGTATGCAGCAGCCAATGCATGGTGTGCAAGGCCCATTGTATTCGGGTATGGCTAGAAATGTGCAAAACCCTATGTATGGTAGCATTGGCTTGATGCCTGGGACACAAAGTGGAATGTTTGGCAATGCATTTGCACCCCCGAATGCTTATGGGGCTCAAGGAATGACTATTGGTCATCCAAATGCTTCATTTGGGCTTGGTCATTATGTAAATATAGCAAATGCACCCTTTTTGCAGCAGCCACTGTATGACAACTTGACTCCCAAAGGGGAAGCAAAAGACTATGATGAGGGTGGAAAAGCAGTGAAGTTTGAGTCCTTCAGTGGTGCACAAGATAGGCTGAAAGCTTTGACCTTCATTCAGCAGTTTGATGCAGCCTATTCGGGGGGAAACTTCACCGAATCCTCTAAGATTCGAAAGGCAGCCACTTTCTTAAAGGGGAATGCATTGCAGTGGTGGTCCACGCTCTTGATGCAAGGTAGAGCACCGTCAACATGGATACAATTCAAGCAAATGTTTGCATCGAATTGGTTGACTAGTACCTTTGAGGTGGACATCATGACAGCTTGGAACAAGCTTGATGCAAAGGAATGCAAGAATTTAGAGCAATACAATAAGAAGTTTTGGGATGCATTGCTGCCCGTCACTTCTTATCGTGCCGTACCCCTTCATGAGCAAGTGGAAAAATATGTATATGGCTGCCCAAAGGAATCAAGGATTTTTGCATAAAATCCACCGTGTCTAGCATGTCTCAACTCATAGAGACTGCTGCTACAGCCGATGCTTTGCTGCGTGGAAAGGATTCGGACTTCCAAGAGAGCGGGGAGAAGCCGAATAAAAAGTTGTTTAAGGCTAAGAAAAGAGGCATATCTAAAAACCAACCTAAAAAGAGGCCAAAACAGTAAAGAAAGGGCTCGAAAACATTGGCACAACGTAGGGAATTGATGGCTGCAAATAAATGTTTTATTTGTGAACAGGAGGGTCATATTGCAAAGAACTGTCCCAATAGGCAGCAAGCTGCAAAATCAGAAAATCAAGGAGATCCTAAGGGTAAAAGGCCCAAAACATCAGTGGGATTGGTGCCCGATGTTGTTAGTGATCAGCCCAATGATGATGCTACTGAGTTGTGCAGAGCATGGGGGAAAATTAGGGATCAGCATGCATTGATCTTCTTTGATAATGGTGCACGAGTCAACTTCATCTCTACTGACATGGCAACCTGTCTAGGCATCAAAGAGGATGAGATGGGAGCCATGGGGGAAGTTGGAATGGCATGTAAGGGTCATGCAGAACCTGTCACACCACTCATTGGAATGCTTCGATTGCACATACAGGGATATGTGGACGGCGAAGAGTTTTACATTGCTCCACTTGAGGGTTGTGATGTGTTGCTTGGTATGCCATGGTGCCACCGTATGCATGCAGTGATTGATTCATATGCAAAAGAGATCACTATTCAACATAAGGAAAAGACACTCACACTTGATGTAAAGTTTAAAGGTGAATCTATCCCTGTTATATCTACAACTGCTATTTCTAAAGTAATGAAAAATCATCTTTCATTGTATTTAGTTTTTGCTAAGGATAAGGATAATAGTGAGAATGTTGGGAATATGTCTAAATTAGAGAATGATCGCACGTCATTTCTGAAAATGTATGTTGATTGCTTCTCTCTGTCACTTCCAGGACAGCTACCACCTGAAAGACCCGGAGATCATGGCATAGACTTTATCCTTGGAATTAGCCCTCCTAATAAGCCACCCTATAGAGTCAGTGCAGCCCAACAGGAGGAGATTATGAGTCAAGTAAATGAGCTATTAGAAGAAGAGCCGATTCAGGCCAGCTCATCTCCTTTCTGTTCTCCAGTGCTTTTAGTGCAGAAAAAGGATGGTTCATGGCATATATGCATTGATTATCGTGCTCTGAACAAGATCACAATAAAGAACCGCTTTCCGATCCCTCGAATCGATGATGTTATGGATAGACTACAAGGGGCAGCAATATTCAGCCATATGGATTTGAAAAGTGGGTATCATCAAATACGCATTAGACCGGAGGATGTACCTAAGACAGCTTTTAGGACATCTTTTGGGTTATATGAATTTCTTGTCATGCCTTTTGGACTTACGAATGCTCTTGCCACTTTTAATCAGATGATGGATCGCATCTTTCGGCCACGTAGAGCATTTGTGGGTACTTTCTTTGATGACATGATTGTCTATTCAAAGAATGAGACGGAGCATAGAAAGCACTTGGACATTGTTTTCAATGAGCTACATAAGCATAGGCTGGTTATCAATGACAAGAAGAGTGAATTCTTTTTGTATGAAATCCACTTCTTGGGACATATTGTATCGGCTGATGATATTCGTATGGACCTTGCTAAGGTTGAAGCAATACGTTCATAGCCAGCTTTGAAGAATGTTCATGAGATCCGCAGCTTCTTGGGTTTATGTTCTTACTATAGGAAGTATGTACGCAGATTTGCTGAAATTGCATCTCCATTGCATGCTTTGCAAAAGAAAAATGTGCCATTTAGATGGACAACAGTGAAAATTTCAACATTTGAAAAGTTGAAGGAAAAGATGACTTCAGATCCTGTGCTTGTGTTGCCTGATCTAAGGAAGTCATTTGTGGTTCAATGTGATGCATGTGGTAACAGCATTGGGGCTGTCCTTATGCAAGATGGCCGAGTTGTGGCTTATGAGAGCCGAATTCTCCATGGTGCAAAGAGAAATTTACAAGTTTATGAGAAAGAGCTCTTGGCTGTGATTCATGCATTGTCTACGTGGAAACATTATTTGTTGGGGGCTGATTTTACAGTGCAGACAGACCATCAGACTTTGAGGTACTTTCTGACGCAAACAAAGTTGTCAGAGAAGCATATGAGATGGGCAAATTTTCTCTGTATGTTTCATTTTCAAATTGTACACATTGATGGTAAAAAGAATGTTGTGGCTAATGCACTGTCACGTAAGCCACAAATTTCAGCCGTCACTATGGTTTATCACACTAAGTTGGATGCCATGAAAGAGCAATATACTGCTGATTCGGACTTTGCTAATGTTTATGATAAGCTTTACAATGGCCAAAGGCATGAGCATTTTATACTAAGGAATGGATTTTTGTTGATGCATGGATGACTGTGTGCCTAGAGTGATCATTGAAAGTCATGTCCCCTCCGTATGCAGGACACAGAGGTATTGATGCCACAGTCAAGGCAGTGGAGCATTTCGCCAGCTTTGAGGCATGATGTAGAGCAGTATGTTAGGGCATGCATCATATGTTAGAAGGTAAAGCATGATAGGCAAAAGATGCCGGGCTTGTTGCAGCCCTTGCCTATTCCAGATAGGCCTTGGCAGAGCATTGCTATGGACTTTATCTTTGAGCTTCCTAGGACATCTACAGGGAATGATGGGATATGGACTATTATTTGCAAGTTTAGCAAACAAGTCCATTTCATTCCGGTGAGGAAGAAGATAAAGGCTGATCATATGGCACGATTATTTATGCTGCACGTTTTCAAGTATCATGGTATGCCTGAGTCGATCATCAGTGATCAAGACTCTCGGATGACCAGTCTATTCTGGAAGGGGTTGTTTGAGAATATGGATACCACGCTGAAATTCTCATTATCCTTCCATCCGCAAACAGATGTCAGTCTGAGGAGGCAAATTCCACAGTGTTGGATCTTTTGAGGTGCTACGTTTTAGACCACAAGACACAGTGAGAGCAGTATTTGCCATTGGTTGAGTTTGAATACAATAATACGGTGCATAGTTCTACTGGCAAGGCTCCATTTGAGGTGGTTGAGGGTGGCAAGAAGGTTCCACCTATTTTGCACACTAAGGATAAGATCTTTGAGGCTGATCGCTTTGTGAAAAGCTTGGATGCAGCCTATGCAAAGATAAAGTATGCACTTCAGAGATCACAGGACAAGCAAAAGCAAGCAGCTGATCGCCATAGACGTGCTTTGCAATTTCCAGAGGGCGATTATGTATTGCTGCGTTTCGAAAAGGCAAGGCTGAAAAAGATGAAGGGAAGAGAGAGGTTGCATCCGAAGTTAAGTATGAGATACTATGGGCCCTTTCAAGTGTTGGAAAAGGTCAGTGATGTTGCATATCGGCTGAAATTACCTCCACATTGGCGGATACACAATGCCTTTCATGTCAATTTGTTGAGACCTTTTCGTGGTGATGTGCCAGAAGATGTATCTGCTGAAATTCAGCCAGAGGTTGAGAAACTAGATGAGATTTTGGTACCAAAGCAGATTTTGACACATAAGGAAAGGAAGGTCAGAGGTAAAGTTTCCAAAAGATATTTGGTGAAGTTTCAAAATTATTCACCAATGGATGCAAAATGGATGGAAGAGGATGACTTGGCAGACCATCCTCAGTTGTTGCAACTTTAACTCGATGCCTTTCAGTTAGAGCCGACTTTGGATCGAGCTTACTCAGGTTCAATAGAGCGGGCGTCCAGAGCATTGCCTGATGCTCAAGGGGGAGGTAGCACTTCCACTCCACCGGTTTTGGACAGCTCTCGTATGTAGTGGATCTCGGATGTATTTAGCATGCATCCAAGATACTATGCTGACAGTATGTCTGCCATGAGGTCACTACTCGGTGTACTAGTCACTGTGAGATACATGTATATGAGTATGGTTGTCACCGCGGCTCTAAGACTATACTTATGCATGAGTTTATGGACCAGTTTGGCATGAGTTTTTGGACGAGTTTGGCATGAGTTTTTGCCTCAGTTTTGAGATCAATTTCTGATTAGTGTCAGCTCAGTTTTTGATCAATTTGAGAACCGTTTATGATCACTTTGGGATCAGTTTTGCATCAGTTTTTGATCAGTTTTTTACCATCAGCTTGTGATCAGTTTGGAGTCACATTTGCAGCCATTTGTGATCAGTTCTCATATCAGTCCATGATCAGTTTATGATCAAGTCATGCTCAGATTTTAATAGTTTACAACTGATTCCATGGACAGCTGCATGTAAACGAATGTCATTGACAATTCAGCCATAGTTTCGGCTCGGTTTATGCCTTACTATGGTTGTGTAGTCAGCATTGTTAAGAAACAAGAGTTTGGGATGCATCCGATGAGTTTCTGGCAACAGTTCTGGACTATTATTGAGCTTTATGCTATGTTTATGCTGGCTGGAAATTTTCAGTAAATGGTGGGCATATGAGATAGTTAGTCAACAGTGGCCAATGTTATGTTAACTATGATGCCTTGTGAAAATTCCAGTGCAGTATTGTTTGCTTTAACACATTACAGTGCAATCGAGGACGATTGCAAGAATTTCAAGGGGGTGGTCTATCACGAGGATGTGAAAATTTGATGCTTTGCTTATGTTTAATTGACATTTGATTAAAGGATTAATCAAATGTGCAATTAAAAGATGCACATGTGAGGTGCAAGCTACTTTCTCACAGTTGAAGACCGAAGGACCCTGTGAAAAAGATGGGTGTCAAAGGCAAAAGTTGTAACAAGTTACACTTGTTAGATTCTAGGGGAATTTTGGTGTCAGTTTGCCCCTAGGACCATTAATTGGCCATTAAGTGTCAGTGGTGACACTATAATGGATTAATGCTTGTCCAAGGGTCAATTAATGCATGGGACCACTTTGGGTTGCAAATGGCCTAGCCAATTAATTTTTGGATGGGCAAGGTCAATTTTTTGGACCTGGATTAAGGGCTGAATTAATTTTCAGAATTAATTAATTCTGAAAATTAATCAAATGGCTGGAAATTGCTGAAAATGAATTAAGAAAGCTGCCACTTGGCAAAACTTTCCCATGCAAGTGGGGGAAAGACTAAATAGGGCTGAAGGGAGAGGGAAATCTCGTTTTTTCATTTTGGAGCTGTTGGAAGGAGGTATTGGGCTGTTGCTGCCAGCTTTTGGGGCCAATTCCCAGCCATTGGAGACCATTTTGGTGATGGAGATTGCATATTCTTGACCTTGGGAAGCTGATAATTGCTGTTGATGCACTTTTTCCTGAAGATCACAGTCTCTGATGCTCCCATTGTTGTTGGTGCATCCGTTTGGGGCTGATACAACAGAGCATCAGCTGAATTTGATCAGTTCTTCGCGACAAATCTCAAAATTTCCTCTCTACAGCATTCTCTCATCTCCTTCGGCATATGCTCAGCCATTCTCAGCCATTTGGAGGAGATCTCAGCCATTTTTGGTGGGCTGATCTGTAATTTCTGCAGTAAACCCTAATTCACAACAGAAATTAGGGTTTAGCAGCCACCTTGGGATCCGTGCCAGAGATTGAAGGCTCAAGGGACTGAAATCAGCACAGCTGATAATTGAAGATTATCAAGGGATTTCAGGAGCCAGCCCATCCCGAATTGATTTGGGGCAGCATTTGGCCAGCCAAGGGTCAAATTGGAGAAGAAGTCCTAGGTGAAACAAGGGGCAAATGACCTAAAAGGCTTGCTGGACATTTATGACAGCAAGAGCAATTGGTTAGCAGGAGGAGATTGAAGAATCTCAAGTTGTACTCCTTCCAATTGAATGAAAGCTAAAGAAATATCGCAAGGGGCGCCAATTTTGGGGCCATCAAGGTGTCTACTGTCTAAGAATGTTATGGTAAAGTGTGTATTTCATTTTATGTGCATTTATTTATTGCTGTAATTAACTCTTAAATCAAGTTATCACCACCCATTCCAAGAAGAAAGGCTGGTTTCAGATAGTCCATATCCCATCATTCCATGTAGTGTCTTAGGAAGCTCAAAAATAAAGTCCATTGTAATGCTCTGCCACGGCCTATTTGGAATAAGCAAGGGCTGCAACAAACCCAGCATCTTTTGCCTATCATGCTTTACCTTCTGGCATACGATGCATGTCTTAACAAATTGTTCTACATCATGCCTCAAAGCTAGCCAATAAAAGAAATGCTCCACTGCCTTGACTGTGGCATCAAAACCTCTGTGTCCTACATACAGAGGAGCATGACTTTCAGTGATAACTCTAGGCCTTAATTGCTTTGTAACACATAGTCATCCATGCATCATCAGAAACCCATCTCTTAGCACAAAGTGTCCATGCCTTTGGCCGTTGCAAAGCTGATCATAAACATTAGCAAAGTCCAAATCATCAACATATTGCTCTTTCATGGCATCCAACTTAGTGTGATAAACCATGCTGACAGCTGAAATTCGTGGCTTATGTGACAGTGCATCAGCCACAACATTCTTTTTACCATCAATATGTACAATCTGAAAATGAAACATAGAGAGAAAGTTTACCCATCTCATATGCTTCTTTGACAACTTTGTTTGCGTCAGAAAGTACCTCAAAGTTTAATGATCTATCTGCACTGTAAAATCAAATAATGTTTCCACATAGACATTGCATGAATTACAGCCAAGAGCTCTTTCTCATAGACCTGCAAATTCTTTTCTGCACCGTGGAGAATTCGGCTCTCATAAGCCACAACTTGGCCGGCTTGCATAAGAACAGCCCCAATGTTGTTACCACATGCATCACATTGAACTATGAATGACTTCCTTAGATCGGGCAACACAAGCACAAGATTTGAAGTCATCTTTTTCTTCAACTTTTCAAATGCTGGAATTTCTACTACTGTCCATCTAAATGGCATATCCTTCTTCTACAAGGCACGCAATGGAGATGCAATTTCAACAAACCCGCGTACATACTTCTTGTAGTAAGAACATAAACCTAAGAAGTTGTGGATCTCATGCACATTTCCTTTCAAAAAAGTGGTTCCTTTTCAAATCTTCAAGGACTCGGTGAAGTTTCCCCCTGAATAGGTTGCATCAAACTATTGAATGAAAGTCAAAGCTTTCAGCATGTCTTGCACACCACTGAAGGATTCAAACTTCACTGCTTTTTCACCCTCATCATAGTCTTTTCCTGCCCCTTTGGGTGTCAAGTTGTCATACACTAGCTGCTGCAAAAAGGGTGCATTTGCTGAATTTACATCAAAACCAACGCCAAACGGAGTATTTGTATGACCAGCATTCATTCCTTGAGCCCCATAAGCATTCGGGGATACAAATGCAGTACCAAACATGCTACTTTGTGCCCCGAGCATCAAGCCAATGCTGCCATACATAGGGCTTTGCATATTTCCAACCATACCCAAAAACATTGGGCCTTGCGCACCATGCATTGATTGCTGTATGCCATAGGGATTTGTGCCATACATTCCCGTATGCGGTCCTTGTCCAACCATTGCATGAAAAAGCGTGCTTCAACCAAAATATCCTGGCTACCCCATCATAGTATGCATGCCGCTGACTGTCCAAAATCCATTGGATTGGCACTTCCATGATGGCCTTGCATTTGCATTCCTTGCCCCATAAGTGCTAGCTATTTCATTTCATTAGCATCTTTGCGAGCTTCAAATGAAGGTTTTGGCATTCAAATGAAGCTATTTCATTCCATTGACTAGGGTGACATTGAACCTAGCATTCTCAACAAGCGGGTTACCCCAATCCTGGAGTACCACGTGGTTCAGCACACTAACTCCTGCTCCCGTATCTACAATTCCCTTTCTCGTGGTGTCTCCCAAGGCTAGGACCAATAAGACTGCATGTCTTTCGGTGCCTTCCCAAAAAGCACTGACATACAAAGACTTGGGCACCAAGTGCAGCGTCAGACTGGGTATCTGAGTTACCGTGTCATGATTGCGTAAATCAATTGCCCCTTGCTTCATTGGTCCTTTAACCCACTACTTCAGTTCTTGCCACAGCGTCAGATGCTACCTAAGTAGATCTCCTAAGCTTAGAGTCATTGGGATGGTCACTAGCGTGGTGAGGAGGTCGTTGGTGGCTGTTTGCCTCTCTTCCAATTCTATGTTTCTTGGCCAATGGCCCTGACTGGTTTGCTAGTCCGTAGTGTATAGGCTCTATTTAAGCAGCACTGCTTGTGGTACAACCACATCCTTCGACTTTGATCGTAAACTTTGGTCGTGGAGGCGAGGCTGGTGTGCTTACGCTCGAGAGATCATCGATCACATCTTCCAATATGGGCTCAGCATCCTTTAGGTGCTCCTGGTCTTCTTTTATCCACTCTCTGACCTTTTTGATGGCATCGAGTTGGTGCTTCGGGTTGGAGTACTCCCCCACCTTTGCACTTCCCTTCTCGGCCATCTTTGGAGCCAACCTCTCTGCTTCTACATCCGTCACCTTTTTTCCAGTAGGTAGTGTCATGGCACCCTCCATTTTTAGCGTGACCTTAGCGTCAGCTCTCTTTTTCCTTCGCCTACGGCTTTTTTTTTTGTCGATTGAGGCTCAATCTAAGTTATTGGTCCCTGGCAATGATATGCGGTCTGCTTTGTCTGCGTGTGGGTTATGACATGCAATGGGATCGGTGTGTCCTCTCCGTTAAATGTCTCAACTCCAAACAGCCTCAATGGTATAGATTGCTCATTTGTTGCACTAGAGGGTGGTCTTCGTCTAGGACATTTGGCAAACAAGTGAGTGATTCCACACTCTAGGCATCTAAGATCGGCCTTTTAGCCTGCTCCCGTTCGAGTTAGTGTGAGGAGATATGTCCCTAGATGTCCACAAGTCCAACACGAGATTGGTTGTTAGGTTTGCCCTCCAAAGCCTTTGTCTCTACCTCTACCCAACGCCATTACCGGTACAGGTCGGTAATCCATAAGGATTGCATTGCCCACTTCATCATACAATACATTGGGGTGCACATAAGGCTCTTCGTTGTTTGGCTTCTCCATATAATGAACTAGAGCGTCACTCAGTGGATGGGTTATGTAGGGTCCAGGTGGTCTAGGTATGCCTGTGGAGTTTATCTCCATCCTAGGAATGACTGGTTTGGCGTCATTAGGCGTCGAGAGAGCCAATGGGACTCCCCTCCTGAAAGGTTTTGTAGCATATTCGCTAGATAAGGCTGTCCGTATGGTTGTGAGTACGGGAGTCTCCTCGGTAGTCTATAGTGCATGACATCGTGACCAAACCTACCGTGGTTGGAGCCAAGCGGAGTATCGGGACCTTGGATCCTGACACTCAGCTGGTAAGTGGTTTCTGCCAGAATACATGCATTGGACGTGAGGGCGTGTTGGTCATATTATCATTTCTTGTAATTTGGCTAGCTCCGTCTTCATCTCCGCTAGCTCATGACTTGCATCTGTGCCCTTCCCTTTATCCTAAGTACTTGGCTCTCAATTATTAAGATCAAGGCCTCCCACTATCCTCAACGGGTTTGTTTTAGTCATCTAATTAGCAAAATATGCTACCAAACTATGAGGACATATAAATGCAGCTTTCTTTTATTATCACATATTACACAAGGTCCATTGCATGTAATTTAGACACGAGACATAAATAATCAAAAAGAAAAGAAGTTCCTTTTAATTAAGGTTCAATCTTTTATTATGACCCCTACAAGGATCTTGACTTCTGTGAAGGCATCTCAATCCCTTGTAAGGACTCCCAACCCCTCAAGGTTATTCTACAGCTTTACTAGCATTAAAGGTCATCTGTCCCTAATCAACAATAGTAATCACAAAGCTCAGCATCCCTACTATAAGGCATTGAGGGATTTACTGGCTCAAAGCCCCTCTAAGCTCCTCTACCTAAGGTGATGCAGCAACAATACACCCTCTGCCCTAGATACCAAGTAGTATCATTTTCAGTTTATCTCAAATAACTTTGGCATTCTCATTTGGCCTTAGGGTTAGTCTAATTGTTGATGGCTTCATTGGTCCTATAGATCCAATAAATCCTCTTATTGATTCATAAGCATCTTCTCCCTCTCTTGCAAGGGCTGAATACACTAAAATGCCTCTCTCCAACCTCTAAAGACGTTTGTCAATCTTGCATGGGCATTTTTTAGTAACCTTCCCAAATGGCTTTTCCAGCATTATCCATGACTAAATATTAATTTCCAATCTTTAAATATTGAAAATTAATATAATAATTATTTCAATGCCGTGAAAAATAATCTGACTAGCCAATAATTAAATTGGCTAAACAACTTCCATTCCGGAGCGTCTCTGCGTCATCTTTAACCATCAGATTGGTGTTAGGTACCATTAAACGTCACTTCTCTAGTGTCACCAACTTACATTTATGACCAAATGAATGACCTAGGTCAACAACTGGCACCAAATACCACCAAGTACCTATGCGATATAACTTAAATTTTGCCTTTGACATCCTGTGATTTCCTCGCGTCCCGAGCTCGTAAATTTACTCTAACTCCAATTACACCTCACATGTGTAACATTTACTTAACCATGCGGTTAAAAATTAATCCACATGTTAAGTGAGGTTTTAAAAATACATGTCCTCATGGTAGTATTATTCAATCTTCATTCCTCTATCTTCATTATCTTCGAGTTACTCTTCACATTTGAATTCTATTGTTATCGCTTTTTGTTTTGCCATATATTTATGTTTATGTTTTGTATTCAAGCATTTCTTTACACAAGTATCCCTCAATGGATGGGTGCCCATGGGACCACACCATCACTATGCACAAGCTGTAACTTTTTACTTATACGCATAGATCCGCTTTGTGAAAAAGAGAGACAATGCATATTCCCCAACATAGTTTTTCCATACGTGAATCAAACGTCAAACGCAAACGCGTATGAAAGAATGAAACGAGTATGATTCAGACCCTAGACCTGAATCATACGTGACCCTAATTTTTTAACATATTCTTAACAAAATATGAGAAAAATACACAACCAAAAGCAAAACTGAAAACTGCATAATAGAGTCACATCATATATCATGATTCATGATTCATCTGTCATCAACTAATCTACTCATCATCTTCATCATTCATTAAATTTACTCATCAACTAAGTACGTCAGGCAACAGTATTTCCAAGTAGAGAGCTGTGTTTCCCACAGTTTGTGGAGTTCCTCAGGCTGAGTTCAGTCATTTTCAATCACGATTCCTCAGGAGTGTGTGTTTCGAACTGCCTGGATCTAGGGAAAGAGTCGGCAGATAAAGGCGACCACAAACGTCAAGTCTGATATGGGGTTTTCAGACGTCTGTTTTTCAGACGTTTACAGACGTCTGAAATTCATTTCAGACGCGTCTAAAAACAACTATGTTCCCCAACATGCAACTCTCATATACATCATTCACTAGTGCTTTCACTGGAGGGAGATCTAGCACCATTTCCTTGCTTCTAAGACGAACAAGTTGGCATAATTAAGGTGACCAAACCGAGCATGCCATATGTGGCGTCATCCATAACCTTGTAATGGTCGAAACTGGTGCCAAGCACATACAATACATCTCTAAGCATAATAGTAGTCCCATTCACTAAGATACGAGGAATTTGCCAAATGCCTATTATTGTAGAGGAAGCATTATTTGCACAAACGATGGACCCCCTTTTGATCGGTTACAAAACCGAGCATGCTATAACCTAGTGCCATCCATGACCTTGCCATCCACAACTAATGGATCTTCAAATGCTCTCCTCTTATGCATGTCAAGCTAGTAGAGACCATTGCATAACATATTCGTGACCACAAGGTCTTCAACATCACTACAGCCATCCACATTGCATCTATCCATGTGAAATTTAATTGTGAATACAACACATGCAATGGCTGAAAACAAAAGCAAGTTTTTTTTCATACCAAGCACATACAATACATCTCTAAGCATGATGGTAGCCCCATTCATTGCAATAGGAGGAATTTTCCCAATGCCTTTTATTGTATAGAAAACATTATTTGACAAATGACTGACCCCCCTTTCAATACATCCTAAAGTGAGACAAACAACTAACTGAAGGAAGTGATGTGCTTAGAAACATCACTCTCAAAGCATTATATATCCTTGGCTTCCACTAGGGATAAACAATGCACATGCTGAGAAGGATCATAAGAGCATCGCACCAAAAACACATAAGATGCACGTATGCGCAAGTGGGCCATGTGTGCTACTCCATCCTTCACATTGGCTGAATTTTCAGCCATGGTCATGATTGATTGCTTCCTATTTTCACTTGCCATGCTCTTTCTACACTTCTCAATAACATTTCCAATTGTTGGGTCAATGCTCGGCTAAACACACACACATCACTCATAAGCAAAAGAAATATTTAAAAACTCACAATTTACGACTTGAATGATGATATCGAAGTTGAATGTTGAAGAGGATGTTGAGATTTTGATGCAAAGGCAGTTCCAATGTCCCCAAATATCATTGAGGATAAACACAGCACATGTTGAGAAGGATCATAAGAGCCTCACACCAAAAACACATAAGATGGACATATGCCCAAGTGGGCCATGTATACTGCTACATCCTTCACAACCACAACCTCTTTAAAGGGGTGACGATGAGCTGCCACTATCCCCTAGAGGTGGGGATCTTTGTGGTCCACAAATGAAGGGGTGGTAAAGCCCACCTACTTGCACCACTAGGTGGGGCCAAACTACACCTTCTTCATTCACGTCGAATTTTCAGACATAATCATAATCGCTTCCTCTTTTCACTTGCTATGTGCTTTTTGCACTCCTCAATAACACTTCCAATTGTTGGGTCAATGCTCGGCTACATGCACACACACACTCTACTCACAAGCAAGAGAGATTAAAAAACTCAAATTTTATGGCTCAAATGACAATATCAAAGCTAAATGTAGAAGAGGATGTTGAGAATTCGATGTAAAGTCCGTTCCATTGTCCCTAAATGTCACATAGGATAATGAATTAAGCCTCAATATCAGTGAATTTGTACGAATTTCACGAAAACCCTAGATTTCTGTGGTGAAATTTGATGAAATTGTGGCTCCAATGCAAAAACCCCCAATTTTCAATAAAGAAATTTGGAGAAATTTTGCACAAACTAAAGATCCCTAAAATTTTCGATGAAATAAAGGCCTTTTAGCAAAAAGCCCCAAATTTCTAGAAGAAATGGGGGTTAAATTTGATATCTACATTGAAACAGCTCAAATTTGTGCTTAGGAGGAAGTTGCACGCTAACAAAGCCCTCTGGTTGAGTTGACTTTGTGGAGCTGAATCGTTGCAAGCATGGCATGTGTGAGGCGGTCACTGCAAATGTGGCGAAAAAGAGTAACATGGCTATCAAGATGAAAACCACAACAAGGCAATGATTGGAACAAGTCGCAACTATTTGAACAATCTCGAAATTAGCAAACGTCATTAGTCAAACAAAGGCATGATGGCTAAAGAGGTCGTTGTGCCACACAAGTTGCCAGCGGCCATGCACAACATGCAGCATGTGCCACGCAGGTAGGCAAGCAAGACTGAACATGCCGTGCAGGCAGACAGGACAGTCCACACAAATAGGGCTGTTGCGACAAGGGTGTAGCCTTGCGAACCTAGAGCAGTAGGGGTGAGTGGAGAGAGAGAGCTGGTGACGCTTCCAATATGCTAGCAGGAGTGAACAGATAGGCTGAGTTGCACATCAGCTGCTGCTGGTTGCAGGCTGAGCTACTGCTGGTTGACGAACAACTGCTGAAACATTTTCCAGGGACACCTATTGGATAGCTAGTGGCCAAAGAGGGTCTCATACTTCCTATCTGTAGTCACACATGGGGGTCTACCATTTGGCAACTAGTTGGTTGATATGCAACGGGATGAGTCTATCAATGTTGGCCACAATAGCACCTAGAGACTCTAAAGCATTGTCTATGGTCTTGTTAGGCTGCATAGTTGGTTTGGAGAGGAGCTTGAAGGGTAGTCCATCAAGCAAAGCCCAACCTTGAGTGTTTCACATGGGTGCTTTATGCGAGTAGTCTATTAGTCAAGGACATCACCTATTCTACAAGGTAAAGATGCATCACACAATCTTCATCATCGAAGCTGGCTCAAGTGTAGTTGGGGGCCTCGAGGTATTGTCTAGCTGGCAGGTACTGGAGCACAATGTGTCATGATCTGAAGTGTAAGAGATTATTGGCAGCCTCACAATGTGGCATATCTAGAAGACCCACTGCTTATTGGTCTTCAACAGTGAGAGCCTATTGGTGTATGCGACTTTGGTGGAGCTCTCAATATCCCTCATTCACTCCCTAAGAGGTCATTGGGAGCAGCATCACGAGAACTCTCAGCATCCACGAGAGCTTTGGCAATAGTTCTTTCACACTTGGGATTGTTGTAATATGTTTCTCACCCTATAAGACAATAAACCCCCATGGTGTTACAATCCTCCATTATGGCTTATTTCGCCCATCGCCCTAGACCTCTTTGAGAGGCCTTGTATATATGTGATGTGGCTCGATTTGCATGTAGCTCCAACTAGACTATTGAGCATTTTTACTTCATTATATTTTCTTCTCATTAATATAATTAGCCACACCTGTTTCTACCAAAAAAGAGAAGAGAGGAAGACAAGAGCTTGAGAGCTTGAGATGTGAGAGACAAGTCTGAAGAGTCCTCTCTAAGAAGAGACTAGCAAGCCCTACAATTCAAACAATCAAAAATGTAGCCAACAAATGGGTAAAAAGATGCCTTTTGAAGCTCCAGCAAAATCAAATGCTCCACCCCAAAAAGTTCAAACCTTTTTGTTAGTACTAACAATATGGATCAATACGGATCATGCGGATACAACTAGACTAGATGAATAATGCAGTATGGATACATCCACAGACCAAATGCAACTGTATTGTTGAGACCGTGTACTTCTTTGATTGAAATTGAGTAATATAGTTGGCAACACTTTATATTAAGAAAAAAGAAATTTGTGGTAATCAAGCTTGCAAAAACAGAGAGCAAGTTCCTCTAAAAAACTTCAGATCATGATGTAGTCTTCTCACTTCTTCATAAGGAGATTTGGTTGAGAATTCTTTACACATTGTAAAGTAACGATTTGTGATTCTCTTACTTGATGAAAGTTTACTTTTCATAACAATATCTCGAGCAAATATTTCAGAATACAAAAATATCACACAAAGGAGTAAAAGTCAAAGTAAATATACCGACAGATTTATAACTATTTGTCTCATCAGGTAAGTGTTCAAGCTCTTCTAAGGTAAGTAGTGTGCGCTTTTTCTCAGCTTCCTTCCCTCGAATTTGCATTTGTACCTAAAATATCCAAATATGAGCAAAATTCATGTTTTCAGTAAGTTCAATGCCATGAGCAAAAAGAATATGTAAATCAGTTGTACCCAATGAAGTAGCATAAAGTTTCATTGCCAAAATACATTCCAAGTCAAATTCTACATTAATTTTAGCATTTTAGTGCCAAGTCAAAGGTGGTGCTATACGTGATTCACATGAGATGATAAACAAGTTATCACCATTGTCAACCCCATATTAAAATTAAATTTTCACATCAAAATTCTATAAACATGATCAATCCTTGAAGTAGCATGTGCACCCATGCAATAGTTGCATTGTGATAGTCTAGCTAGGTAACCTTTTGCTTTGAAGGAGGAAATCCTCCTAATTCCCAAGGGCTACAAACTCCCATGAAAAGGTACTAAAAAATATAAACAAAGCACAATATGGTGCATCTAGACTGGCCAGTCTAATGAATCGTTGCCTTGTACCACAAAATGTTTAAATATTTTGGGGCAAGAAAGTGTTAGCAATCGTGTGTCATGCACCATTATCTCCTACCTGTGAGTCTCAATGGAGTTGCACAAAGACATTAGGAGCTTTGACCTTGTTACATGTTTTGTGTTGGGGGTAAAGGTGCTTGTGCCTACACTACCTTGTATTTACTTCACGCATCATGACTGCACACCTGTAGATTGCAAGTAGCGGACACCCATCACTATCACTTTCTTCTTTATTCTTTCAGTGACTATTGAATAAGGAAAGGCCAATCACACATTGTGACTATTGGAGTTCCCACATCTTGTCTCTTTCTCTTGCTCTCTTGCTCTCTTGCTCACATCTCTCTTGCTTCCGTTTGCCCCTGCTGCCACTCGAGCTTCTCCCTTCAGCTGGTATCAAAGCCAACCATTTGAGGAGCTTCTTCAACATTAGCTTCAGCCATTGGTCACTGTTTGACCTCCTAGATACTTGACAATACATTGGGCACCCTTCTTGGAATTCTTGGTTCCCCTTGGGCACACTTTGGAGGTGTATACCTTCAGCCATTGCTGTGAATATAAAGCAGACCTGCTGTATACAGATCTGGGGCAGCATCTCTTCAGTGGTTGGGATTCCTTATTGCTCATACACTTCATGTATTGATGTTGGGATCATTGGTAGATGCTTGGGTGATATCTTGAGATGCTTTGTGGGCTGTTTTGGGATGAAATAGCTCAGATTATACAAAGATATTCACTATTGTAACAAACAAGGCAGCAAGCACTTGTCTAAGACAGTTTATGCCTACAACCATTTGATGATATACGGGTATACTATTTGGATGTCTTGATGCCTAGCATTGATGCTGTGTTTATGATGACATTTGAGCTTTGCATTTGAGCGACATTTGATGTCTTGAAACTTTGGTTACATGCTTTGGTTGCTACAGTGGCTTACACAGTTACGAGCTTGAAGAGTTCTTGTGGTTTATGCTCCCGGCTATGTACTTGATATATCTTGGATGCTCGGATGTCATTGCACTTTTTCTTGCTCAGTTGGCATTCGGCTTTGTTTCAGTGGGAGCTACTTGTCACTTGCACTTGCATTGAGCTTTGGATGTTATGCACTTGAGCTTGAAGTTCTTTCGGTGTACAGGATTTGGACCCGGTACTTATCTGTCAACATGATGTCAATGATGTATACATGAGTATTAATTATGTATTGAGCTTCGTTACTCTCTGCTCAATCCATTGAGCATTTGGCAGCTCTCTTTTGTTATCCTTGAGATCTACACGCATGACGTCTATGCCTATTGGATGTATGGTTTACTGACACATTGAGATTGTGGCAAATCTTGGTACTAGTTGTATGCCTATTCATTGCTGGTTGCTTTTACATATCCCAATTGTTCCTGGATATTTCTAGCAATGGAAGCTTGCTTTCCTTGATCAATTGCCCAAAATTGGTTCTTGCCATACTACTGCATTTATTACAGCAACGCTGTAATTACAATTTTCAGCATTCTTTATGAGAGCACATACTTGGATTTGACAATCTGTTACTTGCAATTAGTGGACAACTCTCTATTTTGATTATCCCCCTTGTTTTGCCCTTGCTTTGGCTGAGTTTTGGGCCTGTTCTGAAGTCATTTACAGCAGCATGTACTCTTGAGTTTTGCTTTGGTATCTTATCATTATGACTGGTTCTTCAAATGATAGTGCTATTTTCAATATTGAAAAGCTTGATGGCACTAATTCCACCTATTGGGAGATGCAAATATGGCACGCACTAGTTCAAAAGAAGTAGGTTCGGCCTTTGAAAACCAAGAGTGTAGCCCAAACGCATTGATCAAGATACTTGGGATGAGTTGGATGAGCTATGTAAATCCACTCTTATTTTGTCATTGTCTGAACAAGTTTATTTCAATATTGTGGCACCTAAGAATAATGCTTGACAATTATGAGAAAAGATATGCAAACTCTATGGCAAGCGAAGTCCTGCTTCACAGATGTATTGGTTGAAACATCTTATGGACCTTCACATGAAGGGAGAGACTAGTGTGTCCGCATATTTGAATATGAGTTTCATTCGATTTTCAGCCAATTGACTTCGCACGGCATTGAGTTTAAGAACAAATCTCCCTCCCTTATTCCTGCTTGCGACACTTCCTGAGTCATGGGACACTTTTCATACTGCCATGTGTGCTAATATGCCTAGATTTGAAACTCCTGTAAGATCGAAGTACAACAATGGAGCAGAAAGAAGTGAGCACGACTGATAGAGAGAGAGAGTGGTCACAGAACGACAATTTGCATAATAGAATGTCAAGTCTAAGTACAAAATACAAAGTGCAACCCTTAGACTTTAGGGTTGTGAAAGTTACTTAAAGTGTGTTCACACACAAATGTGTGTATTGTGTAGTGAGTGACCAAAATGTGTAACGTAAATACACAAATGAAAATAAAAGTGACTGGGGAAAAAGCCCCCTCTTACGAAGAGTAAAAAGTGCCCCAATGTCCTACATGCGGATCACTGACACTCTCATGTGAGCGTGGGTGTGAGTAAAACCCAATAAACCCCCCTCGAACGATAGGTGATCAGCATACAAGGGTCATCCACCAAAGGAGGATCAAATTTAAAGCATTGCGGAATGCTTCAAATTTGTCGCAAGTAAAAGCTTTGGTAAAGATGTCTGCCACATTCTTGTTGGTAGGACAATAGACAAGGCTGATATCCCTTGTATGTAGTCTCTCTCTAACAAAGTAATATTGTATCTCGATGTGTTTCGCGCGTGCATGAAACACTAGGTTCCATTCCACTATAATGGCACTCTAGTTGTCAATAAACAAATGAGTAGGCTCCGTGACAAATACATCAAGATCAGCCAACAAACATCTCGACCATACACATTCAAATGTAGTAATGAAAGTTGCCTTGTACTCAGCTTCACAAGACGATGTGGCAACAATGGATTGTTTCTTACTAAGCTAAGAAATGCAAAAAGAGCCAAGAAATAAACAATTACCACTGGTAGAGTGACGAGAATCAAAATCACCAGCCCAATCTGAATCATTGTAAGCATGTAATTGCAACATCCCCCTCTTAGCATAAAGCAATCCAAGAGTTCTAGTGCCCTGCAAATAACAAAAAATATACTTCACAGCTTGCCAATGTGACATGTGTGAGCTATGCATATATCTGCTCAAGGCTGAAACTGCAAACTATATATATGGCCTTGTGTTGCATAAATAAATGAGGCAACCAACTGCTGTCAGCCTAATCGGTTTGCACCCTCCATGGACCATGTTATGGTGACAAATTCTGATAAGCCTTACTTATGAGAAGACTGCACAAAGATAATAGTCACTCTTGGGAGAGGGCCATGTGTTGTGCTAAGAAATCATGCTTATTTTAGGCTTATTTTAGCCAAAACCCTAAAACGGGGAGCGGATCGAGAAAGTTAAGTGGGAGAGGATCTAGAACCCTAATTTTCTATAAATTGGCAGCCAGTCCTCCACTCTTTTACAATCTCGTTTTTGCAAGTTTCAGGTGTTACCAGCTTGCTGCCCACACCCCGGTCACGGAGGACATCTCAGCCCTTGCTGTCCATCACTGTTCCCTACAGTCTGGCGCCTGTTTCAAGCCCTCCACACGCTGATTGTTGTTGTTTCTGCCTGGCAACTGGCTGTTATTCATCTGCATTGCTGTCGTACAACTTGCCACGCCAGCAAACTGCTGTGTTTGCAGGCTCCAGCTGCCGCCTTGACAGTTTTCTCTCTCCTGTCTACAATCGTTTCAATCTTTCTCTCTCCTGCAGGCTGTCCTGCCTGCGTTTCCAATCTTTCTCTCTCCTGCAGGCTCCATTTTTAGTCTTTCTCTCTCCTCACTACTGTTTGCATCAGAACCAGCTTCCCACTGCTGCGTTTGCTGGTGTTCGACATCCAGAGGCTGTCTTGCTGCAATTCGGGATCCGTTCGGAGAACAACACTCTCTCCAACTCATTACCCTACCCTGATCCTAGAGATAAAGGAGTTCGAGGTCCAATATTCATTCACTGCATAGTGTGTTTGCTGCATAAGCATCGTATTATTAGTAGTCATATCATTTCATTTATTCATTATGTTCATTGTCTCTGAGTTACTCTAACCCTAACCCTAACTGTGTTCTTTTTATCAATATGTGCTTTGTTGTACGGTTTCTGTTTATGTTTCTATGTCAGGGTATTTTTCTTTACACCATGCAATCAAAGTATGATTCACTACAAAAAAAACCATACATGAAATTTGATTCATTTGCCCAGAGGAAAACACATATTACCATGTAAATAGGTGTACAAGTTAAAGAGTACCCCTAAACGCCCAAGCTAACATATAAGGCTAGACCGGTTGCTAAGGGTTTTAAACAAGAGCATGGTGCTGACATCAATGAAGTCTTCTCTCCTATAGTCAAAATGACTATCCTACAATTGGTTTTTGGCATTGGTTGCATAGTTGGATCTGGATCTTTATTAGATGGATGTGAAAAGAGCTTTTTTGCATAGGGACTTGTATGAGGATATCTGTATACAACAACCTAAGGGCTCTATGGAAAAGGGCAAGGCACACCTAGTATGCAAGTTGAGAAAGAGTCTTTATGATCTTAAGTAGACACCTAGGGAATGATACTATAAGTTCGATACTTTCATGCATTAGCAAGGATATACTCGCAGTGATATGGATCCGTGTTTATGCACGAAGAAGACTCGTGATGGTAGCCTTATTATTTATGTCGATGATATTTTGATTGCTAGGAGAGCTTGTGGTGAGATGGATGCTTTGAAAACTCAACTCAAGAAGAGCTTTGAGATGGAGGATATCAGGTAGGCCTCACATATTCTTGGTATACGTATCACGTGCAATCACTCTCACGGACTCCTTTACCTATCACAGCAAGCATACATACAGAAGATGCTTGAGCGATTTTATATGCAAGATATTAAGCCTATTGGCTATCCTTTACCTTTTCATGTGAGGGTCACTGACGCCAATTGTTCCCAGTCAAATGAGCAAAAGGCTAAGATAAACAAGATTCCTTATGCATCTGCAGTGGACAGTTTTATGTATGTAGTGATAGCCACTTGCCCTAACATAGCATTTGGAGTGGGAGTTGTGGCACGCTATATGGCTACACTTGGCTAGCAATATTGGGACGCCATGAAGGGTATCATGAGGTACCTAAAAGGCACTACAAATATGTGAATTTGCTATGGTAGCCAAGATACTACAATTGTGGGTTACACTGACTCCGACTATGCAAGAAATGCAAATAGTAGAAAGTCCACCTCTCAATATGTCTTCGCTTTTGTTGGAGGTGTTGTTTAATAGATATCCGAGGTGCAAAACTGCAAAGCCTTATTTACTATTGAAGTAGAGTGTCATGAGGACGTGTATTTTTGAAACCTCACTTAACATGTGGATTAATTTTTAATCACAAGATTAAGTAAATGTTCACATGTGAGGTGTAACTGGGTTTAGAGTAAATCTACGAGTCCGAAACCCAAGGAAATCACGGGATGTCAAAGGCAAAACTTGCTCTAAGTTATGCCGCACAGGTACTTGGTGGTATCTGGTGCCAAGTGTTGGTCTAGGTCATTCATTTGGCCATAAGTATCAATTGTTGGTGACACTAAAGAAGTAGTATTTAATGGTACCTAACAATAATTTGATGATCAAAGATAGTATAGAGACACTCGCAAATGGAAGTTGTCTAGCCAATTTAATTTCTGGCCAGTTGGATTATTTTTCAATGCACTTAAATAATTATTAGATTAATTTTTACTATTTAAAGACTGAAAATTAATATTTAACTATGGATAATGCTCGAAAAACCATTTCGGAAGGCTGCCACTTATCAAAAATGCCCATGCAAGAGTGAAAAACGTCTTTAGAGACTAGAGAGAGACATTTTAGTATATTCAGCTTGCAAACGAGAGGAAGGAGATGATGTTGGTCCGATTTGCAGCATATTGGAGGACCACCTAAGACAGTCAGGGCAAGAGAAGACCAATCAACAATAGGTGACAGCATCTATAGGCGGTTGAGACAGAGCAGCAATAGTAAATGACTGATTTCCTTCAATTCTTCGCATCTATAAGCTGTTGAGACAGGGCAACAGCAATAAATGATTGATTTTCTTCAATTCTTCGCGAAGAAAGTCTGAATTTTCTCTCTCCTCAGTATTCTCTCTCATCTCCCAGTTGTTCTATAGCCTGGCTGCAAAGATTACAGCATTGAGATCACTAGAGGCTGAGAAATTTCAGATTTCTCTAGTGTAAACCCTAATCTATAGCAAAAATTAGGGTTTAGCAACAGCGTCGAGAAGCGTGCCAAAAATTAAAAGCTCTAGGACTTGGATTCAACACAGCTTAAGTTGTTTTTTAGTCAAATTCAAGTGGAGGGACTAGCAAATCAATGAATTTGGGGCATTTTCCATCTCCATCAAAGCGGGTGAAGACCAATTGACTGGTCAAATCAAGGGGCAAATCAGATTGAAGACTTGCTAGTCATTTTGGACAGCAAGGGGAGTTGGAATACCAAAAGGGATTGGAAGAATCACATCGTACATCAACTTCTTCAATTAAGTTAAAGAAATATCAAAAGGAGTGCCAGTTTTGGGGCCAACAAGGTATCCATTGTCCAAGATTATACGCTATTTTGCATTTCTCAGTTTTGTAATAAATGTTACTACTGTAACTAAGTTGTAATCAAGGAATTACCACCCATCCACGGAAGGAAGGTTGGTTTCATAGAGTATGTTGTAGCCACTAAGGCTTGCAAGGAGATTCTATCGTTAGGCTGTCTAGTGGCAAACCTTGTCATTACTATTACTCCTACATTGCATTCAGATTCTATGAGTGCTCAATTGGCCAAGAATCCGATCTTCCTAAAGACAAAGCACATTGAGATACACTATCACTTCATCAAAAAGATGGAAGAGGATAAGTCTGTTGAGCTTGCCAAGATCTCGACTAACAACAATCTTGCAGATTTGCCCACTAAAAGTCTCTCAACGGAACATTTTGCCTTCCTTAGGAAGATGATGGACGCCTTTTAAGTGGAAGGTTGTTGGAGGTAAAGGTGACTCTGCCTACACTACCCTATATTTACTTCAGAAACCGTGACTGCACACTTGTACATTACAGGTGACATGAGCCCATCACTATCACTTTATTCTTTATTCTTTTGGTGATTATTGAATAAGGGAAGACCAGTCACACATTGTGACTATCGGAGTTCCCACATCTTATGTCTTTCTCTTGCTCTCTTGCTCCATCCTCCATAGCTCGCATCTCTCTTTCTTCTGCTTGAACTTCTTCCACTCAAGCTTCTCCCTTCATTTTGATGGAGGAGACAACTCTATTTAGAGCATGCACTTCTTTTTTAGTCAGTTTAGGTGTGTTCATGCTAGCTAAGTTATTTTCCAGCCTATGCATTTCTTTTTTAATGGTTTGGATTGAGTTCACACTAGCCAGATGGAACAATCTGCATTTTCTTTTTGCACTAGCATTTTCTGCATTATTTAATGCAGGTCGTTCAGCAATAAATGCATGGCCTGGGCAGTTTTTTCCAGATTTGGCTGCATATACAACCTACCCTCAGTTGGCTGGTCATTATCTTCTGTAGGTTTCAGCACTCTTTGGCATTCAAGGATCCTCCTCCATCTTTTGGTGCTACCTTCCATCATCAGCCTAAGCTAGTGCCCTCACTAACACCTTGGGCTGCATGCAGACTCTGATCAGTCCTCTTTGTATTCACCATTTTTTTGGAGTTCAATGGAGATTTTCCTCTTCCACTCTCTTCTTTCATTGCAGTTTTTCTCTTCCCTTCTCTCTCCATGGTCGTATTTCCTCTTCCATTGCGCACAATCACATAGTATCATCGCCAAAGTAAGGACTCAGAGGTTCTACAAAGAGAAGACCGTACTCAGCTTGCTATTTGAAGCAGATCTGTTGCAAAGAACACAAATTTTCTACCTTGTTCGGGCTGTCTACAAGATGTGCAAGGCAACTACAACTCCTTTCAAAGGGTGTAGCTGATTTTCCCTCTATTACGGCAGCCCAACATTAAAATGCAAGAATTTTTTGTCTGTTTGCAGGTCTATTTGTAGAGTTATGGAGTACCATTTTGACAAGTTTGATAACTCAGATGAGGAGATCGTTCAATCTTTCTTCAATAGGCAGTCCCATCAGTTAGACCGTTGCGAAGCTCACATTTAGAGCCTCATTCTTGCTCTGATAGATCAAGTAGATCGGAGCCCCCTTCTCCACCCCCTGCTTCTCTGCGTGTTTCTCACAAGGCTCGTACTGCATGTCCTTGCATAGCCATGATGGCACATTCTATTCAAGTGCCTGTACTTCCTTCTCTTCCCAAAGAAGATCTACTTGATGATGCAAATTACTACCTTTGGTTATACAAAGTGGAGTGTATACTTGACGACTTCAACTTATGGGACTTTGTTACTACCCCAATCCCCCCATCTAGAGGAGGATTCCTGCATTGGTTCTATGATGGACCAAGCAACCCTTTAGGATCAGCTCAATTCTAAAACGTAATCTTTCCTCTTCATGATTCTATAAGGTTCTGTCCTCGTGCATGTGTGAAAACTTCAAACCGTAGCAAAGGTGTGAACGAAGTTCTCTTCTCTCTACCATTAGAAGACCTTTGCCCACTGTCACGACAATCTCGTCAAAGGACATGGCGGTGATTCTCATTACTCGGTTGCCATCTCCCAACAAGTATGATGTCTTATACTCTAGCTTGCTTGCCTCCAGGGTTTGAGAAACTCTTCTATGGAAAGAGCTTTCTTCGCTTGTTTTGCACCATGAACAACAGCTTGACGAGACTGGTCCCAATGGATCCAACCTTACTGATGCTTTTACTACGAGTTCGGGAGGGAGTAACAAGAAGGACAAGAAAGCTAAGAACAAGAAGAAAAAACAAGTTAAAAATTCGGAGTCTTCCTCGGGCTCTAACATAGATTCAAAGAAGCCTCAATGCCCACACTGTGGAAAGTGTACTCATCTCGAGGAGAAGTGTTGGAAGAAATACCCTTAACCTACGTTTGAGAGCAATGGATGGAGCTAAAACATCTAAGCCCTCCTCCACTTCCTCACTAGCTGTTATAAATGAGTCTATGTTCCTTCAAATCTATGGGATGGAGGAGCCTTCTTCATCAACTTCTATAGTGAGGCCTTGGGTTATTGATAGCGGTGCTTCTAGTCAGATGACTCCTCAAGGAGATTTAAGGGAGGATCTTTATCCATCAAAGGGTATAGTCATTCTTGGTGACATTTTTTTGTGCCTACTCGTGGTGTTGGCACTTTGCCACTATTACATGATTGTCCATCAAGCTTTGTTTTGCAAGTCCTACATGTTTTGAACTTGATCTTTCCACTCCTCTCAATTTAGGGCCTTACTAGACTTAGTACTCGAGTTGCCTTCACCAACCAAGTCATCTTAATAGAGGATTCTTTTTCGAGAGCCATTTTAGCAACCAATTGGCAAGAGAGGGGGCTATGCAAGCTCCATCCCCCTTTCATATACACGGTCCTCCAAGGCAATCTTCCCTAGCCGCACCCATTTCCATTGTGCACCATCCTTTCCATAGGTTCCATCCCACTCCCCACCATCCTTTCCACAAGTTCCATCCCATCCCCCACCATCTCCTCTAATGGTTCTCTCGTACCTCCCATCCCTTTTAGAGGGGGATGATATTGATGATGCACCTATGGATTCCCTTGCACCTTATGTTTCAAAGGGAAATTTCCAAAATCGTGAAGAGCTTCTTCATTGACAGACCTTATCAACATTGGCACTTAGCACTTGTTCTGCCACCCTTGGATCCATTTCATCTTCTTTGGCCTTCAACCACATCCAAGATCTGAGGGGTGTTAGAAATCATGTGTCATGCACAATCATCTCCTATCTATGAGCCTCAATTTGAATCAAACGGGAGAATGACCTAGGCCAACAACTCGTACCAGATACCACCAAGTACCTATACCACATGTTAAGTGAAGTTTCAAAAATACATATCCTCATGACACCGATAGTGCTTGAGCAAGATGCACATCATAAGGAGAGAAATTCTAGCAGAGCCAATGCACAAAGTTGTGCCTTTGCAACATCATCTTCAAGTAAAGAACAAGAGAAGAAAAAGATAGAGAAGAAGAAGAAATCTAAGCAAGCGGAATCATCTTCAAACTCTAATACAAATTCAAAGGGGAAGTGCAAAGGATATCCCAAGTGCCTTCACTGTGGGAAGACCTCACATCCAAAGCGACACTGTTGAAAGAAGTATCTTGACCTTCATCTGAAAGCAAAAGGAGGAGCTATATTGAAACTCCCCTATACCTCTATTTTTCAATCTATACCAAGTATTACTCATGAATCAATGTTGCTTCACATCCATGAGATGAAGCCTTCTTCCATTGTCTCGTCTTCAAAGAGGCCTTGGCTCATCAACAACAATACATCAAGTCATCATGCGACTCCTCAAGGAGAATGGCTTGAGAATCTCTGTTCGTCTTTGAGTATAGTTACTAGAGGTGACATTTCATCAGTACCTATTTGTGGTGTTGAAACCTTGCCTTTGTTGCTTGATTGTCTATCAAGTCTATTTCGAAAGTCCTATATGTTCCACACTTAGGCTTCCATCTCCTCTCAATTAATGGCATTACAAGAGTCAGTCCTCAAGTTATCTTCATTGAGCAATCCATCTTCATTGAGGATTCTTCTTCATGAGCCATTCTTGACATAGGTGGATACAAGAGGGGACTATACAAGCTCCATTTCCCTTCCATCGTGAAGGGCTCTCCGAAGCAAATTTCCATTACCACACTTGTACCCAATTGTGCATCACCCATCCCATAGGGTTTATCCCATTCCCCCATCATCTCCTCTTATGGTTTCCTTGTACCCACATCCCTTCCAAAGGGGAAAAATATCAATGATGCAGCTATGGATTCCTTGGCCCTTTGTGTTTCAAAGAGGAATCCCCAAGACCATGAGATTCTTTAGGGATTACAATCTATAGTAAACCTTTTTTTCATGTGGCCTCCTCTTTCATTTGTGATCCAACCACCATCCCCTCTTACTTGCACATCTTTTACATGGCCCTTGATCCCTATTATTTTTCTTTGAGAGGTTACAATGCCTTTGATAGCTCCTTGCTATTGTTTCTCAATTGGGTTAGAGGCATGGCCTACCCATTCTGAAGTCCCAACTAGAGTTTTCTAGAGTGATCCATTCAAGGTTTCTCCACTTCCATTGGACTATGGTGGTCTCCTATTGAAGCAAGCTTTCATTTGGAAAGGGGGCACTCGTCCTTGGTTGGTATTCTTCATCAACATACTTCATCAACAGTGACACTCCACCTGCCACCCTCAAATCTATTCCATTGTGCTTTGGTCTTCTACCACATCCAATATCTAAAAGGGGGTGTTAAGCAGACATGTGTCATGTACAATCATCTCCTATCTATAAGCCTCAATTTGAGTTAGACGAGTCAAATGTTCTTTATGATGAATCTAAAACTGCATCAAAAGCAACATGCTTTTGAAAGAACGACCTTAGTAACAACCACAAGAAATAGGACAACGGTGCTATGTTGTCTTTATCTGGGTTGGCTTGTGCTCAAGCCTCTAAGGGATTCAACCATCCATTATGTGAGTTAGCGTATGCCCAATTCTATCTCGAAATTGAAATTTCTGAAGCATATTCTGACAGTTACTCTCGATTTAACACATAAAGTGCATCTATGTGACCTAAATGAGTGACCTTCAAGGGTAATACATAAGGTGCATCTATGTTACCCAAATGAGTGACCGCGAGCATATCCACTAGCCTTCATACATGTTCGTAAGAAACCAAACGGGCATGACCTGTGTATCCCTACAATCTATTAGACCGTTTTCCGCAGCATTCAGGTTGGAAAATAGATTTTCTGGCTTCTGCCAAGACACTGTACCTGATGGAAAATGCTGGTGCGATCCGTGATCGAGAGAATAAACAACATGTTAGGCAGATTAAGCAAAACGAGAAATGATTGCTACACGCACCTGCTTAAGCTTGCTGCTCGTTTCGACCAGCCTTGATTGAAGCTCCATGAAAGCCTGTGCACCGAAAGAAAATCACACGCAAGCTCAAAGGAAACTCCTAGAAGCGTGCAGAAGAGAACGGACGTCGCATGGCATACCTCCTTGTTGATCTCTGAAGTTCCCGCCATGGATGAGTCTTGGCAAGGTTGGCGATCAGGACACCTTAATAGGATGTCTTACTATTGTGCCATGACACTTCAAATGCGAATACCGACGGTAGGTGTTCGCATGATTGTTTTTGAAGGGGGGTTTCGAAGGTGTTTTTTGAAAATACCAGAAACCGCTCCAGGTCACATGGACCGGTTTCCGGTTATTCCAAAACACCTTGTTCGTTGCAAGAACCCACAAGCCTGAGTTTCCCAATGAAAACCCTTTGTTTAATATAGCACATCAGTAAAGTACTGGTTATTCTTACCCAAATTTGGGGAAGAAGGAATGTTGTGAGATCTGCACTCTCAAGATATTGTCGCCACATTCTATGCTCCTCTGCCACGGGCGTGCTTGCATGCAAGCCTAAAAAGATGGTGCAATCTCCATTTCTAACCGTAGAGGACATCAAAAGGGCTACATGTGATTTCCTAGACTTTCATGCTCTCTCTCTCTCTCTCTCTCTCTCTCTCTCTCTCTCTCTCTCTCTCTCTCTCTCTCTCTCTCTCTCTCTCTCTCTCTCTCTCTCTCTCTCTCTCTCTCTCTCTCTCTCTCTCTCTCTCTCTCTCTCCAAATGAAGCCTACATGAATGAAAACACAGCATGTGACCAACTCGCACCTCTGTGGTATTGTGCCTCAATTTCGACTAACTCTTTGAATTCTCTACTTCAATTGCTCTTCATTTGTCTTTTAGTAAACCAATCAAGAACTACCATTCAAAAAAATTGTTGATTTTTAAAACATAATGCTACCAAAATTGTGTGCTCCACAACTATGTCATTATTTTGAATTACTACTCACATGGATGCTAAGAGATTGTTAGGAGCATATTTTTGCTATAAAGAAATCGTGAGGAGCAAAATTGTTTACAAAATCACCTAGCACAAAATCTCTACCCAAGTAAAATTTTATTGTTTGTACCCAAAAATCTAGGAATGCTCTCTTTGCACAACCCTCTAACTACTATTTCATTAACAAACTACTAGCTTCCTCTATTTTGGTGGCCAGCTTAATGATTATAAAATGGACATCTTCACATGAGCATGGTCAACTGAAAACTATTTTCTAAATAGTTGTCGTCTAAAAATGGTTTTCCAAATAGGATGTAGGCCACATGGGGGCCCCTTTTTTATTAAATGAAATTGCAATCTGCCTTTTTGACTTCTTGGCAACAAGGTGAGATTGAAATGACTATCTACTGCATTTGAACAATACGAGACATGTGGGAAGTGTGGAGAATCAGAGTTGCAGCTGGAAAAAGTGTGCACAAGAGAGAGAGATAGGAGCTCAAAGTGCAAGAACAAAATCTTGTTTACTAAGTTGCTCTAGGTACAACTTGGGTACACTCTATCTCAAGTTTGATAGTGACCCATAGGCTATTTATATAGCCCATGCCTAGCTACAGTTAGGGTTTCCCCTGCCCTTTAGGCTATTCACACCTATCTTCCCTCATATGCCCTTGCTTATAGTGGGTTCCTATGCCTATCTTCTAGCAACCCCCCCCCCCCCCCCCTCAATGCCAGGATGGCATTGGATTACAAGGCATGTAAGCTGCCCCCCCTCCCCCTCCTTAAACAAACGGGATGCCTTTATAAATCAGGCTACAAGTGTACTTTTAGGTAGATGGTTTAAAGACTCAAAAAAGTCGATCTTCAGATGGATTGGAGGCATAGTTGGCCACCAGTTCTTTGGGTACATCAGGAATGTTGGGGCATTTACTAATAATATGCCACATTTCATTTTTTCGGGATACTTCTTCCAACAATTGTTTACAATATGTCATTTTTTCTTACAGAAAGAACATCTAATGAGAACTGTATGTACCAATACTTTATCACGGGAAGTTGAAGATGCCTGACTGGTGCTGCTTTCTTTGTGGTTCCTCTTTTCTTCATCCAAACAGATTGGATGGTACTTGCCAAGGTAAGATCTGGAATGTTGGTAAGAGTGGTTACAAGGGTAGGAAACACCTTTTTTACAACTTTTAGGAGAATAGCAATAGCATATTCTTCATGTATTGGAGCTTGTACTGAGGAAAGTTGTGCCATAAGTCCCTTCATGTGAGAAATGAATTTTCCCAAGTCTTCTCCTGATCTATATTCCAAGCTAAAGAATTCAATTTTAAGGAAGATTTTAGTCTTTTTACTAGTAGCTCCATAGAGCTTTTCAAGCTCATCCCATTTTTCTTTAGCAGTATTTAGTTTATCAACATGATGAATCGATGACTCATCTAAGTGTAACATGATGATTGCCTGGGCACGTTGGTCATCCTCTACATCAACCAGATTTGTAGAGTTTATAGCTCTAGTGCCTTGAATGAGAGGCCAATACCCTCTCTCCATCATCTTGTACTTGATAAGTACCTGCCCTGGGTGGAAATCTTTGCCATCAAAATTTCAAATTTGAGGATAGACATTAGCATAAGTTGTGCCCATTGGGAAGGTCTTACCACTTGCTAGAACAAGGGCAGTGTCTAGTCCCTTACAAACTTGCAACTGAATGCGGAAGCAAATCAAACAATTTATATCAAAGTTGTAACGAGGAGAAAGGCTAAAAATCATACATATGTAATATTTCAAAATACGACTTTGGTGGTCCTTTCTTATGTGCAATCTTCTTCCGAGGTTAAATAGTCTTTTTAGGTTTCAATGAAGTGAACCTAGTTTGGACTTCGGGCTCTTCCTTGTGGTATGGCTTAGTGGATGAACCTTGTGTTGGAAAAGGACTGCCTATGATTTCAATGCTTGTTGCTGATGACTCCGAGGAGTGTACAATGACACTTATCCCTTTGATTTCATTGAACAGTGTACTTGAAAAAAAATCATTCAAGATATGCAATACAGTTCTAGTGTATGATGGTCTATGTGTTTATAATTGTACACATAACCTTACAACTTGAAGCAAAGCACTCAGTTGTTTTAATTTCCTGATAAAAACATTCAGATTGTGTAAGTATTAGCAACGATGATGATTAAACAATGTGCCTTAGTGCTTACAAGCACTCATCTATAGCTCATGTTGCTAGAGATGATAAATGTCAATCTCTTGATAAGCTTGATGATGACTTTCCAAGTGCACTAACCTCTGAGATTAGGTTCCCAAATTAGTAGTTGACTAAGAAGGAGTTAACTTAGTGATTAAAATCACTATTAATGATCAAACATTGAGAAATTTGAATTTTGAAGAAGCTTGAAGCTTCCTGGCTATGGTTGCTAGAGACCCACAATTAGGGTTTGACTCTGTGGGAGCAGCAGAGGAAGAATTTCTAAGAACCCTCTTGGTTGGAGATAGCCCACTCGGAGGGCTATCAAAACCCCATGGTGGCTGCCATTAATACGTCTGCTCGCAGGCCATGCTACAGCACGAAATGCCACGATGTCAGAACTGTGCTGTTTTCTGCATTTGTGACAACGCTGCCCACCATGATGTCCAATGTCAGGGATTGACGTACCACACTGAATCGCTTAGAGCTAGAAAGAAGATCTCTAGAAGAAACCAGAGGTTGAAACTGCTTCTATTGCCCACACCAGTTCCTCCAAGGTTAGGGGGCCTAGCTAACTCTGAAGTTTGAAGTTCCAAAATGAGAGAGATAGAGATTGTCTTACGCACTTAGTGGAGCTGAGGTTTGAGGAAGTTGAAGATATCAGAGGAGGCTTTGATACCATGTGGAGAATCAAAGTTGCAGCTGGAAAAAGTGTGCACAAGAGGGAGATAGGAACTCAAAGTACAAGAACAAAATCTTATTTACTAAGTTGCTCAAGGTACAGCTTGGGTACACTCTATCTCAAGTTTGATAGTGACCCATAGGCTGTTTATATAGCCCCTGCCTAGCTAGGGCTAGGGTTTCCCCTGCCCTTTAGGCTATTCACACCTATCTGCCCTCATACACCTTTGCTTACAGTGGGTTCCTATGCCTATCTTCTAGCAGGGAGCCTGTCACCTTTTTTAGTTCAGTACTTGTGCTTTGTTGTGCTCCCTAATTGTTCAATGAGAAATTGCATGTAGCTTGGGTCCATATGTTCAACATTGCTTTGACATTTCTGCCTCTGCCTTGCTCCAAAAACTGTGATGAAGGCTTCACTGTCACTAATTACCTACACTAAACATTCATCTTTGTTATCAGGCTATTTTTGGAAGAAAATGTTGAATGAAAGAAGTGATTACTAAAATGTTTTCACTTGTTTCTCTTGTGAATGATGATTGTGTTGTGGTCCATGTTTGTTCCATGAGAGTTTCCATGTAGTATATGTGCAAATATTCAATACCATTTCGAGTCATGCGGCTTCGCCTTGCAGAAAATCCTACAGGGAATGCTTCTCAAGCTAGTCACACCTGCACATGTCATTCATCTCAGCAATCAAGTGGTTGCATGAAAGAGATATTGAATATTACAATTAATAAGTGGAGCAAATACCTATGACTACAAAATTTGCAATTGTCTAAAATGTTGTTGCACATTCATCCTACGAACAATGACTCAACTGTGGTCCCTACTTATTCTGTGAGAAATACCATTTTAGCCTAGGTGTAGATATTTAGTACATTTTCAACTCTTGTGGCTTTGCCTTGTAGAAAACACTTATGTGAATACTTCTCAGGCTAACATCACCTACACATGTCATTGATCTCAAATATCAATTGGTTGCATAAAAGAGATGTTGAATTGTGAAGTTGTCTTACATAATGTCCTTATCAATGCAAAAACATTGCTTCTCCTAAATGTTGTAGATATTTGATATCTGCATTGATTTCCACTGCAAATTATCTAAAAGGAAATGAATGGCAATACAAATGAAGATAATTACAAACTTGTTTGTGCAACAACCAAAAGAGAACCCACAATGAATTCAATGGTCTGTAACGCTTTCGCAATCATCTATTCTTATGGGAAATGTGCAAAATATCTACTTTCAATATACAATATATGGTTCCTAGACAATTTTGTTCGTATGCATTAAGAAATTCAAAGGACTCTGAAATATGCCACTCTATCCATGCAAAGTGATGTGATTTTGATCTAACTACCCTCCTTGGAACTCCTCCATCTTAACCTACAATTTGTTGATCTCTTTGCATTTCTCATGCAAACATGCACACTTTTGGTACTTTGCAAAGGCTTTTGTAAATGCAACAATCATGACAATCAACAAGTAGTGTGCATTCTAAAACAAAGGTAAGGAATTCAAAAAAATTAACCTACGCGGCATGCACTAGGATGTGTATATATATTAAAACCAACAGAATTATTTTGCTTCTCCTGAGAGAACAATTTCTTTCTCCACTTATATGCAATGACTTCTATTGTAACCTACACTGATGTTATTTGACCAATTTTGTAAAAATCGAATGACAAGAAACACATTTTGCTGATAGATTATGAAAACCTTTGTATACTGATTGTATATATGTGCATTCACTCTGTTCGGTCTCTCGTGTTAGTAGCAAGTTTTCATGGGATTGCCATCATGTTGTTGCAAAATTGTCAAAAAAAGCTTATCAATGTAAGGAAGAGAGACATGCTATCATATAGTAAACTAAATGTTGACTACAAGTACCTGGTGAACACGATGATGGTACCACAACCTATAATGCATTTGCATGGGTGTTGCAAGTGCAACATTTTCTAACCACTCTTAGATGCATGAAGCTTTGGGCTAGGAGGAGAGGAGTTTAATCATTGTGGCTGCTAAAGTAGGTCAAAGAGCAATTCAAGAGCCTTATCCTACATAAAGTTGGTTTTCATTTTTCTATTAATAAATGGGAAGAGAAAGCAGATTAGAGCGATTCAAGAACCTTATCCTACATAAACATGATTCTCTATCTCTATTGGTAGGCAGAAGCAAATGCTTCTTTGGTTTTCCTCTCCTCTATGGTGTTGTATGCATTCTTAATCTTCAGTTTCCTATAAGATAATGGCATCCTTGATCTAGCATTTATTTTAAAAATTGTCTCTTAGATGTGTGCATCAATTTAGGCAGTGACTATGTTATCGTACAAAGGTTTCTGCTACATTTTCATAATGTGCATAGTAATATATTGGATTAAAGTAGTGATGGTGTTAATCATACAAAGCTTTGTTTTATAGTATTATGTGCACAACATATCTTTGGCAAGGATTGCACTCATTTATCTTCTTCATTTGTTTGGGTATTACTTGCTCATTGCCATGAATTCCTATTATTATAGAAAGGCTTGTCCATTTTTCAAGTTAAGATTTGTGCATTCTAGATGCATCTTGGCTTTCAAATATTGTTACCAAGTAGTTTGTGAGATTATGCTTCACAACCAAGTTAGCAAAGTTACAACAAGCTAGGGAGGAAGCATGGAGGTTGCAACATACTGAGCACAATGGGAAGCTGAGTTTAGGATAAACTTGTAGAGGTATTATCAATGTTGCTGACTCATAATAGTATTGTGATGTATTTCAATGGAAAGGGGTTGCAAGGCTACAGTTCAATTGAAAAATGTGGTATTAACTTCTTGCATTAGTTCTAAAGTTCAATCCTCCCATGTGGAAATGTGATTGGAAACTTTGTTGGATCTGTTGTGTAGTATTGTACACCCTTAAATTTGCTAAATCATGAAGCATAAAATTGTGACCCTTAAACTAATCACAAGTGCTTTCAACTTTAAATGTTGAGTGAGATTCTAAAGGAGGCCGAAATGAGCTCTCTTATGGTTATAGTGACTTTTTCTAGTTGTTTTCTTTCATTAACTTGATTTAGTTGTTGAATGCTACTTAGAGTAGTGTAAGTGATTGTATGTGGTGTGAGCTTAGAGGAACTGATTTTTTATGCAATTGTGAAGAAGAGGCTTCATTGGAAAATGAAGTTGTATTTTCATGTAGTGAGTGATCATTGCTAAATGGAAATTCTTTGATTCGTGACTCAAGTTTTCTCATTCTGACATATAACAATTTCTATGTTGTTCAAGCACTCTTCCCATTCATTTTCCATGCTTTGTAATTATGCGAATTGATAGTAGATGTGTTCATGAACATACTTACATGCTTGGTAATTAGACAAGCGCTAATCTTTTGGCTGCTTAAGTAGTCTTCCTTGCTATCTTTTGTGCATGTATACATTTCTCTGCAATGCTACTTGGCCATGTAGATGTTTAAAAGAGTGCATGCATGATTAGTTTTAACTTGTTTAGAGGGCTTTACATTTTCATAGCTGATGGTAGTATGACTCTTTTGTAAAGTTGAGATTTTGGGTCTAATATTAAATGACTAGAAGAAAGAACCTAACACAAAATAGAACTACTCACACCAAAGTCATCAAAAGCTGCACTAGACGTACATGCACTGATAATTTATTTGTGGAATTTTGGTGCTAGCCAAAAGATATTATTTCTTAAATTAGATTGACTTGTTTATTATCTTTTATTGTTTCTTACATGTGGTGCAATGTACCTAGGGAGTAGCAACCAACATTGATTATCGGGATGTCGAGTCCTCTAGGGCTGTTGTGGAGTAGCAGCAAGCTCAAATGCAATCGTGAAAATGACATGGTAGCAAGAATGGTAATGTTAGAGTAGGCAACATCACCTTCCCCAAGATGTAGTTGTTAGGTGGACAAAATTAGCATAGTTAATTTTGTAGCAAATAGGTGTCCCACTAAGGCACTTGCCCTACTGTGAGGGATGTGGGAGTGTGTCATACTCAAAAACATCAATGTTAGGTGGAGAAACAATGGTTAGTTAGCTGTGGCACAATTATTCCTATGATGATTTTTGAAGGGGGATTATGAGGATGTTTTTTGAAAACATTGAACATTGTTCTAGGTCACATGGACCGTTTCTCCATTTTTGCATAAAAATCAATGTTCCTTGCAATTCCTTGCAAGAACCCCCAAGCCTCATTTTCCCATGGAAAACCCTTGCTCAATATAGCACATTTGTAAAGGAGTAGGTCATTCTTACCAAAATTTGGGGAGGAATGAATGTTGTGAGATTGGCACTCCTAGGATACTGCCACCACATTCTCTACTCCCTTGCCATGGGTGTGCCTGCATGTAGACTTGAAAAGGTGGTGCAATCTTCATTGTTGTGCATAGGATATTAGAAGGCCTACATATGATTTCTTGGACTTTCATGTTCTCTCTCTCTCTCTCTCTCTCTCTCTCTCTCTCTCTCTCTCTCTCTCTCTCTCTCTCTCTCTCTCTCTCTCTCTCTCTCTAAATTATGTGTATATGCTACCTCAATTGATATGTCTCACTAAATGTCTTTCTATAGGTAAGACCTTCCTATAATGGCCATGACCTATGCAGATGCAAGGCCTCAAATTTGCAAGTTCAATGGAAAAGATTTCCATCCTTGGCAAGTCGTGGTAAAAGATAAAATGATGGAATGAGGCTACTGGCCCTTCATAAAAGGGACCAAAGTAATTGACCCATCCAATCCCCTTGATGTAGAAGATGATGAAAGAGCTTAGGCCATCATCATGCTTCATTTGTATGAATCTGTGTTGTGAACAGATGTTTGGTTCTTTGGAGATTTTCTTCTATTGAAGGTTGAGGAGTACTCTTGTCAAATAACCTTTGCACGGTGACCTCCAAGCCCCTCCTATTTTTTAGGGCTCTCTCTCTCTCTCTCTCTCTCTCTCTCTCTCTCTGTGTGTCTTCAAATGAAGCCTGCATGAATGATAACACATCATAGTGACTAGCTTGCACATTTGTGGTATTTTGCCTCAATACTAACTAGCTCTTCAAAATCTCATATTTTTCTGCTCTTAAATTTTGTTTTAGTAAACTAAGAAAGGACTTCCATTCAAAACAATTACTGATTTTTCAAACACAATGCTGCCAAAATTTTGCATCCCAAAACTGTTATTGTTTTGAATTTCTAGTCACACGGATAGTGAGAGATCATTAGGAGAAATTTTTTGCCATAGAGAGATTATGAGGTGAAAAATGGTATACAAAATCACTTAACCCAAAATCTCTACCCAAATAAGTTTCTACTATATGTACCTAAAAATATGGGAATGCTCTCTTTGGACAAGCCTTTGACTACAATTTCATTAATAGTTTGCTAGCTTTCCCTATTTTGGTAGCTAGCTCGATCATTATATAATGTTTCCCTATGGAGGAAGTATGTGAGAATGAATTTAAATGTGCTTGCTAAATGTTGTCCTCAATTGAGCAAATTTCTTCATGTCTAATGGGTTTGAATTTAATTTTAGTTTTTGACTACCATAGCGTTAATTGATTGTTTGATGGCATCCCCTATTTTAGTGATCAAAAGTATGTGAGAAGGAATTAAAAATGCCTTGGTTGAATGATATCCTCATTTATGTAAAAATTTTAAGGTATTGAATAGTTATTTTAGATCACTACCTATGAATTTTTTAATCATGATAAGAAGGGAACCTTGTCTTTCACCTCAAGGCCATGCTTGAATGATATTATCAAATTTGTATATTTCTTTAGGTCTTAAGGAGTTGTTTTTCATCACTACTTATGAATTTTGTAATCGAGAAAAAAATAAATTTGAACTTGCACCTTTCAACTCCAAGCCTTGGCTGAATGATATCATCATTTTTGTAATTTTCTTCTAGTCTTGAACTTACATCTTTTATCACTACATATGAATTTTATAATCAAGACAAAATGGATTTTGCGAACATACTTTTCAGCTATAAACCCTACTATCTTTCTAAGAAATAATTATTTTCTCCTTGCATGCCATGCAATCTTCAACCTTTCTTTGTTTGTGCTGTGCAATCTCATTGCATTCCAATGGTTGAAAGTAGATCTAGGACTACTTGCATCTCTAATTAACTATTTACTTTTATTCCATTTACTGACTTAGTTTTAATTCCTTTGTCAATGGTGTTTTCTTTTTTGTGATGATGGTAGAATGTCTTCCCACAAGACTTGTCACAAGGCACTTAGCTTGATGGATTGGATGGCTCTTTTGTGCCCTGATCACATAGCTTGAAGAAAACATAGGTGTCTCTCCATTTTCCTTTACTTCAATGTGGCGAAGTGCATCACGCTCACTTGTCACCCATTGGAACAATATAGCTTTCACTTCTATCCACCTTTTTTCTTGGACTTTGATTCCTGTTCTTTCTCAACTCCCCCTCCACTTATCACTCCACAAAGGCCGTGGAGGGTGTATAGCAATATTTCATCCCCCACTCAATCTACCATTCTATCACAATCTTTTGTGCCACCCATCAACCACACATGCTATCCCACCCCTCCAACTATTGACACAACATTCATGTGCCCTCATAATCAACATCTTGTGGTGCCCATGTAGGGCATATCCTAGCAGTTTCCTTCCCATGTAATAGTAGTAGTAGCTTCACATATGCAGAGGGATCCTATGCACAATTCATCCCTTGTAATAGACCTATTTCCAGGCATCTGAGGATGGTGTCATCCATTCCATTTTGCTCCCCCACTAAAAATAATGAAAATGATGTGGAGGGGGACAGAGAAAGGGAATGGTGCATATCCACTAAAAACAATGAGGAGCATACTACTGTGGATGGAACAGTTACATCCATGATGAAGTGTAGGAGGGAATTTGTGAAGCAATGGGACACGCAGTGATAGCCAACCTCTCTTGATGACCCACAAGCCTCCACGGATGAGTTATGGGATGCTAACAAAACTACAATGTTTATTGTGGCAAAGATGGACCTATTGTCAAATTTTATGGGATAGGTTGAGTGCCAATCAAATAGTTTAGAAAGTGAAATATTTTTCATATTATTATTGACAAATATCATATTGTTCATGTGTGCTTTTAATCTTAAAAATGTTGCCACCCCAAAAGTAGTAATACAAGAAAATAATATTAGCATACTTCCCATGTATAGATTGAAAAACATTTGACTATTTTTGGTACAATTATTTCATTAAGAAAAGCTAAGAAGTTAAGAAATAAGAGAACATTGATTGTAGAAAGAAAATGAAAGTAAAAATGACATAAAATCTAAGTAGATCCACACAAAACATAATGATCCAAACAATCCCTTTGGATTTTAGCACTAAAAGATCAGGTTAGTGGTTACACCATGAACCTTGGTTCAATAAAGTTTGCATATGTGTGCTCTACATCTCCCTCAATGCAAATATTATTCAGTGCACAACATGCGACTATACATTTTGCCAAAAACTTTGGGCATGGTCTAGAAAAAATTCCATTTAAATATCTCTAATGTTATTTCAATTGACCAAATGCTTGCTCAACTATGCATGAAAGCAATAATGTAGTTGTATGCTTTTTCCAAATCTGTTTGCGATAATCAGTAGGGCAACATCAAGCAATCATGGAAACCATAACCTCTATCCCCAATTTTGTATTCCTTGCTAGAAAAATTACCTTCAGTGAAGTGCAACCTAGTAGTTATTGACCATTAAGGAAAACGAGCATATGGCCTGAAGTTCCATGAAGATAAATCAACAAGTTGCATGAAGAAGGAAATCAGGAAATGGAAGACCTTTCAGAAACATGCATCATCCCTTGGATTTGGAGGCGTACATTGTGGGATTTCAAAGCATTTTTTGCAGATTTGTAGGGAGTTTTAAGTGAAATTTGATGATTTGAAGCTTCAAAGTGGCTATTTTGCAAAGCATTTGAGGCACACAATGTTGGTCATTTTAAAGCTAGAGGCAAAGCGTAGTGCCAAGTCAAGTTCACAAAGAGCGAATCCGGCCATGATTTGCTCATCATTTCCATGCATTTGGGGCAAAATTTCATGCATGCCTTAATTTATATGGGAATGTGGAGAGGGTAGCCAAAGAGGCCAAACAAGTCCCCAAAATAAAGTGCACATGCCCAGTTCGAAGGGGCACTTGGCTAAGCTTCAAAAGGGTGCAAATTTTTAATGTACCTAGTCCTTTTGAAGAGAGGAAGAAGGAGAAAAAAGGCACATAGAAGCAAAAGATGAAATTATGGTGCTTGATTTAATCATCTCCTCCTCCCCGCGATTGCGCATAAAGCTTATCTATTCGTGCAATATAGTGCAACATATAGTCATCAAATATAAGCCTACATGATGATACTGCTCTTGCACGATGAATCATAGAAATAAGAATGTTGGTTTTTCAATCTTTCTCTCAACTCCCTTTCTTTACACATAATGGTAATTCCTATGAGAGGAAGAGGTTGGGTGTGAGAGAGGGAGAGATGGATGGAGCATGGTGACGATTGATCATGGAGTATTGCTAGAGCATATGGAGAGGATTTTAAGTGTATTAGCATCTTGGAATAGCATTAGCAAGCTTGGCCTTCACACAAGGCCCACAGTGTCATGTTTTTTTTGAAAAATCCTATACACCCCTAATTAGTAGTGGAATGTTTGTTTCTTGAAACATTGTATAGAGTTTTTATTGATGCTTGTTAGTTTGGATAGATAATAAAACTTGAAATTTTGAATAGGAGTTCACGGAAAGATGATTTTGTACCACTGTGTGGAGTGATGGTTTGAGATGTTATTATGAAATAAAGTATCTGATTTTTTGAATTGTTTGTTATGTGCTAAAGGTTGAGTTTAACAGACCTAGTCTAACAGAGTAATACAAGGAAGCTGATTTTATATGTCCAAACATCACGATAGTATGCTTTGCTAATTAGAACACTAAGCAAACCCATTGAGGAAAGTGGGAGGCTTCGATTCCGACGATTGGACGCCTGTGGCTGGGTGGACTCGAGAAGTCGGGTAACTTTCCAACATTAGATAGAGGTGATTAAATCGTGACCCTCCCAATACTGGTAGGATTAGTTACTAGGTTTAACACTGTTTTAGGGAGCTAGAGTTGAGATTTTACCTTATGGGTAGGGGGATTGGGTTACACTCTCCCCCTTTTCTCACTCTCTTTGAACCAATTGCGGTGTTAACCTCACTTCTGCCTTTGATTGATTACAAAGTGGTCTTTCTTAGGTGGGCGTTAGATTACTGTTAGGGGTGATTTGTCCACGCTTCCCTTGTGAAGTAGAACTGAGATTCCCATGTTCAACTAAGTCCAAGGTTTCCCATGGGGAGATGGGATGGTGATGTTCATGGATATGAATTTCAGTTGACTACTAGAGGACTCCTCCAGGTCTATTGGAGGAGGCACCTCACACATGGTATCAAAGCCTAGGTTTCAAAAAAGCAAGAGCTTCTAGTGTAAGGACGTATAAAAGGAATTAAGAAAAGAACCATACTTGTTTGAAGAAAACTATTATTGAATATCTTGCACTAACACTAGCATACACATTGTGCTAATCAAGAACTTAGTGATGAGGAAGTTACATGTTTGTGGGATATTTTTCCCATCATGTATCAAGTAGCCTTAGGGTTGAATAAATTCTCATACCACGAGGCTATATTTGAGATAATGGAGATGGTCTTTATTGTTCCAATTGGTTTGCAATCTCATCCTAACTCATGGTTCATGAGAGATGTATGGCCAAGGAATGGGTCATATATGGAGATATATAATGGGCATAACATCCTTCTTCATTACGAACTATGGAGGATTCGATGGGCTGAACAACTAAGGATAGTTAAGATATATCTTTTGTTCAGTACCTTTGCTGAATGGTTACTAAACATTAGGGATGAGCCTGTGTCTGAAACCTTGTGGGTATATCGCAAAGTGCTACAAATAGTACCACCCGAGAGAGCTGTTGTAGTACCAAGAAGGCCTTATTTTGGTACTGGATGTTTTGGTTATCCCTAGGAACTACCACATTATGTTGTTTGCCATGTATATGAGAATCCCCCAATATATGAGAATATAGACCCTGATACTTTTCATGAGGAAATGATCCATGAGATGATGTATTGGTAGATCATAGTATGATCAAATACATCTTTGTAAGTACTTTTCATAAATATAAAGTATCATTATTGTTTTTGAAGAGCGTGAGTTATGAGCTTATGATTATAATTGAGCTGCTTTGACAAGTTAATGATGAAGTATGCTTTATGCGAGTTATTCAAACATGTTGGAATTAAGAGAAAGTGTAATGGCTATCTTAGAGAAGACTTGTTTATGGAATTTCTTAAGCTTACTGGAGCCCAAATTTGGGGAAGGGACGACCCTTACCTGTACTTTATGTGAAGATGTGAAAGTTCATCTCAAGTTATTGAAATGGCTTGAAAAACTAAAACTACTTCAATGTTTCTTATTTAAAGAACCTAGGGTTAATGATATTGTGAAAATTAATGGGGAGCCAATGACCCTACATCGTTGGGCGTATGACCAATATACAAAGGTATCTCTCCCGATAGGATAACCCTTACCCAGGAGTGTCAAGTCAAAAATTTATGAGCTTCCAGGGTATCCCAATCTCCCAAAGTCTTATCAATTCCTAGAGACACCTCGTTTTGTAACAAAGAAGTTATGGAGATAATCATAATCGCTAAATGGTGCGAATTGATGAAATATACAAGGGACTCCAAGAGAATAAGTTTCTTCTCAAGTAGACACCAATACCTAGGTTTAGTGGTGAAGGACCCAAGGTGGAGCAAGTTGCAGAAGCGTGGATTGAGGCTTTGGACGACTATTTCCTAGCTACTGAAACTACTGCTTCAAATCAGTCCATGACTGCTCGTCTTCGTCTTACTGGTGAAGCTAAGCTTTAGTGGAAACAGTTTTGCCGAGATAAAGGAGTAATAGAAGCTTTCCAAACTTGGGAGGAGATCAAAGAAGTTGTGAAAGGACGTTATCTTCCCCCATCTTTTGAATCAATCAAGATGAATGAATTCTACAACTTACGACAACTAAGCCTAACCTTGGAAGGATACTATTCCAAGTTTGTGAGTCTGCGCAAATATGCACCCCGAATGACAACATCTCAAAAAATTGCAAGGTTCTGCGAAGGACTAAATCCAGCTTTGGAAACTTGACTTAAATCAATGAGACCAACGACTCTTGAAAATGCTCTTATGTGAGCAAAACCTATGGCCAAAGAAATAGTCCAATAAACAACTATGGAAGGGGCTACCCAAATCGTGGTATCGACATGACCAATGCTAGAGGAAATGATAGAGCTAATGCAATCACTCAAGGATCAAATGGGATAGGAACCAGGCAATGTTACCAGTGCAGAAGGACTGGACACCTAAGGGCAAATTGTCCTAAATATCCTCAAAATCCTACCCCAAACTAGGTTGGTGGAAGAGGTCGAGGGAATGGAAACAATAACCCACGCCGTGGACATGGAAGAATAGCTGGTGCCCAGGTAAATACCATGATTGGACAACCCGAGGAATGCATGTTAGGTGAAGAATTTGAAAGAGAATCCATTCGTGCTGCCGTGGAAAAGAAAGGAGCGGACCAACAATGTTCAATAATTCAATCTCCAGCTACTTACAAGGGTACGTTGTTTATGATCTTAATTGATTGTGGTAGCACACATTCCTTTCTTGCACCAAGATAGTTAAAAGATTGTATCTAGAATCTAGGGGGACAAGGAAAATGATAGTAGAATTGGCTAGTGGGAAGGAAATCGCCTCAACAGAAAATGTAGGGAAACTTCAATTTCAGATAGACAGCCATATAACTGAAATAGAATTTCGAATCCTACCACTAGGATGCTATGATTGCATTCTAGGAATGGATTGGCTCAAGAAGAACAAAGCCTAGATTCTATGTGCTGAAGAGGAAATAATCTTTCAAGACTTGGAAGGAGAGACCGTAAGGGCATATGGGGAAGCTAGAAGAACTAGAGTCCAACTAGCCAAGGCAAGTCGACTCAGTAATGGATTTAAGAAAGGTCAACCAATCTACATGATCCGATTGAATAAGGTCAAAAAGACTAATGAAGGCACTCTACCTTCTTGGATCAACGACTTCGAGGATGTCTTTCCAGAAGAATTGACTCAACTGCCTCAAAAGCATGAGGTTGATCATGAAATAAAATCGATTCCTGGAGCTGAGCCAGTGTCAAAATGACCATACAAAATGTCTATTCCTGAAGCTATTGAACAACCGAGGCAACTCATAGAGCTAGGATTTATCCGTCCAAGTAATTCACCTTGGGGAGCACCTGTCCTCTTCTAGAAAAAGAACGAAACACTTAGACTCTGGATTGACTTCAGAGGACTAAACCATGTTACGATAAAAAACAAGTACCCCATACCTAGGATAGACAAACTTTTAGATCGCCTATGTAGAGCCAATGTTTTTTCCAAGATTGATCTAAGGTCCATATACTATCAAATTCAAATCAAGGAACAAGATATCCTAAAGATAGCCTTTAGAACTAGGTATGGTCATTATGAATTTTTAGTCATGCCATTCAGATTGACTAATGCCCCAGCTACATTCAATCATCTAATGTAAGACGTCTTTCAACCATATATAGATGATTTTGTGCTAGTATTTTTTTGACGATATACTAGTATACTCCAAATCAATAGAGCAACATGAAGGTCACTTAAAGATCGCTCTAGTAACACTTCGTGAAAATCAGCTCTATGCCAAGATGAGTAAATGTGTATTTCTCACTGACAGGATTGAATATCTTGGATACATTGTTTCTGTTAATGGGATCTCTGTAGACCCTACCAAAGTAAAAGATATCTTAGAATGGCCAATACCTAAGATAGTAAAAGAAATCCGAGGATTTTTGGGACTGACAGGATGATATCGAATCTTCATCAAGGATTATTCCCTCATTGCTACACCCTTGACAAATCTTTTAAAGAAAAATACACTAATCATTTGGAATATTGAGCATCAAGAAAGCTTTGATAAGATTAAAGAATTTGTAACCACTGCACATGTATTAAAACTCCTTGACTTCAATCAACCATTTGAAGTGAACACTGATGCAAGTGGACTTGCAATCGGTGGGGTGCTAGTACAAGAAGGAAGACCAATGGCCTATACTCCCAGAAAATTGAAACCATATGAGTCTGACTATGCCACTCATGACCTTCAGTTACTCGCACTAATCCATGCCTTGAAACTATGGAGACATTATTTATTGGGAAAGGAATTCACTTTAGTAACAGATCATAAAAGTCTTAAGTGGATCTTCACCCAAGTTGACCTAAACATGAGGCAAAGAAGATGTATAGAGATACTATAAGTGTTTGATTTTAAAATCAAATATCATCCAAGGAAGGAAAATGTTGTTGCTGATGCATTAAGTTGAAAAAACTTTCTTAACAACATTGCAGAAGTTCGAAGCTTAAGAACTGTATCCATACTTGATAATCCTATACTTGAGCTTGTACGCCAAGCTATTTCTTAGGATAAAGGATATGAAGGACTTATGGCTAAGGTACTTCAAGGGGGAAGCTTTGACAAAGAAAGTTCTAAGATTAAGAATTATCGTGCTAGCAATGGTTGTCTATATTACCATGACCGCCTTTGTATCCCAAAAAGACCAAAAGTGAAGGCCAAGATCTTATGGGAAGCACATGACAGCCCCATTGCAGGACATTCGGGGTATGCCAAGACACTCAACGCAGTTCGTAAGAGCTATCACTAGCCAAGATTAAAAAGGGATGTATTAAAGTATGTAACTGAGTGCTTGACATGTCAAAGAGTCAAGGAAGAAAGGATCAAGATGCCTGGAGAGTTACAACCCTTGGACATTTGTAATATTTCCACACAATAAAAGTTAGTTGGTTAGTTCGAAAGTTAGTTAGTCAATTAATAAGTTAGTAAGGTTACTAACTAAAGACTAATTAAGATAAAAACTAACTAACATTAATAATTAAGGATTTTTATTTAATTACAAATATTTTATTTAGAAAAATCAAGAGTCGTAAATTGGATATTTTTCTCAGATTGATAAGGACTGTGGCCACCCTTTATGTAAGTTACAACGTGAACGATGTCAAGATTGTGGGAGAGAAGGAAGGAGTCTCACTTGTAGCTTTCTTGCTTGCACAATGCGGGAATACACACAAAGGTGGAGGCTGAAAACAGTTTTCCTCTTCTTAGTTGTGTAAGCCAAAAACAACTCTGGTACAAAGAAATAGAAGAACCCTATATATGGGTCTCAAACCAAACTCAACTAACTAAGGTGGCATACTAACTGAGCCACGAACTAGAGTAGATAAGGATAGCTATCATGTAGCTATTATTCATGGGCGGTGTACCAACCGCGTCTGCAACTGACAAGTCGGTGACATAAATACACAACGGTCACCCTAGCGTATCACGAGTGGAGCTCGATATCTCAACACTCCCCCTCGAGCTCAATCCCAATTCCTGCACACCAAGCAGGTCTTTGAACTTGCGCAGCTTCTCTGCGCCCAATGCCTTCGTGAATATGTCAACTACTTGATCCTCTGTGCTGACATAAACTAGATCAATAAGACCTAGTAAAACCCTCTCCCGCACATAGTAATAATGCACCTCAATGTGCTTTGTCCTAGCATGATAGACTGGGTTATTTGCCAAGTGTATACTACTCATGTTGTCACAATAAATGACAACTGGCCCATCTATAGGTTGATGCATATCATAAAGTAGCTTATGCAACCAAGCTACCTCATATGCAGCCATTGCTGCGCCCCTATACTCAGCCTCTGTGCTGGATAAGGCAACTGTAGGCTGTTTCTTGCTGCTCCAAGTGACTGCAGCACTCCCAAAAGAGAACACATATCCACTGGTAGATTGTCTATTAGAAATGCTACCAACCCAATCAGCATCAGTATATCCATGCAACTGTATCTGAACCCCAGTCTCATAAAATAGTCCATACTACAATGTGGACTTCACATACCTGAGTATGCGTCTAGCCGCATCCAAATGCGGTTTCCTTGGAGCATGCATAAATTAACTTACCAATCCAACAGCATAGCTCAAATTTGGCCTGGTAATAGTCATATAAATCAAACTTCCTACTATGCGTCTGTACATAGTAGGGTCTTCTAGAAGCTCACCTGCATCTGTGCTCAGCTTTACATTCTGCTCCAAAGGAACTGAAATAGGCTTATAGCCTGTCATCCCATATTTGGACAGCATGTCCAATCCATACTGCCTCTGCAAGAGCTGTATCCCACTTGGTGATCTAATCACCTCAATGCCCAAGAAATAACGCAGCTCTCCCAAATCCTTCATCTCAAACTTCTGCTTGAATAGCATTTTCACATGAAGGATATCTTCATCACTGTCACCTGTTATAATCAAATCATCAACATAAATGACAAGTAGCATAATACATTTCTCTGTTTTTCTCACATAAAGTGAGAAATCTGCCTTGGAAATATGAAAGCCAATAGTGACAAGATACTGTCCTATCTTGTCAGACCATGCTCTAGGTGCTTGCTTCAAGCCATACAAGGCTTTCTTCAACCTGCAAACAAACTCAGGATGAACAGCATGCACATAACCTGGTGGCTGCTCCATATAGACCTCTTCTTGCAAATCACCATGCAAGAAGGCATTCTTTACATCCATCTGATGTAAAGACCATCCCTTTGATGCAGCCATAGCAATGACTGCTCTTACGGTTGCCATCCTTGCAACCGGACTGAATGTTTCTTCATAGTCAATGCCATATGTTTGTGCATATCCCTTGACTACTAATCTTGCCTTGTATCTATTCACAGAACCATCTGCATTGTGCTTCACCTTATAAACCCACTTACAACCAATTGCATTTTTACCTTTAGGCAAAGGTACCAATTCCCATGTAGCATTTGCTTCCAAGGCATCTATTTCTTCATCCATGGCTTTCTCCCATTTTTCTTTTCCCATGGCTTCCTCAAAGGAAGTGGGTTCTGGTTCCTGTATCACTTTAACCATATATGCATAGTGAATGGCTGTAAATCCATCATATTTCAGCCTATCCACAGGATACCTAGCTCTAGTAGATCTGCGCAAAGTAGGTTCACTCCCAGGTGCTCTCAAAACATCCCTGGTCTTCCTTACTCCAGGTGTAACAATAGAAGGAATACCCAACTCATCATCAATGCTCTGTTCTGAGCCACTAGATTCACCATCCACATAAGAGTGACCTGCATTCACATCAAACATGGGCTGATCAACCTTCTCTTTTCCTTTTCGTGATACTTGCATACCACTATCTGCATTGCTTTGAGAAGATTCTCATGATCTCAATCTGCCTGTCCATGGCGAAGAATGTAAACCACTGCTAGAGGACGCTCCAGGTCCACTAATATTTTGTGACTGCTGCTGTGAATTCTGTGCAGCATTACCATTTTGTGCATCTACATCATAAATCACATTTACTAGTTTATACCAGCTACTCATCTCATCAAAAACAACATCTCTGCTCACTGTAAACTTACGGGTAAAAGGGTTATAGCATCTATACCCTTTTTGCTGCAGAGAGTAACCAATAAAGATGCACTTCTCAGCTTTTGGATCCAACTTGGATCTCAACTCATCTAGCACATGTACATAGGCAATGCAACCAAAATTTTTCAAATGAGAAATATCTGGTTTCCTACCAGTATACCTCTCCTCTGGAGTCATTCCATGTATTGCTGCAGTGGGAGTCCTGTTCATTATGTAGACTGCTGTAGCAACTGCTTCAGCCCAATAAAAATCTAGCAAGTCTTTTTCATTGAGCATGGCACGAGATACCTCTCCAATATGCATGTTTTTCCTTTCTGCAATTCCATTTTGTTGTGGGGTATGACTGCATGAATATTGTTGCTTTATGCCATGCTCCTGCAGGAACCTTGCAAACTCATTTGAGAGGTATTCTCCCCCTCGATCTGACCTTAGGCATTTTATCTGCATGCCTGTTTCTTTTTCAACCATAGCTTTAAGATTTTTGAAGTGCCCAAAAACTTCACTTTTCTTTTTCATAAAATACACCCAAACTTTTCTGCTATAGTCATCAATAAAAGTGACAAAATAATGACAGTCCCCAAGAGATGCAGCTTTAGTAGTCCACACATCAGAGTGGATTAATTCCAATGGCTTCTCACTCTCTTAAACATGTCTAGAAAATGGTTTCCTTGCCTGTTTTCCAAACTGACAGGCTTCACATACCTTATGCATTTCTGCAACCTTGAATTTGGGCAATCCTGCAACAATATTTTGGGCTTGCATTGATTTAAGTCGCTGTACATTAACATGACCAATGCGTTTATGCCAGATATCAATATCTGCAATTACACTGGTCCCATGTGCAAACATTGCTGCACTCAATTCAGGCATGCCTGCATCCAATGTAAACATTCTGCCCTTCTTCTTTCCTTTTGCTATCAAGCGACCTTTATTTTTCATATCCTCAACAAAGCATCCATGAGGATTAAATCTGACCTGCAAGCCCTGCTCAACCATTTGACCAACAGAAACCAGATTCTTGGTGATATTCGGGACATGAAATACATCGGACAGGTATTTCTTTTCCCCATCCTGCATAGACAAAGGAATTTTTCCAATCTGCACAATAGGATGTGCAGTATCATCACAAGTCTCCACAAATCCTGGTTTTTCCATTTTCCTTGCATCCTCCATCCATTTTGCATGACCTGTCATGTGGTTTGATGCACCTGAGTCAACATACCATACATTATTGCTTTCTTCTGCACTTGTCACAGAATTGTTCATGTGCTGCACCATAAACAAATGCTCATTTCGGTCATCACCCTGTCTACTAGAAGATGCATAATTCCCTTGTTGCAGTTTTCCATTCATGATGCCATTCTGCTTTTTATAGCAGTCTTTAGCCATATGACCCATTTTACCACAGTAGTAGCATTCAACATTATTGTTTGCATTTTGGCCTCTTTGCCATCCACCACGACCTCTTTGGCTCCCCCTGCCTCTAGAATTACCACGTCCTCCTCCATAGGACTGGTTTTCTTGAGTTTGCTGCATATTCTGATTTCTACCACGGCCTCCATATCGGCCTCATCTACCTCTGCCTCTACCTCTTCTAGTATTTGAGTAGAAAATAGCTTCTTTTGAAGTTCCTCCTGAAAAGGATGCACCACCATTTCTCTGCTCCTCAGAAATTAGAAGAGCAATCAACTCCTCAAAATCAGGAAATCTTTCACGGACGGAAATGGATGTTCGGAACTGTGCATAATCTTTTCCTAGACCATTCAAGGTCATTGAGACTAAATCATCATCTTCCACTGGCGAACCAATGGAAGCAAGTGCATCTGCAATCTTCTTCACCTTCATGTGGTAGTCATTGATGCTCATACTTTCTCTTTACACATTGTGTAACTCTTGCTTGAGCTGCATTTTCCTGGCTTGCGTATTTGTGCTATACATTTTTGACAAAGTATCCCATGCCTCCTTTGGCGTACTTGCATCTTGAATATGCACAATCATAGAGTCTGAAATGCTGATAGACAGCAAGTACATAACTTTCCTGGCTCTCTCATGCCATGCTTTAAATGCATGCATTTGCTGTTGATTGGGAACATCAGGAAGAACTGGTTCTTCTTCATTTCCTGCAACAAATTCCCAATATCCTTTTCCCATAAGGAAATTCGTCATTCTAAACTTCCATGCTTGGAAGTTGTTCTTATCAAGCTTTTCAGTGTGACAATCTGTGAGAGAGAATCAGACGCCATTACAGAACACTGCAAAAAATTCTGTCACTGCAAAGAACACAGCTTCACCCTCACAAAGGCAAATTTGCAAAACTGGCGAAAGTGGTATTTGACCACACAGTCACTTCCTAGTGACGATTTTGCATAAATAGGAACCAAGGATGATTCTGAAACTCCCAATGTCTCTACGCACAAGCATACGATACAATTTCTATAGTAACTTTTCACCGACCTGTAGAACAGTGGTCGCACAGCATAAAACAAGGCCTTTTCCTGAGTACGTGCAGAAAACTTCCGCCTCCAAAACAGGCCCCGAAATGGCCTCAAATCAAAAAATCAAGGTCGCCGCAGGCTAAAGCTCTCTCCCGCAGTATATACTGCCCTCTTGCTTCACCGCGAAGGGCGTCTCAACCTGAGACAATGCACTCCTGCAATTTTCGGCTGTGCTACCTGCAGAGATCTGCTCCCAAAACAGAAAATGAAAGCAACACTACTCCTCTTACCAGAACACCGCGAGCTTGGCTTGCTTTCTTGAGCTCCTCACCACGAACAAGGCTCTGATACCATGTCAAGATTGTGGGAGAGAAGGAAGGAGTCTCACTTGTAGCTTTCTTGCTTGCGCAATGGGGAATACACACAAAGGTGGAGGCTGAAAACAATTTTCCTCTTCTTAGTTGTGTAAGCCAAAAAGAACTCTGGTACAAAGAAATAGAAGAACCCTATATATGGGTCTCAAACCAAACTCAACTAACTAAGGTGGCATACTAACTGAGCCACGAACTAGAGTAGATAAGGATAGATATCATGTAGCTATTATTCATGGGCGGTGTACCAACCGCGTCTGCAACTGACAAGTGGGTGACATAAATACACAACGGTCACCCTGGTGTATCACGAGTGGAGCTCGATATCTCAACAAACGAGACTTATGAGATATATTAATCACTAGTATTAATGTGTATAGTTTGGATCGTCCAAAAATATTATTATTTTGGGCAAAACTAGTATATTTTAGATATTTTAAATATTATCCAAAAAAAGATATGGAGATTTCTAGAACTAGATGTCATTTAGAAGAAAAGACAAGTGTTGTTTTAGTTAGTTTTGGAGATTTTATAAAAAGAAAAAAATAAAGAGAGGATTTGCAAAATCGCGCACGTCGCGATTGTAGTCTACAAGCAGTAGACAACACTTCGAACAGAGAAAAGAAGAAGGAGTGAACTAAGAGCTTTCTAGTCAAGTGTCTTCTTGGGGTTTTACCCCCCTTTTGGAGCCAATGGAACCATTAGAATTATGATCTGAGCATCAGATCACTGATCTTTGCAAGATCCCTCTCCACAAAGAGCTCCACTTCTTAGCCACAAGCCCTCTTCTCTAATTCACTATTAATATGAGGCATGGGGAGGCACAAGAAAGCATAAGGAGACCCCGAGAGGCTGCGAGAGAGAGGTAGAGAGAAAGATACCCCTCCAAGAGAGAGAGAGAGAAAGAGAGAGAGAGAGAGAGAGAGAGAGAGAGAGAGAGAGAGAGAGAGAGAGAGAGAGAGAGAGAGAGAGAGAGAGAGAGAGAGAGAGAGAGAGAAGAGAAGAGTCACCCCGAGAGACTGCACAATTCCCTCTATCTTGATCATCGACGTAACCATCTTCTCTTAAGCTCTCCCATCTTGAATCTATTCCACCTTCTTAGTCTCTTGAGTCTACTTGCGGATGATGGCCCCCAAGGGAAGAATGTCACGTACGGATGGCAATCCCATAACCAACAACAAAGCTTTTGGCGGAGGCATCACTATCAATCCAACTGCGGTTCCGGTCATAAGTAATGTATTTCCAAATTGATAGATGCTTATTTTAATTCTCGTATGAGATACGCTAGGCCCCATACTATGATGTACGCGTATAGATCATTTTATCTCACATATTTGTAAGATGGAGCTTGCAAAGTGCATATATCAAGGAAAGTTAATTGCACCTAGTTGCATGTGGCTTATTTGTTGATAGAGCAATTACAAGGAAGAACTGGTCAAGTGTTATGAATGGCATAATCATGACATTAAAAATTGTGCATACGTGTTAAGTAAATTTTATATAGAATCGCTCATTGATCCCAAGGGGGAGAGCAGATATGTGATGGACATGTTATCGCGACAATTCTTGCATTGTTTGGGAAGAATGCAATTGGTTTTGTTGGTTGATCGAACAACATCCTAAATGCTTTTACATTCAACAGGTTGTTAGTTGTTGTTTGGATGATTATTCCAAGTGCTTGTAATTTATGGTAAATGCATGGCAAGGGTCTGTGATGACAAGTTGCCATGGGAATAAAGAAATGTTTTCTTCGAAAATGATATTAGGGCTGAATGCCTTGTTTGTGCTTGATTCTTAAAGGATTTAATTAAAGAAGGATATTTTGCATGGGTGGATCACCTCCATGATCACACTGTGGATTAACCCAAAGGGGGCATTGCTCGATTTATGGGCCAAAGGTCGAGTGGTGAAAAGGCCAACTACGGGAATGATGTTTCGCTCCTAGACAACTTGCGGGTCAATTGGAGCCCTGGACACCCCTTGCTAGGTCTAGAATGGAGTTGAAGACCTGTGTGGCCCCCAACGTCTGGGTATGTTGGGAGATCCTATTCTAGATAAAAGATTGAGTTTGTGGTGCCATGAGATTTGGACTAGTTACTTCTGTAGGGCAGAAGAGATAATTCTGTTGGATAGGAGGGATACATAATTTCTCTTGTATGGCAAGAGACAAATATTAACTTAAAGATAAGTTAAGGAACATGTTTGAATTTGTTTGCCAATAGATTGCTTGCTTTGTTTTCGTGTCTGTGCTATAAATTATGTGAACGAATCCTGTTCCTAAAAGGATTAATTAATGAAGCCGACTTTAAGTGTCACACATAAATGTGGTAGGACCTAATTAGAAAACTAAAGCTATTAAGGGAAGCAGGTGGACGGAACCCCCGATGGGTCTGTCCTACGGTAGGGTGGTCCTAGAGAACTAGGAGGCTTCTCACAAGGTTTTACCGACGTTCGACGACCCTTAGGAATTGTTGGATTAGAACCCTGATTCATGCCGTTTTTAGGAGATCGGAATGGGACTATGCCCTACGGGCAGAGAGGTTGAGCAGTGCATCCTTGTCGTTTCCCATTCTCCTTGAAACAAGTGGAACATGGGTCTGCTTCGGCTTGGGTATCTCTGTGTAAAGTAGGATAGCCAGGATTCGACACTAGAATGCTGTTAGGAGACCTTGGCCATTAGGAGCCCAAATTTTACGTGGATCCTAGTGGGTTTGATCGTGAACGTTTCGTTGTGAGGCGGATTTGGGAAACCCTAGGTGACAAAACCCAGGATATTCCATGGGAGTGTTGGGCAGTGACACTTAGATTCATTTCTCGATAGACCACTAAAAGCTGCCTGGGCGGGCATCTTACAACATTCCACAAATGAAATGAGAGTCAATAAGTATGAACTTTGTTGTTGGATTACCTACTACTACTGGTGGATATGACTCCATTATGGTAGTGGTTGAAAAAAAGTTTGTTCTAATGAAATGCTATGTGAATTGTCATATCAGCCACATTATCACAGGGAGCTGTGGGAGTGCAGAACACAAAGAATGGCATGTCCTTTGGCTGGAGAAGGGGAGGAGATATGGAAGGGAAATTTTCACCCAAAAATTCCACAATAGGGGGACACAAATAGTGAAAATCCAACAAGAAAACATTATGATAAGAGTTCGCAGACACGACGAAGCAGTTGATGTTGAGATATCGAGCTCCACTCGTGATACGCCAGGGTGACCGTTGTGTATTTATGTCACCAACTTGTCAGTTGCAGACGCGGTTGGTACACCGCCCATGAATAATAGCTACATGATAGCTATCCTTATCTACTCTAGTTCGTGGCTCAGTTAGTATGCCACCTTAGTTAGTTGAGTTTGGTTTGAGACCCATATATAGGGTTCTTCTATTTCTTTGTACTTGAGTTCTTTTGGCTTACACAACTAAGAAGAGGAAAACTGTTTTCAGTCTCCACCCTTGTGTGTATTCCCCGATTGTGCAAGCAAGAAAGCTTCAAGTGAGACTCCTTCCTTCTCTCCCACAATCTTGACATGGTATCAGAGCCTTGTTCGTGGTAAGGAGCTCAAGAAAGCAAGCCAAGCTCGCAGTGTTCTGGTAAGAGGAGCAGTGTTGCTTTCATTTTCTGTTTTGGAAGCAGATCTCTGCAGGTAGCACAGCCGGAAAGTGCAGGAGTGCATTGTCTCAGGTTGAGACGCCCTTCGCGGTGAAGTAAGAGGGCAATATATGCTGCGGGAGAGGGCTTTAGCCGTTGGCGACCTTGTTTTTTTGATTTGAGGCCATTTCGGGGCCTGTTTTGGAGGCGGAAGTTTTCTGCATGCACTCAGGAACAGGCCCAGTTTTATGTTGTGCAGCCACTGTTCTACAGGTCGGTGAAAAGTTATTGTAGAAATTGCATCGTATGCTTGTGCGCAGAGACATTGGGAGTTACAGAATCATCCCTGTTGCCTGTTGATGCAAAATCGTCACTAGGAAGTGACTGTGTGGTCAAATACCACTTTCGTCAGTTTTGCAGATTTGCCTTTGTGAGGGTGAAGCTGTGTTCTTTGCAGTGACAAATTTTTTTGCAGTGTTCTGTAATGGCGTCTGATTCTCTCTCATAGATTGTCACTGAAAAGCTTGACAAGAACAACTTCCAAGCATGGAAGTTTAGAATGACGAATTTCCTTATGGGAAAAGGATATTGGGAATTTGTTGCAGGAAATGAAGAAGAACCAGTTCTTCCTGATGTTCCCAATCAACAGCAAATGCATGCATTTAAAGCATGGCATGAGAGAGCTAGGAAAGTTATGTACTTGCTGTCTATCAGCATTTCAGACTCTATGATTGTGCATATTCAAGATGCAAGTACACCAAAGGAGGCATGGGATACTTTGTCAAAAATGTATAGCACAAATACGCAAGCAAGGAAAATGCAGCTCAAGCAAGAGTTGCATAATGTGCAAAGAGAAAATATGAGCATCAATGACTACCACATGAAGGTGAAGAAGATTGCAGATGCACTTGCTTCCATTGGGTCGCCAGTGGAAGATGATGATTTAGTTTCTATGACCTTGAATGGTCTAGGAAAGGATTATGCACAGTTCCGAACATCCATTTCCATCCGTGAAAGATTTCCTGATTTTGAGGAGTTGATTGCTCTTCTAATTTCTGAGGAACAGAGAAATGGTAGTGCATCTTCTTCAGGAGGAACTTCAAAAGAAGCTGTTTTCTACTCAAATGCTAGAAGAGGTAGAGGCAGAGGTAGAGGAGGCCAATATGGAGGCCGTGGTAGAAATCAGAATATGCAGCAAACTCAAGAAAACCAGTCCTATGGAGGAGGACATGGTAACTCTAGAGGCAGGGGGAGCCAAAGAGGTCGTGGTGGATGGCAAAGAGGCCAAAATGTAAACAGTAATGTTGAATGCTACTACTGTGGTAAAATGGGTCATATGGCTAAAGACTGCTATAAAAAGCAGAATGACATCATGAATGGAAAACTGCAACAAGGAAATTATGCATCTTCTAGTAGACAGGGTGATGACAGAAATGAGCATTTGTTTATGGTGCAGCACATGAACAATTCTGTGACAAGTGCAGAAGAAAGCAATGATGTATGGTACGTTGACTCAGGTGCATCAAACCACATTACAGGTCATGTAGAATGGATGGAGGATGCAAGAAAAATGGAAAAACCAGGATTTGTGGAGACTTGTGATGATACTGCACATCCTATTGTGCAGATTGGAAAAATTCATTTGTCTATGTAGGATGGGAAAAAGAAATACCTGTCCGATGTATTTCATGTCCCGAATATCACCAAGAATTTGGTTTCTGTTGGTCAAATGGTTGAGCAGGGCTTGCAGGTCAGATTTAATCCTCATGGATGCTTTGTTGAGGATATGAAAAATAAAGGTCGCTTGATAGCAAAATGAAAGAAGAAGGGCATAATGTTTACATTGGATGTAGACATGTCTGAATTGAGTGCAGCAATGTTTGCACATGGGACCGGTGTAGTTGCAGATATTGATATCTGGCATAAACACATTGGTCATGTTAATGTACAACGACTTAAATCAATGCAGGCCCAAAATATTATTGTAGGATTGCCCAAATTCAAGGTTGCAGAAATGCATAAGGTATGTGAAGCCTGTCAGTTTGGAAAACAGGCAAGGAAACCATTTCCTAGACATGTTTAAGAGAGTGAGAAGCCATTGGAATTAATCCACTCTGATGTGTGGACTACTAAAGCTGCATCTCTTGGGGACTGTCATTATTTTGTCACTTTTATTGATGGCTATAGCAGAAAAGTTTGGGTGTATTTTATGAAAAAGAAAAGTGAAGTTTTTGGGCACTTCAAAAATCTTAAAGCTATGGTTGAAAAAGAAACAGGCATGCAGATAAAATGCCTAAGGTCAGATGGAGGGGGAGAGTACCTCTCAAATGAGTTTGCAAGGTTCTTGCAGGAGCATGGCATAAAGCAACAATATTCATGCAGTCATACCCCACAACAAAATGGAATTGCAGAAAGGAAAAACAGGCATATTGGAGAGGTATCTCGTGCCATGCTCAATGAAAAAGACTTGCTAGATTTTTATTGGGTTGAAGCAATTGCTACAGCAGTCTACATAATGAATAGGACTCCCACTCAGCAATACATGGAATGACTCCAGAGGAGAGGTATACTGGTAGGAAACCAGATATTTCTCATTTGAAAAATTTTGGTTGCATTGCCTATGTATATGTGCTAGATGAGTTGAGATCCAAGTTGGATCCAAAAGCTGAGAAGTGCATCTTTATTGGTTACTCTCTGCAGCAAAAAGGGTATAGATGCTATAACCCTTCTACCCGTAAGTTTACAGTGAGCAGAGATGTTGTTTTTGATGAGATGAGTAGCTGGTATAAACTAGTAAATGTGATTTATGATGTAGATGCACAAAATGGTAATGCTGCACAGAATTCACAGCAGCAGTCACAAAATATTAGTGGACCTGGAGCGTCCTCTAGCAGTGGTTCACATTCTTCGCCATGGACAGGCAGATTGAGATCATGAGAATCTTCTCAAAGCAATGCAGATAGTGGTATGCAGGTATCACGAAAAGGAAAAGAGAAGGTTGATCAGCCCATGTTTGATGTGAATGCAGGTCACTCTTATGTGGATGGTGAATCTAGTGGCTCAGAACAGAGCATTGATGATGAGTTGGGTATTCCTTCTATTGTTACACCTGGAGTAAGGAAGACCAAGGATGTTTTGAGAGCACCTGGGAGTGAACCTACTTTGCGCAGGTCTATGAGAGCTAGGTATCCTGTGGATAGGCTGAAATATGATGGATTTACAGCCATTCACTATGCATATATGGTCAAAGTGATACAGGAACTAGAACCCACTTCCTTTGAGCAAGCCATGGGAAAAGAAAAATGGGAGAAAGCCATGGATGAAGAAATAGATGCCTTGGAAGCAAATGCTACATGGGAATTGGTACCTTTGCCTAAAGGTAAAAATGCAATTGACTGTAAGTGGGTTTATAAGGTGAAGCACAATGCAGATGGTTCTGTGAACAGATACAAGGCAAGATTAGTAGTCAAGGGGTATGTACAAACATATGGCATTGACTATGAAGAAACATTCAGTCTGGTTGCAAGGATGGCAATCGTAAGAGCAGTCATTGCTATGGCTGCATCAAAGGGATGGTCTTTACATCAGATGGATGTAAAGAATGCCTTCTTGCATGGTGATTTGCAAGAAGAGGTCTATATGGAGCAGCCACCAGGTTATGTGCATGCTGTTCATCCTGAGTTTGTTTGCAGATTGAAGAAAGCCTTGTATGGCTTGAAGCAAGCACCTAGAGCATGGTCTGACAAGATAGGACAGTATCTTGTCACTATTGGCTTTCAGATTTCCAAGCCAGATTTCTCACTTTATGTGAGAAAAACAGAGAAAGGTATTATGCTACTTGTCATTTATGTTGATGATTTGATTATGACAGGTGACAGTGATGAAGATATCCTTCATGTGAAAATGCTATTGAAGCAGAAGTTTGAGATGAAGGATTTGGGAGAGCTGCGTTATTTCTTGGGCATTGAGGTGATTAGATCACCAAGTGGGATACAGCTCTTGCAGAGGCAATATGGATTGGACATGCTGTCCAAATATGGGATGACAGGCTGTAAGCCTATTTCAGTTCCTTTGGAGCAGAATGTGAAGCTGAGCACAGATGAGGTGAGCTTCTAGAAGACCCTACTATGTACAGACGCATAGTAGGAAGTTTGATTTATATGACTATTACGAGGCCAGATTTGAGCTATGATGTTGGATTGGTAAGTCAGTTTATGCAGGGTCCAAGGAAACCACATTTGGATGCGGCTAGATGCATACCCAGGTATGTGAAGTCCACATTGTAGTATGGACTATTTTATGAGACTGGGGTTCAGATACAGTTGCATGGATACACTGATGCTGATTGGGCTGGTAGTATTTCTGATGGACGATCTACCAGTGGATATGTGTTCTCTTTTGGGAGTGCTGCAGTCACTTGGAGCAGCAAGAAACAGCCTACAATTGCCTTGTCGAGCACAGAGGCTGAGTACAAGGGTGCAGCAATGGCTGCATGTGAGGTAGCTTGGTTGCATAAGCTACTTTATGATATGTATCAGTCTACAGATGGGCCAGTTGTCATTTATTGTGACAACATGAGTAGTATACACTTGGCAAATAACCCAGTCTATCATGCTAGAACAAAGCACATTGAGGTGCATTATCACTATGTGCTAGAGAGGGTTTTACAAGGTCTTATTGATCTAGTTTATGTCAGCACAGAGGATCAGGTAGCTGACATATTCACGAAGGCATTGGGCACAAAGAAGCTGCGCAAGTTCAAAGACCTGCTTGGTGTGCAGGAATTGGGATTGAGCTCGAGGGGGAGTGTTGAGATATCGAGCTCCACTTGTGATACGCCAGGGTGACCATTGTGTATTTATGTCACCAACTTGTCAGTTGCAGATGCGGTTGGTACACCGCCCATGAATAATAGCTACATGATAGCTATCCTTATCTACTCTAGTTCGTGGCTCAGTTAGTATGCCACCTTAGTTAGTTGAGTTTGGTTTGAGACCCATATATAGGGTTCTTCTATTTCTTTGTACTTGAGTTCTTTTGGCTTACACAACTAAGAAGAGGAAAACTGTTTTCAGTCTCCACCCTTGTGTGTATTCCCCCATTGTGCAAGCAAGAAAGCTTCAAGTGAGACTCCTTGCTTCTCTCCCACAATCTTGACAGTTGATAGGTCACCTTCAATAGAGGAGAGGTGATTCACATGGGTGAAAGCCCTTGATGCAAACCTCACTTTACAAAGGGAGCATGTTGATCACCATATTGAGAATGATCAAGCTCGTCGTAAAAACAAAAAGGAGGCTAATGACATGATGGGAGAGCTTGCAGCCTGCATTCAGTTTTTGTGCTAGGGAATTGTATCATTAGCTCATAATTAGAGTCCATAGCAATGTGTGACTGTTGCCCACAATAATACTTTCAAATTTTGTGGGATGGATTGAGTGCCAATCAAATAGTTCATAAAGTGCAATATTTTCATGTTATTAATTAGGATATCGTCTTGTTCATGTATGCTTTTAATCTTAGAATCATTACCAACCCAAAAGTAGTAATACAAGGAAATAATATCAACATACTTTCCATGCATGGATTTGAAAACATTTGACTATTTGTGGTATAATTGTTTCAAGCAAAACTAAGAAGTCAACAAATAAGAGAACATTGGTAGAGAAAAATAATGAAAGAAAAAAGACACAAAATCTAAGCTGATCCACGCAGAACATAGTGAACTAGATAATCACTTTATGTTTTTGCATTGAAGGATCTAGTTGGTGGTTGCACCCTAAAGCTTGGGTCAGTAAAGTTTGCATGTACGTGCTTTATAATCTCTTCTGCCTCAATGCAGATATTATTCAGAATTGGGGATGTTCTAGGAATTTTCTAGTTTAAATATCTCTAATGTTGTTTCAATAATTGACCAAATGCTCTCTTAACTACACTTTGAGTGGAAGCAATAATGTAGTTGTATTGTTTTACCAAATGTGTTTGTGATAATTAGTAGAGCATCATCAACCAATCATGGAAACTATAATCTCTACCCCCAATTATGTATTTTGTGATGGAAAATTTACCTTTGATGAAGTGTAGCCCAGATAGGTATTGACCACCTAGAGTATGTGCATATTGTCTGAAGTTCTACAGAATTCAACTACCATGAGTTGCCCTTAGCTAGCTTTCATAAAAATCCAAGAACGGATAGTCCATGCCATCATTGAATCTTTTGGGTTGAATGAATTTGGGTTTTCTCTAAGCTATATCCTCGGAACTATTGTCTACAAGTGGATGCATATGTTGTACAAGAATAGATTCAAAGATCTATTGCAATAAATAGGCTTTTTCAATTTCTTGTGTTCTTGTTACTTCTTTCTTGATTTCAATATTTGCAAAAATCCTTCTCTTTCTTTTGTAATCTCTTCTTGCCACCAAAACCCTAGTGGTTTTAGGATGGACATTCTCTAAACATATTTAGTGAACCTAATGTGCAAGGTCTACAAAAGAGTTTCATAGAATGGAAGATGCTTCAAGTCCTTCAGATGATGTACAATGACTATTGCAAACTTTTATTTCATATTCCTAGCAAGAGCAACAAGAGTAATAGTAGATGGACTCTATAATTCCCATCTTCCAGGAGGGCATTTCATCAATGCCAAGTGACCCCCATTGGTCAAGAGCAACATACAAAACCCCATGAAACAACCCAAATTTTGTGTTCAAATTTAGAGGGTCTATCTTGCTTATTTTCCCTTAGCCATTTTCCTTAGGCAATCCTCCCACTTCTTGCTTAGACATTAATCATTGTTCTTGACAGTTTGGTCTTCATCTTGGGCATCATTTGGGGAAGAAATCCTCAACCCATTAACTGTCATTTGTGGATACACCTATTGTTCATGCTTATTCACTAAGGTTTCTATGCTAGGATGATGTATCGATTCTTGGGGATGCTATATGGATTGATTAGAGCTAATTTTTCTTAGCCATTGGAGGATTCTTTGGTGTCACAAATAGTGGAATATAAGCATATGTTTTGAATGTTAGTGCAATCTATGCTTTTATGCCATTTTAGAATGCTCTTGGATCATATGTATGCTTGCAAATGCTATTCATGTTAGATATACTATTCTTTGAGCCTTGAGCTTTAATTTTAAGCTCTTTTACATTCATACTTGGTAAAGGTTACATGGTTCAATGATCCATTATTTATGGGATTGGATGCTTATGATATTTATATACTCTTAGATGTATAGCTTGGTATCTTTGGGCTTTCACATGTTATGCCATACATGTATTGAGCTTTCTTTGCTCTCGGATACTCCAATTTCTTGCAGTGGGACACTTTCAAATTTTATTGCAAAGATTGGCTTTTAGAGACTATGGGAGTCTCTCGCATATCCTCATTGGTTCTTCATGTAGACATTGTCTTTGTAGTGATCACTATGGGTTGATTCCCATTTGATTCCTCAATTACTTGGGATTTCCTCCAATTAGATGGGCTTTTAATCCATAAATACATGTTTTGCTATGTACTGAACTTCATTATTCATGAGCAGCGAGTTACAACTTGGTAGATTTTACTATTTCTTGGAGATATCTTATACATAGATATCTTATGTACTTGCTTGCCCCTTGGTTTAGGATGCATCTATGTATCTGATGCTTTTGGTTCTCTGACACTATTTGGCACTTGGAATTATATGCTCTTTGTTGGTCATTGCTAGTCGTTTTGCAAGTCTAGTTGCTATCTGAACTTTCTTGGAAATGGGATTATTTTATCTTGGACATTTTCCTATGGTTGAGTTTTCATTTATTACAATTTTATGGATAGCACTACTATAATCCATCTTTGAGCTAGTTTATTAAGGGTAGATACTTGTTTTAGGAACTTTAGTGTTTCTATTTTGTGGGCAATAGTTCTCCTTCCTTTGTATACACATTTAGCTTGGTTTTTAGGTTGGTTTACTGAAATTACAATAGCCTATATACTCTTTATTATACAGTCATTATGGAAAGTGCTTCTAATGCTTCTAGGGATATAGTGCTATCTTTAACATTGATAAGTTAGATGGCAACAATCTCAACTATTGGAAGACACAAATTTTGCAAGTATTAGTCCAAAAGAAGCAGGTTAAACCATTGAAATGTAAAGGCATAAAGCTATAAGACTTTGATATTTGTGTTTGGGAGGAGTTTGATGAGTTATGTGAATCCACAATTATTTTGTATTTGTCTAAGCAAGTATGTTTTAATATGATTGAGACTACTAGTAGTGCATGGTAGTTATGGGAAAAGTTATGTGATCTTTATGATAAGGAAAGCTGGAGTTCATAGTTGTACTGGCTCAATAAGCTTTTGGATCTTCATATGAAGGAAGGTACTCCTATGTCTACCCATTTGAATGAAATACACTCTATTTGTAGCCAACTTACATCGTGGAATATTATCTTTGATGATAATATTAAGTATATGTTCTTGCTTGTCACTCTCCTTGAGTCATCGAATACATTTCATAGTGCCATTTATACTAATGCTCATGAGGATAGCATTAAATGCTTAGATGTAGAGGGAGATTTACTCACTGAAGAGGTTAAAAGAAGAATGTTAATGCAACTCATGCCTCTCATGCTCTCATAGTTCAAGGTAGGAATGATACTAGAGGCAATTATGACCATCATGGTAGAGATCCATAGTAGAATATGTCCAAGTCTAGATCTCATAGGCTTGCCGTAAATTTTATGGTCCTAAATTTTCACTTATATGCCATTATTCTAGGTAGCAATGACATATATGGCTATACTAGCATAAAATATGCCAAGATAGATGTGATAAAGGCAAAGGAAAAGTGTAGGATAATGCCCTAGAGGGTGCACCATATAGAACATGTAAGATACCACATGAGTTCAAAAGAAATAGAATTTTATTTTTACATGATTGTACTTATAAAATGAATTTTTAATTACAAATTTTAAAATAGTAGAAGTTTAATAAAGTAAAAAGGGTCATTTTATGAGCTTATAGCATATAGGGTATTTCGTAATATATCCTTTGAACACACATTATATAGATGATTTCTTATAGATGCACCCCCAAGGATAATGCTAAATCATTTGATGATCAATGCATCACTAAATCCACTATCAAGATTGAAGAGATTAATGTGTTGGATTACAATTTAGATTATTATATATTGGTTGCTTCTTCATTTGGTGCCACATAGTTAATTGATGGTCATTCCTCATTCTGTCAATATTGGTTACTTAATTTGAAGACTTCCTTTCATATGACTCTGCATCGTAATTGGTTCTATACCTACTTTACCATTTCAAGTTATGTATGGTTGGGAGATAACCATGTATGTGATATTATTGGCATCAATGATGTTTGTCTATAATTTCATATTGGTATTTCTTTTGTTTTGCAAGATGTATGTCACATATCGACTTTAATGAAAGCTTTATCTCTATTGAAAAATTGGATTATGGTGGCTATCATGTCTCTTTTGGTGATTATTCTTGGAAAAACACTCATGTCAACCTCGATTTTGAGGTGCTATAATTGATAGTCTTTATCCTTTGCTTGTTTCTAGATCTACTAATCATGTATTGGTTATCACGGATCTTCCTCATCTCTATGGCATCGTTGCCTTATACACATGTCACTTGAAGAAATGAAAGCTTTGATTCCTTTTGTAGTATCCGCCACTCCTAGACTATTCTCGCTTTTATTATTGTGACCATCTCTTATATGGTAGTAGGCAGACTCATCATACTCATAAGAAGTCTCACTTTACGCATATGGGGGAGCCATTGGCTCTTCTTCATTTAGATATTTGTGGTCCCATGCCTTATCAATCTTTGGGTGGTGCTAAGTATTTTGTCATGTTCATTGATGATTTTTCACAGAAAGTGTGGTCCTATCCCATAAAGCAAAAATAAGAGGTTTTAGATACTTTTCAATACTTTGTTACTTTGGTTGAGAATCAATGTAAGCTTAGGCTAAAACGACTAAGATCAAATAATGGGGGTGAGTACATGTCACGTTATTTGGAGAAATTTTGTGATGATTGAGATGGTAAGCATCAATTATTGCCCCTTATACCCCACCTAGAATGGTGTTACATAACACATGAATAGGACCATTTAAGAGAGGGTATATAGTATGCTCAATCATACAAGCTTACCCCATATGTTTTGAACTGAGGTAATTAATTCTGTAGTTCATTTGATTAATAGATCCCCATGCACTACTCTTGGTGGTATAGTCAAGTAAACCTCCTTCATATGCACACTTGAGAGTCTTTAGATGTGAGGGATTCTACCATATTCCCAAAGATAAGAAAAAAAGTTGGATTCAAAGTTTGTTAAATGCATATTTCTTAGATATGATGATACATGTGTGATAGGCTATTGTCTTTGGGATCCACAAGCTCAAAAAGTTATCTGTAGACATGATGTTGTGTTTCATGAGGATAAAATGCATTAAATACCCAAGCAAGTGATTGAGGTGTGCAAGGTGATCTTTTAGGAGGAACATCTTATTACTGTACAACCAACCCCTATCAAACAACCTATAGTTGTTGCTGATGCTCTACTGGCCTAGGATTCACCTATTGTGCATGATCTTGTTGATGATGGACATAGAGAACATGACATACCGACTCCACAACCAATTTTGCAATACTCTACTAGAACCTCACATCATCTTGATTATTATGAGCCCTCTATGCGTTATGTCATGGTGATAGATTCTAACGAGTCCTTTACTTGTGAGGAGGCTATGTACACAGGTGATGATTCTTCTTAGCAGAGTTGACCCATTGCAAAAGAACCATACTTGAGATTTGATTTCCTTGCCTAGTGCAAGACATGCATTGCCATACAAGTGGGTGTATAAGTTGAAGAGCACCCATGGTCTCCCTAAGCCAACATATAAGACTCATTTGGTTGCCAAGGGCTTTAAGCAAGAAAAGGGAGTTGACTTTGATGAGATATTCTCTCTCGTGGTCAAAATGACTACCCTTTGCTTAGTTTTGGGCTTGGTTATACTATTCGATTTGGACTTGTATCGGATAGTTGTTAAGATGAATTTTCTACATGGGGACCTACATAATGACATTTATATGTAGTAACCTAAAGGATCTCTAGAGAAGGGTAGGGAATACCTAGTATACAAGTTGAGAAAGAGTCTTTATTGACTTAAGTAGGCACCTAGGGAAATGTATCACAAGTTTGATTTGCAGTCTTACTCTCACAATGCTATGGATCCATATCTCTATACCAAGAAGACCCATGATGGTAGCATTATTATTTTGGTACTCTATGTCAATGATATGCTAATTACTGGGAGTGCTCATGATGAGTTGAATGCTTTAAAGACTTAGCTCAAGAGTAGCTTTGAGATGAAGAACATGGGGTATGCTTCTCATATACATAGTATGCATATTATGTGCAATCACTCCAAGGGATTCCTCTACTTATTGTAGAAGGAGTACATTCACAAGGTACTACAGAACAGTTACAGTATAGTACTAGAGCAGCTACAGTACAGTTACAGTACAGAGACAGAGGCTCTATAGAGGGTCTACAGAAGGTCTTCAGAACCTCATAACTCATACCCAAACCATTCCATACTATCAAAAACTATTCAATAAGCTTTCAAAAGATCTCAATCTTCATCAATCATCAATCCATGCTTCATACAAAAGATAATCAGAACAAAACAGAAGCTATACAGAAGGTATACAGAACCAATCAGAAGCTCAACAGAACCTATCAAAATATTACAGAGTTTCATAACTCCACTAAAAATCATCATGAATTTCCAAAACATAATCAATATCATCCCAAACACTTTCAAATACTTCCTTTATCAACCATACATCACTCTAAATCCATCAAAAATCAATCATTCAATCCTAAAAAACAACAAAAATCAGTCTTTTTCCACTCTCAACATATCCCCACACTTAGAAAGAAAGCATTCTCGCGACCTAAGGAAAAGAAGAATATAAGTTCATTAAAGAGCTCAACTTTATCTTCCGTTGGATCTTCAATAGTCTCTCCAAACCACGATCCCAATTTATTACCTATATCTGATAGAAAATACTACTAAAGGAAAACTCCTGTTATTCATTAACTCATCTGATAATCATTTAAAAAGCCATAACAAATTTGTAAAGGATATAAGAGGTTCTCTTCAACTTTTCACCATAGGCTGTCCATCCACCGTCAATAGTTTGAAAAGAGCTCTCGGACCAATGATTTTCAATCAACACAAACTCATCACATACAATTATTACAATACACACATAAACATTAACACAACCATCTGAATGACTCCTCCAAAAAGAGAGATATATATCATTAAGAATCATCCAAAATACATTGCAAAGGAATCAATGAAGATGATCCCTTTTGAAGGCTTGATGGTTTTGAAAATAATCCATGGAGAAGGATTCATCTACAAATGTCTTTGGAGGATTTTGAAAAAACTGCAGGCAGCACATCCTTTCTAGCAAAACAAGGTATCTGCTAGGTAGACATAGGGCATGAAAATACAAGACATCCAATTGGTGGGAGTCAATGTTCATATTGACATTCATACAAAGCTTTGGAATGGCCTTTTGATCATTATGGGAATGCTTGTGCATGTATGCTAGATACCAAGCAAAATGAGCTGTCAATCTCACTGAAGGATCTAGAGATTGTGAATATTGATGAGCAAAATGAAGGTAGTTCTGGTATGCTTGACTCGCATTGTCCAATCTCCTAGAATTATTGGCCAGTTTATCTGAGGTCCTATAAGAGAATCAGTCGAGCTCCATTCTCTTCTTTTGGGAATCTGCTAATCAAACCCTTCGTATTCACTAACCAACTGAGGGGGTTGAGAAATAGAAGTGGTAGGAGATGGAAGTGGAATAAGTAAAAGAGGATGAAGAGATGGGCATGAAAAATCATAAAATGAAGAATAAGTTAAAGAAGGAGTGGCTGAAAACTTAAGGAAATCAATTAAGGAAAGGTGTTAATTGATAAATAGGAAAAGTAGAAGGTAGATGGATAGATGGAGAAGGGCATTGTGCAAAGGGGGAAAAACTCTATCTTCGATAAAAGACCAATATGTAAATATGGGAATTGGAGGAAAAGATTGAGGTTGGAAAAGAAGAGGTAAGATTGCTGTTGAATTGGTTTGATAAAGGAAAAGATAGGTATCATAGCGATGAGCCATTTGTTGGTAGTACAATAGGCTAGGAATAGAGGGACCTAAGACATATATTCTCTGATAGGCATAAAAAAAGGTTGAATCAAATGGATGGTTTTTGGAAAGGTGAGCTAAGAGATCCACCCTCAGTTGGTTAGTGCTCTGTACATAGGTAGAAGCTATGTTCTGACGTTGATTCAGGACCACAGAATCAATCATTGAGTGCCATGAATTATCAGGGCAAGTAGCCACTTTTGAAGAATAACCCTGAAACATGTCATCTATCCACAACTCCAAATAGTTGACATATAAAACAGCTTGCAAAACCACGTCTTCCACATACCAGCCCATATCTACTTCATTTGGAATCAACAGGTCTCCTTGTAGATACATGTATGGCAGCAACATGGTATCCGTCATCACAAAATCTTCAAACACCATAGGACCACTTCTGTTAGTAACTCAGGAGACCAAGCCCCACTCCAACCATCCTCTGGAAGAGGAAGATCCATCGTTGAAAGCTTCATGTAAAAAGCCAACTTTTGCAATTAATAGTGGACAAAGAAAGAATGGTTCAGAGGAACATACTCCTGGAAATGCTCAAATGTAGACCATAACAAATCCATCCTGGACTGCAATCTTTCCACTTTATCTTGGAACAAAGGACACAATGTGGCCTGTCTTTGGAGAATTGTCAAGTCCTGCTTTGAGAGAGAAGGAATCAGAGGAACATTGGGACTTGGAGAAACAGACCGTGACTGTGTCACTTGGTCTTACAACTGCTTGATTTGGGAAGCTAGGATATGAGAATGACTAGACTTAGTGACCACTTCAAAATTGAACTCTTGGAACAAGAGAAACCATCTCATCACTCGTCCTTTGACATCTGCTTTGTTCATTAGGAAGGAAAGGGCTTCATGATCCACGTAGAACTTGAAATGCGTTGACAGTAGATAATGTCGAAACTTCTCTAGTACAAACACCATTGCTAAGTACTCAAGCTCTGTCACTGTGTAGTTTCGCTCATAGTTAGTTACTTTCCAACTTGCATAATAGATTGGTTGATATAATTTAGAGGGGCTTCTTTTGACATAGGACAGCACCTAGCCCTTCAATTGATGCATCTATGTGCACATGGAACTCCTTCGTCCAGTCAATCTATAAGGCTGAGAGTTTTGCATCTAAAAGAGTCTGAAACTCTTGCGTTTCTTTTTGGACATCCTCTCCTTCTCCTCTGAGATTTTAGTGACCTCTGATTGAGCCTCTGTTAACTGAATCTTCAAAGAAGATATCTCTTCTCTTTGAGTCTCAATCATTTGGGTTTGTTGTTCCATATGCTTAAACATATCTGCAAGCGTGTCTTTAGCAGAGGCTAACTCTGATGTTGCCTTATGCAATTGGTCTTTGGACTGTATCGGTTCTTCATAAAAGGAAGCATACAACTGTTGAACACAAGGTGTCACTGAAAGTTCAATCGAACTCTGGATGTCTTTACAGAGAAATGGAATGGCATCTCCCAACACTAGACTGTTCAATGAAGGGACTGATATGTCCAAGGAATCCTCTCTATGTGCTCTAAACAAGTTGTTACATGTGAGGTAAGCAGGGAGGTCACTGCCAGATGTAGCAGGAATTGTAACTGAAGGAAGAACTGAAGGAGCTTTATTTGCCACACGCTTCAAGCGTTTTCGCTGAATGACCAATGGAGGAGGAGAATCAAGATCCTCTATATCAATAGGTTCTGACTCTTCTGAAGGTGGTGGAGGAGGTACTTGATTAGATAGAGGAGGTGGTAGCACACCCTTCTTTAGGCTTGAGTATGTCCAGAAAGTATACAGGTAGGATCCATATGTGACGTTTGTGACATTTCCTCTGGTTACTTTGACGAAATGTTGATCCATCTTTGTAAGTAGGTAAGTGCTCCAATCAATAGCCACTCCTTTTAACACCATCCTAGAAGCTGTGAAGAGCTCTTTGGACAAGTAATGGGATGGTGTTTTGGTAGGCATAACTTGTCTTGGAGAAACTGGCAGACCAACTTCCACACAGAATCAATGATCATGGAAAAAGAGACTCCTAAAGTGTTAATCACTTTCTTGACATCCAGAATTTCCTTGTTCTGCTTCTGTAACAGCTTGAAAATCTCATCGTTGGAGAATAATTGTCTAGCTGTAACAAAGGGCTCTCCTTTGTAGGGAAGATACAAAGCCTTCCCTAACCCTCGGGGTGTCAATGTCATGGAAGCACCATGAACCAGTCTCGACTTCTTGCTGTATGAGGCAAGGAAGTCATCACATAAGGATGGATCATCTGGAATCAAGGGGAATGAAGCAGCCACAAAAGTCGCAAGTCCTGCTTTCGCTATAGGCTCAAAAGCCAGTAGGGAAGAGGAATTCCTACTGACCAGCGGGACATACTAGATAGGAGGAGGAGCCTGAGGTGCCATTCAGATGGAAAGCACACACACCACAACACAGACAATCACAAAGAATGCCTGCAAAACAACCAAAGGGCTATAAAAAAGGAATCAATCCAAAGAAGGACACACATACATAGACGTAACTAACCCATTTACCACCCCAAACAATCCACATTCTAGAAAAAATTCGGCATGACCTCTACACATATGCGATCGAAAACTTCATGTGATGCAACAAGTAGGCACCCAAATCCCCGTATCAGGAAAGAAAGAAAGAACTACACACCGTACCCGTAATCGTAACACATAGACAAACCATAATACCATAAAAATGTACCTCAAGACCTAACCATAACCTTGACTATCAATTTCAACTAAAAGACTTTTACGCGCCCATCCCACGAAGCGTGCTTATTAAAAAGGGAAAAAAAGTGCAATGAGACAAAATTATTTTAATGAAAGATTCATTTAAAAAAATTATTAACAATGGGTGACATTTTATTAGGTTATAAACCATAATAAGAAAATGGGTTCCTTTAAAATTTTAATTACAATTTATTAGGGTGAATAAATATTTTATTAGGTTATAAACCTTAATAAGAAAATGGGTTCCTTTAAAATTTTGAACCTTAATATTTTATTTTAGAAATTAATTGTGGTTAAGGGGATAATAAAAATAAATAAAGCTCACAAAATAAATACCTAGTAGGGGTGTGTATGCAATGGACTGAAGACGCACGGAGTAATCTCCCAAAAGCAATGAATCCAGCCAAACAAAAACAAAGACCACTGACTGAAAAAAATAAAGCACCTTAGTATTTTTGTTGATTTTTATTTTATTTTATTTTATTTTTTATTTTGTTTGTTTTGTGTTTTAGGTGTATTTTTATTGTGTAGATTGTTGGTTTGGTTTAGTTGTTTTATTATTTTTATTTTTTTGATTGTGTTTTATTTATTTTTAAATAATAATAATTAAATCAAGATATACAACACATGAATATGTTATGAAGTGTAAAAATGAATTTTCAGCTATTTAGTAAGTGTCCACAATGTATGTTAATTCAGCCACGATTTTTAACCGATTTTTAGGATTTACAATGAATTTTTATGATGTGTAGTATTAAAATTAGGGGTTTTTTGGTTTCAAAGAATATTTTTGAATTTATGGAAATATTTTTAAATTGAAAAATTAGTGAAAAAAGAGATAGGGGGTTTGTGGATTTTTTTGGATTTTTTTGAATTTATTTTTGTATTTTTACTAATTGCTAATGAATTTTACCCATTTTTCATGTAATTTTCAGATTTTTAAAATTTTTGCGATTTATTTGTTAGAATTTCCACTTTTAAAAATATTCAAAATATTTCTAGCAATATTGGTAAAATTTTAGAATTTTTTTGTAATTTCTTTTGATTTTAAATGAATTTTTAGATTTTTAATGTTTTTTCTATTTATTTTTATGTATTTTTATATATTTGCGGGTTGGAAAATACAAGGTGGTACTCGGGTTGCGTGTGAACAGTGATGACTGCGTGTGAACGACGTGTTTGCAATCTCCACCGTAGGGCCAAGTTGGAAGTGCATCCTAGCGCGTGAACGCGCGCTAGCACACTTGTACTCAGCAGGAAAAAGAATGGAAGAGAAAAGGCGGGAACATGGGCTAACTGAGTAGATTAAGTGAATTAGGTTAGCTTAGTTTGATAAAGTCGATTAAGTTAATTTAGTTGAATAAATCAATTAAGTGAGTTAAATTAGGTTAGTTGGTTAAGTGAGGTCAAGTCACGTCAATTAAGTCTGGTTAGTCTAGGTAGGTCAGTTAAGTCTGGGTAAGTCAGGTTTGGTTAGGTTAGTGTTAATTAGTCTAGTCTAGTTAGTTTAGTCAAGTTAGGTTAGTCTAGTCAAGGTAGTCAGGGTCTGGTTAGTCTAGTCTAGTTAGGTCAAGGCTAACCAGGTTTGGTTAGTTAGTGTTGGTTAGTTAGGTCAAAGCTAACTAGGTTAACTAGGTTAGGGGGTTAAACTAACTAGGGTCAATGGGTGGGGGGTTAACTAACTATGGGTAAGTTAGGGGGGGGATCAACTAACTGTGGGTAAATTAGTGGGGGGGGGGGGGTAGTCAACTAACCAGGGGTTAATTAGGGGGGATTAACTTAACTAGGGTTAAGTTAGTTGGGGGGGGGGTTAATTAACTATAGTTAAGTTAGTGGGGGGGGGTCAATTAACTATGGTTAAGTTAGTGGGAGGGGGGTCAATTAACTATAGTTAATTAGTAGGTGAACTAACTATAGTTAATTAGTAACTAACTAGGGTTAGTTAATTACTAACTAAGGTTAGGTAGGTTATTAACTAAGGTTAGTTAATTACTAACTAGGGTTAATTGGTGGGGGGTTAACTAACTGTGGGTAAGTTAGTGGGTTAACTAACTGTAGGTAAGTTAGAACTAACCAAAATGGAGTTAACATTAACCAAGAGGTGGTGGGGGAGGTGGAGGAGCAGGGTGGTGAAGGGGGAGGTGGTGGAGGAGGAGGAGAGAGGTGGAAGATGAGGGGGAAGAGGAGGGAAGAAGATGGAGGCGACGTAGGTAGTGGTGGAGGAGGAGGAGGGAGGAGGAGGAGGGCAAGAAGTGGTGGTGGTGGGAAAGGAGGAGGAGAAGAAGTGGGGGTGGTGGGGGAGGAGGAGGAGGGAAGAGGGGAAGAAGTGGTGGTGGTGGCGGTGGCATCGTCCAGAGGACCAGGCGGGGCGGTCGAGCGCAGAGGGCGGCGTCACGGCAACGCTGCAGGGCAGCGGACGACGGGGAGCCGGGGCAGCAGACGGCGACGGAGGCGTTGACGTGGGCGGTGATGGAGTGGCATTGGGCGCCCGACGGAGTGGCATTGTGGGGCAACGGACGGCGGGCGGCCGACGGGGCTCACAGGGCCAGGGGGGTGAAGAGAAGGAGTAGGAGGAGATGGAGAAGAGGAGAGAAGAGAAGAGAAAGGGGAAGAAGCAGGGAGGAAGGAGGAGAGAGGAAGGAAGAAGGAGCAGGGAGGGAGGGACGTGATGCAATGGCCAATAGGTAAGGGTTTTTTTTTCTTCTTCTTTTTTCTTTTTTTCTTTCTTTTTGTTGTTTTCTTTGTTTGTTTGTTTTTTTTTTCTTTCTCTCTTTTTTTTTGCTTTCGTTGTTGTTTTTTCCTTTCTTTTTGTTACTTCTTTTTCTTTCTTTTTTTCTTTGTTTGCTTCTATAAGTTGATCGTCCCAGTCGCGACGATGTGCGGCAATCGTTCTTGTCAGAATCGAGCAGAGAATGCGATTGGTGACTTCAACTTGGCCATTGGCTTTGGGGTAATAAGGAGTGGACTTGTGATGGCGGATCTTATACAGTTCCGTTAGCTCCTCCATAATTTTGTTAAGGAAATGAGTACCTTTGTCACTTACCAGCTCGAGGGGACTGCCAAAACGAGTGATAATATTCTTGTACATGAACAGTGCTACGCTGTTACCATCATCCTGCTTCAGAGCTTTAGCTTCACACCACTTTGTGACATAATCCGTACATACTAAGATGTATCTGTTCTGCTTCCATCTGGTGGGTGGATCAATGGGACCCACAAAATCAATCCCCCACTTCTCGAATGGCTTTAGGGGAAGAATGGGTTGTAGTGGCATGGCACTTGTTTTGATGGGTTTCCCCATTCGCTGACACGCATCACATCTCTTACAGTAATTGTATGCATCCTTGTGGAGGGTCGGCCACCAGTATCCTACTAATAGAGCCTTCCTAGCTATCGCTTCTCCTGCGAAGTGTCCACCACATGGTTCGCCATGGCATGCTTTCAATACTATGTCAATTTCATCCCCTGCAACACATCTTCGCAGTACTTGATCTTTACCTTGCTTGTACAGTGCACTGCTTAGCAAGGTGTAGGGAGCTGATTCTAACATAAGCTTCTTCTTCTCACGGCTTGAGATGCCAGGAGGATACTATTGAGTTGCCAAGAGGTTGGCTATGTCTGCATACTAGGGAGTAACTGTTTCAACTAGAAACAAGGAAGCATCAGGAAGGTCTGGATTATCCTGTTCCTTTTCTTTTGGTTGAGGGATCCGTGATAGATGATCAGCTAGGACATGGGAACAGCCAGGCTTAGTGACCACTTCAAAATCAAACTCTTGGAATAGGAGTAACCATCTCATCAGTCATCCTTTAACATATGCTTTGTTCATCAGGAAGGACAAGGCTTCATGATCCACATAGAACTTGAAATGCGTTGACAGTAAATAGTGTCGAAATCGAAACTTCTCTAGTGCAAACACCATTTCTAAGCACTCAAGCTCTGTCACTGTATAGTTCCGTTCCCTATCAGTGACATTTTGGCTTGCATAATATATCGGTTGATCTAATTTAGAAGAGCCCTTTTGACATAGGACAACACCTAGCCCTTCAACTGATGCATCTGTGTGCACATGGAATTCCTTCATCCAGTCAGGAGGTTGTAAAATAGGTGCTTGGATCAGGCACTATTTTAGGGTATTAAAGGCTTCTTCACAGTCATCAGTCCAAAGAAAATCTGCATCTTTCCTTAGGAGCTTATGCTGCAGAGGGGCTACCTTGGTTACAAAAAGTGCAATAAATCTTCTGTAGTAGCCCACATGTCCAAGAAATCCTCTTAATTGCTTGAGGTTTGTTGGTGCTGTTAAGGCAGCAATCTTCTCAATCTTTGCCGAGTCTGTTGCAATCCCTTGTGCAGAGACAATATGGCCCAAAAGAACTCCCGAGGAGACGCCAAAGACACATTTGTTGGGGTTGAGAGAAATCCCATACTCGCGGCATCTGTCAAAACATTGCTCTAGGTGTCCCCAGTGCTCACGGATCAAACTATAGACACAGAAGTCATCAAGATACACCTCAATGAAATCATGCAGATGATTCTGGAAGGCAGCCATCATTACTCGTTGGAAGGTGACAGGAGCATTACAGAGCCCAAATGGCATCACTCTGTAGGCATAAGTCCCCCATTTTGTGGTGAAGGTTGCTTTAGATTGGTCCTCTTCTGCGATTTGGACTTGGTTATATCCATTGAATCCATTCAAGAGGGAATACAACTCATGGCCTGCCACTGTGTCCAACAGTTGATCTGTAAAAGAGGAAAATGATCCTTCTTTGTCTTCGAATCGAGCTTTTGGAAGTCAACACATATTCAAAGTTTCCCATTCTTCTTGGGTACTACCACAATGGGCGAAACCCATTCACTGTTAGCCATGGGATAAATGAACTCTGCTTCAAGAAGTTTCAATAATTCGACCTTCACCAGAGTAGAGTAATTAGGATTCATTCGCCTTTGTCTTTGCCTTACAGGTTTGGCATCGGGTTCTAGGTCAATGTGATGCTAGCATACTATGGGATCAATCCCTTTTAGATCTTCTAGGGGCCGTGGCTCTAAGGGCTCTTCTTCTGGAAGATTGAGACCCACTTTCAGGTGACATTCAATACCGTCAGTATCCAAGAACGTTACTTGTCTTTCACCTTCCACTTTGCAGATAAATGTCCCACGAATTGCTTCTGGATAGAGGTCCGACTCTTTCAAGAGAGTAGTATCCTCGTTTGATGTCCCGCTAGAACCAATGTCCTCTTTCTGAACAGATGACTCGTTTGTCTGTTTAGGTTTGCTGGAAGGGTATCAGAGCTTTGTTTGCTTCTGTGTGAGTAGTAATTTCTTCTAGACTTAGGGATTCATCTTCAGAGGATGCATCCAGGAATGTCACATAGCACGGACCTTCTAGGGGCCGTGGCTCTAAGGGGTCTAGCTTTTGTTGATAGGGGGCATTATCATCATCTTTTCTTTGGATTGAATAGTCAGGGCGACCGGAGCCACTGGTAAACTTAATTTTTATGCTTTTAATCCATTGCTTATACAGATTTTGCATACTTTGTGGTTTATTGATCAACAATAGTACCCGGAGATCTTCGGCCTCTGAGGTCTCTAAGGGACAACAACAAGATCATCCTCTATCAGAGGGAATTTTTCATCTACACTTTCATAACCTGCTTCATTTTCTTTCTCATCATTTTCATCCTTGTCCTCTGGAGGCTCTGTCTCTGCTTCTGTAGAAGCTTTGTAGGAGAAGAACAGATCTTCTGCCTCTGCATCTACTTCTGCTTCTGTCACCGCTTGTGACTCTGCTTCTGCCTCTGGCTCTAGCTCTGTATCTGTTACTGTCTCTGTGACTATCTGTGTATCTGCTCTGCCTCTGTACTGTCTCTGCTATGTAACTGTACTATCTCTGTACTATCTCCGCTCTATCTCTACGACTGTCATGTAACAGGGAGAACAATACATCCATACTTCTATTTCACTATCAGAGGTGATTTCAAAAGTTAATTCTAGTTGAGGCAGGAGGTATTCACCCATGGACAAGGATTTTACTTCCCTTGGTAGTTGGCTTACAGTGCCCACTGTTAGGGACTGTGCCTCTATTTTCTTAGGAAAGATCTGCTTAACAGCCTCTTCATCTCTTGATGTACCATCGGTTACCTCATTAGAGGAGTTAGTTATGACTTTGATGGATGTGGATCCATTGCCTTTTTGCGATCCATACAGCTTTAACACCGCTTTGTTGGGTCCTCTGCCTAGGGTGAGGGTTCCTTTGAACCAATCTGTCCTAGCTCTTGCTTCAAAAAGCCAAGGTCTTCCCAACAGCAGAGGGTATGAGGTCCCATAAGAATTTGGTTTGACCATTAGATATGTCAGCCAATAATCTCTTCTTGCAAGGATTGTTTTTACGTATGGAAGGATGCCCAACGGTTTGACTCTGCTTTGGTTTGCCAATCTGATAAGCCACTGTGTAGGTTGAATTCATTGCAACCCTAAGTCCTTCATTGTCACATCCGTCATTATGTTTACTGATGAGACTCCATCAATCAATGCATTTGAAATAAAGCATCCTTCTATCCATACACTAATCTCTGGGGTTCCAAGATCTAGGAAGGCATTAGCCACATCGACTTTCTTTACAGGCTCCGGGGCCTTATTGGTCTTGGTCGCTGTTGAAGGAGTGATCCTTAGTCCACGCCTTCTTGTCAAGATGCTTTTGAATTTCTTTTGGTAGCTAGGAGATAGCATTAGCAACTACCGGAATGTTAAGTTTGTTTTAAAAGTGTCTAGGTCTTTGACCAAGTCATAATCTTTGATAGGATCCATAGGCTTCTCTAGCTTGCTGGGGAATGGGGCTACACCCATTTTCATCTTTCCTTTTTCTTCTAACAATTGCAGCATCGGCACTTTCTCTGTCTCTGGAAGTGCTTCTGTATCATCTATCTCCTGGGCCTCTGGTCCTGTCTCTGGGATTGTATCTGTAACTCTCTCTGTGGCGCTATAGTGCTCTGTACTGCACTGTTCTGTTCGATACTGCTCTGTCCCTTTGTTGGTAGGTGAAACTTCATAGTCTTGGCAGGAGAATCATTTTTGTTCTAAACAATTGGTTCCTTCTTCTTGGTGCGGGTAATAGCGGCAACTTCCAACTCTACCAAATTAGAGGCAGGCTCTTGTACCTTCTGTTGGCTATCAGTGACATTGGCCTTTACAGGGGCTAGACTTGGACATTCCTTTGCAGTGTGGCCTTCACCTTTGCATCGACTACATAAGGGCTTGTAATCCATAGATCATCTAAGATTTGGACAATTCGGAGTGATATGTCCCTTTTCTCCACACCTATAACATTCCACCTCTGATCTCTGACCACCACCAGACTGTCGTCCTCTATAACTTTGAGAGGGAAACCTCCTTGGACCAAAATTATGACCAAATTCCCTAGGCTTTGGTCCAATATCTTGTGTTGTCATTTTAGATTTCAACAAGTTGAATCTTGCATTTTCATCCTTCTGTCTTCTTTCATGCATCTCTTTTAGAGAGCAAATATCCTCTGTATGGTTCTTCCGTAAACAATAGGAACAAAAGGCTCCAGGAATGGTTGGTTTTGAGGTACATTCAGTGGCTAAATGTCCCGCTTGATGGCACTTTCCACACCATGTATTAGAGCGCATCACATCTCTTCTAGCTCCCGCAGGAGTGGATATATTGGCAGTATTCACCTTAAGCGTCTGTAGCTGCTTTGTAATCACATCCAGAAGCTCTTTCTTGATACTTGCAACTGAATTGGATAAGTAGTCCTTCAGATTTTCACCTCTTAAAGTATTTGTAGTAGGGTTTTGGGAAGTGTCTGTAATTACTGCATAAACTGGTTGGGTCGATCCAGAAGGTCCTCTGTTCTGGCTCTAATTCAGAGCTCCTGTTGAGACTTGGGGTTGTTGATTCCAGTTGGTAGGGTTCCACTGTTATTGAGTCACCATTGGAGGAACTGTTTGAGGCCACTGTTGTTGTGGTTGAACCATCATTTGAGGCACTGTTGTCTGTGGTGACCATAGTGGGTTAGGTGCATTATACTGCGGCACTATTTGCATCTGGGGATAGGGGTAGGGAACTGTCCTTGGGACTGCATTTGGTGGGTATACCATTCCTGGCATGGAAGGAGGTAAGAGTCCTCTTCCTGGAGTCATTAACAACCTTACTTCAACTTCGTCATACAATCTTGCACCTTCCACTGCAGCTTGCAGATTGACTGATTTTCTCAATTCCACAAACTTGCGAACTTCTGGTTGTAGGACTCTGAGGAACACTTCTTTCTAGATACCTTCGTCCAAATGATGGTTAGTCCATCTCTTCAGGATGGATTCCATTCACGAGACATAAGCTTCTACTCTTTCTCCAGAGGACTGACTTAGGTTCTGACTTAGGTTCATACCGCATCCGCTCTTCAAAACCTTCACGTCTGAATTTAGTGAGGAAGGCCAACTTCAGGTCTCTCATACCACTGAAACGCTGCGCCCTTGAAAGTGGTGGGGAATATTGCTAACCAATGCTCAGGGGTTCTGGCATTGTTAGCCACACATGCTACCATGAACTCTGCTACATGAAGATCAGGGACTTCATTGTACTCTTTCTTAAAAACTGGCAATGGGACTACATTTGATGGCCTGTCATCAATATTTCTAGGACGAATCTAAATAGGAAGGGGACCTTGAGTTGCCATGGGGACTTTTGTAAAGAGTGTTTTTAGGGCGTCAAAGGAGGCTTCTGCTACAAGCTTGTTCTTAGCTTTAATATTTGCCTTCTCTCTTCTCACGTACCTCTGGACTCGTTCGAACGCTTGCCTCTTTATTGTGTCATTCATCAAGGGATTGGCTCCAACCAGTTGGTCTAGACTCAACGGGATAGTATCAGAGAGAGCTTCAGTCTCTGAGGGATTCTTTGGCCAACATCTCTTCTACTTCCTTCTTTTCAACATCTCTAAATTCAGCTTTCAAACCACTATAGAGAGGAAGATATTCTGTTTTGAAAGTATCAAAACTCATTCTTCTTAGAATCGTTGTTGCGTCATTATAATAATGCTAGCTTCTGAGGGTTTCAACAGTGTATGTTGTGAAAAACACTCTGTCTACCAACTTCCAGTGGGTTGCTAATTGGACAAACAGAAGATTGTTAGTGCACCAAGTATCCCACGTATCTTGCTGTTGAGCATCCACGAACAAATTCTAACTCTTTTCCTTCTTGTCTTTGTGAACCTCCACAGACCACGACTCCTGAAGCTTGTTCACGATCTCCCACTTGAAAATGTCTGGAAACTTCTCAATGAATGCCAAATCTTCCATGGATAGTCATTCTCTTTGTTTTTTCTCTTTAGTTTATTCCCAAACAGTTTGCTACCAAGATGCAAGTTTCTACTGCTTCAACAAGAATAGAAAATTGTCCACCACATAGAGCATGCATCATGATGGTGATATGTTTCCGCCATTGTGGGATGAAATTCTTGTGGAAAGTGGCTTCGGTAATGAGAATCTCCAACTCTTCAGTGGAAGAAGGAACTTTGCAAACATCCATTGGATTCTTCTCTTCTTGGCAATGCCATTTCCTTCATTTTCAGCCTCTTTTGATGCTTGTTGATGGCAAGTTTCCCCAGCTGTGCACAAAAAACATGGAACCCCGAGAGGAACACCAAGGGAATTCTCTTGCAAGAAAATCTATCTTATAATATCAACAAGCTTTTATTTCATTATTTTGATCATCAAAACAAAGAAAATAGCAAATCTTCACGTAGCATCATAGTAGATATCTCCTACGGATTTGATAGAATCAACCATAATCTTCAATATCTTCATAAAATCCATCAATAGAACAAAGAACATAAAAAAATACACCATTTTTTAATGAAAATTAATCACATAGTATTCATCTTCAATGTCTTCATAGTTCTTTCTCTCAATCTCTCATATACAGTTACATTGTTTTGATAGAATTGACTATCTCTGGCTCTCTCTCTCTCTCACTCTATCAATAGTACATCATCTCCTCACTAAAATACTCTCATAATAACTCTCAATAATCCTTCTTAGGTTGTGGATGCACCTCCCAAGAGGTATTTCTGATATGAAGAGTCATTAGAGCCACTACAGTGTCTTTTCACAGCTCACTACTGTCATTGTCACTTAGTCTTCTTTTCAGTCTTCAGCAGCTGCTTCTTCCACTTGTTTTAGCTCTTTTGAACTTAGATTCATCCTTTCCAAAGGTTAGAAAACTTTCCCAAAGTCACACATACTTTCTACAGAACACTTACAGAAGGTCTACAGAACAGTTACAGTATAGTACTAGAGCAGCTATAGTACAAAGACAGAGTAGAGACAGAGGCTCTACAGAGGGTCTACAGAAGGTCATCAGAACCTCATAACTCATACCCAAACCATTTCATACTATCAAAAAATATTCAATAAGCTTTCAAAAGATCTCAATCTTCATCAATCATCAATCCATGCTTCATACAGAAGATAATCAGAACAAAACAGAAGCTATACAAAAGGTATACAGAACCAATCAGAAGCTCAACAGAACCTATCAGAACATTAAAGAGCTTCATATATCCACTAAAAATCATCATGAGCTTCCGAAACATAATAAATATCATCCAAAACACTCTCAAATACTTCCTTTATCAACCATACATCACTCTAAATCCATCAAAAATCAATAATTCAATCCTCAAAAATAATAAGAATCAATAAAAAATTCATTCTTTTTCCACTCTCAACAGCCTAATGCTGAATTTAGTGCTCCTAAGTCCTTCCATGTAAATGCTTTTTGGGAGGGCACACAGATACATGCAATCCTATTGGTGTGATAGCATTAGGAGACATAATGAGAAAGGGGATTGTAGACACAGGAGCGGGAGTTAGTGTGCTTAGCCATGTAGTCCTACAGGCATGGGAGGGTAACCTATTAACCGGAAGACGAACAAGGTGGAAAATCTGGAAAAGCTAAAGCAGAAGACAAAGGCCAAAACAAAGTGAAATGGAAGACAAAGATGCACAAGGAGAAAAGTTCTAAATAAGGGAACAAGGCTCACAAGGAAAAGCGCAAGTCAATACTTTTGTAAAAGAGCGTAAGCGCATCATGGTTTAATTCAAGGAGCGCCGAGCTCTCACCCGTGCAATTTGTAAATGTAGACGGGCGGTGGAAAAGAAGCTAGGAAGATAGAAGGACAATGGGGAAAAGGGCCTAGGCCAAGGCCGGCCATGTAAAAAAGGGGATAAGGGGATGACCGCCCAAAAGGGATTCAGGGTTTTGTATATAAAGTTGAAAAGTGAATGAGAAGCTCATTCTTGTGTGTGGCCAAAAGTGGCTCTCCTCTTCTTCTTCTTCTTCTTGTTCTTGCTTGCTTGAGCTTGTGCTTGAGAGAGGGAGTGTGAGAGTGTGAGGGAGTGAGTGTGTGAGGGTGAGGGACCGGGAAGGAGAAGCTCTCCATCTTCTCCTCTCTTCTTCTCTTCTCTTCTCTTCTCTTGTCTTGCTCACGGTGATGGACCTTGGAGCGTGGAGCTTGAGGATGGAGCTTGCTTGAAGCTTGCACTTGGATCGTGGAGCTACCAGAGTGCGCGGGAGAGGAGGTAACTCAACCGGCATGGAGGTAAGATCACTACACCCGTAGGTATGGATGGCGCGTCGGCTATGTGAGAGGTAGCCATTAGTACTCGGCTTGGAATGCTTGAAACAATAAGCGGTCTGTGGGTCTTGGCGGTTGAGTGAAAGCTCCCACATCTACCATTGATATATACTCAAACTACAGTGGTCCAAGATAACAATTTTTTTTTCAAGGCAGAATTGTCTCATGCTTGGATTGGGGCTCCAAGACAGGGGCTGTATTGAATGAGAAGAGAGTATACACATTGGCATCCTCAAAGATAAAGGAGGCAAATCACGTAAGGATATTGAAGGCCATGGAGAGTTCCGACATGAAAATTTGAACATTGATGGGCATGCCTGAATGTAGGTTATTCTTGTTCGTCTAAATTATATGCATCGTAAGTCTAATGAATTGGTACTAAATGATATAACAAGCAAATAGAAATGCACCGTTTTGAAGTTGGGTAAGACAAGAGACCTTCTAGGCCATGTTGCAAGATGGCGGAAAGAGATTACTTTTGAGTTGGGAGGACTACTACAACATTCGAGTGGAACACAATTTGTACTTCTAATACACACAAGAGATAAATAGAAAACATAGAGAGCAAATGTTTCACATTGTCTTCCATGATTTCAAGAGAGATGAAGATATAGAGTCACAGAAGTCAATGAGGTTGGCAGCATGGAGGCTTCTGTACAGGTACTTCACAATATCCTTTTTTAATAGCATGTATGTAGTACAGGTACTCTCATAATAACTCTCAATAATCCTTCTTAGGTCATGGATGCACCTTCCAAGAGGTTTTTCTGATATGAAGAGTCACTAGAGCCACTACAGTGTCTTTTCACAGCTCACTACTGTCACTGTCACTTAGTCTTCTCTTCAGTCAGTCTTCAACAGCTGCTTCTTCCACTTGTTTTAGCTCTTTTGAACTTAGATTCATCCTTTCGAAAGGTTAGATAACTTTCCCAAAGTCACACATACTTTCTACAGAACACTTACAGAAGGTCTACAGAACAGTTACAGTACAGTACCAGAGCAGCTACAGTACAGTTACAGTACAGAGACAGAGGCTCTACAGAGGGTCTACAGAAGGTCACCAGAACCTCATAACTCATACCCAAACCATTCCATACTATCAAAAACTATTCAACAAGCTTTCAAAAGATCTCAATCTTCATCAATCATCAATCCATGCTTCATATAGAAGACAATCAGAACAAAACAGAAGCTATACAGAAGGTATACAGAACCAATCAAAAGCTCAACAGAACCTATCAGAACATTACAGAGCTTCATATCTCCACTAAAAATCATCACGAACTTCCAAAACATAATAAATATCATCCAAAACACTTTCAAATACTTCCTTTATCAACCATACATCACTCTAAATCCATCAAAAATCAATAATTCAATCCTAAAAAACAACAAAAATCAGTAAAAAATTCAGTCTTTTTCCACTCTCAATAGCCTAATGCTGAATTTGGTGCTCTTAAGTCCTTCCATGTAAATGCTTTTTGGGAGGGCACAGAGATGCATGCAATCCTATTGGTGTGATAGCATTAGGAGACATAATGAGAAAGGGGATTGTAGACACAGGAGCGAGAGTTAGTGTGCTTAGCCATGTAGTCATACATGCATGGGAGGGTAACCCACCGGTGGAGATTGCAAGGTTTAATGTCACACTGGATAATGACATGAAAGTTAGGCCATTTAGAGTGCTGAAGGACTGGCCCTTGAAAATAGTGGTTGTCTAGTTCTTAATGAACTTCATAGTTATGAAGGGAGTAGACTATGACATTCTACTAGGCCGACCTTGGATGCAAAACGCATAAGTAAATAGAAGACAGTCTTATCTTCTTGGGTAATAGGTCAGAGGTAGTAAGAGTCGAGATAGATACCTAGAAGACCACACTGGTTGACTTGGACACCATCTCCCTTATCTTGAAGGGAGACTCACACGCCAAGAATTTGTATGGGCCATTAACGAAGTATATTCTATGTCCTGAAGATGAGCAAGATTGGATACATGTGCTAGCTACCATTGACATACAGTTTTTGGATGAAGAAGAGGATTATAAGCAAGCAACAAGGATAGTAGGTGGTGAGTCTCGTAAAGCCACCACATCCCAGCTATCGAAGAGTGAGACCCCACCTTCAGCACCACTTTGCATGATGACCAAAAGTCCTAGTAAACGACAAACTCCTACCCCTTTCCATGTTCCTTCTGATAGACTTGAGCTCCAAGGGATTCTTGAGTGCTTGACGAGAAAGCTAGCTAGTAATCTAGCTACCAATCTCAAGCCACTCCACGACCTTATGGATGAGCCGAAATAGCAATGGACCAAGGTGCATGGCCTAAATCTTATGCATAACTAGACACTGATCACGGATGAAAAATGAATTGAGAAAAGAGACCTAGACAATGATAAGCAGTCAAAATGTAGTGATTCTGATGACAAGTACGAGGTCTGTTGCTTCCTAAATGAGAAAAGTAAAGAAGAGGCCAAGACGATAGAGTATGACACAGATGACTGACTGATCAAACAAATAAGAGTAGACTCCAAGCCGTAGAGAGTGGACGCTGAATAAAAAGAGGAGTCTTTAGAACTGAATGTGATCACACTTAGTTGGATCACTTAGACGTGATGGACTATGAGCAAGTAGGGCTAGTCAAGCCTAGTGTTGCGTCTCTATTCAAAACAGAATCAACTTTAGAGTTGCAACCGCCAAGGGAGACTCCCTCCTCTAGAGAGGGTTGCGAGTTTAACTTGGAATTGGAAGCTAGCTTTGAGAGCAATCCAAAGATACCCCGGCCACCTAAATCCCAATGCACCAAGGGGGACTTGTCAATCCATCTAAGGCGCAAATGGTTGAAGGAGGAAAAGAGAGGACAACCAAAGTGGTTAGAGAGCAAACAACAAAGAAAGCCCAAGGACCTACCAAAAACACAATATTAGTGAGTTTGGGAATCTCCCAATTCCCATTTTTTGAATACTCAAAAGGTGGCACCCGGATAACATGGCCATAAATTTCTCAAAACCATATGATGTGACCTATCATTGGAAAGCACTTGAAAAATGGAATGTATTGAGCTATAGAGCACTCAATTTGGAGTTATAGTGTTCAATCTATGAAAAATACAAAGATTTGACCACGTGTCCCAAACTTATGGGAAATTCCCATATTCCCCAATATGGTGTTCAAAGAGCTTCACTAAATTCAAGAAGGGAGATAGGGTGCAGGGATAGGCAAGTGAATCGATAGAAGGGCATGCCAAAGTCAAGGAAGTCAACTTAGCAGGGGAAGGGGAGAAGCCTTGACCTGTGTTAGTAGTCGATGACCTAACTGAGTAAGAGGAGGTTGATCTTGTTGCTCTCTTGTGACAGTACATAGACATGTTTGCTTGGTCCTTAAAAGAACTCAAAGGAGTCGATCCGAGAGTCGTGATGCATAACATTCCAATGACTCTTGATGCAACACCAGTAAAGCAACGACCTTATCTAATGAATCCGAAGCATGCTTACGCTGTCAAGGAAGAGTTTGATAAACTATTGAAGGTCAAATTCATCATGAGATTGAACACATTGACTGGGTATCACCCATCGTGGTTGTCCTGAAAAAAAACGAAATATTCGAGTGTGTGTAAACTACAAAAAAGTCAATGTTTCAACTAAGAGAGATAATTATCCATTGCCCTACATATAGCACATGCTCGAGAGAGTAGTAGGAAAACAAGCCTACAGTTTCTTGGATGGCTTCTCAAGCTATAACCAAGTTTAGGTGCACCCTAACGATAGACACAAGATAACATTCGCTAATGGATTGGGGCATGTTTGCTTACATAGTCATGCCATTTGGGTTAATTAATGCACATGCCACCTTCCAACTTCTAATGTGTGCCATCTTCAAGGACATGCTTAGGTTAGAACTAGAGGTATTCATGGATGACCTATGCATATACTATAGTTGGGCAGAATACTAAGCTTCGTGCAATCTTCGAACGGTGTAGATTGTATAGTCTCTCTTTGGACCCCTTAAAGTGCTAGTTCTAGGTAAAACACAAATGTATCCTAGGGCATGTGGTGTCAAAGAATGGCATTGCCACTGACTTCTCCAAAACCAGGGTTATTGTCAACTTGCCACCACCAAAAAATTATAAGGGAGTTCAATGTTTTCTAGGATATGTAGGGTACTATCAGCACTTTGTCTTGAACTACACATTGATTGCTAGAACACTTTACAAGTTGTTAATCGTATTCGAGTGGACCGAGGAGTGCCAACGTACTTATGAGGAACTAAAAAAGGCTCTCACTACCACACCTACTCTACAAGCCCCAGATTGGAGCATGATCTTCCATGTGCACATTGATGCATCAAATTTTGCCATGGGAGTTGTTTTGTGCCAACATGGTGAACACAATCTTGACTATTCGGTGAGCTTTGCTAGTAGACAACTTACGGATATGAAGATGAACTACTCCATGACAGAGAGGGAAGGATTAGCCATAGTATTTGTTGTAAAGAAGTTTCGGCATTATCTTTTGGCTATGCCTTTCACCTTATTTGTGGACCATCAAGTTTGCTTTATCTCGTAAACAAACCCTGCGCCATAGGACGCATTGCTAGATGGTTGGTTATGCTTTTAGAGTTTGACTTCTCTATGGTAGTATGAAAGGGCAAGAAGCATTGCATGGCTGACACATGTCCTGCATATCCATAGGAGAAGCGGATGTGGATAGGGGATTGTAGATGACCTACTCGATGTGCACCTATTTAGCATGTCCAAATAAAATGACTTATTCAAGGCAGTAGACTTACCACCATATTGGGTAGATGACATAGTCTAGACGTTAGAGTACAGATTACTTGAGAGACCTATCGAAAAGACCAAAGCACCTTATCCTTATGATTTAGCCTATTAGTTAATTGCTGGCCACCTCTATAGGTTGGGACATGATGGCTTATTACGAAGATGCGTGTGTGAGCATGAAATGCATGATGTGCTGACCGAAGTGCATGTTAGAATTGCTCAAGGGCACTTCATTGGAGGTACCACATCCCAGAAGGTCTTACAATTTCAACTGTGGTGGCCCACCCTATTCTATGATGCTACCAAATTTGTAAAGCATTGTGATGTGAGTGCCAAAGGACCAAAGTCCTTGCTCATAAAGACAAGATGGAGTTGACCCCGATCATAGCATAACAACCCTTTGAAAAATGGAGAATCAACTTCATTGGGCCGATTAGTTCCGCGCCATAGTACTCCCAGGCCAAGCGTATCATAGTGGCTCCACTAGCTGTCTCACGAAATGGGCTGAAACTCAAGCCACCATAGGAAGAATGATGCTAGGACTATGGCTAAGTTCCTTTGGGAGTAAGTGATCTCACGATTCGGCTGCCCCATGGAGCTACTTAACATCCAAGGCACACGCTTTATTAATGAAGTGATTGCTCATTTACTGTCCATATTCTTGATCATCCATAGGAAATCATCACCTTACTACCCTTAAGCCAATGGTCAAGCGAAATCCACAAAAAAAATCCTAGTAAATGTTATGATTAAAGTGGTCTCTGCCTTGTGCAACGATTGGGATAACAAGCTCATGGCAGCACTATGGGCCTACAAGATAGCGTACAAGAGAGATGGGATGGAAAAGAGGCATGGACGGAATGCCTAGTAGAGCTAGAACATCCGGTTCCTAGCAACCCATGCTGTAATCTATGAAAAAAAACATGGCAAGAGTTGGTTTGACAAGCATATCAAACATTTGAACAAGTTGACCTCGTGTTGCTGCACCTATGAAGGGCCATAAGCAAAAAATGAAATTCAGAGAATTAGGGCCCTTCAAGGTCCGCAACATTAATCAAATTGAGTGTCCAGCCTGAGACCTTAGAGGGTGAGGGCAGAGGCTTCTTCAATGGTAGTCTCCTCAAGAAGTGCTACCCCCAAACCCACCCATTGCATGAGCTACAACCACCCATCAACGTGAGAGTAGCCACCATCATAGAGATTGAGGACATGAATGAGGAAGCAATAGCACCTGCTTCCTTGCGAATAATAGTCACTGCTCCAAAAACACACGCTTTCGATGCGCTTATAAATGAGGGAGCTGACTTCAATATCCTTACCAATGAGTATTATACTCTCATTAGTTAGCCCCAATTGTAGTCCATGAATGCTAAGCTCAACCCATTTGGAGGGCAATGCAAAGTAGTGTTTTTTATCGAGTCTGAAAGCCTCCCCATGATCTTCTATGTGTTACATAACACTAAGGCCATTGGAAGAAGGGAATTGTTGTTGGGTTGTGCATTCAAGAAGTAAGCCCACTACAATGTTGACTACGACTCACAATGCATTCACCTAGGTATTGGTAGAGTGCAGAGAGTGATGGCTTTCAGCAAGGGTAGTGTGGCTCCATCTAAACTTGCAAAGCCACTGATAGGGGAGCCTAGTGCAAAGTCTAAGGAGGGGGGTTGTGACTCATCTTACCCTGCTAGGACAAACTGGCTGCAACCCAAATAAGACATGGCCTAGAACACTTAGCCATAGCTCAAATGGGTGCCTAAATGACAATCACACGACCACCTAAAAGCCAACTTGCATGGACCTATAATCCTCGAAATCATGCCTTAAGCCTAAGTGACAAGGTCGGCAGTATAAAACCAAAAGAATGGCCAAGCTGCGATGGGTGTCTAAAGCACAATTGTGTGCTCCAGGCTATTATGAAGGCAATAATTGGATTTTGTTGCCTAAGATTATGAGTGCCATGTGTGCGTTTTAGCCACCACCTCCTACCCCATTTCCAAAACCTTCAAGGCTGCCCAAAACTGAGAAGCTACCTAAACTAAAGGCCATCAAACCCATAGAGTCTCAATGGGTTTATCGACCAAAATCGCACTTTGTTTCCCCTAAACTAACACAATCTGACACTCTCAATGTCTCTGCTATCCCACAAGCAGGAAGCAATGCAACCTAGAAGTCCCCATATAAGCCCCTCACACAAGTTGCTGATGAGAGATCTATTGACCAATCGATGCATCAGGCACCAATCGCAAAGTTATCTATCCCAATCAACCTCAAATTGAACCAAAAATATGGGGGATGACTTGATCACTTGCATTAGACAGTTGGACGCCACCTTTACTATGCTTGCTAAAAGCTATGAGCAGTTGGACTTAGGTCTCCTCCTAGAAGAGCCTTTAGCAACCGATGTTGTATGCACGGTCCCATGCACCTGGGAAGAATCTGAATTCATGCTTAAATCAGAGTCCCCACGGTAGTCGAGGAATTGATTGTGAATGAGATTTCTCAAGAGAAAGCTCATAAACAAAGGCCAATCACCTCCTATAGCAAGAGCAAAGTCTCTACCATAAGCCAATAGCTAGAAGAACTTAAAAAACTAGCCATCACAGACTTTTCCTTTCTATGTAAATGGTATGCTCTCTGTCTTCGATGGGAACATGAGGGTTGCCCAATTATGACCAATGCCGAGTGCAGAGACACATCATCAAAACCTTTGACTATGACCCTACTTATGTAGCACATGGCCCACCCCTACTTAGGTTGGAGCAAGAGATACACACTGCCAGAATGATCAACTTTGGTGACTTCCTAATGATGTCCTGATCTGCATTACCCATGTAGGCATTTGACCTCATGACATGGACCGACATTCTCACTTTGAATATAGCCCACACTTTTACACTTGGCTCATGCAAAAGTGAAGCACCACAACATGCGCTTAATACCCTTAACCTTGGTGCACAGATCGGATGCCGTAAGCGCGCGTAGTGAGCGTCAGAAGGTCCCCAAGAACAAAAGAACTCTACTTTTTGCACATAAATCAATGTAGAAAGCTTGCACGACATGAACAAGAGACCAATTGGGTGCAATCTCCCCCCATGCCTTATGTGAGCGCTCCACAAAGCATGTATTTTATATATTATTCATCTTCAAGCTCAAATAATAGCCCAAATTACAAAATAGCACGCTTTAGCTTTTGAGTTTGCTTTTGTGCCAAATAGAATTAAAGCTAATGGGCACCCAAGAAGTCAGGCGTACCCAAATATAATGTCCAATACAAATATCTAAGTCGTGCGCCCATGAGCATACAAAAATAATAAATAAATATCAAGTGCTTTGATAAATAAGCGTGACAAAATATAAGCGCCATGCCTAAGATACACGCCCATCAAAATATTGACGATAACTTGAATACACGCTATCCTCCAATGCTTCCCACTACCACCGCTGCTAGCTCTACACATCAACTGAAGCATTCACAATTGTTAGAAAAATAATACAATTAAACCGACAAAAGTGAATACCTAGCAGTCTTCAGCTACATAAATAAATTGGTTAGAAATCAATCCTAAACTTAATTTATCACGAGTGCGCACTCTAACTCATAAACGTTTATTAATTTTAAATATGTATTTTGCGGAATCACCCGCTATGGAATCACCCATGTACACATCAAATTAACAAAACGCCCGAAAAGGATAGGCGTCCCCATTGACTTCTCACACAAAAAGTCCACTTTGTGTATCGGCCCTGGTAATAAAAGTTTACGGAATCCACCGTAAAACCTCACGGAATCCACCGTGAAATATGCCTCCTGGTATCATACCCTCGGTGTGGGATAGCAATTGTCCTCAATTGCTATTAGTTCAATGTGGAGCTAACATAGTGGGGAAAGCATTTAAGTCTCTAGCGTGCATCCATTGGGCCTCTTCAACAGGATGGTTTTTAAACTTGACCAAATATCTAGAATATCTACGGCCAGTTCTAGTGGTCATAAAGTCAGTATCTATAATAGTTTCATGCTCAAGGATTTCAGTCTCATCATTTAGCAAAGGTGGGTTTTCATAGACAGGGTGTACAGGTAATTGGCCTCTAAAGGGTCGTAATAAACTAATATGGAAGGTGTTGTGGATTTTCCAATGTTGTGGTAGTTCTAGTTTAAATGCATTGTCATTGATTTTGTGTATGATCTTGAATGGTCCATAGAATCTAGGTGCTAATTTCACAACTGGGTGTTTATCTACACTTTGTAATCTTCGTTTTTCTATGCGTAACCAAACATAATCATCAACTTTAAAATTCTTAGCTTGTCTTTTCTTATTTGCTTGTTTTGTATATGATTGTTGGGCTTTGGCAATCATATCTTTGACTTCATCAAAGATAGTAGCATGCATGTTAGCAATATCATCAGCAGTCTGAATTTTGTTTGATAATGATGCAACAGGTGTATGCAATCTATATCCATAAATAACTTCAAATGGTGCTTTCTTTGTAGCTATATGTGGTGTATTATTATATGCAAACTGAAGTAAATGTAGATGTGTATCCCATGTGTGAGGTTTTGAAATGGTGTAAGCACGTAAAAGATCTAAAATAGTACTATTAGTAGCTTCTGTTTGACCGTTAGTTTCAGGATGAAATGCAGATGAAAAATCAATCTTTGTTCCTAAGTTAGCAAACAAAGTAATCCAAAAATTATTACAGAATTTAGAATCAGATCATAAATAATAACTTTTGGTAAAACATGATTAGTGAAAACAGTTTTCAAAAACAATTGAGTAGCTTGAGCTGCAGCTAAAGTTTTCTTGCATGGAATAAAATATGCTTGTTTGCTAAACCTGTCTACAACAGTCCAAATCATATCATGGTTAGCTTTAGTGTTAGGTAAACCAGTGATAAAATCCATTGAAATCTGTTCCCATGGTTGTGATGGAATAGATAATGGCATTAGTAAACCATACTGTTTACCATGGTGTCTTTTAACTCGTTGACAAACTAAACATTCAGATACAAAATTAGATACATCAGTGTCCATATGTGGCCAATAAAAATCTTCAGTCAATGTACGCAAAGTAGATATAATACCTCTATGACCTTGATATGGAGGACAATGAATTTCATTCAAAACAAATGATCGAAATCGAACTGTCACACATAATTTTTTTTCATAAAACATGAATCCATTATTGTAAGACAGTGAATCAATAGGAATCCAATTATTTGCAACTAATTTATTCCAATTAGCTTGAAAAGTAAGATCTTGATGATAAGTATCTTTCATAGGGATAAGGGAATCAAATGATATCACAGAAATATTATGAATTGTCGGTCTTCTACTTAAGCGTCAGCTACAACATTCTCTTTTCCTGGTTGATATTGTATAAGGGGATGAAAACTTTGATTGAAAGCTGCCCATTTAATGTGTCGGTCAGATATTTGTGGTTGACTAAGAAGATGTCTAATACTTTGTTGGTCAGTTTTGATGATAAATTCAGAACCCATTAAATAATGTTTCCATTGACGTAAGGCTTGTACTACAGCTAGCAATTCTTTATCATAGGTAGAATATTTAAGTTCAGATGGTTTGAGTTTACAGCTAGAGTAGGCTATAGGATGATTATCTTGCATAAGGACAGCTCCTATTCCAGATCCACTAGCGTCAGTAACTACTAAAAAGACTGGTCTATTAAAATCAGGTAGTTGTAATACAGGAGCATGGGTTAATGCATGTTTCAATAAATTAAAAGATTTTTGTTGATTGTCAGACCAGTTATACACAATACCCTTCTTTAAAAGTTTAGTCAAAGGTAAGGCAAGTAATGAAAAATTTCGCACAAACTTTCTGTAAAAGCTGGCAAGACCTAGAAAAGAACATAACTCATGCACATTTTTTGGGTATGGACCAATTTAAAATTGCTTCTATCTTTTTAGGGTCAACTTTAATACCTTCTGATGAAACAATATGTCCTAGATATTCAATTTCTGTTTGGAAGAATTCACTCTTTTCGGATTAGCATATAATTGATTGTCTTTTTACAACTTGAAAACTAAAGAGAGATGTTCATAATACTCATTCTCATTTTTACTAAATACCAATATATCATCAAAGAATACTATGACACAATGCTGATGTTTCAGAAATATGCGATTCATCATACGGCTAAATGTAGCTGGTGCATTAGTTAAACCAAAAGGCATAACTAGAAATTCATAGTGTCCAAATTGTGTTCTAAATGCAGTTTTGAATATATCAGATTTATCCAATCTTACTAGATGATAACCAGATTTAAGATCTATCTTACTGAATATGGCAGATCCTTGTAACTTATCCATAAGATCATCTATCCTAGGAATTGATATCTATTCTTAACAGTAATTTTATTTAGGGCACGATAATCAATGCACATGCGATAAGTATTATTCTTCTTCTTTACTAATAAGACAAGTGCACCAAATGGAGAACTACTAGGTCTAATTAATCCTCTGTTAAGCAATTCTTCTATTTGATTTTGAATTTCTTTTTGTTCAATTTGGTTATACCTATATGGTGCTTTACATGGTGGTTGTGTTCCAGGAATTAAATCTATTTTGTGATCTTCAGGTCGTGAAGGTGGTAATTCTAGTGGTAAATCAACAGTAAAACAATTTTGAAATTGGGCAAGAAATTGTTTATGCCTAGGATGCATTTGTTTTTCTTTAGCTTGAAGTTCATTTACCCATATTAAATAAGATTTGCTACTTTTATGTAATGCATATTTAGCCTGAGTATGAGTAAGCAGTGGAAAATTATTAGAAGCGTGTATACCATGCAATGTGATTTGTTTTCCTTGAAAATAAATTTTAATTGAATACGTAGAATAATCTATGTTAGGATTATATTGATGACGCCAAGGCATTCCTAAGATAATGTCACTAGACTGCAAAGGTATAACTAGGAAATTTCTTCGTTCAGTATATTCACCAATTTTAATTTCCAAATTATGCACCTCTTGTGTTCCATTATATCTCGTGCTTAGGAATGCAGCTTTAATGCGATAATGTGTAGAAACAGTTTGTAAATTTAATTCTTTCACTAACTTTGCAGAAATAAAATCATATGTGCTCCCATCATCATGTAAAATAGTCTTTTCTTTGCCATGCACAAAACATTTCATTGTTAATAAAGAATGGGGAGTTGGCATACCTGGCAAAGTATCCAAAGTAGTACCCATGTCGTCATCATCTTCCGTAAAGTCAGGCATTTCCTCACATTCTTCTTCTTCCATTGCGCCAAGATAATTGATATGGACAGCTGGCTTTTTCGATTGACAATTGGCTACTAGATGTCTAGGTTGATGGCATTTGTAACAAACTATGGGTTTGGCTTTAGATACATTGTTAGTAATGGCAGGAAGTCTAGGAATGTTGGGATTTAACTATGAGGATGGCTTAGGGTTTGGATTGGTATTTGATGGCAAGGTAGGTGGTCGTGTCCAAGACTTACGGAATGAAGATGGAAGAAAACGACTTTGATTGAATCTTTGAAAATTTGAATTGAATTGTTTGGAACCATAGTTACCATTAGTTGGAAATTGTTGTGGTCGCTTATCTCTTCCGCGAATCTTGTCTTCAGTGTCATGAGCCAAGGAAATTGCATCTTCAAGGGTTGTTGGCTTGAACACATTGACTTCAGCATAGAAATGTCCAAGTAGGCCAGACATAAACTTGTGCTTGGGAGTCGCTTCAGGTACATCTTCGAGCATGTGTAATTGTAGTAGTGCATTCAAAAAATGTTCAGTATATTGGGAAATAGGTTCGCGATCTCTTTGCTGAAGAAGATCCCATTGCTTAATGGCTTTTTCATGGAATTGAGGAGGAAGAAAATTCTGCAAAAACTTCTTTTGGAAAGTCTCCCATGTAGTAGGGCAATCAATGCTCTTGCGGACCACAGTCCACCATAAGGATGCTCGATCGACTAAATGATTAGTGACACATTTAATTTTGTCTTTCTCAGCATATATTTCTTCATGGAAGTAATCATCAAATTGACTGATAAATGCAAGTATAGTCTTTCCATCTCGTGATCCATTGAAAGTACGAAATTTGAAGTTTCTTTTACTTATCTTTGTTTCTTTCTGGATGGATTGGGCTTCAAGTGTCACATCGATGGTACATTGTATAAGATCTTTGGGTTGCGATCTTTCTTGGTCGGTGGTAGATCGTTGCAAATTGGCCAATTGAGCTTGCAAAGCTTGTCGTGCTCTTCGTTCTTCTTCGAGCTGCATCATAATCAAATCCAACTTTTTTTCCATCGTTGGTTCGGGTAAATCACCTCTAGCCATAAAATCGTCCATGTTTTGTTTAGTCATCCTGCAAAATCCAAAAGATCTCACACTCTCGAAATCTTATTAGCAGGATGAGCGTAGCTCAAAGGCGGGTATACAAGGCTTGTATATTTTTGTTTGGCTTTTATGGTCTTTCTCCTTTGCGATTGCGGTATTCGTTGTCACAACCATCTTCGTAGAAACGGCGTATAATCTTCGTATGACCTGCGTATGACCTTCTGCGTTTGCTGAAACTGGTTCAGCAAGTCTGCAAGTGTGAACAGAGTCTACCAGAGAGCAATAAACGGATTTTGTGCTTCTGTGTGTGAATTGCCTTTATGGGAGTTGTTGAATAAGTCTTTTATGGACCTCTGTGAATTAGGTGACTTGCAGGAATAAGGAGGCTTAGTGGACTTGGGGGACTTAAGAGCTTAAGGCTCTTATTAATGAAGCGTGAATTTCGTGTATTTGAGAATGTTGTCAACGGAATCGACGCCGTCCAGAACATATTATTGCCGCCGATTGATGAATTTCGTGGAGTAAGATTTTTAAAGCTTAGTATTAAGGCTTCATAATATTTAAGTTAAAGCTTTTGAAGCTTTTGAGTTATGGAAGCTTATTGTTTGTCTGTTTCAAAACGACTTGAAGATGGAGATCTCCATGCGGTCCTCCGCCTCCACAGGCTGGTCCTTCGCGATCAGAGAGTGCAGATGGGGGTTCTTGACTGCCAGGAACACACCGGTATCGACCGTTTGTGATGAAACTGACTGTAGAGCTCGATCGTTCCAGGAGCTCCGCCTTCACGCAAGATGGTAAGTGATTGGAAGCTCTCGATCTCAGCTTCGCTCTGATACCACTGGTGCGCAGATCGGATGCCATAAGCGCGCGTAGTGAGCGTCAGAAGGTCCCCAAGAACAAAAGAACTCTACTTTTTGCACACAAATCAATGTAGGAAGCTTGCACGACATGAACAAGAGACCAATTGGGTGCAATCTCCCCCCATGACTTATGTGAGCGCTCCACAAAGCATGCATTTTATACATTATTCATCTTCAAGCTCAAATAATAGCCCAAATTACAAAATAGCACGCTTTAGCTTTTGAGTTTGCTTTTGTGCCAAATAGAATTAAAGCTAATGGGCGCCCAAGAAGTCAGGCGTACCCAAATACAATGTCCAATACAAATATCTAAGTCATGCGCCCATGTGCATACAAAAATAATAAATAAATATCAAGCGCTTTGATAAATAAGCGCGACAAAATATAAGCGCCATGCCTAAGATACGTGCCCATCAAAATATTGACGATAACCTGAATACATGCTATCCTCCAATGCTTCCCACTGCCACTGCTGCTAGCTCTATACATCAACTGAAGCATTCACAATTGTTAGAAAAATAATACAATTAAACCGACAAAAGTGAATACGTAGCAGTCTTCAGCTACATAAATAAATTGGTTAAAAATCAATCCTAACCTTAATTTATCACGAGTGTGCACTCTAAACTCATAAACGTTTATTAATTTAAATATGTATTTTGCAGAATCACCCGCTATGGAATCACCCATATACACATCAAATTAACAAAACGTTCGAAAAGGATAGGCGTCCCCATCGACTTCTTGCACAAAGAGTCCACTTTGTGTATGAGCCCCGGTAATAAAAGTTTACGGAATCCACCGTAAAACCTCACGGAATCCACCGTGGCACGGAATCCACCGTGAAATATGCCTCCTGGCATCAAACCCTTCATCCTCCAATCCTAGAAAGGATTCATATCATTTTCGGGGTGAGGGGGTAAGGTGGAAAAGAAGACATGTCTTAAAATCTCAATCGAATTTTAAGAGCTAAAAAGATAGATGAAGGTCAACTTATGATTAAGGAAAAATTCATGAATGTTGGTTGGAATGTGTGGACTGCTTGAAGCAAAAGTTTTCATTCTCTAGGCTTAAGCATTTCACCTTCTCGTAGCTTGCATTCATTATCTACTTATCTTGTTGCAAAGAGTTGTCTCAAGAAAACTAATGATGAGCTGTAATGTCATGACATGAATTTGACATGGCGGGTCGACAAAGACAACAAGCCTCTATTCATAAAAAAAGAGCAGGCCAAGTATGACCTAATGGTTGAAATAAAGGCCTTCAACTAGTTTGAGTTCAAGAACATCATGAACTTGAAAGACATGGTCATGGAAGAATAGGCTGTGAAGCAGATCATTGACTAATGCAACTTGAGCAAGTACATAGAGAAGGTCAAACAAGCTATAGATTACAACACGTGCGGAAACATTCCTATGAACCTTTGATGCTGACATGAACCATGGCATTGTAACGGTGAGACAAGGAGAAGAAACTCGCAGGGTCGAAGTCGGTGAACCGAGCCCAAACTAGTGGAAAGAGCATTGGGCTTGGTCAACAAAATCAAGAGATGGCCTAAAAGGGACATCTACAGCATGGTGGGAATGGAAAAGGCCCTAGTCCTCACCAATGATGGAGTTAGCCTAGTCGACATCCTAGACTCTGAGGTTAGGCTGCAGGCAATGATAGTCCATGCTCTATTCTCCAACCAATGGTACAACGCCCTTAATGAGCCAGATTGGAGTGCCATTGCTAGAGAGCCTCGTGGTGAGATCCTTGGATGAAGTGAATTGGAATGGCTATGTGCAGAAGACCATTGAAGCTTCAGAAAAGGCACTAGCCACAGATGCAAGACCAACAGGCAGGGATTCCTCGACCTCCACAATAAGGAAAGCATGGAAGAAACCATTAGGCAAGGCCTCCAGCATAGGATTTGGAGGTGTGCTCTTACTACTATCATTTAATAGGCCATTGGAGACTTTGAAAAGCCTGAATTAGTGGAAGAGACTCTAGAGCACTCCGCTGCCCATGAATCATTAGCACATTCACGACTCCGGGTGTAGGCCCCAGTCTCCTTTTCCACAAGAAACCTAGGATATGAGGAAGCAGTAAGGGTGCAAAGAGAAGAAGCTGAGCAAGCTGCAATGAAGAGGAAGCAGCTAGAAGATTCAAAGAAGCAAGAGGTAGAGAACAAGCAGCTAAAAAAGATTGAAGAAGAATCACGAAAAGCGGAGGAGAAAAGAAAGAGGAAGTAGCTAGAGGAGGAGGAGAGGTTGAAAAAAGAAGATGACGAGCAACTGGCCTTGGTCATGAGGCTGTTGATTGAGGAGGCCTCCTGCCCTTAAGAGCCAATAGAGAGGACCCCAAGAGAGGAACCATGATCAAGCATTGTTGCGGAAGAGAAGGCTCAAGAACCCATCGTGTTGGGCAAGGGAAAGACCTTGCTGCACCCACCATCTCTAGCCTTGTGACTGTCGCACCTACCAACACTCAAGAGACCTCAAGAGTCCAAGTGGACCAAAGCAATGTGTCAAAGTAGTTAGGCCTAGTGCCTAGTGGTGGAGATCCTGTGTTAGGGACAAAGAGGCTGGCTGCAGTGGATGTTGAGTCAAGGAAAGACCCCAAGAAACCCAAGGTGGACACATCAATGATGTCCATGCCGCTAGCCTTACCACCAATAACTCAATATGATGAATATGTATAAGAGCTCCAAGGACAGATGGAGAAGATGAAAGAGGAAAGAAAGGCCACCATAGTAGAGCTAAAGATCGAAAAAGAGGCATTCAGTGCCTATCAACTCAAAAAGACTAAACATGCAACTATATATCAGAGGCAATTGAACAACTTGAAGAAATAATTATAAGAAAAGAAGGAGGTGCATCTGAGAAAAAAAGAAGAAGGCACACAAGAACTTCGATGAGGGCAGGTTGAGAAGCTCCCATTGTGGAGAAGGGAGAGGATGAAACCAGCTTGGGAACATATTTCTCTAGCCTCATGTAGGGACAAAAGGACATGAAAGAGGTCCTTGAGCAACTAAAAACAACAACGGATGAGCTCATAGAGGAGCTTACAAAAGTAAAGACTCAAGCCCATGCAAAATATTGCAAAGAGAAATGCCAAAAATAACTACTACTCAAGGAGTTATAGGAGGATAAGGCCGGTACAAATAACGAGTCAACCAAAAAATTGAGAGATGTAAAGAACTATCTGCTTGATATTCTCCAAGAGTAGGAAAGACTACAAAAAGAGTAGGTCCACCATAAACAAGACAAAGAAAAAATGCTTAACACCTAGAAAGAACAAGTAATGGCAATGCTATCAAGAGAGCTAGGCGACAATCAAGGAAGGATGATGGAGGAGAAGGCCAAAGCCTAGGAAGAGAAAAATATTGGAAGGGTTAGAGACCTCGCAAAATGCATCACGTTGCTAGTAAAAAGTGGAAGGATCATGGTAGAGGCAAGGGTCGAGGCAGTGGGGAAGCAGGGCTAGAAGTCCAACAATAGGCCTTTCTAAACACGGTGCTTCATGTGACTCGGGCTGGAGATGAGGACAACATAGAAGGCCTAAAGAAGAAGCTAGAAATCACATGAAAAGCCATACATTACGAGCTCTAAGAATACACCCCCAAAACTAGCTCAAGCCCAAGCCTAGAGCAACAAAGGCAGCATATTCTACTGCATGCAAGGCTCTTTAGAGAAGACTTAGAGTAGCTAGGAGTTGGAGGCCAAGAACAGTAGGAGTAGCTGACCACGACCAGCCAAGCAGAACCATCAACTAAGGAAGACCCAGATTTGGGGCCGTTGGACGGCCCTAAAAATTAGCTTGCTAACCCTCACCTCTATCAATAGAAGCAGAAGGCCAAGAAGAAGATCCAACCACCATTGCACAAAGAATCATCAAGGCCAAAAGAAAATGTAGAGAGCTAGCTAACTTCATGAGGAGGAAATTTAATGCCAAGCCATAAGATATGCCTGAGGTCTAGATGCCGCAAATCGAGAAACAATTGCCAATAAATTCGGCACTAGAATTAAACCACTGGGAGTAGTGGGAGAAGGGGGGCACTGTTTGAATTTAACTTCTTCTACCATGCTACCCTTAATCGAGTGCTACCCCCTCCAGTGGTTGAAAGAGCCATCCAGGTTGCGAGAGGCTAAGAAAGTGGTGGCTAGATGAGAAGGCAAGAAAACCCACACTATGGAGAAGAGAGCCTGCTCAGTAGTACTGGGAGAATAAGGCCATGGAAGAGCCTAGAAAGGTCAAAGGATATGAAGCCCAACCTAAATGGTACCAAAGAATCTAGGACCAAAATTTTGAGGCATGGATGGCTTTTTGTAACATGCTACCATATGAAAGGGATGTCCCCACCTACATAGCTTACCTGAGGTGCCATGGTGTGGATTTTGACCAAGGGAAGCATGGTAGGTATGAATTTCCTTTGATCTATAATGTCAATACCTCTAGCCTTGAAGAGTGCCTTGTTTTGGGAGCTCAAGACCTCTGGCCTTCCATCACCCACTTCCTAGATGAGTTCACAACATGCCCTGACCCTGCCTTTCTTACCACTTGTAATTACCTCCTCCTCTTATGACTCCTATTAAAATAGAAACCAACACCATAAGAAGAGCACCTATCACTGCTCTATTCTGATATCAATGTAGGGATAGATAGCTATGCAATGACCTGCCTAATGTTAAGGGTTACTCTCTTGCTAGCATTTTGCACGAGTCTCTTAGAAGATATGAGTGATAGTAGGTTCTCAAAATGTAACCATCCTTTCCTCTCTACTACCCCACTCAATGTAAGGATTAATCAAAAGGGCTACATGCTAAGCCCTACATTCCTTAGCAAATCCCTTAGGTCCCAGTGTGAAGCTCCTAAAGAGCATGGGGATGACATCTAGCTTGTCTCCTCCTTGTTGTACCAAAAGAAAAAGAAAAGAACAAAAAAGGAAATAGAAAACAAAAAAAAGGGGGAGAAGAAGAAGAAAAAGAAAAGAAAAGAAAAAGAAAAGAAAAAATGAAGAAAAAGGGAAAGAATGGATGAAGTCCACTATAACATCAGAGTGGCACAATCATTGCACCTGGGGATTCTCAAGTTAGGTGCATTCGGTGGCCTCGGTCTCAGCAGCTTGCTCCGTGCCTAACCCCCTAGCCCTTTTGTTCCCCCACTCCACACTTAGAGTGCTCATCAAGGGCATGACACACCTAGGGAGGTCACACTCACCTATCATTAGGCCTATCTCCCTAAGCTACACCCATCGCACCTCCCGCTTTACACGAACTAGGTCCTCAAGTGTGGGATAACACCCTAGGCTTGTGACCCAAACCCCAGTTCCACTGGCATAGACACAATGCACTACGCCGCAAGGTAAACACACCCCCTAAGCAATGTACCTTCTCTTCCTTTTCAGGGGAATTCAACCAACCCTGATGACCCATCATTGACCTCCATGACAGCCCTTCAACCACCCAAACCCTCATCAACAAAGCCCACAAGTGCAATGAGACATTGGTACTCGACTAGGAGGGGGATAATGTTAACCCCAGTTAAGAAAGGCAAAAAAAAAAAAAGGAAGTAAAAGTAAATTTTAAAATACAGGGCAAAGCGGAAAAAGGTGGCCCAATAGTAGAAATAAGAGAGAAAAAGGCCAAAAGCGCAAAGACACCTTAAAAACCCAAGGCGAGTGTAAAAATAGAAGATGCACATTTTAAAATGCAAAGGTGTCCCTAAATCTTTGTAAAAGAGTGCTAGGCTCCCTCTCGTGCAATTTCTAAGGAGTAGATGGGCATGGGTGAAGCCATAATGTAAATATAAGGGAATAGGAAAATAGAAACTAGGCTAAAATGGCCAGTCATGTAAAAAAAGGGGTGGGTGCCCAAAAGGGATTAGGGCATGTATAAAAGCCAAAAAGTGAATAGAGAAGCTCATTTTTGTGTGTGACAAAACTGGTTCTCTTCTTCTCTTCTTCTTCTTGTTCTTGCTTGCTTGAGCTTGTGCTCGAGAGAGGGAGTGTGAGGGAGTGAGAAAGTGAGTATGTGAGGGTAAATGACCGTGGTGGAGAAGCTCTCCATCTTCTTCTCTCTTCTTCTTGTTCTCTTCTCTTCTCTTGTCTTGCGCATATGGCAATGGAGCATGGAGCATGGAGCTTGGAGCTTGAGGATTGAGCTTGCTTGAAGCTTGCACTTGGATCGTGGAGCTATCGGAGTTCTTGAGGGAGGAGGCAACTCAATTAGCTATGTGAGAGGTAGTCATTGCACTTGGCTTGAAACACTTGAACAATAAGTAGTCTATGGGTCTTGGTAGTTGAGCATGGGCTCCCACACAAGACCTGCATATCCTTATGAGCATGAAAGAGAGGTAAACAAACCCATAAGAGAACCATGTGTTTTCCCAATGCAAATAGTTCAAAATAGTAGATTATATGCTTCTATTATGGTTGATTCGAAAGAAAATTTATTGGGAGCCAATGGAGCACATGGCATGGGGACTGGTGGTTCTTCTCTTATGGTAGCAAAGAACCATGTTTCAAGGAATCCATTTAAAGAAGGATGGCCTTGTCATTTAAAAAAGAAGAAGAAGAAGGAGGAGGAGATGTTTGGGCTCCTCACCTCCATTATTTGGTTCTTACCCTGTACAACAAGTCCCCTTGATAGAGAGTGTGAATGATAAGCAAGGGAGTGTGTTTATGCTTTAACCTAAGTATATTTGGAGGCCTAAAGGTTTAGCTAGAGAAGGCAATGTTATATCTAGTGACTCGAAGGATGATTTAAGTATATATGGGTTAGAAAAGCCATTGGATACACCAAGTATAGCTTGGCTTCAAGCTCGTTGTGATAAAAGTGTCCAAGGGGAGGACATTGTGTCATTGTTTAGGGAGGCATTAGTCCCACCTTGTGTAGAAATGTGCAAAGATTTTGTAAAAAGAATTTCAAAGCATTTTTTCTAGATCCATATGACACTTTTAGTGAAAATTGATGATTTGAAGCTTCAAAGTGGCCATTCGTGCAAAGTGGTTAAGGCACATGATGTAGGTTGTTTCAAAGCTAGAGGCAAAGCATAGCGCCAAGTTGAGTCTACAAAGAGCAAAGAAGCATCCAGCCATGAATTGCTCATCATTTCTACACAATGAGGCAAAACTTCATGCTTCAAGGCCTTAAGTTATGTGGGAACACAGAGTAGGCAACCAAGGAGGCCAAAAAAGGCCCCAAAAATCAAGTGGGCATGCCCAATGAAGGGGGACTTGGGCTAAGCTTCAAAGGGGTGCACTTTTTAATGTACCTAGTCATTTTGAAGAGGAAAATAAGGAGAAAAAAGGTGCACAAAAGCAAAAATTAAAAATTTGGCACTTGATTTGATGATCTCCTCCTTCTTGATCTTCACCATCTGGCACTTTTGATCACATATTGGGAGCCTACTCTCTATCCTCTACACGATGATACCACTTTTTCATGATTAATCAAAGAAATAAGAATGCTAGTTTTTGAGTCTTTCTCTCTCCTCTGCATCATTGTCTTTCTCTCTCCTCCCTTCCTATGTACATAATTGCAATTCCTATGAGAGAAAGGGAGTCACGTGTGCAAGAGAGGGAGATATGGACGAAGCATGGTGAAGGCTAATCCTAGAGCATCATTGGAGCACATGGAGAGGATTTGAAGTGTGTTAGTGGCTTTGGACAGCGTCAATGGCCTTGGCCTTTACATGAGGCAATAATGGGTCATGATAATGGAAGTAGTCTAAGTGTAAGTGGTTTACTTGTCATAGAAAATGAAATCCAAATAAAAAATACTTTAATGGTGTATAAAGGAAGGCTTGAACTTAAATTTTAGTACGTCACATTGTTGTTCACTCTTTTGTTGATTTATTATGAAATAAATAGCTAGAGACTAAAAAATAGAAAAGAATAAGAAAAAATGGTAGAAATTTACCAATAATTAGTAGCATGCTAAGAATATTTGAGAAACTAGAAATCTGCAAAATATAAAAAGGACAATGTTATTATATGCAAAACAAGCATTTTAGTAGCAATAGGTGGTGGCCTTGGTGCCGTTTATGTAAACCCAATGAACCAATGTGTCACATAACCGAAATATCTTGCTAAAATATTCTGAAATTTGATGCATTTTATTAGTAGGATGATCATGTGTTATTTGTTTACTCAAGGGTAGTATGAGTTGGAATACTAAGTGCCTACGAGTTTGTGTAGCAATGCCACATATTGTTAGAGCGTATTCATAAGAAAATATTGAAAGATTGTTTGCTTAATTCACAGATTATTTTTTACATTAATAATGCTTATGCACCTTTCATTCACTTTATTTATGCAAGCATTATTTTACATACGTCGATGAATTACAATTGACTTCATGTTGACCGAGTGTGTGAGGAAACTTAAGTTTTCTAGATGGGAGGGTTCAAGGGGATTTAAGTGAGGTTGAGTTGAGAAAGTATTATGATGTGTGTGAAAAGACAAGGACCAATGGTCCAATCCCTCATTGGGTCAATACGCTCGTGATTAGAGGCCACGGCAAATAGCCAAGGAAGAGCTTGTGTTACATTTATGTGGTGTTTTTTTAGACACCTTATGCTGGGCTCTCTTGTTTGGAGTTGAGGGTAGGTAGCTAGATAATGGACTAAAAACACAATATGTTAGTGTTTAGAGAGAGTTCTTCTAGCTATACCCAGTCACTTGTGGTCCCGATGCTGTGGGATTGGTTGTGTGACGTCCAACAATGAGCTTAGAGTGTGAGAGAGCCTCTATCTGGCCCATTTTAGGTCCCAGCATCCCCTTCCATAGCATGGACATAAAAATTCCACCAATTAAGCAATCTAGGCTTCACAAGAAATTTAAGAAAGGGAAATTTGTGCATCTTTCAATGACTATACCTTGTAGTGCCTTGATTATTAGAAAAACACTTGCATAAACAAGATTGTACTCCATGTGTTAGAATGAGTATGGTTATTACAAAGTAATGCCATCGATGACCTTCACATCGAGTTCTCCTTCCTTATCATCATTGTGGATTGATATCATACTTTTCCAATACATGGTCACTACAATCATGTAAAGTGCAAGGGCAAATTTGTAGGAGATGGGCATCCATATTGACCTTAGACGATAGTACAAAATGATCATGAGCGACTAGTTAGATGCAATTTTTAGCAGCATTTTGGTATAGGTCCTCACCAAGGCAAAAACATTATAGGTTGTGGTGCCATCATCATGTTCATCAAGTACTTATAGTCAACATTTAATTTACTATATGATAGCACGTCTCCCTTCCTTACATGGATAAATTTTTTTGATAGTTTTGTAGCTGCATGATAGCAATCTCACAAAAAACAGGCTAATGCAAGAGATCAAACAGAGTGGGTACACATGTATACAATCAACACAGAGAGGTTTTTGTAATTGTTATCATTTGAATTTTGTAAAATTAGCTCGAGAACATTGTTATATGAAAAGGTGATAACATTCTAGAAAAGTACACATTTTGCATGGTCATAGGTATTTGTGCCACTTATCAATTGTAATATTTAGCATCTCTTTCATGCAACCACTTGATCATTGAGATGAATGACATGTGCACATGATGCTACCCCGAGAATCATTTACAGTAGTAGTTTCTACAAGGTAAAGCCATATGAGTTGAAATAATATTGAATATATGCACCCAAACTAAATGGTATTTCTCATAGAACAAACAAGGACCATAATACGGTCATTGTTCACAGGACGAATAGGTGATAGCATTCCAATAATCACCTCTTTTATTTGGCATTTTCTTTCTTGCAAAAACCTAATAATTGAGATGAATGTTTAGTGTAGGTGATCGGTGACAATGAAGCATTCACTATAGTTTTTGGAGCAGGGCAGATGAAAAAATGTCAAAGTAGTGAACATCTACACCCAATCTTTATGCCATTTCTCATTGAAGAGTTGGGGAGCATTGTAGAGCATGAGTATAGAACTATGAAAGGTGATAGGCTCCCCATAGGTCTTGTGCTATTCAAATGTAGCAGACAGTCATTTTAGTAGACTTGCTTTGGTACAAAGAAGTCAAAATGGCAAACTATGATTTTGTTTTATTTTAAAGGAGGTGCTGAAAAAAAGCTCCCATATGACATGCATCCTATTTGAAAAACCATTTTGTAATGGGAAGCCCCTAGAAAACAATATTTGGTTGACCACTCTAATGGGAATAGCTCCATTGTATATTACATTAGAACTTTGAAAAGAGTTAGCAAAAAAACCAATCGCATTACAAAAAAAAAACCAGCATCTCTATAGCTCCTTGGCAATATATTGTGCACGAGGTATGACAACGAAAAGATGCCATGAAAATCCTATGTAGATTTCAATATTTGGTTAATATGTTAGAGCGTACAAATGAAGGGAAATTTCTTCATAAGCTCCAATAACCAAGTAACCAAAGCATGACGATCAATTTATTGGCAAAAAATGATTTTGTCTTGTGAAATGAGGCACAATGATTGTTCACATGTGCATCTGAGCTACAATGCATGCATCCAATAATAGTTACTCATTTTTATCATTGTACCTCATCTCATAAGGAGCTTGTAAGAAACCTATAAAAACATGGTTCGAATTTTGCAACACCTTACATAAATCTAACAACTTGAAGCACATCCTAAACAACACTTTCATAGACAACTTGGGGCTTTTCTGATAAGAACCTTGCTTTAATTGGCCTATAGATGCTCATAGATAGTTGCCCTGACTATATTCCATAGCTTAAGATTCTCTTCATCTAAAATAACTCTATCTCCAAAAATTGTAGCCCTCATCTTGACCACTACACTAAGACCACAATGTTGAAACCAATCCTTGGCTTTAACCCACAAAGCTCTAGCATCTCTACATAGCCAAAAAAGGTGTGTGAGGGTCTCCTTCTTACCTTGACACATAGGGTAGAAATTAGAAAGCTTCCTAAACCAAGCTACTTTGTCCTTGGTTGGGAGTTACTTTGACATTATCTTCCAAGGCAATGAGTTTAGTTGTTCAATAATGGTAGCCCTCCAAGTATTCAATACCCGAATCTCCACTTGTGCACTGAAGTGAGAGGAATCAATCCTTTCACGTCTCTTTTTGTTCAAGAAACATGAGTTTCAATTCCTTGCCAAGATCCATGGTTCTCTTCATCTCACATGTTAGCTCACCTTTATGATTGACAAAGCACTTCCAAGTGTTGTCTAATTCCACTATATTCAATGGTGACCATTCATTCCTCTTCTTACTCAACCAAACCTTTTGCATGTGCTTCACTTGAACTTGGTCCCAATCTCCTCTAACTCCAATAGTTGCTTCTTTTCCTTGCCCATACATCTATCCATCTTACCAAGCCTTTGTTGAAGAGGGTTTTGGATAGTCTTGGTCCTCGAGTTATCAAGATTATTTGATCTTTAAAGCTCTTGGGAATAAAAATATAAATTGGAGCAAAGCTACATTGCCTTTACAACTAGATTCATGCCTCTATTCCAAACATCCCTCCATTGCTCATATAAATCATGCATCATAGGAAGCGTGGGGAGCTTTAGTTTCAACTTGCTACCATTTTATCTTCTGATGATGAGAGGTTTGCCAAAAGCCTCTTGGGAGTCTAGCCATGTTGAAGCAATGTGTGATAATGATAGCCCATGATTGAGATGATTGTAGCTGTTGGCCAAGCTTGAACACCAACCTCCTATCTCTTGGCATTACTAGTTCCAATTGTTGACCTCCATCCCTTTTGGGTAGTGGGGATGACTTTCTAAGATATAAAAGGCCATTTGGACCTTCGTCCAAATCTCCAAAGAAAATTTCTCAAGGCCTTCTCAACCTTAGACTTTTGGTAAAGGATACAACATGTACAAAATAAGTAGTCATATCTCTTTATTCTTCCTTTAATCTTCTTGAAGATCCATTTAAGCTTTTGATGAGGTGACATCCCAAGGCTTAGTGGACATCCTAGGTAGCAAAATGCCATCCCATCTTTACTACTCTAAATCCCAATTGGAAGATCCATGGTGGAGGGTCATTAGCAACCAAGATGAAGAATTCCTTCTTAACTTGCTAATCCTAACAGAAAGGCTAAGCAAGCATAAATGTCAAAGTCGACCTTTCCCTTCTTAGCTACCAACATATCAGAGTTACCATATGCAAATAGCTGTGCACATATGTAACTCCCATAATGTATAGGGATTCCATGAAGGAAACCTTTTGTATGTTGAAGTCAAATTTATTTACATGGAAGAAGATTGCTGTTAATACCTATGATTGCAGTGGCATTAGAGAATAGTACACTTATTATTTTACAAAATTGAAGTCCAAACCCAACTTGATCAAGGAAAAAACATCTAATCCTATCATAGATGTTATCAAGTTTAATATTTATCAATATAAAATTTCATTTTCTTTCCAAGCATTAGGTTAAGAACTGCATCATGGATCTTTCTTCCATGAAGGAAAGCATATGCATTTTGAGTTTGTTATCTTAGGCAACGAGACTTTGACTCTTTATACCCATTTCTTAGTAGTTACTTTGTAACAAACATTTATGATAGTGATAGTGAGGGGTTGCCACTGCCCAAGTTTGCTCCCACAAAAGTGATTTTAGAAGTAGCTTAATTATGCATGCATTAGAACAATAGGGAATCTCTCCCCTTTTCATGCATGCATTGGTGAATTCATAGACATCCCTTTCATAGTTCCCACAAAGCATTGTAAACTTAACAAGTATCCCATCCATCCTAAGAGACACCCTTTTTCATTCTTTTGATCACATAGCCCATCACTTCGTTCCATGCACACATTGATGAATTCATAGACATCCTTGCCACATACTTTCCACAAACCATCATAGATTTCAACAAGGATCCCATCTAGCCTTGGAGACTTCCCCTTAATCATTATTTTGATTATGTAGCTTGAAAGTGGTATGGAGAGAAGTGTAGAGGTATCCAAAGGTATAAGCTTTTCAACAAGTGACAAGAATTCTTGCTATTTTCCATTTGATTGTATTTTGATACTTTTAACTTTGTTTTGTTCCTGAACTGCAATGAAATCCTCGATATCCTATAAGTGCCAAATAAGAGCATTGTCATTATGATGAATAGACAAAGAAATAAGCAAATGTCTTCTACATCGAGCAACACCATGCAAAGCCTTCCTTCTGAGAAGAGCCTTATCTTTGCCATAATTTTTTGTTCAACTAGTAATTGTTGTAACATAGTTCTTCAATCTCACGACTGGAACTAAATGTCTAGCAGTAAACTCTTTCTAGCATGCTTTTAGCTAATCCAAGAAGTGCTTGAAAGAGTCTAGCACTATACTCTTTCTAGCATGCTTTTAGCTAATTCAAGAAGTGCTTGTCATTTAAAGGGGAAGCATTGAATAAAAATGGTAGCGATCCATTATTAGACTAAGTTGGTGTACTCATTCTAAAGGTAACTTTAGTGGAACAATCATCCAACTCAATGAAGTAAATAAGAATAGTGAATTTGGGGCTAGGGGCCAACCACCGTCCTCCTTGAGTGACCTCATGTTAGATGTGCTGTGTGAAGGCCTGGTCCCCATCAATTAATGAGATGAGTAGGAAATCTATTGACTCATGATTTATATATTTCTCATCACAACTTTTTCATTTTAAGAGCAACATAGTGTTTCAATTGTGTAATCAATCACCTCCACACATGTTCATGTTCTAATGATCAATGTGGTATAATCTTGGGGATTTCTCTATTCTTTGTTTATTGCATGTGTTCCCTATTTAGAGATGTAGTAGGTCTATAGATTGAAATGAGGACCAGATCTATTTCGATGATTATGAGAAACATCGCCACAACTGCTTCACCTTTACCCTTCCATCTCAATCTAGGTTAGAGAGTTTCTTTTATTAGTAATAGATATCTACCTCTTCCTTTGCATGTGGTAGTTGGGAAGCAATAGTAGTTGGCAAAGCCATCACTTTGAATATCTTCCTCAACTAGTTTAACGTCTTGTAAAGCAAGAGCATTTGGCTTCCTTTGTCCCAATAGCCTAACGCACGTAGCTTTTCTTGCCTAGGAATAGAGCTCTTATTCATTCCATGAAATGACAAAACGTTTAGCACAACTAAAGGTAGCCTTTACATGTGTGCCAGGACACTATTGGAATAAGCTTGATAAGGGAAGTCACACAAGTGGAAGAGGGAGAGGAGCTAAAAGAGCATATGGAGAAGTCATAAACAAATTAGCTACAAATTTAGTGATAGCTCTACATAAAGTCAATCTAAATATAGGTGGAAGTTTGCAAACATGCCATCTCTTTACAATAGGAGCTCTACCAAAAAGCCATAGTAACCACTTCTACAAGTAGAATAAATAATCTAGGGGAGTTGAAGGTTTAGTTGAGCTTTGCCACCATTGCAATTGAAAAGATAGATCATGATAGAGAGCTCAAGATCTTGAATTTTGGTTCTATGAGGGAAAGACTTGTTGCTCATATATGCACTATGGCTATAGTGATTAGGGATGAAAGACATAAGACTTTGGCAATTATAGTCCTCTTGACCAAGTAGTTTGCAACTAACATCTATAGTGAAAACATCTTTTCCTAGAATATATGAATCATTTAAATTTTGATACACCCAAGGATAGATTTGAGCAAGAGTCTCATGGTTTACAGTAGGAAATTGAAGTGGCACCTGATGCTCAAGAGTGCTACCATCCACTTGAACTCCAAGAGGTAGAAGAACAAGGTCTCAGTCCAGAGGAGACATTATAGTAAAACTATGAGAAGAAAATGGCTCAATTGATTACTAAATTTGACTTCAAATTCTATCAAGAGGCTGGACCTTGAAAAGCTTTGCCTCTTAACACAATACAAACACTCATTAAGCTACACTAGGTCAGCATCTACCTTGATAACCTATGATCAACTCTTAGCTAGCATATGGTCAACGTCTACCTCGACAACCTATGATCAACTCTTCGCTGGCATATGATTAGCATCATAATTTGTATAGTCCGAATCAATTTTTGATTGGTATGATTCATTATCTTCAACAATGTTGGAATCCTCATTAATTAAGCTCGTGAATTTATCAAGTCTATGATAACACTTTCTTCATTTTGAGTGAAACTTCCTACCTCCACAACTTCTTCAACAATGTCAGTAACAAGTCTTCAAGATGCAGATGATTCCACCTTATATCACCATTATAGTGGAATTTTGCACAATTAAGGCTTGTTCATGGGAAGTGAGGCCATGGTGAACATGTTCTCCTAGGCAATCGTCTATTACTACACCTGTTCTTACTTGTGCACCATCTTTTTCATAGGTGCCTTCCTATCCCCCACCCTCTCCTCTTGTGGTTCCCTTGCCCCAATCCCTTTCAGAGAGGGACGATCTTAGTGATATGTTTCTTTTGCAATAAAAAGGGACATATTGTAAGCAATTATTGGAAAAAATATCCCAACAAGATGAAATGCAACAAATGTAAACAAACAAGACATATCACCAGTAAATGTCCTAACTCTCTTGAAGTACCAAAAGAATTGGAGGCCAACTATGTCTCCAAAGCACCTAATGACTTACTTTTCTAGAATTAGTTGTATTATCTTTCCATAATATCCTTGTAGCCTTCTTTTGAAAAGGCATCTTACTAATTCACTAAGGGGAGAAAATCATTTACATGCTATTTAATCCAATGCCACCTTGGCATTGGGGGGGGTGTTAGAAGTATAGCATGAAAACCCTATGTAAGCAAGGGTGCATGAGGGAAGGTGAGGTGTGAATGGATTGAAGAGTGGAAAAAACCCCAACCATAGCCCACAATTAGGCTATATAAATAGCCTAAAGGTCACTCTCAGGTGATGAGAGAGTGTATCTTAGTTGTACTTGAGCAACTTACTAAGCAAGATATTTTTCTTATACTTGAGCTCTCTTCTTCCTCTTGTGCACACATTTTTATGCTCTCACTCTGATATTTCGACAAAAGACATCTATGGTTTAATTTCCCTATATTTACTTCATACATCATGACCGCACACATGTACACCGCAACTGCCAGGCATCCATCACCATCACTTTATCCTTAATTCTCTAAGTATGACTACATTGAATAAAGAAAGGTCAATCACACATTGTGAATGTTGGAATTCCCACATATGCTCTCTCTCTCTCTCTCTCTCTCTCTCTCTCTCTCTCTCTCTCTCTCTCTCTCTCTCTCCATCCGCCATAGCTCTTGCTTATGCTTGTGTGCTTCCACTTGGGCTCTACCTTTCAAAGATAAATCCTAAAATAATCCTTGAAAAGATAAATTCCAGCACTTGTAGTACTTAAACCTTCCTTGACCTTCTTTGGATTTACCTTCACAATTTATCATTAACATTATCCCCCCTCCTTGGATAAGTGCATATCCCATGGTATCACATCAAAGATAGCAAGTTGTAGCTTGCACCATCGAATATGCAAAAAGCAAAGTACAATTGATGAAAGTATTGATGGAGGAGTAATAGAATTCTTGATGATAGAGTTGTTGTCAGTGAAGGGATGGATCCCATTGAAGATGAAGATGATTGGTACTTTGGTAGGTGGTAGAAATTATGTTGTGGAAATTGATGATGATATGAATGTAAGTAGATGATGTCTGCTTAGAAACTAGTGGTAGCACTACTGAAGAGGAAGAACGAATGATGAAGTGAAGGATTAGGCCATCAATTTTGATGGATCTTCATTCGTACCTGTAATCCAATTGTGCTTTCCCTAAGGGGTAGTGTCTATCTTATTGCAATGAGGGTAGTGTCTATCTTATACAATGAGGGTAGTGTCTATCTTCATTGGTACCTATAATCCAATTGTGCTTTCCCTACGGGGTAGTGTCTATCTTATTGCAATGAGGGTTGCACATATCAGTGCAACAAAAAGATGGTTTGAACTCCAAGCAAGCTTAATGTGTTCTCCCACTGTCGAGGATCCAATTAGGGCAATATTGGTTGTGTGCTGCAATGCCTTGGGTATTAGGTTGTCCAAGCAAGCCCCTAGGTGTCCTATGTTATACCATGAGACTCTAAATAAGTGAGGAAAAAAGGACTAGGGGATTGGAGACATAGCCCAATTGACCAAATGCATCAAACATACCTAGCTTGAGAACTCCTAGGTATAGTGATTGTGCATGCACCTATCTATGTTGAAGATTTTGCTTTTTATTTTTTACTTTATTTTTCTCTTTAAAAAAAGAAAGTATTACTCCTTAGGGGAGTGGCTGCAAGGTATGTGATAAGCATCCTTTACTGTAGATATTCCTTCAACGAATCATGTAACTTGATAGATGACTTGAGGTAGAATAGATGAGTACATCACTTGAATTGGCTACTCACCATATTCTCAAATAATGTTGTACAATAGGATGGAAAAAGAAGTGCCCACCACTAGTGGAATGGAGCTATGGAAACATGATCAATCCTAACATTAACATCAAAGAACAATGGTGGTAATCCATCCTCATAGAAAGTTGGTGGCTACTCTAAGAATTCAACTAATAGGCAATGATAGTTACATGTAACAACAATGAAAGAAGGATCTAGACAATTGGTGAATCTTCTAATTAACCTATAGAATGATAGTTTTGGATCCCGAAGTTGAAAGATAATTTTTGGTTGGGGTGGGTGGATTCACATTTGAGATCCTAGGAAAATTGTACCTTCCATGATACTATTTATTGGGTGGATTCACATTTGGGATCTTAGGAAAATTGTACCTTCCATGATTCTACTTATTGTCATGCTTGCCATACCTTCTAGACTATAGACGATAGAGCACATCATCCCATTCATATGGCATGTAGTAGCAAAAAGCAAGCTAGGCAAGCTCAATTGCCTCAAGGATAACATATTGCCATTCTTGTTGAAGCTTTCATACATCCTAGGGCTTCATTCCAAGAGAGTCCCTTTTGCTCATCCCACTTCTCTTTTGCAGTTGCAAGTTGATTAGTGTGGTGGATTAAGGATTTACCTAGGTGAAAAATTATTATGGCTTGGGCTCTTTCATTATCTTGGATATCTATAGGATTGGATGGATTAGTGGCTTTGGTCCCTTTGATGAAGGGATAGTAACCCCTCTCCATCATTTCAAATTTCACTAATGTCTGCCATGTATGAAATTCTCTTCCATCAAACTTGAAGATTTGAGGCTTGATATCAACATATGCCATGATAGGAAGGTCTTACTAATTTCATAAGGCAATGGTAGTGTCTAATCCTTTACAAGGCGAGCAATAAGAGCAAAAGCAAATGATGTGTAAACCAACAAATATCAGGTTGAAAGTGATAAAGTGGCCTATGTTTTATAGCTTATACATAGCCTTACAAAAGGAAGATAATCTTTAGTCAAGCACTGAGTGAATGTGCTTAAGGGTTGAAAATATATTTAGATTTCTAAATAGCCAGCAAGCCATGATGCTTTGGATTACCCTATGCTTGTACCTTTGCATGGCTTTCACAATGGTATAGAAAAAATGATGAGATGTAGGTTTAGATGTTAACAATACATTTGAACCAAATACTTGTCCATTTATGTTGCTTTAAGAACTTCTTCTAAATGCAAAAAAAAACACTAATTTGAATTGCAACCGGGCAATGATCTCGCTAGTGTTTAAAAATACTAATATTTAAGCTTAGTGAAATGCTTGTATTGAAGGCTAGTCGAATGTCAGCTTGAGAGTCACCTTCCGGGCAAGAAGCTCTGAGTTTTGAGCCTCCAGATTTGTAATGAACTTGAATCTTGCTTAATTAGTGATTAGAATCATAGTTTTTGGCTTCAGTGAGAAGAGAGTTGAAGAAAACCAAACTTCAAGCTTTTTGGCTATGGCTGCCTACCAGATCCACAGTTAGGATTTTGCTCACAATGGCCAGTAGAGGAGGAATTTTGAGAAATCCTTTTAGGGTTGGATAGTCCACTTGGGGGGCTAACAAAGCACCATGAATCCTACCAACATTACATTGTTTGTCGGTCATGCCAAGTCACTGAAGTCCATGATATCCATATTTCTATTTTTCTCCAATGCTGAGCTGTAGAGCACACAATGTGGAGGTTTCACGTGCTGAGCTGTAGAGCACACAATGTGGAGGTTTCACGTGCTGAAGTCCATGATATCCATATTTCTATTTTTCTCCAAATGTGGAGGTTTCACGTGCTAGATTGATGTGCTTTGAGTTGATGAGGATATCTCTAGAAGAACTCATAGATTGAAATGGCCTCCTTTGCTATGGAGGTTGAGAGGGTCAAGTGAGGATCCACACACTCATGTGTAGTTAGGTCAAGATGGAGTTGGAGGAAGCTTGTTCGATCAAAGATGTATTTGATACCACGTTGACATATCAGAGTGAGAGCATAAAAATGTGTGCACAAGAGGAAAAAGAGAGTTTTTATATAGCCTCACTATGGGATATGGTTAGGGTTTTCCTTGCCCTTCAGTCCATTCACACCTCACCTTCCCTCATGCACCCTTGCTTACACAAGGTTCCCATGCTTCTAATATCTTTACCTCCAACAACCTCCCACTTAAAGAAAAATGTGCCTCTAGTGAGGAGAGAACAATAAAAGAAAAAAGTGACAAAGTAAAATGTACATAAAGTACAACAGGATGAGGAATAGATGCCATCTCATCCTATACCCATCATCTTCCTAAGGAAGGCAAAACATTCCATTGAGAGACTTTTAGTGAGAAGATGTGTAGAATTCTTGTCAGTCAAGATCCTGACAAGCTCAATAGACTTATCCTCTACTACCTTCCTGATGAAGTAATAGTGCACCTCAATGTGCTTTGTCTTCACATGGAAGATTGGATTCTTAGCCAAGTGAATAGCACTCATAAAATTTAAATGCAGTGTAGAAGTAAGAGTAATACCAAGGTCTACCACTAGATGGTCTAACCATGGGGCCTCCTTGCAAGCGTCAGTGGCTATAACATACTCTGCCTCAGTAGTAGTAGATAAGTCATGTATTTTTATACCATGGACATTCAAGAAATAGCATCTCTAGAAAAAGTGAAGACATACCTAAAAGTGGACTTTCTACTATTTGCATGTCATGCATCATCGGAGTCAGTGAATCCACGACTGTAGTATCTTGACCATCATAGCAAATGCTCATATTTGCAGTGTCTCTTAGGTACCTCATGATACCCTTCACGGCATCCAAATGTTGGTAGAGCCCCGTGTAGCCATATAGCGTGTCACAACTCCCACTACAAATGCTATGTCAAGGTGAGTGGCTATCATGGCATACATCAAACTGCCCATTGCGGATGCATAAGGGATCTTAGCCATCTTGGCCTTCTGCTCATCTGATTGGGGATAATTTTCTTGATTGACCTTCACATGGGAAGGTAAAGGGTAGCCAATAGGCTTAACATCCTGCATATAGAAGTGCTCAAAGAGCTTATGTATGTACTCCTTCTGTGTTAAGTAAAGGATCCCCTGAGAGTGATTGCACGTGATGTACATCCCAAGAATATGTGAGGCATTCCTTGTGTTGTTCATCTCAAATCCATATAAAGTATAAAGATAATAAGATTGCCCTTACGATTCTTCTTCGTGTGACCACATATCACTGTAGAAATAAGACTACGAATCCATATCACCGCGGGAATAAGATTGTGACCACATAAATGTATCAAAATTATGATACCATTTCCCAATTGCCTACTTTCTGTGCATGGCCTCCTCACAAGTAATGGGTTCTCCGAAATCTATCACCATAACATAGTCCATGGAGGGCACAAAGTAATCTATCTCTAGTAGATCATCTCAAAATAGGATATGGAGCTTGTACATCTTGTGCAACATCATGATCATGGATCACTAGAATATCAGATGTGTAGATTGTCTAACTGGTTGTACGGGAATAGGAAGCTCCTCCAAAAATATCACCCTGCATACCTTAACTACCCGCTCAGGCTGCTTATGCATCTTCTCCTCATGGAAAATAACATCATGGCTATGAATGATCTTCCTAGCATGCAAATTCCATAGGCAATAGCCCATCTCACATGCATCCCATAACCAAGAAAGATGCATTTCACAGATTTAGGATCCATCTTATTGCGTTTGTCCATTGGAACATGGCAAAAAGCCTCACATCCAAAGATACACAAATAAGTATATGATGGAGGTTTTCTAGACCATACTTTCTTTGCAACCTAAGAACCAATAGTAGGGCATGAGGATTTGTTTATTAAGTGTATGGCAGTAGTAACTACCTCAGCCCAAGTGCTATGATAAGCTTGCATGGCTAAGCATACTACAGACTCTCTCCTAAATCATCATATTCATGTGCTTTGCAATATCATTCTGGGGTGGGATGTAAGGGGAGGTCAACTGATGCTTAATACCCCGCTCATTGCAAAATTGATGAAATAATTTAGAGACATATTCACCCCTATTATTTGACCTTAGGCATTTTAGCCTATACTTAGACTAGTTCTCAACAAGTGCAAGCCAATGCTAAAAGGTACCCAATACATTTGATTTCTACTTTACGAGATATGCCCAAATCTTATGCAATTAATTATCAATGAAACTCATAAATTACTTCACGCCACCTAGCATGGAACCATATACATCAAAATGAATAAGAGCCAAAGGCCCACCCATGTGGATAATGCCATACTTCTTATGAGAACTGCATGCTTGTCTACCATAAAGATAATGATCACATGAATCAGAACATTTGTAGTTAAGGGATGGAAGATATTGAAAATGAGAAAGCATTTCCATTTCTTTGAGGGACATGTGCCCAAGGTGATGATGCCATTAAGATACATGTGGTATATTAGCCATAGCCAAAACATGATCAATAAACCTAGATACAAGCAAGGGATAGAGATTACCAACCTTGGCATCTCAAGCAAAGACAAGATTTCCACAGGTAATCTTCCATGTGGAATCACAAAAAGATACATGATATTCTACATCATTGAAACGTCCAACAGAGAGTAGGCTTTTGGTCAAAGTCAAAATATGGCATACATTATGCCAAATAAAAGTGCTGCTTGAAGAAAATTGTAGTCTAGTTTCACAAATACCAATAATATCCAATGCCAAGTCATTTTCTTGTATCACAGAACCTGTCACACTATGATAGGAAGAAAATCAATCCCTATGTAGGGTAACATGGAAAGAAGCCCTTGAATCAAGTAGCCAACACTGAGAAAAAGTGAACGAGCATCAACCAATTGACTAACATTGAGAGAAGAAGCTAGCAAGTTGTAATCATGATCAAACTCATGCTCCAAGGTATTTATCTCCTCAAATTTTGTGTTAGACCTACTAGGAACAATGCTGCGATCATCAAAGTTTTCTTGCACTTTGCCCTTACCTTTTTCTTTGCACTTATCATCACGTATCTTATGGTATTACAACTAAATATGACCCTGCTTCCCACAATAATGACACGTAAGAGAGGTATTACAACCACATGATTTATTGCGAGACTACCCATGAGATTGAGACCTCTGTGAGTCTCTACCATGGTGGTCATTACCGTTCTTACCCCATTAGGACTTACTGCGAGACTGCTTGTGAGATTGAGACCTCTATGAGACTCTACCATGGTGGTCATTACTGCTCTTACCATCACATCATGTCTACCCCTAATAGTCAATGCATGAGAAGTAATGGTTGCATTCACATTCTTTCTATTTGTCTCCTCTGTGAGTGAGGCACCCTCAATATCTTGGAGTTGTAAACCATCCTTAGGCATATTAGCATACATGGTAGTATGGAAAGTATTCCATGATGCAAGAAGTGTCACAAGTAAGAACAAGGGAGGAAGATTATCTTTAAACTCAATGCCCTACAAAGTCACTAGTTGAAAATTTGAGTGAAACTTATTCAAATGTATAGATACACTAGTCCTTTCCTTCATGCAAAGGTCCATGAACTATTTCAACCAATACATCTATGAAGTAGGACAACTTTGCTTATCATAAAGATTGCATATTCTTTTCCATATAATTACCAAGCATTATCTTTAGGTGTCACAACATTAATATAAACTTGTTTTGACAATGATAATATAAGAGTAGATTTACATATATCATCCAACTCATCCCAAATATCTTGATCAATATCTTTGGGCTTTACACTCTTGGTTTTCAAAGGCCTACCCTGCTTCTTTTGAACCAATATCTACCATATCTAATGGTCTTCCAATTGTGAAATTTGTGCAATCAAGTTTTTCAATATTGAAAATAATACTATCATTCGAAGAACCAATCATAATGATAGTCTACCAATGTAAAATTCAAGAGAATGGGATGTTATGAATGGCTACAAATTACCCCCCAAAACCCAGGCAAAACAAGGGAAAAAGGGAAGGGAATACCAAAGTATAGAGTTTTCTACCACAACTACAAGCAATAGATTGCCAAAATACAACATCTACTCTCTAAGACAATGTTAAAAACCATAATTACAGCAATGCTGAAATAAAGAAAATAGTCTATGTTAATCTAACTGCCAAGGATATTCGAGTAGCAATCGAGATACAAAGAATGCATCTAACGATGAGTAAGCATAGACTACCCATACCAGAGATTGTCTTGAACTCAAAGTGTCAATAAATCATACATCCCATAAGCATATACATTACTGACAAACTATTGATAGAGGTAAGTGCTAGTGTCCAAAGCATATAGAATTAAATCAACCCACAAGTAGGAGTAACTACATCCAATAGTATACATGAGAGTATATACATAAACCAAGAGTCCCATTATCTCAAAAAGAACCAAGCTCTACCAAGTAAGTATAAGCATCTCCCATTGGAATCAAATCCAGAATGCAAAATGAGCAAAGGAAAGCCAAAGACATATACATAGAAGCATTAGGGAAGCCCAAGTGCATCGCAAATACATCCGAGAACATAACTATCCAATGAAGTTTCAATACCCTAAGTGAGTAAGCATGGAAGCTCAAAGCAAATGATCAAAGCCTAAGTATATAAAATGCCAAAGCATTTCATAACCATATTTGATCTAATACATCAATGCTAGACATCACTTAGACATGTAGCATATCCAAAATACCATATAGGTACAATAAACATTTAAAGCATTAAGCTCACTGTTGTATGCTTGCTATCCAAACTATTTGATAGCAATAAACCTCTCCAAAACTAAGCTAATCAAGCTCTAAAGAATCTAAATATAATCTAAAATCATAATCATATCTTTCGGGCATGGAACTAGCATCATCGAGGCATTAAACATGCATAATGGAGCTCACTATTTGTTGTCCAAACTAGAACTATTCTATTCTGTGTGAAATAGAGAATTGAAAATTTACACAAAATCAACTTTTCGAGTGCTCAAATGTATAGCTCTTGTTGCAATCTTTGTTTCTAGCTATATAATGCCTGAATCCAATATCGTATGCAAAAGTTATGGCTAAAATACGAAAGTGCTATTAAGCTACCATAACTATCCATGACTTTTGCAACATGCTTTGTATCCACTCAAAATGGATAGAATGGCTGCTCCTTAGCTCAATAATAATCACTCAACAAGGCTCAGTTAAAGTCCTAGGAAACTCCCAGATGGGAAGAATCAATGTATAGCTGTGGAGGAATAAACAATGGTTGCCATAAAACCTTGAGCTAAAGCTTTGAATGTAGGTTGAATCAAACAATGAAGAAACTACTCAAATGGTTAACTCTGATACCAGTTGAAGGTAAAGCTTGAGTGGAAGCACACAAGCAGAAGCAAGGGAAAAGTAAGAGTTATGGCAGATGGAGAGAGAGAGAGAGAGAGAGAGAGAGAGAGAGAGAGAGAGAGAGAGAGAGAGAGAGAGAGAGAGAGAGAGAGAGAGAGAGAGAGAGAGAGAGAGAGAGAGAGAGAGAGAGAGAGAGAGAGAGAGAGAGAGAGAGAGAGAGAGAGAGAGAGAGAGAGAGAGAGAGAGAGAGAGAGAGAATGTGGAAACTCCAATAGTCACAATGTGTGACTAGCCTTCCCTTGTTCAATAGTCACTGAAAGAATAAATAATAAATAATAAAGTGATAGTGATGGGTGGTTGCAACTTGCAACATATAAGTATATGTACACGATGTGTGAAGTAAATACAGGGCGATGTAGGCACATGTGCCTTTATCCCCAAAAGTTAGCAATTATCCATGCTATTGAAGTTATGCTAATGCGATCTTCTTCTTCTTTCATTTTTTCATCTTAGTTTGTATAAGGGTGGGAGGCCATAGTAATTAATGATATTAAGGTCTCCATGCTGTTGGAGTTATGCTAATGCAATCTTCTTATTCTTTTATTCTTCCATCTTGTGTCACCATTGAGAGAGAGAGAGAGAGAGAGAGAGAGAGAGAGAGAGAGAGAGAGAGAGAGAGAGAGAGAGAGAGAGAGAGAGAGAGAGAGAGAGAGAGAGAGAGAGAGAGAGAGAGAGAGAGAGAGAGAGAGAGAGAGAGAGAGAGAGAGAGAGAGAGAGAGAGAGAGAGAGAGAGGGAGGGAGTGTATGTTTGAGTGAGGAACTTGGGATAGCAAAACTCTACTCTATCTCTTGCTTTTCTTCTACTTCTTTTCATCCTAGTAAGAGGTTGAGTTTGAGGTTGTGAAATCAGGAGACAATGAGGGATCCGGTGAGGTGAAGCTCTTTTCCATCTTCTTCTTCTCCTTCTCTATCTTCTTATCTTGACATGGGCATGCTTGGTAATGGATGAAAAGGAGTAGAAGGAATGCGGCACTAGGATCATGGAACCATCTTTGAGTCTTCAAGCTTTCAGATTACAATGCGGGATGGTAAGTAGGTTAGTTCACTATATCTTGAAGCTAATCTTGTGTTCTTTGCTTTCTTGGGTAGGAAGAAAGGATGTGTGATTGATTAGAGTTTAGAGTGATGAGGCCACTATGTGAGAGATAGTTGGCCAAGGAGGTTGAAGCTTTTGAAGTAGTAAAAGTCCATCCAATGTACTGACTATTGTGCATTTAGACCAACAACCATGGCCATAGATGCATTGTAGTCTCTTGATTGGTAAGTCTAAGAGTGCCACGAGTATCCAATGGACCTTAAAAAACAACATCGCAAATTTATTGATCTATATGCACATGAGATCTTAGCACTTAATCCAAATATGTCTTGCGTAGTTAAGCAAAAGATCCATGAACACAAAGAGAAAACTTGCAATGCCAAATCAACCAGTGAAATTCTTGATCTATGCTTACTAATAAACCTTCCTTCACAAAGCTTGATGCTAGGCATCAATAGTACGTCAATGAAGCAAACAAGCCCATGCATGTCCTTTTCTAGCAAGTGCTCCATCCACCTATCAATGCAACAAGTTTATATTAGACCATTGTCATAAGGGCAATATGAATTGTTAAGAAGCACATACTTACAAAGCAAACATATTCACTATTTGAGTGTATGCTTGGACATTTATATTTCCTTTGACAAATTCATGGTAAAATTTGGTAGTGAGGGGAAATGAATAAGAGTTGAATTCAATGAGACCCATAGAATCTAACTTGGATCAACAATGTCTATCTCAACATGTGGGGACATTGATGATGGACTGCCTCGCTAGATGGGTCCACACATCTACATTTAGCACGTCAATGGTCATTATGATCCTCACATGGCCACTGACTTATCACTTATTATATTTAGTTTATTGCACCTACCTAGAGCTAGAATAGTTATAATGCCATTTGATTAGTATAGTCAACTATGCATTGTTTGACTTTGTAGGCTACTTTTCTTTATATTGTATTTTATCTATACTTTATGTACATTGTTTGTGTGTGAAAGAAGAAGAAAAAACCAACAACAAAACGTTTTGGTCTCTATCTCTCTTTTTTTGTCATTGAGTGAGCTTTCTCTTATGTGTGTGGTATGTGTTTGGCGCAACAACTCAAGCAAGTCCCCCCACCACCTGATTCTTGACATGGTATCAGAGCAATGCCACTGAGAGAGACTAGTTTTGAAGGCTTTCTCTTGGATAGTGCCTGTGGAGGCACTGAAAGAAGCATGGCATATGAGGTCATTTTGGGCCCCATTTTAGAGTCACAAGTTTGCGAATAGCAACTTCAAGGTACACTGTGATTTCAGTTGTATCAATCGAAAGTGGGTGCATAGGTTCCAAATTTCGAATATGTAATTTTTGAGGTATTTTCCAGGAAGCAAACATAAGTTTTATTTGCAAACAGATTATAGATTATATGTACTATTAAGCAATCAGTGAAAATGATTGCTTGGTATATTGCTTTGCACTTGTCATGAAAATTTATAGAAGACTTGATTGTTGTTATGTATAATTTTTGTGATAATGGCAGAGAACAGTGAAAATCCCATCATTGAGAAGCTGGACAAGAACAACTACCCTTCCTGGAAGTTCTATGTGATGACCTTCCTCATTGGAAAGGGATTTTATGAGTTTACTTTAGGTGAAGAAAAGGAGCTAGAGCTAATTATCCCTACAACTGCAGATGAATTAAGGGTGTGGAAAGAAGGAAATGCAAAAGGCAAAAATGTGACATATTGGCTATCCATAGTCATTGATAATGCTATGCTAGGATATATAAGAAATGCAAAAACTTCACATGCAGCTTGAACAATTTTTGAGAACACGTTTTCAATAAATACAAATGTATGAAAGATTCAACTCAAGCAAGAGTTGAATACCTTGAAGAAAGGGAAAATATTTGTCAATGAGTATATTTTGAAGGTGATGAGTATTGCCAATGCTTTAGTAGTGATTGATGCAGTGCCTGATGATAATGATTTGGTTTCATCTACTTTGGGTAGCCTTAATAATGAGAAGGCTTGAAAATCATTTGCTACTTATGTATATGTACAAAAGTCATTTCCAGATCTTGATGAGTTGGTCTCTCTTATGATTACCAAAGAGATCAATATGTAGAGTCACTCATTTGATGATGATGATTTGGTTTCATTTACTTTGGGCAGTCATAACAATGAGAAATGTAGGTTTTAAGAGGCCGTGGAAACTTTTGAGGAAGGGGAAGCTTTTGAGGAAGAGGTGGATGGCAAACAAGTTATGAAAATTCTACTATTGTTAGCCATCATTGTGGTAAAATAGGTCATATTGTAAGCCATTTTTATGCTAAGAAGGATAATATCGGTAGTGTTAAATTGCAACGAGTATACCATGCATCATCTTCATGATAGAATGAAGACAAAAATGAGTGTCTGTTTGTTATGCATCATATGATGAATGTTGTTGTAAGTGTTGGGGATAAAGGCGCCTCTCCGTAGCCACCCGTATATTACTACATTGACAGTCACCACCACTGCACACTCAAGGTGGTGGGTGCCCATCACCATCACTTTATTCTTTATTCTTTTAGTGACATTTTGAATAAAGGAAGTCCTGGTCACACATGGTGACTGTTGGAGTTCCCATTTCTTGTCTCTCTCTTTCTTGCTCTTGCTCTCCCGCCATAGCTCTCGCGTGCAAGCTTCGATCCTTCTCACCTTTCAACTAGTATAAGAGCTCGGCTTCCCGACTCTTGAGCTTGGCTCATGGCATTCTCAGCTTCCCATCGACTCCACACTTGCATTGGGTCTCCTTCTTGGCAGCCATAGCTCATTCTCTTGAGCTCCTGTCACTCCCCGTCTTCCCAACCGGCCTACTGAGGTACCATCAGGGCATTGACATTGAGGTATTGCTTCATTATTTCAGATTTATTTCAGTCCACAGGTCTAGGCAAACAGGGCAGCCACCATTGAAGCTTCCAACCTTCATATCTCCTTGCCACTGGTTGTGGATTGCTAGAGGCTTGTTCCCAGGCCTCTTTGGCTCATGTTTGAGCCCTCCAACCTCTCCAGATTTGCCACGTGGACCAACAGGAGCAGCATAAAAAACACGTAAATCTGTGTTTTTTTTTTGGACAGCCACCATTCAGCCACTTCAGCTCCAGCTCCAGCTTGAGCTTGGCATTTAGCACTTGTTCGGGCTATATTCCGGGCTTCTTGCACATGTATTGATACTTGGCATTGATCCTTTGAGATTAGGCATTGGTTGGTGGCTGAAAACAGTGTTTTAGGACTATTATAAATAGTCCATAGATATTTGATGCTAGTGCTACATTCACAGTTTATGCCTATGCTTGTTTGGGCATGACTACATAACCGGTTTGATGCCTATTGCATCTCGATTGATTCGGGGATTGAAGCTACATGTAATGCTATGATTTTGGCCTGATTGTGGGGCTGGAAATACTCAGTTTATAACAGTAAATGCATGCTGAATACTCTTGGGTTGAAGCTATCTTTCATGCTTTGAGATATGCCTATTGATTCCGGGTGTATGTCTTGGGTTATGCTATGATGTATTGATCATCGAGGGATGATTTCGAGCTTGTCATTGGAACTGGATGCTTTTGAAAGCTTGAGCTTATTTCAGCCCGCACTTATTGATATCAATCTATGCTTGATAGTGGTCAGTCCTTTGATAGTTATATGCTCTTTGGGTACATGCTTACCCGATGCCTACGGCTTGATGCATTTGTCTTGGCACAGTGTACCATGTATTTGTTGAGCTTTAGTGCTCTCTGAAGACTTGGCTTGGATTCTCATTTTCTATTCCGGAATTTTGTATTGGATGTCATTTTGGTTGTCGGAGATCTTTATTGGGATGTATGTCTTGCTCATGGATGCTAACCTACAGTTGCTTTGTAGTCGTCATGCTCTTGGGATGCTATTGAAGCATTGTCTTGGTTACCTGTCTTTGGTACTTTGACTTGGTTTGATTGAGCTGTTGAGCTCGTTTATTTGACTTTTGTGCCAGTGGGATCATCTTGTATGCTTGATCGACATTAAGCAGGAGGTTTATGCTATTTGAGCATTTTGCAGATACTTGAGACTTTGGAATCTCTTACAGTTACATGTTGCATGGTTCATGCACTGATATCTTGGAGTTGCTTTTGACCTGAGCTTGGGCTTCGCACTCTTGTGAGCATACACCTACTGGTGTTAGGTCTTGCCAGTGTTATGTATACTTGGCCCTTCTGTCCATGGGTATGCCTATTCACTGAACGAATGCTTTAGTGACATGCTTGGGTGTTTGCTTAGGGTCTTGATGACTGTTTGGTGCTGATTTATGCCCGTTTATGGCTGGTCATATCTTGGCTGTCATTTATTGACTTGTTGCAGTGATTTGGTCAGCAATTGGCTCTCACAATACCCTGTTGTCATTTATTACAGCAAGCATATAACTCCGGACTGACATGGATTTTTCATGCTGAAATATTCTAAAATGATGTACTTTCACTAGTACTTGGTGGGTAGCAGCTTTGGTTACACTTTTCTTGCCATTTTCTCTCAATTTTGGTGATTTTTTTGTCATTTTCTACAATAAACAGCAAGCAGTTTTGAACTATCTGTAGTCTTCCAGCCTGCATTATGGCAAGTTCATCCAATGATCATCCTATTTTCAACATCACTAAGCTTGATGGTACAAATTACTCTTATTGGAAGAGCCAGATTTAGCAGGTGTTGGTGCAGAAATCGCAGATCAAACCTTTGAGGTTGAGTGGGCATCCGCTTACAACTATTGTATTATCTCTCACAGAACAGGTTCATTACAATGTATTTGAGGAAGAACAGAGTGCATGGCAGTTGTGGGATAAAATCAAGAATCTCTATGACAAGAAAAGTCCAGCGAGTCAGATGTATTGGTTGAAGCAGCTTATGGATCTACGCATGAAGAAGAATGTGGCTATGTCTGCTCACTTGAGCCAGTTCCATGCTATACTTAAGAACTTGACTTCGCAAGGACATCACTTTTGTAGAGGATGTCACTCCTCTTTTCTTTCTTGGTACTCTTAATGAGTCATGGGATGTATTCCGCACTGCATTATGTGCCTCTACTGCTACCTTGAAATTATCTGATATTGAGAGTGCTCTTCTGTAGGAAGAGGTTAATCATAAGAATTTGGATGCCTCTCGTGTGTCGCATGCTATGACAGTTAGAGGCAGAAATGATGGATATGGAAATCATGGCAGTGGCAGGGCCGTGGATGGGATTCTCAGAAATCTCGATCCACGTCTCGTGGGAAGTCACGTAGCAAATCCCGTGGCAGGAATGCAGATGTTACTTGTCATCATTGTGGGAAAAAGGGCCATACTAGGCCACAATGCCATGGACTGCGCAATGAAAGGCGCAAAGGTAAGGGGAAAGCAAAGTGTAGAATAAGTCTTCTAATTGCAGCATAGTGCCTGCAAAGTCCAGTGTTAAAATTGAAGAGATCAATGTTATGCAGCCTGAGGATGTTGATGATGATGATTATATCCTTGCAACTTCTTTTAGTGCTTCACAGATGACAGAGATACACTCTATGTATGCACAGTGTTGGCTCGTGGACTCAAGTGCGTCCTTTCATGTGACACCTTGCCGAGAGTGGTTTCATTCATATTGTACTGTTTCTGGCTTTGTGCGCTTGGGTGATGATAACTTTCTTGATATTTTGGGCATTGGTGATGTTAGGCTATATTTTCCTTCTGGCAACAGTTTTGTTATGCAGGATGTACGTCATGTACGTGCTTTGACATGCAGTCTCATGTAAGATGGACAGCTTGATGACGCAGGTTATCATGTATCTTTTGGAAACTCTACATGGAAGATCACTCGTGGAAGACTTGTGATTGCGAGAGGTGCCAAGGTTGGCAGCCTCTATTCCTTGATTGTATCCGTTTTTTCCCTTGATCATGTTTTGTTTGTGGGTTCTATCCCACATGTATCTCTTTGGCATGCCCCTTTGGGCCATATGTCTTTGAAGGGAATGAAAATGCTTTTTGGTTTGCAGTACTTACCACCCCTTGATTATGCATGTTTTGATTCTTGTGAGCATTGGCTTTATGGCAGGCAGACTAGGTCTACGCATAAGAAGTCTGGTAGGCCCTGCATGAGTGAGCCCTTGGCATTGGTATACTTGGATGTCTGTGGGCCCATGCCTTGTCAGTCTATGGGTGGTGCAAAGTATTTTGTTACTTTCATAGATGATTTTTCATGGAAAGTTTGGGCTTATCCCATTAAGCTGAAATCCGATGTCTTGGCTGTGTTTCAGAGGTGGCTTACATTGGTTGAGAACTAGTCTGGGTATAGGCTCAAATGCCTAAGGACAGATAATGGGGGTGAGTATATATCATGTGCTTTTGAGCAGTTATGTGATGAGAGGGATATTAAGAGTTAGTTGACTGCCCCCTACACCCCCCCAGAATGGTTTGACTGAGCGGATGAATAGAACCATCCAGGAGCGTGTACGCAACATGCTTAGCCATGCAGGCCTACCACAGAGCTTTGGGCTGAGGCAGTTAGTACAACTGTGCATGCCATAAATAGATCACCTTCTAGTGGTTTGGATTTCCAGGTTGCAGAGGAGGTATGGATTGGAAAACCTCCCTTTTATGCGCATCTCCATGTCTTTGGATGTGAGACATTTTGCCACGTGCCCAGGGACAAGAGAAGTAAGCTAGATCCTAAGAGTGTCAAATGCATTTTCCTTGGTTATGGGGATGCAGGCAAGATGGGTTACCATCTCTGGGATCCACAGGCGCGAAAAGTCATCTGCAGTCATGATGTAGTCTTCCATGAAGACAAGATGCATCGGCAGCCTGAGAGAGTTGTTGAGATCCACAGGGTCATATTTCAGGAGGAGCCGAGAGCTCCCCCATAGCCAGTTGGACAGCCTACAGCTGCAGCACATGTTCATGGTCAGGGTGTTGGATAGACAGCTAGGCAGGCAGCAGAGCTTGCCATGAGATGGTCTATTAGAGACAAATGTCCACCTGATAGATTTCAGCCCTCGATGCATTATGTCTTGGTTACAGATGCAGGAGAGCCTTTCACTTATGATGAGGCTATGTGCAGGGGTGACATTCACTCCTGGGAGAGGGCTATGCAGCTTGAGATAGACTCCTTGCATAAGAATGAGACTTGGGATTTGGTTTCCTTTCCATAGGGAAAGAAGGCTTTGCCATGCAAGTGGGTGTACAAGCTGAAAAGTACCCCTGGACACCCCAAGCCCGGCATAGAAGGCTAGATTGGTAGCAAAGGGTTTTAAGTAGGAGCATGGTGTGGACTTTGATGAGGTCTTTTCTCCTGTGGTTAAGATGACCACCCTATGCTTAGTTTTGGCTTTGGTTGCTGAGCTTGACTTGGATTTATACCAGATGGATGTTAAGACGGCTTTCTTACATGGGGACTTGCATGATGAGATTTATATGGAGCAGTCTAAGGGCTTTGCAGAACCTGGCAGGGAGCACCTAGTGTGAAAATTGAAGAAAAGTCTTTATGGCTTGAAGCAAGTACCTAGGAAGTGGTATCATAAGTTTGATGCCTTTATGCAGTCACAGGGCTATAACAGGAGTGCTATGGATCCGTGTCTTTACACGAAGAAAGCCCGTGGTGGTTCTTTATTGATTTTGGTACTCTATGTGGATGATATGTTGATAGCAGGGAAAGCTCATGATGAGCTAGATGCTCTTAAGGCTCAGCTCAAGAAGAGCGTTGAGATGAAAGATCTGGGACATGCCTCTCACATACTTGGTATGTGCATTAGACGCGATAGGAATCAGGGAATCCTGTACTTGTCACAGAGGGAGTACATTCATAAAGTCCTTGAGCGCTTTCGCATGTAGGACATAAAGCCTATTGGCTGTCCATTGCCTTCTTATGTGAAGGTATCATAGGCTAATTGTCCGCAGAAAGATGAGCAGAGGGCCGAGATGGCCAAGATTCCCTATGCATCCGTAGTGGGCAGTCTTATGTATGTCATGATAGCCACTTATCCAGATATTGCCTTTGCAGTTGGTGTTGTGGCACGCTATATGGCTACACCTGGCAAGAAGCATTGGGATGTTGTGAAGGGTATCATGAGGTACTTGAAGGGCATTGCAGATATGTGCATATGCTATGGCAGCCAAGATACAGGAGTCATGGGGTACACTGACTCTGATTATGTAGGACATGTAGATAGTAGGAAGTCCACTTCAGGCTATGTATTTATCTATGCTGGAGGTGCTGTTTCTTGGATGTCTAGGGTGCAGAAATGCATGGCCCTTTCTACTACAGAGGCTGAGTATATTGCAACCATTGAGGCTTGCAAGGAGGCCATTGGTTGGGTCGTTTGGTTGTTAACCTTGGTATTGATGCTATCCCTACACTGCATTCGGATTCTATGAGTGCTATTCAGTTAGCTAAGAATCCGATCTTCCATGCGAAGACGAAACACATTGAGGTGAGGTATCACTTCATACGTGGGGTCATTGAGGACAAGTCTGTTGATCTTGTCAATATCTCGACTGACCAAAATCCTGCAGATTTGCTCATGAAAAGCCTCTCTACAGAGCGCTTTGCCTTCCTCAGGAGGCTGATGGGCGTGGGATGAGATGATGTCTTTCCTCATCCTGCTGTACATGTGTATATGTTGTACTATCTTTTTCTTTTTCTTTTCACTCCTCACTAGGGCAGATTCACCTTTAAGTGGGAGGTTGTTGGGGGTAAAGTGCCTTTGCCTAGCCGCTCGTGTATTACTACACTGACAGTCACCACCACTGTACACTGCAGGTGGCGGACGCCCGTCAACGTCACTTTATTTTTTATTCTTTTAATGACAGTTTGAATAAAGGAAGGCCCGGTCACACATGGTGACTATTGGAGTTTCCATTTCTTGTCTCTCTCTTTCTTGCTCTTGCTCTCCCGCCATAGCTCTCGCGTGCAAGCTTCGATCCTTCTCAACTTTCAGTAAGAAAAGAGACACATGATGATGTATGGTATGTCAATTCAGGTGCATCTAATCATATGACTAGTCATTGTTATGCCTAATAGGATGATATTCACAGTGGTAAATTGCAGTAAGGAAACTATGCATTGTCTTCACGACTACATGAAAGAGAACACATAATGATGTATGGTATGTTAATTTAGGTGCATCTAATCATATGACTAGCCATGCTGAATGATTTGAAGAGATGTAAGATTTACAAAATCCAAGTTATGTGTAGACAAGTGATAATTTACGTCACCTAATTTTACACATTGAAAAAGTTCCCTTGTCCTTGCATGATGGTCAGACAAAGAGTTTGTCAAATGTATTATATGTGCCATCAATCACAAAGAATTTAGTGTCTATCTATTGATTAGATAGTAGAGAAAGGATTGCAAGTTCAATTTAATGCAAAAGGATGCTTTGTGGAAGATTTTAATGATAAGTATAGGTTGATCGCATAAGGAAGTAGAGTTGGCTACATATTCACTTTAGATGGTAGAAATCCTACTATGAATGTTGCGATGTATGCTAAATGAAAAGGAGTGGTGCTAACATTGAAATATGGCATAAATGTATTGGACATACAAATGTACAAATGATAAAATTAATGCAGTCCAAAGGGTTGGTTACAAGGTTACATGCTTTAGAGTTTCATAACTTCATAGAGTATGTGAAGCATGTCAATTTGGTAAGTAGATAAGACAACCTTTTTGTATGATAGAGATATGAGCACAAATAGACTTGATATTGTGCATACATATACTTGGGGGCCTACATAAAACATATCTCTTGGTGGCAGTAAATTCTTTGTCATGTTTATTGATGATTGTTCACAAGAAAGCTATAGTTATATTTCATGGAAGAAAAGAGTGATGTATTTGAGAACTTTAAAACTTTCAAGGCTATTATTAAAATAGAAATTTTGCATGAACGTTAAGTGCTTGAGATCAGATGGAGGAGGAGAGTACCTCTCTAGTGAGTTTAGTGACTTCTTGAGGTCTCATGGGATAAAGAGATACTTTACTTGTAGGTATACCCCATGGCAAAATGGGGTTGTAGAAAGGAAAAATAGACATATTGCAGAAATTGTATGGCTAAAAAGAATATGCTAAAATATTTTTGGTCTAAAGCTGTTCACACTGCTATCTATATTATGAACATAACTGCCACAACTACAATCCATGGAATGATCCCCGAAGAATGTTTTATAGGCAAGAAGCTCGATGTGTCACACTTGAAAGTATTTGGTTATATTGCATATGTTCATATGCCATATGTGTTACGAAAAAGGCTTGATCCAAAGGCTAAAAAATGTATTTTTATTGGATATTCTTTAGAGAAAAAATGGTATAATTGCTATAACCCTATCACACAGGTAAGCTAAGAGTGAGCAAGGATGTTATTTTTTATGAGATGAGCAATTGGTATGCATCTAGTGGTGATGCATTGGATGATGATGATAATTATGATAGTTATGTGTAGAAAGAAAAGTAAGAGTCTCACTGTCTTAGTGGACCAAAAATAACATATGGTACTACGTCTATAGCTAGCCCTCAGGAGACCAAGGAGGAGACCCACATCTGTAGGTGTACCTACAAGTGTTGCATGTAAAGATAAAGAAGAGAAGAAAGTGTCAAATGGTAATGATGCATCTACTAGTTATTTGGGGTTTTGTGGAGATTCTAGTGGTTTAGAGAGTTTGGATTATGAGCTTGGTATTCCTTCAAAGGACACTTGGTGTAATGTAAAGGCTCCTCTAAGTAATCGAGTGGCACACAAGTCTAGCAGGGTTAGTAGATACCTTGTTAAAAGATTTGGTTTTGAAGGTTATGTAGCTCACCATTATGATTATATGGTAAGGATGGTTGAGGATGTTGAGCCCACTTACTTTGAGGATGTTGTTGGTCATGCTCAATGGGATGCATCAATGGATGAGGAGATGGTTATATTAGAAGCCAATAAAACTTGGGATCTAGTACCATTGTCTAAGAGTAAGAAAGCTATTGGCTATAAGTATATCTACAAAATTAAAAATAGTGCAGATGATTCTATGAGCAAGTATAAGGCTAGGCTGGCTGCAAAAGGCTATGCTCAAACATATGGCATAGATTATGAAGAGAGATTTAGTACTTCAGTTGCTAGGATGGCAATTGTTAGATGTGTGATTGCTTTGGCACCAACTAAAGGTTAGAGTTTGTAGAAAACTAAAATCAAGAATGCCTTCTTACATGGTGAATTACAAGAAGAGGTGTATATGGATTAGTAAGCATGTTATGAGGATTTAGAGCATCCCACATATGTGTGTAGGTTAAAAAAAGCACTTTATGGGGGGCTGAAGCAAGCACCTAGAGTATTGTCAACATTTTCTTTTAAGTTTTTGATATTGATCACTCACTTCATGTGGGAAAGGGAGATGCAATTTGGTCATCATAGTCATCTATGTGGATGACTTGATTATTACAAGTGACAATGATAGTGGGATTGCTGAAGTTAAGAAACTTTTGAAGAAGAAGTTTGAGATTAAGGATTTGGGTGAGCTTAGGTACTTTTTAGTATTGAGGTGATTAGGCGTGATGATGGTATATGAATGCCCCAAAGGTAGTACGGCTTGGATATGTTGTCCAAGTATGGTATGATAGTATGTAAGTCTCTTTCAGTGCAATTCGAGCAAATGTGAAGTTGAGTGCTAATGTTGGGGATGAGATAGAATACTCTACTATGTTCAGGAGGATAGTAGGGAGTCTAATTTACATGACCATCACAAGGCCAGAGACTTGAGGTATGTTGTTAGTCTTATCAGATAGCTTATACAGATGCATAGAAAGCCTCATTTGGATGCAGTTAGACACATATTGAGATATGTGAAGTCTACTTTGCATTATGGAATTTTTAATGAGGCAGGTAAGGGTATACAGATGTTTGGATACACAGATGTAGATTGGGCTAGCATAATGTCTGACAACAGAAGATCTACTAGTGGATTCATGTTTTCCCTTGATAGTGCAGTAGTTATATGGAGAAGAAAAAAACAACCTAAATTTGATTTATAGAGTACAAAGCTTGAGTAGAGAGGTGCTACTATGGCAATACATCAGGTGGTATGGTTGCAAAAGTTATTGGGTTCTTTAGATATACAGGGAGATGGTCTAATTATCATTCACAGTGACAACATGAGCGGCATACAATTAGCTAGTAACCCAATGTTCCATGCTAGATGCATTACCACTTTGTGAGAGAGAAGATACTTGCAGGTGAGACTGACTTGGTATATGTCAACACATAGGATCAAATAGCTGACAGTTTCACAAAGGCATTGGGTGCAAAGAAGCTTCAAAAATTTTGAAGCTTACTTGAGCTTGAGGGGGAGTGTTGGGATAACAAGCTCAACACATACAAACATTGATAACTTATTATATTTGGTTGTTGCACCTATCTATAGTTGGCATAGTTATAACACCAATTGATTAGTATAGTCAGTTATGCTATTTGACTTAGTGATCCAACTTTCCTTTATGTTGTATCTTATCTATACTTTATGTGGGTTTTGTGTACATTGTATTATGTGAGAAACAAGAAGCAAAATCCAGCAAGGAAATATTTTGGTCTCCATCACTCTTCTTGTGTAATTGAGTGAGCTTCCTTTTGTGTATGTGGTGTGTGTTTGGTGTAGCAACTCAAGCAAGTCCCCCCACCACATGATTCATGATAACCAACTCCCCTACGACCCATGCCTATAAGGTGAAGTCAAGATCAGTGGGCTTCGCCCTTTGTTGTTCCAATTCTAATCTTAGCACATGATTGCTTACTTGCAAGATATCTTTTTTCACTATTCAAGTTTGAGATTTCTTTCTATCGAATTGTTCACAATTTATTTCATGGTTTATAATTTGACATTAATTTACTCGCTAGATACCTTGTCCCTATTCATTCTTTTGTTTTCTTTCGATTGGACTATTCACTATTCTGTGCTTTTTTTTTTTTTGAGAATTAGGTTGATTGTAGGATTTTGTTTAATTTTGTTGGCTAGTTTAGGGTTTTCTGTGTCAAGAATCACGTGGTGGGGGGACTTGCTTGAGATGTTGCGCCGAACACACCATACACACAAGAGGAAGCTCACTCAATGATATAAGAAGAGAGATGGGGAGGGCAAAATGTTTTCTTGTTGCTTTTTTCTTCTTCTTACACACACAATACAATATACACAAAGTATAGATAAGATATAACATAAAGGAAAGTGGCCTACTAAGTCAAAAAGTGCATAACACTGACTATACTAATCAATTGGAATTATAACTATGTTAGATGTAGGTAGGTGCAATAAACTAAATATAATAACTGATAATTCAATGGACATGTGAGGATCATAATGACCATTAATGTGCTAAGTGTAGATGTGTAGATCCATCTAGCCAAACCGTCGAAATATTAGAGTGAGACCAAGAGAGTGTGCACAAGATGGAGAGAGAGAGCTCAAGTACAAGAAGAAGATCTTTCTTAGTGAGTTGTTCACAAGTACAAGTTGTATACTCTCCTCTACTTTGAGAGTGACCTTTAGGCTATTTAAATAGTCTCTAGATGGCTAGGGGTAGGGTTTTCCCCTGCCCTCCAATTCATTCACACACAGGTACCCTTATCCACCCTTGCATACATAGGGTTCATATGCTTATCTCTCAACACCCCCCTCAATGCCACAGTGGCATTGGACTATAAGACATGTTAATGCCCCCCCCCCCCCCCCCCCCCCCCCCCAACAAAGTGAGATGCCTTTATAAATTAGGCTACAAGAGTGCTTATAGGCTGAGGACTTGTAGATTTAGAAAAGTTGATCATTATGTGGGTTGGAGACAAAGTTGGCCTCCAATTCTTTTGGTACTTTCAGAGATGGTAGGATATTTATTGGTAATATGTCATGCCTTCTTACATTTGTTACACTTTATTTTGTAAGGATATTTTCCAATAGTTGATGACAAGATGCCCCTTTTTGTTGACTCTTCATAATCTATGCCATATATTTGAGCATAGCCTTTTGCAACTAGCCTAGCCTTATACTTGCTAATCAAACCATTTGCATTATGCTTGATTTTGTAAACCCACTAACAGCCAATAGCTTTATTGCCTTTAGGCAAAGGTACTAAATTCTAAGTCTTATTGGCTTCTAATGTAGCCATCTCCTCATCCATTACTGCATCTCAATGAGCACGACCAACAACATCCTCAAAACAAATGGGCTGAACATCTTCAACTACCTTCACTATATAATCATAATGGTGAGTTGTGTAGCCTTCAAAACTAAATCTTTTAACAAGGTATCTGACCCTGCTAGATCTGCGTACTACCACTGGATCACTGAGCAGAGCCTTTACATTACTATATGCTCACTGTACACCTGGTGTCTTGACGAATACCAACTGCATCATCCAAACTCTCTAAAACACTAGAATCTCCATCAAATACCAAATGACTAGTAGATGCATCATTACCATTCAACACTTTCTTCTTTCCTTTGTCTTCACTTGCAATACTTCTAGATCCCCCTAGAGATGCGGGACTACTCCTTAGTCTCCTAGACCAAAGGCTAACTATAGGTGTAGTACCAAATGATGTTTCTGGTCTACTAAGGCTCCATGATTCTTGCTTTTCTTTCTACCCATAGCTATCATGATCATTATCATCATCTACTACATCACCAGTAGATGCATAACAACTGCTCATCTCATAAAAAATAACATCACTTCTCACTATGAACTCACCTATTTTACAAGGTTATAACAACAATATCCTTTTTGCTCTAAGGAGTATTCAATAAAAATATATTTTTAGCCTTTGGATCAAGCTTCTTTCGTAGCTCATCTAACACATGAACATATGCAATACAGCCAAATACTTTCAAGTGTGACACATTGGGCTTCTTGCTTGTAAAGCATTCTTCGAGGGTCATCCCATGAACTGTAGCTATAGGAGTTCTGTTCATAATATAGACATAAGTATGAATAGCTTCACAAAAAAAAAGGCATATTCTTTTCATCTATCCATGCCCATGCAACTTCTGCAATATGTCTATTTTTTCTTTCTACAATCCCAGTTTGCTGTGGGATATACCTGCAACAAGTAAACTATCTCTTTATACCATGAGATCTCAAGAAGCTACTAAACTCATTAGAGAGGTACTCTTCCCCTCCATATGATCTCAAGCACTTAACTTTCAAGCCTGTTTTTGTTGTTTTTGTCTCAACAACTGCCTTGAAAGATTTGAAGTACTCAAATACATCACTCTTTTCCTTCATAAGGTATTTTCATAGCTTCCTTGAACAATCATCAATAAATATGACAAAGTATTTGTTACTGCCACCAAGTGATAAATTCTGTGTAGGCTCCCAAATATCTGTATGTACAATATCAAGTATATTTCTACTCATATCTCTGTCATGCAAAAAGGGTTGTCTTGCTTGCTTACCAAATTCACATGCTTCACACACTTTATGAAATTCTACAACTCTAAGAGCAGGCAATCCTGTAACCAATCCTTTGGACTGCATTAATTTTAGTCTTTTCACATTCACATGTCCAATATGTTTATCACATATTTTAATGTCTGCAATCACTTCTTTTCCTTTAGCATACATAGCAACATTCATTGCAGGAATTTTAGCATCTAAAGTAAACATGCAACCAACTCTACTTCCTTTTACGACGGCTACAATATGACCTGTTTTTCCATGAAAATGTCATTTACAAACATCTTCCCCTTCTTCAAGGTATTAACTTCTTGCTTGAGTTGAATCTTTCATGTCTTTGTGTTTATTGAAAACATATTCTCGTAGATTGTCCAAGCTACATGCGAAATTTTTACTTTTTTGATATGCCCCAACATAGTATTATCAATGAATGCAAACAACAAATATATTATCTTTTTGCCTTTGTACTCCATTCTTTCCATGCCTTTAATTTATTTGCAGTTGTAGGGGCACTCAGCTCTAGCTCCTTTTCTTCACCTGAAACAAACTCAAAGAGTCTTTTTCCAATAAGAAAGTTCATCACCATGAAACTTCCATAATGGGTAGTTGTTCCTGTCCAACTTCTCAATGATGGGATTCTCACTGTTCTCTTTGCCATTATCACAAAAGTAATACAAAACAACAAGCAAATCTTCTGTAACCTCTCACAACAAGTGCACATCAATACACCAAGCAACCTTTTTCATTGACTGCTCAATAGTACATGTAATTTACAACCTATTTGTAGATAAGACTTGTATTTTCTTCTTGGAATACATCTCAAAACTTACACATTTGAAATATGTAATTTGTGTACCCACTTTCAATCGACACAATTGAAATTTCAATACATTTTGAAATTGATGTCTACAACCTTGTGGGTCTAAAATGGGGTCCGAAAAAGGGGTCCACACACTTAAAAAAGTAGTGGATAGTCCCAAAACGGCTTGTCTATAGAATATACAATGTTCTATTTGCACATTAAATCTCACAATAATTTGAGATTTTCGCTCTGTCGCCTTACTTCCGGAGCCTCCACATGCACTATTTAAGAGAAAGAGTAGAAGAATGGGAGAGCCTTTTACTCATTACTTGCTTTCTCAAATCCTTACTTCTTCTCCTTCACTTCAACCTTCAAAATTAGACTCTCTCAGTGGTACCACTCTGATACCATGTCATGTATCACATGGTGGGGGAACTTGCTTGAGTTGATGTGGTAAACACATACTATTCACACAAGAGGAAGCTCACTCAAGAACACAATAAGAGAGATGGAGGCCAAAATATTTGCTTGCTGGTTTCTTCTTCTTCTTTCACACATAATACAATGTACACAAAATATAGATAAGATACAATATAAAGAAAAGTGGCCTACTAAGTCAAACAATGCATAACTGACTATACTAATCGATTAGTGCTATAACTATGCTGGTTCTAGATAAGTATAACAACCAAATATAATAAGTGATAAGCCATAGTGACCATTAACGTGCTAAATGTAGATGTGCAAACCCATCTAACGAGGTGGTCCATCATCAATTTTTGCATGTATTGAGCTTGCTATCTCAACATTGGTCCATGACCATTTTTGTATCTTAACTTGCTCTAAAGATGTAAGCACTACATCCAATGTAATTGCAAACAATAAACAATTTGCTAGGTGTCACAATGTCCTCAATCAATGGTGGTTGATCACCAATTATATCGCACCTTTTTGGCATTCTCCTATTCCTCTTAGATATCTCACCCTATTTATAAAGGTCAACAATGATGAAAACTATACAATAATGACAACCATCAACGTATCTAAACAATTTTGAAAGAGAATGACAATGCAAACCTATTGATTCATCCACATAATGCATAGGTGTTGTTGAAGCTAGGGAGTCCAAATTGATACCAACATTTGTGCTTCGTCTAAAGGAATGCAATGTCAACAATCAAACCATGAACTTCTTGAATGTGTTTCACATCTTCACATGCTTGTGGACATTCATGACTTATTGAGGACAAAGTATATTCACTCCACATTGTTGTATAATGTAGCCATTAGAAGCTCAATTTTAGCATATGGTTGCATGTCACATGTGCTCACATCATTATCTCTTGTACCACCAAGCAAAAGAACCATAAAACTAAGCATAAAAGACAATTCAAGATGCTCATTTCTACCTTGGGTGTAAGCACATTGGTGGCAAGACGTCCATCAACTAGAGATGTGGTGGTCTAGGATGCCTTGATTAAGACTTTATTGGCTTGAGTGCCTCAATAGAGGCTATAGTGGCCTAACATGCATTGCCTAAATATGATGTGTCTTGAGATGCATCGACTAAAGGTATAGTGGCTTAAGGTGCATTTGTTGAAGATGTTGAGGTTTATCGGTATTCAAAGAATAGGATTTTTACAAGTCTTGTCGTGTGCAATACTAGAGGTGGAGGGGCTTCTATGACACGATCCGCATCAAAGTGAGTGTTGTGTTCTACCACAAATTCCATCAAATGATCCACATTTTGACCTCTTGGTCCTTGCAACAAGACTGCATGCATCGTGATAAACTTAGGCTCACTCAAGTTTGTGGCTTAGGGTGTGCCAACAATGGCTATATAGTAAATTAGGGCTATAAACATTAGCCCATCTTAGTAAACTAGGTCTTGTGCAAGTGTAATGAAGACTCTACTAGGTCAAAGAGTTTGGATGATGAGCTTCGTATTCCTTCAATCAAAGCACTAGGTCTATAGAGAGCACATGATAATGTGAAGTCTCCATTAAGCGATCCCAATCTAGAAAGGTGAGATATTGTATTAGAAGATTTGTTTTTCAGGGTTATGAAACTCACCATTATGCTTATATAGTGAAGGTGGTTGAGGATATTGAGCCCACTTGTTTTGAGGAGGTTATTGGTCATGCTTATCATTGGGATGCAACAATGGACGAGGAGACTCTATAGAGGCTAACAAGACTTGGAATCTAGTATCATTGCCCAAGGGCAAGAAAGCTCTTAGATGTAAGTGGGTCTATAAAATAAAGCACGATGAAAATAGTTATATTAGTAGGTATAAGGTTAGGTTAGTTGCAAAAGGCTATGCATAGACATATGGCATAGACTATTAATAGACATTCAATCTAGTTGCTAGGATGGCAACTATCTGATGTGTGATTGCTTTAGCAATAAAGGTTGGAGTTTGCAATAGTAGATGGATATGAAAGATGCCTTCTTATATGATGATTTTCAAGAAGAGGTATATATAGAGCAACCAACACATTATGATGCTTTAGACCATCCTACCTGTGTGTGCATGTTGAACAAGGTGCTCTATGGGTTGAAGCAAGCACCTAGAGAATGTTAAAAAAGGTGCTTTACAGGTTGAAGCAAGCACCTAGAGCATGGTTTGACAAGATTTTATCAATGTGGGCTTTTATGTGTTTGATGTAGATCACTCACTTTATGTGAGGACGTGTGATATAACTTTTGTTATCATAGTCATTCATGTGGATGACTTGATTATTACATGTGATATTGACAGTGGGATTGCTAATATCAAGGGCAATTTGAAGTAGAAGTTTGAGATGAAGGATTTGGGTGAGTTGAGGTACATTCTTAGTATTGTGTAGTTAATGAAAGCTCATAAACTTCATTCGTAAGGACATGGAATGAAGAACTTGAAGGCTCAATCCATGTTGTTTGCTATTAAAGATGAAACCTTACATTGTGATTTTTTATATCATAGTCAAACATGAAATGACAATACTAGCAAGTAAAAGGTTATACCCTAGATATATAAATCAAGCTTGAAGCGAGTTTCTTAGCTTAAATATGACAACTTTGAAACCTTTAAAAGAAACTTCAAAATATATATTGCAATATGATCATATAGCTAAGCAAGGTTGGACATAATAGCAAGAAAGGAACTAAAGAAAACCCTAGATGGCTTGCATGACCAAACTTCAAATCACATGCCAAAAATAAAAAAACCAAGGGATATCCACCCTCTGTGTCCAAGAAACACTTATCTCTAAGTAAATTTATCATCTAGACAACCACTTCTTAACTTTCATCCAAAGCTTCTCATAACATGTGAGTAGACCATTTATACCTTGAGATTGAGTTTATCCATGCTAGCTGGATCATTTTCCATGTTGTCTTGGTAATATATTTGCATTCCTTAAGATGCATGGACATGTCATTGCTAGGCCAATCTTCCTTGGATTTGATCATGTTAGCCATTTTTAGATCAAGAGAGAAGGGGGAAATATGGCTAGAATAAGAGGATAGTTTAATAGTGCCGTGAATGATACGGTAGAATACTAAAACCATCAATTAATACTGTTTCATATTATTAATGAAAAGTTGCAAGTTGGTGAACATTGATGAAAACACATGCATGTGTGAGTGCATGTGCATGTGTGAGTGCATGTGCATGTGCATGCAGGTGTGCATGCGTACACGCGTGCATACACATGCAGAGAGAGAGAGAGAGAGAGAGAGAGAGAGAGAGAGAGAGAGAGAGAGAGAGAGAGAGAGAGAGAGAGAGAGAGAGAGTGTGTGTGTGTGTGTGTTTGTTGGCAAATTTGACGTTAGTTACAATGAGCAAAACAAAACAAGTCTATGACACACAATGTTATCAAACAAAAAGAAAAGCAATTGCATGTGAGGTCAACAACTTCATGAAAGGTCAATAAGGCCTTGCAAGGCATAGGAATGCCATACATATGCACTCTGATGGGTAGGTATTGCAAAAACTGATGCTAAGTGACTTCACTACGGGCCCATAAAATGCATTTTTGAAAGCTATGTTCATGATACATTGAGGTGTAGTGTCAATTAAACCCAAGAGTGGAAGAAAAACCTCTAAAATTTTGTAACAAAAGATTTTAGAATTGATTAAGTTGAATTGTTTTAGTTATACTTTTGTAAAATGTCACTCAAAGCCTTAGGAACGACTTGCAAATTTTCTAGTTGAATATTTTATATCAGCTCTCAAAGAAAGCTTTTTGTGGACTCTACCCAGAAGCGGCTAGGCAAACTTTAGTTCTGCAGAAGCTCCCTTTGTTCCCAGGATGGTTAGAGAAACCTTTTATCACAACGACCATGTCAACAAGACTTGGCTATATTGGATTGCTTTAGGGTTGTGCCACACACGAGACTTTTCCAATGTCCCCCCATTTATAGAAAGTACGAGGCTTGAACAAGGTGCCACATGCAAGTCACTTACCCGCTACACATCTAAGAATGATAACAAGGAGTGTGTGTAACACCACCTTTAGAGTGCATTCTCCCTCCTCCATAAAGATTCTCTCTCTTCTCCTCTTACGTGGGGCTAGTCTCCTCTTTTGTGGGGGCTCTTAAAGGTCTCTCATGTGTTAGGGCACGAACCACATCTAGCCATATATATATATATATATATATATATATATATATATATATGTATATGTATATGTATATGTATATGTAAATGATGGTAGGGGGGGGAGTGGCTGTGACGCGGGCTCAATTGCTGGTTAAAAACGGTTTATCGAGATTCAGCTACACCAAAGAGTTAAACAAACTATCATTGGACTCTCGCAAATTCAGGACATAATTAATCTCAAACGCAATAATAGCATCTGTGAATGCATGAGCTTTGTATCTTGTAGTGTTGTGCAGTGTACATGCCATGAACCAGAGAAACATACCGTTTCCTCACGAGAATTGTGGGCCATGCCTAAGTGAGATGAATCTTTTTTCTAATGTTAATAATATTAAATAGATAATAAATTAAAAATTCTAATGATAAGATCTGTTATCAAGTGACAGTTTGGCCGAGTGGTTAAGGCGTTTGACTCGAAATCAAATGGGCTCTGCCCGCGCAGGTTCAAATCCTGCAGCTGTCGCAGCTTTCCCTGCTCCCTCTGCCTCTCCGATCCTTCTCCTGCCTTAAAGAAGAAGCGTCCATCTGTCGTTCCTTATCCAGCCTTCTTTTGTTACGAAACGTCTCATTCTCATATCCTTGCCATTCAACTTTCTTTGGCGAGAAAAGGTGTTCTTTCTTACGAAATGTGTCTCTTTCCCACATGTCGATGGAAATCTTGTGTAGTGTCTTTACCCACTCAACATGTACTCAAAATTTGTGCTTTTCAACATCTTGTGTAGTGTCTTTACTCACTCAACATATTCTCAAAATTTGTTGTTCTTAAAGATTTATTGCTTGCATTTTTCTCTAAATTTGTTGTTCTTCAACATCTTGTATAGTATCTTTGCTCAATATCTCTATCCTTCTGAAAATTTGTTGTTCTTAAAGATTTATTGCTTGTATTTTTCTCTAAATTTGTTGTTCTTCAACATCTTGTGTAGTATATTTGCTCAATATCTCTATTCTTATGAAAATTTGTTGTTCTTAAGACATTTCTTGCCTATGTTTTTCTCTAAGTTGTTCTTCGAGATCTTGCGTAATGTCTTGGCTCAATGTTTGTGTTCTTCTCTAAATTTTTACCCTAAACATTTCTTATGTTTCTTTGGATTTGTTATGCTCTTTTTCACTTCTGCATCATCATCCTCTTCATGAAAAGTCTTTTTTTGGAAAGCCTTGCAATTAATTTTGCATTATTTGAATTGCACATATGTAAGTTGAGTCTTATTGTGAGCTACATATGCATGGATGTTATGTGTGACCTCTAATGCTTGCAGATGTATATATATATACATAGTATTATTCATGAGTTTTAATAGGATTCAAACAACTTGTCAAAAAAAGTGAATCTACAAAACTTCAATTGACATGCATAATGTTCTATTTACAAGGGAAGATACAATCCCAATAGTCATGGAGGAGCAAGTAGAACCTTACATATCTACTATTCAAGATAACGAAATAGAAGAAGATACAAAAAGTAAGTACATAATCCTAAACTAGACTAAGATAAGGGGTGTGCTAGCCTAAGGGAAAACCCCTATATGGAGGAAAAAGTCTATAGGTCATAAGTGTGTTTGCACATCATTACCACAACATATGCTATAAATCTTTAATATAGGAGTGATGATGTGAATAAATACAAATATATGCCACATCATGATGGGTAGAGTGAGATTTTCAAAGCTTTGTGGAAAGCTCAAAACTTCTCATAGGTGAGAGCATTCATGAATATTACGCCAAGTTATCAAGTATAAGTACATAGATCAAGCAGATTTGGCTTGTCGAGTTGTTGCTCATCTACATAATGATCAACGAGCATTATACAAGCATGGTGATTAGATTCTTTGCAATTGCCAAAGCACACTGATAATCAATATAGATAATGGTAGGGGATGATGGATCAATACCCAAGTTGATGTCATTTGGGCTATAGTACAAACACTCAATTATAGTTGTGAAGGCTACCGTATACTAAGCTCCATATGTATAAGTTTCCATCGTATGTTATTTTTTGCTCAACCGTGATATGCATGAAGCACCAACTTAAAAGCAAAAACCACTAGGAGACACTAGTGCATTAGCCAATTAGGACCACAAAAATCATATATCTATGGATCACTATGACTTGGATATATTAAATATTGAAAATCTATCACCATAGCTTAGAACTTGAATACAAAAATTTGGAAATAATTCGTAACGAAAAAAGAAAGCATGAACATGAAAATAGCAAGAGAGAGTGCATGACACCAACATTGGTTGCAATCTCCCCTCATGCATTGAGTGTTGGGGGTAAAAGCGCACGTGCCTAGCTACCCACATTTACTCACTATACATTGTACCTGCACACTTGTACACTAGAAGTGGAAGTTACCCATCACTGCCACTTTATTCTTTATTTTTTCAATGACTATTGAATAAGGGAAGGTTGGCCACACATTGTGACTGTTGGAGTTGCTACATACAGTGTCTCTCTCTCTTGCTCTCTTGCTCCATCATCCATACTTCTTGCTTTACTCTTGCTTCCACTTGTGTGCTTCCCCTTAGGCTCTACCTTTCAACTAGTATCAGAGCTTGGACTTGAGGACCCTTTATGGATCATTGCTTCAAGTGGATTCAAAGCTTTAGCTCAAGGTTTCATGGTAGTTATAGCTTCTTCACCTCAAGCTATACATTGAGTTCTATCATCTCCCAACTTGTTTCAGCTTGCTCCCAATTTGTTAAGGAGCTTCCCTAGGACCCTTGGAGCATTTGCAGGTGATCATTGAGTCTAGCACTCTCAACTAGTGGATAGTAGGAGACATCATGATTTGCACTTATTGTATTGTCCCATTTTCTGACCTAGTTCATCACTTCCTACAACTCTTAGATCTCTTGGCACTTGGCAATCATTCAAACATTGTGTAGCTTGCTCTCAAGCATCATTAGAAGTATTCTTGGTCAACCATTACTTCATAGAGACTTGCTATATACCCTGTGGATAGTAAACAATGAGCTCCATTATGCATGTTTAATGCATCGATGATGTTATTTTGATATCCTGATATCCAGATATTATGGTAATTCTTTGGGATGCTTATTGGATTGTTTAGAGCTTGATTAGCTCAATTTTGAAGGGGCTTACTATTGTAATAATAGTTTGGATAGCAAGCATATAAAAGTTGTGACAAAACATGGAACTTGAGCATGGCTATAGCTATGGAGGTTTGAATGTATTGACTAGAACCATGACAATGTAGGTAACTGACACTAATTATTACTCGATTGAATTAGGTTCAAAGATAGAATACTTGGACTCATAAACACAATCTTGAGTAGGACATGATAGAGACTCATAGTGAAGTACAAAGTACAAAATAGCATTATATGAAATGTGAACCAAGTACATGTCTTTATAGCTTTTCAGCTTCTCCACTCTCCTCACTGTGCATATGGGATTCAAGACAACTCTTCCTAGAGCATACATCATTTGTCTATTTCTCAACACCCCCCTCAAATGATGAGTCTCTACCCTTGCTGGCTTTTGCCCCCCCTGCATGTGTAGACCAGGAGACTAGCTCTTTGGTAGCCTAGTCAAGTTAAGGCTTAAAACTTTACATCTTGGTAGGGTTTTTACATCCACTATGGGAACCAAATTCCTTAGAACAATCTGTCAGAGTTGTTGATGGTAGTGGAAGTATATTTTTTTTCTTCTTCATTCATGAATTGACCTTGGTGGTGGTCATTCTGCATATGCTGTGCTCTTTTCTTATGAAAACACTCACTGGCAATATGGCCAGTCTTACCACAATAATGATATTGCATCCAACTTCTGTTTTCGGTGTTGAATCCTCGACCTCTTCCTTTGGGTCTAGTAGCTCCTTTAGTGTATAGGAGATTTTCCCTTGAGCTAGTATCTTTTACATCTTTGCTTTTAAATTTGCTTTATCCATCAAGCAGTATGAGTGCTCAATATCTTTGAGTGAGAGACTAGGAACATTACTTAGAGTGGACACAACGTTCTCATATGGATCCTTGTTTACACTTGCAAGCAATACGGCTATTGCTTCATCTTCATCAATATTCTTCTTAAGAGTTGCAAGCAAGGTTTTCAGGCTCTTAAATTTGTTAATGTGTGTGGTCATAGAAGCATTGCCTTTGATATTTAGTTTATAAAACTGCATGAGTAATTTTACCTTTAAGTTCTTTGCTTGGGTACCAAACATTCTGTCAAGTTCCTGCCAAGCGGTTCTAGCATTTCTAATACCAGATATATGATGTAGCACATAATCACTTAGTCCCCAAGCAATGATGCCTAGTGTCTTGTTATTCATTTTCTTCCATTTTTTGGTTTTGAGCTGGTCTTCTTCAATGAATCCATATTCATCATATTTCCCCTTGCTATATGCATCATCTTCAAACAGGTCCCACAGGTCCTTTCGCATCAGGTGATACATGGTCTTCTCCTTCTAGGCATGAAATCCTTCACCATTGAATTTAGCTATTTGCTCAAGCTTTGCCATGTTGCTAAACTTTAGTTAACCAGCAAAAGATTGTATTTTAATGTGTCAAGAGACACAAGAGAATCAATGTCAAATTGACACTAGTTGAGTATTAATGGATACTTGTTTGCACTTGATTTTCTTTCTCTCACGAACTTCGTGGATGACTTTAGTAATAAAAAATTGTCAAACTTTGAAGCTTTGGCTATGGCTTCCTCGATTAGGGTTTAGACCAAGGTCTGGTTTTTTACTGATTTCATGAGCTACAGTGGATCATTTCTAAAAGTTTTTTAATGGAAATGTAGCTCTCTTCAAGCTCTACAAAAGCCTTATGGTGGCTGCAAGAATTGCGATGTGTAACGTGAGTACAACTATACGAGTCGTCACGCTGTTGCAAACTGCGCCGTTTTTAAAGATTACGCAATGTCACCTTATGGGAGGACCAATGTTGAGGTTCAACATGCTAGGGAGAAGCGCCCAAAGTTAGGGAAGTTAGCCAAAGAAGAAGGCTTGTGAAGATATGGCATATAGTGTGAGATCCAGAAGCTCAAAGATGACAAGGTCTAGCTGGCTATGGTAGACAAAAGTAGAGAGTGTGAAGATGAAGTAGGAGATGACTCAAATCTTGAACTGAGTTGGCCAGAGATTGTAATGGACTGAGAGAGTAGTAAGAAAAGTTAGACCATGCCCACTATGGCTCTAATACCATGTGACAAAACATGGATCTTGAGCATGGATATAGCTATGGAGGTTTGAATGTATTGACTAGAACCATGATAATGTAGGTAACTGACACTAACCGTTACTCGGTTGAATTAGGTTCCAAGATAGAATACTTGGACTCATAAACACAATCCTGAGTAGGACATGATAGAGACTCACAGTGAAGTACAAAGTGCACATAGCATTATATGAAAAGTGAACCAAGCACATGTCTTTATAGCTTTTCAGCTTCTTCACTCTCCTCACTCTACATATGGGATTCAGGACGGATCTTCCTGGAGCATACATCATTTGTCTATTTCTCAATAAAAGTGAGCTCTATGCTTTGAATTCCTATTGTGTTTATAAGGTATTTTGGGTATACCACATGTCTATAGTGATGTCTAGCATTGATATATGAGATCGGATATGGTTATGACATGATTTGGCACTTAAATTCAAGTTACATTTTATGTGTTTGGGATTTGATCAATTGCATTGAGTTTTCGTGCTTATTCACTTATATGTATTGAAGCTTCATTGAATACTTATGCTTGAGATATATTTGTGATGCGCTTGGGCTTCTTGGATGCTTTGATGTATATGTCTTGAGCTTTTTTCCTCACTTTGCATTCCAAATTTAATTCTAGTGGGGGACACTTGTACTTCCTTGGTAGAGCCTAGTTCTTTAAGAGATAGTGGGACTCTTGGTTCATATATATACTCTTTTGTATGCTATTGGTGAAGGGAGTGAGCCTTGAAGTGAAAGCAAGAAGCATAAACAAGAGGTATGGTGGAAGGAGTAAGAGCAAGAGAGAGAGAGAGAGAGACATACAATGTGGGAATTCCAATAATCACAATGTGTGATTGACTTTTCCTTTATTTAAATGTCACTGAAAGAATAAAGAATGAAGTGATAGTGATTGGTGCCTGCCACCTGCAGTGTACAAGTATGTAGGTATGTGAGTACTGTCAGTGTATCTAATACACAGGTGGCTAGGCATAGGTGCCTTTACCCCCAACAACCTCCCACTTAAAGGTGAATGTGCTCCTAGTGAGGAGAGAACAAGAAAAAAGTGACTAAGCACAAATGTATATAAGTAAAATAGGATGAGGAAAGATGTTATCTCATCCAACACCCATCAACTTCCTATGGAAGGCGAAATGCTCTGTTGAGAGACTTTTAGAGAGTAGATTTGTAGGATTTTGGTTAGTTGAGATCTTGACAAGCTCAATGGACTTATCCTCAATGACCTCTCAAATAAAGTGATAACGTACCTTAATGTGCTTCGTCTTTGCATAGCCAGCTGAATAGCAGTCACAGAATTCGAATGCAGTATAGCGACCACATTAGCAATGCCAAGGTCTACCAGATGGCCTAGCTAGAGAGCCTCCTTGGAAGCCTCAGTGGTTACAACATTCTTTGCCTCTGCAGTAGAGAGGGCCATGCATTTTTGCATCTCGAATATTCAAAGAAATAGCACCTCCAGCAAAGGTGAAGACGTAGACAAAGATGGACTTCCTACTATTTGCATGTCCTGTATAATTAGAGTCAATGTATCCCACAACTCATATATCCTGGCCACCATAATATATTCACATAGCTCTTGTGCCCTTTAGATACCTCATGACATCCTTGATGGCATCCCAATGCCGTCTACTAGGTATATCCATATAGTATGCCACAATTCTCATTGCAAATGCTATGTTAGGGCGAGTGGCTATTATAGCATACATCAAACTATCCATTGCGGATGCATAATGGATCTTGGCCATCTCAGCCTTCTACTCATCAAACTCTGGATAATTGGCCTGACTATTATTCACATGAGAATGTAAAGGACAACTAATAGGATTAATGTCCTATAGATGAAACCATTGAAGGACCTTTTGGATGTACTCCTTCTATGACAAGTAGAGGAGTCCCTTAGAGTGATCATGCATAATGTGCATCCTAAGAATATGTGAGGCTTGTCCCGAGTACTTCCAACAAAATCAACATATCATTCATATAGAGGATTAAAATCATAAAGTTTCCATCAAGAGCCTTCTTTCTGTGTAAACACGAATCCATATCACTGTGGGAATATCCATGTGAATGCATAGAGGCATCAAACTTGTGATATCATTCCCTAGGTGCCTACTTAAGGCCATAAAGACTCTTTCACAATCTGCACACTAGTAGGTGTTCCTTGCCAAGGTTTACAAAGCCCTTAGGGTCCATGTAAATCTCATAATGTAAGTCCCCATGAAAAAAAGCTGTCTTGAATCAACATACCATATATAATCACATATCTCCTTTTCTATAACAATATTCATTATATGTTGTATGGCAAACAAATGCTTATTTTTGTGATCATTTTGTCTCAAGACAATGCATAATTTCCTTTCAACAATTTTCCACTATGAATAGTATCCTTCTTATTAAAACAATGGGATACAATATAACATCTTCTTCCACAATCATGACACACAATATCAAAATTGCTAGAACATTTATTCTACCCTTCGTCTCTTCCTCTAGAGCTCCCCTGCCTTCAAAATTACCATAGCCTCCTTAAATCTACATATCATCAAACTATTGATTTAACTTGTTTTGTTGGTTAACACTAGCATGATCCATAGCACAACCTCTTGAAGAGGATCTGCCATGTCTCCTCCTAAACTTAAGTAAAATACTTGGACCTATTCACTGCTTCTTTTATCTAGTTCACCCTATATATTGATCTCTTCAGTGATCATGAGAAAGCACAAGTTATAAAAATCTAGAAATAACTTTTATACATATATAGAAGTAATAAAAGATTTTTAGACCTCATTATTAAGGCTGCCAAAAGTAGACGAAACCAAATCATTATTATCAGGCATTTCATTAATAGTTTCTAAGACATTTGCAATGCTCCTCACCTTCAAAACATAGTCATTTACGAATATATTTCCTTTCTTCAAAGTATTCAACTCTTGCTTGAGTTAATTTTTTCATGCCTTTGTATTTATTGAAAATAAATTCTTGAAGGTTGCCTAAGCTACATGTCAATTTTTTATATTTCTAATATGCCCCAACATAGTGTTACTAATAATTGCAAACAACCACTATATTACATTTTTATATTTTGCATTGCATTCTTTTCACGCCTTTAGTTTTTTTGCAGTCACATGATCACTTAGCTCCAGTTCCTTTTCTTCACCTGAAACAAACTCATAGAGGCCTTTTCCAGTAATAAAATTTGTCATACAAAACTTTCATGATAGGTAGTTGTTTTTGTCTAACTTCTCAATAATGAAAATTTTTACTATTCTTAGGTATTATAACCCACCTAAGTATCAAATTACAAGGACTTTTGTAACCCTTCACAAGATATGCATAGCAATGAACCAGACAACCTTTTTAATTGATTTACAAATTTGAAGTATAGAATCTTTCCACTTGAGAATGATTGATACAACCAAAATTATAGTATGCCTTGAAACTATTGTTGACAACTCTACAAAGCTAAAACGGAGCTTGAAACGATCTCAAATGGCCAAAAACATAACATAAGAGTCTAAAGAGTGTATCTACAAAATATCACCATTCTACTTGCACACCAAATCTCATAGCAATCTAAGTTTTTTTTCTCTATCTTGCTTTTAGTGCCTCTATAAGCACTATCCAAGGGAAAGAGAGAGAGAGAGAATGAGAGAGCTTCTTACTAATTGTTTGCTTACTTGAATCCTTGATCATTCTCCTTCACTTCAGCCTTCAAAACCAACCTCTCTTAGTGGCACCATTTTAATGCCTTGTTAAGAATCGTATGGTGGGGAAACTTGAAGAAGAAAGAACTACCATTTGGTTCCTTTATGAGAGATCAAGAAGTATTAAGACAATGGATCTATTATTAGGATTTGAGGCTCTTGGAGGCCACTCTTCAGATGCTTAAGCACAATTCAAGCCTTTCCATGAACTTTATTTACTCCTAATACCACCAAGAGGAGTCTCTAGATGCATGGCATACAATCAAAACACATTCCCATATGAGTAAAATGGAAGACATTTCAGACAATTTTAGGCTTTTATATCTTTTGAATAGCCAAAGCTCATGCAACCTTTTCCTCACACATCCTATTATGCTTGACAATGCTATGAATTATCTACAAGTTGAGAATTAGACCTAGTTTGATTCTTTTGAGCATAAAATGAATGCTAGTGATGTCTAGAAGATAGAATCAAATCTACGAGGTCTATGGGTTTATTATAGGCATAATTCATGAAATTTACTAATTTTTTGCATTCTACTTTTTTATATCCATGCCTGCTATGCATTCTTTGCATAGGGAAATGATCTTGAAGCTTAAGTAAATTAAGATTATGCAAAAAGCAAGAAATTTTTATGCTTTTTCAAGGATTTTTACAAGTTTTTTGAGGTTTCTACTCTAGTTCTAATCCTACAGATTCTCTATTCTTGCGTAATCTACACCAATGAACAACTTTCTTTGGATTGGTGTTCATATTCTATCCATTGAGATTTCGGGCATTGTGACACACCATAAAGAAGACGAGATCTTACTCCACTAGTATTCATGACACATGATGTTCCTCCAAGTGGTGCGGAACCAAAGTGCTAGATAGCTCAATGATGTGGGGTAAGATGATGCACATCAGTTCATGTGTTCTCTACTCTCAACTAATTGTCTAGCTCCCACACAGATTTCTTGTACTCTAGCTTTGAGCTCTCTAGAGTCTATGCTACCTTTTTGCATAGCCTACGACACAAAGAAAGCAAGAAACATCTACAAGCAATCAGGAGAAGTCACCATTGCTTCTATCATTGTAGCTTGATCATTGCAAATGATGATGCCTCAATGCTCCAATGATCCTCCCATACAAGCCAAGATTACTCCTCGTGAATCGGTGTCATCTCCTCCATCCATATGCTCCATTGTGAAGATGAAAGGATGAGAAATAGAAGGGGAGATGAAAATAGCCACAAGAGGGAAGAAGGGATGTATATATATATATATATATATATATATATCTCTCTCTCTCTCTCTCTCAAGCTTTCTTGCTATTGAGGAGGAAGAAGAAGAAGATAAGACTCAAGAGCACCCAAAATTCCTACACACAAGAATGTGCATTTCATTAATTGTTGGGAACGTTAAATACTCGAGGCTATAAGGTGGATGCACATGCCCCTTTTTCCTAAAATTTAATGTTTTACAATGTCTGAAGGTCTTCCTAGCTAGTTCATGTGAGCTTAAAATCTAGTAATTTTATGGCTTAGTTTTGGTGTCCTACGGCTATTTTTAGTATCCCAAACCTTGTTGAGACTTCAAGCTCAACTCATGTACATTGACATGACAGCTAGTGTCCAACTGTCTCTAGCATGTGAGTCATAGTCAATAAGTCGGGTACACTTAACTCTGGTAGAGTTAGCCAGTGTGAGTAGTCATCAGGTCACTTGGACCTAGTTCTGACTACTTTCTAGTCATTCAATATGTGTGTGAAGTACATGGAATAATGAAGAATATGGGAGTTCACTGCTCCCTGTTGCCTCATCTCTCTCTCCTTATCTTTTGACATGCTCCCTGAGTGTGAGAACTTGCAATGAAGTTGCATGAGAAGATGAAGCTCGAAGATTGAAGTAAGCATGCAGTGTTGGCAACCATAACTCTCATCTGGTAGGTATGTATCTTAGCTGAAGTCTGCAACTAACAAAGCTAGTGGAAGGTGGTTCAAAGGGTTAATGGCATGTAATGGAGCCTATCAACATTGAGCCACCTAATGTTTAGCATCAACAAATCTGAAAAAACGTGAGCTAAAAAAAAACGTGGATCGACTGGTTGCATCTGTTGCTCCAGGGTGGACAGTCAATGAACAGTAATGCTAAATGGAATGCCAAGACCATGTGAAGCATGCATAAGGGATCGATGGTAGGTGTGAGAGGTTATTGATAAGCTCATTGTTGATCAAAATAGTAGTAGATCTGAAAAAAAAACGTGGCCTAGATGCGAAAACGTGACTTGCTAAAATGTGCCTGGTTTATGGGGACTTAAGCACCAAGTATGGCTGAATACCATCATAGATGTGATGTTTGATTGGATCCTTGAAGTATTGGGGAATATTATCAAGCATTAGAACTTGCATTAGCAAGCACTCATGTTCAGCATAAGCAACAGATATAAACACGCGATCTGTCCATTTGCGCTTGCTTTCTTGAAGCACAGAAGTTAGCAAATCTACCCATGATTAATCACCCATTTACTTGAGCAATAGCTACATGCTAAAGCACTTGGACATGAGAAATTGAGCCTCCATCTAGATCAGTATATTCATTAGTGATTTGACATGTCTGTAGAAGGAGAAATGTGCATGGTACTTGCACTCTTAGATCAGTTTACTACAGCAGTGAATGCTTCATGAATGTCACACTTGATCTTCAAGGATGCCTGGCAAAGTAGATGGGCTATCTCTCATGGATTTAAGCATTGGTCTAGAATGTTAAATGCTCAACTTTGGAAAGTTTTGATAGGTTGAAAACTGTCATGGAATTTTCAGCACTAAAACATGACATTGTTTGATCAAGAAATGCTTGAAAATGATGTAAGCAATCATCTTGGATGCTTAGCAAGTGTTATAGAAACACTTATGTATACATGGGTATGATATTGGAGTGTTAAGTGCTCAGTTTTGGAGCTTATTTGTAGCTAGAAGCAATGAACTATTTGCTATCTTGAATTTGGAAACAATATACCTACAGAGTTGAAATATTTGTGACACTTATTTGCTATTGAGAAATGCTTGGATCATACCACTTGAGTGGTAGATGCTTTCTGGATACTGTGAATGTTGAAAGCCCAAAGTTTGGACTGATTTGTTGTTGGTTATACTAGGCTATTGACTAGTTATTGTCTACAGGAAGGATACCTATCATCCTCACTTGACATACATGCAATCTATTCTCTGACCAAGTGGACATGTATCAACTCATGCATAGAGTGGCAACTATATGAGATGTTTTGGGGCTGTTCTGAGGTCTGAATACTCTTGTTTTAGTAGAGAAAACATTGCTGGTTATACACAGGCTACTGTTACAGACAATTGTATGTCATTGATTATCATGAACACCTACATGTCTACTATGCAGGCACATGCTATCTATTTGGAATGCCACTGCATCTAGATGTTTTGCCACATGACTGGGGATGCATTTGACATACATATGAGCTGAAATACACTATTTACTATTGGTTTTTATTGTGAAAACTTATTGAACTGAAACTGTCATAATCACCTGAGGGGTGTGCAAGGAGTCAAGGATTCAAGGATTCAATGAGCACTAAATTTGTAGGTATGGCATATGCTCAAGGCACTGATAACGTCACTCAAATTGTTGGTGAGAAGCTTGACAACCAAAACTTCGCTCTATGGAAGTTAGGATGTAGAACTTTTTGATTTGGTAGAGGTTACTGGGATTTGTGTACAGGGGCTAAAGCTAAACCTGAATTGCCTAAACAGAATCCGACACAAGAACAATGAAGAGCTCACCGACAGTGGTAGGAAAGAGGTAGTAAAGTACTGCATTGGTTTTCATTCTAATGCAATGGCTATGCAGATTACTAGTTGCCATTCCATGAAGGATGCTTGGGATGCACTCATGAAGAAATATAGTAATGTCACGTATGCAAGGAAGATACAGTTGAAGCAACAGTTCAACAACATGTCTAGGAATGGCAAGATCATTCAAGCATACACGACGAAAATAAAGACCATAGCTGACCAAGTGGCTACTATTGGATCTCGTATTTCAGAGGATTATATGATTCCAGTGACATTGAATGGGTTAGGCAAGGAGTATAAGGCATTTGACATGTCCATTTCTATGAGAGTAGAAACCCTTGATTAGGATGAGTTACTTGTACTGTTGCTACATGAAGAAGTAAAGCTTGGCTAGAGGTGGTAGAGCTCGTGGAGCTTTTTAAGGTTGAGGAGACACTCGAAACACACATGGACAACACCAGTAAAATGCTTGGCATAGCTCAAATATGTAAGGACATCGAGGATCTGGAGCCTTTAGAGGCAAGGGGAGATCACCTAGAGGTAAAGGTGGCTCCTAACAATCGCATGAGCAATCTAACAAGGATAAAGACTGTCATTATTGGGGAAGATATGGGCATATCGCGAAGGATTGCCATAAAAAGCAAGTTGATATGAATGCAAAAGACAGGTAGCATGGACATTATGCATCTTCCAATGGTACTCAAGATGACCATGGAGATAAATTGTTTAATATGTAGCATATATCAAAGAATAAGCAAGGCAAATATGAGAAATGATACATAGACTTAAGAGCATCCAATCATATGACTCCTCATGGTGAATGGTTTAATGAGTTAGTAGCAAGGTCTCATGGATTTTTATGTATTGATGATGATACACAACATGATATTCAACATATAGGTGTGGTTCCATTGCTCATGCCTAATGGTAGAAAGAAGAGCCTACACGATGTACTACATGTACCTTCTATTGCCAAGAATTTACTGTTGGTTGGACAAATGGCAATAAAACAGAATCTGCAAGTCAGATTCAACAGGGATGGTTGTTTTATTGAAGAATATGGCAATGGTTGTAAATTGATTGCTAAAGAAAGAGAGATGGTAGAATGTTTACCTTCGATGCATCTATCCTAGAATTGAAGGCAACCATGTTTGCCCATGATAATGGAGCAGTTTGGGATGTAAAAATTTGGCACAAACGCATCTGTCATGTTAATGTACAGAAGCTAAAAAATATGCAACAAAAAGAGGTTGTACTTGACTTGCCGAAGTTCAAGTACATTGATCTTGGACATGTATGCTCTGCTTGTTAGTTTGGGAAACAAGCGAGATTCTCATTCATGAGACATGCCAAAAACAGTTCTTGACCTTTGCAGTTGATACATTCGGATGTATGGGGTATTGCCCATAATGCATCTTTTGGTGGTGCCAGGTATTATATATCTGGTGCTAGCAATTATATATCCTTCATTGATGATTTCAATCAATACAAATGGCTCTTGCTTCATTTTTTGACCTTTAGATTTATCTTCTTGGTGGCTCTTGCTTCATTTTTTGACCTTTAGATTTTTCTCCTTGGACCTTGACATTAGCTACGATATGGCTCCCTTGCCATTGTCGTAAATCCCTTAACAAGGTAGATATTGCTAAGGCCCAATGTCTTCGCTATCGTAAGATTTTGAGGGCATTAAAATGCCCCTTAAAAGGCACCATGGCTTGGGCATAGAATATTGGATTGGGAGTTTTCAAAACATGGCTCATGGGATGGATTATAAATCTTATCAATGATTTTTAGAATCATAGCTAAAGACATTGAAACAACAAATGGCTTTCTATTGCATGCCATGAGGGACCTACAAGTACCAGGGCTTGATTAGGTGGGTCCAAATATAATATTTCAAATTTTCATTGTCCAATTGATAATTGAGGACAAATACATAAGGTTTTGTAAGTAACAAAAGCTATCAATATGCTATGTAGCTTAGGGATTTTATGTGCATGTGGAATCGAAACAACTTTGGAAAATAGTAAACAAAGCCAACATAATGAAAGTTTTTAATCTTTAGTCCAAGAAAAGGTAGCATTGGTTGTATATACTAGAAATCAAAGGTAGTGGCCATACTAGGAGATCTCATCAAAATATTAAGCAACTATGTTCATCAAAATATTAAGCGACTATGTTCCCTTGCATTGGATTTTGAGATGGAATGATGGCTACAACCTATGCTTGATCCACTAATCCACTATACCCATCCTAAGAAATTACATGGTCAATAAGCATGCCACCTTGGATCAGGACACTCTTCGAGCTACTGCCCTTTGTCTAGATTAGTTGCCTATATACACAACCCTCTAGTGGCTACGTTTTAGATGCTAGTTGTTCTGTACTCCTATAGAGATTATCACCACATCATACATTGTTGTTTCTTGACATCCTTAGCATCAGATTTCTATTCAAACATTGGTGCTTTTTTACACTCAAAATTTGTTCTTAGAGGAAGACACTCTCCCTCCATCCACTCCCAAAAGAGATATTGGTTCTTGACAATCTCCACTCCCTTTTTTTCAAAGAAGAGAAAAATATATATCAATGAACTCCCCTTAAGACTATGTATCTCAAGTAAAAGTACAAAGCAACCCTGTCAGGGGCTTCCATACCAAAAGATATATAAGAAATTCTATCTCAATGCATTAGTGAATAACCACTTGAGACATTTACAATCCAAGACCATATGGGGTTCACAATGGAAGTGCCACAATCCCAGGTCTTGAGAAAAGCATACTTGATTCTTCATAAAGTCTCTCAACTACCCTTTATCTCCTCCCATCTCTTGCAGAGTGTGGACAATATCTATTTGAATCTTGGATAGATCCTTTGCAATGGATATGTCTAATAAATCTATGGCATGACTTCATTTGGTAGTCCATATGTACCAAGCAATAATGTTAATCTTGAGCTCTCATGTGTAAAAATGCCCTTGGGTTTGCACTGCTTGTGAGAATCTAGCATTCACAAACTTGGTCACAAGCTTCCTTGAGACAAGCTAAGCATAACACCCTTGAATATCCTCATATCCACAAGCTAGGTCCATGTCTATGGCCCAAGCAATCATTCCCCATGTAACAATCATGAAGTTTGCAATACCATGAAACACCATCCTCAAGTGCTCCCTTCCAAAACCTTGATGTCTCTTCATATGTATCTATCCATCAAAATTTATTATTCATCAAGTGCTCCCTTCCAAACCTCAATGTCTCTTCATTTATATCTATTGATCAATTCTACTATTTTACTATATTCATTTATTCATCAAATTTATCTTCTCCTTTTATATATTGTCTAAGTTCATTACCTATTAGTTGTGTTCATACATTGTTTTCTCGACAAAAGTAGCACTAGATCAAATGTCAACTTTTCTTTTAGCTTTTCTAATTGAAAATTTCACCTCTATCCATCTTTTAATGACACTATTTATTCTATAATGCATAAAGTAGTGAAGTAATTTTAGCAAATGACAAATGAATCAACCACAATATAATGCCCATAAGCTATAATTCTCATATACATTCTTCAATGGACTCCAAGTGCATTAGCATTTACCTTTCAGGATCCATGCAAGTATCATCAATGGACAAAATATGATCCAAAAAGTGATTTCAAGAAGAATTCATTTTTCTTATGATTGATGACCAATTTGTTCTTCCTAAGTACATTAAAGACTATAACCAAATGCTTGCAATGCTCTTCTTCATTCTTTGAATAAACCCTTATGTCATCAAAGAATGTACCCACAAACACCTTGTGTGGTTGGAAAATCTTTCATACAATTAAATGTAGTCATAGCATTCGCAAGCTCAAATAAGTAAGAATAATCATTTTACACGAGCAATATAGGATAACATTGTGAAAATGAACTTTATTAAATCAACATTCAAAGCCATTGCAAGTCCAAATGACCAATAACAATCATTTTGCATGTGTAATATAGAATAACAAGATGATAATAAATGCTAATGAATCATATTATTATTTAACAACTCTTACGCTTCACTCATAATCTCCTCTTGTTGAGCTATACTCGCCTTACAAGGTCGCTTATTTGATGGACTACTATCATAAAACAAATCAATAGTATGATCCTCTAGTCTTTTTGATAATAGCTCACCTAGCAATGACTACAGGAAGTAATTATCAACATTGTAAAAAAATTATGCATTCACTATCTAACTTAGATACATTGCTAGCTGTTATCATCAAGTGATTTTGCAAAGACTAGTATGCATAAAAATGGTTCTTCATTACTTTTCAAATGGCTAAAGCTGATACAATGACAACTCCTTTCAATTTTCCATCCAACACAAAGGTCTTTCCCCTATGTTGAAGGGTAACCTCCATGGCATATGTATAAACCAATACATGTACCTAGTGATACCATGGCATCTCAAGCAAAATATCACATCTATCAAGAGAAGCAATAAAGAACGCTACATTGTCCACATAAATCTTGATGTACAAATAGAGCTCTCCAATTATTAGTGTCATAGACTCTGTATGACCATAGCATGCCACGCCCACTTCAGCCATAGATCCCATCTCATCCTCTCAAAAACCAAGTTTTATAGCCAAATCTATAGAGATAAATTTCGCACATGCTTTATGATTAAAGAATATAAATACAATCTAATCTCCAACTTTGCCCCATGCTCTACATAATTTAGTGTCATTATTATTTGGTTGGTCACCCAATGTATCTAAGACCGAACCAATACTAGGTCTTACTCTTAGGATCAACCTTATTTTTAGCACATTTAGTCTACTGTCATCTTGACCCAACTCCACATTGGCATTCTTGAACCCAAAATACATACCATGTAACAATGCATTTGTTGTATATGTAGTATTTATCAACTAGAGATCAATTGAGATATGTTGGTTACAATTTTTCTAATGTACAACTTTCGGTAATTTCCTTCAACAAACCACAACAATATTTCTCAATTTGCTCAAAAAGAGGCATAGATCTATAAGAAGTTTCAAGTGACTACCAACAATGCTTCCTAAAACTTTTTATTGTATTCTTCCTAAGTAGTAAACTATGAAGCATCCAATTTATGCTAAACAATCATAACATCTAACTAGAAAATGCTTCTCAACCAAACTTAATGAAAATACCATCATACACCTATCCAAGCATTTCATACATTCTTGTTTGAGAACCAAATACATTAGTACCATGCATTCCAAAATAACCAATAATACAACTAGCCATAGCATGAAACACAAAGCCACCGCCAAAATATCCTAGATGTCTCCCATGCATTTCCAATATTCCCATGAATGTCTAGGCCATGTCCCAAAGAAAACATTTGCATTACACATTGGATGCGTTTGGCACCTTCTACCTTTTGAGGCTATGCTGCATCAAATCTTAGAGTCACATGTTATCCCAAAGCATCAAGAGGTGCTTTTCCCTTTTTAGTCTTGTTGCATGCAACTTTGTTGACTACGTAATTTAACAAACCATGGGTCTTTGGCACGAAGAGATAAAATATACACTATTGCATGAGTCAAGCTCTCGTCTCATTTTGAAAATTTTAGAGATTTAGACTTTCTTTGTTGTACTCATCTTCTAGAATAAAGCTTTAAGAAATACCACAAACATCGCTAGGGTTTGGTGTGTTTGGATTATCTCTTTTGTTTAGTAAGATGTTGAATTTATCTATTTGTGTAAAATTTACTTGCTATAATCATTTGTAATTATGGATTTACCAACCTTCTTTTTAAGAAAGGTTGGTTTCATGGTTCCATTGTTGGGATACATTACCTCCCTTGAGTAGGTGGATTTGTGGCACTTGATAGCAAGCTAAGTTGCAAGAAACTTGTTGGAATTGCTCTCAACTATCATAAAATTCAACAAGCATGTCTTCAAGCAGTGAAGAATCTTGCTATTATAATGTCTCTATTGAAGAAAATCGAAGACAATGAAAATAAAGCATGTTGAAAATGCTGGGTTGGTCCGTGAAATTGATATCTCACTCCCTCAAGATGCTAAAGATCAACAAGATAAAGAGGATTCTAATGCCCAATGTACCTTCATGTTCCATGGGTCACTTTGATGCAAGGACTTCCATCATCATGCATCATGTGCCTATCCACTCTCCCTAGGCTACCCAAACGATTACCCTACAAATGCCTAGTTAGCACATGCAACATGGATCCACAATGTATACATCTTGAATGCATGGTGGGCGCTTTGGGATAAATTCCCAAGTATGCTCTAGTTTCAACCCTACTCATCACTCAATACCAACCCTCTAGTTGCTAAGGCCAAGAACACCTTCGCTTATAAGATTACTTTTAACAAATCAAATTTCACAACTCAATCTAACCTAATGTAAGCACTTGAGTATCATGGTCTTTTGGATCTAGTAGTTGGCCTACATGCTATACTAAATCCTCATCTAGGCTACCCTCATCATATCCATCAATGGAAGGCTCACAAAGCTACAACAAATGTCAAGATGATGTAGGATTTACTCCCCGAGTTTCGCTCATAGCTACAACACTTTCCCCTAGCATCTAATTGTTGGAGTCATATCATTGACCCCTATGTGACGAGATCGAACACAATGTATCAATTTCGATCACAAGCTACAAAAGTTCATCATTGAGGAATGGATGATTTGAAAGTCTACATGGCAGAGTACAAGTGGTTACTCACGAAGTTCACCACCACTAACTCGCCAAAGTCACATTGACAATCAAGTCACATTATTCTTAAATAAGGTGCCCCATAAATACTTCCACTTCATATAGCAAGTCATTTCATTACCCCACATGCCAACCTTTTATCAGTTCCAATGCTAGCTCTTGCATTATGCAAGGGTGCTTGACCAAGTCCACAAAAGACCTTCCCCCATGTTTTCCTCTTCAAAGGACCCTCTAGTATTCTCATCTTCAAATTGTCAAGGAGAAATCCGAAGGTGGCAAGAACTCTCAAGACGAGAAGGCAACTCTTGATAAGGGTAACACCCTCCTTCAAACTGCACTAGAATATTTAAATCAATCTAGCAAATCCTCCCTAAAAAGAATAGGTTTTGCACTATCATGTGGACAAGGAGTGTCATAAGAAGGCCCAAGGTCTTCCACCTAAGACCTCTCCACAACGGACCATGATTCCATCTACAACTAGTACTCCCCTAGACAATCCAAAGGGGGTACTTCAACTATTATATCTAATGCTCCTGTTCCTCTTGGTATCCACCCACCTTAGTGGTAGACAGTTGGACATGTAGCATGGGCAACCCTCTCCGCCCTTGCCCTTCAAGATCCTTGAAGGTTTGAATGATTGATCTGCCACATCCACCCCATCAAACTTCACACTACAAGCAAGCACTTCTAGCCACTGTTCAACACTTACTAGGTCCCTTAGGGCACACAAGGCTAGTCTCTCATTCACTCTTAATTCCTTAAGCTAACAATTTGAGCCCATAGGCTACTTTGTCTTTTAGGCCATTTGACTTTAGGGTTTTTATTGATCTTCCACTGCATACATTCGTTACTTGTTTCGTTTCATCTCATTTTTCACTAGCTTTGTATTATGCGTTCTTTGCTTAGCCCCTACGCATCTATGAAGCACTAGTATGCAGGTTCTGGTCTTTTTCTAATACTTACCTATTGGGTTTTGTATTTCAGTTAAGGACTTTGTTCTTCTACTAGCGTGGAGGCTTCATCTCTCGAGATGGTTCTTCAAGCATCTCCTAGTGCTAACACAACTCCTCTCTAGCTCTTCCAATCAGGGTGCTTCTTCATTGTTATTCACATGGTTCTTGGCACCATACAAAGACTTAACATCAAGCTCCTTCATGGACAGTTGTGTTTCTAGTCTGATCAGCCGTCCTGCTGCTACACAACTCTTGGAGGTCACACACTGCTCCAACACACTCCTACAGGCTGTATTTTTGCTGCCTGCCCACGTCTTGCATCTGCAACTCCAGTTGCTGCACTCAGGATCCCTCTCCCATCGACATCACACTCTGACACCTCCCTCAGCCCACTCCAACAAGAACCATTGGCTATTAGACAGCTTTGCATTTGAGCATTGTGCACAAACATTCATTTACATTCAAGCTTCATTCAGTTTCATCAAGTATCTTCTTTTCTATTTTGTGGTTTTGTGTTTTTTGTCTATGTTATTGTGTTTTCTCAATGCAAACCCTAGCACATCTTCACACCTGGTTATTGGGACCTAGTTGTTGGTCTAGAGGCTCTGTTTGACCCTAGATGTGCCCACCTTGATCATGTCCATCAATAAAAGGCTCATAAGTATTACATTAGGCATTTCATGGTTTTACAGGTTGTCATTGGGCATTTATGTGGATACTATTTATGGCAGCAGAGGTGGACATTTCAGTCATGGGCAGCCTGTTTTGTGGCTGACTGCACCTCTTTCTGGCCACCCTACAGCTGGCTACCTGATTGGATATTGGCTCCACTCTTTGCCTACATATTGCACTTGTCTCCACTCTCTTGTACAATCATGCTCTCATCTTATACGCATGCATCCTGTAGAGAGAAAGAGACTAGCGGCACTCTTGTGGTCAACCATACCCATGTGGTTTGTAGTCATTGTTCTCATGCTTTTGTACATGAATTCCACTGCCCATTTCTTTGTCCACTGAATTCATATATTACTGCTTCTCATGGTTCATTTCATTCAGTATTGAGGAGTTGTGTTCAAATGCTTCCATTGCCTTTCTCATTCTCACATGGTATCAAACAACCAAGTCCATTGGTCCTGATGTGTTTTCTCCTGTTGCTACTGTTGATTTAGGTCTGCTATGGGCTGTGTTTACCGCTCCAGGGGCTTTCAAACTGTGTTGCTGCTGCAACTTTTTGTGTGAACTAGATGACCTCCCAAGCTGGGCAATCCCATGCAAAGGCTGGATGACCTGTTTTCTCAACCTCTGCATGCCAGACACCCTGTGTTCAGCTGCTCCACCTGTGTTTGTGCTACTTCTGCCTTTGTTGAGCACCCTGTTACTGTTGCCTACCTGTAATCAACCTCATTGACCTTGTGTTTGAACTTTGGTGGCTGGCCTACTCTTGCATGTGGTAAACCTGATCAGGTATATATTTAACCATTAAGAGAGGGTTCATGTATGTTTGTTGTCATGCTTGATTCACCCTTCTCTTCACTATTTGATCCATTCTCTTGTATGCTTATGGGCTGTGCTTGAACTATTAAACCTTTCATTGTGGCTGTATTGACCATGAGTGCCCTGGGTACTCTCTCATACCCTTAATATAGTATCTTTCCATTTCATCATTCAATGGCTCCTCATACTAAGACAAATGATAAGCTCAAAGGCCTTGACTATTTGACTTGTAGCATTGTCCTCATACTAAGACAAATGATAAGCTCAAAGTTTGTGCAAATGCTATTGCGCGAGAGTGCTATGAAGTGCGAGTGCGAGACAAGGATGAGCAGGGATAGAGCTGAGAGCTGAGAGTGAGGGAATCGAATGTGAGTGTACCAGTGTGTTGCACGGTACACAAAGAATAAAAATGTATTTATATGTTAGGGTACAAGTAAAGGGTGTGTTCACACCCGTAAGTTTATACACACGGGATTAATGGGAGTTTACACCCAAAGGGGCTTTACACTCAACAACCTCCCACTTAAAGGCCCGAAGTGGTATCTTTAAACCATCCAACTCCCACTAATCGAATGCAATGCTCATGCTAAGCCTTTGCAAGGCTTTTAGTGAGAACATCTGCAAGGTTATCTTGGGTTTTGACCTTAGTCGGTGTGACAAGGTCATCATCCAAGACCTGTCAAATGAAGTGATACTGAACATCTATGTGTTCGGTACGTGCATGAAACATGGCATTCTTAGCCAAACATACTGTACTCTAACTACCACAACCAAGCACTAGAGTATGTGAAGAAAGACCAAAATCCTTGATCAAACAGCCAAGCCAAATAGCTTCCTTAGAAGCTTCTATGGCTGAAATATATTCAGTCTCTGTAGTACTCGGTACTACAATTTTCTGAAACCTTGAACACCAAGAAATAGCCCTACCACCCAAAGTAAAGACATACCCACTGGTAGATTTTCTAGTGTCAAGATCTCCTGCCATGTCCAAATCACAGTATCCCTGCAACTCTAGTGTACCCTTTCCATAGCATATACACTTGTCTTGTATACTTTTTAAGTATCTAAAGATACATTTCACTGCTTTCCAACGTGGTTTGCCAGGGTTAGACATGAATCTACTAACAACTCCCACTCCATGAGCAATGTCTGGACGAGTTGCAACCATGGCCTAAGCTTTGTATATGGCAGTAAAGGCACACCAAGAGGCTTAGCATTAGCCATATTAAATCTGTCAAGTACTTTGCTGATGTACTTGTATTGTGAGAGAAACAACAAGTGTTGCTCTCTATCTCTTTTAATGTGCATGCCCAAAATGTGTTCAATTGCTCCCAAATCTTTCATTGAGAAGGCCAAACTCAGCTATCTTTTAAGAGTATGTAAAGTACTCTTATGATTTACTACAATCAGCATGTCATCCACATATAAAACCAGCACGACAAAGCTTTCATCATCAGCCTTTTTAGTGTATCAGCAATGATCTACATGATTGCATTTGAATCCATGACTGAGCATTAAGGCATCAAAATTTTTATACCACTGTCTAGGGGCTTGTTTCAGCCCATATAAGCTACATTTCAGCTTGCAAACTAAATGCTCTTTCCCTGGAATAGCAAAACCTCCGGGTTATTTCATGTATAGCTCTTCATCTAGGTCACCATGAAGAAAAGCAATCTTCACATCCATCTAATCCAATTCTAAATCCAAGGATGCAGTGAGAGCAAACAAAACACGGAGCGTAGTCATCTTCACCACCGATGAAAAAGCCTCCTGTAAGTCTATGCCTTCCTTCTATGTACAACCCCTAGCAACCAAACGTGCCTTGTATTTGGGCTTCCCATCTATACATTTCACCTTATAAACCCATTTATTAGGAATAGCTTTCCTATCCTTGGGCAAAGGTACAAGCTCCCATGTGTTATTCGCATACAAAGACTTCCATCTCTTCCTACATAGCAAGCTTTCACTTTCTCATTTTCACATGACTGTGCCTCTCTAAATGTCAGAGGCTCACCTTCATCAATCAATAAAATGCAATCTAAAGATAGCTGAAACCTCTCTGGCTGCCTTCGGACAAGTGTAGACCTTCTTACCCGATGATCTGTATTGATAGGCAATGGGCCTACATCCTTGGGTATGTGCACACCATCAACCTGCTTTCAGTATGTTCTTCTTGTTGTCCTATTCCATCACGTGCATCAATTTGCTATCCATTATCTTCTAGCTGTAGCACAATAGGTTGCTGCTCATTTTCAACATCAAAAAGGACAAAATATTTAGCTAATGGTTGTTGAATGGCTTGCTATTCATATTGAAATTTGACCTCCTTTTTGTCAAGGTCACCATGTGTAGCATTTCTCAACAACTTTGCCTCATTAAATACTGCGTCTCGGCTGTGTACTATCTTCCTATCTTGAGGAAGCCAAACTCTATATCCCATCTTTGCCTCATCTCCATATCCCATAAAGATGCCCTTGATGGATTTCATGTCTAGTTTAGTCCTCTAATTTACAAGAATATGCACAAAAGCATTACAACCAAAGACACCCAAATGGTCATATGAAGCAAGTTTGCTAGACCAAACCTCTTCAGGAATGCCATTTTCCAATGTACGATTGGGAGAGCGATTGCACACATGAACTGTAATTTTAAGAGCCTCTCCCCAGAACTACTGCGGAAGATTAGTTGTGGACAGCATGCATTCGACTCTCTCACAAAGTGTATGATTATATCTTTCAGCCACGTCATTTGATGTAGGATTGTAAGGAGTTGTCAACTCCCTCTTAATGCCATGCATCACACAAAATTTTTTAAGTTCATTAGAAACATACTCACCCCCCTTATTCGTCCTTATAGCTTTTAACTTAAGCCCTTTTTGTGTACTAACAAAAGCATGAAACCTTTTAAAGGCGTCCAACACTTCCTTTTTGCTCTTTAATACACATATCCATGACTTTCTACTTAAATCATTAATAAAAGTGACAAAGTACTGTGCCCTCCCATGTGAATTAACAGGCAAAGTGCACATATCAGAATGTACTAAGTCAAGAGCATTGAACTTCTTAACGACACCAGAGTAATAAGGAGACTTCACGTATTTTCCATATATGCAATCATTACAAAAGCCAAGACCAGAGCCTTTTACATCAAATCTCCCTAAGGAGGAGAGAAGCTGAAGGCCATTCTAGCTCATATGGCCAAGTCTTTTGTGCCAAAGTTCCATCTATGAATGCACTTCAGCAATAGCCAAAAACTTGCTAGGTAATGCTTTACCATGCAAATAATACAAATCCACCCTTTTGCTGCCTTTAACAATTAGCATGGAGCCCTTGTGGACTTTCCAAGATCCACCACTAAAGGTAATAAAATACACTCTTGCATCAAGCTACCCTACTCATAGTAGACTTTTCTTTATGCCAAATACATATTTGACATCTTGCAAAATCAACTCTTGACCATTTTCAAGGGCCAAGTAAATGGTATCTACACCCTCGATTTCACATGCATAATTGTTGCCGAAGTAAACCTTGCCTAGGCAACTTGCATTCTATTCAAAAAATGACTCCAAAGAGGAAGTAACATGAAAGAGGCACCGCTGTCCACTATCCATGATTGAGACAACCCATCATGAGCTGAAAGTAAGGCATCAATTACCTTCTTTTTAGTGATGTGCATATTACCTGCTGCTGCTGTTATAACATCTACATCATTACATGAGGCTTCAACAAGTATCACTTTAGTGTCCAAGAGCTCTTCAATGACCACACTAGATGCAACATTTACCTTTGCAACTTCTTTTGAGGGAGAGTTGTCATCATTCTTTTTCTTTTCTTATTGTTTCTTTTTTTCTTACTCTTTCTTGTAGTAGTGACAATCAGGCTTTTTATGCCCTTTATGTCCACATTGATAGCGAGTAACATCTTGCTATTTGCCCTTGCCTTTACTCTTGCTTTTGCCTTTATTTCTTGCATTACCCCTCTTTTTTTACTTGCCTCTAAGATGATAGGCTGAACCACTACTTTCTCCATTGCACTTTCTTCTAATCTCCTCATGGCAGGAGCTATAGCCTGCGCTTGCCGGACGGATCGACATCTTACTTGGACAAGAGCACAAGCTCACTCCCACCCAGGCCCAGCGGGTAGGGAAGGTACTCCCGGACAGCTCGCACACTTACTAGAAGCACGTCATAGGTACCCACGGCAGGAGTGGAGGCGTATGCATCTGTATTAGCTTGAGTCTCACCGCCTGTGTATGAGACCACGGGACGATAGTGACAGGAAGGGTTCTATGGATCAGATTGGATATTGGGGACTCCTACCTTGGAGTCCTCAATGTCTATGCCCCTACGGAGGTTAGGGCACGCAACAGGTTCTAGGTGGAGATCGCGGAGGGACTCCCAGAGGTGGACTCCTAGATTGTTGGAGAGGACTTTAACAACCTGGAAGCTTTGGAGGACTAGCAAGGCAGAGGCAGAAACTACCAGGGCCTGGCTGGGAAGGAGCAAGAGGCATGGGAGGTCTTTCTACTAGCAGTAGGAGCATGCGATGCCTAGAGAGACCCTGCCTTCCACAAGACAGAGAGGCTGCTGGACTTCTCTTGGGGATACAAGCGGCTAGATGGAGTCCTGCTGGAACAGTTGGACAGATTTTATGTGGGAGAGTGGGGAGGCTCTCGTGGAGGCCAAATTGAGCAGTTGGCAGGCACCATGCTGTCTGATCATTGCTTGTTTCTCCTGACACTTGATTCCCCAGCATCTGCCCTAGACGCACGATCCTGTCGGACCCCTGACTCGATGTATAGGAGGGAGGAGGTGACAAGACAGATAGAGTAGATTTGGACTAGGGGGTGGGGCAGGAGGGACCGGATTGTAGAGGTCCTAGCCGAGTTGAGCAGTATCTGGCAAGAGGCAGCCATACAGGCCAGGCAACAGAGCTAGGAGGAGGAGAGAGCACTCCGGTGGGACCTTGCAGCCACGCAAAGATTATTACAAGAGGCACTAGGGGATCCCACCCTCCAGGCACAAGAGGTGCGTGTGCGAGCAGCCATTGCTGGCCTAGAGGACAGGCGCTGGAAGTTCTCTTTCCGCACCTCAGCAGCCTTTTGGGCACGGAAGGAGGACATGATGTGCAGGGAATTCTTCCAGGTGCACCAGCCTCGCACCTTAGAAGAGCAGATACGCAGCCTTTGGGATCAGTATGGGAGGACTCGTTCTAGCCCAGAACGAGGTGATGGAGATTGCCACCGACTACTACAGACGCCTTTTCCAGCACGAGACAACCTCAGCTAGAGGACAACAATGTAGACAGCAAGTTTGGGATCATATCCCGTCTCTCGTCATAGAGGAGATGAGACGCTCTCTCCTAGCCCCCTTCAGAGAGAAGGAACTAGAGGAGGCTTTCCATACACAAGATGGGCACAAATGCTCGGGAGAGGATTGCCTCTCTAAGGCCTTCTTCACTACGTACTGGGTCTAGTGACTGGGAGGCATGAAGATTGAGACAGTTGGTGTTCGTTACGTGCAGAGAGATAGAGAGAGAGAGAGAGAGAGAGTATATTAACGTCTCTAAAAGGCCAATGTGGCCTATGAGACCAAAGCAGTACATACAATGATGGTGTGTTTCTCATCTAGAACGAGAAAAAAGATGAAAAACATGCCTATAAGACTGAAAAGGAAATGAAATGAAATAGTGTCCCATAAAAGGGAAACATGTCAGTGATCTGAAAGTGAGAGTAGAGAAAGGAAAACTCTCCATCAATGATATGTCTGTTCTCTAGGGAAGTGTATCTCTGCATAGCTAAGGCGTCTTGGCATCTGTCTCCTGTGGCGCTCAATGATGGCTTTAATTTGTCTGTGGTGTGGATGTCTAGGCCTTCGTCCGGGTGGACGTGGGCGCCTAGACCGGCTAAGTGCCACTGCTCTATCCAAAGGGACACCTACAGAAGATGAGGTCCAATGATGATGTACTCCTGTAGGCTGTGTGGCAATAGTAGTGGTATCTGCCATACTCTGTCGTGTATCCATGAAAAAGTCAGTGACTGCTCTCTGTCTATGTGAGCCGAGCTGTGGGGGCCTCCTACTCCGTAGAATTGTTGCTCTGCGCCTCTGGAGCTCCAAGAGGAAAAATCCCAAGCATCTCTGATCCTCATACTGCATGATCCGTCTCAGGGGTCCAAAACCCTCTCGAAACAGACAGTGGTATCTACCTCGTATGTCGTAATATACAGTGCATCGGCAGATGTAGTGTTCCTCTGTCTCTGGCTCTCTGTCGCATAGTGGGCATATGCGTTCTTCTGTCTGTATACCCTCCCATCTACCTGTCTCAATCCTCAGGTGGTGGGATGAGGTGCGGATCTGACCAATAGCTGTGCGTAGTCCATGAGGCAGCTGTGTGTCCATGTAATTGGGTCGGGTGATGAAACCATCCTCAGATACCTGGAGGAAGTGGGTCTGGTAGTGTGCCATCCTCGTGCCATGGGGCGAGGGGGGTCGGATCCAGATCTTCTCCGTATCTAACTTCAGTATGTCTGCTCTGATCACATGGTTTAGCTCTGATCGGCTTAGGTCAAGTGTAGGGCAATCCAAGCTATAGTCAAAGAGGGGTAGTCTGTCAATCTGCAGACCATGTAGACGCATCCATGTACTCATCTGAGCATACCAACAGTGTCTGTCACCGTCTGCTGCTAGTTGTCTAGAAGAGGCCAGGGCTAGCCGTGGGTATCTATCTTGGGGGAGCTCCCATAGTCTATGTATGAAAGTCACTGCCTGAACCAAGGCCTCAGCCACCATGGGTGATGCCCCCAACTCAGCTATGATAATCTCATGTGGGGTCGAGCTCTTCGCTCGTATCATGCGTGAGATCATCATGACCAGTGGTCTTTCCATATGCTCCCATCCATCATAGTATTCCTTCTCTGGTCCATCCTGGTCTCCCAAAGGCTGTCTCCTCGTGTGAAACAAACTCGGACCCCAAATAGCTGCCCCATATAGGAGTGTGGGTGTAACCAAGGTGTCAAAAAGCCACAGTTTGGTGCGCGGCTCATGAAATTGTATGTGAGCACATTGCCTCTCCAATGCCCCTAAGGCTGCATATGCTTTTGCCAAACGAGCCTCTGATGTCTCTCTCCAAGAGAACTGTGGTCCCTTCAATGTGACCCCCAAATAAACATACTGCCTAACCATTTCCACTAGCTCTCCGTCAAAAGTAAACTGGTGCTCAGCTCTTGTCACCCAAGCAGCTGAAGTGTTAAATACCATAACTTTGGTTTTCCCAAGGTTCACCTTAAGATCTCTATCTCTGCAAAAAACTGATAATGCATCCAAGTGTCTATTTAGTCCCTCAGGTGAGTCAGATATAAGTACAATATCATCGGCATAAAGCAGTAATGGTATCAGCACTCCAGCTAGGCTGGCTCCGGCCCCACCTGTCCTATCCACATATTCTGAAATTTCATCTATATACAGCCCAAAAAGTGTCGGTGAAAGTGGACAGCCTTGTTTCACCCCAATGGTGCTATTGACTGTATCTGAGATGCCCTCAGGTGTTCGTGCTATAGAGAGAGTGAGAGAGAGCAGAGTAGAGAGTGTGCACGATTTGTGGGTACAATGACGAGTGCACCTCTTTAGGTTTTTAGATAGATATATATATGTAAGTACAAGTACTAAGGGTGTGTTCACACCGGAGCACATTAAAAGGCACAAGGGCCTTTATTCCCAACAACCTCCCACCTAAAGGCAATGTGCCTTAAGAGGAGAAAAGAATCAGCTAAGTCTAGGTGTGCACAAAGCTGCAATACATATATCTATCCAATTCCCATCATCTGTCGGCAATGAGCAAACCACTTTGCTGAAAGACCCTTTGTGAGAGAAGGTTTGAAGGATTATCATATGTATGCACTTTGACAAGCTCAATGCTCTTGCTGTGAAGTACATCTCTAATGAAGTGGTACTTCACCTGTATGTGCTTCGTCTTTGCATGAAAGACGGGATTCCGTGCTAGCATAATAGCACTTTGACTATCGCATGGAGAACAGGTAACTCTATGATGCCAAGCTCTTCCACCAGACGTAAAAGCCATAAAGCCTCCTTGTATGCCTCAATGGCAACCACATACTCTGCCTCTGTAGTAGACAATGCAACACACTTTTGTAGCCTAGATATCCAAGAGATTGCTCCTCTTGTGAAATTAAACACATATCCAGAAGTGGACTTTTTGCAATCCCCATGACCAGCATAATCTGCATCCGTAAAGCCAACAACAGCTGCCTTTTGCTTTCCAAAGCAGATGCACAACTCGTTTGTGCCTTGAGGTAGCTCATAATACCTTTCATTGATTCTCAATGCTTTTTGCCAAGGTTTACCATGTATCTGCTAACCACTCCCACTGCAAAGGCAATGTCAGGACGTGTAGCAACCATGGTATACATCAAACTGCCAACAGCTGAAGCATATGGTATCTTGGCCATTTCAACCTTCTCATCATCAGATGTAGAGCTGTCCTTTGCATTGAGTTTCACATATGGAGGCAATGAAACCCCAAGTTGTTTTTCCCCCGTCCATTTGAAACACTGCAAAACCTTGGAGATATACTCCTGGTGAGATAGATAGAGCAATTCTTTCAACCTATCTCTGAGTATTCGCATGCCGAGAATGTGATTTGCATCACCAAGATCCTTCATGTCAAAGCTGCCATGAAGACTTTGCTTCAGTAAGTCCAAGGCATGAGTATCCCTGCCAGCAATCAGCATGTCATTAACATACAGAACTAAGATAATTAGGCTGCCATCTACTGCCTTCTTAGTGTACAAGCAGTGATCTACTTGACTTCTATAGAAACCTTGAGATTGCATAAATGTATCAAATTTATGATACCATTCTCTTGGTGCTTGTTTCAGTCCATACAAACTCCTTTTGAGTTTACATACCATTTTTTCTTTCCCTTTTTCAACAAACCCTTCAGGCCGCTGCACATATATGTCTTCATGCAAATCACCATGTAAGAATACAGTCTTTACATCCATCTTTATGAGTTCCATATCTTCAATTGCAACCAAGCCCAAAATGGTTCTCAATATAGTCATCTTGAATACAGGAGAGAAAATCTCATCAAAGTCAATTCCATGCTCCTGCTTGTACCCCTTTGCAACCAATCTTGCTTTGTACTTTGGTGAGGAACCAAAAGTGACCTTCATCTTGTAAACCCATTTGCATGGAAATGCTTTCTGCCCTTTAGGAAACTGCACCAAGTCCCAAGTGCCATTTTTCTCAAGAGATTCCATCTCTAAAAACATGGCTTTATACCATTTATTGCTGTCTTGTCTGTCCATTGCTTCCTTGAAGCAAGACGATTCACCACAATCTGTCAACATGACATAACTAGCCACATTATTTGCACCAGGAATGAATCTATCAGGTTGTCTAGTAGCCCTAGACGATCTCCTAGCCCAATGATCATTGTTTGCTGGTTGTTGAGCATTTTCAGCTTGCTGTCCTGGCATTTCAGCCTGCAAATCAGCATTAACAGCTTGTTGTCCTGGCTGTTCCTGCACATGTACCGGCTCATTATCATAGGCAATAGTTGGTTGATCATTTCCAGCATTATTTTCTACATTTACAGGTTCATTTACAGTGAGTATTTGCTGTTGTACGGTGGGCACATTTTGCTGTCCAAAAGGTATTTCTTCCCGGAATACAACCCTACGGACCTCCTCAGTCTTTTCGGGCTATTTATGCATGCGATCTTCTCGGAAGATAACATCATTGCTGCGTACTACTTTCCTTTTCTCGGGATCCCATAATCTATATCCCATTTCACCCTTGTCACCATATCCTAGGAAAATGCATTTACACGACTTTGGCAAGTTTGCTGCGTTTTTCTTTACGAATGTGCACAAAAGCCTCGCAGCCAAACACTTTCAGGTGAGCATATGAAGGTGGCTTGCCTGACCATGCTTCTCAGGGAACTCTCCCCCCCAAAGAACTGTTTGGTGACTGATTAATCAAGTGTACGGCTGTCATAACAGCCTCTACCCAAAAACCATGGGGTAATGCAGCATGAGACAACAACGTACGGACCTTATCATGTATGGTCCGATTCATACGCTCTGCAACTCCATTTTGGGGTGGATTATGAGGGGCAATGAGCTCCCTCTTTATCCTTTTGCTGTCACAAAATGCTTGAAAGGCCTTGGATATATATTCCCCACCATTATTAGAGCAAAGACACTTGAGTGTCTTATCAGTTTGATTTTCAACCAATGCCAAGAATTTTTTAAACTTGTCAAGCACTTCATCCTTGCTACGAATAGGATAAACCCATAACTTCCGTGTAGCATCATCGACAAAGGTGACAAAATATTTTTTTCCCCCTAAAGATAATCTTGGCATTTGATATACATCTAAATGTACTAACTCTAGAGGAGAAGATTTCAACGAAAGAGACTTTTTGTCAGACGTCTGTGTATGTTTACTATAAATACAATGATCACAATGCTCAAAATCAACATAACGAAGACAAGGCAAGTAACCCAAACGAGAAAGTACTTTCATTCTTGTTTGACTCATGTGTCCCAACCGGCCATGCCACAAAGAAATGCTTGGCTGCTTGGTCACGGCAACAACATGATCACTCACACTAGATACATGGAGAGGATACAAAGTATCACTTTTACAACCTCTGGCAATCACTCTAGATCCCTTATAGATCTTCCATTTTCCATCACCAAAGGTGGTATGAAAACCATCATCATCTAGTTACCGTGTGCTAATCAAGCTCTTCTTGAGTTGAGGTACATGCCGTACATACTGAAGTGTGAAGACAGAGCCATGTTGAAACTGCAACTGCACACTGCCAATACCTGCAATGTCACATGCATAGTTGTTCCCAAGATGGACAACACCATATCGACCCCCTGTATAGACAAAGAACCACTCTCGATGAGGGGTGACATGAAAGGAAACACCTGAATTGAGAATCTAGGTATGCATGTCCTCATCTGTATCTGCAAGTAAAGCATGTGCACCAAAGTGTGAAGAGACCAAAAGTACGGCATTCCCACTGTCCTCACTATCATGAGTGACTATATTCACCTCTTCAATTTTGACACTGCTCTTCTTGGGTTGACCCTCTTTCTTCTCTTCCTTGCTATCATCTGTCTTCTTGCCCTTTCCTTTCTCTTTCTTCCATTTGTAGCAATCACGTTTAAAGTGACCCTTCTTACCACAATGATGGCATTCAACATCTTTGCCACGTGATTTACTGCGTCCCTTGCTATCAGATTTGCCTTACTGCTGTGATCTACCCCTAGTATGTAAAAGCACTAGAGGACTTACTAGATGCATTGTTATGCCGATTCATTTCTTCCATGAGTAGAGCACTCTCTACATTAGCATACGAAAGAATCGCATTGGAATTTTGCTCATATCAGTCCTGAATGTATCCCAACTCTCTGGAAGAGTGCAAAGCAAGAACGTAGCCTTAAATTCTTCATCGATCAAGAACTTCAAGGCAACCAGCTCGCTGAAAATAGAGTTAAACTCACTCAAGTGAGTAGACATCGTTGTACCCTCTTTCATACGCAAACCCATAAGCTTTTTCAGTCAGTACACTTTGCTTGCAGCACTCTTCTGTGCATATAGTTCTTCCAGTCAAGTCCATATAGCATATGCAAAATCCAAACCTTCAATGTTAAACAGCAAGGCATCAGAAATCGATAGCTTGATGGTTGAGCATGCAAGCTCATTTAAATCATCCCAATCTTCCTGTTCCATGTCTGTGGGCTTTGCCCCTTTGGTTTTAATCGTCTTTGCCTGCTTCTTTTGCAATAGGATATTGTAGCACTGTTTTTGCCAAACTACAAAGTTATGTGCTCCCTCAAGCTTCTTTATGTGCATGAGATTACTGCTATCACTGCTGCCAGCCATGATTTTCAGCCCAGATATGACCAAAAATTCAGCAAATGCAGGCCTGAACTGTCACACAGGTGACCAAGGTACAAACAAGTACAAATCAACAATAAATGACTACGTAGAAGCAGAGATTTCAGATCTGTAATTAAATTTTCAGAAGCACCAAACCATGTGCTACAGCATTCCACAACTGATTACAGCTGTTCCAAGGGCATATATCCCAAATTTTAGCTGCAATTTCTGTTGTACATGTACCCACGGGCATAAAATTTGACACGAATGGTCAAAAGCCCCAAAATTTTTGTACTCAAAGCATCAACCACACATTTGCATATTCTCTGTCATGCATAGAATAGGCCAATTTTGCCAAAATAGAGCAATTTCAGCAAAACCCCCAAATTTTCCAAGTGTTGGATGTCCAAATTGCATGGAATTGAGCCTGCATGTACATAAAATGACCAAATGGTGCACAAAATTTTCCCAAACTGCAAAATCCCCAAATTGCATAGGGTCCAATGTGCATCAATGTCGAGAAATTGGGTAAATTTCAGCCCAATTTATGCATGTACATGAAAAGCCCCAAATGTCGAGGACAAAATGTCACAAATTCCTGTAATTTTTGAGACAGATATCAGTGTTGTATCTTGCTCGCACCAAATCTAGACAAATCCCCAAATTCTCCAAGTCCTGCATGCACTAATTTTAGTGAAATTGAAAGAATTTCACTAAAATGTGAAAAGCCCCAAAATTCCCAGACAAATGTGCACGGACTTTGAAATTTCAGAGCCAGATTGTCCAGTTCTGCATTAAGATCCCCAAATTCGGGAAAAGCCCCAAATTTTTGGGCCTAAATCTGCCCAAAATCCTGACTGTGCCTACACGCACGAAAGCCCGTCAGTGTGGGCAAAGGGCTTGTTTGCAAGGAACCTTTGAAAAAATTAAAAATTTTGCAAAGGAAAATGACGAATATGCTCCCATTGACCAAACACAGCCGTCGTGACCTATCGTCTTGTAGTCACCTTGCAGAAAAAGTGCCGCTTGATGCCACGGGAGCTGTCGCCTGTCAGTCACCTGCTGTCGGAAGCTGCCACCAGTCAATCACTAACCTGTAACGTGCTTGAAAGCTGTCGCTTGGTATTGCTTGGTTCACGCCTACTTGCCAGGTTAGGAAATGACATGTCGTATTTCTAGAGATGACGTTTTTAACCTGCACCTGCACTTTGAAACTATCGCCTAACAGAAACGCGACCTATTGACTTGCGCGAACTTTGAAGAAGTACGAACGCCTCAACCGTAGCTCTCATACCAGTTTGTAGTGACCGGGAGGCACGAAAATCGAGATAGTTGGTGTTCGTTAAGTGTGGAGAGACAAAGAGAGTGAGAGAGAGTAGAGTAGAGAGTGTGCACGATTTGTGGGTACAATGACAAGTGTACCTCTTTAGGTTTTTAGATAGATATATATATGTAAGTACAAGTGCTAAGGGTGTGTTCACACCTGTGCACATTAAAAGGCACAAGGGCCTTTATTCCCAACACTGGGAAGTGGTGAAGGACCCCCTACTGATGGCCTTCCAGGAGAATTTCACTTCAGGACAGACGCAAGGGAGTCTTTGGGCAGGCCTTATCAGTCTTCTCCCCAAAGGGGGAGACCGGTTGGAGCTTTCCCAGTGGAGGTTGATCACCTTATTGTCAGTGGCCTAAAAGGCACCGGCAAAGATGATTGGTAGGCGACTACGCCTTGTACTTCCAGACATCATCCATGACACACAGACAGGCTTTGTCCAGGATAGGAGCATCCTAGACAATGTATTTACCTTCTTTGCGGCGACAAAGTAGGCTTAGCAAAGTGGGCATAGACTGGCCGTACAACTCTTGGATTTCGAGAAAGCTTATGATAGGATGGACTGGGATTTCCTAGAGGGCACCATGGTGAGGTTGGGTTTCCCCCAAGCTTGGATTCATAGGGTCTCCGCACTTTACAAATCGGCCACCAGTAGGGTTTTCATAGGTGGAAGGCGAGGGGAGGAGTTTCGACTGGAGAGATCGGTCCGATAAGGCTACCCCCTAGCTCTGTACATGTTCCTAGTCTTTGCAGAGGCGATGTTTCACTTCCTCAGGTCACGTGTCAGCGGATTACGCGGCCTCTAACTTCCAGTGAGAGAGGAGACTGAGTTGTTAGACTCAAAGTATGCAAATGATACAACACTCTATATAGAGGACGACGACTTGATGTTGGAGAGAGTGAGGCTGGCTCTTGAGGTGTTCTGTTTTGTAGTGGGAGAGAATATCAACTAGTGAAAGTCAGTTGGTTTCCTCACCGACCCAAACTCTAGCACGGAGTGGGGCGCCCACTTGGGATTTAGATGGGTGAGCAGAGGGTAGACCGTCCGGTACCTAGGGTTCCAGGTGGGACTCGACATCACTCTTGCCCAGCAGTTTCTTCCTGTCCTTGATTCTATTCGAAGGAAGCTGACCTATTGGTGCACGACTCGCCTCTCACTAGCCGACCGAGCCTTGGTGGTTAACCAGGTCTTCCTAACAACGGCTTGGTACATTGCCTCGTGTTGGTGCTTCTCCTCATCCTGCGTAGTACAGCTTCGCCGCCTAGTGCGGAGCTTCCTTTGGTCAGGGTTAGACGGCTCCAGGGATTTCGGGGCCAAGGTGGCGTAGGCGACCATCATATGGCATCGGTCAGAGGGAGGGCTTGGGATCATAGACCCAGAGTATCAGAGTATGGCCCTCTTGGGCAAGCTAGTTGTCTGCGGCCTCACACTAGGAGGGAAGATCTGGAAGGTCTTATTGCACGAGGGTCTTCAGAATTATAGACCGGGGCTTGGCAGTGAATGGAGGCCGCCCCTAAGATGGATCTTCACGTCAGCCTAGATCACCCCCCCCTAAATCACCTTTCCTACGTAGCTTGCTCTGCGTGTCGCAGGGTCTCCATAAGGCCCTAATCGAGAGTCCCCCCAGGTTGCCAGGAGGAGATAGACTGTCAACTGGTGATCTAGAACCCCCAGGGCAGAGATCGGGAATGGGCACAGATTGGCGAGTGCCCCCACATCCAGTGGGCTGGTTGGGAGGTTGGCCTGGCTCGCACCATCAGGACATGGTGGAAGGTGTATAGGATGGTGGACGAGGAGGTGTTGCAACGAGTATTAGGCTACCAGAGAGGAGTGGAGTTGAGGAGAAGGGAGATAGACACAATAATACCTCAAGAGTGGCTTGCCCCCTCGATACGAGAGCCGATAGAGCCAGAGGAGGTATGGACGACTAGGTTTTCACTAGCAGGCATCCCCTTACAAGTGGCAGGTAGAGTGGGTGGCACTCCACCTGGGACCTTCACCGTATAGGAGGGGGGGCCTCTGACTCTTGACAGAGGGCAGCAGGATGAGGGGATAGCCGTCCTTTCATGGAAGAGGATCTAGGTGATTGGCCTTCAAGGGAAGACATGGCGGTTGGACCCTTTTGTCTTCTGGCAGGAGCTCAGGGAGTGGCGCCTCTGGATCTGGGAGGGCACACCACTTGATGAGCTGGAGTGGGATCCGAAAGAGTGGCTATGGCCGGCCATTGTAGTCGCCAAGAAGCCACCGAGGTTCCTGGAGTACACCACCAGGATTGGAAGACACGTATTGATGCAAGAGGATATGGATTGGGCACTGTCATGTAACAGGTACTAGGCGGAGCACAGCATCACGGAGCCTTTTCAACGGACCTTTTGGCACCGCCTATGGGATAGCTGGAGGCCAAGGAGGGTATCATATTTTTTATGGCTAGTGGCATAGAGAGGCTTGGCGGTGGGAAGCTAGCTTGCCTAGATGCAGAAGGAGGGAGGTTGTAAGTGCTGCACACAGCATCCTCTGGAAACCCCAAAGCACTGCCTTTGGTTGTGTGAGGCGGCGCAGCTCGTATAGAGAGGAGCATGCCATATCCTTTGTTGTATAGCTCCCAGCCTTGGATGTATCTTATGGGGAGTGTTCTGCTGGCAGGCGGTCAGTCAATGCTGTCACCTTCTATATGAGGCCAGGATGTAGGACACGATATTCCTTCTCGAGGCAGGGTCATGCACAGTGGTCAGTTTGGAGGCGCTACCTATCGGCCAGGTACTGGAGCCCACAGCAGACCGCTCTGAGGTATGGGAGATCATAGGGAGTCTTACTGGCTGGCATATCTGGAAGGCACGGTATCAAGAGACTTTCGGCGGAGAGAGACTTTCTACACAAGAGACCTTAGCAGAGCTCTGGACTTCCATCATCCACTCCCTTTGCGGCGCCAATGGGATTAGGTGCAGGGTGAGTCCAGGGCTCGTCAGGAGCTCCGATGTCATTTCATGCGCACTTGGGGCAGCCAGGACCTATTTTTCATGATGCAAGTAGGCAGCCCCAGATAGCGATACATCCCCCCTCCATGGCTTCTTGCCCCCATCCCCCCCAAACCGCCTTGAGAGGCTTGTATACATGATGTATTTGTGACCTACAGTACCACTAGGTTGGGATGAAGACCAATTTGAGGAAGTAGTCCACGATTGGAATACAAATTATGGCTCTTATTGATCTCTACGCGGCAAGTAATTGAAGTCAACACATCAACCTCAATCATGAGCTTCAAGAGTTCTCATCAAGGAAGGGGATGATCTAAAAGTCGAGATGGCCGAATTTATGTCCTTACTCACCAAGTTTGCCATACTGGCCCACCGAAGCCAGATGACAATTAGGTCACTTTATTTTTAGACCATATGCCACCTAAATACTTTCATTCTAAGCAGAAAATTGTACCATTGCCGTGATTGCCAACATTCTATGAGTTCAAATGTCAGCTCTTTGTGTTATACTCAGCTGCATGAACAAGCATCACAAAAGGACCCCCTCTTCCCCATTACCTATCTCAGAGAAAGCTCTAGTTTCTAGTTCTACGAAGGGGGAATCTAGAGGTGGCAATAAGTCTCACAAAAGGAAGGCAAGCCCTAAAAAGGGTGACATCCCTTCTTCAGACAGAACTCATTGCCAGCACCTAGGTCATACGGATGAGAAGTATTGTTCCAAGGCCCAAGATATCCACCTAGGCCCTTCCCCATGTCCATCAGATCTCAAGCACACCCACCGGTGGTACTCTCCATGTGCAGCCAAGAGAGGGTCCTACCCCAGCACCTACTCCCGTACTTCCTACTCTCAATGCCCACACAACCCTATGAAAACCTGCTACCAATGTGGCTGATGGACAGCCCAGTCAGTTAGCACTTTCCAGGACAGCGGAAGGTTGTCAGAGTGCAGCATTGTGGAAGTGGATGCATGGACTAATTGTGAGACCTGAATGCAGAGAGGAGAAGAGAAAGAGGGGGAGAGAATGTAGAAAGAATGAATGCTGAGAACTGAATAGATGGAGGCAGAAAAGTACAACAGGCTGTATGTGCATGCACTCAGCTTGTATTTCAATTAAGGAATAACACCGCAAGTATGCATAGATTTTTGTTGGGTATTTGACTCACGCCTTACTTACGCCTACGCTCATATGGGAGTGTCGGTGATCAGTAGGACACTGGGGCACTTTTTACTCTCGGTAGGAGAGGTTTTTTCCCCCAGACTTACGGTCTTATTATCGTATGTACTTATGTGCTTATGTTACACACATTTGGGCACTTAGTGTGTGTCAGGTGTGAACACCCCCCTACAACCCTAAGGTTTAAGGGTTGTACTTTGTACTTGCAGATTACACTCATTCAGTCTATTCTCTTGGGTGTCGTGCTTCAACTCTGTCTCTCACTCTCACACTGTCTACTGAATCTAGCTGTACCTCGATCCTCTGCTCTCACATTTGGTATCAGAGCAGTCCTCAGTCAGCAGCCAGGAGTCCCTGCCAGTTTTGCCCCCGAGTCGCCAGCTCCAGACCTGCCCAGTTCTGCCCTGCGCGCAGCTCCAACAGTCAGCGCGCAACACTGCCCTGCCCAGACGCCACCTGTACCTGCACGCGCCCTGGCGCTGTTCCTCTCTGCGCAGCCTGACTCCTCCTCGAGACTGTTCGATAGTCTGCCTGCAGTCGTCCACGTCAGCAGCTGCGTTGCCCGTCAGACCTCGCGCAGCCCGCCTGCCCGCCTGCCGCCGTTTTAAAACTCCACGTCAGCAGCCCGTTGCCTGCCCTATCCACATTGCTGCCTTCTACCCTGGCCCGCCAGTCAACGTCCTGCCCACTTCGTCAAACGACGCCCGTCAGACCACCGTTTTGACCACACACCAGTCTGCTCTGCAACAGGTAAAATTTTCAACAATTTTTTTTAATTTCAGCCCAGAACACTATTCTGGAAGCGGAGGTTCACACGTGGTTGGCACAGAACAAGTGGAGGGATAAATTTCATGCAAATTTATGGATTGGATCGTCAGAAATTTTGGGGGTGTATTTGGAGGACAGATGCATTTAAACTGCTGATACAGTCACAGAAAGACTGTTTTTGACAGAAATTTTGGCAAAAATTTTGGGGATTTTGACATAACAGTGTTGCAGTGCACTGTTTGCACCTTGGGAAGCGTCCATTAAAAGACAGTTTTCTGACAGAGTATGCCCTTGCACATTAATTGCAGAAACGTATTTGCTGCAATTTCTGGAAATTTGCAGATTTCCAGTTCGTCCTACTTTGACATTGCTCATTTTGTCTTTGGAAATTTGTCATCATGGCAAATCAGGGAGGTGATGTTTTTACGTATGTATCCAAGGAGGACAGACTGGATGGAAACAACTATTCCCTTTGGTCATTCATGATGAAAAATGTATTAGTGGCCAAGAATTTATGGGATTATGTCAGTGGAGAGGAAACTCGACCGGGAGTTGTAGCTCCCGCTACTCCTCCTCCCCATGGCGCACGTGGACAACGGGGACCTCAGCCCGCTCCACCTCAGCCACTTCCTCCAAGAACTGCAGCTCAAAAAGCTTGGGATACCCGTGATGCACAGGCCTTGTCGCTGATTGCTCTGGCAGTTCAGCGGTCCATCATACCTCATATCCGTTCGGCATCTTCTTCACGAGATGCATGGTTGACTTTGGAGCATATGTTTGCAGGAAAGAATGAGACTCGGATCTCTTTCTTGAAGAAAGAGTTGGAAACTTTGAAGATGCATGAAGGTGATTCTATGCAGGATCACTTAAACAAGATTCAGGACTTGAGGGAGCAGCTCATGAATGTAGATGAGTATTTTTCGGATGCATAGTTGATATCCACCACCTTGAATTCCTTACCTCCTTCGTACTTGTCTTTTCATTCTGCATTGAACCTCACCATGAGGATTGCTGAGCACCCACTCACTTTTATTCAGCTGGTTAGCTTGCTTCTAGAGGAGGAGCAAACACGGAAAAATAGTGGTGTGGATGCTATAGTCTCTGAGCAGGCTTTTGTGGCAAGACAGAAAGGCAAGAACAGCAAGGTGAAAAATGCTCCACAGAGTTCTGGCACTTCGGGCACATCGCAGAATCAGTCACAAGGGGGGACGCAAGCAAAGAAAGGAAAATGTCATTATTGTAAGAAGCCTGGCCACTATATCACTGAGTGCAGAAAGCGCATTGCCAAAGAGAAGAAGAAGGAGTCAGGAATGTCTGTTTCTACTACTCCTTCAACTGCTAGTGAGTCCGCGTCCTTTGTTGTGGACAGGGACTATTGTTTTTACACTTGCAGTTATGACATCTCTTGGGCCGATAGAGCACTTAGCTCTACAGAGGATGCTGACACTTGGTTCTTTGACAGTGGTGCTTCTAGACATATCACATCTCGCAGAGATTTGTTTGCTTCAGTCAGTGCACCTCCCGTTGGGAAATCGGTACAGTGTGCCAATAATGCATCATACCTTGTTCGTGGTATTGGGGAGATTCAGCTCACAGCCATTGATGGCTCTATTCTCTGCTTGCAGGATGCTTTGTTTGTGCCTAGAATAAAGAAGAATTTGCTTTCTATTTCTTCTTTGGCACGTTGTGGTATGTAGGTCACTTTTGATGATGACCGTTGCATGGTTCGAGAAAAAGAATGCATGACATTGGTCTTGACAGGATCTTTGTGTCATGGTTTATATGAGTTGGATGCTCTTTCAGTAGATCAGTTAGCATACTTGACATCCACTCTTACTCCTGCTATGATACAGGCGGAGTTATGGCATGCTCGTTTAGGGCATGTAAACTTTGGCAGCTTGATGCTTTTACAGCGTACTCAAATGCTGGATGGCTTACCTCTCTTGGAGAGACCTCCTGAGCACTTATGCGAGGGATGCATTTTGGAAAAAATGCATCGGTTCTCATTTCCTCGTGATGTTGCTTTTAGGGCAACAACCAGATTGCAGTTGGTACATTCAGATGTTTGTGGGCCTATGCAGACCATGTCATTGGGTGGTTGTTATTATTTTGTGACATTCATTGATGACTTCACACGTTTCTGCTGGGTCTATTGTTTGAAAAAGAAGTCAGAAGTGTATGATGCATTTTTGGCTTTCAGTACACTTGTTAAAAACCAATCTAGATGCCACATTAAGACTCTCCGTTCGGACCGAGGGGGGGAATACATGTCCTCTATGCTGAATTCTTTTTTGCAGCAGAAGGGCATAGTACATCAGTATACTACAGCTTATACTCCATAGCAGAATGGGGTAGCAGAGAGGAAAAATCGGTCACTCATGGAGATGGCCAGATGTATGCTGAAGGCAAAGAGCTTGCCTCATAGTTTTTGGATGGAAGCAGTCATGTGTGCTTGCCATATTTTGAACAGATGCCCTACCAAAGCCTTGAAGACCATCACACCATTTGAGGCTTGGAACAGCCGTAAACCTTCTGTTGGTCACTTTCGTACCTTTGGTTGTCTTGCCTATGCCCATATTCCACAGGTACTTAGAAGAAAATTGGACAACAAGGCTGTTAAGTGCATTTTAATGGGATATAGCAATGAGAGCAAAGGCTACAAACTCTATGATCCCGTTACGAAGATGGTTTTTGTCAGCAAGGATGTTGTTTTTGATGAAAAATCAGAATTATCCTTGGCTGGTTTGGACACATATCAGGCTGCCCGTGATGTTTTTGAAGGGCTGCTGCCCATTACTTTTGGTGATTCAGCTGGAGGTTCACAAAATGAACCTAATGTTCAGCCAGCTGCTCCTATGGAAAGTGCAGAAATTCAGCCATTGGCTGATCGGAATATTCAGCATCATGCTGAAACAGAAATTCAGCAAGAGCTTGCACACAGCCAGGATGCTAGACAGCTACCTAGATGGTATTTGCAGACTATGCAAGATAGTCCTTTGGATGCACCCATGGCTGGTCGTACTAAAAGGCAAACTCGTTTGCATGATTCAGTACATACCATGGAGTTTATTATGGCAGCAAGTACTTTTGATAATGAAGAGCCTGAATGTTATGAGGATGCACAACACAATGTGCATTGGAAGGCAGCTATGCAAGCTCAATTAGATTCTATTACTAAGAATCAAACTTGGGATTTGGTGTCCTTGCCATTTAGGAAGAAAGCCATTGGAACAAAATGGGTCTACAAATTGAAAAGAAAAGCAGATGGATCCATTGATAAATACAAGGCACGGCTGGTAGCTAAAGGCTACGCACAGAAAAAGGGCATTGATTATGAGGAGACATTTGCTCCTACTTCCCGTATGACGACCATCAGGTCTATGATTGCTTTGGCTGCACATTATGGTTGGACAGTCCATCAGCTAGATATCAAGACTGCATTTTTACATGGGGAACTTCAGGAGGAAGTTTATGTACAGCAGCCCATTGGTTTTGCAGTTGAAGGCTCAGAACATTTGGTATGCAAGCTCAAAAAGGCACTATATGGTTTAAAACAAGCTCCTAGAGCTTGGTATGAAAAGATAGATGCTTTCTTGCTTGGTCAGGGGTTTCTAAACAGCTCATCTGAGTCTACCCTTTACATATGTAAAGAAGGGGGATCTATGCTGATTTTATGTCTTTATGTTGATGACCTTTTGCTCACTGGAACACATGCTGATCAGATTTCAGCATTCAAACAAAATTTGCAGCAAACTTTTGACATGTCTGACTTGGGAGTTTTGCATTACTACTTGGGCATCCAGTTCATACATAATGCTCGAGGTATTGGGTTATCACAGTCAAGGTATATTGGGCAGCTTCTTGAGAAATTTGGCTCACAAGATTGCAAGCCTGTTACTACTCCCATGGAACCTGGACTGAAACTGTCATTACATGATGACAGTGATTTGTTTGATATACATACATATGCTCCTGCAGTTGGATGTCTTATCTATCTATGCAATACTAGGCCGGACATACAGTTTGCAGTTTCAGCTTTGAGCAGGTATATGCATCAGCCACGTATGTCACATTGGCAAGCTGTCAAGCGTGTTTTTCGCTACTTGCAGGGTACTCGTTCTCTTGGATTGCTTTATGCCAAGGGGGGACCACTGCATTTACATGCATGTCCAGAGTTCACTGTTCTTACTGTCCAACATGTGCAGAATTCACTCTTCTTACTATTCAGCATGTGACCAAAACTCAATGATTCGTGTGCAGAATTACAGTCTGCAGATCTCTAAATTCACTGTTCTTATTGTCCAGCATGTCTTGCATTTTCTGTGACCAATACTCAATGATTCATGTGCAGAATTTTAGAGAAAACACAGAATTGTACCTTCGATGGAATCAACCCATCATGCGAAGCATTTCCTCTAAGAATAGAGAGAGAGTTGATCAAAGGGAGCAAGCTCTACCTCCGTACTTGGGTCAGAGACGTAGAAGTACTCCCCATGGTTGATTCTCTTGCAGCAATCTGCCCTCAGCTCCTCAAAACTTCATTCTCCCACCTGTCCCTTGTGCCTAATACGTTTTTTTTAATTCTCTCTCTCTCTCTCTCTCTCTCTCTCTCTCTCTCTCTCTCTCTCTTTTGGGAATTTGTGCCACATGGTATACATGTAACAATTTTCCCGTTTAAACCTTCAGGTCTAAAATTCCCCGTGATCAGTGCAAAATTTGACCTCAGCACAGATCAGTGAATCAATCCTCGTGTAAAAACGAAGATGATGACACGAACAGATTCTGGGGTCCAAAAATAGTAACTCCCTAAATTTTAGGGATGGTAACCCCTACATTTCTCAAGTTGTTCTGAGCAACTTTTATCATTGTGACCACATCAAAAAGTGTAATGTGGCTCAATTATGGTGACTTTTATTCCGTGAGCATTCTCACATGTGCATCTTCTGTCTTGGCCAGGCTCATTGTCCTGCACCATCTCCAGTAGCTAAGCACACAGTCCCAAACCACTAGCATTCTATTCTTCAGTGCCCATTCAATATGGAACCGGTCCTAAGCCTCAAACAAACCATTAGTTTAATTTGTCCCAATGGCTGCCTCTTTTGGCCATGCAACGATCCCGGCTTATTCCAAGAGAACTCTGGGGGTAAGAAGCAACAACAACAAAATAAAAGAAAAATAAAATATTTATATAAGTAAATAAGAAAAGCAACTGTAAAAAGTATAACCACCTGGTGACATATCTCCCTCCTGAAAGAAGCAAGCGACCTCGATTGCATGCCACACATGCTAATGGATGACACAGGGCGATAACAAGATTCTCCATGTTATTAGTGCCATCGCATATATCACTTGCTAATAGATGACACGGGGTGATGGTAGGAGTTTCCCCACTACCATTTGTGTCATTGCAAGTTCAAGTCTAACATAGGTGGGGGATTACATCCTGTATCCAACTATGATTACTAGGAGCCTTTCTAATATACATTTTTCCGGATGCAACACTGGGCAATAGCACGTATGCACGAACTATTAGTGTCACAACATTTAACTGAAGTGTAACAAATACAAATTCAAAGCACTGAGATTTCATTCAATGATACACATGTTAATACTAAATGTAAACCATACATTGTACATTATTCAATGAGATGCAATATTCACCTGTACAATAGAGAATGTACATTGCTTCAAAAAGCATTCTAAGTCACTATAGATTCTAGTAAGAAAGCTTCTCGACAAAGTTGCAATAACTTAGGCGAATCTGTCAATTCAGCCTCTTCCATCCATTTGGCATCCATTGGTGAATAGTTCTTGAACTTCACCAAAAATCTTCTTATAACTCTACCTTTCACTTTCCTATCCTTATGTGCCAGGATCTGCTTAGGAACTAGAATCTCATCTAATTCCTCTACTTCAGGCTGTTCCTCTTGAATCATATCAATAGATTCACATGGAATGCATTATGAATTTTCCAATTCTCTGGCAATTTCAGCCTATATGCTACGTCATTGATTTTCTCTGAGACTTTCAAAGGGCCATAGTAACGCATACTCAGCTTTGGAAACAAACGTTTCTTGCCCTTATGTTTTCTCAAACATGCCTTTTCAAAACGCAATAAGACCCAATCATCCTTTTTGAACAAGAGCTCTCGGACGATGGCTATCAGCAGCTCTTTTCTGTTTAGTTTGTGACTTTTCTAGGACATACTTGACCTTTTTATATGCTTTTTCCCAATCTTTTACATAACGATCTGCTTCAAAGATGTTATCTTTTGTCTGCAAAATGAGAGGCAATTTCTTTCCTCCTTCCACAATCTCAAAAGGTGCTTTGCCCATAGATGAGTGCATTGTATTATTGTATGCATACTCAACCAATGGCAAGTAGTATTTCCAAGAAGTCTTATGATCTAAAACATAATACTTCAATAGATCTAAAATAGTCGAATTTGCTTCTTCAGACTGTCCATCAGTTTGTGGATGGAAAGAAGATGAAAATTTCGACGTAGTGCCCATGTTTTCAAACAATGCTTTCCAAAATAAGCTAGTCATTCTTGGGTCTCTATCACTTACAATCGACCGTGGCATTCCATGGTACTTGAAGATATTTTGCATAAATATCTTTACTATGTGTTTTGACTTAATATTTTTTCTTACAGGAATGAAATGTGCATGTTTGCTGAATCTACAAATGATAGTCCAGATTCCATCATTCCCTGAAGAAGTTCTTGGAAGATCAAAAATGAAATCCATGGCAATACTTCCCATGGCCTTTCTGGAATAGACTGCGCAGTGGTTGCAATAACCCTGGTGCCTTCTGTCTATCAAATTTAACCTTTTAGCATACAAGGCAAGATCTGACATATGCATCAACATTAGATCTCAAGGCTGGCCAATAGAAGAAAGTCTCTATTGCTTTGACTATAGCATCAATATCATGATGTCCTGCATACGATGGAGCATGACTTTCCAATAAAACTTTTGGCCTTAACTGTTTTGTAACGCATAGTCTTCCATGTATCATGATAAAGCCTTTTTTGAACACATAATGATCATGATGTTGGCCATTGATCAACTGTTCATAGATTTCAGAGAAATCTTCGTCATCATCATACTGCTCTTTCATATCATCCAATTCATGGTGATAAGGAATTGCCACAGCTGACACTTGTGGTTTGCGAGATAAAGCATCTGCGACTACTTTCTTCTTGCCTTCCACATGCACTATCTAAAAATGAAACATAGATAGAAAATTTGCCAACGCATGTGTTTCTCTAACAATTTAGCCTATGTGAGAAAGTATCCAAGTGTTTGATGATCCGTTTGCACTACAAAATCAGCACCAAGCAAATAGTGCTTCCAACTAGAGAGTGCATGGATCACAGCCAATAATTCTTTCTCATAAATTTAGTAAGTCCTTTCAATGACAGAAAGTACTCTACTCTCGTATGCCACAACTCGGCCATTCTGCATTAATACAGCACCGATGTTGTTTTCATATGCATCACACTGCACTACGAATGGCTTAGACAGATCTAGCAAAATAAATACTAGATTTGTAGTCATTTTCACCTTCAAACATCTAAATGCTGATTTATCTTTGTCAGTCCATTGCCATTCGACATCCTTCTTTTCAAACGCATGTAAAGGAGAAGCAATCTCTACAAAGTGTCTTACAAATCTTCTGTAGTAAGAGCATAGGCCAAGAAAACTGCGGACATTATGAACAGTTTTCAAGTTTGGCCAAGAGACAATTGCTTCTATCTTTGCAAGATCCATCTCCACACCATCTTTAGAAACTATGTGCCCAAGGAAGTGAATCTCTTCCAAAAAGAATTCACTCTTCTTACCATTAATGAGTAATTTGTTATGCTTAAGCTCATTAAAGACTGCAACTAGGTGTTTTCTATGCTCCTCTTCATTCTTTGAAAAGACAATCATATCATCAAAGAATGTGCCAAACGAAACTTCGATAAGGGCGGAAAATTCTATCCATCATCCTATTAAACGTAGCAGGAGCATTGGTCAATCCAAACGGCATGACTAAAAATTCATAGAGACCAAATGTCGTTCTAAAAGCAATCTTATGGATATCCTCCGGCTTGATTCTGATTTGATGGTATCCACTTTTCAAATCTATCCTGCTAAACATTCCTGCTCCCTGTAATCGATCAAGAATGTCATCTATCCTCGGAATCGGAAACCTATTCTTGATCGCGTTACTATTCAAGGCTCTGTAGTCAATACACATTCGCCAAGAGCCGTCCTTTTTCTGAACTAACAACACGGGTGAACAAAGCGGAGAACTATTGGGCTGAATTAGTCCCTTCTCTAAAAGCTCATTAACCTGTGTTATAATCTCTTTCTGCTGCGCCACCTGACCCTATACAGTGGCCTATTGGGCGGACTAGTCAATGGAATAAGATCTATGGTATGATCTTCAAGCCTCTCAGGGGGTAACTCTCCTGGTAACGAATTTGAGAAACAGTCACTGAATTTATCCAAGAAAGCCCTTCTACTTTCATCTAGTACAGACACATTATTGTCAACTTCATTAACTTGCTTTGCAAAAACCAAGTACGCAGAAATATGATTTTTCATTACAGAAGTAATTGCAGAAGCAAAAACAACTGGAACAGACTCTCCTTTAAGCTTCACATCTAACACGAGTCTTGCCCCTATGTACAAGAGTAATCGTTCTATTGTAAGTATCTAAGATAGCGTGCTTCCTGAGGCACCATGGGATACCCAACAGAACATTGCAGCCCTCTAAAGGCATAATATGGAACTTCTCTGTGTCCACATAGCTCTGAATATGCATACGAAGTTTGCCAAGAATGGGGGTGATAGGTTCAGTATGTCCTGGGCATGCCAAATCAGCCTGTCCAACTGGTCCCATTTCCTCGGGACGTATACCCAGCTTAGCTGCCAATGCCGGTGAGATAAAGTTTGCATGAGCTCCAGGATCAAAGAAAATAAGCACTGTGGAATCTCCGATCTTTCCCCAAGCTCTGCACAATTCTGTACCATCATCAGCTGATTGATCTCTCACCATATTAGGCACTAAGCCAATGCTGGGCTTCTTTTTACTTGGCGCATCTTTAGAAGATTGCTATGGGCACCTAGAAGCAATATGGCCTTTCTATTCACATATAAAGCATTTACGAACCATCATTAAAGCTTTTGTTTCTTCAAATGATTTGCCAAAAAGTGGCCTCTTCTGTCCTTTACCCTCTTTAAAAGAAGTCAGAGGTTGCTGTTGAAATCTTTTCTTCCAAAAAGACTTCTTTGTAAAGCTAGTCTTTTCTAGAAATTGCTTCTTCTTCTTGCCAAGATCCTACTTAAACTGAGAGTCCTTCTTTTTAGTGCCTTTAAAGCTGTCAGCTTTTCCTTTCAACAATGCATTTGCCACACCAGCATTTTCAATTAATTGTACCATATTTGAAACCCTAGTCTTGGTACAATAATCCCTGATGACTTCGGGCAAGTCGCAACAGTACTTTTCGATTTGTTCTGACAGGGGTATTGTCCCGTAAGAACTCATGGGCAAAGGTGCTTCCCAAAATTTCTTATTGTACTCTTCTAAATCCGTGCAATTTGCCGCATCCAATTTATGCCATGCAGTCATGACATCTACTTCAAACGTGTTAGTTAACCATGAGGCTGCAAACAACTGTTTAAAATGGACCCAAGTGGTAGATGCATATCCTTGCATCAACAATATGTTCCACCACTGCAAAGCATTACCTTTCAAAAAAATTGTAGCCTTCTGCACCTTAGAAGTCTCAGTAAAATTCCCTCCTGTGTAAGCTGTATTAAACTGCTGTATAAATGTCAAAGCTTTCAGCTTATCTTGCATACCACTGAAGGTTTCAAACTTTATTGCCTAACCACCCTCTTTATAGTCTTTAGGCTTTGCACTTTTTGGTGTCAGGTTGTCATAGACAAGTGGCTGTAAAAAGGGGACTCCCTTATGCACATTATCAACATTCATTTCACCTGTCTTAGTTGCCATATGTCCACTAGGCTAAAATAAACCAACAGCTACATTTTGTACTCCAGGCATCAAATAAGGACTCTACAGAGTCTGATAACCGGGTCGTAGACCAATATTAGCATAAAGTGGGTTCATTGCCTCAATAGGCATCATTCCTGGTGGCCCTCTAGGCAAGTATCCCTGATAACCCCTGGGTAATCCAGCCATTGCTTGAAAAACTGACCCACCACCAAAGTAACCAAGATAGGTAGCAAATTGAGGAGGAATAGTCTGATGTGCCACTTGTGCATTACTGCCTTGACCATTCACTCCCTGGTCCTGTGCTCGTGCTTCTTGTTGCACTGGACCTGTCTCCATGTTTGGTTTCTTTTCCACATGCTCATGAACATTAGAAGTTTGCCTTTTTGAGCGCTCCATGGTATGATGTAATGACTCAGCCTGAGAATCCTCATTATCTGACTTCAAAAATTTTTGCATCCGAGGATTCTTTACAAGTTGTTCCAAAGAGCCAACCATACTGAGGAGTTGTGCCATAAACAAGTCCTCCTGTTCTTGCTCCTCATCCTCTGGTTCAATGTCAGTTCTAGAAGGTGCTGACACCTGTGCACCAATACTTTCTCTTTGGTGTCTACGAGCAGAAAAAGAACTCTCTTCTTCATAAGGGAGTTTTCCTTTGCCTTTATCCATGTCGGCCATCTCTCTAGTTTTGTAATCTCTGTAAAACCTGTGTGTATGGCCTTTTTACCCAAAACTCTCCGAGCTTAAATTCTTACAGAAAAGAATTCAAATCCTGGGGATGGAACCATGAAACCGGTCTATGACTCACATAAAGCGGTAGTTTCTTCAATTAACACCTAGTCTTTACACACACACACATAAGCAAAGACCTCCCTCGCTCAACATCAGATTGGCCCCGAAGACCGGCGCCCCTCTCAATATTTCTTTATCAATTAAAAGATGAAAAATTCAAAAAATGATAATGTTCCAAAATACATAACCTGTGAATAGTTGGTTTTCATCTCTTCTGAGTAAATCCCAGTTGCATAAGAACAATATAGCATGTCTAGATCAACATCCCTTTTAGGAAAGCATTATCTGTGACCAAAACTCAATGATTCCTGTGCAGAATTGCAATATGCAGATCTCAGAATTCACTGTTCTTGCTGTCCAGCATGTCCTGAATTCACTATTCTTACTGTTCAGCATGTGCAGAATTCACTCTTCTTACTATTCAGCATGTGACCAAAACTCAATAATTCATGTGCAGAATTACAATCTGCAGATCTCTGAATTCATTGTTCTTAATGTTCAGCATGTCCTGCATTTTCTGTGACCAATACTCAATGATTCATGTGTAGAATTTCAGAGAAAACACAGAATTGTACCTTCGATGGAATCAGCCCATCATGCGAAGCATTTCCTCTAAGAATAGAGAGAGAGCTGATCAAAGGAAGCAAGCTCTACCTCCGTACTTGAGTCAGAGACGTAGAAGTACTATCCATGGCTGATTTTCTTACAGCAACCTACCCTCAGCTCCTCAAAACTTCATTCTCCCATCTGCCCCTTGTGCCTATTACGTTTTTTTTAATGCTCGCTCTTTCTCTCTCTCTCTCTTTTGGGAATTTGTGCCACATGGCATACATATAACAATTTTCCCGTTTAAACCTTCTGGTCTAAAATTCTCCATGATCGGTTCAAAATTTGACCTCAGCACAGACCAGAGAATCAATCCTCGTGCAAAAACGAAGATAATAATACAAACAACTTCTGGGGTCCAAAAATAGTAACTCCCTAAATTTTAGGGATGGTGATCCCTGCATTCCTCAAGTTGTTCTGAGCAACTTTTATCATTGTGGCCACATCAAAAAGTGTAATGTGGCTCAATTATGGTGACTTTTATTCCGTGAGCATTCTTACATGTGCATCTTCTGTCTTGGCCAGGCTCATTGTCCTGCACCATCTCCAGTGGCTAAGCATACAGTCCCAAACCACTAGCATTCTATTCTTCAGTGCCCATTCAATATGGCACCGGTCCTAAGGCTCAGACAAACCATTAGTTCAATTTGTCCCAATGGCTGCCTCTTCTGGCCATACAAAGATCCCGGCTTATTCCAAGAGGACTCTGGGGGTAAGAAGCAACAACAACAAAAGAAAAGAAAAATAAAATATTTATATAAGTAAATAAGAAAAGCAACTGTAAAAAGTATCACCACCTGGTGACACTATCCAAGTGACACCTTGCTATAGACATGTCCCTCTATCGCATTACCTCTTAGCATTTGCACGCGCATATGTTGGACATTTGGTATAGATGAAAACCTAAGATCCATTCCTAGGCACTTCTTGCTCACCGTGAATTCCAAGCAGCTATCACACTAGATGCAACAATTACTTTCATCTACCCCTTTTATCTCTTCATACCCCATTGTCAACACCCTTGCCACATGACTATTCTATATATCTTTCCTGTTCTTGGAAACAATCATAAAACGCATTCACTTGGGCTACTCAAAAGAAAATATCCATCGCCTTAGCAATCCTGGTAGGCCCATTGGGCAGTTCATCATCACTCATGACACCATTGGCCAAATGCCTCATCTTTGGGGTGAGACCTTTTGAGTAAAAGAGGGTGGGTTATATTCTCTTCTCTTAGGCACCTTTTTGGCCTAAGAGAGAGCAACCAAAATGAAAAGCCTCAATTAAAACAATTATCATGCATTCTACCCAAGTTAACTCCACAAAGCAGCCCCAAAAAAGAAAGAATTATTCATTAAAAAGGCAATTTATTTTGGCAGTAGAGCAACTGCCCAAGAATCCCCTGCACAGGAACGTGATGTGGGCATCATCCAAATCCCTCATTCCTACTTCCAGTGTGCACTCCAACACTCATCATCATCATCATTGACTGCCCCTTCATCAGTAGGCTGTCGCCCACATCCTGGTGCTGTTTCCTGCCTTGGAGCTGCCATTTTTATGCTGGTGTGCCATCTTTGCTGTTGGTGGTTCAGTCTTCCCCATTGGGCTGGGTTTTTCTGTCCAGCCCCCTCCATCTGTTACAGCTGCCACACCGCCATCTGCCCATCTTGGAGGCTGTGTTTTGTTCTTTAGGCTGCTGCTCTCTTTCTGCCACATCATCTGGATCAGTCACCTGCATGCACAGCACTCTTTGGTGGCTGCATTTTGGCTGTCAGCTGCGTACTCCTACAAAGGCAGTAGCCAAGCAGTACATTGCTGCATTTTGTCATCCCCAACCTCAACACTGCTGTGTTTTGACATCCAGCCTGGTATCCTACATCCATATCTCTTCATTCACTACATTCCTATATTTATTCATTCATCAAATTCTTCTTTACCTTTGCATTCTTGTCTAAGTTCACTGAGTGTTAGTCATGTTTGTACACTCTGTGTTCTCCACAAACCCCAGCATATCTTCACATGCCAATGCCAATTATGAGGTTAAACTTGGGGAGTTTCTTGGACTCCAAAATCCATTAAGAGTCAGCTCTCCTTTTGGACCACCCTCTGTAAGAGTATGAACAGCTGGAACACTCTCTCAATCTTCACAAAACAAAGATGAATGTGACTGGGAGCAGGCTTGGCCTAAATAGGCAAAAAGATATGACAAAATATGATTATAAAAACTGGCTGACTGCTGCATAAAATAATCAACTGAATGCTGCACTGCCTATGCAAGCTGCCATGTGGCACCTGTGACCACTGCTGTGAAGTGCCTTGCCTGCCCAAAACCCTGCCCGAATCTAGCGACTACACAAAATTGCTGCCTGACCTGCTCTTGTACATGGTATGACTGCATAAACTGCCCTAAACTAACCTGAACCTGCCTGTGACCATTCTGGAGATGACCAAATCTCTAACAACCCCCCTCAAATCTTGGACGCAGCATAAGGCTTGGGATCAAGAATGCTGTCCCAGCAAAGCTCCTCAGTGCCTATGGATTGAGGCTGTTAACACTTCAGTGTACATCCATAATTAGTGGCCAACTATGGTGATCCTTCAAAAGACCCCCTCCAAGGCATTCTTTGACTCTTAGCCTGTCATCTCCCACCTTAGAATTTTTGGGAGTCGTGCATTCACACACTCTCTTAATGGTAAGATAGAAAAGCTCATGCCTTGAGTGAGGCTCTTGAATTTTGTAGGCTACTCTTTCCGAGGCTAAAGTGTATTGGTTGTTTGATCCCAAAACAAACCGAGTCATTACACGAAGAGATGTTGTCTTTGATGAGAGGGATACCATGCAACCACTTGCACCAGCTTCCGAGCTGATTTCTTAGCCTATAATACCTCAAATTGTGTTGTCTAAGCCTAGTTTACTACCCACTCATGACCCACCTACACAGACTTCTCCTAGGTCCCTTCCTAGGGATCCTTTACCTCGCTAGTACCAACAAACCATGCAGGATTCGTGGATCCTTCAATTGGATTCCATCCTAGGGAGGGACCTGAAAGATCTCTTAAAATTGGTCAATTATGGGCATTGCCCAATGTTTTAGCATGCAGTGTGGACACAACTAAGTTAATAAGTTGCATCACTACTTCTAGAGTTAGCTTAACTCCAGTTGAGTTAAGGATGGGTCTAACTTACTTAAGACCTATTGTACTTTCATTCTATCATTCTAGTACTTGCATCTTTTGAGTCCAGGTCTGTTGCCCACTCTTGCTCTCTCTCTCTCTCTCTCTCTCTCTCTCTCTCTCTCTCTCGATGTGTTACATCAAACCATCAAGTCATCAGGAAAACTGGCCAAAGCGCATCAGGACTTTAACACAAAGAAATCACACCGAAAGGACAGCTGGAGTAGAGCGAACAATAGCCAGCTCGGGAGCAGCAATGTCAGGAAAAACCAAGTCAGGTAACATCATAGATGAAATTTGCCATAGCACTAAACCTCGAACATGGGCCACATGACCATGGATGCCCGATATAGAATCAAAAATAAAGCCATTCCAAGTACGCCAAATATGCCACACGGCAGTCCATCTAAGGAAATGGAAAAGACATGAATAATCAGAATGCAAAGAAGATACAAAGGGCATCTTTCCCATAATCCACGAACGGGCTGTTATCCGGTGCTGAGTTGCAAAGAACCACACGCGGGAAATAAAACTCCAGATCTATCGAGCAACCGGGCAAGAGATAAAAAGATGAAGCAATGTTTCATCACATGTAGTGCAGAATACACAATGACCAGCAGAGATCTTTTGGGCAGTCAAGGCAAAAGGGGATTGGGCAGGTGACAAAGATTAACTTGAGATAAGTTAAGGAAGTTGTTTGAATTTGTTTGTTAAAAAACTGCTTACTCTGTATTCGTGTCTGTGCCGTAAATTACGTGAACGAACCTTGTTCCTTAAAAGGCTTAATTAAAGAAGCTGGTTTTAAATGTCGCACATAAATGTGATATGACCTAATTAGAAAACAAAAGCTATCAAGGGAAGCGGGTAGGCAAAACCGCGATGGGTCTGTCCTACGGTAGGGTGAACGATGACTCCAGCTTTTGGCTGTCCATGAAACATCAGCCACTCGGTCTTCAAATGGTGATGCTACAGTCAACTTGGTCGAGGAGAATTATGCATTTCTCACTTACACTTATGACACGTTGTCCTAACACTGCGAGTCCACATATTAAAATTCTATGGGATTCTCATTTATGTCAAGATATCACGTGTCCCTTAGGCAGAGTGTGATTAATTGTGTTTATGAGAATTATGACTAGTCTGCTAAGAGTATATGACAAGATTTAGAGCCAATCTTCATGACTATGTGAAAGATCAAGTAGATAAGTGGTTGGTCAAGACATTCACAACATGAAAGAGACTAAATCCAAGTGGCCCAAGGACAAAGTAGGCGGCCAACTAACTGGCCCAAGGACAAAGTAAGGGACCAAGTGTTTATAGGAGTAAACAGGCATGTGGACAGGAAAATAGCCAATAGAGTGCAAAAAGCAAAGCATAATAAGGCAGCATTAAGTTGTGAAAAGGGGGAGCCTCCCAAGATTTTAGGAGTTGGAAGCGTAGCCTGTTTGGCGCCATCATCAGCGTAAACAACAAGAGGAAGAGCAGCAAGGTAAGAAGATTGATAATCTCCCACTCAAGCACAATTTGGAAGAGGGAAAAAGCATGAGGAAATCAAGCCATACACTTGGGTGTTCTTACCTATCCCTAGAATAGCATGAACTGGACTATTTTAGGGAGTTTAAGAGAGAGTTTTGCTGCTATATACTTGGTCTTTACAGGGTTGCACTTCAAGGAACTCAAGATACAATGTTTTTTACCTTATTATATGGGTGCCTTCTTGCCTAAAAAGCTTGCCTAGAATAGGTACGAAAGTAGACAGATCTGAATCTTTTGGTAGCTACTATTGTAGGTCTTTCATGTCAGAGTTTTTACTGCTGTAAGAGAGTATTCTTCACAGGCTTTTATCAGAGAAAATGGGCTGAAGTACATCTAGCTATCCATAGAGCATTCCAGGTTATTTTGGTTAGTGTATGAAGCATAGTCTTTCATTGTATTGCTGTAGCAAAGAGTTTTGGATTGCATAGAGTGATCAAGCAATCATCTGACATTCGTCTTGGTCAAGCAATCGTCTTGACATTCATCTAAGCCATTGTCTTAAGACACAAAGTTTGTAATCCAAGAAGAGTGGTTACAGTGTACAGAGTTTATCAAAGAGCAAAACACAATGTGTTTTAGGTTCTTTTGTTTCTTCCATCTATCTTGTCTATTTTCTTTGAACCCCACTGGTTAGTGGCTTGACACACATACCCTCCCCCCAACAATATCTATGGTTGATTCAGCATTTAATGCTGCTAAAATGCAACATACATGGAATTTTGATAGTTGGGTATCAACTCACTTCACTTCTAAGAAGTGTTTGTTCACATCCATGTAATCAGCCCCTATGGGTAACAGAGTTTCTTGTGTGAACAGCTCTAGCTATGATGTTTGTGACACGATACGGTTGTGATCACTACTACAGATGGATCAGATTTTCAGCAATGGATGTATTATTTGTGCTTGGGATTACTAAAAACCTTCTTTTAGTTTCAACTTTTAATAAACAAGGCTTTCAAGTCATCTTTGAAGATGGCAAATGTATTGTTAGAGAGATAGAGAGCTTGATTATGCTCTTCCTTTGTCACGTACTTTGTACGAAGTTCACTTATGAGAAGAGATCTCATCATGCTCTCACAATCAATACAATTATTCCTAATATGCAAAATGCGGAGCTATAGCATGCTGGATATGGGCACATGAGTTTTGGCAGTCTCATGATTCTTCAAAGGTGTCAAATGATTTATGCTTTGCCTACTTGGATACTCCACCTCCCCATGCTTGTGAGGGTTGCATTCTTGGCAAAATGCATAGGTTTGCCTTGAAGAAGGATGGTGCAGTGTGTTGTCTAGAAATTACAGCATATACATAGTAATATATGTAGTACCAGGGGGGACCCATACTCTCGGGGGATATCTTTATTTCATCACGTTTATTAATGACTACTCTAGGTACACTTGGATATATGGTTTGATGACCAAATCAGATGTATTTATGTACTTCAAACATTTGGATGCCAAATTGGAAATTGAAACTCATTTGAAAGTGCAGACTTTTCACTCAGATAGAGGGGGAGAGTGGAAATGACTAGATGCATGTTGAAGAGTAAAGGGCTACCTCATAGATTTCGGCTTGTAGGCCTTATATGTGCAAATCATGTTTTGAATCATGCTCCTGCAAAACCATCGAAGATCATTACACCATATGAGGCAAGCACGAAGCCTAGTGTGGATTACTTTCATGTTTTTGGTTGTGTTGCATATGCACATGTACCCAAAGAGCTTCTTAGAAAGCTCGATGACAAGGTAGTAAAATGCATTTTTGTTGGGTATAGCATGGAAAGGATGCATAACCCTTCCACATGCAAGGTTTTTGTGAGTAGAGATTTCATATTCTCTGAAAATTCAGCACATATGCTGTAAACGCCCCGAACAACGTAGTATGCTTAACAATTATGATATTCGCTTGTTTTCGAGATTTAATATAAAAGAGAATGAACACTTAAAGCTGAAAATGAAAATTACTCACAAAATTACAGCCATGAAAATATAAAAGTAATGGAGACAAGATTGAGGGTTGAAGATGGGCAACCCCCCCGAAGGAATGTATTTCTGCTCAACCCAAGTCCCTTAGGGAAGAGCTCAATTACAATCAACCTGAGAGTGAGAAGAAGTAATTCTCGCTCTCACAAGATCATGCAAAGATGTACAAACACACACGCATTATCTATTATGCAATGATAAGAACTGATTTCTTTACAGTATGAGAGAAGAAAAAGGGAAAATCAGCCTTCTCCATCGTTGAACAGTAGTACATGGATAGGGCTTGCTTCTTGTTGCTAAAATGGAAGAAAGAGCTTGAAAAGGAGGTGCTGTAATGAATTTACAGGCTTGCTGTCCTGTAAAACAGCAGTGATAGAAGAGGGAATATGGAGGAATTTGATAATGGAGAAGTGGGGGATGATGATGGGGATGGATGGGGCCAGTTTCTGGCTATCTGTGGGTGCTGTACATGAGTTTACAGCAAAGAAAAATGATGCTGAATGAAGAAAAACGAGCTCTTATTTATAGGAGAGGGAAGAGCTAGTACAAAAGGGGAAAGTGGAGTAACACAAAACAAGTGTCCAGCCACATGTCATGAGATGTGACAAGTGGTGGGACACTTGGAAACTTGTGTGACAAGTGTCTTGACACTTGTCTCTTCTCTATGGCCTTCCTTTTTGGGTTGAATACTGTCAAGAATAGAAACAACCAAATTTAGTAAGCACAGTCAGAGTACAGAACTTACTATTTTTAGAATGACATCCCTATTTTTTAGAACTAGCATTTTTAGGCTAATTCGAGGCTCCTAAAATTTAGAGATCTCCTAAAATTTAGGGATCTCCTAAAATTTAGGGACCCCCCCAATATGGGTGTCATATGAAAGCTTTTTCCGTGTACATCGCAAAAATGGTATCCGAATCTTCATGCGACTTTCCTATGCAAAGAAATGTGCATTTTAAGCTTTCAGCCCACACATGCACATTATACAAGCATTTCATGATCATGCCATCTTGTTGATTGTAACTATCTGTTCTAGTGGATCTAGCCCACACTTCAAGGCATCAATCCTTTCTGTGTGCGAGTCTAACCCTGATATGCATGAGTTCTAGTCACAGGCGCCCAATCGGGCCATATAGGTGGAAGTGTGAACTATCTTTTCTCTAACCCACCGCGTGGGTCCACCATAACCTGTAACCACTCATCAATGGCCAGCTCGAATGCACTTTTCTTTATATCTAATTAGTGCAAAGGAAATAAATTTAATAAATCATTATATAGACAAATTAATGAAAAAGGATACAAATTCTGTTTCTATAGAGTTGTGACAGCCCTCTGGCTTTTATTCAGCTGTCCTCAGCTGAAAAGCTTCTTGATATTGCTGTAGAATATTTGGGTAATCCTTCATGAATTTTTCATCTACCCACTGTGCATCTGTTGTGGGTAGATTCTTGAATTTTAGTAAGAATTTTCGTATCACAAGGCCACTTCTCGTGGTTCGATCCTTGAGAAACAAAATCTTTTCAGGTTCCAAGAGTTGCTCTGTTTCTTCAACTTCTGGGGGATCTTCAATAATGGGTTCCTTTGGTTCTGGTCCTATGTAAGGTTTTAGCAAACTTACATGAAAAGCATTGTGTATTTTCCAATGAGTAGGAAGCTCAAGTCGATAAGAAACTTCATTTATTTTCTCAATCACTTTGAAGGGTCCAAAGTATCTACTGGAGAGCTTTGGAAAAGATGAATTTTGACCAAAACCTTGTTTGAGCCTGCTTTTATCAAACTTTAGCAAGACATATTGACCTTTTTCAAAAGCCAAAGGTCTTCTTCGTTTATCTGCTTGCTTCTTTTGTCGCTCTTGGGCAACTTTGATAGTGGCTCGAACTTGATCCATTGCGGTTTTTAAATCTGAAGCAAACTCATCAGCAGCAAAAATCTTATCTTTAGTGCGAATAATTGGAGGAGGAGTCACTTTACCCTGTACTATTTCATTTGGAGTTTTCCCTGTGGATGAGTGCACTGTATTGTTGTAAGCAAACTCCAATAATGAAAGATATTTCTCCCATTGTGACTTATGTTCACTAACATAAGCTTTCAACATATCCAAAAGAGTGAGATTCATCACCTCTGTTTGGCCGTCAGTTTGAGGATGAAAAGCTGAGGAGAACTTTAAAGTGGTTCCCAAATTCTCAAATAAAGCACGCCAAAAGTTACTTGTGAATTTGGAGTCTCTATCTGAAATGATCTCAGAAGGCATACCATGTAATCTGAAGATATGTTGAATGAAAAGTCTTGCAGCTTGTGCGGATTTCAATGTTTTATGACATTGAATAAAATGTGATTGTTTGCTGAATCTATCAATTATGACCCAAATCATATCATGACCTTGAGGTGTTCTTGGAATACCTGAGATGAAATCCATTGTGATAGATTCCCATGGATCTTTGGGCACTGGAAGAGGTTGCAACAATCTTGGAATCTTCTGCCTATCATATTTGGATTTTTGGCATACCAGACAAGCCTCAATGAAGTTATGTGTATCTCTTCGTAATGTTGGCCAATAAAAGTAGCGCTCAATTGCACTTAGAGTGGCTGCCCTTCCTCTATGCCCTGCATAAGGGGGTTCATGACTTTCTTTAAGCACCTTTTGTCGAACAGGAAGAGTGACACAAAGGCGATTGTTCATGAGAAGGTAACCGTCTTTGATGGAATAATCTGGATGAGAACCTCCTTGCTATAAATTTGACCAAATTGCTGCAAAATCAGTATCTTCATCATAAGTATTCTTCATCGTTTGAAAATCTTCATGATGAGCCACTGTAATAGTTGCAATGCGAGGCACTCTAGAAAGTACATCAGCAACTACATTCTGTTTCCCTGGAGTGTACATAATTTGAAAATGAAACATAGACAAGAAATTTTTCCATCTTGCATGTTTCTCCTGCAAATGCTTTTGAGTCTTGAAATACTTCAAGCTTTGATGATCAGTTTTAATAAGGAATTCATTGCCTAAAAGATAATGTTTCCATATCTTTAAAGCATGAACCACTCCTAAGAGCTCCTTTTCATAAATGTCATATCTTTTCTCCACATCATTTAGACGGCGGCTTTCAAAGGCTACGGCATGGCCTTCTTGATTTAGCACTGCACCAATACAATCACCGCAAGCATCTGCTTCCACCACAAATGGTTTTACCAGATCTGGAATGATAAGAACAGGTCCAGAAGTAAGAGTTGTTTTCAGCCTTATGAAAGCTACCTTCTCTTTTTCCTTCCATTGGAAAGAGATCTTCTTCTTTGTAAGGTCATAAAGTGGAGAAGCCATATGTGCAAAATGCTTGATGAAGCGGCGGTAATAAGAGCATAAGCCAAGAAACGATCGCACCTCATGTACATCATGAAGATGAGGCCATTCTTGGATTATCCTGATCTTTTCAGGATCCATCTGAATCCCTTCAGAAGAGATAACATGCCCAAGGTAATTTATTTTATGCATGAAAAATTCACTCTTTTTACCATTTACCAAGAGTTGATTTTGTTGAAGTAATTGTAGAACAATTTCCAAGTGTTGATGATGCTCCTCTTCATTCTTGCTAAAGACAAGAATATCATCAAAGAAAGTACCGACATATTGTCGATGCTCTCTAAAGATGCGTTCCATCATTCGATTAAAGGTGGCTGGTGCATTGGTTAATCCGAAAGGAACCACCAAGAATTCATAAAGACCGTATGAAGTGCGGAAAGCAGTTTTGTGTACATCTTATGGTATTACCCTAATTTGATGATAATCACTCTTTAGATCAAAGCGGCTGAAAACCTTTGAGTCTCCTAGACGATCCAAAATGTCGTCAATTCTAGAAATAGGAAACCGATTCTTCACAGTGATTTTGTTGAGGGCTCGATAATCAATGCACATCTTGAATATGTCATCTTTCTTTTGAACAAGAAGAACCGGTGAACAAAATGGTGAGCTACTTGGCCTAATTAGCCCACGGTTGAGTAGATCTTTGACTTGCTTTCTGATTTCTTCTTGTTGAGGACGGCTCACACGGTATGGTGCTATATTAGGAGGAGAACTGCCCGGGATAATATCAATATGATGGTCTTCTGGCCTTTCTGGGGGAAGCTGATAAGGAAGATCTTCTGAAAAACAATCTTTATACTTTTCCAAGAGCTGAAATCGCTCTTGGTTTTCAGCATTCATATTATCTTTTACATCAGTGACATAAAGCAAACAACATTAAACACAATCCTTAATTGCTCTAGAGACTTGCATATAGCTTACCATAGGTATGGTGTCTCCAGTGGTGCTAAGGCATATTTGGAACTTTCATAATGCTAGGTATTCAGCATAGAGACATGATGAATGGGGTAGGATCTCTTGAGAAGTCTTAACAGACTTTAGAGGGGCCAATTCCAAAGCTCAAGTTTATAAAGTTGTTTGTAGAAAGTTAATGTTAACTAAGGTTTGTAAAGGTTCCTTTTAAGAGGCTGTTATAAGGTTAAACATTTTTAAAGGTATTTGGCTGTGCCAGTTTCTCGTCGCAAGGAGATAATGCAAACATTAGCTTACTAATATTGATCTCGCATTATTAAAAAAACTATAGAACTTAACCTTAGAAATCAAAGGGATTAACCTTTAATGTAAATCTTATACATTATCTAAACTCAAAGGTAAATCCCTTTTCAAAGGGGGAATATAACTAATCTTTCAGAAAAACAGTTTAAAGCACACACATGCACATAGAGTGTGTATCCTTCTTAAAAGACAGAATCCTTTACCTATGCACATTACGAAACCAAGTCTTAAACACTCACTGCTATGCAAAACCTGTTTTACAAGCTCCCCACCAACCATTATCTACTGACAACATTAGGGCTACATTGGATTGAAATATACAGCTGACCATTTTATTGAGTGTGTAGGAATGTGGCTGACTTGATTTTGCATTCTTTGATTGTACTGAGAGGTAAGAACTTCAGAAGTTTCATGCTTCCAAGCTATTCAAATACTTCTGTGTTGCAGCTGTTCAAATAATCTTATCAGACTTTGGACCTGCCTTGCTCAAACAAGGACTTCAACAACACTAAATAGTGGATATCACTTTGAAAACAACAAACCTGGTACATGCATTCCTCCAAACAAAATCTTATTGGTTGAAAAAATAAACTTTTTGACTCATTGTAAGCTCTGATCCCTCAAAATCTTACATTTTGGAAGAACAGCTTAGCATGTGTTCACTTAGATAACCAGTAAATAAAGAGAAATAAGGTGCATGCAGCAATGACACCAGAAAGGATCAACGTATCTCTTGACTTTTTTCTCCGTATAGCTCCTGCAATAGATGAACTTCATATTCAGGAAACATTAGCATCTCAAGTACTTGGACATAAGGCAGCTATGTTGTTATGAACTAGTTACCAAGTACACTCCGAATGACAGGAAACCTATCACTGAGTTGTTTCACTTTCCCCTGTATTTCCACGAACATTCTACTCTGGGATGATAGGGCCCCTCTTGTTGATTGTGCCTGGCTGATAACGTCTTCTATCTGCATGTTAAACATATAACACTAGTAATCACAGAATTCTAATGTTTTCAATGGAGTTATATAACAGCCAAAATCTTATTAAATGCATAGGGATATCTTGCCAGTAACCATTGTCAGTCATAAAATCCAGTTTACTCTTCAAAGATGCAGGCACAACACAGAGATCATGAGCTGCATAATATGAACCTTTAGCAAGTTCATGCTTAACTCCAAGGTTTTAAAAAAGCCAAGGTCAAGGGATGTATTACCTGACTGATATTACCATGTATAGCTGCCCTCTCTCTCAGTAAACTTGCACCAGGTGTCGAACTCCCAGATGCCTGCAAGGCAGTCGTGGTACTAAGAGACACAGAAGTAAGCAAGGACTTTGCGAACTTGAAAGAATCACCTTGTATTCACTAATGTCATTCCGCACGGATGTCAAAAGGTCTGCATGCTCTCGTAGTGAGTTTATATTGCCTCGTGTTCTTTTAAATTCCTGGAATCATAGATGCAGAATAAGTCAGAAAATAGTTCTCAAAGATAATTTCATCAAACTTGCAAACAATACACCTGAGCTTTTGGTGCATATACTACTCATTGGAAGGTTTTATCACGGCTTCTAAAAAGTATAATAGACTTACAACGAATGGACATATTGCAAACACAAGATTTAAGAACAGATGAGATTCAAGAATGAATCAATTGATTACACATTACAAATTCCAGAAACAACAAACTCGTGTTCTTGGATGTCATGCCTCACGATCTTGCTTGCCTCCAATCTTGACCCGATTCATTCTAGATCTTTCAACATGCATTCTGTTATCCAAGGTCAATACTATCGAAATAACATTCAGGTATTATTATTGTGGACCAAGAACACACAATGGACTGCTCTCTAAGCTGCTTGTTAGATTGAAAATAAAGCAGTCACAACAGAGTGGATGGCTCCCTCCCCTCCTTTAAAACCCTTCCTCTCTGTGACTTTCGACAAGATGCTTCCACTACACAGCAGCAGAAGTCTTCAGATCCATTTTTTATGCAGTCAGAGACAATTGCAGCCTCAGTAGGGGGTGACATGTTAAAGAGGTAGGTGCCTGAGGTGGCCCACTTCACACACCTGTGACACGTGGCTAGCAGCTCAATTAGAGGCCCACTCCATGGTGCAAGGGACAAACCTCAACCCCTCCCACACCTTCCGGCTAGCAGGATCACCCTCTAAATAGCGATCACAATCCATTCCCATACATCACATCCTGGAATGTTGATCGCCTCCACTATAATGGTGAATGTGATCCCAGGAAGCTGATAACCAGGCAGAGGCTCCAGAATCCAGCCCTTGTTGGACGAATTAATATTCTTTAGGAGCATAAACCCACCTGCTCATAGGCCATGAGGAGGCCACCCTAAATCTGGTAAATTCGATACAGTGCAAGCATTAAGGGAAGATTTGAGAGTAACACGAGCTCGATAGCTCCCGACCGACGCGCTGCGTGCCACCATCCCGCCATCGCACCTCCCCTGTCTCTCCTACCACTATAGCACCTCCCTCTCCCTCTGTCCGTCAGCGCTCCCCCCTCCCTGGCCACCACTGAACCACCCTCCCACCACCTGGTCACCTTCACGCTTCTCCCCCTCCCAGCAGCCACCGTGCCCCCCTCCTTCCCCAGCCGCCACTGCGCCTCCCCCCCTTCTGCCATCTGCCACTGGGCCCACTGCATCTCCCTCCCCCGTCTGGCTGCCAGCACGATCCTTCCTCCTGCCGGCAGCCATCATGCCCCCCCCTCCTGTCTGCCCCCCTCTGCGACTCTCTCTTCATGCCTGTCCGCCTGGGCCTCCCCTTGCAGTGTGTGCCCCATCATCGTGACGGGCTGCCCCTTCTCGCCAACCTTTCCTCACATGCTCCAACCCCCCCCTGCTGACAGCCAGAAAAACCCCCTGCGCCCACCCGTGGGATCAAGCCACCAGTGGAAACCAGCACTTTACCCACCACTGAAAAACAGAAAACCCCCCCTGTTGCTCCCTCCTTTGCAGCGACACCCCCCGCGGCAACACTGCAGCGTATCAGCAAGGACATACAATGGAAACCCCGAATGCCGGTGCATTCAGCAAGTGCCCCCCAGTCAAACACCTTGTGCGTCATCCTCTCTGACGAACAGCTCTTAGCCGTCCGTGCCACAGAGCTAGAGCTAAAAGAAACAACGATCTTTGGTCAGGTAGTAGGACACTCCCCATCCAGGGCCTAGCTTTGGGACTGGCTTCACTCCACGCTGCGCATCGACACAGCGCAAATCGTGGAGGCGGTTCTAATGGGCCAAAGGATCTTCATGGTACGGGTCACCTCAACAAACGCAGCCTGTGAGTTATTGGTCAATTCACCCTATGCTTCCATGAAGGGGGTCATTTACATGGTCCCTTGGTACAATGGCTTCACAGTGGAGGCATTCGCGCTCCACAACAGGTTCCTTCGACACCCGGTCACCCTTCTCTTTCCCGGATCGGTGATAGAGTATCGCCAGTTGGTGGAAGACTTTGGACAACTCTTCGGCACTGTCCTTCCCGCCTCTTTCGCGGATGCAGTGACAGCTGCAAGAGTCCCAAAGATACGGGTAGCAGTGAAAGAGACAAAGAACATACCACAGTTTCTAGAGATTGAGGCAGGCGAACACTCCTTCAAGCAGCAGGTCATCGTGACTGGGCAGCCAGGGCAGTGCCTGCGTTGCCATGACTTTGGGCACCATGCAACAGAGTGCATGCGCTTCGGAGCTAAGGCACCGTCGCCAACAGGCCCCCACGTGGATGCGGACGACTTTACACAGGTACAGAAATGACAAAGAGGGAGACGGCAGGGGGGGGCCGCTGGTAGCCCCTTAGACACAGCCACAGTAGCACGGAACAGAAGGGCTAGTGTCACCCCCCCCGACAAAGCACCATGCCGCCCCCCCCCCGCCCCCCTCCTCACCCTATCCGACAGGACCACAGGCCTACAGATCCACCCCCCACGGAGGTGTCACAAGCCGCCTCACCTGAGGGCTCACACCCCCCATCCCCTCCCCATGGTTCCCCCACCGACCCTAGTCCACACCCCCCTCCTCTAGAGCTACCCACCCCTCCTCACACCCGCCGTGTGCCTCTGATCACCCCACCATCCCTTGATCCTCCCCCTCCCCACCATCACCCCCACCGACCACCCCCCTTGACCCCCACCTAGCATAGGTGACCTCCCCCCCACCCATCCCCCCCCCTCCCACAAGAGGATGAGGAGCCCCATACGTCGACATCCTCCATCCACCGGCAATCTAGCCCCTCCACACACAGCCACCAATTCATTCGTCCATGTCACCCCTCACACTTTCCCAAGAGAGACGCAGCTGCTACCACAGGAGTTTTTTTGCAGTGGGCCATGGTCCTACCTGAGAGTTGCAGGGCAGCGTGGAGAGTTCCCACTATCCTTGGAGGTGGGAATCTTCGTGGTATGCAAGTCTAGGAGCAACAAAGTCCATCTACTAGCACAATTGGATGGGCCAAACTATGCCTTCTTTCTTCAAACCTCTCACATTGGAGACTAGACGACGACTCACATAGAGGAGGAGGTGAAGAGCATGGCAGACCACATCTCCCAGTGGATGGGAGAAGGTGAATTGGCACTTTTCTCCCAACAATGGCCAGGTTGCATGATGGACACTAACTAGTGGGCTAGGACCGAGGTCCCTCATCTTAGCATTATCTTTTGAGCCCCTCCGCAGTGGAGAGCGCCGATGGATGTGATAGAGTGGCCCCTGGTCTACTAGTGTACGGAGTCTTGCCTCTCAGCCTGGTTGATTGAGGCCCTCATCACCCCCATGGTCCGCCCGAGGGCTACCACAAGGACTACCATGGGGAAATGGAGTTCACTGTCCAGGCCGGCGTCTACGCATGCCTCATAGTTCCTCTTCTTCGTTAGCAGCTTCCGCACCAAACAGATGCCTGTTCAGTCAGTCACAGGTCTCCCTATGAGTTTACACCTTGCATCCTGGAATGTGAAGAGCCTCCACTATAGTGGGGCACGTGGTTCCAGGAAGTTGATTGTTTCACAAGAGCTGCAACCTGCCCTTGCCGGACAGATCAACATCTTACTCCTACAGGAGCACAAGCTCACTCCTGCCCAAGCCCAGCAGGTAGGGAAGGTACTTCCGGACAGTTCACACACTTACTGGGAGCACGTCATTGGTGCCCACGGTAGGAGTGGAGGTGTATGCACCTCTATAAGCCTAAGTCTCACCGCCTGTGTATGAGACCACGGGACGATAGTGGCAGGGAGGATTCTATGGATCAGATTGGATATTGGGGACTCGTGCCTTGGAGTCCTCAATGTCTATGCCCCTACTAAGGTTAGGGCGCGCAGCAAGTTCAAGGTGGAAATCGCAACAGGACTCCCAGAGGTGGACTCTTGGATTGTTGGAGGAGACTTCAACAACCTAGAGGCTTTAGAGGACCAACAGGGTAGAGGCAGAAACTACCAGGGCATGGCTAGGGAGGGGCAGGAGGCATGGGAGACCTTTCTATTGGCACTAGAAGCACGTGATGCTTGGAGAGACCGTGCCTTCCACAAGAGGGAGAGGTCATTGGACTTCTCTTGGGGATACAGGCGGCTAGGTAGAGTCCTGCTGGAGCGGTTGGACACGTTCTATGTGGGAGAGTGGGAATGCTCTCGTGGAGGCCAGGTTGGGCAGTCGTTAGGCACCACATTGTTCGATCATTGCCCGCTTCTCCTGACACTTGATCCCCCAGCATCTGCCCTAGACACACGATCCTGTCGGATCCCTGACGAATGTATAGAAGGGAGGAGGTGAAGAGACAGATTGAGCAAATTTGGACCAGGGAGTGGGGCAAGAGGGACAAGATCGCAAAGAAGGTTGCAAAGGTCCTAGCCAAGTCGAGCAATATCTGCCAGGAGGCAGCTCTACAGGCCAAGCAGCAGAGCTGGGAGGAGAAGAGAGCACTCTGGTGGGACCTTGCAGCCACATAGAGATTATTACAGGAGGCACCAAGGGATCCTATCCTCCACACATAGGAGGTGCATGCGCGAGCTTCCATTGCCGACTTAGAGGACACGCGCTTGGAGTTCTCATTCCGCACCTCAGCAGCCTTCTGGCACTAAAGGGGGACACGATGTGCAGCGAGTTTTTCCAAGTGCACCAGCCTTGCACCTCAAGAGAGCAAATACATAGCCTTCAGGATCAGTATGGAGGGACTCGTTCTAGCCCAAATGAGGTGATGGAGACAATCTTAGCTAAAGGACAGCAATGTAGACAACACGCCTAGGATCACATCCCATCCCTCATCACAAAGGAGATGGGACGCTCCCTCCTAGCCCTCTTCACAAAGAAGGAACTAGAGGAGGCTTTCCATACATAGGACGAGTAAAAATGCCCAGGAGAGGATGGCTTTTCTAAGGCCTTCTTCACTACCTACTGGGAGGTGGTGAAGGACCCCTTACTGATGGCCTTCCAAGAGATTTTCACTTCAGGACAGATGCCAGGGAGTCTTTCGGCAAGCCTCGTCAGTCTTCTCCCCAAAGGGAGAGACCGGTTGGAGCTTTCCCATCGAAGACCGATCACCTTATTGTCAGTGACCTATAAGGCACTGGCAAAGATGATTGGTAGGCAACTCCACCCTGTGCTTCCAGACATCATTCATGACACACAAACAGGCTTTGTCCAGGACACGAGCATCCTAAACAATGTATTCACTTTCTTTGAGGCGACTGAGTGGACTTAGCACAGTGGGCACGGACTAGCCATACTACTCCTGGACATCGAGAAAGCCTATGACAGCGTGGACCGGGATTTCCTAGAGGGCACCATGGTGAGGTTGAGCTTCCCCCAGGCATGGATCCGCGGGGTCTCTGCACTTTACAAATTGGATACCAGCAGGGTTCTCATAGATGGTAGGCGAGGGGAGGAGTTTCGACTGGAGAGATTGGTCCGGCAAGGCTACCCCATGGCCCCGTACTTGTTCTTACTCTTTGCAGAGGCAATGTCTCACTTTCTCAGGTCAGGTGTGAGCGGGTTACGCGACCTCTGACTTCCAGTGAGAGAGGAGACGGAGTTGTTAGACTCAGAGTATGTAGATGATGCAGCACTCTACATAGAGGACGATGAGTTGATGCTGAAGAGAGTGAGACTGGCTCTTGAGGAGTTCTATACTGCCGCGGGAGCAAAAATCAACTGGCAAAAGTCAGTTGGATTCCTTACATACACGTACTCCAACACGGAGTGGGGTGTCCATCTGGGATTTAGAAGGGTGAGTAGAGGGTAGACCATCCGTTACCTAGGGTTCCAGGTGGGACTCGACATCAATCCCCCCCCAGCAGTTTCTTCGAGTCCTTGACTCTTTTCGGAGGAAGCTGACCTATTGAAGTACCGCTCGCCTCTCCCTAGCGGGCCAAGCCCTAGTGGTTAACCAAGTCCTCCTAGCAACGGCTCGGTACATTGCCTCGTGTTGATGCTTCTCCTCATCCTGCGTAGTTCAGCTTCACCGCCTAGTGTGAAACTTCCTTTGATCCGAGTTAAACGGTTCCAGGGATTTTTGGGCCAAGGTGGCGTGGGCGACCCTCATCCGTCATCAATCAGAGGGAGGGCTTGGGGTCATAGACCCAGAGTACCAGAGTATGGCCCTCCTGGGCAAGCTAGTAGTCCGTGGCCCCACACTAGGAGGGCAAACCTGGAAGGTCCTATTGCAATAGACCGAGGCTTGGCAGTGAGTGGAGGCCGTCCCTGAGATGGATCTTCACAACAGCCCAGATCCCCCTTCCTATGCAGCTTGCTCCATGTGTGGCAGGGCTTCCGTAAGGCCCTAATCCAAAGGCCTAAGTTAGAGATCGGGATGGGGCACAGAGTGGCGAGCATCTCCACATCCAGTGGGCAGGTTGGGAGGCCGGCCAGGCTTGTACCATCAGGACATGGTGGGAGGTGTATAGAATGGTGGATGAGGAGGTGCCACAGCGAGTATCAAGATGCCAGAGAGGAGTTGAGTTGAGGAAAAGGGAGATAGACATAACAATACCTCAGGAGTGGCTTGCTCCCCCGATACGAGAGCCGGTAGAGCCTGGGGAGGTATGGGCTGCTAGGTTTTCACCAGCTGGTATCCCCCTACAGGTGGCAGGTAGAGTGGGCGGCGCTCCACATGGGACCTTCTTCACCATGCAGGAGGGGGGCGTCTGGCCCTTGAGAGAGGGCAGCAGGATGAGGGGACAGCTGTTGTTATAAATGACTGAAAAGATGAAGAGAACGGGAGTGAATTCAGTCCGACATTCAAAGGGCACGAGATACCTTTTTTCGTCCCAGCCTTGCCTAGTTATTGCTAGCAACTCTCATCGTAATCCGATTGCCAGCCGTTACTTGTTGGTGAGTCCTACTATTCCTGGACTCTCTTTAATTCTAGGCTCCCCTAAACCCCGTTCAGGTGCCCAAGGCCCCGGATGGTCATCCCTCATGCCTATTTCCCGTAATTTACCTTATTAATATAACATTTCCTTCCCCTTAAAAATCGGTTTCGTCCTCGAAAACGATACTTGGAAGGTCTAACTATAAATTGGGAAACCTTTCCCTTAGGGTACTTACTCGCTCCCATGTTGAGCTTTCTTCTGAACAATCTTTCCACTTGACCAAGCATTCTTGATAAATTGTATTCCTTGTTCGTTTGTTACGAACATTTAATATTCTTTCTGGTTCATGTGGGATAGATTGGTTATCTAATAGCTCCTTAATGTTATCATTTAAGATTAAATTATCCAAATCACCCAGCCTTTTCCTTAACTTACTCACATGAAAAACTAGATGTATTTTACTACCAATAGGTAGTTGGAGCTTGTAAGCCTTTTCTCCCACCTTTTTAAGTATTGTGAAAGGACCACAATACCATCAGTTTGCCCATCAGTTTGCGGGTGATCCGCCGTACTCATGCTAAGTTTAGTATCCAACTTCCTAAATACTGCAGGCCAAAATTGACTATCAAATTTTCTATCCCGATCAGAAACTATATTTGCCGGAAGGCCATACAATCGGTATATGTTCTCTACGAACAATCTAGCCAATTCTGGTGTTTTAACATCAGTTGAAGTTGGAATGAACCTAACCATTTTGGTTAACCTATCCACAATTACCCACACAGAGTCGTGCCCCCTCTGTGCTCTGGGTAATGCAACAATAAAATCCATGGAGATACTCTCCCATTTTCCTGAAGGAATCTCTAGTGGATAGAGAAGCCCTCCCATTTTCAATCTTTCAACTTTATTAACCTGGAATTTATTACATTTGACCACATAGTCAAGGACGTCCTTATTCATTCCAAGCCAATAGAATTGCCTTTTAATAAGACTATAAGTCTTATTAACTCCTGGATGTCCCGCGCTAGGGGTATCATGACACTCAAAGAGTATATGGCGCCTTATTTCTTTATCTTTCGGGACACATACCCTACCCTTGTAGAGTAAATAACCATTATCAATGGTAAAATTATTCCACTTGAATCCGCTTTGAGCAACCCCCGATGCTCCATTTCCTTGTTGAACATCCTCAAATATTCCTTCCTCAGTAGAAGCACTTTCATTTGGATCCCCATTTTTTATTGCTTCCCATATGTTGGAATATGCCGGATCAACCTGGCATTTCCCTTTTAAAGATTCAAGCAAGTCGGAAGTGAACTGAGTAAAACTCAATTCATTTATGATGGGCATTCTGCTGAGTGCATCAGCTACTATATTATACTTTCCTTTTCTATATCTTATCTCGTAGTCGAATTCTTGAAGGAGTTCGGCCCATCAAGCTTTACACCCTTGTAGATCCGGTTGGTCATTAAGCCACTTAATGCTTTCATGATCCGACAAGATCAAAAGTTTGGCACCATACAGATAGTGCCTCCATTTCTTCATTGCATGTACTATTGCATACAGATCCCTCTCATAAACAGAATAATTCTGTTTTGCATGGTCTAATTTCTTGCTTTCAAAAGCAACCGGTCGACCTTGTAATAAGACCGCGCCTATCGCCTTATCACTGGCATCGGCTTCAACCACAAATGGTTTATTGGGATCCACAATTAATAGTACTGGAGCTGTAGCAGTAGCTACCTTAAGTTTTTGAAAACTTTTATTTTGGTATGTTTCCCAATTAAAGCTCTTTCCTTTCCCTTTAAGTTGGTCTGTCATTGGAACAGCTATTTTGGCATAATCTCGAATGAATCTACATTAAAATCCAGATAAACCTAGGAAGATCTACACCTCTTCCCGATTCCTTGGAGATGGCCATTCAATAATTGCCCTTACTTTTTCTGGATCCATCTTGATTCCCTCTTTCGAGATAATATGCCCCAAATATTTGACCTCTTGTGCGAAGAATTCACATTTAGTTTTCTTCGCATAAAGGAAATGTGTTCTTAACAGTTGGAATACCAATTGTAAGTGTTCCAAATGTTCTTCTCTTGATTTACTAAAGATCAAGATATCATCCGAGAAGACTACTACAAAATGCCCTAGATAGGGCCGTAAGACACTTCATCAGCTTCATAAAGGTAGCTGGTGCATTAGTGAAGCCAAAAGGCATCACCAAAAAATCATAATGCCCGTATTTAGTGCGAAATGTTGTCTTAGGAATATCTTGTGCCTTAATTCTTACTTGGTGATAGCCTAATCTTAAATCTATCTTTGTGAAGAATTTTGCCCCTTATAATTGATCAAAAAGATCTTCCATTCTGGCCATAGGAAATTTATTCTTCACCGTTATTTTATTAAGTGCTCTATAATCAACACAAAGTCGCATAGAACCATCTTTTTTCTTTACTAATAAAATTGGTGAAGCCCAAGGTGAATTACTGGGTTATATAAACCCTTTATCAAGGTAATCCTTAATTTGTCTTTCAACTTCTTGGTACTGTGTTTCACTTAATTTATACGGTGGTTTAGAAATAGGGTGTGTATCCTTATTTGTATCAATTGGGTGATTTATATCACCCCTATTTGGTGGAAAGCCACTTGGTAAATCAAAAGGAAACACATCTTTAAATTCATCTAACAAACTACTTAATTCATTATTTACATTCAACTCACAAACATAAGAAAATTGTTGCTTTATATCACAAAAAGTAAAAGTGTTTTGTACAGAAAGAGACCATAACATATATACCTCACAAGCTTCCTTCTTTATCAGCTTCTGAACCTCAGTGGAACAACGAAGGATTATCAGATACTTCATGTTCACCTTGAATGACAAAAGTCTTACCATCCCTTTCAAATTCCAGTGTATTATGATGATAACTACATTTTAAGGATGGTTCTAATCCCCGTAGCCACTCCCTCCCTAAAGCAATATTGGCTCTTTCCATATTCATAATTTGGAAATCAAGTTTATCTTTATATCCTTGGATCTCAATTTCCAAATTGGATACCATTGTATCCCATATTTTATTATCTTGACCTTACATCATACGAACAACATATTGATGCCCACTCTTTTGTTGGGGAAGTTTCAATTTTTTTACAAGTGCATAATTTATGAAATTGTGGGTAGCAGAGTCATCAATCATGACTCTAACCCTCTTTCCAGCTATCAATCTATGCACTCTAACTAAATCATGTGGCCCAAAGATAGGCTGCCATATAGAAGTTGACATACAACACTTGTGTTGTACATCCATGTGCAAGACCTCTAAAGATTTATACCTTTCATGCCCCTTTAATTCTAAGGTCTGCACTACATGGATTTGTTTTTCCTTTCCCTTGCCCTTGTCCTTATCCTTTCCTTTGTCTTCCCCCTTTTTCCTTTGAGGGCAATTCCAAGCAGCATGGTTAGGGGATAGGCAATTGAGACACAGCTTTTCTTTTTTGGCCTTATCAAAGTCATCTAGACTTAACTTTGGCCTTACATATTGTTTCTTTTCAAAAGGTTGTTTTTTGCCCTTAAAAAATGGCATTTTCCTTTTAAATTTCTCCACAAATTTTGAGGTTTCCAATTCCTTAGACTTGGGCTCCGTATCAGTGAGACTAGTGAGTGTACCTGGACGCGTACTATCTTCATTGATTAATGCAAATTTAATTGCCTCTTCCAACGTCTTAGGTGAACTCATTTTTACTTCCTTTTTACAGGCCTTATCTAGTCCCCTAATGAATCCTCTTGTCTTTTGAAATTCATCTATTCCTTCCAATTTGAGGATTATCTCACGATATTCCTCCAAATATGTCAGCAGGGGTCTTCCTTTTTGTCTGACATAATCCCAATCTTCCCAATTTCTTTCCATTTCATTTTTAGGAAGGAATTCTTTTAAAAAGACGGATTCAAATTGAGCCCAAGTTTCAGGTATTTTATTTGCCTCCTTTAAAGTTCGCCACCATTTATACGCCTTTGGCCCCAAAGTTAAACTGGCCTGCAGTGCTTGGAGATGTGGCGGAGTATTTTTAAGTTTATGTAAATCTTCCCATTTTTGGAGAAAATTAAAGATAGTGTCTTTATTTCTATCTTTTTCCTCCCCGTGAAACTGAGGGGGTTTCATATCTTTTAGAACTGGATTATCCCTCAACTTGTGGTGGGTTTCCTTAGGAACTCGCATAGTCACATCTAAATCTTTCGATGAAGATGGGATATCCGAGGTTTCTATCTTATTTTTATCACTTTCTAGTAATAAAGTTAATTGAGATATTTCAGTGAGTGTTTGAGTTAAAATTCCATTTGAACCCCCTGTGCCTGCACACGAGCAGTTAGATCATCAAATTGTTCTCGTGTGGCAAAGAATTCTTCCCACTGTTCTTCTTGCATCTCCGTTTCATGGGGATCTACCATAGGGTGATCCCCAGAACTAGAACCTTCCATTACTCCTTCTTTCTCTTTTTCTGCCATTAATACACTGGAATTGGAAAGCAAAGATAAGAAATTTGCAGACAAAGTAAAGTACTTCCCTGGTTATAATGACAGGGCAACTGTTGCTGGTTTTATTAATAAGCCCGAAGAATAAGAAACAATTTTTCTCTTCCCGAACTAAACCAGTCACGCTGGAAATGAAGTTCTTTGGTAGAAAACGGGACTATCACGTGAACCACCAGTATGTCTTCTATGTATAGGACGGGTTTGACTGACTTCAGTCAGCTGGTAACGGATTTGACTCCTGGCTTCAGTCGGCTGGTGACGAACCCGCTCTATAACTGCTCTCAGAAGACAACTGTGTGACGTGTGGCACGTGAAGTACCATCTCACGCTTTACGTTACATCTTCCTGCAGTCGTCTCACGCTTTTCGTCTCCCTGCAGGGTGTCATACTTTTCATGACGTCACATGACCTACGTCTCCCTGCAGCGTCTTTAAACAAGTGACGGATGACGTGTCCGTCAAATCGCCTGGCCCTCGGAATTGCCTGGAAAAGACTTCGTGAATAGCTAACAAGATCAGGACCCGACGGTTCCAGCAAGATGCGATGGCAGCTCTCATACCAATGTTATAAACGACTGAAAAGATGAAGAGAACGGGAGCGAATTCACTCCAACATTCAAATGGCACGAGATACCTTTTTTCCTCCCAGCCTTGCCTAGTTATTGCTAGCAACTCTCATCGTAATCCGATTGCCAGCCGTCACTTGTTGGTGAGTCCTACTATTCCTGGACTCTCTTTAATTCTAGGCTCCCCTAAACCCCGTTCGGGCGCCCAAGGCCCCGGATGGTCATCCCTCGTGCATGTTTCTCGTAATTTACCTTATTAATATAACAGTTGTCCTTTCATGGAGGAGGATTTGGGTGATTGGCCTTCAAGGGAAGACATGGTGCCTGGACCCTTATGTCTTTTGGGAGGAGCTCAAGGAGTGGAGCCTCTGGATCTGGGAGAACAGGCCACTTGATGAACTAGAGTGGAATCTGGGAGAGTGGCTATGGTCGGTCACTGCGGTCGCCAAGAAGCCACCGAGGTTCCTGGAGTACACAGCCAGGATTGGTAGACACGTACTGATGCAAGAGGACATGGATTGGGCACCGTCACATAGCAAGCACTAGGCAGAGCACAGCATCACGGAGGCTTTCCGACGGACCTTCTGGCACCACCTATGGGATAGCTGGAGGCCGAGAAGGGTATCGTATTTCATATGGCTAGTGGCACATAGATGCTTGGCGGTGGGAAGTTGGCTTGCCCAGATGCAAAAGGAGAGAGGTTGTAAGCATTGCACACAGTAGCCTCTAGAAACCCCAAAGCACTGCCTTTGGTCATGTGAGGAGACATAGCTCGTGTGAAGAGGAGCATGCCGCATCCTTCGCCATACAGCACCCAGACTTGGATGTATCTCATGGGGAGCTTTCTGCTGGCTGGCAGGCAGCCAGGGCCGTCACCTTCTGTATAAGGTTGAGATGCAAGACACAATATTCATTATTGAGGCAGGGTCGTACGCAGTGGTCGGTTTGGAGGCTCTACCCATCCGCTAGGTACTGGAGCCCACAGCAGACTCTCTGAGGTATGGAAGATCATAGGGAGTCTTACTAGATGGCATATCTGGAAGGCACGGTATCAGGAGACTTTTGGCGGAGAGAGACTTTCAGTACAGGCGACCTTAGTAGAGCTCTAGACCTCCATCATCCACTCCCTCCGCGGCCGATGGGACCAAGTGCAAGGCGAGAGTCCAGGGCTCATAGGGAACTCTGTTGTCATTTCATGCACACTTGGGGCGGCCAAAACCTGTTTTTCGTGATGCAAGCAAGCAGCCCCAGATGGCGATACACCCCCCCCCCCCCCCTCCCAATGGCTTCTTGCCCCCATCCCCCCTAGACCGCCTTGAGAGGCTTGTACATTTGATATATCTGTCTCTGCATCAGCTCCAGCTAGTTTGTTGAGCATGAGCACTTCCTTGTATTCAGGGTTTTTTTGAAGTAATATAATTAGCCACACTTTATTTGCAAAAAAAAATAGGCCATGAGGGTGGTTAAGGTACTCCAACGGAGTTCTCTCATGTTCTTGGGAGTTGCTCCTTCAATGCCAACAGTCAAAGTGGGACTGTGTGCACTTATGAGAACCTCGATCAGAAAGCACTCCTTATATCAAGAATCATGGTACAGTTCTAGTGGGTCAAGCTTTTTGGATCAGGTTGGTTATTCGGAGCTCCTGCTTTGGAATCGTCAACATCTATGCACCTACATAGATGTTAAGTGAGGGCTTCTAGTTACCAATTGTAGCAAGCCTCCCACACGTGGGCTTCTTGATAGTTGGAGTTTTGGAAACAAGAGATTTCGTACAGGTTTCATACACAAGAAACAGTTTCTTACAAGCTAAAGGAATAATAAGAGAAACAAGTCTCTATAAGTAAACAATAATGCAATATAACTTGGAATATGTCAATAATTTAGGGCAAGTTTAGAAAAGTTCCACCATATGCTATGGGTAAAAGAAAAGCTAAGCCTCTTCCTAATTTTTGAACACTTCACAAGCATAACTCTTTTACCTCTAGAAAGCTAGGTCTCTCTCTCCTTTAGAAATTCAAGTTTTGTTTGAAACACAATCTTCATCACAAAGAATGTGACATTGGCCATGAACATACTAGAGGCTTGTCTAGCAAACATGTTTTAGAATCCATACCCTTGTGCTCAAAGATATGGGAGCTCATTTCAAACCTTCCAAGGTGATGCATCTTGAAAGCCCTTTTGTTGATTGATTTTAAGCACACCTCATTTTTTTCTCCGGAATAAAGTGTGGCTAATTACACTACTCAAAAGGAAGTACAAGGAAGTAGACTGTAGAAGTGCTCAATAGTCTAGTAGAGTTAAATGCTAGTCAAATCAAATATGTACAAGGTCTCTCAAGGAGGTCTAGGGGGGATGGAAGAGAGAAGTCATGGTGGAATATAAGTTGTAACACTACTTGGCATTTGCAATCCCATAATGTGAAAAACTGGCTAGGGAAGCTCCATGTAAAGAAACTCTTGCCAAAGCTCATGTCAATCCACAAGTCTCCCTAAACTTGCTCCTTATAGCCTCTAAGGGAGGTAATGATGGATGAGTGGAGCTTCACATGCCGAAAGGCTCTCTCCACTGAAAGTCAGCTAACAACGGGCCTTCCAAATGTGCCACACTATGAGGCTTCTATAAGCTCCCACACCTCTCATTGCAAGTGCAACAAGCTCCATTACTTATCAATTGGACAAAAATTCCAAGACCACCACTACACATGAACCAGCCTCAATGATGAAAATTGTGTCATGCAACTCACCTCATAGAATAGGTGGCATCCCTAGCTAACGGTTTGCCAACAAAAAGCTCCCTAGGTAATACATCCAAGGCTGGGATCTACTCGAGAAAGGATCCTACAAATTCCTCTCCAAACTAGTTGTACAACCTCACAATACCATAGACAATGCTTTGGCTTCCTACTCGATATAGTCAAAGATGAGGAAGTAGGGGAATTGGGTGCAATGCAAGGACGTTTGGCTACCAATTTAGAAGGTAACTCCACTCCCCCATACTAGACCATGGACACAATAGGGGTGTGATGTTCAGCCCCTGAGCCATGGGATGTGGCTCCATCAGACACGTGGTCAATTATGCCTCCATCTATGACAATGTTGGACGTGATCAAGCCTGTAATAAACATGATCAATCCATCAGACACGTGGTCAATTATGCCTCCATCTATGACAATGTTGGGATGTGGCTCCATCAGACACGTGGTCAATTATGCCTCCATCTATGACAATGTTGGACGTGATCAAGCCTGTAATAAACATGATCAAGTCCTTACCACAACAATATTGGAATCTTTAGAAAGCATCTTCATCCATCACAGGTGAGGCTTCGCTTGTCGAGCAATCTATTGTTGGGCAAGCTTATACCCAAAAAGCATAAAATCTGCAACTTGGTGTCCAAACGCATGGTATCAAGAGCACTAGCTAAGGGGTCTTGTGACTATGATCTTCTCAAATACTATGGTATTGTTGGCCACAATTGTAGCTCCATAGGTAACTACTAGATATCGGTGACAACAACCTGTACCTTTGGCTCCCCTCCATCAATCACACCAATTCACATGCCAAAACGCTCTCTCCACTGCATGTTAGCTAGCAACGGTCCTTCGAGATGTGCCACCCTTTGAGGCTCCTATAAGCTCCGACACCTCTAATGGCAATGCAACAAGCTCCATTACCTATCAATTGGACAAAGACTCTAGGCCCACCACTACACATGAACCAATCTCAATGATCGTGTCATGCATCTCCACCTCATCAAATAGATGGCATCCCTAACTAATGGTTTGCTAGCAAAAAGCTCCCTAGGTAATACTTCCAAGGTTGGGCTCTACTCAAGAAAGAATCCTAGAAGCTCCTCTCAAACTGGTTATATAGCCTCACAATACCATAGATAGCACTTCAATTTCTTGCTTGACATAGTCAAAGATGAAGTAGTGGAATTAGGTGTATTGGCAATGACAAACAAAAGCTCAACTTCAGAGTGAGTAAACACGACAGACGAGAGAGAGAGTATGTGGTCAAAGCTCAACCCTTGATTGATTACTAGTCAGGTACAAAAGTACAAAGTACAACCCTTAGACTTTAGGGTTATGTAGGTGACTTAAGGTGCATTCACACATAAATGTGTGTAGTGTGCAGTAAGTGACCAAAATATGTAACATAAATACACAAATGAAAAATAATGTAACTAGGGCAAAAAACCTCTCTTATGGAGAGTAAAAAGTGCCCCAATGTCCTACATGCACATCACTAGCACTCCTTATGAGCACAAGAGTAAGTAAAACCCAACAAACCCCCCTAGAGTGATAAGTGATCAGCATATAAGGATCATACACCAAAGGAGATCAAATTTAAACCATTGCGAAATGCTTCAAATTTGTCGCAAGAAATAGCTTTGGTGAAGATCTCTTCCACATTGTTGTTGATAGGACATTAGACAAGGCTAATATCCTCTACATGTAGCCTCTCTCCATCAGTGTACTTATTGGCTTGCAATCCTAGAGCAAATCTCTCAAGGAGTTTACCAATATATCAGACTATGACAATCCAATGCCTCTAGTATCATGAATAAACTGAATGCCCAAATAGTAATGCAAAGGCCCCAAATCTGACATATCAAAACTTTGCTGCAATTTTTTATTAAAATGCTGAAATTTGACCAGTATGTGTCCCTGTGAGCAGAAGATCATCCACATAAAGACAAATGAGCAACAGGGATCCCCTCTCTTTGCATACGTAAAGAGTAGACTTTGATGGGCTGTTAATGAACCCTTGGTAGAGTAGGAAGCCATCAATTTTGGCATACCAAGCTCGTGGAGCTTGTTTCAAACCATACAAAGCCTTCTTCACTTGCATACCAAGTGTTTAGATCCTTTAACTACAAAACACATGGGCTGCTGAACATATACTTCTTCCTGAAGTTCCCCATATAAAAGTGCAATTTTAATGTCAAGTTGGTGCACAATCCAACCATAATGGGCAGCCAATGCAACCACACACCTAATAGTGGTCATACGGGATGTAAGAGCAAATGTCTTTTCATAATCAATGCCTTTCTTTTGCACATAGCCTTTTGCCACAAGCCTGGCCTTGTACTTATCAATGGATCCATCTACTTTTCATTTCTGCTTATAGACCCGTTTAGTACCAATGGCTTTCTTTCTAACACGCAATGTAACTAAATCCCATGTTTGATTCTTCATGATAGAATCATATTCAGCTTGCATTGCACCATCCAATACACACTCTGTTGTGCATCCTCAAAAGAATCAAGCTCATCATCATCAAATGTGTTTGCTGCCATAACAAACTCCATAGCACTAGCATGACTGACGTATTTGTCTTCGAGTACGACCAGCAAGAGGAGCATCCAAATGACTATCTTGTTGAGTCTGCAAGTACCATCTAGGCATATTTCTAACCTCTTGATTATATACATGCTCTTGATAAATCTCATATTCAACATCTTGTTGAATATTCAAATCAGCCATAGGCTGAATTACTACATTATTTAATGGAGAAGCTAGCTGAACATTTTGTTCCTTTAACAAAGCTCTAGCTGTATCATCAAAAGAAATAGGTAGCAACCCTTCAAACACATCTTCTGAAGCCTGATATGTGTCATAACTAGCTAGAGATACCTAGATTTTTACAATATTGGCACTTGCCCTTCTTGGCTTGTGTGCCCCCCTCCATCTTGTTGTTTTGTGAAGTTTTAAAACTCCCAAAACTCTATGGAGCATTCTTGGACTAATTGCCCTTCCCTTTCTGTCTTGCCATGAAAGCTTGTTCAGAAGTTACAACATCCACCCCACTGTTTTTTCCTTGTTTGTTGTTCTTTTCTAGCAATAGCTAACCAATTGAAGAAAAGTAAGTGGGTGCATAGAGACCCACATTGTAAGATTCAATGTTGTATGAAAAGCCAAGTAAAAAGGTGGCAAAGAATTCAAAGTCGTAGAAATCATCTGAGTATCCAAATAATACTCATCTACACTCATCAACTGCTTGTGCAAGTCCTGAATTATATTAAGGTGATCTTGTATAGCATTACCTTCTTCCATCTTCACATTTTGAAGCTCCAAAAAAGTAATGCCAGTATCATTTTTTCCAACAAACATATGCTCAAGTGTAACCCATGCTACTCATGAAGTAGCAGTAAAACACATGTCAAAATATCCAGGATCTAGAGCATGGCACATATGGAAGTTATGGAGGTTAAAAGAGAAAAAAGAAACTCATGAAGACATTGACCCTGACAAAGACAAATTGTCACACAAGTGAATTAGGTTCCAAGATTGAGACTTGGACTCATAAACACAATCTTGTGTATTGATAGTGACAAGACACTTTACTGGAAAGAAAAGAGTACTATCATTGCATTAGAAAAAGAGTGTAAGTACAATGCTTTATAGGAATTGAGTGGTGGTACTTTCTCCTACTGTGCATATGGGATTCTGGTCCTGAGCCCTTACCGCTCCTTATAAAGGAACTGAAGTAGGTGTGATTGTAAATATCTCAACACCCCTCCTCAATCACAACCAGAAGTACAAAGTGTGTAGAGGCTTTAATGAAAGCAACACTAGCAAAGTGTGGGCACACCATAAACATGACAAAACTCCTAAGGCTGTTTCAAAAAAAAAAAAGGCTAAGTGTGGGTACCACAAGCATGATGGACATCCAGAGGCTGTAGCAAGGGTCTCACAAAGTGTACAGAGACTATAGTACAAGGCTTATTTAAGGAGTTTATAATTTTATGTTTGAAGCACTAGGGCTAGGAAATACAAAGCTAAAAAAGTCTATCTAAATAGAAGGATTGATGAGGTTTGTCCTTCTCCTGGTGGTCTTTTTCTTCTTCTTCTTCCTTTGCTCCATTTTCTTCTCCTTCTTATTGCAACTAGATAGGCCTTTTGGGACCTCTTTCTAGAGTGGCAAAACTTCTCGGTGTGTCCGGTCCTTTTGCAGAAGTCACAAAAGAGCTAATCCCTCTTGCCTTTGTACCTGTTGCCAACATATAATGCATATTCATCTCTAGAGATGCTTGGTTCTTCCTTAGTTTTTAGCTTCTTTTTCTCCTCTAACAGTAATGCTTGGATATCAACAAGTTCAGGATTTGGCATGTTGATTAAAGTTGTTGATACATTATTATATTCAAGAGGCAAACTCTTAAGTAGAACACTGATGTAAACATCTTCTTTCATTTTAATGTTGATTCCTGCAAGTTGGGTTAGAAGTCCTTCCATGTAATTTAGATGTGTGGCAAGTAATGTGTTGGACTTCATTTCAAACCTGAAAAACTCAATCAAGAAACCATACTTTGATGATTTAGACTGTGCACCAAACAAGATATCAAGTCTCTTCCATGTATCCTATGAAGTCTCACAGTTATTCACATGGTGGATATAGCTGTCGTCTAGTTCCAGTTTGATAATGGCCTGGGCCTTATCATCGTTCTTTTGCCAGGTGATAGCAAGGTCCACATCATAAGGCTTTTTTTCTTTTCCAGTGGTAATGGCCTAGAGGCCTTTCTTCATAAGGATGAGTTTGATGCGGATCTGCCAGGTATGAAACCCGACTCCTTTGAAATGGGCAGTTGGAGAATCTTTGCCCATGTTAGACTTGCAGGAACAGCAATAAAACAGCTTCAGAATTATCCAATTTAAGCACCAGAAGAGTTGGTTGAGATGTGTTAAAAGACACAGGTGCTAAGAGCACTAAATGAGTGTCAATGGACACTATGTTTCTTCCTTGAGTCTTCCAAATTTGCAAAATCTTTCAAGTTCTTTCAGATCCAAATCTTCCCCTCCTTGATTTGATGTTGGGACCTTCAGATCTAAGTCACAATGGATTGGCAAGAGAGAGAAAATTATGAGATTTTTGAGCTTGGTGAAGTTTGCCTATGGAGTCATAGTTAGGGTTTCTGAGGGCAGCCTGGTTTTTCTGACATTGCAAGAGCTACACTTAATCATTTTGAAAACTTTTTTTATGAAAATGAAAGCTCTCTTCATGCTCTACCAAAGCCCCATGATGATGGTCATGATTGATGCCGGATTTAAGCACGTAGGGCGGATGACAGCAACAGGCGCATGTTTCATCAGTTTTCCACGTTTTCTACAATTTTGGTCTCAGTGTGCATCAATCTTGACGTTTTTCGTGATAGGATAGAGCATCTGATTTTGAGAAAGATTTTCTTAGAAGACATCATGATCAATGGTGGCCTGTAGTGTGAGATCCATAAGCTCCAAGATACCTAGGTACTGCCTGGCTATGGAGGCCACAAAATAGAACTTGAGAAAATTGACAATACTGAGTAGTGGATGGGACAATGTCAAGTTTTGAGATGATATAGAAAAGCATCAATAGGGGGGGAACACTTCTCCAGAAGGAAGCTCGCTATGATTTGGCTTGTGGAGTGAGATACAAGAGCTTCAATCTGACACGGTGCTGCTAGCTATGGCAACCATGAAGGCAAGCTTGAAGATGGAGATGGAAAGTGAGTTAATAGGCTAAGACTAAGCCGGGTAGAGATGGACCAGAGAGAGTGTGTGTGGTCACAACTCAACCCTTGATTGATTACTAGTCAAGTACAAAAGTACAAAGTACAACCCTTAGACTTTAGGGTTATGTAGGTGACTTAAGGTGCATTCACACACAAATGTGTGTAACGTGCAATAAGTGACCAAAATATGTAACATAAATACACAAATGAAAAATAATGTGACTAGGGGAAAAAACCTCTTATGGAGAGTAAAAAGTGCCCCAGTGTCCTACATGCGGATCACTAGCACTCCTGTATGAGCATAGGAGTAAGTAAAACCCAACAAGGTGTTAGAGATTAGTCATCCCCTAGACTAGCAATTTTCAAGTTACCATTGGTGCAGTCAGTTCTCTCAAAGGTACTCTCGAAGGGCATTATTCATTAGTTCTATCAGTTCGTGGGTATGTCCAGCAATTTTCGCAGTGTATATGCAATTTATCAAGCAAGCAATGATGCCACATGGTAGTTGGAGGACTAACCGCTGATTATTTTATTCATTTATGCTGTAGTTAGCAGCTTTTTGATCAGGTCAGCCAGTTTTTCTGGCCACTTGCATTATTTTATTGTATTTATTTCCTCCTATTTAGGCCTACTTAGCAGCCTGCCCCACTAACTTGCTTTTCAAGTGTTGGTGGGAGAGATTCGGCTCGAGGAGATACGTCTATAGCCCCTTTTATATCTGCCCTCTCCATTTCAGCATTCATTGACTGCAGATTTCTGCGTTCTTTTGTCTCTTTTCTCTCTCCCTTTCTCTCGTGTTCATTTTCTTTCAGACTTGTCCATACACTTCTGCATTCACTATACTCTAATATGGTATCAAAGCAGCATAGAAGGGCTGATTGATTGTGGGCAGACCTGATTGGGAGGATTCTTCATGACAAAAGTTTGAGTTTGCAACCTTTGGAGGCTGCGGTGAACAAGTTGTGCGTGGAGGAGCAGCGAAGTTGCTGTTTTTTGCAAGTCCTTGTTTTTCATGAAGGAGAAAAGGCTGCATTCACAGCCTTTTGCTATAGATTTTGAGTTTTCATCGCCTCCGGCAAGTGAAACTATTTGAGGACGAGCGGAGGAAGCCCTAGCAAGCACTAGCATCATGCGCAGAGACAAAGGGGGCTGCCCTTATTTTTGTGCAAGTCATTCTATTTACAATGCCGACCAAAATTGACACGGAATTTTGGGTCATTATGAACCGTAAGGTCCTTGTGTTGCTAACTCTTCCTCCAAATCAAAAGCTTGATGGGGAAAATTACCACATATGGCGCACAATGATGCTTGCCATTTTGGAGTCTTGTGATTTGGTGGAGCTCATGACCGAGGCTATAGACCATCCTACAGCTCGTGATGCCTCCAAGATTTCTTCATATGAGAAAGCTGAGTTGATAAAGGTACAAGCGCATTGGGATAAACTAAATGCTCGCATATGTTCTTTCCTCTTTCTCTCCTGCACTCCAGCCGTCATTGCTCACATCGAGCACTTGACCATGGCTTCCTCTACTTGGAGGTGATTGAGGCATTGACCCCTAGGGCTTCTCATGTTGCATTGTGACGGGCCCATACCCTTGTGAGTGGATTGTTGACATTGGTGCCTCTCAGCACATGACTCCTTTTGCAACAAGTGTTGCACATTTGCGGCCTTCACATGGATAGACTCTCATCAGTGATAACTCTTCCATCCCTATTTAGGAAAGAGGTGATATGCAACTTATTCCAAATAGGTAGAGTGGTGCTTATACTTCAAAGGTGCTTTATGTGCCAAGATTGGGTTACCATTTTCTTTTGGTACACAAGATTTGTACCCTTGGCCTTTTGATTGACTTTGACAAGGATTTCTTTCAGATTCTTGATTGTAGATCAAGACAAGTGCTTACTTTCGGTTATGAGGAGAATGGAGTCTATAAGCTAAGGTCTCCTTGTACCTTGATCTCTCTTCTTCTTACCTCTCAAACACAATCTGAGCTTTGGTATGCTCGGTTTGGCCACCTAAATGATGATTACCTTGAGAAGGCTTCTAGGGGACATCTTATTCAAGCTATGTCGAACATTGTGGTGAGCCAACAGCCATGTGTATCTTGCATTCGTCGGAAACAACATCATGATGCCATTCCAACAAGGCTTCAAGGCGGTCTTCCACACCCTTGAAGCTTGTTTTTTCTACAGATCTATGTGGACCTATGAGGACGGAGTCCCTAAAGGGGAGCTTGTATTTCATGCTGATTGTGGAAGATTTTAGCAGGATGACATTGGCTTATTTTTTGCAACTGAAGTCGGAGGCTTTCTCCCACTTCAAGGTTTTAGCAGGATGACATCGACTTATTTTTTGCAGCTGAGGTCGGAGGCTTTCTCCCACTTGAAGGTTTGGTTACTCTTTGAGGAGAACTAATCAAGGTAGAAACTAAAGTCATTATGATTGGATAAGGGAGGAGAATTTGTTTCTAATGGGCTTGCTAGGTTTTGTGCAGATCGTGGTATCCCCAGGAGTTTGCAAACACAAATATACCTCAAGAAAATGGCATATTGGAGCGGAAGAACCAAAGTGTGATTGAGATGGCTCACACCGTGATAAAGCATAGACAAACACCTCAATGGCTTCAGGCCAAGGCTATGACTACTACAGTCCACATCCTTAATTGATCCCCCACTTCGGCCATTGTTGATATGACACCCTATGAGGCATATTTTGGATCTAAGCCTGATGTTTCTTATTTCAAGGTTTTTGGGTGTGACACCTATATCCACATCCCAAAGACAACGTGATAAATTTGAAGCAACTTCCCAAAAACATGCGTTTGTGGGCTATAGCTTCCAGTCCCAAGATTATCGCTTGTATGATCCGATTAAGCGAGGTGTCTACATGAGTCGCAATGTTCGGTTCGTTGAGATTCCAATCTGAAAGGGGGGTGAGGAACACCTCATGCTTGGAGATCTGGGGGATAGCCAGGCACCAGCAATTGTACCTTTGGAGCTCGTGCCTCATGAAGATGCTTCATCTTCAAATGAGGATACTACTTTCACGCCAGCTTCCCGAACTGAGTCACCACCGGTGGATGTTCTAGGGACTTCAACCAATGGTGCAAGTTGAGGAGAGATCTGGCCTCCTCGTTGGTGGGGGCACGAGACACACTCCATGATTCAGGGATTGAGGGAGTCCCTGAGAAATGGCAGCCGCCACAGGATGGTCCACAGTGGTCTCGGAGAAACTAGGCACATGTTAACGAGCTTGTTCATACCAATTGTTGTTTGATAAAACATGCCATATAGGATAGGGAGCCCACTTCCATGAAAAGGAGGCTTTGCAGTCATAGCAGTGGAAGAAGGCTATGGAGCGGGAGTTGGATACTATTGAGCGGAATGGCACTTGGGATCTTGTGCCTTGTCCAATTCATAGGAAGGTGATTGATATGAAATAAGTCTTGTGCCTTGATCCATTCATAGGAAGGTAATTGGTGTGAAATGGGTCTTCAAGACCAAATATCACAGTGATGGTACTTTGGATAAGCACAAGGTGCGGCTCATTGCAAAGGGCTTCGCACAACGGTCAGGGGTGGATTTCCATGATACCTTTGCAGCTATAGCTCGAATGGCTACCATTATGGCCGTTCTTGCCTTAGCTAGCCCATAGGAGATGGCCAGTTTCTCAACTTGATGTGAAGTCTACCTTCCTAAATGGTTATTTGAAGGAGGAGATCTATGTTGGCTTTTCCTCATTAGATGGACAAGTGTGTTGAGAAACCACTTCTTCAGTTCACACATTTCGTTTTAGGGTTTCGCCTTGACAACCCCAAAAAGGGCTGGTGTCCACATTTTGGCTAGTGTCCAAATTTTGGTCACTTTTTCCATGGGTACCCACAGAGTGGTGCGTCAGCCTAGATAGCTTATGCCTATAAATAGGTAGTCACTTCATTCATTCTCAACTCTCTCTTCAATCATTCTTCGCCACCTTCTTCGGTCACCACCACCACTTCCCTTCTCTCACCAGCCCCTTCCATTGCCCTCACACCCCTTCAAGAGAATATTGCGCTTCATGACTCATGGCTGCCTTTACCCTTCCTCTTTTGCATTAGGCGCCTTGTTTCATCATTAGGCCTAGCGTTTTGAGCATCTTCCACATAGCATCACCATCCTCTCCTTGGCATCAGCACCCTTCTCCATCAAGCTCCACCTTCACCTATGCTTTTTAATGTGGAGATATTCTCCTTGCCTAGCATTATCATCTCCAGCTTGGCGTCAACATCCTAGCCTTTAGCGACACCGAGCATCAACCATTTCATTACTCGTCTATCATAAGGGCTATTGGGACTTGCGTTTTTGTAGCTTGGCTTCTCCTCCATCACCTCGCGTCACTCATTTATCACAGGGGCTGCTAGGACCTGCGTTTTTGCGACTTGGCTTCTCCTCCATCACCTGGTGTCACTCATCCGTCATAGAGGCTGCTAGGACTTGCATTTTTGCAGCCCATCTCATCCTCCGTCATCTAGCATCATCATTATCCACCTGCCATCAGCATCTCAGCTGCTCTCCCTGCGTTTTGACAGCTCCGACACTATGGGATTTGCATTTCGCTGTCCAGATCACTGCCCAACATCAGAGTACTACAATTCACTCCCTCAACAGCTGGTGATCATCTTCCACATCTCCGACAGCATTAGAGGACTGCAATTTGCTCCCTCAATAGTTGTCCTTCACCTTCCAGTGATAACTTCGATAGCGCACTACCCGAAGGACTGCGTTTCGCTCCCTTAATTGTGTAGATTTCCCACAGGTGCTACCGCCTAATTTAGATAGGATAGTACAGTTATCTTTTGAGCTTTGGCTTTGCTATATCACCTTTTCTTCTCATGCACCGTGATTCAATGCATCATCACCATGTTCTTGTGTTTCTGAGTTTCTCTTCTCTCTCAATGTCCGCCGTACACACTCTGTGTTACTTCCCGCAAACCCTACTATCTCTCTGCATCATTGCTTATTTTGTCATGGCATCAGAGCATACTTGTTATTTTTGACATGGTATCAGAGCACAGGAGCTCAAAGAGCTAAATACATTGCTCATCAGAGAAGGCAAAGACATGTTGTGGGTTCAGCGCAATCTATTGATTTCCCCCTTCATTTCCGTCGCATCAGCAAGAGAGAAAGCTATCCTTCTCTTCCTCTCCAACCCACCCTCCCTTTTACAGGTTGACTCTCCGATGCTATGACTTCTCCATAGGCAAATGGACACATCACTGGGTGCTCCTCTTCAAGCATCACCAAAACCCCCGCCAATGCTTGCCGCCATGGACCTTTGCTCCCTACCCTGCCAGAGTATGTGCGTCTACCCCCAGGCACTCGTTGTGCCACCTCTCTCTTCTAGGCCACAAAGTTTATTCTGCACCAGCTTTCAAATTTTTGTGCTCAAGGCAATAAGATGAATCCAATGCACAATAAGCCCTTTCGAGCCACACGAGAATTGACTGGTACCATGGCCTCTTCACAACCATCGTGATGCGCTACGGAGGTTGCTTCTACTCTTCTAGGGTTTCAAGAATGCCACCTCAACGACCCGCAGTTCTGCAATTTGCTTCCTCGAGAGATAGTGATTGTTGAATATTGTTCCCTCAACAATCCACTCCTTCAAGAGACGGTAATTGTTTGTCGACACCCTCTATTACTTTGGCTCTACAATAGGCTCCATTGAGAGACTGTGACTGTTGCGCACCCTTGGCTCCGTATAAGCCTTACCTTTCCCCACCCTCAATTATTCAAGTTCGAGAGGTCACCTTTGGGAGTTCTTCGATCTCTTTGATACCCGAGATATCTTCTTTGGCACGACTGGCACTCTTCCTTCGTCATCAAACATTTTGAAGTCCGTGATCCATGAGTTTTTAGATTCCCTCACTCTTGCCAAGAAGGATTCAAAGGGGAATGTACATTTTTTGCCCTCCAAGGAGGCTCCTACTTCTTTGGCTTTAGATGGGGCACCTCCCCCTCCACCTTGAGAGGGGACACCTACTCATCATGAAGTTCATCACCCACCATCTACTCTTTTGGAATGGTTGTCTTCGAGCAATCACTTCTCCTCCTAATACCCAGGATCTTCAAAGCCCGCCTAGATCGGGGCCTTGAAGGTTCAGCAACAAATTGGTAACGAGGCCTTCGAATTCCTTCCAACATGGGGTTACGGAGCTAGTTGCCTCTCTCCCGAGGTGGAGTCACATTTTACAGTTCATCCCATCTACTATTCCTTACTACACATTACCTTTCAAGTGAAAATCTTGGATCTCTGGGATCCTCTTCTTCTTCATTATCTCTCTCTTCACTTCCTTTTCTTCATCCCTTTTTAGGCTTAAGAGGAGTGTTGAGAAACCACTTCCTCAGTTCACACGCTTCATTTTAGGATTTCGACTTAATAGCCCCAAAAAGGGCTAGTATCCAGATTTTGGCCACTTTTTCAATGAGCGCCCACACAATGGTGTGCCACCCTAGGCAGCTTATGCCTAAAAATAGGCAGTCACTTCATTCATTCTCAACTCTCTCTTCAGTCATTCTTCACCACCTTCTTCGATCACCACCATCACTTCCCTTCTCTCACCAACCCCTTGCACTGCCCTTACACCCCTTCAAGAGGACATTGTGGTTCATGGCTCGTGGCTGCCTTCACCCTCCTCTTCTGCTTTAGGCGCCTTGGTCCATCATTAGGCCTGGCATTTGGAGCATCTTCCACCTAGCGTCAGCACCCTTCTCCATCAGGCTCCAGCTTCACCTGCATTTTTCAATGTGGAGATCTTCTCCTTGCCTACCATCACCATCTCCAACTTGGTGTCAATATCCTAGCCTCTGGTAGCAATCTACATCACTAAGCATCAATGATTTCATCATTCATCTATCACACGCGCTACTGGGATCTGCGTTTTTGCAACCTGGCTCCTAATCCATCACTTGGCATCAGTCGTTTATCACATGGGCTGCTAGGACCTCCATTTTTGCAACTTGGCTTCTCCTCCATCACCTGGCATCACTCATCTATCACAAAGGCTACTAGGATATCCATTTTTGCAGCTCGGCTCATCCTCCATCATTTGGCGTCATCATTATCCACTTGGTGTTAGCATCTGGGCTGCTCTCCCTGTGTTTAACAGCTCTGACACTCTAGGATTTGCATTTTGCTACCCGCGTCACTCCAAACATCAAAGTGCTGCGGTTTGCTCCCTCGACAATTGGTGATTATCTTCCATATCTCCGACAGCATCGAAGTACTGCAATTCGCTCCCTCAACAACTGTCTTCACCTTCTAGTGATTACTTCAATATCCCATTGCCCAAAGGACTGCGTTTCGCTCCCTTCACTATGCAAATTTTCCACAGGTGCTGCTATCTGATTCAAATAAAACAGTCCAATTATCTTTTGAGCTTCGGCTTCGCTGTATCAACTTTTCTTCTCATAGCATGATTCAATGCGTCATCATCATGTTCTTCTTGTGTTTCTGAGTTGCTCTTCTCTCCCAATGTTTGTTGTACACACTCTGTGTTACTCCCTGCAAACCCTGTTGTCTCTCTGCATTGTTGCTTATTTTAACATGGTATCAGAGCATACCTGTTATTTTTGATATGGTATCAAAGCATACCTATTATTTTTTACAAGGTGTACAAATTGAAGAATGTCCTTTATAGCCTCAAACACGCTCCACGTGCTTGGAACGAGATGACAGAATCATTCCTCTAAGGGCAATTGGGGTATCGACGTTCCTCTTCCGATCCTAGTTATATGTCCACACCTTAGTTGGAGGGCACGCGTAATTCGTACTTTATGTGGATAATCCTACTTTGATAAGTGACCATGCCCAAAAGATCAAGGAGACTAAGTGGCACTACAAAGGTGTTCAAGATGACAGATATGGGCCTTCTTCATTTCTTTTTAGGCCATGAGATTTACCAAACCCTGAGGGGAATCTTCAACTCCCAACAACAGTATGTGCAGGAGCTTTTGGCCACGTTCGAGATGGAGGGATGTAAGGCCATTTCTACTCCTATGCATCCGGACTGAAAGGCTATGGACCATGTAGATTCTCCGATGGTGGATGCTACCGGCTACGAGTAGTTAATTGAGTCCTTGATTTGGCTCCTCAACACTCGTGTTCACTTGTGTTTTGCTTTAGGTTTGCTGGTTGGGTTCATTAGTGAACCCAAGATGGTACATTGACAGGCTGCTATGAGGATTTTGCAGTTCCTAAGGGGAACCTAAAACCAGCCTTCCTTTCGTAGATGGGTGGTAAATCCCTAATTACAACTTAATTACAATAGCAAACAATTAATGCAAATCTGAAAATACAAATTTACCTACTGATCTTGGACAATGCACACCCGATTGGCCCCAAAATTGGCACCCCTTTCAGTATTTCTTTAGCTTTATTGAAGAAGAAATTGATTTACAATGAGATTCTCCCGATCCCCTTCGCAATCCAAACTCCCCTTGTTGTCCAAAGTGACCAGCAAGTCTTCAATCTATTTCCCTTGATTCAGGCACTTGATTGGCCTTCACCCACTTCATAGACAATGAAAATGTCCCAAATTCAATGGCAAGCTAGTCCTCCACCTGAATTTAACTGAAATTCACCTTCAGCCCTGGAAAATCCAAGTCTTGGAGCTTCCGATTTTTGGCATACTTTCCAAGGCTGCTGCTAAACCCTAATTTCTGCTGTAAATTAGGGTTTACAATAGAGAAATCTGCAATTTCTCATCCTCCAAGGGTCCAAATGCTGAGATCTTCGAAGCAAGGCTGTGAAATGGTTGGGAGATGAGAGAGAAAGCTGTAGAGAGAGAAAATTCAAAGTTTCTTCATGAAGAACTGAAGAAAATCTGTCATTTACTGCTGCTGCCCTGTCTCAACAGCTTATAGATGCAAAGAACTAAAGAAAATCACTCATTTACTGTTACTGCCATGTCTCAACAGCCTGTAGCTGTCCCGTCTCCCGCCAGCACGACCCCCCCGTCTCCCTCCAGCGCGACTCCTCCCCCCCAACGGGACCCCCCCATCAGTCCCCGCCCAACACCACGCCTTCTGCCCCTTCCCTCCCCCTACATGCCTCACCTCCCCTGCTGCAAACACGCCACTGCTGCCCCCACCTGGTAACCGGTCCCCCCTCACCAGCCTAAACCTGCAATGTGTCCTCCTGCCTAAGGATTTGATTCCCCGCCCCTCCACACCCCCCCCGTCTTTTCCCGTATTGTGGCCTGCGGCACTGCCCGATAGGCCTAACACAATCTCTCACCTCACTGCAAAGCTGGACTACAGCAGTGTCCATCACCTCCCCCACCATGTAAACAAGCATTTCCCACCCCCCCCCCCCTCCTCGCCATCGGCCCTTCTCCCCTCCAGTTGCTCCCTTCCTCTGCAGCAAAATACCCCCCCCCCTCCGACAGCGCAGCAGCGTGAGTAGTAGATCCTCAGTTGGGACAGTAATGGAAACCGTTGGTCAGACGCCAACGCATTCTACAAGTGTCCCCCAGTCAAATACCTTGCGCATCATCCTCTCTAAGGAACAGCTCTTGGCCGTCTGGGCCACAAAGTTGGAGCTGAAAGAAATAGCGATCTTTGGTCAAGTCATTGGACATTCCCCATCGAGAGCCCAGCTACGGGATTGGCTCCACTCCACACTGCGCATTGGCACACGCATTGGCACAATGCAGATCTTGGAGGCAATGCTCATGGGCTGAGGGATCTTCATGGTTTGACTCACCTCTACGGATGCAACCCGTGAGTTGGTGGAGAGCTCGCCTTATGCCTCCACGAAGGGGATCATCTACATGGTTCCCTGGTATAGCGGCTCCACAGTGGAGTCATTTGCGCTCCACAACAGTTTTCTTAGACACCCAATCACCCTACTTTTTCCCGGACTGACGATAGAATACCGCCAGTAAGTGGAGGACTTTAGACGGCTTTTTGGCACAGTTCTCCCTGCTTCCTTCGCGGATGCAGTGACAGCTACAGGAGTCCCAAAGGTACGAGTGGCCGTGAAAGACACAAAAAGCATACCAAAATTCCTGGAGATTGAGGCTGGAGGTCACTCCTTTAGGCAGCAGGTCATTGTGATTGGGCAACCAGGAAAGTGCCTACGCTGCCATGACTTTGGACATCAGGCAGCAAATTGTACGCGTTTCAAGGCCAAGGCAGCTCCGGCGACGGGCCCACAGGTGGACGCTGACGGCTTCACACAGGTCCAGAGATGACAAAGAGGGAGATGGCAAGGGGGGCTGCAGCCAACGCCTCAGTCGCAGCCTCGACAGCAGGGCGCAGGAGGGCGAGCAACGCCCCCTCAGCAGAGCACTCTGCAACCCCCCCTACCCGTCCCACCCGGCAGGACCGCATTCCCCCACAGCCACCACTCGCGCCACAGACTACCCCACCTGAGATCCCACAGCCCCCACACCCACCCTCCCCCACCTCCCAAGCTCCCCCCCTACTAACCCTGGCCCACAGCCCCCCCTTCTAGGGCCACCACCCCCCCTCATACCCGCCACATACTTCCAACCATCCCACCATCCCTCGACCCTCTTCCTCCCCACCATCTCCCCTGCTGAGCACCCCCCCTGATCCGCATCCGTTTCAAGTGATCCCCCCCAGACCCACTCCCGCTCCTCCCACGAGAGGTGATGAGCTACACACACCTACATCCTCCTCGCACTAGCAATCTTCCCCCTCCCACACAGCCACCAGCTCATCTGCCCCTGCCGCCCTCACACCTTCCCAAGACATGCATAGTTGTTGCCACGAGAGTTTTTCCGCACTGGCCCATGGTCCTACATGAGAGTTGCGGAGCGCGGAGAGTTCACACTACCTCTAGAGTTGGGGATCTTGTGGTTCGCAAGTCAAGGAGAGGCAAGGTCCATCTACTAGCACCACCAGATGGACCAAACTACTCTTTTTTCTTTCAGTCCTCACTCAGGGGATTGGACGACAACACAGATAAAGAAGGATTTGAAGCCGGTGGCAGACCACATCTCCCAATGGATGGGAGAAGAAGGACTAGCACTGTTTGCACAGCAATGGCCTAGTTGCATGATGGACATTAATTGGTGGGCTGGTGCCGAGGTCCCACACTTGAGCATTATCTTTCGAGCCCCTCCACAGTGGAGGGCTCCAAGGGATGTGATCGAGTGGCCCCTGGCGCAAGCGGCCAGTTTCTACCAATGTACGGAGTCACAACTCTCAGCATGGCTGATAGATGCATTGATTGTACCACCTAGAACATCTATCACCCCTATGGTCCAGTCGAGTGCCACCATGGGGAACTCGAGTTCGCCGTCCAAACCTGCGGCAAAGTGTGTACCTACATGTCCCATAGTTTCTCATCCTCATCAGCAGCCTCCACACCGAACATATGTCTGTTCGGTCAGTCGCAAGTTTCCCCATGAGCTTACACCTTGCATCTTGGAATGTGAATAGTCTCCACTCCTGCTGTGGGCACCTATGTCCTGCTACCAATAAGTGTGCGAGCTGCCCGGGAGTACCTTCCCTACCCACTGGGCCTGGGAGAAAGTGAGCTCGTCTTCCTGTAGAAGTAAAATGTCGATCCGTCCGGCAAGGGCAGGCTGCAGCTCCTGCGGAACAATCAACTTCTTGGAACCACGTGTCCCACTGTAGCACCTCTATTGGCCCGAGTCTCACCGCTTGTGTACGAGACCACGAGACGATAGTGGCAGGGAGGGTTCTATGGATCAGATTGGATATTGGGGACTCATGCCTTGGAGTCCTCAACGTCTATGCCCCTACGGAGGTTAGGGCACGCAACAGGTTCTGGATGGAGATCGTGGATGGACTCCCAGAGATGGACTCCTGGATCGTTGGAGGAGACTTCAACAACCTGGAGGCTTTGGAGGACCAGCACGGCAAAGACAGAAACTATCAGGGCATGACCAGGGAGGAGCAGGAGGCATGGAAGGTATTTCTATTGGAAGTAGGTACACGTGATGCCTGGAGAGACCCTGCCTTCCACAGGAAGAAGAGGTCGCTCAGCTTCTCTTGGGGATACAGGCGGCTAGGTGGAGTCCTGCTAGAGCGGTTGGACAGGTTTTATGTGGGAGAGTAGGGAGGCTCTCGTGGAGGCGAGATTGGGGGCACCATGTTGTCTGATCATTGCCCAGCTCTCCTGACACTAGATCCCTCGTCATTTGCCCTAGACACTCGATCCTGTAGGATCCCTGACTCGATCTGTAGGAGGGAGGAGGTGACGAGGCAGATAGAGCAGCTCTGGACTAGGGAGTGGGGCAGGAGAGACCAGATCGCAGAGAAGGTTGCAGAGGTCCTAGCCGAGTCGAGCAGAATCTACCAAGAGACAACCATACAAGCCAGGCAACAGAGCTGGGAGGAGGAGAGAGCACTCTAGCAGGACCTTGCAACCAAATAGAGATTACTACAGGAGGCACCAGGGGATCCCACCCTCCACGCATAGGAGGTGCGAGCGCGAGCAGCCATTGCTGGCCTAGAGAACAGGCGCTCTGAGTTCGCTTTCCGCACCTCAGCAACTTTTTGGGCACAGAAGGGAGACACGATGTGCAGGGAGTTTTTCCAATTATACCAGCCTCTCACCTCAGGAGAGCAAATACGCAGCCTTCGAGATCAATATGGGAGGACTCGTTCTAGCCCAGACGAGGTGATGGAGATTGCCACTGATTACTACAAACGCCTTTTCCAACAGGAGATGGCCTCAGCTAGAGGACAGCGATGTAGGTAGCAGGTCTGGGATCACATCCCATCCCTTGTCACAGAGGAGATGGGACGCTCCCTTCTAGCCCCCTTCACAGAGAAGGAACTAGAGAAGGCTTTCCATACACACGACGGGCAGAAATGCCCTAGAGAGGATGGCCTCTCTAAGGCCTTCTTTACAACCTATTGGGAAGTGGTGAAGGACCCCCTACTGATGGCCTTCCAGGAGATTTTCACTTCAGGACAAATGTGAGGGAGCCTTTCGACAGGTCTTATCATTCTTCTCCCCAAAGGGGGAGACTGATTAGAGCTTTCCAAGTGGAGACCGATCACCTTATTGTTAGTGGCCTATAAGACATTGGCAAAGATGATTGGTAGGCGACTACGCCTCGTGCTGCCAGACATCATCCATGACACACAGATAGGCTTTGTCCAGGATAGGAGTATCCTAGACAATGTAATTCACCTTCTTTGAGGCGACAAAGTGGGCTCAGCACAGTGGGCAAAGACTGGCCGTACTACTCTTGGATTTCGAGAAAACTTACGATAAGGTGGACTAGGGTTTCCTAGAGGGCACCATGGTGAGGTTGGGTTTTCCCCAGGCTTGGATTCACAGGGTCGCCGCACTTTACAGATCGGCCACCAACAGGGTTCTCATAGGTGGTAGGCGAGGGGAGGAGTTTCGGCTGGAGAGATCGGTCCGGCAGGGCTGCCCCCTGGCCCCATACCTGTTCCTACTCTTTGCAGGGGTGATGTCTCACTTCCTCAGGTCCCATGTGAGCGGATTACGCAACCTCCGGCTTCCCATGAGAGAGGAGACTGAGTTACTAGACTCAGAGTATGCAAATGATACAGCACTCTACATAGAGGACGATGAGTTGATGTTGGAAAGAGTGAGGCTGGCTCTTTAGGTGCTCTGTTCCGCAGCAGGAGCGAAAATCAACTGGCAAAATTCAGTTGGTTTCCTCACAGACCCGAACTCTAGCACGGAGTGGGGCGTCCACCTAGGATTTAGATGGGTGAGCAGAGGGCAGACCGTCCAGTACCTAGGGTTCCAGGTGGAATTCGACATCACTCCCGCCCAACAGTTTCTTCTAGTCCTCGATTCTATTCGGAGGAAGCTGACCTACTAGAGCACAACTCGCCTCTCACTAGCCGACCGAGCCCTGGTGGTTAACCAAGTCCTCCTAGCAACGGCATGCTACATCGCCTCGTGTTGGTGCTTCTCCTCATCCTGCGTAGTGCATCTTCGCCATCTAGTGCGGAACTTTCTTTAGTCCAGGTCAGACAGCTCCACGGATTCCCGAGCCGAGGTGGCGTGGGCGACCATCATACAGCATCCGTCCGAGGGAGAGCTTGGGATCATAGACCTAGAGTTTCAAAGTATGGCCCTCTTGGGCAAGCTAGTTGTCCATGGCCTCACACCGGGAGGGCAGACCTGGAAGATCCTATTCCAGAAGGGTCTTCAAGATTGTAGACCGAGGCTTGGCAGTGAGTGGAGGCCGTCCCTGAGATGGATCTTCACGTCAGCCCAGATCACCCCCCCCCAGATCACCTTTCCTACGCAGCTTACTCCACGTGTGACAAGGCCTCCATTAGGCCCTAATCCAAAGCCCCCCAGGCTGCCAGGAGGAGATAGACTATCAGTCGGTGATTTGAAACCCCCAGGTCAAAGATCGGAAAGGGGCACAGATTGAGGAGCGCCCCCACATCCAGTGGGCTGGTTGGGAGGCCAGCCCGGCTCGTACCATCAGGACATGGCGGAAGGTATACAGGATGGCGGACGAGGAGGTGCTGCAACGAGTATCAGGCTGCCAGAGAGGAGTGGAGTTGAGGTGAAGGGAGATAGACGCAGCAATACCTCTGGAGTGGCTTGCTCCCCTGATATGAGTGCCAATAGAGCCCGGGGAGGTATGGGCCGCCAAGTTTTTACCAACAAGCATCCCCCTACAGATAACAGGTAGAGTGGGCGGCGCCTCGCAAGGGACTTTCTTCACTGTTCAGGAGGGGGGGCGTCTAGCAGAGAACTGCAGGATGAGGGGATAGCTGCCCTTTCGTGGAGGAGGATTCGGGTGGTGGGCTTTCAGGGGAAGACATGGCGATTGGACCCCTATGTTTTCTGGAAGGAGCTCAGGGAGTGGCGCCTTTGGATCTGGGAGGGCAGACCACTTGATGAGCTGGAGTGGGATCCAGAAGAGTGACTATGGTCGACCACTGCAGTCGCCATGAAGCCACCGAGGTTCCTCAAGTACACTGCCAGGATTGGCAGACACGTACTAATGCAGGAGGATATGGATTGGGCGCCGTCACGTAGCAGGCAAGGTGGAGCACAGCATCACGGAGCCGTTCTGACGGACCTTCTGGCACCGCCTATGGGATAGCTGGAGGCCAAGGAGGATATCGTATTTCTTATGGCTGGTGGCACATGGAGGCTTGGCGGTGGGAAGTTGGCTTGCCCAGATGCAGGAGGGAGGTTGTAAGCGCTGCACACAGCAGCCTCTGGAAACCCCAAAGCATTGCCTTTGGTCATGTGAGGAGGCATAGCTCGTGTGGAGAGAAGCATGCCACATCCTTCGCCCTACAGCACCCAACCTTGGATGTATCTCATGGGGAGCTTTCTGCTGGCAGGCAGTCAGCCAGGGCCGTCACCTTCTATATGAGGCCGGGATGCAGGATATGATATTCATCATCGAGGCAGGGTCGTGCGCAGTGGTCGGTTTGGAGGCTCTACCCATCCACCAGGTACTGGAGCCCACAGCAGACCACTCTGAGGTATGGGAGATCATAGGGAGTCTTACTGGATGGCATATCTAGAAGACGCGGTGTCAAGAGACTTTCGGCAGAGAGAGACTTTCAGTATAGGTGACCCTAGCAAAGCTCTAGACCTCCATCATCCACTCCCTTTGCAGCCGTTGGGATCAGGTGCAAGGCGAGTCTAGGGCTCATCAGGAGCTCCGTGGTCATTTCATGCATACCTGCCGCGGCCAGGACCTGTTTTTCGTGATGCAGGCAGGCAGTCCCAGATGGCGATACACCCCCCCTCCATGGCTTCTTGCCCCCACCCCCCCCAGACCACCCTGAGAGACTTGTATACATGATGTATTTGTGTTTCTGCATCAGCTCTAGCTAGTCTGCTGAGCATGAGCACTTCGTTGTAATCAGTTTCTTTGAGTAATATAATCAGCCACATTTTATTTGCAAAAAAAAAAACAATGCCAATACAATAATAAATGCATTACAATACCTAGAAATTCAGACTAAGGATGCTAAAGAAAACAGAGTTTCACTTTACAAGATTCACGTTTAGGATATGTCATCAGTCTGCAGTGTTATGGTAGAGCAAAGTGAAATCTTTGCTACTACGTTGCAAGCCTAAAACATAATTAACAAGCACTTAACTATAGTTGCAGCATACTTGAACATCAGCAAATAAGAGTGACAATGCCATGATAAATAGATTATACTACCTAGAAATTCTGCCAAAGAAAGATGAACAAAACAGAAGTTCTGATTCAAATAAATCTGACAAAGTGCGTCACTGGATAGTGATGCACACAAGTACTAAATAGATTTCAGCAGCCAGCAATCATTACCTGGGTAAACTCATGAAGAATATCCCTATGTCGTGCAAGCTTTTGTGTTATTGAAGTTGTTGGAGTCACAGCTGCTGCACAGCGACTCATCGAATCATTTACATCAAGCAACTTTTCCAGCAAAGATTCTATTTCCATTTCCAAAGATTTCCACGAGCCATCTCCTCCTAGAAGATCACTCGTAGAGCTACTTTCCATATATCCTGGTCAAGCAAGCAGATGTTAGTTCCAAATGCAACCTATCATAATCAGGCTTAGCTGCTAGACTCAGATAGGTCTTTTCTCTAAAGCAGATGTCTTTCAGATTTCTGTTGGTAATATACCAGGAATGAGGAATCACTTCACTTCACTGTTATGAAAGATAGCATGCTTACAAGGGAGGAGGTTGAGTTGATAAAGTACATTGGCTGCATTAAGACAGAGGATTAGAGTGGTAGCTCATTGTGAGTGGAAATGGTACATTTCACAATGGAAATGGTACATCAACACCGTCCAGTTTTTCATACTCAGGAGGGCTACAGATTTTGGACCTATCGCAATCCAAGATGGTCAGTGTGCTGAGACCCCTCTGAGGATAGGGCTCTGGACATTTATTTCTTTCACTACACAACTAGGTTGCAGAGAAGAATCCAGATAAGCAGGATCAAGGGAGTCCTACAACAGCTTGTCATTGCTATACCCAGGGCATGTCTCTAGTTGCAGGGAGACTCAATAGCATGAGCAGGAGGTGTAAAGCTTTCTTACATGCTTGGGAGTCGAGCATCTTTTTGCATCTAGGCATACCCCACATGCTTGGCAGTATGGTCTGCAGGACTAGTTATTCTACTAGCCTTGTACTAGACCTTGCTTGAGCAAATAGTCAAGGATTTGTTCACCCATACATATTTTCGTTTCATACATTTTATATATTGTAAGTATTTATCTTAGGTATAATTATTACTAGAGTGTTTTTTTACTACATTGTCATTTTCTTGGGAGAAAGAAGGTTGGCTGCTACTTTGATTAAAACAACAGCATAAACACATGGAAAGGGAGAGGAGAGAAACATTGGAACTAAATTTTGAAATTGGATCAAATATATGTTTTGAAAAGATAATTGAACTATACAATTAAGTAGCTGGATGGCTTAATCAGCTAAAGCTTCTTAAAGATTTATGTGGTAAACCATTAAATCCCACTCTATGACCATGAGCACAACCATCTAAGGCCCCATTATTAAGGTCCCAATATGGTCTAACAATTGGTCAATTATGTACCTGTACCTTTACTCCAAGATTTTTGACCAATTTGATGCTGATGATCAGAAACACAATTTAGACCAATTATGTAGAGGAGAGGATACTAAACAACGAATGGACAAAAGAACTAAGATGATAATGTATTGTGCAAGGGTGTTTATATAGATGTGTCAGATGCTGGATAAGAGCACAAAGTAAACGCCTAAGAATTGTGGTACAAGGAGACCAAATGGAAAATGGGCAGCCCCTTGGCCACATGTGACCAGCCAATTGAACCACAAGTGCCCAAACAACAAAACCCTTGGTGGGAGTGTTCTTTTCGCCATACTAATGCCATCAACAGCAATCCTACCTTCCGTCATGAAAGTGTTACAGATTTGGTCATCTGCAAGATGGGCACAATCAAGGCATGGCAGTTTAGGGCAGTTTTCATGCAGTTTCGAGCAGGTCGGACAGTAGTTTGCAGTTGCCAGCATGTTTTGGTCCATATCATGAGATGTCTACACGAGTTGCCATGTGCAGTTCGTGCAGTTTCCAACTACAAAGCGGGGTGATGAGCATCCCGTTCTTGGAGATTTGGGTGACACTTGGGCACCTTAGCCAATGCCTTCGAAGCCACTGCCTCTTGAGGTTACGCCATCAACAAGAAGATTGCTTCACCACTGGATTCACCTTCAGAGTCAACATCAGTGGATGTACTAGAGCCTTCAGCAGAGGCAAAGCACTGAGGGGAGTACCAACCTCCTCCTTGGTGGGCACATGAGACGCGATGCAGGAATTGAGGGAGTTCCTGACGAGTGGTAGCTTAAAGATGGCCCACAATGATCTCATGTGTCAGAAGTGATGCAGCAATGGAAGCATAAACATGTGCTGAAATAAACTGTTGAACACAAGACAAAAGAAAAGAAAGAAATAACACAATACAAATGAGAACTCAGATGTATACTCGGGAAATGGAATCCATATACCAAGGCATGAGATAGTACAGATACAATGTGAGTCACCGGCTGTGGAGGCACTGGCACCTGCTTCCTCTCTCCAAGGACTGTCCAGTGATGAATGAATAAGTGGAGAAGGGAGCCAAACAATATGTAGGACAAATAAGTGCCCAAAATATGACTGGCCAGTCAGTGTTAAATGCTGGCCACCTGGCTGCAAATAATGCCCAAACCTCAATAAATAATGACAAATAAAATGCCTAAATAATCTATGTGCCCAGCCTACTGAACCACAAGTCCAAACTCAACCATGAGCTAACTAATCTGCTAACACCCTCTCTCAGATCATGGGTGATTTGATACAATACAATATACAATGATACTGTCGCATCATAGTACATACAACAATGTCAACCAGAGTAGAACCATAGATACCCAAGTAGTGGGTATGCAAGCCACCACCAAGGTGCCCTCAGAGAGAACCTGATGTCGATGTCGATCGTACCAGCTCCTAAAGATAGAGAAGATCATAGCAACTCTCAATGTCTGTCAACAATGCCCCTGATGTAGCATACGTGACCATCCTGTCACCAATGACGCAATGCATAAATGACCATGGAGTCCTCGTCTTTGGCCAGACCGCCAAAGTGTCCCCTCACGTGAGCTCCAAACGAAAGCCACCCACTCTCTGTCAAGTAACCAGCCCATCATGAACCTGGATGTCAATCCCAGCTCCAGGATTTATACCTGCCAGACTTCGGTAGATGCGTCAGGGATGTCCCTCTCTGGATCCTGTGCATCTGTATAGAAATATAGATGAGGCGCGGCAGCCCCATCTCACCACCCTCTCACACTCCCTCTCTAGCACTAGAGAGTCATGAGGGATGACCACATCACCACCACTAGAAAGCAGCTGAGGAAGGGGCCACTAAGCCCTTCCCACGAACAGAAAAAGAGGATCCCTTCCGTGCCTGGAACTTCACCTTGGCCGGAGGATCGAAATTGAAATCTGAGGCAGATGAGGACTCGTCAGAGGAGTCCACATCCCACTTCGTCTTCTACTCATTTTTCTTCTTGGAAGCCGCTAACTCATTGTAGTCCTTCCTTAAATGACCTTTCTTGCCACAGTGGTAACACTGGGCCTTCGACTTCTACATCTTTGAACCCCTCTCTGAAGCTGTAAGAGCCTCACCTGAACCTCCATATAGCGTATCATCAGTGGATGTGCATGGAGCAGCCATCTAGAGAGGATTGGGAAAAAAAGTAGAGAAAAGAAGGATTGGGAAAGGGAACATAGCCAAACCACGAGCACAGACTGCAAAAAACAAGAGTTCGCATACAGTATAACCCAAAATTTGATCAAAAGAAGCCAAAATCTGCTGCACAAAGTCAAAAAATCAGTTCAAATCTGCCAAAAACAGCAAAAACGGCCTGTTCTACCAGTCGCCCAGCCCAAAATAGTGCTGAAAACAACAAAACGCAGGCTGCACACTGCATAAACAGGTGTAGGGAACTGTCGCCAGCAGCCTGATGATGAAAACACAGGCAGCAGGAGGTGTTGGACAGCAGGCAATGACAAATCTGCAGAAAACGCAGGTCAAATAGGTCACCTGTATGGAGCAGCAGCTGCCTAATCAGCAAGGGTGAAAACAGTCCAAAAATCAATAAGAAAACACAACAGGAGCACAAATCCTAAAATCTAATACCATGTCAGAAGTGGTGCAGCAATGGAAGCATAAACATGTGCTGAAATAAACTGCTGGACACAAGACAAAAGAAAAGAAAGAAATAACACAATACAGATGAGAACTCAGATGTATACTTGGGAAATGGAATCCATATACCAAGGCATGAGACAGTACAGATACAATGTGAGTCACCGGCTGTGGAGGCACTAGCACCTGCTTCCTCTCTCCAAGGGCTGTCCAGTGATGAATGAATAAGTGGAGGAAGGAGCTAGACAATATATAGGACAAATAAATGCCCAAAATATGACTGGTCAGTGCTGGCCGACTAGCTGCAAATAATGCCCAAACCTCAATAAATAATGACAAATAAAATGCCTAAATAATCTATGTGCCCAACCTGCTGAACCACAAGTCCAGACTCAACCATGAGCTGACTAATTTGCTAACACTATGCACATTCCACGGACCTTGTTTGTACTAATTACTATTTGATGACTTGTGCCATACAGAATAGAGAGCCCACCCTGATTAAGGAGGCTTTATAATCAAAGCATTGGCAAAAACCTATGGAGCAGGAGTTAGAGGCTATTCGAGCGGAATGGCACTTGGGATATTGTGCAGCAGTTGGGCTTATAAGCAATTATGATCATTCGATGGTGCTTTGGGTGGGCTTGCGGAGCTCATTTCAAAGTGTTATATCTTAGCTTATTTCAGGTTGTTTTGGTGGCTTGTGTGCCCAGTATTTGGTGATATAATCAGCTTTTGTATTTAGTAAATGCAATGGACTTTGCATGAAGCCCGACCTCTTACTTTATCAAGAAAAGATAGTTTGATAATTGTGCTCAACCATTGCCAATAGCCGTGTATGCCAAAGAAGAAGCTTGCCATATTTCTTTGTGATCTCTACATGATCATTTTGGAGCTATATCTAATCCTTGAGGGGTTCTCTCCCTGCCAAATGTACATTGTGTGCTCTGCATAATCATCGTTTTTTTGTAAAGATATATAGCCTATGCATGTGTCTTGCACTATGACTCATGATAAATGATGTAAAATGATGTCCTTAAAGACCAAGAAGATGAACCATGTACCTTTATCCTACCAATATGAGTTGCTTAAAAGCATTGAGACATTGTATTGATTTGCTTTGGTCCCTTGCCAATTATCAAGGGTGGTGCCTCCTATTGTATCTTGGGTCGGTTGGGTTGGGGATTTGGGAGGAGTTTTGTGTTTGTCAGTGTACTACAGGAGCCCATTTGTCAATGCGTTGGTTTCTTACATGAACGGGTTTTAGTTACACGGTTGGGTTGTGTTGCCTTGCCAATATATGGTAAATCAGTGGATATCTACATCAACTATCCAATCTAAATATGATGATCTAGAAAGTGCAACCCCCTCTCCATAGAGAATCCAATGCGTTGGTTTCTTACATGAACGGGTTTTAGTTACACGGTTGGGTTGTGTTGCCTTGCCAATATATGGTAAATCAGTGGATATCTACATCAACTATCCAATCTAAATATGATGATCTAGAAAGTGCAACCCCCTCTCCATAGAGAATCCCATGAGAATGGGTGCATTGTAAACACCATAGCACCCACATTGCAACCTCCCAACAAGAACGGAGAGCATTCTTCATAAAGAACCTCAAAACGGCCACATAAGTAGAAATGTCTAGTCGAGTGTGGCCAAGGACCCAACTAGACTATGATAGCAAGGTGCTACCACAAACTCCACATTGCCCTATAAGGAGAATTTGGACTCGGGGTTGATAGGAAATGAAATAGGCTTGCAAGCAGCCATGCCAAAAGCAGTAAGCATCTCAATGATGTAACATTGTTACAAGATGAAGATGCCTTGAGGTAACTAATAAACTGGAGAAGCTCGAGGACTATCATATCAAACTCTTAAGGATCTCCCACATATAAGCAACCTACTATGATGCTACCTGCAAAAATCAAGTCATCAACATACAAAATGATTAGCACACAAAGGCCACCCTCCAACCAAAGTAGAGATTGAGATTGTGATCTGATCTCCAAAATGTGCTTTCATCTTGAGGACTAACATTAAATTGCTTTGGAAGCTTCATTCCAACGTTTTCTTCATGCCAATTATCTCACATTCATCAAGTGCAAGTGATCATGCCTTCTCAAGCCCCACTTTCCACTTCTACATTTAGGTGTATTTAATAGGATTTCTCTACAATTACTTCTAGGATCAATGTAGCTTCTTGGAGCCCTTTGTGGTGGAGTCACAAACTCTACAAAGGTAGTCAATAGGACTACTTTGGGAGCGGAATGTCAAACCTTGATAGATCTCTTTTAAAACCAACCTTATTGTTTGTGATTTCAAGTCGCATCTATACCATGAAGGATGGAATAATTGACCTACATCATGATGTTTCAATATTTTTAACCATTATTATGATTGTATTCCCACTTCTACTCCAAACCTCATGTGTTCATGCCCCATCTAAAATCTGAGAGGAATCGTTTGCAATACATGTTATTTGCCATCTCCTGGTTGTGAGTCTTGTCATTGAGTTAGTGAGGGATATCATGGAGCTCTGACATTTATTGTCTGTTTGTGGTTGATTTGGTCATTTTGTCTATTGACTAATTCTCTTGTGGTCTGACACTTTAAGTGCGCTCGGACATTTCAGGCCACACTCCCTAATGCTCTCTCTTTCTTGTCTTTTGGTACAAATACCATATTGTGGGTCTATCCTCTCTTACCAACACCCTTATTCATGCATCCCCCATTTGCTTCGGGCTGCCATCTTGTATCTTGTTCATTAGTTCTACCATATATGGAGTTTCTTCAACTTCTAACTTCATTTCTTCATTCCTTCTTCCACTGCCATTCTATCACTGTGTACCTTTCCAAGAGATGTAAAAGATGGCTTACATGTTGAAGCTTCTAATCACACTAGAAGATTCATAAAGTTTTGCATGTGAGCCTTGTTACGCCTTTACGTGGAGATGTGCAAAAGAAAACCATTGATGATATAGCTAGAGGTTGAAGAACTTGATAAGATCTTGGTTTCTAAACAAATATCAACACATAAGAAATGTTTCGCAATGGGCAAACTTTTCCAATACTATTTGCTGAAGTTTCAAAACTACGCACCAATTGATGCAAAATGGATGGAGAGTGACTTAGCAAATTCATCTCAATTGTTACGACTTTACCTTGGTGCTTTTTCATTAGAGCACACTTTGGTCATGGCTCAATCTATCTCAACAGAGCATACGTCTAGAGCATTGCCTGGTGCTCATGATAGGCGGTGGTGCTTCTACTTCCTTGATACACACAAGCTCAATTATTTGAAAGTTGGTGGTGGGTGATTTTTCAGATTTCAGCCTAGATACTCTATGTTGGTTGTATATTTACTTTGAGACTTCTACAATCAATGTAGTGGACACTTATGTTTCTACAATCAATACAATCATCATAAGCATCAACTTCCACCACAAATGATTTTACCAAATCTGGAATGATAAAAACAGTTCTGAAAGTGAGGATTGTTTTCAGCTTTGTATGGCCATCTTCCCTTTCTCCTTCCATTGGAAGGAGGTCTTCTTCTTTGTAAGGTCATGAAGAGGAGAAGCCATATGTGCAAAATGCTCGATGAAGTAACAGTAATAGGAGCATAAGCCAAGAAAAGATTACACCTCATGTACATCATAGAGATTAGGCCATTTTTGGAATATCTTAATCTTTTTTGAATCCATCTAACCTTTAGGACAGATGACATGCCAAATATAATTTATTCTATGCATGAAAATTTTACTCTTTTTATCACTAAAGAGTTCATTTTGTAGGAATAATTGTAAATGGTCTCTAAGTGTTGATGATACTCCTCTTCATTCTTACTAAATACAAGAATATCATCAAAGAAAGTATCAACATATTGTCGATGATCTCTAAAAATACACTCCATCATTCAATTGAAAGTGGCTAGTGCATTTGTTAATCTGAAAGGAACCACCAAGAATTCATAAAGACCAAATGAAGTGTAGAAAGCAGTTTTGTATATACCTTGTGGTAATATCCTAATCTAGTATTACCTTGTGGTAATAACACTCTTCAAATCAATGTAGCTAGAAACCTTGGAGCCTCCTAGACAATCCAAAATGTCATCAATTCTAGAAATGGGAAACCACTTCTTCAAAATGATTTTATTAAGGACTTCATAATCAATGCACATTCTAAATATACCATCCTTCTTCTGAGCAAAAAGAACCGGTGAGCTACTTGGCCTGATTGGCCCACAGTTAAATAAATCTTCTACTTACTTTTTTATTCTTTCTTGCTGAGGTTAGCTCATACAATATGGTACTATATTAGGAGGAGAACCTTTAAACAAGATGGTGAGCCACTTGGCTTGATTAGCCCACGGTTAAATAGGTCTTCTACTTACTTTTTTATTTTTTCTTGTTGAGGAAGGCTCACACGGTATGGTACTATACTAAGAAAAGAACTACCTAGAATAATATCGATGAATGGTCTTCTAGCCTTTCTAGGGGAAGTTGATAAGAAAGATCTTCCAAAAAACAATCTTTATTTCAAAGAGTTTAAGTTGCTCTTGGTTTTCAACTTTCATGTTAATCTTTTATATCACTGACTTAAAGTAAACAACATTGAATACAATCCTTAATTGCTCTAGAGACTTGCATATGGCTTACTATAGGCATCGTATCTCCAGTTACTCCAATGCAAACCTTATACTTCTTGGCATTTTTTGTGAGTTTAATCTTTTTTTCTCGAAAAAGATGACTAAGTCTACCCATGGTTCCACGGTATACCAAGAATCACATCACAATTATCAAGATCTATGATATAGAAGGTGTCTTCATCGTTGTAGCCTTAGATTTGAGATTTAAGGCCTTGTTGGGTCTCTCATTTGGCTCATCTACACTCAAACCGACATTTTTTATACTTGAACCAGCCTTTAGGAATCTTCTAAAGAGCAATGAACATAAACTAACCTATACATATGAGATAAATCAGCAAATAAACCAAGAGACTCACAAAATAAGAGAGCTAGAATGCTTTTGCACAATAAATGATACACGATAGGCTCCAAGGTTGGCACCTTTCAATAATTCTGAATCGTTATTCAAAGCTTACACAAATTACCTATCACAAACCAGCATTCTCTAATTCCCATGTGTCTTACTCTTGAATCAACCCAAACTTGTCTCTAACACGGTGTCCTCCATTGCTCTCATCAACCTTGATTAAATGCATTAAAAATCGTCCACTCACACAAAACAAGTGAATGCATATAAATACATTGTTAGAATTTGCCGATTCTATGGGCAGCGCCCAATGTAATTTGTGTGGTGTGGACACTTATTAAAGTGTCAATGTAAGGTGTGTACGCCTAGTGTCTTAGAAACTTAAAGTAGTGGCACTAGGCTCTAGAGTAAAATAAACCTAACTCTAGTTAGTTGGTGGAAGGCTGGTTAGGTCAACCCTTGACCTAAACATAAGTTGTACTTTCACTCTATTTTTCATTCTTGCAAGTACACTACTCTTTTTGCTTCAGCTCACTCTCTAGTTGTCATTGTCTCTCCTCTCTCTCTCCATAGCTGGCTGCCATTTTCCAACATTTGGTATCAGAGCAGCTCGTACACGCAGATTCTGTTCAGCCACCGTTAGCCAGTGCCATCCCGCCCAAGGTCCTACTGCTGCCAGCTTGGTTCTCAGCTCGAGGAAGAGTTTTCAGCTGCAATGAGGTGCTGCTGAAGTGGAGGAGCTGTAGCTGAGCCGTCTCTTGTCTACTCCAGATCTATCCAGTTCAGCCATCAGCTCTAAATCTGTCCATTTGCTCTAGATCTGTCCAACTCAATCATCTACTCGAGATCTGCTGTTTTCAGCCTGCGCACAGCCCTGCACGCAGTCCAATGCACAGTCCCACATGCAGCCCGAGGAGCTGCTGTTTTGGAAGAGGAGCTGCTGCTGTTTTCAGCTCTGCCCGCCATTTTCTCAGTCCTGCCTGCCAATTTCTGCAAACACTAAAAAGTGCAGAAACCCTAATTTTCAGATTTAGGGTTTTCTAAAAATTTCTGGAATTTCCAGTCTATTTCAACCATCTCTTCTCGAATCTCAGCTCGTGCTGCCCAAAAATTTGGGGCTTTTGCTAATTTTTGATCCCGGAGATCGAATTGACAACCAATTTGAATAAATTTCTCAATTTCTTGGACATTCCCACCAAAAATTTGGGGCTTTTGCCCAATTGGAGACCCTTTGCGCAAATTGTTACCAAACTCATAGACATTATGCAATTTCTTCCACATTGGCTCAAGAAAATTTGGGGCTTTTCAGTTTTTTGGATCCGGCACGCATCAGAGGCATATTTCAGCTGCTATTCACTGCTTGCACGCATCCCAAGGCGACATTTCTACAGAAATTCCAGCTGTAAGGTACAAATTTCTTCAATTTCTTTGAAATTTTAGAAAGAAATTTGGGGCTTTTGCCCGACAAGCACTCCAAGGCAAGCAACAAGCAGTACAACAGCATTTAATTGTTGTTACAGTCAGATTGGGCAGAAAATTTTGGGAAAATTCAGTAACTTTGGTAAGAATCAGCATTAAGTTGCTGTATTTTGTACTTTTGTGGGCACACCTTTCGAGGCGGGTGTGGTACATCAATATAGTGCTGTAATTTACTAGCTAAGTGCTAATTTTGATGGCATTGTGCACATTTTGGCATTTGAGTGATAGTTTGGTACTTGTTTCTTAATCCCGTGGGGGATTTTGGTACTCTGAAGAGTATACTCTATACTTCAGCATTGAAGTATTTGGCTGCAGATTTTTGTCTATCATTGACAGCATGGCACGTTAGGGGAATAATGATCAGAGCAACATCCTTGGTATCCTCACTCAGGAGGACAAACTTGATGGCTCAAACTACCCACTGTGGAGTTTTATGGTCTGTAACCTTCTTGTAGCGAAGGACTTGTGGGACTATGTTACAGGTGATTTGCAGCGACCAAGAGGTCTTGCACCTCAGACACCTCAACGCAACGCTCAAGGACAAGTTGTTGGTGCTGCTAGTGGTGGTGTTGGTGCTGCTACTGCTGCTGCCTTTCCTCTCCCTCCTACTGAGGATCAGAGGAAATGGGACTCAAAAGATACACAAGCACTTTCTTTGATTGCCTTGTCAATGAAAACGGCAATTATTCCGCACATTCGGTCTTGTAAGACCTCAAAATCAGTATGGGGTGTACTTGAACGTATATTTGCACCACGCAATGAGGCCAAGATATCCTATCTCCGCAGAGAGCTGGCCAATGTGACCATGGATGAAGGCATGACAGAGCACCTTACTCATATACAGGATTTTCGTGAGCAACTGCTTAATGTTGATGAAATCATTCAAGATGCTGAATATGTAAACATCACAATGAACTCTCTTCCAAAGTCATATCTTGGTTTTCACACCTCTTTGATGTTGTCTTTGAGGGGGGGGGCAACAGTCCCTTACATTTGTGGAATTGGAAGGCCTCTAGCTGCAAGAGGAACTAACTCAAAAGAATGTGGCATTGCGTTCAAGTGATGTGGCTATGCTTTCCAAGTTCAAAGGCAAAGGAAAAGTCAAGCAAAATGTAAAAAATCAACAAAAGGGTAATGTTGGACAGCCATCAAATAAGGTTGTCCAAGACACAAAAAAGACTAAAAAGAAGGGGAAATGCCATTATTGCAAGAAGCCCGGTCACTATATCGATGAATGCAAAAAGAGATTGGCCAAAGAGAAGAAAAAGAACTCCCGTTTGGCTATACAAGAAACATCAGCCAGCAAATCTACTGATGATGATACTTCAACCATCTTTGTAGAGGAGAACTATGCATTTCTCACATGCAGTTATGATTCTTCAATGGCTGATTCAGCATTTAATGCTGCTGAAACGCAGCAAACATGGTATTTTGGCAATGGGGCGTCAAAGCACATCACTTCTAGGAAGTGTTTGTTTACCTCTTTGCGTTCAACCCCTGCTAGGAAGCGTGTTACATGTGCGAACAGCAGCAATTATGATGTATGTGGCATTGGGACAGTCACTATTACTACTGCAGATGGTTGTGATTTCATGCTTCTAGATGTCTTGTTTGTACCTGGCATTACAAAGAGCTTGTTATCTATCTCTGCTGTTAATAAACATGGCTTTCAAGTCATCTTTGAGGATGACAAATGCATTGTTAGAGACAGAGAGATGAATTATGCACTTAGGCTGTCCAACACCCTGCATAAGGGTCTATTTTTGTTGGATACATATGATGCTTTAGCAATCACTACTCTCTCTCCCACTATGCAAAATGCGGAGCTATGGCATGCCCGCTATGGACACATGAGCTTTGGGATTTTGATGACCCTTCAGAGGTGTCATATGGTAGATGCATTGCCTCCAGTGGAGACTCCACCTCCTCATGCATGTGAGGGATGTATTTTGGGCAAGATGCATAGGCTTGCCTTCAAAAAGGATGGTGCAGTGCGTGCTGTCCGAAAAATGCACCTTATTCACTCTAATGTTTGTGGTCCCATGAGGACACGTGTACTTGGAGGTCATCAGTACTTTGTTACATTTATTAATGACTACTCTCGGTATACATGGATGTATGGGCTAAAGGCAAAATCTGATGTGTTCATGCATTTCAAACATCTTGTTGCAAAGCTTGAAGCAACTGACTTAAAAGTGCTTCGCACAAATAGAGGGGGGGAGTACATGTCTCGTGCTTTTAAGAAAGAATCGGACTGTTAAGGAGATGACTTGTATGCTAAAAAGCAAGGGGCTACCTCATAAATTTTGGCTAGAAGGTCTTCAGTGTGCAAATCATGTGTTGAATCGTGCACCCACTAAGGCATTGAAGATGATCACACCGTTTGAAGCTTGGCATGGCAAGAAACCCAAAGTAGACTACTTTCGGGTGTTTGGTTACATAGCCTATGCACATGTTCTGAAAGAGCTTCGTGGGAAGCTTGATGACAAGGTTGTAAAATGCATATTTATCGGCTACAGTTCGGAGAGTAAGGGATATCGCTTGTATGACCCATGCACAAAGAAAGTCTTTGTCAATAGGGATGTCCTATTTGCTGAAAATGCTGCATTTTCACATTATCAATTTCAAATGCCAGCCACCCATAACATGGGTGATGTCTTTGAGGGTCTTTTGCCACTTACTTTGGAGTTTGTGCCTGCTGTAAATGGCGGGACAGACTTAATACAGCAAGCTGTTGCTGCACCATATGCTCCCAAACAGTTACGGAACTAGATGATTGTGATGAGCATGTATTTATGAGCTCACTATTGGACGATGATGAGCCTACTTCCTTGGACGAAGCTTAGCAAGATGTACATTGGATGCAGGCCATGTAGGATGGGTTAGACTCTATTGCCACAAACTCTACATGGGATCTTGTGGATTTACCACCTGGCAAGAAGGCCATTGGCACAAAATGGGTTTTTAAACTCAAACGCAAGGCTAATGGTACAATTGACAGGTACAAAGCACGGTTGGTAGCAAAAGGCTATGCACAGAAGAAGGGCATAGATTATGAAGAAACTTTTGCTCCTACATCCCGTGATTGCTATGGCTACAAATTATGGCTGGAAAGTACATCAATTGGACATTAAGACAGCATTCTTGAATGGGGATTTGCATGAGGATGTTTATGTGTCACAACCTCCAAGGTTTGTGGTTAAAGGAAAAGAGCACATGGTATGCAAGCTGCATAAAGCTCTTTATAGTCTCAAGCAGGCTCCTCGTGCATAGTACTCCAAAATTAATGCTTATTTGGCTGGCAAAGGGTTCAAAAATAGTCCAACTACTCCCACTCTGTACATTAAGAATGAGGGGGGAGACTTGCTGATTATCATTCTTTATGTCAATGACATGCTGCTCACTGGACCTACAGAAGAAAAATTTGCAGATTTTAAGGCTGAATTAATACATGCATTTGCTATGTCAAATATGGGCTGCCTACACTATTATTTGGGGATTCAATTCACCCAAAATCAGAATGGTATCAGTCACAGTCACAATATGTGGATAAGCTGTTACATAGGTTTAGTATGCAAGATTGCAAACCTATGTGCACTCCTATGGAGCCAAGCTTAAAGCTGTCTATGCATGATGGTGAAGAGATGTCTGATGTTGCAATTTATAGCCAGGCTGTTGGCTGTCTTATTTATCTTTGCAACACACGCCCTGACATTTAGTATGCACTATCTCACATGAGCAGGTATATGCATAGCCCACGGACCATACATTGGCAAGCTATTAAGCGGATCTTCAAATATTTGCAAGGTACTCAGTCACATGCATTAATATTTCCTAGGGGGGGAGGCTTGCACTTACAGGCTTAGAGTGATTCAGATTGGGCTGGTGATGCAAACACTAGGCAATCTACTAGTGGACACTATTTCTTTCTAGGCCGTTCATGCATTTCATGGCTAAGCAAAAAATAGCCTACAGTGGCTACCTCGTCTTGTGAGGCTAAGTACAGGGCAGCCTTCACGGCAACAGTGGAATGTGTATGGTTGCGCAGATTGTTGGCTGATTTACATTTACCATTGGAGGGTCCTACACCCATTCTTTCTAATAGTCACAGTGCTATTGCAATAGCACAAAATCATGTGTTTCATGCCCGCATGAAACACATAGAGGTGCATTACCATTATGTCAGAGAGAGATGCTATGGAAAAGAGATCAGCTTGATGTATGTACCCACACGGAAAAATGTTGCTGACATTTTCACCAAGGCACTACCATGCAAGAAGCTTGAGACTTTTCGAAAGTCCTTAAACTTGTTACCTTGTGGTGATTGATCATCCTTGTTCTTCATCACATTGGCACTGCAGGGGGGTGTTAGAATTTGCCGATTCTATGGGCAGCACCCAATGTAATTTGTGTGGTGTGGACACTTATTAAAGTGTCAATGTAAGGTGTGTACACCTACTTTCTTAGAAACTTAAAGTAGTGACACTAGGCTCTAGAGTAAAATAAACCTAACTCTAATTAGTTGGTGGAAGGCTGGTTAGGTCAACCCTTGACCTAAACATAAGTTGTACTTTCACTCTGTTTTTCATTCTTGCAAGTACACTCTACTCTTTTTGCTTCAGCTCACTCTCTTGCTGTCATTGTCTCTCCTCTCTCTCTCCATAGCTGGCTGCCATTTTCCAACATACATGTTGTCCTCGATCCAATTAACCTGTGAAAGTGATGAAGGTACAAATCTGGGCCCACATTTGCTATGCACTAAAACAAATGTGTAATACATGCAAATCTTGTTAGCCTGCCTATTTTAGCCTATCATCTCTTGGTTGTGAGCGTTGTCAAAGTCTAGCAAAGACACTAGAGCTCTGATTATGTTTTCTTCTAGTTTTGTGTAGATCCCTTTGGAGACATGGGAGGTATAGCATTTTAGCACGCATTTCTCCTGTTTTAGGCCCGGTTCCTATGCCTATCAGTCAATTTCCATCTCCTGTCAGCCACACATTGTTCGGCATGCCATGACATTATTTATGGCATCTTTTCTCCAGTCGGGACTGCATTTATTGCAGTCCTATGGTCATTTCCAGCTGGTCAGCCATATTTTTTGCCCTATTTTCAGGTCAGCCAGATCTAGGGATTTTCAGCTGCCCCCTCCCACACTTTGGCCATCATCTTTTGCAGACTACTCCTCCAACTCCAAGCACACTCCTCCTTCTCTGGTGCTACTGTTGTTGTCATCATTTCCAGCCAGATCTGGTGCCCTCACTGACACCTCGGGTTGCATGCAGGGTCTGATCAGTCCTTCTGTTTGTATTCAGAATTTATTTCAGCCGGTGCAGATTTCTTTCTTCCTTCATCTTCCTGTTGTCTTCTTTCTCTATGTTTGAGTTCCTTCTTCCGTTGCACACTCTCATAGCTGAGTACACTCCATCTCTGGTGCTACCATTGTCTTCAACCTGATCTTGTGCTCCCACTGACACTGTGGGCTGCGAGCAAGGACTAATCGATCCATTTTCTCTCTCCTTCTATATCTGGCATTCATTTCAGATTTAGTGCAGATTATTACTTCAATCTTTCTTCTCTTCTTCTGTCTCTCTCTCTTTTCCTTTCTCTCCATGTTCAAGTTCTTCTTCCATTGCACACTCTCACAAATCTCAGCTGCAAACTGCTTTGATCTACTACATGACACATAAGCCTATTCATGCATCAATCAGACCACTTTGCCCTAACCTTTGCACACCCCATTCACTGTCAAACTGAGTAAATTCAAACCTACACTACTACCATAGCAACCTACACTCAATTCGTGCCAGAAACCAAAGGGCAATTGCTTTGGTCCCCACTATATGCATTCTATTCGATCATGCCTCCCATTTCCCTAATTTTTCCCATGCGTTTGTCACGACAAAAGAGCTGCAATCTCACTTTTGTGTGCGCCAAATTAATTGCAAATGATTTTGTTTTCCCCGATTTTACACGATAGAACTGGTCCACAAGTACTCAATGACCTTATTAGCCCAATGTTAGTCTTGAATCAACTTTAAAGCATTTGAAAATGCACACAAACACTTCAGCCTAACAAACCCTAGAAATGACAACAAATATTTGAGCCTGATTTCACAAAGCATTTGCTTTGACAACCAATATTTGAGCCTGATTTCACAAAGCATTTGCTTTGACAATTGTCTTGTAAAGTCCCATGCAATCCGTAGTGTTCCTTTCACGAACAAAGCGGATCCTTGCGATGAAACTATGAGAAAAGTTACTTTCTTCACAACTAAGTTGTTGCACAAAGCTCAAAACCATAGAGGAGAGGTGATCTCAACCCATTGTACTATAATAAGTTGTTTTAATGATAGTTAGATCAAAAATAGCAGCAATATCTACTATAAATGGAGTTATAGAGTTGCCCAAGCCCTATGGATTCCCTATGTCAAAAGGAGAAGATTGTGGTTGCTATTTGAACTTCATACATGCTGTTAGGTCATGCTCCATAGCTAAAACTTGCAATTTCTTTAACAAAGAAAAGAAGGTCTCCAAACTTGTGCAAGTCGAAATGAGAGAAAAAGAGACCCCAAATAGTCATGATCAACTTTCTAAATGAATGACCAGCTGCTCTAGAATAAAATTTAAAATTGATTAAGAGCTAATTAATCAATGGATGATTAATTGTAAGTGAGCTGCTCACCGGATCAAACTTAGGTACTAGGCTTGCTTTACAACTTAAGTGAGCTGCTTATTGGGCGATTCAAATGATCATTAAATCTTAGAAAGACTACATATTTTCTAGATTCCTCTGGAAATTGCACATTTCTTCCTTCTACCTATCCTTGTACCACATGTTAGCAGAGTATTTGTCAGCTCATGTGTGAGTCTGAGCTTGATCTGGGCTAGGCATTTTTATTAGGTATTTTAGGTATTTTTCTGGGGTGGCATTTTATGCCAGTGGAGCATTTTATGCACCAGTCGGCCAGCTTTAATGCTGTCCGACCAGCATTATTGCTCCCCACTTTTTCAGCCTATTTATACTCAGTGGCTCCTCCTCAGTCAGTCACTTCATCTTCACCATCTGCAGACTCTATGGAGAGAGGAGCCAGTGCCAGTGTCCACGCAGCCAGTGACTCACTGTTGTATGCGACTGTCTCGTGTTCAGATATATGGATTCCATTTCCCGTGCATACATCTGAGTTCTCATCTGTATCGTGTTCTTTTCTTTTCTTTTCTCTTTTTGTCTTGTGTTTCAGCAGTTTATTTCAGCACATGTTTATGCTTTCACCGCTGCTCCACTTCTGACATGGTATCAGTTTTCAGGATTTGTGTTTCTGCTGTGTTTTATTGCTGATTTCAGGACTGTCGACTGTTTTGTACCCCTGCTGATCAGACGACTGTTGTCGCAGCCAGGCGACCTGTTTTAGGGCTGTTTTCAGCCTGCGTTTTTTGCAGTTTTGCCATCGCCTGCTGCCTCCGCACCCTCTGCTGCCTACGTTTTTTCATCTGCAGCTGCTGGCGACAGTTTTCTACCTGTTTTTCTCCAGTTTACAGCCTGCATTTTGCTGATTCAGCATCTCTCGTGGCTGGGTGACTGTTACTTCAGGCCGTTTTCTCTGTTTTTGGCAGTTTTTGACTGATTTTTTGACTTTCTGCAGCAGATTTTGTCTTCTATTGATCAGATTTTGGGTTATATTGCATGTGAACTCTCATTTTTTACAGTCTGTGCTTGTGTTTTGGCTGTGTTTCCTCTCTCAATTCCATCTCTTCTCTACTTCTCTTCTTATCCTCTCCATATGGCTCCTCCGTGCACTTCCACTGATGATAAGTTACATGGAACTGAATATCTCACATGGAGTGCTGTCATGAAAGCTTGGTTTGTGCAGAAGCGGTTATGGTACATCGTCTGTGGAGCTATTCCTCGACCTCTCCGTCCTTTTCTTCTTCCTAAAGATTTTGATGAGGACAACCATGCGACATCCTTGAGATTACAGGGGCGGCTTCTGGCACATTATGGAGGTGAGGCTTATGTAGCTTCAGAGAGGGGTGGCGGGAAGAAGAAGTCGAAGGCCCAGTGTTACCACTGTGGCAAGAAGGGACATTTGCGGAAGGACTGCAAGAAGTTAGCGGCTTCCAGGAAGAAGGAGCAGAAGACGAAGCGGAATGCTGGCTCTACCGATGAGTCCTCTCCTTCATCAGATTCCGACTCTGATCCTCCGGCCAAGGTGAAGTCCAAGGCGTGGAAGGGATCCTCTTCTTTGGATCGCGGGAAGGGCTTGGTGGCCCCTTTCTCGTCTGCTTTCTAGTGGTGGTGATGAGGTCATCCCTCACGACTCTTGTACCAGAGAGGGAGTGTGAGCGGGTGTTCAGATGGGGCAGCCGCGCCTCATCTATACTTTTATACAGGTGCACAGGTTCCAGAGAGGGACGTCCCTGACGCATCGACTTCAGTCTGGCGGAATCAAATCCTGGAGCTGGGATTGACATCCAGGTTCATGGTGAGCTGGTTATCTGACAGAGAGCGGGAGGCTTTCGTCTGGAGCTCACATGAGGGGACACTTTGGCGGTCTGGCCAAAGGCAGGGACTCCATGGTCACCTATGTTCAGAGGCATTTTTGACAGGATGGTCTTGTATGCTACTGCGAGACATTGATGATGGACACAGAGACATGCTATGCTCTTCTCTATTTTCAGGTGTTTGGTACGATCGACATCGACATCAGGTTCTCTTCGAGGCACCTTGGTGGTGGCTTGATCACCCACTGCTTGGGTATCCATGGTTCTACTTGGTGGTTCTATGTTGTATAGTTTCTGATCCCTTTTCATTGTACTATTGTATTGTATCAGATCACTCATGATCTGAGAGAGGGTGTACACCACTTTGTCAGCTCATGTGTGAGTCTGAGCTTGATCTGGGCTAGGCATTTTTATTAGGTATTTTAGGTATTTTTCTAGGGTGGCATTTTATGCCAGTGGAGCATTTTATGCACCAGTCGGCCAGCTTTAATGCTGTCCGACCAGCATTATTGCTCCCCACTTTTTCAGCCTATTTATACTCAGTGGCTCCTCCTCAGTCAGTCACTTCATCTTCACCATCTGCAGACTCTGTGGAGAGAGGAGCCAGTGCCAGTGCCCACGCAGCCAGTGACTCACTGTTGTATGCGACTGTCTCGTGTTCAGATATATGGATTCCATTTCCCGTGCATACATCTGAGTTCTCATCTGTATCGTGTTCTTTTCTTTTCTTTTCTCTTTTTGTCTTGTGTTTCAGCAGTTTATTTCAGCACATGTTTATGCTTTCACCGCTGCTCCACTTCTGACACCACATTGCCTATATACTTACCCACTATATGCTTGGTATCGAATCCTTTATTGTTGGTGCAAGGTCACCATGCCAAGAGCTATGGGTATCAGAATTAAAGTTTATTTTGAATCATTCAGTTCATTTCTCATTTTAATGTCATACCCCCTCTTAAAAACATCGCAAACAACGATCAAATTGCATACAATTAAGATTCCACACGGCATACAAAAGGGCCAATACATCCTTCCAAATAACCAAGCCCATTGTTATTACTCCATGTATTGTCAAATATACAGTTGTCCATACATGGTTCCAAGTAATGATGCACACTATTGTTACTCCATGTAATAGCAAAGTACAATTGTCCATACATTTCTCCAAGTAACAAAGCACGTTGTTGTTGCTCCAGCATAGCTACTGAAGTGCAACCATTTACCATACTCTTGGTCCACATGCAAGTGCTTTTTAAATAGAGTGTCAAAATTGAAGTTTTAAGGCAAATGTGGCCAATTATAATATTGATTAGACTCAATTGGTGAGAGCATCTTGTGATTTAGTGAGTAAGCTAGACAAGAATGATTTGTGAAAAACAAGTCCAAGAATAAGATACCGGTTAGAATCTACTAATAGCTGAAATGCAAGGTGTCAAAGTAGAAATCGTGTTCTTTGTACTTAGAATGAACAACTCTACTAATCATTTAAAATTCCACAAGAGGCACAAAGCTTTTGGGTCAATCTATGTTTTGTGTCTTTAAGTAGGATCATTCTACCTCCCTTATATTACATGTGTTAACTATTTTATTGCAGATTTCATGATTATGGTTGAGTATTTTGCAGATTAAGTTTATGGTTACTACCCTTTCAATTTCCTAAAGCTAGTTTCACCCAGTACTTTACCCTAATTTTGCACACTCAATTCACTATTGAACTCAGTAAATTCAAACCTGCATTGTTGCCATAGCAAACCTACATTTAATTCATGCCCTGAATCAAAGGGAATTTACTATTATCCCTACTATATGCATTCCAATAAGTTATGCCTTGCATTTTCCTAAATTTTCCCATGTATTTTCTGCAACAAAATAGCATTTCGTGCAACAAAAGAGCTACAATCTCACCTTTTGTATACTCAAAGTTAATCGCAAACGGTTGTATTTTCAGTGATTTCATGCAGCATAACCTATCCATAGGTGCTCAATGACCTTGTCACCCTTGATATTGGTTTCCAAGTGTAATAGAGTAAAATTGCCTAAATGCCTATTTAACCTACTAGGGTTAAGTATAAAAGGCTAAGTTGTAACTAGCCTAGCACCTTTTTGCCCTTTTACAACATTTTATGTTTGAGGTCTCAACCTCCCACCATCTAAGAGGGTGAATAGTCTTGGCCACCATAGCTTGGGGTGCATACCATCCTGCAGCCTCTCATCATTTGATTCTCAGTCAACAATGGTAATATCATTTCATGCCTAGCCACCTTGCTATGGTTTCTTGATTAAATAGTCTATTCCTTTGTATTTTCAGTTTAATAGCTTCCTGTGGGAATTAGCTTCTTTACATTGGTATCAGAGCACATCTTTGATCCAATGGGAAGGTCATTTTCATTGTGAATCTAGTTACAAGTTTAGGCACATAGTAACTGGAGGACAAGAATTAGTCACAGCATTTGACACAGTTTAAAACCATGATTACTTAAGATCTCTGCAGTAAGTCGTGACTAAATTTGATGGTCTTGAAGAATGTTTGAAGAAATAATGACGGATTCATGTGGTTCATGGTCAATTTGGGACCATTTTGAAGAATCATGGGTTTAACTAAAGCCTAAACAAGGTTTAGAAGGGTTAAACCGTGGTTACTTTTTGAAGCCAGCTTCTCTTTCCTCTTTCCAAGCTTCTTGCTGAAAACTACCATGGAAATCTCTTCTTGTTTCTCTCTACCATGGCCACTTCTCTTCATGCAACCTACAAGGGATGATTCCTGATGTCTTGAGCAACCTATTGACTACCCTTGTGCTTGACCTTCAGTAGAATAGTGACCACGTGATGCAAGAGAAGGGCCTAGAGAGTTTGCGCCATTTTTTCCTGCTCATCTTCTAGATATTCAGCAATCTTCCCCACCATTCAACCTTCTCCCTCATTTGAATGATTAATGACAGCCTTGACATGAAGTGCTTGCCTTCTAATACCTGATCTTTCACTCTTCTTCAGCCTTGAAGCTTCCTTCACAACCCTAGCTATGGCTGAAAATGGACAGCAATAATATTTCAGCAATTTCTTAAAGTTTTGAGTCAATCTTGGTCTCTTTTAGCTTCAAGAAGTGAAAAGCAAGCATCTACAACCAACATTGGGCAAACATTGGAGCTTCCAAGCAAGATTGAAGCATTTTTCTCATCTCAGATTGGGGCAAAACAGGGCAGCCATCAATCTTCATCAAATTTTGCTTCCTTGAGGCTTCAATTCATGGGGCTTTTGTTGTCTACAACCCTGGGAAGGTTTAATTGAAGGTATTCCATCAAGATTGGACTTACATTGAAGAATTTCTTCAAGATTGAAGGCATTTTCAGCCTCTTGAATATGGCAATGTCTAAGAGTTCTTGGAATCCTTGATTCTAATAAGAATTTACACTCTTCAAAGCTCAAAGTATCTTCTCCAACAAGCCATTGTAGACTTCTATCAAATCATTGGATTCTCTTGATTGCATTGGAGCAATCTTATTGATCGGGAGCTGAAATTATATGGGAGCAATCATATTGGACAAAGCTTTCTTGAAGCCGGCCTTATGATCTTCAATCTTGATCCATGGATAGTGGTTTATGCTGAATATTGATTGGTTGGATTCATCGACTACTTTTCATCAACATTAAAGAGGTAATTCTATTGCTTTCAGCTTAATCTCTCTTTTCATCCAATTGTTGAACCAGTCCTATTGTTGATAAGAGAGATTGAGCGTAATAGATCCTCTTAATCCCCATTAAAGGGCATGTAGAGTTCAGCCTAGAACTGATTATGATAGGTTGATGAATTTTATTTCCTACCCATTCAAATATTAATGCTAAATTGATTGCATAAATGCTACTCACTGCCCACTTACCTTGGATTTTTGTTGGATGATTGAACATTGATGCTATAGGACTGAAATAATGATGAAAATGGTAAGTGGGAATATTGTAAAAGCAGTGAGTCACTATGAAAGGGTAATGCACTATCCATAGCCTTTTCAGTTCAATCATTTCCCAATACCCACTTGCATTTCATTGAAAAATTTAAAAGCTTTTTCAATCAATACATAGCATCCTTGTTTGATTAGCCTTTAGAATGTACTTGCCATGTTGATTCCCGTGAGGAAAAGTGGATATAAGGCGAGTCAGGAAGACAAAAGAGAGGTGACCCTCCCTTCCTGATTATGACCCTGAAGGGTTGCACAACCCGGCTTAAGGAGGAACTTTGCATACCCCTCAAGTCTTGAAGCCCATGCGATTTTCAAATTTAGGTGCAAATACATTCCCCATTGTCAAAGTTTGGCAGTAGTACAGCAGTGATCAGTCTTATTCAAGGTACCACAGGTGGTTAAAGGTTCCATTGGAACAAGATTGGAAGAGTTGCAAGGTATCTCCTACTCGCAGGATACCTACAAGTAGTAGTCACAATTTTACAGATCTTACAGCAGGTACCTACCAATCTACAAGTTATTCTTGAGCCCTACAAGTGCCCCATAACCCTCTTCAGGTTGATACAAAGGTTTACAAGGGATTTTTCCACTCAAGGTACTCCCACAGGGTCAAACACGATACTTACAAGTGGTGGACAGGATATAAGAAACTTTTGTTCAGACCGGAATATTCAATTACAAAAAATTCTATCCTAATCCAAATTGAGAACTTGATAGCTCCATTCGAAGAGGGGATCCTAAGCTTTTATTTGAATCAAAAAGTTTGGCAATCTGATATCAAGAGCTTAAGTTATTGTTGATTTACTGACACTAGGTACAGTGAGACAACACCCAAACAGCATATAGGGGGACGTTGTTTGTCACTGTTTCACCTAAAGTTTCCAACCCAAGTCCATATCTTTTGAAATCTGGTATATCCCCATATAATAAACTTCCCATAGAGCTATTAAGCATTACAATTGGTGCTATATTCTGAGAGAAACAAGGGATTTATTGACAAACTATCTACTATTACAGCACCGTCTCCTAATGGCTAGGAATGAAAAGAAAGACCTCATTATTGAAGCATTGAATGATGATGTTAGGAACTTTCAAGGCACAAATGAAGCCCATAATGTTGAACAAATAGATGAAGATTTAAAAATTGGGATTACTTACAACACACACCAAGGAAGGGATGACACACATGAAGTGCATGCAATAAATGATTACTTTTTACTTTCAAAAGAGTTGGCACATGTGATTGAAGGCCTTTCTAAGGATTTGAAGACTTTGAATGGAGACTTAATACATATAAATCAAGGTTTGTTGCAGGGGATGGCACAAGTAAATAAGGGAATCTACCATAGAGGAAACCTCCAACTATTGAAGATTCACATGTGACTCCTCTTGTTGGCAATCCTCCCCATCCAAACAAAGAAAGTTCTTAGCCAATTATACATACTTTTGAAAGGGGAGAACCATCTAAAGTAATGAGCAACCATTACCCTTCACAAATCCATGGCATTCATACCCCAAGGCCTCAGTTTAGCAGCCCAAAAGATAGTCATAGATGTAAAGGGGAATAAGACAACAATCGATGGAATGATGATTATCATGGATGTGACCCCTTTTACAAGTCTTTTTACCATTAGCCCTCAAATGTACAAAAAGGAAATGCAGTCAACAATCAAGTTCATGAAGGTGGAAGATATGATGAGAGAAGATTAACCCATGATATCCCAAACAAAGAGCATGTTTCAAACGGCCAACCCTCATCTCATGGTTTTAGGCACACCTCCTTTTAGGCAAAACTCATGGAACAAAGATTCATGGAGGTAACATTATTATGGACAGTCATCTTACAATGAAAAGGAGTATAAGAAAAAGATCAAGATCACTAATTTCAAAGGAGATAACACTTCACTTTCGGAGTGGGAGAAATGGATTAATAAGCTTGAATTATACTTCACCCTTTATTCTAGAAGTGAAAAAGCCAAGATTTATTTCCCAGCTCTTCATCTTAAAGGTTACGCCAATACTTGGTGGCATTACATGCACAAGATTGGGTAAAATTTTCTCATTTGGAAAGAGTTCAAGCAAGCAATAATTGATGTTTTCATTTCCCCTTTGGAAAAAAAAAGGCTCCAAAGAAGATGGTATGCATGTGCTCAAAGAGGAATATCTGTTAGAAACTACTCCAACACCTACTTGAATCTCTCCATGTATGTTGAAGGCATTTCAAATTTTGCTAAAGGGAATAAATATATTTTTGGTCTTGACCTTGCCCTATCATCGAAGGTAGGAGCTCAATAACCAAAAACTTTACATGAGGCCATACAATTGGCTAAAAGATATTCCTTGAAGTACAAGAGAGACGCAAGAAATTTCCAGCAAAGGAGTTTGGGCAATAATATTTTCAATCAACCTACAAAATATGAGCAAGTTTTCAGCCAATCAAGAGACTCTTTTAAGCAAGAAAACAAGGGTTATAACAGTCAAAACAGTTATAACAGCAAAGGCTAACTTTTCCCACTGTTTATGCCTCTAAACAGGGTGGAAATTATGCACAGAAACCAGGGTAAAATTTCAGAAATGTGGCTGACACAAGAGGCAATTTTTCAAGAGCTGAAAGTGCTCCTAAACTGTCCCAAAACAGTTCTAACAACCACCTTCCTCACGACAAGCTTAGAGAAATGCATACCAAAGGATTATGCTTCAAATGTGGGGAGAAGTGGTCACAAGATCATATGCTGAAGTGCAAAGTTAAGAATTCAAAAATCAATATGGTGATCACACAAGATGTGGAAGTTGAAGAAGAAGAACATCAAGAGGAAAATTTATTACTGCATGTTGATGCTTACCCAATGGTCAAAGAGATTCATGAATAAGAGCTTTACCTACTTATGCTTTTATAGCACAAGATTTTACCATGCCACTAACGAAGAATTTTATGATCCCATGGATGAATTTCCATTTGATCCAGGTGGCACTTGTGATTCTCATGCTTCGTTGTGTACCATTTCATATTATGCATGGACCAGTTGCAAAGGGGAAAGTACACTTAGACTCAAAGGTATCATTTATGGCAAGGTTACACATATTTTAGTGGATACGAGCAGCATTTGTAGCTTTGTCAACACCAAATCTTTGAATGGGCTGAAGTTGCTACCCATTGATATGGATTCTTCCTTGCAAATACAAGTTGCCAATGGTGTATATGAGTCTAGTAAATAAGTGTGTCCATGTACTTCAATTGAGCTATCTCCCTCTTGCACAATAAAAGTGGACTTGATTACTTTGGATATGGGCCCTATTGACATTGTTATTGGATGTAATTGGCTAAAGACACTTAGCAAATTCACTTTAGACTTGGAACAAATGCAAATAGAATTTAATTGGCAAGGACAGCACATAGAACTAAAAGGCATAGACCACAGACATATAGAACTCATCTCCATGAAGAAATTGCGAAAAGAAATCAATGCCAAATCATGTATCTTCACTCTTTTGCTTGCGAAAGTAGATGAAGAGAAATAATCAAATCAGCCATCTTCTTCTACAAAGAAAAGAGATCCAAGTTTGAAAAAGCTATTGGAGGAATACAAGGATTTATTTTAACCACCATCATCTTTACCTCCAAAGCGAGAGGTTGACCATCCTATTGATTTGTTACCCAACACAAAGCCCATCAACAAACCTCCCTATCGCTTGTCAAAGTTTCAGAGGAAAGAAGTAGAGCGACAAGTCAAAGTATTGCAGCAAATGGGTTTAATTCAGCAAAGTCAATCACCATTTGCCTCTCCCGTACTCTTAATCAAGAAGAATGATGGATCATTTCGTATGTGTATTGATTATCGGGATTTGAACAAGTCAATGGTCAAGAATAGGTATCCTATTCCCCAAATTGATAATCTTTTGGATGAGCTTAAAGATGCAAAGGTCTTCACCAAAATAGATCTTCGATCAGGTTATCATCAAATTCGAATGAAAGAAAGAGATAAGTTCAAAATAGCTTTTAGGACTGAAAGGGTATTGTTACATCTATGGCAGCCATTTCGAGGTCAAAAGCAATCATTGTGTGCTAAAATACTTCCTTTCATAATCAAATTTGTCTCCCAAGCAACAAAGATGGTTAGCTACTCTTCAAGGATATGTTTTTGAGATATCTTATATAGCTGGAAAAGATAATGTGATGGCAGATGCCTTATCAAAAATGTAGGCATGTTCTATCTCTACCATTTCAACTGTGCATAAGGATTGAATCCATGATATTCAAGAAGAGTATTTTCTTGATGAGCAAGCATCCAAAATGATGAAGGAATTTAAGCAAGGCAAAGGAGAAAAGTATCCAAATTATAAATGGCATAATGGTCTTTTATGGTATCAAGGACGGGTTTTCTTGACTCCTCAATCACCTTTCAAAGACTGCATTTTGCAAGAGATGCACTCTTCACCTTTAGCGAGACATCATGGTTTGTTCAAAACATTTAATAATATTCATAAGAGCTTTTATTGGAAAGGGATTTGGAGAGATGTTAAAGACTATGTCATGAGTTGTCTTCCGTCTCAACAAAATAAGGATTTTACACTTCTACCCAGTGGTTTGCTTCAGTCACTACCTATTCCTCATGGGAAGTGGACTGATATTAGTATGGATTTCATAACGAGATTGCCTACAAGTATAAGTGGAACAGTATTTATATGGTGGTAGACCAGTTAACTAAATCAGTCCATTTCATTCCAACAAAGGCTCAATTCACAGCAAAGCAAGTGGCTGATTAGTTTATGGAATGTGTCTTTAAGCTTCATGGAATGCCAATAAAGATTATGTCCGATCGTGACACCAAGTTTATGGGCAGCTTTTGGAGGAGTTTGTTCTCTTCTATGGGGACTATTTTGACTCCTAGTATGGTTTATCATCCACAAACGGATTGGCAAACTAAAAGGGTTAACAAATGGCTAGAAGTTTATTTGCGTCCTTTTTGCCATGACACACAAAACGCACGGGACCATTGGCTTTATCTTGCAGAATTTTGTTCTAATAATACTCGTCACATGAGTATCGGCAAGTTTCCTTTTGAAACATTATATGGCTACAAGGTTCAAGTGCCTTTCGCATTGTTTCATGATGATGTAAATTCTAATGCTCGTGAAGAGTTAGAGAAGATGGAGGCTCTTATGAAGCAATGCAAGGACAACATTGAAAAAGCTCAAGAGACAATGAAGGCCTATGCGGATGAGAAAATAAGACATGTGGAGTTTGATAAAGGTGAGTGGCTTTTCCTGAAGGTTCCAAAATCCCATTATGCTTCTCTTAGGGGAGGACATAATAAACTTGCTCATAGGTATTATGGTCCATACCAAATAGTTAAGAGAGTTAGGAAACTTGCCTATCAACTTAATTTACCTTCAACTACACGCATCCACAATGTCTTTCATGTATCTCAGCTCAAGAAGTATGTTGGCCCTGAAATCTAAGTTCTTAAAAAACTACCTCTCCTTGATGAAGATGGTTTGATCATTTATGAACCTGAAAGGATTATTGATAAGCAGAAGAAAGTTCTAAGGAACCAAGTGCTTGTGGAGTATCTTATAAAGTGAAAGGGTTTGCCTATGGAAGAATCTTCTTGCCAGCATGCTTCATATTTGGAACAATTTCCATGGTTTCTTCAAGAGGATAGTTCATTCACTAGACAGTAATTAGCTTCTTGTAATCAATTTCTGTTCTAAAGTTAAATGCTTTATCTTCATCAAAACTTGATTTTGATGGTATGGCTGGATACTACATATTGTCTTCTACATTTCTATACCTCATACATGGAAATTGGACACTTCTACTTCACTATGGCCAGATTTGTACTGCAGCCTGTTCTGGACACTTACAGCAGTTTCTTCCATTTACATGTCTTTCTTCACATCGACTTATTTGGTCTTCTACAGCATAGACTCCTATTTCAACATGACTTTATCTATTTCAAGCTATTCTTGTACTCATCCTCATATCTTGTTCCCAAATTTAGCTTTGAGGACAAAGCTCTTCTAGGCCAAGATGGCTTGTAATAGAGTAAAAGTGCCTAAATGCCTTAGCCAATATTTAATCTACTAGAGTTAAGTATAAAAGGCTAAGTTGTAACTAGTATAGCATCTTTTTACCATTTTACAACATTTTATATTTGAGATTTCAACCTTTCACCATCTAAGAGGATGAATACTCTTAGCTACCATAGCTTGGGGTGCATACCATGCTGCAGCCTCTCATCATTTGATTCTCAACCAACAATGGTAATATCATTTCATGCCTAGACACCTTGGCTATGGTTTCTTCGTTAAATAATCTATTCCTTTATATTTACAATTTAATGGCTTCCTGTGGGAAATAGCTTCTTTACACTCATCCGGGTTTTTTATAAACTCGATTTCTCCCACAAAATTTGGCCAAAATCCCTATTAAGAGCCTTACCCATAACTCAAACCCTACATCTTATCACTATGGGTTTACTCTTCAAGCACTAGGTATACTACATTGCTTCTCGGTTATAATAACTCTAGCAAGTGGAGAAATAAGTTCTTAGGAGGGATGTCAATGTAAAGGATAAAAGAGATGGGTTATCTTAGTGAATGTGAAAATGGATTACACCTAGAGATTGAGTGAGTGCATAGATTTTTTCAAAGGACTAACCTCTAACTACACTTGGGTTCCATCTGCATCACTAAGATTTGGGATTCATTACCATCATAAGAGGACACATCACCCTTGTACACAAGTTAATGTCCACATCATGGTGTCATTTGGATCTTGCACAAAAGCTTGCAAGCATGGACCCCCTCTATCGCATGCTTATATGTATATAAGGAATTAAAGTCAAAGCAGCTTTTGGAAGTCTTTTTTAATCATTTTAATAAATCCCAAGAAAAATCAAATTTCAAGAAAATTCTTGTGAGGCCCGATCGATTTCGACCTGGTCTACAAAGTTGCATAATAAATTTTTTTCAAATTCTTCACCGATTTGAAGTTACAAAGGCGCCGACTGCTGGCTGCAATCAATTTTATTCTCTCTTTCACCCTTATCACATCAACTTCCCATTTAATTCTTCTTGTAGATATATTATAATAATGTACTATGGACACCCACCTCTTGTAATCTAGCTCTCTTTCTCTAGCTTATCTACCACCACACTTGGCTTCTTACATGATGACCAAGGTGGAGACTTGTCCCATCCACTATTCTTCATATTATCAAAGATCCCATACATTATCTAGGATTATGTTAATCAAGAAAATTAGCTTAATCTAATCCCTTATGAAGGTTATATAAGATGTCCATGGAGATGTAAAAAAACACAATCACAACCACATAAGAGCACTCTAGATAACCAAGCCCAAAGGGAAGCCACTAAGAACACATTATGCAACACCCTCATGCTAGTCCATCTCTTTGAGATAAACTATGAGTGAGTCTCTCTTTTTTATATAACATTCCATGAACCCACCTCTTGTAATCTAACTCCTTTTCTCTAGCTTATCTACCACTACCCTTGGCTTCTTACATGATGACGAAGGTAGAGACTTGTCCCATCCACTATTCTCCATATTATCAAAAATGTCATACATCATCTAGGATTATGTTAATCAAGAAGATTAGCTTAATCTAATCCATCATGGAGGCTATATAAGGTGTCCATGGAGATATAAAGAAACACAATCACAAGCACATAAGAGCACTCTAAATAACCAAGCCCAAAGGGAAGCCACTAAGAACACATTATGCAACACCCTCATGCTAGTTCATCTCTTTGAGGTAAACTATAAGTGAGTCTCTCTTTTTTGTGTAACATTCCATGAATACATAATGGCAAGCTTCCTCTACCTCTTCTCCTCTTGTCTCCCTCTCTTCTCATCTCTCTCTCTCTCTCTCATATTCTAATATGATGTCTAGATCATATATATTCTCTTCTAATTCTCCCTCTACATTCATACTTAAACTTATTAAGACTTGTCATATACTCTATTGGTGGAGAATTCTTATTTCCTCATGTTATATATATGTTTATGGGAGAAATTAGGAGCCATCACCTCTTTTAACATTCGATCATCTTCATTTCCCCTAAGATGGGCTACAAATTCTCTCTTGTGAAGTTGTGTTTTGGTTATTTCCATTCACTTAGAAAATGGATGTCCTAGCCCATCCTCTCTTTGGATAGGTGGTGCCCTTCTTTAGCTCTCTTAGTAAGGATTGGAGGTTAGGTGGGTAAGAGGCAACCCACTCATCTTTTTAGCTCTCAACATCAACTAACTTTAAAGTGTTCAAAATGCACATATACACTTCAGTTTGCCAATCTCTTAAAATGACAACCAACATTTAAGCCCAATTTTACAAAGCATTTGCTTGGTTGCCCAAAAAGTTCATGAGGCTTGAGATCTCGAAGGACAAGAAAGGATCTCAGCTTGTTATGCTGTAATAACCTATTTTAACAATAGTTACATAAAAAATAGTAATAATACCTACTATCAAGGGAGTAATAGAGCTGCCCAATGGATTCATCATGCCAAAAGAAGATCGGCTGCTATCCTAACTCTATACACTCTATCAGCTCATGGTCCATAACTAAAACCTACAATTCTTCTAGCAAAGGAAAAAAAAAAGACTATCTTCAAAACTTATGCTAATCAAAATGAGAGAGAAAGAAACCCCAAATAGCCATATAAACTTTCTAAATGAGAAACCAAAAGCTCCTTAATCAAAATTCAAAGTTGATTACACGCTAATTAACCAATGGTCAATCAAACATAACTAAGTTGCTCATTGGACCAAACTTAAGTATTGAGTCTACTTTACAACTCAAGTGAGCTACTTACTAGGCAAAACTTTCAAATGATCATTAAACCTTAGAAAAATTGCACACTTTCTAGATTCCTTTGGAAATTGCATATTTCCATATCTTTGGAATATTTTCAATGTTCCTTTTTCCCTATCCTTGTCCCACATTGCCTATACACTTGTCCATTGTATGCCAGTGTCAAATCCTTCACTCCAAATGCAATGGTCAAGCACAGTGCCAAGAGCTAGAGGTACCAAAATTAGAGTCCATTTTAGACCATTATATTAATTTCTCATTTTGTTGACATGTGTGGTAGCTTTATTGTCTCTTGTTAACCTCAAATAGAGAAGGCTGCAAAAAAACGGTGAAAATTTCAGTCAAAAAGTCAAAGTCAAAGTCAAAGTCAAAGTCAAAGTCGAATTCAGAGTCAAAGTCAAAGTCAAAGTCAAAGGGCTGGTAGATGTGATACAATGGATGCTCAAGGAGCAAAGGGCTATCCAACAGCCACTCTCTCTCTCGTGAGAGGGCACTGAGGGAGAGTATCAAAAGAGTTGCCTACAGAATGGATCCTGTGTGCAGCAAACCACCTATGCTCGATGCAAGATACTAATAAGGCATGGGTTGAGCCAGCCACACAGCAGCAAAAAACCCAAATTATCTTGAGTTTGCTGGTGTCGATGTGGTTCAAGGCGCTCACGTGGGAGTCACAAGTCCGTTCTTTTTGTATTGTGCATCAAAATGGCTCATGAACATCACTGAGCTCATTCTCAGTTGTGCTGAGACCACTCATAGTGCATTGGCAATCGGGAATTTGGGCTTTGAGGTGCTTGCTAGGCACTAGATTGCATGGGATCCTACAAGGTTTGATTAGGTTGTCAAGATCAACACTCAACAATTCACTAAAAACTTCTGCTTTCTACTCGGATCAAGTGGAGTAAGATGAAGCAATTACTGTTGTTTTATCTTCTACAAAGGCAATCATATGCTTGCATGTGACATGGTTCAAGAGACTACAAGGCTGAGTAGACTACTTGTACAGCTCGGCCTTTCCCAAGGAAGACCAACCATACTTGCTTGTCACAACCAGAGTTGTCCAGATTTTGCCAAATCTGGTGTTCCATGTGCTCACCAAGCACGTTAAGGTTCAGTACCACAATGTTCCTTTGACAAAAGCTTGCCCCATGCATAACAATACAGCAAATCTCTTTATGAAGGCCCTTCTAGTTCATCATGCACTCCTCCGGTCTTCAAGTACACACGAGATTTGAGAGGGGATGTTAGCAATACAGCCATCTCCTGCTATTATGCCCCATGACTAAGTCAATGGGAGAAATGAGGAGCTCTATCAGATTTTAGGACTCTTTGGCTATATAAAGTCATCTGTTTTCTATAAATTATCATTTAGCATTTATTTCTTCATTTTGTCTTCCAGTGTCCTCACTTGCAACTTACCTGCAGCAAGAGTTGTACATGCATTCACATCATTCAGCTTGTATTGCACCTTTGCCTCATGCTTGTGTTCTTTATTTCTCCTCTATGCATCTTGATTCTGCCTGCAGCCTGACACTTTTTGACAGGCTTCACCATTTGGCTAGCTGAACCTATGCTTGCAACACAAGTTACCATGCACTAGGCCTAATATTGCACAACCAGTGCTTGAGAAATAAGGGAAACAGCTAAATTGCTCCTTTGAAAGTGTTCAGTCCTATGATCAGAATCATATGTGCTAGTTACTTAAAAAGCAATGACCACAATCAAAATGTGAAGCAATACCTCTACCTCTAGCTTCTTCAAAAAGTCTTCAAATAACAAAACAAAAATCATCAAGCATCATTGCGAGCTCCTCTCATTTCCACTATCCATCACAATGCAACTATAATTGATTGAAAATTGCTCGTATTATCCTTTGCCACACCAGATTGGTTCAGCAATTTTCTACAGCACTGGTTTGTTGTAGCTTTCAGTGTCAAGAAAAATGCAGAGTTCTGTCTTTTCATCAAGTGCAACCTAGTTAACGAGCTCAGACCGTCTGCAGAGAATTGCTGCTGTCAAAGAAAGCACCATACACAAGGGATGACAAGAAGGCCGATTTACATATTATTCATTCTGCTGTAACAAAATTCTGGTTTGCAAAATATATAATATAACCTGACCCCCAATCTACTGTCAATGTGCAGCAGTGGCAAACTCCCAAAGCCTTAGCAACTGAGCAATTAGATATCCAGCAACAAACTCCCAAAGCCTTGACAATTGAGCAATTAAAAAGGAAAATGTCTGCTCACATTAAGATGCTATAACAGCCAAACGTGTTCTCAATGGTGGCAATAACAGAAAAGACCTGCATTTTAGATATGCAGCGACAAACTCCCAAAGCCTTACCAACTGAGCAATTAAAAGGTGAATGTCTGCTGACATTACAGATGCTACAAAAGCCAAACTTTTCTTCAATGGTGGCAATAACAAAAAAACAGAACTTACCGCCATGGACAAGCATGCCTCCTAGTTTTGCGTAAGATGAGAGCTTCATGTCAAGATCCCCTTCTATCTTCCGGGCCTCCTTCCTCAGCTCTTCCCAGCTCGTATCCAATTCCTCCATTTTGTAGAGGGTGAACGAACAGTTGTTATTGTCTTTTAACGTCCTGCACAGATCGAAATGCGGGCCTCGATTTAGGCATACACACAGTATCTCGCGTAACGAATTCAGGTAGTAGATACCTTGATCCTGATGTTATAATGGCAGAATCATGATCTTAAGGTGGATCAAGCCTTGAATGGCTATGGCAGCGATCCATGATGCATTAACGACAGCGAGAGCTACAAAATCTATAGCAGATCGTATTGTCTTAGCGATAGATCTTGTGCAGCTGTGCTGATGAAAGGTAATTGCTCAATCGTCTACATTAACTTTCAAGACCCTTGCCAACCTCTAATCAACTTCTGTAATTGTTCAATCGTCTACATTAACGTTCAAGACCTTTGCCAACCTCTAATCAACTTGTGTAATTCATTCAAACATACCATGAGATATGAATGACGCCTTTGTGATCCAAGTTGTGCTACTTAGATACTAAATTATATTTTCATAATTGATTTTCGTGCTTACATCGATGCATCAATGCTTGTATTATAACATCCATCTCAGTGACCGGCCACATGAAACCATAATCACTTTTTACAGTGCACAAGGTGCCATCATCGTCCCCTTCAATGCTACCCATGAGAATGGAACCCTTAACCTTGGGTTTAACACACCATCTCATCAATACTTGAGCTAGTGAATCTTGACCCAAGTTGTGGTATTTAAGCTCAAACTTCATATCCTTTTGCGATGCAAGTTGTGATATTTAAGCTTAAACTTCATATCATTTTGGCACATATACTTCCATGAGACTTGCTAATGTAGTTGTTGTGGATGTTTGGTCAAATGGTTGTTTGAAGGTTTTTTCATCCCACAATGGATTATATAGTCACAATGAGGTAGAAAATGTGCTAATGACATGGGAAATGCAAAATATGTTGTTTTGCTAACTTCGCTGAAACTTTTGACACCATTAATGGTGCAAGTGTTGAGAGGCTATCTATGCCATATGAATTTCAATGGGTTCATTTCTACTAAAGAGTGCTTGTAGAGCTATATTTTCCACTATATAGTGCTAAGAAAGTAGGTATGTTCAAGTTTAACGTTCCCTTCAAAAGTACATGTTTCTAAGCTCTATGACCTTAAACATTTGTGTATTGTTATCTTGAGCATTTGTGCATCGTCATCTTGTACAATCGTCTATTGTTGGAGCATTTGTACATTGTCATCTTGTACAATAGCCCATTGTCTTGAGCATTTGTGCACTATTAGCTTGTAGAGCAACCCATTGTTGGAACCAATTGCTTTTTTACTTTGGAGCTAGAACTAGAGGGGGTCTTTGAACCATCCTTTCAAGTTACTCTCAATACAACAAAAGCTCCAACCACTCCTAAACAAGGTCATGTAATTGCATTAGTGAAAGGAAAGCTCAAAGATAGAATTTGATGAATGGTGCAAAGATTGATGTAGTATTAGGGATGTAGAACAGTGGAATATATTTTTTCTTCAAATGGATGTTGAACGCTTATTATCCCATTAAAGGAATTTGTCAATTGTTCATACGCCAAGACATTGTTGTGCATTAGTGAAAGGAAAGCTCAAAGATAGAATTTGATGAATGGTGCAAAGATTGATGTAGTATTAGGGATGTAGAACAGTGGAATATATATTTTCTTCAAATGGATGTTGAACGCTTATTATCCCATTAAAGGAATTTGTCAATTGTTCATATGCCAAGACATTGTTGTGCATTAGTGAAAGGAAAGCTCAAAGATAGAATTTGATGAATGCCGCAAAGATTGATGTAGTATTAGGGATGTAGAATGGTGGAATATATTATTTCTTCAAATGGATGTCGAATGTTTGTTATCCCATAAAAGGCATTTGTCAATTGTTTCATCAACAAAGACCTTGTTGTGCATAGTTTGATTAAGAGGAATATAAAAGGGGACTGATCGCGGTAGAAAAAGCTATAGTCTATACATTAGAAAAATAGAGCCAATTTCATAAGTCTCACTGTGCTAGAAAATAGGACACCTCGAATGTGAGCATGTACAAGTAATTAACAAGTTGCTACAATGGGAGATGCAAGCAACTATTGTAATGACTTTTAGGGTGATGTAGCATTGGAGTTGGGCATTTTGATGGAATTTGATAATATATTGTTAGAAAAGTGGTGCTAGAGGACACATGGTAATTGTAGTTGTACTATCCCATAAGCAAAAAGAGAAAAAGAAAACCACCAAAAAAGCTATATAATGATGTACTATCAATAATAGAAGTAATTCTTTGAGTATTCTCTTGTAAGTATTTGTCTCCTTAGTTCCTTCTATTCATTTTTCTTATTGAAATGACTCTATTTTATTTATTTCCGCCTTACCTAGTAATCTAGCTCTAGTTTTTCCATGAATTTTATCATGGTATCAATGCTAGTTAGCTAGTTAGGCCTAGGATAAGTTAGATGTGTCTTATCCTATCCTCCTATCTTGCATAGTCTCTCAATCTTGTCATGACAAGCTTCCTATCAATAATTGTTAGATGTGTTCTCAACCTTCTTTAAGGATCACCTATCTTTCAAAGAGAAAGTAAGCATGGGTCTTAAACCCACCATAGGCCGCATTAGCACTCACTACTAGCTCTCCAAGGGAGAGAAGAAGGATCAAAAGAGGACACTATTATTGCTTGCTATTATTGTCAGATTATCACCTGCTTTGCTCATGATAGATTGACATGCTTTTCATGGAGAGAGAGAGAGAGAGAGAGAGAGAGAGAGAGAGAGAGAGAGAGAGAGAGAGAGAGAGAGAGAGAGAGAGAGAGAATTTTTTCCGCTAAAGAACCATTAAGGAGGAGCTTGGAATAAGAAGTTACATTAGGAAAAAAATGAACTCAGATATGGGCCTTTTAGCTCCCCTCCACCCTCCTTAAAGCTAGGAAAAGTTGAGAGAAGAATAGTAAAATAATCCTCTTCTCTCTCCGCTTTTACAATCTCATTTTGCCTTTTTTATATTATCCACAAAGGATTTGCTTAGATCCTTTTCTCTCCTCATTCAAGAACCCTTTTTCAAATAAATTTTATATTAAAAAAGAAGTTAATTATGGGAGTGTCGCGCTTGATTTTCAATGCAAAATGATTAGTAGATAATTCATTTTTAATCAAAAATAAGAAAAATAAAATTTCAAGATTCCTTTTAAAGATATTTTGATGATTTTTTATATTTTGTCTTTTGGGCAAAAAATCAACCTATTGGTCAACTTTTTCATTTTTTGGAACTGTTTTTAGAGGTAAAGCTAAATTTTCTAAAATCTGAAAACTCTTGGACATACCTTCGCTCTGAGCTATTTTACTCCATTTCACTACTTTCTCATAGCTCTAATATGACCTCTTCTCTATGTTTATGCAACCTTCCTTTACATAGTGAACTACCTTGACCTCTCTTACTCACGATTAGTCGTCAATAACTAGTGTATGCAATCTATTTGTGTTTGTGCACTTTGCAATGTCTATCAATCCTCCTTCACACACTAAGCTACATGCTTTCCTTTGACATCTTTGTATGTCTATTTGTGCACCTCCAATCTACCTCCTAAGACATCTATCTCCTTATTTCCATTAACATCTCTGTGCATCCACGCTAACCTATCTTCATTGACATCAAACCAGCTATTTTCATTGACCTCTATATGTGTGTCCATCTCAATGTGTCTATCTATGCCTCTTCACTTTACCTCTGTAGACTCAACAACCTTATTTCTATTAACATATATGTGTGTCAATATGTTCCTCTCCAATCTAACTCCATAGATATCAAACCCATTATTCTCATAAGCATCTATGTGTATTGATGTAAAGTATCTTCACACACTCAACATACAAGCAACTAGATCATGCAATCAATTCACATATCTGTAAAACTAGGGTGCAGGCAATAAGCAAAATCAATAAAGGTAAAAATGAGCTATATATTGGAATAGAGCTAGAATAGGCCTGGTTATTCAAAGGGACAAAATTTACCAGTGTTAACCCTCAAGTTCTACAAATTTATAGGGAGATAGAATTAAAGCAATGGAATTGTGAGTTGATGGGGGAATCTATCCAATTGATTTCCTAACCGTGGTTTTCTCAAGGATCACAAACTTGTTGAAATATGTGTGTGAGGGTGAAAATGGATTACTTGGTTACACTAGGTGGCTTAATGATCAGACATTCAAACAGTTCACAACTTGCTAAGCAACTGTAAAAAAACAAGCCAATTTGTGATCACTACATATCAACTTCAAATACAACAATTCATAGGACAAATAATCAAATGAATAAAATTATAACTCAAAAAAATAATGAGATTATCAAAATACAATACACTATATCGGCATCTTGTATGATGAGGCAAAGGTATAATTGGACATGTAACTTTGATTAATAGAGCCTTACAATTTGACAAGAACAACCCAAGGAACTTTAGTATTCAATCAGAGTACCATGTGTAATGGCTTGCTACATTTGAAGTTTCTATGGAAACATTTGAGGTGCTACAACTATTCTTTATGCATACAAGCATTCCAAAACATAATTAATCATTAGGAATATGGCAAGATGCCCTCGATTAAAGGGCACGATGAATATTTGGTTGAATGGCATCTTGTAGGAGACTTGAAAACTTAAAAATGCATGTGTGGAATCTCCAATTGTGCAAATGTAAAATATACATGCCTATATTGCTTGACAGAGAGGATGGACGGAAAGGATGAGAAGAAGATTTGTAAAAGGGTGACAAGTGTCGTACTGACACGTGATAAATATCCCACTTGGAAGCACATCTTCAACATTCCATTGGATCATATTCACATTTGTTTGTTTCATGCTTTTGTTAGAATTATGGAGAAATTTGTCTATAAATATATTTGCTTTGCTTATACGATGCAACCAAAAAATGAAGTCATTGCAACGTGTAATAATTTGAAGTGAGTGCTATCAAAGATTGGGCTACACAAGCATCAAGCAACAATTAAAAAAGAATGAGAATAGATCAAGAAAACATTCTAATGTGCCAAAACTCCTTGCTTTGGAAGAGCAAAGACTAGAAAGTTTCTTTCAACACCTATCAATGAGAAAGGGAATGTCGCATTTCGTAGGCTCCAAGACTATGATAGTTGGAATAAGTTATGTGGTTCTTGATCAAAGTACTGATTTGTCAAAAGCTAAGGTTTGGATTAGTCTTAATAAATTGGCTCCCTTACTTTGAAAGATGGTGCTTGACTAAGAAGATAAGTATGAATTTATTGATGTTGCAGATAGCTTCTATGAAAACATGGTATGATCGTGTAGTAAAAGTTCTATCACACATTACATGATACATACTAAGTCAAAATTTTAGAAGTATATGAATTGTATAAATTATTGAGCATATTTTTACTTATATGTGTTATGTGCATTTGTAGTATATCCTTAAGACATATGGGCCATACTTTACAGAGAAAAGGAAAGCATCAAAGATTGGTTCACACAAGGGATGGAAAATTCACATTGGATAGTGCATGGTGCATATCAAAGGAAAAGAGATCATGGTGAAGGGATAAATGGTAGTAATCCAATGATCCAAATTCTATATTGGTGGTATAGGATCATAGTAGTAGATGAAGCTCAACTGTCATAGAAGAAAGCAAATGAAAGTGTTGATAAATCAGTTGTAGCATGATTGAATCATGTCATGTCACTAAAAGAGCAGGTTATGATGCTTGAAGTGCCAAAGAAAACCATGTCAAGTGGCTAAAAACAAGGCTTTGAGAAGGCAGCAAATGGGTTTGAAAAGAGCAAAGATAGTAAGGTGAAGAATGTGTTCAATGTAAACAAATTCATTGTTTAAGAAAGAAAAAGAGAGTGCATATCCACGTGAACAAGCCTTAAAGTTTAAGCACTATGTATTAGGGTTTCTCTCTATCTTATTCATTAGGTTTGCATATCTCTTGCTATGTAGGAAATATGGTTTAGGCCTAAGGTGGTCCCAAAGAAGCTTTCTCTCAGAGCCCCATATTGCCTTCAGCTCAATGAAACATCTATTGGCTTAAATGCAGTCTTGGATAACGACACTTCATAGCTTGCCAATAGACCACCCCCTTCTCAACCTAACCCAGCTTTCTCAAGTCTTCCTGAGAGGGGTCCTCCTCAACATCCCCAAATAAATACAAGTGGAGATCAAGAACAATGGCCCTAATAGAAATCAAAAAGTATTAGCGCTCTTTTGATCTCATCATTCCAAATACTAGTTTCTCGAGACTTGTTCATGGGATTGTGCAAGATCTTTATTGAACAAAAGCAAGAGGTGGTTTTTGGCACAGGGTCAGGATAGACTTGATTGCTTCACAAAAGAATATCTTCATGGTCTACAACAAGATGTTGAAGCCTTTTTGGTAGACTTAAGGATTAGTACTTAGCATTGTGCAATACATGCAAAGTGCATTATTGTAATCCTCAAGGACTTCCAACTTGTAAAAAATCTTCAAGTAGTAAATCATGCATTCATTCAAATGGAGTGAATACTATCTGTAATGTTATCTCTTTTGGAATAACATTCTCCACATGCATTGGACGCGTGACTATTTTCCACTACAAAATTGCTACACTCACTTAAAGTATGAATTAAGTTTTTGGTATCATTCTTTGCTTTCAACTTTAATGTGCATATTCACTATATTATTAACTACTTAATTACAATTTTTTCTATCATTGTTAATTTCAGTAAGAAAAACATGTGAGAACTTGTCATTTCTTATTACAGACTTTACTCTTGATGCCTTTGTACCATCTATGTGGTGCAAAAGTTCTAAGGGCTAGTAATTGCAATGTTACTTTCTCAATTATTGATCAATCCATAATTTTGTATAGAATAATTTTTAAAATACCAAATTTTATTGAAATGCGATGAAACTTTACATGTGCACCCCTTAGCTGGCCAAGAGGGCACTTTTTTTTTTGGCAAAAAAAGCCAATATACTCCTAGTCCGAAGTTTAGCATATGGAGCTACTTTTCTGCAAAAAGTGGGCTCTTGGCCACCTAATGGGTGTGCGTGTGAAGTTTCATCGCATTCCAATAAAATATTATGGATTTATGATCACATGATGGATTGTGTGTATGAAGTTACATTAATTTGATTTAAGTGTTTAAATGGGTTAAAATTTAATTCTTATTCTCATTTTCATATCTTGCTTTTAATAACAGTTAGAAATGACATCAAACCTTATTGAAAAAACAACAGATAAGAGAAAATGTAAATAATGATGGGCACTTGTGTTTTACCCAATTGGAGAAGAGAGAAAAAGTGGTCAACTGGTCAACTGTTGGGTCAAATTAATTTTGTGAGAGAAAAAAAGTAAATTTAAAAATTCTCTGAAAAAGAGGAGGCAAAGGACGCAGTGAGAGAAACTCAAAATTTGTGCACTATTAATTCTCACTTTTTTAAATCACCCACTACTCCTTTTTAAAATAAAAACCCCAAGAGTTGGAGAGAGAAGATTCACTCTCCATAAATGTCAACATCTAGCCTTTCTATTGGACAATCCAAAAGGCCCTCCCCTTAAATTATAATATTTTTAAGGGCCATTTTTGAGTTTAAAGTTTTCCTAGTGCTTAACTAGGAGAGGTCAACATTTTCGACATAAAAATTTGGTGCAAGTCAATACAAGCACATAATGTCATTACTTGATGGGTTTTGGGTTATGACTATCATCATCATTTGAAGCAAATGTAGGAGTAGAGCTGATGTTGCACCAATAAAGAAGAAACTCAATGTAACTCGCAAAAGTATAGTGGAAGAGTAACCATAACTAGCTGAGCTATTGCAATTCAAGGGCGGCCATTGATTCTAAAAGCTTTAGTTGTAGGTCCTATTAGTAATTTGTAAGAAGTTGTGTGTTTAATATAAGGCACCTATCATTAGAATGTTAGATTACAACAAACTGTGTGTATCAAAGTATGCAAGCTATCTGAGAGGCTTTAGAATTATTTTCATACAATAGCCAAGGTGAACTAGTTATAGGAAGTCTTTATTCACACTATAAGATCTTAACCAATCCAAATTAAGGCTTTGAGGATTTAAGCCAATATCAAGCCAAATCAACTCCATGATGTATCATGGTAATAATTCTAAAACTTGTGAGTGAATCCATATGTTGAATCATGTAGAAGCGAGTACGAAATATTAAAAGCAATGCAATGCCCACACCAATATACATGTTTATTAAGAAGCCATGGAAGCATCCAATAAGAGATATGTTGCCCTTATCATTTATGCCTGTTGAGAAAATACCAAGCCATGGCATTTTATCATGAAAAATGTACTCCAAGTTGTGTAGTCCAAGAAAGCATCAAGCCAAAGTTAAAATTGAATACAAGAGCCAACAAATCCTAAGAAGCTACTAAAACCATAATTGTAATGTCCACCATTGGCACCAATGATGTATCCAAGGGGATGAAATCCCAAATTGATATATGTTGTAATTGCCTACACCCTAATGACATCGCTTGAGCTAGAAGCCTTGCATGCATTAAGGGGGAGCCTATACCTTCTCATGACATGATTGAGAGTTAGAGTCCTAGTTAGCATCTAGGGAGGTCATTGAGAAAATGTAAAGACCTATACCCTCAAGTGAAGCTATCTATAGGATTAGCTAGCACCAAGGGGGGTTTAAAACTGGTGCTACAGGACACGTGGTGAATGCAATCGTACTATCCCATAAGTAAACAAGGGAAGAGAGACCTAGCAAAAAAAGTATATAATGATGTACTTGGCTCTTTATGCGATAGAATTAGTTCTTAGAGCATTCTCTTGTAAGTGTCTGGCTCATTATTTCCTTCTATTTATTTTTATTGTTGAAATGTCTCTATTTGATTTCTTTCCACCTTAGTTAGCAATCTAGCTATAGGTCCACCATGAATTTTATCATTGTTGTTGCAAGGTGGTGTTCATCTATTGAACAAAAGTTATTTCAATGGTACCCATGGAACCCACTACCAAAAAAATCTTATATCACATGGGTTCAATAGGTGTTTGAAAAAATTAAGTCACCCCTTTCTCTTCATCAACTTATAGATTTCTTCCAAACTTGATTTAGAAATCTTGAACATGAATTATGCTTTTATGTTTTGGTCGTATCGAACCTCTTGATAGCCTAAAGAGCACTCAAACTACAAAAAATTGTTGCCCTAGACTTCAAGAGTACTTACTGCATGGATTGCAATAGCATTTATGTCCACTAATGCACTTACAAATGGATAGTCTTTTACTTCTCAATTGTCCCTAAATTGTAAGGGTGTAATATATCACATACACTAGGATTGATGTAGTTGTTTGATGTACTTGGTATGGTGGAACATAACTTGAATTATGAAATTATTAACAAAATTATTTGATTAGCTTGCATAAGGGACAAGGTGTCATTAGCTAATCACATATCTATTAGAGTCATCTAGAATAAGTAGGAGGAGCACATTAGTGGTGATAAGGGGAGCCTTTTGCAAAATTGCCTCAGCAAAACAATTGTACTTATCTTCATATTAGCATGCAAGGTCAATGTTGGCCTACTCTTGCAAAGTTTTAGCTACATGGATAAATTACTAGTTGATTTGGAGAGAATGGACTCTCAAAGCTCTTGGAGAAACTTCCTCAAGTATGACTTATCATATAGTAGGGATAGTTATGGTAGGGGTTTTTAATGTTGATTGTGATTTAGAGCTTGGCTTTGGATATCAAAAATTCTATTTAAGTAATATATATATATATATATGAGTAATTATATTATATCATGTCAAAACATAAAAGGAGTAAAGTCATGGCAAGAAAACATAAGAAATTGAAGTACGCCAAGAAACCAAATCCTCCCTAGGGAGAAGATCAGCATGTAAGATGAGATCTAATTGCCAATGCAAAAGACCCTTGAGCCTAGCAATATATCCCTCAACACCAGTGGTGGAGTAAAAAACAAATGCATTCCAAGTGACCCAAGTATGCCAACATCTTGAAAATCTAGAAAAGTGAAATTAAATCTTCATATGTGGTGCACCAAAGTGGGATATTTTGCCTTAGCAAAGACCTAGTCAGAGGGAGCATGATTTTCCAACCACAATTCTCCAAATATTTGATAGGAGGCTTTAGATTTTTTTGGCTAAACAATAGGAAATAAACCTGTGAGAAGAAAATTCCACAGTAGTAGTGTTACAAAAAATGATTGTTGTTGGAAATTTGGCACTTTGAAAGGGGTAAGAGGAAGACTACCAATCAAAACTCACCAAGGAAAAACCTTGCATTTAAATGGAGTCTTGTTTGGCCAACCTTCTATCACATTCATTTTTCACCAAGCCTTAGATTTGTGCAGGACCTAAATGGAATGAGCTTTAGTGACTAGCCCCATTGATGATCTTTAATCATAAGATGATATACCTGATTAGCTTAGGCCTTTTCAAGATTGAGCAAGTCTACAGGATCCCAATCCTACTAAGGATGATCGGAATCAAGAGTGGGAAATTTGCGTGGGCTAGAACATCATCTCAATTTGGCTCCATAAGTCACAATAGCCATGAGGAATTTGAAAATGCCTCCTAACTGTGTGAAAAGAGATCGACGCACTACAACTCACTAGAGTGGCATCTCCAATAGAAGTTAAGCCCATACATGCCATCCCATTAAATACAAATTGGTCTTTATGTTTCCCATCCCAAGAGAGCGGACTTGATATAGCCAATAATTCCAAATGAAAAGAATTAGCCACCAAGTGATGTTTCCTTGGATGCTAGTGCACCTTTTGAAGAACTAGTTGCTATGAACACACCAAATGGGTCATCAAAGAAGAGGAAGATGATCGAGAAATTGGTGTCGGTGTTAAGGATGTGCCACCATAAGCCTAGAATATGGGTATTACCATGCACAATACCTTGCTCCTCTAGAAAGAAACATACGATATTGACCAAGGGTGATGGTCCATGCACACAGCACAAAAAGTTGCCAACCAAGAGTGACCATATGAGTCTCAACATCCAAAACAACCCCACCATCAATGTTTTTTGGGGTGCAAATATGGCTCCAAGAAATCTAATAAATACTTTCATGCAAGGAGTCCCTTTTCCCTAATATGAAATGAATGTGCCTAGTAAGGTGGTCAAGGTAGTGGCAATCTAGGCTGAAGTGGCAAAAAATAAGTGAACATGGGTAACATGGCCTAGGTGACTTTGAGGCAAACATGGAATGGCCATAAGCTTGTGATTTCCAATAAAGAAACTTGGCCTCTAACTTGCATGAAATCCATTTCAACAATTTCTTTGGCTAAACATCAACACCCAACGGATATCCTAAATCTCTAGTGACATTACCATGAGGTATTACCATGCCTTGCCATCTCAAGGATTGGAAATTTGATTTAGTGTAGTTGATGAGGGAGGATTTTGTAGCATTAATGTGTAGCCCAAAACCATGGCCTAAAAGGTGCCAAACATCCATAGAGACCATCCTAGTTGACTTTCAAGGCAATAAATGTATCATCGGCCCAGTGATTGGCCAACAAAATGCTGACCAAAAGGAAGGGACAATTGAGCTAGTTGTCCAATGACCACCAAATGGGATAACATGGTGAGGATTGGTCGAGTTGCCAAGATAAAAAATAAAGGACTCAAAGGGTAGCCCTATCTGACTAGGCATGCAAGAGCAAAGCGTTGAGTGACACATCCATTTAGCGTGACCCATGAAAAAGTATTAAAAAATAATAGTGTATATCAAATGAGACATTTGTGGGCCAAAAACCATGGTTTGCATAAGCTCTAAAACAAAGGACTAGTCCAAGTAATCGAAGGCCTTTTCCAAGTGTAGTTGAATTCGTACTATGTCTTGATTGGAGTGCTTTGCGTAGTCAATTCCCATTTGCATATTCATTATCACATTATGAAAAATGTTTTTTGCATTTGATGAACCCATATTGACGGGGATACATGAGACCAAGGAGATGTTTGTGGAGGTGATTAGCCACCATCACTTTTGAGAAAATTTTATACATTAAGCCCATTACAGAGATTGATCGCCAATGTTTCAACATCAATCAAGAGAGAACTTTCAAAATCAATTTGATAACTCCTTCCTTCCATGATGTAGGCATAAAGCCCCATCTCCTACACCCATTGGCACATGACTGTCAGTGGTTTAACAAAATGAATAGCATACGCCTCAAAGAATTCATCAGCGAGACCGTCCCAACCAAGACTTTTATTTGTTGAAAAATGCAATAATACATCCATGACCTCGTCTTCAAGAATATCATTCTCCAAGGCAATATGTATTAGGTGAAACTTGATCTTTGACCAAAGAGTAAAAAACCGAACTATTATGGAAAGTGTGCTCTAGAGGGGCTCAACTAGACCTAAGAAGTTTCAAAAAGTAGTTTTTGCACATATGCACAATAGTTTGTGGATGTATAATCATTCGACCATCTACATGTTGAAGTCTCACCATGTTTTCTCTCTGTTTTCTCGGGCATGAGAAGCATACAAGCCATGGAAGACTTTATAAGACATGTAGGATGCATTTTGTAAATTTTCAATTCATACATAAATAAGGTTGACCAACCTCGTAGCCAATGGAAGTAGGAAATAATCATCTGTGGATACAAGCAGCAAGGAGTGAGTAACTCCTCTGCTATATGGTGACATTGCCTGCAAAGAGAGGCATGACCAATGCTATATTACAAGGCAACCCTTTGCACATTAAGGATCAACATCTCAAAACAGTGACTATCCCTAGATAAGAATTCAAGCAAGAATCTATCAAATACTACCCCATATAACCATTAAAATTTGGATGTTCCCACTAGGATGAATTGAAGTGTAAGGAGAGGTTATCCAAAACTGTGCAAATGGAGCAATGAGATGTGCAAACATCTCAAGATGTAGTGGAAAATGGTGAGACAAGGCATATTGTCACAATAGTTGCATCTCCAAAATCTCTAGCAAAAAAGCATCATCATGCATAATGAATATACCATCCAATTGAGACCATGTAGCCATATGCTGTGTCAAGTGAAAAGTGAATCTCATGGTGGGTTGTAATATTTCCACTCAGAAATATTGTTGAACTTCACTTTCCGCATGCCGCGTAATACTTGTGCAAGGTTATCTCCCGCATCGTAATTACCGGCAGCTTAATCCGTACCTCGCATGCGTAAAGATGAGGCCTCCGCATTGTGAAATCGAGCCCGGGGGTTCAAGACTACATAATCGCAGGGAAACACCCTTTTGAAAGGGGGCAAAATGGATAATGATGAAAATAAAGTATTTTTTTTTTACTAATTTCCCCAGCCGACCGATACATGGCTGGAGGAGAGGGAGTGTGGGGAGGAATGGGCTAGGTGAGTGGTGTGGGTTGCATGAGGGGGGGAGCCATGCATAACCCACGTGCTGGCTTCTCTCCCCCACCCAAGCTATAAAACCCCCCCCTTAGCTTTGGAAAAAAGGAGAAGGGAGAGGATCAGGCAAACGGTTGCTGTGCTGGAGAATCGACGGGAGAGGAAGGACGTTGCTACCGTTGCCTACTGTACTCCCACCGTGATCGCCGCCACTCACGCTTGCTGTTGTCGATGCAGCCGCTGCCACGCCCAGTTCGCTAGGACGCAGCCATTCTGTCATAAACACCCCCCCCCCCCCCCCCCCCCTTAACGGCGCTGAGTTTTTTCCCTCCAATCACTACTTTTCTCTCTTCCACGTGGGCCCTGGAAAGCCAGAAGCTTCCTAAGAAGCTTCTAAAGGATAAGGCCTTAGGCCTTGTTCCTGCGTGCCTTCTCGGGTTTTAAACCGGTCTCGTAAGCCTTCCCATAAGTCTCCAATCCCACAAGCCCCCGGGTTTTTTTTAAAGATCCGCAATTCGGTGAAGGAATCTCCTGCATACGAGGGAGAAGGAAAATCTTCACTATTCAGAGAACGTGTGGAAGCGACGATAATCCGCGGAGTTCAAGTCATCAATGATGGCTCCCAAGAAGTCGTAAGGCGCACCTACGGGAGGTTCCTCCTCGAGCTTACACGTGGACATCTCCCCGAGCCCACAAGCCCAGGTTTTACGATTTTGATTCTACGCAAAAGTAATGCATTAAGCACGATAACTTTCATGAAATAGGAAGCACCTATGCATGTTCAAATTCACCTAGCCTAGTTAAAATGCAATTGAGGAAAAATTACCTATTTGAACGATTACTAGAATCAATTCATGACATGCAATTGGGTTATTGGCATTTTATATGTAATGAACGCAAATTGTCTATCCATCTTACGACCTTAGTAGCATGTTCCCTTGTCCTGCATTTCAAAGTGACGAGCCTAAAACACCTATTGCCTATCATTATTAAGTTGAAATTATTAAGTGCATTTTTTACTAGACATGGAAAGAATAAGCGTATGTTGCATTTTAGGCAATATCTTCCTTGTAATGATTCATGAGGAAAAATTGTTAACACTCGTAAGATGTTATCTGAAAAGAAATAGTAGAGCACGAAAATGATTCTATGGACTTGCATGTGGCATGTGCTTGCAAAATGGAATAAGCCAACACTAGTCCTACAATATTCACTTTGCATGAACTTCATTAACTACGTTGTAGTTAGGAAAGGGTTGCCTGTTGCACATTCGTCATGCGTAAAATTCATTCATCAAGAGTTGCATTTAGGAAAGGTTGCATGGTTTATCAAAGCATGAAATTCTAAAGCTTAGAAAAAGGGTTGTAGGCATGATTCTTTGATGTAAATCCTAGTAGGTCCTAGGAAAGTTATTCTTCAGATTGTCATGCGTTTTTACTTTACCAAGGAAAGATAGGGTTATTGCGAACCTTGCGATGCGTACAAGCAATGAGTCCCATGTTTATATGTATTGTGACATTTTGCAACTATTTTTCTACTTTAGATCAAGTTTATCATCTCTAGGAAAGAATCGTCCTTGTTGTAAGACAAGTAGGTCAATTTACCCAAATCATTTGTGGTATTATAACCATTAGGGTTTCGTATAGGCATAATTAGTCGATTCGATAAAAACCTCAAGTACTAGCTAGGGCTTGGCATGTTAGAAATGCGGCTAAGTATTGTACTTGGACGCCAAGTCGAAGCCCTCAAACACAAGGGTCCTACCCACATTCACAGAATGTTGGGTCAATTGGACGCTCATGCAAATAACGATGTAGGGGTTCTACCCTAAGGATCATTTGACCTTATGCTAAAACTCGGATTGAGTTCGAAAACCCTAGGACCGAACGTTGTCGGCCTAGTACAATTAGGGTTGGGCTAGTAAGAAGACACCTAAACCTTGCTTCTTGTCTAAACATAATCCCTTGACGAGGAAACGCTGTTCAATGGGTGAAATGATCCCATGGAATAGATGCGACACTTGTGCAACAAGTTGCAACGTCGCATGGCCTTGTGGTTTGATCACAAGAGAGTTTGGCCATCCCTTGGAATGAGGTTGGCAGGTTCTTGCACAAGTTTAACTTGCAAGAGGATGAGTGTTATCCTATTACATCACCTTTCTTGGGGGAAATTGCTAAGTTAAGGGAAGTTATCTATTTGCTTGGAAGCAAAGGATCAATCAAGTTAGAGCGACATGGTCGCCAGGACTTACTGTTAATTTATGAAACCTAAGGTGTTGATTGAGTTGGGTTGACAGGGTATGACCCTAACCCAATAACAAAAGGGTGAACAAACAAACCCTTGGGGATCTTGCCAAGTCACAATTGATCCCGGATCGAATGCTGGATGCATTCGGAGATAAGGATTCACTCCTTAGCAGTTGGCCAAATTAAAGGACCACTGGATTGATTGTGCTTGTAACAATTTAGGAGCATTGTTTGCATTGTTTGCTCAAGGAACTAAAAGATGAAAAGTTAATTAATGCTTCAGGTTGAAGGCATGAAGGGAGAGGCAGCATCAGTTACCGCCGACTGTCTGCTTGACTCTAACCAAGGGTATTGTTAGCCGTGCCGGGAACCTGGACGGAACCCGCCGCGTGAGGTCTCTCCAGTGAGCGCTACTTGGAGCAGGAGGACGCTTGGGTGCCACGGGGGGCTCTGGCTGTAAATCCCTTGCATTCCGAGCCCTGCACAAGAGGCCAACATGACTTGGGATTGGATCTTGAGGTTCGCATACTAGTCTATGGGCGCAATCTTGGATTAGTAATCCCTGTGGATTGCTAGATAGCCTTCGTGCAGATTATGGATTAGCCTACAGGCTGGATTTTATGGATGTATTCCAAAGATAAGTAAGATAACCTATTGAAAATGAACTTGTTTGGCACTGTTTTCTATGTCAAGTGCTAAGATTACGTGAAGGAACCAGTGCTTAACTGGCTAATTAAGGAAGTTGTTTTATGCATGTCTAACTAAATGTGGTAGGTAATTAGACAACTAAAGCAATCTTGAGGAAAGTGCGGTGGATGTGGCCATGGGTTCGTCCTATGGATGGGTGGTCTCAGTTGGCCGAGAACTTTTCTCAAACCAAATGGATAGCAAGGAGCTCTTCTCAAAGGAAATGAACAGCAAGGGCGCTAACCTAGAGTTTAGGCCACTAGAATCCCGATTTATGCTGTTTTAGGGGAACGGAATTGGACTATGCCTTATGGGTAGAGAGGTCGAGCTTTGCATCCCTCTCGTTTCCCATTCTTCTTGAACCAAGTGCAGCATGAATCCGCTTTGATCCTGACGTTTTTGTGTAAAGTAGTTCGCTTGGGGTTCGACGCTAGCTGCCGTTTTAGGAAATTGACCATTAGGGGAAACCCTGATTCAGGTTGGTCATAAGTGGGAACGGCCGGAATACTTCCGCTATGTGGCAGACTTGGAAAGGCCTAGATCGCAAACCCCGTATCTTTCCATGGGAGTGTTGGGCAGAGCCTTCTAGACCCTCTTTTCGATGGGCTGCTAAGACGTGTCCTGTAAGGGAACAGGTGGACACGTTACAATTGGTATCAGAGCGAACCAACGAAGGATCTGTCTTTATAAGAAAACTTAATAAGAAGAAGTAAAGCAAATGTTGCTGTTAGGAACATTTCCTTACTTATCGATGTTGTCTTGCAGAGTTCTGAAGCATGGAATAGATTCATGGTGTTCGAGGTCATGTTTATGACCGCGATGCATGCTTTGGATTATCGACGAAGGCTCGATATGATGAATATCCTAGACCTCATTTACAATCCATCACCCTTGTACATGGAACGGAGATGGATGGGTGTTTAAGGGATCTATTACATAGCTGCCCACCGACTTGCATATCTTCGAATTAACTTGAAGAGAATCAAGTGGATGGAGGACTTAAAGATAATGAAGCTGTTCGTCTTTGTTGAGGCTCACGCAAACGCGACCCTACAGGTCGAAGGTCGAAGGGTTAATCAGAATAAGTATGTGTACGAGGAAGTGACTCGAGTAATCCATGTCGACTGAATTAAGGTGTTGGGACATCATGAGAAGAACGGATATCAAAGGAAAAGATACCCTAATCTTTCAATGACTTATCGATTTCTGAGAATCCATGATCGCAACCCATGCTATTACACAGTTCCCATAGCTGAATGCAACAACATCTTATTCTCCTCGGATTAATGTATCAGCTTGTTCCATCACCCCAAGGATAATTGTACTCCGAAAGGGCTATGCCCATATGAATGGAAATAAGACTTTTTTAATCAATGATTGTCTTGATTTTGAGTAATTTTAAAAAAGGTTAAGTGACTAGGTCACTTGGCTAAAAGCTGAATTGGGCATGCTAAAGTATTAAGAGAAACACTTAGCAAGTTTTAATGTAAGGAAACTTATTGCCCAAGCGCAACCTCATGTGGAATTCCTACTGGGAGGAAAGTCGACTTCGGTCAGATTCACGGTTATGAACTTAGGTATCCATGAGTGTTTGCTCGGAATGGATTGGCTTAAATCTAATGACGCCCATATTCACTGTGAAAAGGGCCAAGTTTCCTTTTGAAACTCTGAAGGGGAATTGGTCACAACTCAAGAAGAGGCTGGAAAGCCGAAAATTCAATTGGCCAAAGCATATCGGATTATAAAGGGAGTTAGAAAGGGACTACCTATCTATTTGATTAAGCTTAATAAGCTAGATCAGAATTAGGAGTCTAGTGAAGAACCTTCATGGCTAAAGGAGTACACGGATGTATTTTCTGAAGAGCTGACAGAACTTCCGCCTCAAAGGGAAGTTGATCATGAGATCAAGCTAGTGCCGGGAGCTACGCCAATTGCAAAGAGGCCTTATAGAATGTTTATCCCGAAAGCAATTGAGTTGAAGGAGCAACTCAAGCAACTGTTAGATCAGGGCTACATCCGTCCTAGCAGTTCACCATGGGGAGCTCCAGTGCTGTTCCAAAAGAAGAAGGATGGAACGCTTCAACTGTGTATTGATTACAGAGGGTTGAATCAATCAACCATAAAGAACAAGTACCCTATTCCAAGAATAGATGAACTTCTTGACCATCTTCAGGGTGCGAAGATCTTCTCCAAGATTGATCTCAGGTCTGGATACTATCAGATAAGGATCAAGGAAGAAGATATCCCAAAGACGGCATTCAACACAAGATATTGACACTTTGAGTTCCTAGTCATGTCATTTGGGCTTACGAATGCACCTGGCACCTTCAATAGGTTAATGCAGGATATCTTTAGGCCATATCTTGATGACTTCATACTTGTCTTCTTTGACGATACCTTCGTCTACTCCAAACAGGAAGAAGATCATGAGCCCCAGCTGCGGATTGTCCTTGAGACAATGAGGACACACAAGCTTTATGCCAAGATGAAGAAGTGTGCATTCTTCAAACGTCAGATTGAATATCTGGGATTCATCGTGTCAGCAGAAGGAATCTTAGTGTATCTTGACAAAGTCAGAGATATTCTAGAATGGCCAATACCAATAACTATCAAGGAAATACACAGTTTTCTTGGATTGACAGGATGGTATAGGGTCTTTATCAAAGACTATGCTTTGATTGGAGCACCTCTGACGGATCTACTGAAGAAGCAAACATCGATTTTATGGTCAACTGCCGAACAATCTAGCTTTGATAGGTTAAAGCAAAGTTTGGTATCAGCACCTATCCTGAAACTTTCAGACCTCAGTAAGAAGTTCGAAGTAGTAACTGATGTTAGCACACTTGCCCTAGGATGTGTGCTTATGCAAGAATGTCATCCTGTAGCATACTCTTCAAGGAAACAGAAGAGCCATGAGAAGAATTATACTATCCATGACCTAGAGCTGTTAGCTGTCATCCATGCTCTCATGCTTTGGAGACACTACCTGCTGGGTAACAAGTTTACCCTTGTGACGAATCATAAAAGTCTCGAGTGGATCTTTACCCAGAATGAACTCAACATGAAGCAACGTCGGTGGATTGAGGTGCTGGAGGAGTATAATTTTGAAATCAAATACCAGCCTGGAAAGGAGAATGTAGTTGTCGATGCACTCAGTCGCAAGGCATTCCTTAATTCTCTAATCTTGCAAGATCCATAAAGAGCTAGATCTCTAGCCACAAAGGTATCCATGCCAACCAACCCAATACTTGAGCTAGCTAGAGAAGAAGTTTGCCATGATCCAATCTATCAGAAGATGCTAAGGGAGATCCCTATCAAGGATCAGGACCAAAAGCTACAAGCTAAGTATTAGGAATTCTCTATCAATAGTGGACTTGTCTACTATAGAACAAGATTATGTATACCGGCAAGTCAGTCGCTCAAGCAGAAGATACTTTGGGAAGATCATGATTCCCCTTTCTCAGGACATCCTGGCTATGCCAAGACCCTTAATGCAGTCAGAAAGAGCTACTATTGGGAGAGGCTTAAAGGTGACGTTCTCAAATATGTCACTGAGTGTTTGTCTTGTCAACGTATTAAGGCCGAACATGTCAAAATGCCAGGAAAGTTGCAACCACTTGACATTCCCCAAATGAAATGGGAATTCATCAGTATGGACTTTGTTGTTGGCCTACCCTAAGTTCAGGGAGGATACAGCTCCATTATGGTTTTGGTGGATATGCTCACTAAGGTTGCACACCTTATTCCTATTAAGACAAACTATAAAGCCTTAGACATTGCAAGGTTGTTCATCAAGGAGATATTCAAGCTACATGGGTTGCCCAGAAGAATCATTAGTGATCGTGATTCTCTCTTCACATCACACTTCTGGAGAGCTATCTTTGAAGCCATTGGGACTCAACTCTGTTTTAGTACAGCTTACCATCCCCAAAACGATGGTTAAACGGAGCAAGTCAACCAAGTCATCGAGGATATGCTAAGGGCACATTGCTGTCGTGAACCAAAAAGGTGGATTCAATACTCGCCACTGGTCGAGTTTGCCTACAATGACTTTTACCAACAAAGCATTTAGATGACCCCTTTTCAAGCATTGTATGGGCACGACTGTCGAAGTCCTTTAAACTTCTCGGATCCAACCTTGAGGGTTGAAGCCTCAAGCAAATGCTGGAAGATATGGATGACCAAATGAAGTCAATAAGACAGGACATCCAAGACGCCAAGGATAGACAGAAGGCATATGCGGATTTGAAACATCAGGATAGAACCCTCGAGGAAGGAGACATGGTCTTCATTCGCGTATGGCCAAAGAAGAGTTCCCTATCCTTAGGAGATTGCAAGAAGCTAAGTCCAAGGTATTGTGGACCATACAAGATCTTCAAGGGCCTAGGACCCAATGCTTATAGACTGCAACTCCCCGAGAATCTAAATGCTCATAATGTATTCCACATCAGCCTACTGAAGAAGTATGTACCTAATCCTAGCCATGTACTTGATGATCAACAAGTTGTAATGCCTAGCATAGGAGTCCTTGAGCTACAGCCTGACATGATCTTAGATGTTAGGGAGAGGCAATTGAGATCTAGAACCTTGAGAGAATGTCTCATCCAGTGGAAAGATTATCTCGAGGAGGATGCCACTTGGATGGATGAAAATACTCTCAACAAACAATTCCCCCAGTTCTTCTCGAGATGAGGACATCTCAATTCCTCCAAGGGGGAGAGAATGTAATATTTCTGCTCAGAAATATTATTGAACTTGACTTCCCGCACGTCGCGTAATACCTGTGCAAGGTTATCTCCCGCATCGTAATTACCGGCAGCTTAATTTGTACCTTGCACGCGCAAAGATGAGGCCTCCACATTGTGAAATCGAGCCCGGGGGTTCAAGACTGCATAATCGCAGGGAAACACCCTTTTGGAAGGGGGCAAAATGGATAATGATGAAAATAAAGCAAATTTTTTTTTACTAATTCCCCCAATTGATACATGGCTGGAGGAGAGGGAGTGTGGGGAGGAATGGGCTAGGTGAGTGGTGTGGGTTGCATGGGGGGGGGGGGGGGGGGGGGGGGAGCCATGCATAATCCACGTGGTGGCTTCTCTTTCCCCCCCTTAGCTTTGGAAAAAGGAGAAGGGAGAGGATCAGGCAAACGGCTACTGTGTTGGAAAATCAATGGGAGAGGAAGAACGTTGTTGCCGTCGCCTGCTATACCGCCACCGTGATTGCCGCCACTCAAGCCTGTTGTTGTCAATGCAGCCATTGCCATGCCCAGTTCGCTAGGCCACTACCATTTCGCCATAATCCCCAAACCCCCCCGGACGGCGTTGATTTTTTTCCCCCCAATCACTACTTTTCTCTCTTCCGCGTGGGCCCTGGAAAGTCAGAAGCTTCTAAAGGATAAGGCCATAGGCCTTGTTCTTGCGTGCCTTGTCGGGTTTTAAATAGGGCTCGTAAGCCTTTCCATAAGTCCGAATCCCACAAGCCCCTGGGTTTTCTTTAAAGATCCGTAATTCGGTGAAGGAATCTCCTGCGTACGAGGGAGAAGGCAAATCTTGAGGCTGTTCAGAGAACGTGTGGAAGCGACGGTAATCCGCGGAGTTCAAGTCATCAATGATGGCTCCCAAGAAGTCGCAAGGTGCACCTGCGGGAGGTTCCTCCCCGAGCTTACACGTGGACATCTCCCCAAGCCCACAAGCCCAAGTTTTACGATTTTGATTCCACGCAAAAGTAATGCATTAAGCACGATAACTTTTATGAAATAGGAAGCACCTATGCATGTTCAAATTCACCTAGCCTAGTTAAAATGCAATTGAGGAAAAATTGCCTATTTAAACGATTACTAGAATCAATTCATGACATGCAATTAGGTTATTGGCATTTTATATGTAATGAACGCAAATTGTCTATCCATCTTACGACCTTAGTAGCATGTTCTCTTGTCCTGCATTTCAAAGTGATGAGCCTAAAACACCTATTGCCTATCATTATAAGGTTGAAATTATTAAGTGCATTTTTGACTAGACATGGCAAGAATAAGCGTATGTCGCATTTTAGGGAATATCTTCCTTGTAATGATTCATGAGGAAAAGTCGTTAACACCCGTAGAATGTTATCTGAAAAGAAATAGCAGAGCACGAAAATGATTCTATGGACTTGCATGTGGCATATGCTTGCAAAATGGAATAAGCCAACACTAGTCCTACAATATTCACTTTGCATGAACTTCATTAACTACGTTGTAGTTAGGAAAGGGTTGCCTGTTGCACATTCGTCGTGCGTAAAATTCATTCATCAAGAGTTGCATTTAGGAAAGGTTGCATGGTTTATCAAAGCATGAAATTCTAAAGCTTAGAAAAATGGTTGTAGGCATGATTCTTTGATGTAAATCCTAGTAGGTCCTAGGAAAGTTATTCTTCAGATTGTCATGCGTTTTTACTTTACCAAGGAAAGATAGGGTTATTGCGAACCTTGCGATGCATAGAAGCAACGAGTCCCATGTTTACATGTATTGTGACATTTTGCAACTATTTTTCTACTTTGGATCAAGTTTATCATCTCTAGGAAAGAATCGTCCTTGTCATAAGACAAGTAGGTCAATTTACCCAAATCATTTGTGGTATTATAACTGTTAGGGTTTTGTATAGGCATAACTAGCCGATTCGATAAAAACCTCAAGTACTAGCTAGGGCTTGGCACGTTAGAAATGCGGCCAAGTATCGTACTTGGATGCCAAGTCGAAGCCCTCAAACCCAAGGGTCCTATCCACATTCACGGAATGTTGGGTCAATTGGACGCTCATGCAAATAATGATCTAGGGGTTCTACCCTAAGGATCATTTGACCTAATGCTAAAACTCGGATTGAGTTTGGAAACCCTAGGACCGAATGTTGTCGGCCTAGTACAATTAGGGTTGGGCTGGTAAGAAGACACCCTAAACCTTGCTTCTTGTCTAAACATAATCCCTTGACTAGGAAACGCCATTCGCTGGGTGAAATGATCCCATGAAATAGATGTGACACTTGTGCAATAAGTTGCAACATCGCATGGCCTTGTGGTTTGATCACAAGAGAGTTTTGCCATCCCTTGGAATGAGGTTGGTAGGTTCTTGCACAAGTTTAACTTGCAAGAGGATGAGTAGTCATCCCGTTACATCACCTTTCTTGGGGAAAATTACCAAGTTAACGGAAGTTATGTATTTGCTTGGAAGCAAAGGATCAATCAAGTTAGAGAGACATGGTCGCCATGATTTACTGTTAATTTATGAAACCTAAGGTGTTTATTGAGTTGGGTTGACAGGGTATGACCCTAATCCAATGAAAAAAGGGTGAACAAACAAACCCTTGGGGATCTTGCCAAGTCGCAATTGATCCAGGATAGAATGCTGGATGCATTCGAAGATAAGGATTCACTCCTTAGCAGTTGGCCAAATTAAACGACCACTGGATTGATTGTGCTTGTAACAATTTAGGAGCACTATTTGCATTGTTTGCTCAAGGAACTAAAAGATGAAAAGTTAATTAATGTTTCAGGTTGAAGGCCTGAAGGGAGAGGCAGCATCAGTTACCCCCGACTATCTGCCTGAACCTAGCCAAGGGGGTTGTTAGCCGCGCCGGGAATGTGGACCGAACCTGTCGCGTGAGGTCTCTCCGTTGAGTGCTACTTGGAGCAGGAGGACGCTTGGGGTGCCAGGAGGGGTCTGGCCGTAAATCCCTTGCCTTTCGGGCCTTGCACAAGAGGCCAACATGACTCGGAATTGGATCTCAAGGCTCACATACTAGTCTACGAGCAGAATCTTGGATTAGTAATCCATGTGGATTGCTGGATAGCCTTCGGGCGGATTATGGATTAGCCTACGGGCTGGATTTTATGGATGTATTCCAAAGATAAGTAAGATAACCTATTGAAAAGGAACTTGTTTGGCACTGTTTTCTATGTCAAGTGCTAAGATTACGTGAAGGAACCAGTGCTTAATTGGCTAATTAAGGAAGTTGTTTTATGCGTGTCTAACTAAATATGGTAGGTAATTAGACAACTAAAGCAATCCTGAGGAAAGTGCGGTGGATGTGGCCATGGGTTCGTCCTACGGATGGGTGGTCTCAGTTGGCCGAGAACTTTTCTCAAACCAAATGGATAGCAAGGAGCTCTTCTCAAAGGAAATGAACAGCAAGGGCGCTAACCTAGAGTTTAGGCCACTAGAATCCCGATTTATGCTGTTTTAGGGGAACGGAATGGGACTATGCCTTATGGGTAGAGAGGTCGAGCTTTGCATCCCTCTCATTTCCCATTCTCCTTGAGCCAAGTGCAGCATGAATCCGCTTTGATCCTAACGTTTTTGTGTAAAGTAGTTCACTTGGGGTTCGACGCTAGCTGTTGTTTTAGGAAATTGACCATTAGGGGAAACCCTGATTTAGGTTGGTCCTAAGTGGGAACGGCTGGAATACTTCCGCTACATGGCAGACTCGGAAAGACCTAGATCGCAAACCCCATGTCATTCCATGGGAGTGCTGGGCGGAGCCTTCTAGACCCTCTTTCCGATGGGCTGCTAAGATGTGTCTTGTAAGGGAACATGTGGACATGTTACATGGATGAACATAGCTAGGCCAAAGGTCTTGTTTAAGAATAGCCAAGGCAAAATCATGCCAAAAGCGTTGTCGCAGCGTGTAGGGTTGAAGGTCACCATAGGGATTTGGCAAGAAAATTGCACAAGATAGATAGAGATGTGTCTTCAAGAGATAAGTAGATTACAGTGAATGTTTAAAGGTTGAAGAGATAATTCACGGTCAATCACACAGGTTTGAGAGAAAAGAATGTATGGGGGTTCAAGAGCTTAGACTCTGGAGATAATAGAGATAAGAGAAGGGTTGAAGGTATCAAGAAAAGTTCTTGAAGATGTTAATAGAGCTTCCAACTGCATGTTCTTAGTAAAGATTACAAGAGTATTATCTCAAATCAAGCTTTCTTTCTTGACTATAAGAGCAATCACAAATTATAAAATCAAGTACAGTATGCTGTCACGTATCATAAACAACTCTACATCCCATCATTCATACATGATGCCATAGCATGAATCAGCTTTGCATGATTACATTCAATATAGACTGCTAGGGACAAAAGCTTATGAGTCAATTACAAGGCTTGTAGGGCAAAGAGACTTGCTTCAAGAGAGCTTCAAATTGAGTTCTTGATAAGGATAAGTTACCACAACCAAGAAATAAGAGAAAAAGCTCCTTTTAATTCAACTCAAAGCATCTATGAATGATCTACAAGCATTGCCCTGCCATAGGGCCACATAATACTTGCATATTTTGACAAGATGTTTTCTATAGAGTAATAAATTAATTAATAGAACTCACCTCTGATGATAACATAACTTCCCCTAACACGGTGTCGGTGCGTTTGGTGTCGAGAGTCCACCATGGGGTTAGGAGACAACAGGGTGAAGGTAGATTCAGGGAGAGGAGTAGACGAAAGAGAAGGCGTTTGAAGAAATTGAAGACGTAGAATAATACTCCAAAAAAGAATTAGAAAATGTAGAAGAATATAAACAGAGATGAAGCCTGTCAGTTTCTTTCAGCATTATGAGAAGATATAACTCTAATAGATAAAAAGGTGTATAAAATAATATCTTCCTCTATGCTGCTCAGATCGCCAATCTGATGCTTCCATTGACTCCGAAAGGGGGGTAAAATACCAATACACCTGGCCAAAATTCTACCAAATCACTCCTTCATCTCCCCCTTTGAAGTGTTGTTCACTACTTGAAAACAGCGATTGCGCGTCGCACAATTTCGTCAATCTCTCTTTTTACATAAAATCCTCTCAAATTGGCTGAAAGCTACATGTTTTCTTTTACATGTCATCCTAATCTAGAAGTTGTCTACAGTTTTATGGATTTTTACGAGAGATAATATCTAAAATATCAAAAGCTGACTAAAACTTTTCCAAAAATCTAATATTTTTAAACCATGGACACTAACACTAATGTCTAAAATGGCATTGGCTCTCTAAATCAATAAGAAAGTCACATTCTAGATTTTTTTAACACGGTGTGGGCATAGCGACACGACATCACCCCCTCCTAACCTGCACATCCTCTGGCATGTGCCAAACTTTATGGATTTGCAGTGTTAGAAGAAGTATCTTCTGCCATGTCAATGTCTTCATCTTCTGCCTCTTCTTCTTCCTCTATGTCTTCATGCTCTTGAATTACATCCAAGTCTTCTAACTCATATGTTGAACTTTTTCTTTGTTTGAAGAGCTTGATTCTTTTTCCAACTATGGGTATCTTCATGCTTGTCCCATCCAATTCAGCCAATGAATATGTCTAACATTTTAGGCCATTCTTTGATCTTTCCTTTATAAGACTTTGCCAGAGCTTTGAGAATAGGTTGATGTCCTCTCTCACTCTTTCCATTGCCTTCAGGATTGTAGGTTGATGTCATCGGCATCCAATTCTCCTCTATCTGTGGTTACCTTGCCAACACAGCCATATCTACAAAATACTTATTCAAGCAAAAAACGACAAACAACTTGAGTGGTCTTGGTTGTTAAAGCTTTACCTTCAACTTGATTGGTTAGATCTTCTCTTGCAAGCACTAAATACTGCATATTCCATATCCCTGTAGGCATAGTTTAAGATCAATAACCCATCTATAATGTATAGACAAGGGATAAGTTGATTGTAACCCATCTTGATGCTTGACCATAGAATACATCTGACACACATAACATGTTTCAACAAAATGTGCTATGTCATGATACATGTTTTGCCACCAATATTTTTATTTGGCTTTACTAAAGGTTCCCCATATGCCTCTATGACCAGCTTAGAGGCTTTCATGAAATTCCTTCATTACCTATTGTTGCAATCTTTTGTTACCTAAAACTCGGACATGCGCTCCTTCCTTCTTCTTTGCATGCTTCCATAGACACCCTTCTTTAAGAAAAAAGCCATAAGGTTTCCTCTTAATATGCTTGAACTCTTCTTCAGTGCAAGACTCCTCCTTTTTCATTATGCTCAAATGTTGGCCAATCTTCAATCAATCTTCTTCAAGGAAATGAACTAGAACTTGAGCAATGCAATGAGCATGCTGGCTTCTAGTTGACCACCCTTCTTCCATAGATAAATCTTTGATCTTTGTTGCTGTATGCTGATTTACACCAGTACCTTTTCCTATTCTTACTATACTTAATGCTATACCATTAAAAAGATCAACTTCACCTACAAGATTCAGCTTTGTGTTTGTATATGCAGCAACTAAAAATGTACTTATCCACAGTAAGGATGATGGGTTGACCATTTGAATAAACAGCCCTTTTGAGAGTGGGGGCTAAAATTAACAACTTCTTTAATTTGTGTACAGTGAGAGTATGCTCTTTTCCATAAGAGAATCCTTGGCCTATTCTTAATAATTGATAGAGATTTTTGGCTACATGAGAAAAATGTGGTATCCATATGAGATAGAATACACATGCTATGAAATCTTCTCATCTCTGAGATATTTGTGCATTTACCTTGCATTCTGCTGATGGCATCTATCTTGATTGGTGAAGGTTTACGTTCAAAGGGGCCACATAGATGTCTGACCACTAGGACTTCTTCTACTCCAAAAATTGACTTAGCTGCACAAAGGGTGAGATGTACCTCTTCTAGCCTTGTCAAAATCTTGTCACAATCATGCATATGGTTAACTATAAATATCATGTAGCCATCTTTGTCAAGCTCCTCATTCTTTTCATTGACTTCACATCCCTTGATAGGTACATTATCAAGAAATGGAAGAGTAAGTTGTGGAAAGTCCCTTAAGACTTTGTGCATGGCATTCATCATATGAGCTACGGAGTTTGTTGCACCTTGTGGTAGAGTGCACATGTGGACCAATCCAAGAGGTGTCTTCATTGTGATAATGTCTCGACTTTCTAATAAAAGCTGAAATTGGTCATATCCTGAATATAGGTTGCCCATAGAATAAATTGCTCTACCTGCAAAAGCTTCAGCAAACTTGTTAACAATTGGACCCGAACCAACATTTCGGATTATGACATGATTAAAGGCTGTAGATCTTTGATGAATCATAAAGATCCATTTTTCTTGGGCACGATAAACCATCGGTTTGAGTAAGGTGCTGAAGAAGGTTCTAAAATCTTCATTTTGATCTTCTCATTTAGAAGTTCCAATAATTTGGGCAAATGCACCCTTGGAACGGGAATGGGCTTGAGGTTCCAAGGCAAATGTGGGACCGTAAAAATGACCACAGGAGCCACAATATTTGGATCCACACAGCCTATTTCACTTGGCTAAAATACAAAGGCTTTTCCATGTTTCATTAACATTTGCATAAAAGAGTGTTTTTCAGTCAGCAAAAGGAAAGAAATTTCACATATTTTGAGCTATTTTATACTTTTAGATGTGAACTTGTGACCAATGCTGGAAGGATCACAAAGATTGGCTGATTTGCTACCCTATCAGGCAGCCCTTCACTTTCAGGAGGCAGTGGAACTGCCACAAGCTTGACTTTCTTATCTACCGTCTTGTATTTTGTCTCCACTTGCGCTTCATGCTTATTGAGTAAACCAATGTCTTCTTGCTCAACAAATTCTTAAATTGTTTGATTAAAATCCAATGTACATACTTCTATGGACTGATTTTCAGCCTGATCTTTTGTATGAGCAGTTGCATATATTTCAGCGAATGTGTCAGTAGTAATTAGTCCAAAAAAAAAAGCTTGAAATATCTTCATTTTCAGCCATCATGTCATAAGTTTTCAGCTCCCTTTTTACATGACATAAATATGTTCTTTTAGCTTTAGTCATGGCTGGAAGAGGCTTATAACAACCCATATTATTGGCTGTACATACATACAAATTTGCTAGAGACACAATTTTTGTAGCATAAGGAGGTTCAATCTTTTTACATGATGCACTGCCATAGTCTCCTTTTATAGCAGTGCAGCTCGAAAACCCTTGAATTCTTGGGCATTAAGAGGCACATGATAATCATGTAGTTGATCTCTATTTCTATGATGGTTAACACACACAATAAGAAATTGGACAGCTTGTTCATTATCCTTGCTTCGAATTCGAGCATAGGAAGAACCATCATCAAGAGATTTTGTTTCCAAGTGGGCTTTAGAAATGTAAGGTTGCCCAAGAATGATAGGGTAACTATAAGAGTCTTGAACAAAAAAGTAAAAATTGTCTTTTATGTCTCCAATAGTTACCTGCACATTAGGACATGCAGCATATAACTCTCTAGAAGAGTTGTTTGCAGCTCTCATTCGCCAACCTGTATCAACACCTATGGGCTATCTGCCACTTTCATAGAGACTCCTTGCCATGACGTTTATCTCCAAGCCATGGTCTAAGAGTGCAATACATGGTGTTTCTTTTTCTCCAATTTTGACGACTGTTAATGCGTACGAGAGTAGTGACTGCTTGGAATGAATCCAGCTTCTTCCTCATCATGCATGTGCTATAGACGACCTTCTTTTTGAGAGGTGGGCTATCCAATTGGTTTGGACCAGCTAACATTACATTTTTAGCCTTCACTTCTTTAATTTTTGCATCCATGCTTTCTTTATCTTCAGCTTCAATTGTTGCAGTTAACTCTTTAACTGCTTCAAGCTGAAATCCTTGTGTAGTATCTTGCACAAAGACTCGAAGAGCTTGCAAAAAATCATGCACTATTTCTTCATCATCATCACCAATATATTGTCTTTTCCTTTTGATTACATTAATAATTACATCATGGAATTCACATTTGGCAATTCCAAGAATTTCACTTAAGGTAAATTCAATTTTGCTTCCCAGAATTCGTTCTTCTAGGACTTGTTTGAGATTGGTTGTTGCAGATTCTATGTTAGACTACAATTTGTAGCATGGCTGCTTACTATTCTTCTTTCCTTCGGTCTTCTTTATTTGTGGTGCATCTTCCATCTCTTAATTTGGGGTTATATTTTTAGCAAGCCTTGGTTGTTCAAGCGTTCTTCTAGAGAGAGAGAGAGAGAGAGAGAGAGAGAGAGAGAGAGAGAGAGAGAGAGAGAGAGCTAGAGGAGCTGGGAGGAGGACGGGCCGTGCAGAGAGAGGGAGAGCTAGAGGAGCTGGAGGAGGTGCCGACGTGAATGGAGGAGGCCGGCTGAGAGGAGAAGGGGGTCGCCGTGGAGCGCCGCGCTGCCGCCCAGTCCACCGGTCGCTCTGCCGCCCAGTCTGCCAGTCGCCAGGCCTTCAGTCCGCCGCCACGCTGATCACGACCCCCCCCCCCCCCCCCCCCCCCCCACGTGTTCTGTAGAAGCTGAAGCTTCTTAGAAGCTTCTTTAGAAGCTTCTAAGGGGGGGCCTCCTTAAGCCCCCTTCCCACCACATTTCCCAAAAACCCTTTCATACCCCCTCCCCGGGACTTTGAAGAGGAGGAGGTGAAGGCCGTAAAGAACCCCAAGACCCTTCGAAAAAGGCTTTCGCAATAAGTCTTTAAAGCCCTTTTGCCGCAAGCGACATCCCGTAAAGAAATCTTCCGCATACGAGGAAAGGCAAAGGTCGGAAGGTTGCATGCCAAGGCAAGACAATCCGTAGACCACAAAGGCGAATCAGAAGCCGAATCTACGCCTACGATGGCCCCCAAAAGATCACAAGGTGCGACCGCGGGAGGTTCATCTCCGAGTATACAAGTGGACATCTCCCCGAGCCCTCAAGTCCAGGTTCTTCCGAGTTATTTCCGCATAAAGAAATGATGAGGCGCGCTTAGTTCATGAAGGGAATTGCATTTTTTACGCGTAATTTTAATGCATGTCGAAATTGGAAAAAAAAATACATTTGGTAAAGTATCTCTTGAAACATTAGGCAAGATTGAAATATGTCATGAATTTGAACGAGTTATCCACCTTAGAAGACTAGTTGCATGTAGCTTCTTTGGTACATTATCAAAGTAATGAGTCTAAACTTAGGGCAAAGAAATGGAATTTATAAGTGCATTCTCTTTCGTCCTAGACATGGTAGGAATAAGCGTGTGCCGCATGTTAGGCAACATCCTCCTCGTAATGATTTCATGAGGCAAGGTTAACACCATAAGATATTATCCGAAAAGAAATAATAGAGTACGGAAATGATCTTATGGACTTGCAAATAGCATGTAAAATGGAATGAATTAACACTAGCTTTAGTTTGGTATAAACTTCGTCAACTACATTGTAGCTAGGAGAATGTTGCGTATTACATAGTCATCATGCGGAAACGTCATTCATCAGAAGCCGCATTTAGGAAAGGTTGTATGGTTCGTCAAAGCATAAGATTCGAAAGTATAGACTACAAGGTTGTAGGCATGATTAATAGGTCTTAGGAAAAGTTAATATCCAGATTATCATGCATTTTTGCTACACCAAGGAAAGATAAAATTATCATAAACCATGTGATGCGTAAAAGCAATAAATCACATGTTTACGCGTATTGGTGTAGTTGTAACTATTGTTCTCCATTAGATGTAGTTTATTACCTTTAGAAGGTTCATCCTTGTTGCAATACAAGTATATTGAGTTGTCTAAGTAACCTAAAACACAAAGGATTCATATGGGCATGGCTCAGTCGATATGATAGATATCCCAAGTGTTAACTAGGGGTTAGTGCAATAAGAATTCGACCTAGTTTTACACTGGTTGCCAAGACAAAACCCGCGAATCTAAAGATCTTACACACGTTCACGAAATGTCGAAGCAATTGGATGTTCATGCATGAAATGATCTAAGGTTTTATCCTAAGGATCATTCAAAATGATGAAACTCCGACGGAGTTGCCTATTTCTAGGACCATGGGCCAACATAATTAGGAATGGTTTGGAGGATACCCTAAAACCCTGCTACTCGGCTGGAGGTAAATTCCGTGACCGGAAAACGCTAAGCAATGGGTGGAATGATCCCGGAAAATAGATGCAATACATGTGCAAAAAGCTGCAACTTTGTATAGACTTGAGATTTGCCCACAAGAGAGTTTTATCATCTCTCGAAATGAGGTTGGCAAGTTATTGAAAGAATTTAACTTACAAGAGGATGAGTAATCATCCTGTTACTCACTTTTCTTGGGGGATAATTGCCAAGGAAAAGGAAGGTTAGGTGTTTGCCTTGAAGCAAATGACCAGACAATAAACTAAAGCGACACGGTCGCTGGAACCTACCACAACAAAACCTAAAGTATTGGTAAGGTATGACCCTAACCCAAGAATGATAGGAATCTTGCCAAGTTGCAATTGATTCCGGATCGAATGCGGGTTGCATTCGGAGAAAAGGAGTCACTCCTTAACAGTTTGCCAGCTGAACGACCACTGGAAATTGATTGTGCTTGTAACAAGTTTAGAAAGCACTGTTTGCATTGTTTGCTCAATGAACTAAAGGATGAAAATATATCTAAATACTTCAGGTTGAAGGCCTGAAGGGAGAGGCAGCTTCAGTTACCCCCGACTGCCTGCCTGACCCTAACCAAGGGGGATGTTAGCCGCGCCGGGAATGTGGATCGAACCCGCCGTGAGAGGTCTCTCCGTTGAGTTCTACTTGAAGCAGGAGGACGCTTGGGTGCCAGAGGGGGCTCTGGCTGTAAATCCCTCGCCTTCCGGGCCCTGCACAAGAGACTAACGTGACTCGGGATTGGATCTCGAGGCCCGCATACTAGTCTACGGGTGGAAACTTGGATTAGTGATCCCTGGTGGATTACTGGATAGCCTTCGGGCGGATTATGAATACGCCTACGGGCGGGAACTCCTTGTATTTCAAAGATAAAAGGATAAAATGATAACAAGGAAGTTGTTTGACATTGTTTTCTTTATGTCCTGTGATAAGATTACGTGAAGGAACCAGTGCATAACAGGGTTAATCAAAGAAGCTGTTTGTATATGTCAAACTAATGTGGTAGGTAATTACATAACTAAAACAAACCGAGGAAAGTGCGGAGGATGGACCATGGGTCCGTCCTATGGATGGGTGGTCTCGGTTAGTCGGGAACTTTTCTCAAAGTCTTCGACGAACAGAAGGATGATCAACATCACCGAAACAAGTAATGAGAACGATGACTTGGAATTACCGATTACCCGATTCACGCTGTTTTAGGGGAACGGAATGGGACTATGCCTTTTGGCAGAGAGGTCGAGCCTTGCATCCCTCTCGTTTCCCATTCTCCTTGAACCAAGTGCAGCATGAATCCGCTTCAGACCAGGCGTTTCTGCGTAAAGTAGATCGATCAGGTCTGACGCTAGTCACTGTTAGTAAATGACCAAACAATTCCGGTCGATCCTAAGTGGGAAACGGCCAGGACACTTCCGTTACGTGGCAGACGCGGAAAGTCCTAGATTGCAAAACCCGCAACATTCCATGGGAGTGCCGGGTGGAGTTTTCTAGACAACCTTTCCGATGGACTGCTAAGACTTGTCCGGGACGATTCTATTGGACACGTTACAGAGAGAGAGAGAGAGAGAGCTTGTGCATGACTTGGTGCATCTAGTGAATCGATCGAAGGCCATAGGAGTTTATTGCTTAGATCAGGTGTGTAGAAACCTTTCTATGCATCTAACCTTTGATGCTAGTGAATCTTGCTAGTGCGCATGGCAAGAAATTGAAGGCACGAAGTGATTTTTGTTCCTACGGTTTATGTGCTGACGGAATCAGATGCGATTTGTAGGCATCCAATTTCCACACTGAATGCTTGGATGCCTTGTTCATCTAATTCCCAAAATCAGATGGGGCCTACCAAAATCGGGACCACTTGGTCCAATCGGCCGATCGGACCAACCAAAATCGGACACGCCAATAATCAAACCACTACCACACGACTGATCCTAAGGATTGGACACTTGGACCTGACCTTGTCTTAATTTTGGAATCAGCCGATCGGACCCAACCAAAATCGGACACGCCAATAATCAAACCACTACCACACGATCGATCCTGAGGATTGGACACTTGGACCTGACCTTGTCTTAATTTTGGAATCGGACATACTCAAATTGCAACAACCTGACCTATCTGATTGGACACACCGTGTTCGATTCCCAAAATCAGACATCCTAGAATCAAACATGAAAATCAGACCATACAATTGGACACTTGTCAAATAGGACGTCAATTGGACTAGATCTTGACAAATCAAAATTGACAAAATTAGTGCGTTCAAAATGACATAGAATATAACCCACAAGAGGGAATTCACCGAAAGCCTTACATGCAAATTTAACCCTAGAAATCGCAGCCAAATGGCCAGGCACAGTGCTGATAATCATATCAGCATATTTGACACACTTAGAGCTGTAGGCTAACCATCAGACTTCATTTGACCCTGAGCAAGATGAACCACATAGCACAAACCCTAGAGACTAGAGGAAGCAGCCCCTAGGAATCGAGTTTAGAGTCCCATTAGGTCGAGAATTGAGACGAGAGTGCGAGAGCTGCAATTGTCACCTTGTATTCGCACCCATATTGTTTTCCAACACTTGAATTGCACATAAGAAAAGTTGAAATCTTGATTTTGCATGGTGCATGGAAGTGAGCACATATACACACACTGAGTGAGTCTAATTGAGAAGTGTTTGTAAATAATAAGGAACTCACTCAGACCTAACAATAAGAACGAACCCACTAGTAGGAGAAGATCCTAAAATGTAGTTGAATGATTGAGACTCCCAAGTATAGGACCAAGTGCGGACGCGACCTAGGAGTCAGATGCTGCAAGGACCAATACCATTGGAGGAGTGGATCTACCTAACTTGATCAATCTCATCAACAACCTAGTAGAGCATGAGATTGCAAACATGGCAGAGTCAGACACTAACCACCACAGATGTGATGGAGAGCTTGACCTAGGCAGTTTCCCGCTGACAAAAATCCAGCGGGTAGCTAGTCACTAATTATGACCTACAGACACGGATAGACCACCACGATAGGATGTTTGAAGATATTATAGCGGACCTCAAAGAGGAGAGGAGACTAGCATGGGAAGCCTTGATGCAGGGCATAATGATCTACAATCATAAACAACAAGCTAGAAACTTGTGACAAAACATAGAAATGTGTGAGATTCAGCGAGTACTAGCCCTAGCAAGTAGAAATAGGACATGCCCTGATGCAGAGAGGGAAAGAGTGATGGAAGGCGATCTCACGTTGAGTGAGTTTCTTACAAAGTGACTATTGGACAACTCGTCAGCAGAGCAGAGCGTCGTTGCAATGGCAACCTCGTTGCTTGCAGGGTTAGGAGTCAACCAAGACTCTAAGAGCCAATAAAGAATTCTTACAGTGGCTAAGCAAGTAGACAAGTACCAGCCAAACAACGATCCATATAGCTTTGTGTAGAGCAGTTCAAGCAAGTCTGCGAGGCCAACGACCTCATTGATCTTACTTTGCGCTCGCAAGCTTTCGGTCTATGCTTAGGAGATAAGGGTAGGACTTGGTACACGAGTCTAGATGCTGCTGAGAGCGGGCTCACTTCAACAACCTCAAGAGTCTCTTCATTAAGAGATTCTTCAAGCTTGGGTACTCCAACAACCTTCTAGTGCCGCTAATGAATGTCAAGCAGAAGGACAAGGAGGACATAAGAGACTATGTCACCCACGTCTGAAGTCTCTTCAAGAGGATCCCTATTGGTGAGTAACTCACTGAAAGAGTAGTCTCCATAGTCTTCATCAATGGGATAAGAAGTGAGGAACTCTACAAGGCCTTGGCAGGCAATTCAAGCTTGCAAGGAGACATGTTAGCTAGGGTCTTTGATGAGGAAATTAGAGTGGATGACCCAACTCAAAGAGAGAAGCTCGAAGAGCTCAACCCAAGAGGATAAAAATGCTAGAAACTCTAAGAGAGTTTCAACATCAAGGAGAAGATCAAGCCCAAGTACTTAGGATATGGGGAAGGGCACGGATGCAAGTCAAGAGCTACCAAAGATGAAGATGGAGTTAGCCAAATTACAGGAAATGATGAAATAACCAACACGCCTCACGTCCAATGCATGTATTGTGGTGGAAACCACTTGCCAACCGAGTGTCAGGACACCCAAGGTATCGACCTTGAGCTAATTAAGGTATGTTTGGTCATGATGTCATAGATTGCCAACTACTGAGGAGACTCCCATACTTGCAACCATACAGACAGCCTCACCTAAAGAATAGGCTACAAAACTTATTCAGAAGGGGAGCCCCATTGGCTCTCCTGGCAGTAATGACGCCAAACTAGCCATTCCTAGGATGGAGATAAACCCCACAGGAATACCTAGACCACGTGGACCCTACATAACCCATCCACCGAGTGATGCTTGAGTCCACTATGTGGAGGAGCCGTATGACAAGGAGCCTTATGTGCACCCCTATGTATCGTATGATGAAGAGGGCAATGCAATCCTTATGGATTATCAACCTGTACCGGTGATGGCGGTAGGTAGAGGTAGAGACAAAAGGCTTTGGAGGGTAGACCCAAGAATCAATCTTGTGTTGGACTTGTGGATACCTTGGACATATCTCCTCACGCTGCCCCAAATGGGACTAGGCTAATCGCTGATCTTAGATGCCCAGAGTGTGGAATCACTCACCTGTTTGTTGAATGCCCTAAAAAAAGACCACCCTCTAGTGCTGCAATGAACCATTGGGGCTATTTGGAGTTGAGACATTTAACGGAGAGGATACACCCATCTTGTTGTATGTCATGACCCGCACTCAGACAAAGTAGGCTAGCATATCATGGTTACCAGGGCCCAACAACTTAGATGATGTCTCAAGTAGAAAGAAAAGCTGTAGGCGAAAGAGAAAAGAAAGCTGATGCTAAGTTCATGTTAAAAACCAAGAGTGCCACGACGCTACCTATTGAAAAAAAGGTGAAGGATGCAGAAGCAAAAATATCAGCTCCAAAGACAGCCGAGAAGGGGAGTGCAAAGGTCAGGGAGTACCCTTACCCAAAGCACCAACTCGAAGCCATAAAAAAGGTCAAATAGTGGGTGAAAGAAGCCGAGGAGAACCTAAAGGATGCTGAGCCCCTATTAGAAGATGAGATTGATGATCTCTCAAGGGTAAGCACACCAGTCTCGCCTCCGTGACCAAAGTTAAGAGACAAGACTGTATCACAAGTAGTGTCGCTTAAATAGAGCCTATACACTATGGGCCAACAAACCAATCAGAGTCATTGGCCAAGAAATGCAGAGTTGGGAGAGAGGCAAGCAGTCAATGACCTCCTCACCACGCTAGTGAGTACCCCGGTGACTCTAAGCCTAGGAGATCTACTTATGCAACATCCAAGCTATGGCAAGAGGTGAAGCAGTGGGTTTAAGGACCAATGGAGTAAGGGGTAGTTGATCCACACGATCATGACGCGGTAACCCAGGTACCTAGTCTAATGCTGTAGTAACTCTTCATCAACTTAAAACTGCTAGTGTCATGAACTTGCAACTGTTTAGGAGGGGGTAATGTTACACGATATATCACCATGAAGCCTACACGATGCAGAGGAAAATCAAGGAAGCCCCTGTCAAAAAGTGAATGAAGAAGCTCCTTCTACTCAGGTAGGCAGAGTGGAGGATAAGGCCATCTCTCTGAACAAATGTGGGGGAGCTCCTCTCAAGGATGAGGGAGATCCTGTTAAGGATGAAGGATGCCATCTCCATAATGAAGCAAAGCATCAAGTATTCTAGCAAGGCTCTCTCAAGGGTAAGGAAGCACCTCCCAAGGCTCTCTCAAGGAAAGAGTGAGGCACAATGTAATTCATTTTATAAAAAGTGCCAGTTTCCTCTTGTGCACATGAGAAAGTGTGCATGGCCATAGGTGAAGTAGTAAGGCAACTTGCAGGGAATAAGGAGACGCCATGTTCATGTCAAATCATAGCACCCTCAGAAGGCGCAAGGAAGCATCTATCCAACACCATTGTCAAGTTAAAAAATGGAGCTGTTCATCCGCCATTCTCCAAGAAGGATTCATCCAACATGATCTTCAATTTCAAGGGAAAAATCCACTCACGCTCAAAGTCCAAGAGGGACCCACCCAAATTTATCTTCAATTTCAAAAGACAGATTCCCTTACCATCTGCATTAGCGAGGCCTAACACCATATTCAATTTCAAGAGCCACGAACCATCCCACACCATCCCTCGCAAGGGCTTGTATACAAACTTAAAAAAGCCATCGGGCTACACCCATCCCACTTTCCAACTACTACCCATCAGTGCCATGGGATTGGCACTAGTAGCAGGGGGTAATGTTAACCTTAGCACAAGAAGAAAGTGGAAAAGTGCAAGTCGAGAGCTAAAAGAGACAGCCCGGAAGGAAATCAGACACAACAGAAGAAGCAAGAAGGTAAATGACCGAAAGGGCAAGGGCAGCCTCAAAAGCTAAGTCAAAAGGCAAAAGGGAATTTTTAAATGCAAGGCATCCCTAAACTTTTTGTAAAAGAGCATCAGGCTCCCTCCTGTACAAATTGTAAAGGTAGATGTGTGGTAGAAAGAAATCTAGGATGATAGGAGGACAATGGCAAAAAAGGCCTAGGTCATGGCTGGCTATGTAAAAAAGTGAATAAGGGGATGACCAACCAAAGGGATTTAGGGTTTTGTATATAAAGTTGAAAAGTGAATGAGGAGCTCATTCTTTGGTGTGTGGCAAAGTGGACTCATCTTCTTCTCTTCTTCTCTCCTTCTTGCTTGCTTGTGTGTGCTTGAGAGAGGGAGTGTGAGAGTGTGAGGGAGAGGGATCAAGGAGAAGAAGCTCTCCATCATCTCTTCTCTTCTCTTGTCTTGCGCACAGCTATGGAGGATGGGGCTTGAAGGTGGAGGCTTGAGGTTGCTTGAGCTCCCATCACGAATCGTGGTCTCTAAGGGGAAGAGAATATAATATACCTAATCATTTTTTCATAAAAAAAAGATATGACCAAACTATTTGAGACATTGAAAAAGCCTCCATGCCATGCACAATTGACATCTAGTGAGAGTGAACATGAATACAAAAATTTGGTCAATAAGTTAATACACAATATGCTACATCTCCACCTTTTATATCTAACCATAGTTCTCATAACTTATCTTAATTTTCAAGGGCTAAGACTAAGGTAAATGTACTACATGACAAGCCATCTTGGAATGAAAGAGTTTTGTACTCAAAATAGAAATATGGAGAGAGAGAATACAATGGAAGCTCCAAAGAAATAGCTCTACAAGATGTAGGTCCCATTGAAGAAACATTGGCATGAATATGGTGAAGATTGACCATTGAAGGAGCACAAAAAAAGATCATCACTAAATTTTCTACAAACTATAAGAAACGTGGTTGATGATTGTCCATAATTTTGTGTAGGTAGCTCCAAATTGCACAAATAAAGTATTGTGGAAAAGTAGAAAATGATAGGCATTGTAGAAGTTTAATATAGCAACCACTCAATCTTCCTCTTTCAAAAGCCATGGGAAAGAATAAATATAGGTTGAAGGTTGCCAAGTTGATTTCTTTATAGGAAAACCACACCATTAAATAAGATACTCAAGTCCTATTTGGCTCCTTAAAACCTTATCTTTTTAGGTTCATATATATGATAAGACCATCCTCATCCATTGGCGATAACTCCCCAACTACCTTAATTTGTAGACCTACATAAATTCTTTCTTTATGATTTGATAAGGCCTGTAAAATTTGTGAGCAAACTTACTATGGCCTCCCTTAAGTGAAGGAGAAAAACCCAATCTCTTTCTTCAAACTCTAAAGGCCTTTGCTTCTCTCGTCAATGTATGCTTTCATGGGATATTCTCTTTATATTGATTCATCAACACTTGCATTTTCTCTAACTCGGTCTGGGCTTGGGGATTCACAGCTTCATAAAAGAGGGTTGAGGGGAATTGTATCCTATATTCATAAACTACCTCAAATGGGGACGTTTCAATGCTTACATGGTAAGTACTATTATAGTAAAAGTTAGCAAGGTATACTATTGATCCCATAAAGTTTGAGTATCATGGTAGACACATCGTAAATAGAATTTTAGCCATTGGTTTGATATGCTTGGTTTGACAATCCATTTGAGGATGATAAGTAGTACACTTGGAGTCAAGATAGTGCCCATATTCCTTGACATCCTTCCAAATCCCCTTTCGATAGAGAGTTTTATGAATGTGATCAAAGGTTTTAAATAGCCCAGGATGACCTGCTAATGTTGAAGAATGTGTCTCTCGTGAGATTTGATACTTTAAAGTTGTTTGAGGTATCAAATGCACTCTTTCTTTATACCAAAGGAGGCTATTGTGCCATCTAAAGTTTGGATACTCTTATCCTTAACCTTCTTGTAATTTCTCCTTCATGTTGGTTGCTTGATCATCTAACAAATACTCTTAACTATCATGAATCCAATTCTTATGTATGGTAGAGATGGAACATGCCCACATGCATGATAATGCATCAGCCACATATATTGTCATTTCCCACCATATATGAAATTTCAAAATCATAACTTTGTAATGTGTCTAACCACCACCTTTGCTTTCGGCAATTTGGTTGTGAGAGAAAATACTTTAGAACCCGATGGTCACTCTTTACTTTAAAACTACTACCATATATGTAATGATGCCATTTTTTAATGGCATGAAGAATTGCAAGCATTTCTTGATCATACACATGGAGTAACCATTTTTGATCATTGAGTTTCTTATCTCATAAGCAATTAATCCATGTTCTTGGTACAATATAGATAAGATTCCATGGCCACTAGAATCCATACAAATGGTGGACTCTTTGAAAAAATATGGACATACCAAGATAGGTGTTGAAATAAGAAGAGATTACAACTAATAAGAAGAGATTTCAACTCATTGAAGCTTTTGGTAGTGCTTTCATCCCAAAATAATGCCTCATGCTTCGACCGGTAAATAAGTGGAGTAGCTACATTATACACCACTGACAATGAAGAAAGTCTAAAAAATCCTCTCAAAGAAGTAGTGTTTATGGGAATGGGCCAATCTTTTACACATTGTACTTTCTTGGGATCCACCTTAATAACCTTTTCACCAATTATGTGTCCCAAGTTTGCCATAAATGCACATTTACTCTCTTTGCCAAAGAGTTTATGATATTTTGATATGTCAAATACTTTCCTCACATACTGTAAATGATATTTTTGATTCTTGCTATATATGAGGATGTCATCAATGAATTAAGATTGTTTTGAAAAAAGAGGAATGTATCACTCTATTCAACAATGGTTGAAATGTGGTGGGTGCATAAGAAAGGCCAAATGGCATGACTAAGAGGTGGTAGAGACCCCTTTCAATTTGAAAGGCTGTTTTGAACTCATCTCCCTCTTGCATGTATATTTGATGATAACTTGATCTAAGATCTATCTTTATAAACACCTTGATACCCTTGAGCTCTTCTAAAAGATCATCACTTTGGGGAATCGGATATCTATTTTCGATGGTATACTTGTTGAGGTCTTGGTAAGAAATGCACATTCTAAATGATCCATCCTTCTTCTTGAGAAGCAATACTAGAGAAGAAATCGGTGATTGAATAGGTTGGATTGACCCCATTTTCAGCAACCCTTTGACTTGCCTTCCACTTCTTCATGCTCATACTTTGATAGAGTTGATAAGGTGGTTTATTTATGTGTTTAGTATTTGGTACCAAGTCAATCAAGTGGTCAATTTCTCTCTTAGGGGGCCAAGAAGAAGGTGGCTAGAAAATGATGTCATTGTACTCTTCCAATAATTTTCTCAAAGATAGATCCATCTTTGATGAAGAAGTTGTTGGCTGATCTTCATCTGAAAAGTAGAAGAGTAAAAATACAAGATATGACATTGATTTCCCTTTTCAGCTTCTTCATCGTAATCATTCACTTGCTTTTTCTTTATGCCATTAAGTACTACTTATTACCCATTCTAAGAAAACTCCACTTGCATGTGGTCCAAATCCATAGAGAATTTTCCAAGTTTCCTTAACCACTTGTAACCAATAACCACATCAACTAGTCCCATCTTCAAAGTTATAACATCAACCTTGACAGTGCAAAGATAGTGACAATTCAATAGGAGTTTGTAGATATGTCTCATTGCTACTCTCATAGGTTCCATTTGTCACTTGTACTCTCAATGGTATATTCATATATTTGGGTAACAAATTAAATCTATATAGAGTTTTAACATTGATAAAACTATGTGTGCTACTCGTATCAATGAGGATATATTTGACATTAATATTTCCTTTGAGCTGAAGTGTGATTTCTCCTCTACACCTCATCCAAGCATCATGATAAATTGCACAAAGAACCCACCCAGGTCAAATGGAAAACCATCCATGGGATAAAGAATTCAACGTGGTTTTCATCCTCCATTCCCAAATCTTCAATGATGATCATACTATGGAATTTTTAGCTTTGAACTTTTGCTTGAGGTTGGGAATGCATTTTTTCTCACATTTGTAGCACAATCCTTTTGATGCATGTCAAAAGCTATCATTTGATAGTAGCTTGTTGTTGGTACTATCAAATGAAGGTTTGGCTCTAAATTTATCCCTTTCAAAACCTAATTTTACCTGAATATTAGACCTATAATTATTCTCATGTTTTGAATAGTATGTAGTAGGAAAAATATGCACTTTTCTAGATATTATTGTAGATACTTGGACCCCTATATTTTTGCTTCATTCCCTCTCTTAATGGGCTGAAATATTACCATGAGCTTATGGATTCAGTTTGATTGTGAAGCTCCCACTACTTTAGATTAAAAATGAGAGAAATCCCTCTTGTACTTTTGACTATATCTTTCAGTGAGCTAGATGGATTCATGGATGGCAGTTGCGGGTCGCACAGCTCCAATCTTTGAAGATAAAGTGGAAAAATGAAGATGTATTTATTTAAATTGGCTCCATGCCAAACCTTTGACATACAAAAAAATATTAAAGAATAATTTGGAATATTCTCTAACTAATAGGCCATTTTATTGAAGTCCATAACATCATCTTTCTAGCTTCTCCTTTTTCCAATGGTGAAATGAAAACTTCAACTATAGCTCCTTTAAATGCTTTCCATATTGAAAAACTTTGCCCAATCTTGTGGATGTACCTCCACCACATGTATGCATACACCTCAAAATGAAGTGCAACATAACAAATCTTAGCTTTCTTTGTAAGGGGATACAGGGTGAAGTACATTTTTAACTTTTTAATCCATTCCTCCAACTTCATATTGGATGGGTTATTACCTTGAAGTTTAGAATATTGATTTTCTCTTTGTACTCTTTTATCAAAGTAATATTTCTATCTACTACCATTTTGCTATCCATAAGACGGTTTCCATGGTGATTTTTGATTCCATGAAGTTTTCTTATGCATTACCCAAAAATGAGTATGACCATTTCCATGGGTTGATGGTGGTGGTTGCATGTTGTCCAAAAGAGTGGTGCTCCACATTTACTTGACCACCATGAGATGATTGTCTCTCATCGATATTGTCTTCATGAGTGGGTTGATTATTGAATTCAGCTCTCCTAGGCATGCTTGTGGGATGTGGATAGGAAGGCTTGTAAAATGGTTCACATATATGACAATCATAATCTTGCCTAGAGTTGAAATGAGCTCCTTCGTGTTGATCTTACTTGTTGGAGTGAATTGAGATCTTCCCTTGTATTTGGCTTATATTTGAGGTGAATGATAAGAATATCTTAACCTTGATGGTTGACCTATCTCAAAAATTGGTTCATGATGCTGGTTTGTTTGTCTTGGTAATGTTGGCTCAGTTGGGGCTGATTTTGAAATAATTGGAACTATTGTAGGAGTAAATTTGTCACTAACAAAAGTGAGCACAACAATTACCTTGTTAATATTTAATTCCATAATCCTATTGTTAACCGATAGACGAACAAAGTGGAAAATTAGGAAAAGTTGAGAGCGGAGTTTTGAGCCCGGGATGTGCCTAAAATTTGCCAAAAAATTCGGAATTTAGGGGAAAAATATTTAACATCGAAGTCGGCGGCTAGCTAGGACGATTTTAAGCACCCAGTGAAAGACGACTTTTAAAAGGCGCCCGAGCGACACTTGTGGATTTTTGATAATTTTTTAGACTGCCGTGCAAGATGTCAAGAGTTTCCAGTCAGTGTGGGATGTCAAGATGGATGCCCAGGATTTTTCAAAGCTCGAATCGGACGCAGGACGGGGAAATGGCCACAAAAGGGTCAAGATGCGAAAAGGTGGACAAGTTTAAGGCCAAAATTGGATGTGCCCTTTGGAGCCTTGACCCCCCCAAAAATTTTATGCCACATGAAGGGAAAAACATGGAGAGAGAAGATGAAGAAAAACGTTGGAAGATGGCGCCATCAGGCGGCCGAAAAATGCACCTCATCTCCATGGATGTTGATTTTCTGGCTGTGAAGACCCTATCCAACCGACATTGGGGCTGATCTTCTCCCTCTTGGCTGGTCTTATCGCCACCCTTCATGCGTGGAATGATGGACTGAATGAAGAGAACATATTCTAGTCTTTCTCTCTCTTCCCTCTCTCTCTTCTCTATGGGCTGTTCATGTGTGTCATCTTGATGAAGGAACCGGGGAAGGAGAATGAAGGAAATGGTGAAGGAAATTGATGGAGATGCTGAAGATTAGAGCAATGGAGGCTCCGTTTGCTGATTATGCAATCATTCAAGGCATCTCAGGTTACGTAAAAACACGGTATGACCATTTTTATGAAGAAAATGAAGGATTTTTGATAGTTTATGATGATAATAATGTTCTTATTGGATGAAAATTTATTTGTGGGCTGTTTGCATTATGAGTAATTGCTGTGCATCAGAAAATTCTGATTTTTCAATGATTTACATGCTTCATTTAATTCCCGTAAACCCGAAATGCGGTTTTTAAGTGGCAAAATGGTAGTTTTTCCGTTTTGGGTGGGGAAAAAGTGTTTCCATAGGGAGAATATGGAAGGTAAATTGAATGTTAGTATGCTGAAGTGAGTGGAATAATAAAAACTAGAAAATAGTATATTTTATTACCAAATAAATCAAGAAAATGAAAAAAATAAGGAGAAAAATAGAGATACGACTTGGAAAAATAAGAAAAAATATAAGAATTGTTTGTGGATGTGTGGTAGGTGCAGAGCATGAGGTTTAGCCTCAGTTTGCCCTATCTCTTTGTCAAAGTTTGTGATTTATTGCTTTTTCATACATCAAAACACAACAAAATGAACCTCTATACCTATGCAACGAAAGCAATACCTAAACGTAGGGGGTTGGGATGTTTGAATGGTGTGATTTGCGTGCTAATTGTTGTTGCTTTTCTGATGCATACCATGACATAGAGTTCGTGTATGTTAATTAAGAGGATAGTAGCACGAGTCTCGGTGCTATCCTTTCATCATCGCAATGCGTTAAGGAATAAGCATTATAAAAGCCTGTTTGTGCACAAAGCACGTTGCTGATTTGAAAATGATATTTGAGCACTTTAGGATCATTCACTTTGCATGTGCATGAAAATCATGGTATCGGAATAAAACCATGGATGCATAGCACCTGTTTTCAATGACAATGACTACGTTGAGTGTGGAAAGGCATCCTGAGCCGTAGGATAGACGTTCGGTTCTTGGGGGATTATTTAGTGAGGAAGCATGGTATATCTCCTGGATTCGAAATGAAGAGTGGAGTTTGTTCGTTTGTTTTATATGTTGAGCAACGCATCAAGGGGCCAATCCCTGCGCAATGTAGGAGAGCTGCAGTGGGGCCGCGGTGTTTCAACCAAGAGGTTGCTCCCAAGTATGTGATTATCGTGGCATTGCCAATGTGTATGGGTTCTCCCTCTGAGGAGTTTATAGAAAGGGAAACGTTGGACTACAAAATTATAAAACTATAAACACATAGATTAGGCTATAGGGCAGTTTGTCCTTTAGCAGCAGATAGATGCTCTTGGTACGCGAGGCCGTGAGGGTGTGTTTGTTTGTTATGAGCATGAGGTCCGGCTAGTGCCATAGCCAGTGCCGGCCCATTTCAGGTCCCATCAAAAGCTAAAGCAGAAGAACAAAGGCCAAGGCAAAGTAAAACGGAAGATAAAGGCACACAAGGAAAAGCGCAAGTTAATACTTTTGTCAAAGAGCGCAAGCGCATCATGATTTAATTTAAGGAGCGCAAGTTGTAAAGGTAGATGGGCGGTAGAAAGGAAGCTAGGAAGATAGGAGGACAATGGGAAAAAGGGCCTAGGCCATGGCCAGCCATGTAAAAAAGGGGATAAGGGGATGACCGCCTAAAAGTGATTTAGGGTTTTGTATATAAAGTTGAAAAGTGAATGAGAAGCTCATTCTTGTATGTGGCTAAAAGTGGCTCTCCTCCTCTTCTTCTTCTTCTTATTGCTTGCTTGAGCTTGTGCTTGAGAGAGGGAGTGTGAGAGTGTGAGGGAGTGAGTGCGTGAGGGTGAGGGACCGGGGAGGAGAAGCTCTCCATCTTCTCCTCTCTTCTCTTCTCTTGTCTTGCTCGCGGCTATGTAGCTTGGAGCATGGAGCTTGGGGATGTAGCTTGCTTGAAGCTTGCACTTGGATCGTGGAGCTACCGGAGTGTGCGGGAGAGAAGGTAACTCGATCGGCATGGAGGTAAGCTCACTACACCCGTAGATATGGATGGCGCGTGGGCTATGTGAGAGGTAGCCATTAGTGCTCGGCTTGGAACGCTTGAAACAATAAGCAGTCCGTGGGTCTTGGCGGTTGGGTGAAAGCTCCCACACCTATTAAGTTGTTGAATACCTTCGTTCATGTGCTTTATTTCATTTTAGCAGTTGTTGATAGTCATTGGAATCGGGAGATGCATTATTGCCCTCATTCAAATGATGGACATTTTGTGCATTAGACATACTAACTACCCATTATTATAAGGATTTTTCTCATTATGATGTGCCCCCATATCCTCATTAATAGCATCCATAATTCGATAATTTTTCTTATTCTTGGCTATAGATGTTAAAGTGTTGTCTATGTGATTCACTATCAATGTTTTAGCTATAACTTTTGATTTGGGTGTCCAAATGACAAGTTTTTTTATTTCAAGTGGAGGATATAATATTCCCTTCAAGTTGATTCCTTTAATTTTCAATTAGAATCAACATAAAAGTTTTGTAGTCACATTTAAAAAACCAAAATATGACATGAACTTGTTTGGACCTTGTTTGATATCTATAATGACATGTAATCCCTACTTTACACTTATAAACACCCATGAAATAGTATAGGCACCTATAGGGATTGTATAGAACTTGCTTGAATTGATAGGAATAAGTGGGGACTAAATAAATACTGAAAATACACTATAGTAATAATCCCGATAGTACCTAAAGCACTTCAAAACACCTGTAGGACTTAAATACTCTATTTAGAACCTTGTAACTTCAATGTTTAAACCTATAATAAATATATGGCTACTTTGAAATTTCATTTAATTGCTATAGATCTTCAAAAGTGCTTCACTCAAGTACCTATGGTGAGGGATATATTAGCAACTAAGGCTTCCCAAATCAGCTTAGGACCACCGGGGGGTGTGTGCAAAGCTCCATCCCAGGCCTAGTTGTGTCCATCCCAGGCCTAGTTGTGCATTTCTTTAGAGTCTTCAATAGTAGAGGAGAGTCACTTCACTATTGCCCTACTACCTTATTTAACATCCATCATTTTTCTCATCAAAAAATGAATGTGGTAGTTCAATACTAACTAATCAAGCATGGATGACATGCATTGATTGGAAATAGACTTTCAACCTTTCATGAGATGCAATAGGAATGGAATGAAGAGCTTAAATAGATGGGGAAGAAGGATTACCATGGGTAATCAATGACTCACTACTACATTGCCACTTACCCTTCTTACAATTGATTTTATTTTTATCAACAATCAAGCATAACAAACCAATCAAGGTTATGGATTAGAGTAAATGGTTCATCAATAAAGGAATTCTTCATCATGACATTCTCATATAGAAGATGACACCATGTTTGTGGGAAGTTGGTGCCACTAGACCAAGACATGAGGGAGTTTTCTGGAGATTCAATACAAGACATTGATGTTTGACTGAATGGTGAACTATTGATGATTATCAAGCTAGGGTCAATGTGCACATTATGAAAATTGAGGAGGGGCTTGCACAATATGAAGACATCCAACTGTCTACATAGTTTTACTTCTATCTTAATGATAAAAAGATGAATTACTATTTGCATTGCTTGTTTTGCTTTACATGCACACAATCAAATGTTTACATCACATTATCTCTAATGACTCTCTCTTGATGTCTATCAGGTCCCAACAAGAAAGGAAAATACCACTATATGCAAAGAGATAACAAACAATGCCATGCATTTGCATCAGAAAGCCATTAGTTTGACTTGCATGCATGTTTTAGTAGAGGCTATTCCACATGCCTTTTCCACATAGAAACACAAACATTTTAGGCACATTTTGGACACAAGAAAGACCATTCTATCAACAAAAAATGGAATCGACAAGTCTAGCAATATAAATGAGAATCCCTTTTTTTGCATTTCCATTTTCTCATTACAATGTAAAATTATACAGTGTGATCGATGAGCCATCGCAAAATTATAAGTCCCCTTGAGGGTAAGGGCTGAAAGATGAGTGTAAGGGAGATTGCAGCTTGTGTGGCAAGATTGTCATGGGCAGTGAGGTTGGGTTTGGGATTGCAGTGAGGTTGGGATTGGGATTGGTAGTTGCAAGGTTGGGGTTGGGTTTGGGCTTGGGAGGGTTCATGTGGAATGGCATCCTCCATATCATGCCACAAAGCTTCCAATCTTGACCCACTCATCCCCACCCCCTCCTCCTGCTCGTTTAGTAGTTGCGACCCAGTCTCCATTGCCCACCTCAATCATATCCATTCTTTGATATCTGCCATGTCGACTTCAAATTTTCTTCTAGCCTACTCATATGCATGCACAACTGCTAATGCTTCTTCATTTCGGTGTCGCACTTGTGTTCGTGCTCTCTCTCTTTGTCTGCTTCAATAAACCACCCCCTCCTTGTAGTGTGTATATGGGATACAATGAGATGAAGGGCAATGTTTTTGAAAATTTTAACATCAAAATTTGAGTAGCTTTGTATATTAATATGCTACACCAAAAGCAAAGCTATAGAATGTGAGCTTTGATAGGCAAAAATAAGTTTGCATTGTAAAAACCACTCACATTTGGAAGATCAAATATAGTATTGAGGATTAGAAATGCATCAAGGCACATTATCTATCCGCAATTCACATCTTGATTGGGCTATTGTGGGACTTGCACAATTTAGTTTCTCAATTTATCCACAAGGTCCTGAATAGCATGAAGGGCCTCCATATAGATAGCAAGCTTGCATGCAATACCATAAAAGTAAGGGAGGGGGTGGGGGTTTTGGAGTGGGGTGGGAAAGCGAGGGGGTTAAATACTTTGGCACTGAAAATTTTATTATACCCCCTAGGCACATATATCCCATAGTACTAGCAAGGTAGACTTTGAGTGAAATGATTTAGGTACTTTAGTCCAACCTATACCATGAAGCAAAGTCCAAATCTTGAAATTTATGATCCACCTACTTGAGTCTAGTTTATTTTTCTAGTTACCATATTCAGAGTATGAACCACTTGTATATTATGTATGCTGTACTCTTTCTTTATTCTTGGTAGACTATTATAGTGTAGAAGAAGAAAAAAGACTAGGGTTTTTAATTTCCTATCTTATGTGCATTCTCTTGGTGATGTGTGTCATGCAAGACCTCAAGTTCACACTCTCTCCCCCTCTCTTTTCATGATATTAGAGCAACATCTAGGCGAAAAATCCATGATTGAGAATCCAATATATCCAACATCCTTTTCTATAATAAAGATTGCAATAATTCTTTGTTATAAAGTGTACAAGAGAGAAGAGTTTCAAATCCTTAAGAAATTGAATCCTAATATTTTGGCTTGTATGTCAATAAAAAAAACCAAGTAATATGGGTTTGTAACACTTACAATGAGCTAAAAGTGGAAAAAAAGTTTCTAAAGCAAATAGCACCACCTAAGTTTACATGGATGGCTAGTTTTTGGCTATAGAAACTATTTTTGCTAATAAATCAAATGCATGACATTATTTCACTAGGAAGATCAAACTTTGGTGGAAACAATGGTTTCAAGTTAATAGAGTGACTAAAGCTTTCTAAACTTGGGAGAAAATTAAGGAAACAATGAAAAAGCAATATCTACTCCCATCTTTTGAATCCATCAAGATGAATGAATTCTATAGTCCTTGAGAATTCAAATTGACCTTTGAAGGGTATTACTCAAATTTTATGGGTCTTCACACAAGTATTCACACAAGATGAATGAATTCTATAGTCCTTGTGAATTCAAATTGACCTTTGAAGGGTATTATTCACAAAAGTATGAACTACTGATGGCATCAACTCAATAGTGTTACTGTGTTTTCGCAGCACAAAGGAGCGGAAAATGGAAAGAAGGGAAAATAGCAAAAAAGACGTAGGATAAAAGCAGAAAAAGGCGCCTTGACCGGCAACCAATCCCTGAAAAATTCAAATGTTCAGACACGACCCGCAAGAAGCTTCGGTGTCGGGCCAAGGCAACAAAAGAGGAAAAAGGCACATCGTTAAAATGCGGAAGCGCCCCCGAAGCTGTGTAAAAGAGTGCCAGGCTCGCTCCTATGCAAAGTGTATGCATTAGTTGGGAATAGGATAAATTAGAATGGTGGGAAATGGGAAAAAGGGCCTAGGCTACGGCCAGCCATGTAAAAGAGGGAAAAGGGGATGACCGCCCAAAAAGGATTTAGGGCTTTGTATATAAAGTTGGAAAGTGAATGAGAAGCTCATTCTTTGGTGTGTGGCAAAAAGAGTCTTCTTCTCTCCTTCTTGCTTGGGTGTGCTCTTGAGAGAGGAAGTGTGAGAGTGTGAGGGAGTGAGTGTGTGTGAGAGTGAGGGATCAAGAGGGTGAAGCTCATCACCATCTCCTCTTCTCTTCTCTTCTTCTCTTCTCTTCTCTTCTCTTGCGCGCGCAGCTATGGAGGATGGAGCTTGGAGATGGAGGAGGCTTGAGCTAGCATCAAGAATCGTGGAGCTACCGAAGTGCAAGAGAGGGAAGGGTACTTGATCAGGCATCAAGGTAAGCTCACTACACTCGTAGGATTGATGGCGCGTCGGCTGGGTGATAGATAGCCATTAGAGCTCGCTTGGAACGCTTGAAACAATAAGCGGTCCATGGGTCTTGGCGGTTGAGCGAAAGCTCCCACATTTTGGTTCTATTGTGCCGGGACCAACGGATTCAAGCTTGAGCACTTGTGCGCCTCACATCGAGCATCGAAGTAGGGTATTCATCCCCGAAACGGCGCTTGAGATAGGTAGGAAGTTGGGTGCTTTTAATCTTCAAAACAAGTAAGTATTTTGGGATATTTTGGTTGTTTGATGATTGGAAAGCATGGAGGATCTATTTTAGTTTTTTGCCTTCAATTTTTGCTGCATTTAGCGTAGGTTAGAGTTAGGAAATCGAATCGGAAAAGGGTAGGGTTCACTGTTTCAAGACATGGCAAAACAGGAAAAAAATCGTGCAAAATGTGCAAAATGCTTGCTAATGAGCCTAAGATTGACAAGAGAGTGATTGGGGGCGTCAATGCCACAGCTGGGAAGGCATATAAGAGCCAGGAGGCCAAAAGAGAGCTCATTTGTGCCATTTTTGTGAGAGAGAGAGAGAGAGAGAGAGAGAGAGAGAGAGAGAGAGAGAGAGAGAGAGAGAGAGAGAGAGAGAGAGAGAGAGAGAGAGAGAGAGAGAGAGAGAGAGAGAGAGAGAGAGAGAGAGAGAGAGAGAGAGAGAGAGAGAGAGAGAGAGAGAGAGAGAGAGAGAGAGAGAGAGAGAGAGCTAGAGAGCCCCAGCCCGTGTGATTCGATCGCATCACCGATGCACTTCCCGACCCATTCAGGTATATGAATCCCTTCCTCAATCCCCCTAGATAGGATCTGGAGGGTTGTGCTTAGTATGATTGTGTAAATCCCAAGAATCGATCGAAATTGACATCGCGTTGTCTCCGTCGCATCGCGTTTGGCGTCCGAGTGGTCGCTTTTGGGCTGAGTCCCAGAATCGGCCCTTGGCCCCTTGCCATTCGGCCACTTGGCCCGGAACCCTAGTCGGCACTCGGACCATCCGAGTCAAACCATCCAAGTCAACCTACTCGGACCGTCTGAGCCAGAACTTTTTGACCATGTGGCACATTTGGCGCTGCACCACTCGGCCCGTCCAAACAACCAGTCCGAGTCTCAAATTTAAAACTCAGCCTTGCGCCACTCGGCCCGTTCGAATGACCTGTCCGAGTCCCAATTTGGAGCTCAGCCACACCCGGGATTTGGCCCTCGACCAAGCGCGTTCGGCCCGTTTGAATTACCCTGTCCGAACCTGCCATTCGGCCCGTCCGAGTGACCCCCTCGAACCCTACAATTCAGGCCAGTTGGTTCGAGTGCAACTTTTTGTCAAATCTATCAGAAATTCGACCCGACCCAGCAAATACACATTAGCGCAACTTGTGGAAACCCTTCCGGCACTCAGAACTTGATTCTGGCACATGTGATAAGGGACATTGTAGTCCACAGCCACTTAGCGGTTAGCAGTAAACAGTTGAGGGACCCAAGGACTCGAATGCGAGCCGCTGAACCGTAATACCTGATCGATTGAAAGCAAACAAGGCAACGTGCAAGGAAACCCTAAACCCTGCCTAAACGACAGAACTGGACCTACAAGCCTATCAGGCCCAGAAGGAGCGAGAGTGAGTAGGACGCCAAGAAATTGCTTGCGGCACTCACATTGAATTTCCGCACTTGAAGTACACTTAAGAAAGCTGAAAGCCTGATTGGGCACAAGTGCACGAGGAAGAACACACTCCCCGAGTGACCATAAATTGAGAATTGTATTCAATAATCAAAGGAACTCACTCAGATAAATCGCTCAAGGAACCCAGCAATAGGAGAGGATCCAAGACATAGACAAACACGCGAAGCGCAGGGTAGAACCAAGCAAGGAGCGCCAACGACGAGGATCTGTCATGACCATTTAACCTAATCAACAGCACAGCGGGGCACAAGAATTCGACCATGACAGAAGAAAGCTCAGACCATCGGTCTAATGAGGATCTCGATTTGAGTGTATTCCCAGATGCTATACAGTAGATGGTGAGCAGTTACGATGCGCACGCCCGGTACGAGCACCGTGGCAGGACAGCAGATGCAATCATTGCAGACCTAGAGGAGGAGAGAAGGCTAGCCCGCAAGGCATTGCAAGGCATAGCTGATTATAATAGGGATCAACAGGCTAGGAGCCAAAGGCAAAGCATGGAGCTGCATGAGGTACAGCGAGTGCTGAACTTGGCTGGCCGGAATTGAACAGACCATGAGAGAGCACTAGAGGGAGACCTGACGTTGAGTGAGCTCCTCATGAAATGGCTGCTTGATAACACCACAGTAGAGTAGAGTGCCATCACACTAGCGACATCTCTGCTTGCAGCATTAGGGGCAAACCAGGGCTCAAAGAGCCAGGCCAAAATACTGATTGTTGCCAAGCAACTCGACAAGTACCATTCGCATGGCGATCCATACAGCTTTGTTGAGCAGTTTGAGCAAGTCAGCGAAGCCAACGGCCTCAATGACCAGACTCAACGTTCGCAAGCATTCGGGCTTTGCTTAGGTGACAAGGGTAGGACGTGGTACAGAAGCCTGGATGCCATGGAGCGAGCCAACTTCAACAATCTCAAGGATCTCTTCGTCAAGAGGTTCGCCAAGCCCGGATACTCCGATAACCTGCTAGTACGCTTGATGAATGTCAAGCAAAAAGAGAAGGAGGACATCAGCGACTACGTGACCCATGTGAGAAGTCTCTTTAAGAGAATCCCTCTAGGTGAGCGAGCGACTGACAGAGAAGTTTCAACTATATTCATCAGCGGAATTAGAGACGAGGAGTTATGTAAGGCATTAGCAAGCAATTCAAGCTTGCAGCGGGATGTGGTGGCTAGAGTTTTTGAGGAAGCCATTAGAGTCGATGACCAGCTGAAAGAGCGAAGCTCTAGGAGCTCAACTCTAGAAGAGACTAACCCGCGAAGCTTAGAGAGAACGTCAGCCTTTAGTGAGCAGTCAAACCCATCATCCCAAGATAAGGGGAAGGCCGCCGAGACAAACCAAGTCTGAGCTGAGGTCAAGATGGAATTAGCCAAGATACAAGACATGTTGAGACGACCAGTGTGCCCGTACATCCAGTGCGTGTACTGTGGTGAAAACCACTTGCCAGCCGAGTGTCAAGACCCTAGGTCAAGACCTTGTGCTAACTGCGGTAGGTTCGGCCACGATGTCACACATTGCTGACTACCACGAAGACTTTCATACTCGCAACCCTACGGCTAGCCTTATCTAGCTAATAGGCCGCAGCCATTCTTCGGAAGGGGAGCCCCATTGGCTCTACCCGCGCCTAACGATATGAAACCAGCCGTCCCTAGAATGGATATAAATCCTATAGGCATTCCTAGACCGCCTGGTCCTTATGTGACCCACCCACCAAGCGACGCTCCAGTACACTACGTGGAGGAGCCGAATGATGAAAAGACCTATATATACCCTTACGTCTCGCATGACGACAAGGGCAACGCAGTCCTCATGGATTATCGACCCGTACCGGTGATGGCGTTAGGACGAGGACGAGGTAGAGGCCTAGGAGGGCAGCCACAGGATCCAGTCACTTGTTGGACTTGCAGACACCCCGGTCATGTCTCATCACGTTGCCCTGAAAGAGAGCAGCAAAACAGGGACAAGGCTGACCAAAGGTGCACAGAGTGCGGAATCACCCATCTTTTCATAGACTGCCCAAAGCGGAAGCCATCTTCTAGCTCAACTAATTTGCCATCCGTCCCATTGGGGCTGTTTGGTGTCGAAAACCCCGATGGGGAGGCCACACCTATTCCCTTGCGAGTTATGACACGAGCCCAAATGAAGCAGGCCGGCATCTCTCTGTCAGGACCTAGCAATATTGACGCTACCTCAATAGGAAAGAAAAGCCACAGGCGGAAAAAGAAGAGATCGAAAGCTAAGGTCACATTGAAGACCGAGAGTGCTACGTCTTTACCTACTGGGAAGAAAGTCTCAGATGCGAAGGCAACGACCTCAGCCCCTAAGACAGCTGAAAAGGGAAGTGCTAAGATAGGGGAATACCCTCATCCAAAGCAACAATTAGAGGCCATAGAAAAGGTGAGGGAGTGGGTGAGGGAGGCTCAACAGCATCTCAAAGATGCTGAACCCATCATAGAGGACGAGATCGATGATCTCTCCAGCATGAGCATGCTAATGTCACCATCTCGGCCGAACTCACTATGCCACAAGCAGTGCCACTGAGACCAAGTCTAGACGCAACAGAGCCACAGATCAGCCGTAGCCATTGTCCCGGACAGTCATGGCTAAAGGAAGGACGATCTCTTAACCATGCTAGTGACCACCCCTGTAACACTTAACCTGGGAGACCTGCTTAAGGAGCACCCTGCCCTTTGGCAAGAACTTAAGCAGTGGGTTGAGGGATCACAAGAGCAGGTCACGGTAGACCCTCAAGACCAGGATGCAGAAACGCAATTGCCAAGTCTGACGCTGCACTTCGTGCCTAAATCCTTGCACGTCAACGCCTTTTGGGAGGGCTCTGAGATGCATGCAGTCTTGCCGGTTCTAGGCCTGGGTGACACAATGAGGAAGGGAATCGTAGACATGGGAGCCAGGGTTAGTGTGCTTAGCCATGCAGTGCTGCAGACTTGGGGAAACCCGCCTGTCGAAGCTGCTAGGTTTAACATCACGCTAGCAAACGGTATGAGAGTGAAGCCATTTGGGGTCTTGAAGAATGGGCCAGTGAAGATCGCAGGTGTCCAATTCTATGTCGACTTTATAATCATGAAGGGAGTGGACTAGGATGTCCTATTAGGCCGACCCTGGATGCACAACGCTAGAGTCATCGAAGATTGGGGTAACGGCTTGATCTTCCTTGGCAATAGAACTGACGCCGTAAGGATAGAGATTGACACTTGGAAGACCTCACCAGTCGACCTAGACGCCATCTTTGCTATGCTCAAAGGGAACACTCAGGTTAGGAAGCCCTATGGTCCTTGACTAAGTATATCCCATGCCCAGAGGATGAGCGGGATTGGATGCACGTTCTCGCTACAATTGACCTGCCATTCTCAGACCGTGAGGCGTATGAGCAGGCCATCAAAACAATTGGCAAGACAAACGAAGCACTTTCTACACCAGTCTACATGATGGCAGCAAGCCTCCATGGAAGGCTTAAGCCTGTTACCTTCCAAGTGCCATCCAACAAAAGAGAACTCCAGGGGGTACTAGAATACCTAGCGGACCAGCTAGCGGGAAACCCGGCTGCCAACTTCAAACCGCTCCAGGATCTCTTAGAGGATCCTAAGTGGCAATGGACCAGGGTGCACGAGCTAAACCTCATGTATAACTGGGCCTTGGTTTGAGACCAACGACACGGGGCATACCAAGCCCTAGGAGACGATGGACAGTCGAATGACAAAGATTCCTGTGATGAATACGAAGACTGCCAATCCTTCAGTGATGAGAGAGAGGGTGAAGTGGATACCATAGAGTACGACACGGAAGGATGAGAAATTGATCAGATATGAGCACACGCCAAGCCGTAGAAAAGGCAAGCCCTTAGACTGGAGCAAGGAGTCATGCGCATGAAATGTGATCGTGCGTGGTTGGAATGTGTAGGGGCCATAGACCTTGAGCAAGCAGGCCTAGCCCAATCAGGAACAACATCGATACTTAGAACCGAATTGCCATCTGAATTGTGGCCACCAGGGGAGACCACCTCTTCTAGCGAAGATGGAGGGTTTGACTCTGAATCGGAAGTTACTTCGGATAGCGACCCAGAGATCCCTAGGCCGCCCATGACCAGATGCACCAAGGGGGACTTACCCGTCCACCTGAGATGCAGACGGTCGAAGCAGGATAGGGCAAAGCACCCCAAGGATGCACGATCAGAAGAGCAGCGAAAGCCGCAGGACCTCCCTAAACACTTCACTAAATTCAAAAAAGGGGGAGGGTAGTGGTTCTGCTAGGTGCCAAGCGTCAAGGGCAGACGAGCGAACCAATCGAAGGACCAGCCAAGGTCAAGGAGGTAAACCTAGCCCTGGAAGGGGAGACACCCCGACCAGTGTTCATTGCCGATGACTTGACTGGTGAAGAAGAGTTGAGTCTTGTCACTCTCTTGAGGGAGTACATAGACGTATTTGCCTAGTCCTTAGAAAAGCTACGGGGGGTAGATCTGAGTGTTGTGACTCACAACATACCTATGATGTCAGATGCAACGCCGGTCAAGCAGCGGCCGTATCCCATGAATCCAAAACACACTCATGCTGTCAAAGAGGAAATCGACAAGCTGATGAGAGCTGGATTCATCTATGAAATTGAGCACATAGATTGGGTGTCACCCATAGTCATTGTGATGAAGAAGAATGGAAAAATTTGAGTGTGCGTCAATTACAAGAAGGTGAACGCTGCTACAAAGAGAGACAACTATCCCTTGCCATATACCGAGCACATGCTTGAGAGGGTGGCAGGCAAGGAAGCCTACAGTTTCTTGGATGGCTTCTCAAGGTACAACCAGGTGCAAGTACATCCTGTAGACATGCACAAGACCGCCTTTGCCACTAAGTGGGGTGTCTTTGCGTACATAGTCATGCCCTTCTGGTTGACCAATGCACTTGCCACTTTCCAACGCCTCATGTGTACCATTTTTAAAGACATGCTTCACAAGGAGTTAGAGGTCTTTGTCGATGATCTGTGTGTCCATTCGACCTGGATTGAACACTTAAACAAACTCCGAGCAGTCTTTGAACGGTGCCCCTTATATCATCTCTCCTTGAACCCCTTAAAGTGCCAATTCTGGGTGAAACATGGATGCATCTTAGGGCACGTAGTCTCAAAGAACGGCATTGCCATTGACTTTTCTAAAGTCAGAGTCATTGTTGACTTACCACCACCCGATAACTACAAGGGAGTTCAGTGCTTCTTAGGACACACTAGATATTATCGATGCTTTGTACTAAATTACACACTAATTACTAGACCATTGTACAAGCTGTTGATAGTGTTCGAGTGGACTGAGAAATGCCAGCGTGCATATGAGGTGTTGAAAAAGGCTCTTACTGCTGCACCAATCTTACGAGTCCCAGACTGGAACATAATGTTTCATGTAGATGCCTCTAAGTTTGCTATTAGAGTCGTGCTATGCCAGCCTGGTGAACATAATTTAGACTACCCGGTGAGTTTTGTCAGTAGGCAGCTCAGAGAGACCAAGATGAATTATTCCACGATGGAAAGGGAAGGGTTGGCCATGGTATTTGTGGTAAAGAATTTCGGGGATTACCTGTTGGCCACTCCCTTTGTCTTCTTTGTTGACCATCAGGCATTGCTGTATCTTGTGAAGAAGCCTTGCGCTACGGGACACATAGCTAGATGGTTACTCCTGCTACTGGAGTTCGACTTCTCTGTGGTTGTACGCAAAGGAAAGTAGCATTACATGGCTGACCACATGTCCCACATACCCACAGGAGAAGCCGCTGGACAAGGCATACCTGATGATTTGCCGGATGCTCATCTCTTTAACCTGTCTAGCGAGAAAGAATTATTTAAAGCTGATCTGACACCGTATTGGGCCGAAGACATAGTGCGAGTACTTGAGAACGGACTACCTGAGTGACCCATTTGAAAGGTGAGAAGGATCGAAGCTTGCATGCGAGCTATGGCGAGAGAGCAAGAGCAAGAAAGAGAGAGACAAGAAATGGGAACTCCAACAGTCACAATGTGTGACCGGGCCTTCCTTTATTCAAACTGTCACTAAAAGAATAAAGAATAAAGTGACGTGACGGGCGCCCGCCACCTGCAGTGTGCAGTGGCGGGTACTGTCAGTGTAGTAATACACGGGGCGGCACGGCGGAGGCGCCTTTACCCCCAACAACCTCCCACTTAAAGGCGAATCTGCCCTAGTGAGAGAGAAAAGAAAAGAAAAAAGACAGTACAAATGTACATAGGTGAGGAAAGGTGACATCTCATCCAACGCCCATCAACCTCCTGAGGAAGGCAAAGCGCTCAGTAGTGAGGCTCTTCGTGAGCAAATCTGCAGGATTCTCGTCAGTGGAGATATTCTCCACGACACCACGTATGAAGTGATACCTCACCTCAATGTGTTTCGTCTTCGCATGGAAGACCGGATTCTTAGCCAACTGAATGGCACTCATAGAATCCGAATGCAGTGTAGGTGTAGCATCAATCCCAAGGTCAGCAACTAGACAGCCTAACCATATGGCCTCCTTGCAAGCCTCAGTGGCTGCAACATACTCGGCCTCAGTGGTAGACAAAGCCGTACACTTCTGAACCCTGGACATCCAAGAGATAGCCCCTCCAGCATAGGTGAATACATAGCCAGAAGTGGACTTCCTACTATCTGCATGTCCTGCATAATCGGAGTCAGTGTACCCCACGACCCCTGTATCCTGGCTGCCATAGCAAATACACATATCTGCTGTGCCCTTCAGGTACCTCATGATACCCTTCACGGCATCCCAATGTCTGCTGCCAGGTGTAGCCATATAGCGTGCCACAACACCAACTGCATGTGCAATATCTGGACGAGTGGCTATCATGGCATACATCAAACTGCCCATGGCTGTTGCATAAGGGATCTTGGCCATCTCGGCCCTCTGCTCATCTGTCTGCGGACAATCGGCCTGTGATACCTTCACATAAGAAGGTAATGGACAGCCAATAGGCTTTACGTCCTGCATGCGGAAGCGCTCAAGGACTTTATGAATGTACTCCCGCTGTGAGAGATACAAAAGTCCCTGATGCCTATCGCGCTTAATGCGCATCCCAAGTATATGTGAGGCCTGTCCCAAATCCTTCATCTCAAAGCTCTTCTTTAGCTGAGATTTAAGAGCATCTAGCTCATCATGAGCTTTCCCTACTATCAGCATATCATCAACATAGAGTACCAAGATAAGCAAACTGCCATCACGGGCTTTCTTCGTGTAAAGACACGGATCCATAGCACTCCTGCTGTAGCCCTGTGACTGCATAAAGGCATCAAACTTATGATACCATTCCCTAGGTGCCTGCTTCAAGCCATACAAGCTCTTCTTCAACTTGCACACTAGGTGCTCCCTGCCAGGTTCTGCAAAGCCCTTAGGCTGATCCATATAGATCTCATCATGCAAGTCCCCATGTAGAAAAGCCGTCTTGACATCCATCTGATATAGATCTAAGTCAAGCTGTGCAACCAAAGCCAAGACTAAGCGCAGGGTGGTCATCTTAACCACAGGAGAGAAGACCTCATCAAAGTCCACACCATGTTCCTGCTTAAAACCCTTTGCTACCAATGTAGCCTTGTATGCCGGCTTGGGGTGTCCAGGGGTACTTTTCAGCTTGTACACCCACTTGCATGGCAAAGCCTTCTTGCCCTTAGGCAAGGCAACCAAATCCCAAGTCTCATTCTTATACAGGGAGTCTATCTCAGACTGCATAGCCCTCTCCCAGGAGTGACTGTCACCCCTGCGCATAGCCTCATCATAAGTGAAAGGCTCTCCTGCATCTGTAACCAAAACATAATGCATAGAGGGCTGAAATCTGTCAGGTGGACGTCTATCTCTAGCAGACCGTCTCACCGCAGGCTCTGCTGCCTGTCTAACTACCTGTCCAACATCCTGGCCCTGTGGAGGAATTGCTGCAGGCTGTACTACTGGCTGTGCTGGAGCTTTAGGATCCTCCTGAAAGATCACTCTGCGGATCTCAACCACCTTCTCAGGCTGCCTGTGCATCTTGTCTTCATGGAAGATGACATCATGGCTGCGTACTATTTTCCGCGCCTGCGGATTCCATAGGCGATAGCCCATCTCTCCTGACTCACCATAGCCAAGGAATATGCATTTAATGCTCTTTGGATCCAATTTACTCCTCTTGTCCTTGGGCACATGGCAGAATGCCTCACATCCAAAGACACGGAGATGCGCATAAGAGGGTGGCTTACCAGCCCAAACTTCCTCTGCAACCTGGAAATCCAATCCACTGGAAGGCGATCGGTTTACGACATGCACTGACGTACTAACTGCCTCAGCCCAAAAACTCGGGGGTAGGCCTGCATGGCTAAGCATAGAGCGCACACGCTCCTGAATAGTCCTGTTCATGCGCTCAGCCAAACCATTCTGGGGTGGGGTGTAAGGGGCGGTCAACTGACGCTTAATACCCCTGTCATCACAAAACTGCTCAAAAGCATGTGAGACATATTCTCCCCCATTATCTGTCCTAAGGCATTTCAGCCTATACCCAGTCTGGTTCTCAACAAGAGCAAGCCATCTCTGAAAAACTGCCAAGACATCGGACTTCTGCTTTATGGGATAAGCCCACACTTTCCTAGAAAAATCATCAATGAAGGTAACGAAGTACTTCGCGCCACCCATAGACATGCAAGGCATAGGCCCACAAACATCGGAATGCACCAATGCCAAGGGCTCACTCATGCGTGGCCTACCCGATTTCTTATGCGTAGACCTATTCTGCTTACCATAAAGACAATGATCACATGAGTCAAAACATGCATAATCCAAAGGCGGAAGATACTGCAAACCAGATAACATTTTCATTCCTTTCAAAGACATATGCCCCAAACGGGCATGCCAAAGTGATACATGTGGGATAGAGCCCACTGCCAAAACATGGTCTACAGAAGACCCAGATACAACAAGAGGATAGAGGCTGCCAGCCTTGGCGCCTCTAGCAAGCACAAGTCTGCCTTTGGTAATCTTCCAGGTAGAATCCCCAAAACAGACATGAAATCCTGCATCATCCAACTGTCCTGCAGACATAAGACTACGCGTAAGCGCAGGTACATGACGTACATCCCTGAGCAAAAAGGAACTGCCAGTGGAAAACTGCAACTGAATATCTCCACAGCCCACAATATCAAGAGACCTGTCATCTCCAAGTTTGACTGATCCAGATACAGTACGATAAGAGTGAAACCACTCACGGTAAGGCGTCACATGGAAGGACGCACCTGAATCCAATAACCAGCACTGTGCATACATACTAGGTGTCTCAGTCAAGTGTGAAGCATCAGAAGAACTAGCTGCAAGTATAAACTCATCACCACCATCGGACTCTTCAGTCTGCGTGACATTAATTTCCTCAATCTTGACGTTGGACTTCGCAGGTACTATGCTGTGATCAGAGGACTTCTCCTGCACTTTATCTTTCCCCTTATCCTTGCGCTTCTCATTGCGCAACTCATGACACTGTGGTCTAATATGGCCCTTTTTCCCACAATGATGACAAGTGACATTTGCATTGCGTCCACGCGACTTACTACGCGACTTGCCACCACGAGATTTAGACCGACCCTTCTGCGAGTCACGGCCTCGGCCATTACCACGGTCATACCTGTCATTCCTGCCTCTAACTGTCAAAGCATGACTACCACGAGAGGCATCCAAGTTTTTGCAATTCACCTCTTCCTGAAGAAGAGCACTCTCAACATCTGCCAATTTTAGAGTAGCACTAGAGGCACAAAGAGCAGTGCGGAATACATCCCATGACTCATTCAGAGTTCCAAGAAAGAAAAGAGGAGTTACTTCCTCTCCAAAGGTGATATCCTGCGAAGTCAGGTTCTTCAGTATAGCATGGAACTGGCTCAAGTGAGCAGACATACAGTGAGAGACAATACAATCGTGGACTTGCATAGCTCATCAAGTTCAAGCCAGTCGTCAATGTCCATAGTTTCAGGCTGCTCCCCACTCAACCGAAGTGGCTTAATTTGAGATTTCTGCACCAAAACCTGCCATATTTGACTCTTCCAGTAAGAGTAGTTGGTACCATCCAACTTTGTAATGTTAAAGATGGCACTATCATGCGAAGATGACGCCATTATGCAGGCTGGAAATGCCCAAACAGTCCAAAAATTGCTTGCTGTTTTACTACAGAAACTGCCCAAAAATGACCAAAACGGGGTCCAAAGGGTGAGCAAAGTGTGCCAAAAGTTGCTGCCCACTTAGTACTAGGTGCGGTACACCAAATCAGGATATTTCAGCATGAAAAGTACACCTCAGTCCACCAATAACTACTTGCTGTAATAAATTGCAGGTATGCAGTCTAGAGAGCAAACTATCCCAAAATAGGATCCAATGTCAAGCAAACAATGCTAGGTCCAAAGCCGGCATGAAACGGACATAAGCAAGGCCAATGATAGTGAAAAGAACATGAGCTCAACACCAAGCATGTCAAAATAACATCTGCCAGTGAAAGGCACACCCCCAGACACTCTAGGCAAAGTGTTCCTGTAACTGCCAAAACCTGACACAAATAGGTATCTGCTCAAAGAGAAAGATCCAAATATGAGACTCAGCTCATAAGCATCCTGTGAACCAAGAGTACATCAATGCATATCCATAAAGATCGGAGTATGATCCCAAAGTCTCAATGTGTATGTAGCTGCTCAAGACATAAACTGCTCCAAATACATGTAAGTGCTCCAATAGCATGCAACTGTCAAAGGTCAAGAAAGCATGTAAAATGCTCCCACTGGCACAAAAGGCGTACAAAGCGAGCTCAGAAGCTCAAACAACCCAAGAGAAAGCACCAGTGATAAGTGACCCTGTCAATGCATCAAGCGCATCCGAGAGAGCATGACATACATGAAGCACCGGTCGTATTAACCATGAAGCAATACATAAGCCCAAATAAGCTCTCGGTCAACTCAATGACATCCAAATAGCAACCAAGATCAGTGATCAAGTAAGCCGGGAATGCTCAAATACATCCAAATCCAAGCTCCAAATGTCCGTATGGCATACACGAACCAAATAGCATATGTCACGAACCAAAGCATGTAATGCAAAAGCCTAACTGTCAAGCAGAGACATGAGGCATAGGCGGTCCACGAGCATGCCGAGTCGGTCCAAATGCCAGTGAAGACGGAGCTAATGCGAAGCTCAAAAGCATCCCATAATCTCATACATATGCTCCAAGTCGTCCCCAAATGTCAGAGATATCATGCCAAAGCTCAAAGCATACATCCGGTATCGGTAGGTAAGTGCCAAAGCATGTAAAGTACCTTCAGCCCACTATTATTCCAGCATGTATTTACTGTTCTAAACAGTAGATTTCAGCCCCAAATTCAAGCCAAAATCATGGTCAAACCAAATGCATACATCCCCAATACATCCGGGTAGGAAGTAGACCGCATACGGGCATCAAACAAGGTAATCGGAGTAGAGTATAAGCATTAAATGCCAATGCCAAGTGTGGCTGCCCTGTTTCCAGCACTGTATAACAGTAAATAACAGTCCCAAATCAGCCAATATTTCAAGCCAAAATCATGGCATAATCATGTGCATACATTCCCAAGGCACTAGGCATCATGTAGACCGCATACGGGCATCAAATAGCACAACCGGAATGGAGTATAAGCAACAAATGCTAATGCCAATGGTGCTGCCCTGTTTTCAGCCTGTTATGACAGTTTATGACAGTCCCAAATCTGAAGAAATCAGCCCCGAAAGATCAAGACCAATACCCAAAGCTTGAATGACATCAAACATGAAGTCTATAGCCCTCTTGATCAAGGTAGAGAGCAAGAAGCAATGGCCAAGTGTGGAGCTGAAGTAGATGAGTGCTCACAGCCTGGAAAAAATGATGCAATCTTCCCTGTTGGTGCTGAACTTGCTGTTGCTCCACATGGGCTGAAAAGGGGGTAATGGGGGGCTCAATGATGGCCCAAGGTAGGCACATACCAAGCCATGAAGGCCCAATGCAAAGGGGAGGGAAGATATGAGCTATGGAGCTCAAGAAGAGTGGCTGCCCTTTGTTCCTGCCCTGTTTCAATCTGAGAATACACTCAAATGCCTGCAAATGCTGAAGCAATACCTCAAGGGCAAGGCCCTGATGAAGCTCAAGAAGGCCAGGATGGAGCTCGGGAAGCCGGGGAGAGTCGGGAGCTCAAGAGGTCGGCTATGGCTGCCGGGATGGAGACCCAATGCGTGAAGCGAGTCGATGCGAAGGTCGGGAAGCACCGAGTCGAGCTCGAGCAAGAGAATGCCAAGCTCTGATACCAGTTGAAAGGTGAGAAGGATCGAAGCTTGCACGCGAGCTATGGCGGGAGAGCAAGAGCAAGAAAGAGAGAGACAAGAAATGGGAACTCCAACAGTCACAATGTGTGACCGAGCCTTCCTTTATTCAAACTGTCACTAAAAGAATAAAGAATAAAGTGACGTGACGGGCGCTCGCCACCTGCAGTGTGCAGTGGCGGGTACTGTCAGTGTAGTAATACACGGGGCAGCACGGCGGAGGCGCCTTTACCCCCAACACCATTGAGAAGGCCAAGCTGAGAAGGCTTATCCTGAAAATTCAACCATACCAACTGATAGCCGGCCAACTCTACAGGTTGGGACAAGACGGTTTATTGCGCATAAGTTGGGCAGGTGGAGGGTGTGTTGAAATTCTTTGTAAGCTGGCAATCCTTCCTTCTCACAAGGGAACCCTCTTCACAACGAGTTGGGTCCTTCCATGGTCTGCGGGTGAAACACCCCCTAAGAGCTTTTTTGTGGAAGCTTCTAGGAAGCTTCTTTGTTTTCTTCCTTTTTGTCAATTGGACTTGATAGCATCTCCTCCTCCTCAATCGTGCTGAGAGAGGCGATGATGACAAGAATGATGGTGATGTGAGCACGAGGTGCACGATGCATAGAATGAAGCACATGGCGGAATCACTGGAGGACACTTTAGTGGGGACACAACAGCCCGAAAGATGCTACAATCTCAACTATGGTGGCCCACCCTCTTCTGTGATGTAGCTAAATTCGTAAAGCACTGCGATGAGTGCCAAAGGACCAAAGTGCCTTGCGGAAGGACAAGATGGAGTTGACCCCTGTCATAGCCCGACAACCCTTTGAAAAATCGGGCACCGATTTTATTGGACCTATCAGTCATGCGGCACAATATTTCCAAGCTCGCTACATCACAGTGGCAACTGACTATCTAACGAAATGGGCAGAGACACGAGCCACGAGGAAGAATGATGCTAGGACCACTGCAAAGTTCTTGTGGGAGCAGGTCATTTCACGGTTTGGCTGTCCAATCGAACTTATAAGCGACCAAGGCACACACTTCGTTAATGAAGTGATTGCCCACTTGCTCTCTACCTTCCTAATAATTCATCGGAAGTCCTCTCCCTATTACCCTCAGGCTAATGGCCAAGCCAAATCCACAAATAAAATCTTAGTCAACGTGCTTACAAAAGTCGTGTCTACTTCAAGAAGTGACTGGGACAACAAGCTAATGGCGGCCTTGTGGGCCTATCGCACAGCTTATAAAACGGCTGTAGGACAGACGCCTTTTAGGCTGACGTACGGAACTAAAGCCATTTTGCCCTTAGAATTCTTCATCCCTAGCTTGAGGCTAGCAGTCTAGGAGCATTGGGAGGGAAGAGAGGCTTGGACCAACTGCTTAGTGGAGCTAGAGCGCTTAACAGAGACCCGACTCCTCGCCACTCACTCTCTAATTTGTGAAAAGGCTCAACGAAGGATGTGGTTTGACAAGCATGTCAAACAGTGAGACTTTGAACAAGGGGACCTTGTTCTGCTATACTCGGTAAAAGGACATAAACAGAAGATGAAATTTCGGGGGCTAGGGCCTTTTAGAGTACCCATGATTGGTAGAACCGGGAATGTTGAGTTGGAAACACTTGACGGTGAAGGAATAGGCTTTTTTAACGGCAGCCGCATAAAGAAGTACTATCCTCCTTCCCATCCATTACATGAGCCACCCATGCTAGAACCCCCCCACTGAACGCCTGCATGGCTACTATAACCGACCTTACAGATTAGGACGAAGAAACAGTGGCATCGGCGTATCTACGAATCACAGTTGCAGCAGGAGCGGTGAGAAAAAATGCCGACTACAACATCTTGACGCATGACCATTGGACACGCATTGGTCAACCGACGCTACAGCCCACTAATGCCAACCTCACCCCGTTTGGGGGTGTTGCTTATTCACTCCTGGGGAAGTGCAAGGTGCCCGTTTCCATCGAGTCTGAAAGCTTACCAGCTTTCTTCCATGTGTTGCTTGACACTAAAGGAGCCGGTAACGTGTCACTATTGGGTCACACTTTCAAGAAGCAAACGAATTGTAATGTGGATTACAACCTAAACCACATTCATCTTGCTATCAGCAATGTCCGTATAGTGACAATTTTCAGCAAGGGCTGTCATGATTCCTCCACCATTACGAAGCCACCGGTAGAAACCCCTAGGACCACACTCCAGCCCAAGTCTAAACTAGAGAAACCTACGGCTGCATGCAATGCCAGGCTCTCGACCCTAGGCCCAAACCCACCAAGAGTGCTCACAAGGCCAAGGAGTCCAAGCTTATGTGGGTGCCAAAACGCAAAAACCACATCGGGTACACCACCCAAACGCGATCCTAACCGCCAAAATCATCAGCCGCCGTCATGGCCTAAGAGGCTGTCTAGATGTTATCGACGTAGACACACAACCACACCACGATGGATTCCCAAAGATCTCTTGTGGGCACAAGGATACTACGAGGGCAACCCCTAGATTTGGGTGCCTAAAAATGGCCAGCTAAAAAGCTCATTTGCAAGCAATCTCACCCTAGTGAGGGAGGCTTGCACACGTGGTGCCCAGAACATAGTTAGCACGCCATTGCCAGTTGTGGCTAGTAAGTCTCAACTCATCTATCGACCAAAGCAAATGCCACAGGCCTTAAACCTACCTAATCCAGAGAACTTAAAAACCCCTATGACTGCTCACTCAGAACCCAGCACAACCCCCATGCCCCCAGAGCTTCCTACAGCACCTCAAAGTGCTTCGGAGTGCAAAGCCCAACCTGTGACACCGATGAGGGAGTCACCACTATCCAATCCAGTTGCACCATCCCCACTAGTAGGTCTTAAACCTTCATACGCGATACGACCTTTCCTCTCAGTGGCTAAGGACCTTGCCGCAACTTCTGGGGATGACTTAATAACCTGCATCAAGATGTTGGACGAAACTTTCACTACATTCGCTAGAAGTTATGAGAGGCTAGACCTAGGCCTTCTTGACAAAACTCTTGCTTCAAAGGTTCGTGCATTACCATGCACTTGGGAAGAATACGAAATTATGACTACTAAATTTCCCAAAATTATTGCCAAACTGATAGCAAACGACGAAATCTCAAAGGAGCAAGCAACCCTTAGATGCCTAGTCACTTCATATCGTAAGCCTCCTCATTCTGTTCTTGAACATGAGATGCAAGAGCTCACGCAAATGGCAAGCTCGCCTTCCACGTTCTTGCAGCAGTGGTTTTGTCTGAGAATCTAATGGGAGAAAAAAGGTTGCCGAATAATGACCAATGCTGAGCAATGCAGGGTAGTTAAAACCATCGAATATGACCCCACTTATGTGGCACCTATCTCGTTTAGGGTTTTGGCCATCACCCACAATCAGCATTTGGACGACCATGTGCTCGCCCACCCCTATATTGATCAATTCCTCACGGAAAAGGAATTACATGTTGCCATCCGCCTTAATACTGGAGATCTCTTTCACGATGTCTTGACGTACATCTCCCAAGTCTCTATCCAACCAACTGCTCTTGATTGTCATGCTTAACTGGAATACAATCCAAAATTCTACACGTGGCTTCTTCACACGTAAAGTCCTACCCCAACAGGACCAACGCCCTTCACCTTTTAACCCCCAATCCTAGGAAGGATTCTTCTCTCAGCCGGAAGAGGAGGGGGTATGTGGGTATGTGGTGAAGGTGAGAAAAATCAGATAGGAAATGAATAAAAAGGGGGTATAGTAAAGTAAAGGTAGTGAAAAGCATAAGCATTAGTATAAGAAAAATGGCTTCCAAAAAAAAAAATTCAGTCAAGAGTTTTTATTCTCGCATAAACAGCAAAGTGCTATGTGGAAAACACTAACGGAAGTAATGAATTATGGCAGGAACAGAAAATGTCGCAGCAAGACCACGCCCATTGTCTCCCATTCACTGACGAGGAAAGGGAGCAATATTGCATCCAATTGAAGAACCGCGCCTTTGGCCAGCTCAAGTTCCAAACCATCCACAACATCGGAGTCGTGGTGGCGAAGGAGGAGGCAGCTAGGAGGGTAGTGGAACAGTGCAACCTTACAAAGTACATTGAAAAATTCTCGCAGGAGCCGGATCACTTTAAATGAGTAGAGTTCCTCAGAACATACAATCCGGGCCAGGAAGGTGGCATTGTAACAGTGGGCCGAGGAGAGGGTGCAAAGCAGGTGCAAGTCTGGTTGGATCCAGCCTTGGTGGAAAAGGCTCTAGGATTGGTACCTAGGACAGAAAGGCAACAAAAAAGGGATGTTTATGCCTTGCTGAAAATGAAGAAGGAAGAGGTGCTCACGAATGACGACATAAGCATCCAGGACATCCCTGACACAGACGCCAGGTTGCAGGCCAAGTTGGTGCACGTGCTCTTTTCCAGCCAACGTTACAATTCCTTAATGCATCGGATTAGCATGCCAATGCTGGAGAATGTAGCAGCCCACACTCTAGACGAGGTGGATTGGAATGGTTACATGCGGAAGATGATTGATCAAGCGGCCAAGGCACTAGCCTTGGGAAGTGCACCAACAGGAGGAGAATCTCCAGCTTCTAAGGTGACGGAAAGGAAGAAAGCCTCCTCCAAGGCCTCTTTCATCAGCTACGGAGGAGTCTTGACTACACTCATTTAGGAGGCAGTAAAGGCAGCACAGGAGCCGGAGGAGGGAGAAGGAGAAACGCCGGAGAGGTCGCCCCCTTATTAGGACAAAGATAGGTCCATCGACAGAACAGAAATAGAAGAAGAAGGGGAGGGACAAACTAGTAAGAAGACAATCAGGACAACGAAGAAGAAGGCGGTGTAGGGGAAGAAGAAGAGTGATGAAGGTAGGAAGAAAGAAAGGGAAGACTTGGAAAGGACGAAGAAGGAATCCCTGAAAGAAGCAAAGGAGAGAGAGAGAACAAAGAGACAGGAGGAGCAGAGGGAAAAAGAGGAGTTACAGAAAGCCAAGGAGGCGTCAAAACAAGAAACTAAAGCAGAGAAAAGGAGGGAAAAAGAACAGAAAGGGAAAAAGCAGGAGGAGCAGAAGAAAAGGGAGGAGGAAAGGAAGAGAAAAGTGGGGGAAGAAGAGGAGGAGCTACGAAGGAATGAGGAAGAGGACTTGGCGAAGGCCACCCGACGGTCCATCGAACATCAGTGCTGAGCAGATGAACTAAGGAACCTGAGCCCGTGCAGAGAAGAGGGACCAGGATCTAGCACGCAGGTGCCAGAGTTCATGCCACCTCCAGTCTCCGAAGGCAAAGGCAAGGCCCCGCTCCATCCGATCCCTACCCTCTTGGTACCTCCCGCGGAACTCACCACCGTCACCCCCAGCATTCCCACTAGTGCAGATGTGTCAAACTTCGTGGTATGGATGTAGTATTTTATCAACAAGGAAATAGGCCAGGGGCAAAGCACGAAGACTATGGCCACAGGACAGAAGAGGCCAGCCACGGATGCAGAGTCTAGGCAAGAGCCCAAAAAGCAAAAATTCGAAGCCTCTACCTCGCCCATTCACGCAACGATGATGCCACCGGCTAATTACGACGAATACGTCGCCGAGTTGCTCTCCCAATTGGAGAGAGCGAAGGAGGAACGCAAAATAGCTGAGTTGGCAGCCGAGAAGGAAACCATGGCCGCCTTCCAGCTGGACAAGACAAGAATGATAGCCTTGTAGCAGCGCGAGATTGTAGATTTGAAACAAGAACTGAAGGCTAGGGATGAGAGGGAGGAACATTGGAGACAGCTACTCGAAAACGAGATGCAAGAGTTAGCAAGCATGCAAAGAGAGCACAAGCTCCTAATAGTGCAATACCAGGAGCTTGCTGCGAAAGCTGTTGAGGTTGATGCACTCGAGGTGGAGCTGAATGCCAGGGACGAAGAAAGACATCGAGGCATGGAGGAGTAGGAGAAGGAACTCAAGCGCCTAACAGATCAGCTGACCTCTGAAAGAGAAGAACAAAAGAGGCTAGTTAGGGAACTAGAGGATTATGGACAGAAAATCATGATGCTGGCCTTAAGACAAGGAGAGGGCTTGGAAGTAATGAATAAAAGGGCATAGGAGTGGGCCGCGCACAACGAGCAGAGGGTGAGGACACTGGCGCGCTGCCTTGCTCTAACAAAAAAAGAGAAAATCATCGTAGAGAGCAAGGCGGAGGCAGCCCAAGTGGCCTTCAGCACACTCAACAGAAGGCCTTCCTCGATACCATCTTGGACGCCACCCATGCAGCACAAGGAGAGCCACTGGAAGCAGTGCAAAGGAAGCTCAGCATGGCAAGAAGAGCCCTACATGCTGGACTACAGATGCCACCATTACCGATGGAGGTTAGGCTGAGTTTGGAGGAGTAGCGAAAATACCTAATGCGGGCCGGCCTAACCCCCCAAGAGATAGATGCCCTCGGGTTCAAGGAAGAAGCAGTGCACGTAGAACGACAGGGGGAAGAAGCAGAGTTGGAAATCGATGTGAATCGATTCAGGGAAAACGTAGTCCCGCAACCCCCCTCGCCACAGGCCCAAGACCTGCCACAAGAAGATCCAGCTGCTGCAGAAAGAAAAGCCATCTCTAAAGAAAGACGAAAAAAGCTAGTGGAGGAGGCTAGACAGAAACTGAGAGCCAAACTAGCCGTGCTACCATCCGCGCCTCTCCCTCCGTGCCCAGATGATCTTCCTGCAGGATTCCACGTAGAACTGGTGGTGTGGGAGGTACAGGAACTAGGAAAGGAGCCATTCTCCTTCAGTTTCCTCCTACCCAACAGTCTGTGGAGGGTCCTGCCTCTCAAAGTGATGGACGAGGTGATTATGGTCGGTGGCCGGTTGGGGAAAAAATGGCTGGAGGAGCGGGAAAAGACCCCAACCTCCTGGGGCACCGAAGCGGCCGACTACTGGCAAGATAAAATTTTTGAAATCCCCCACACTCTACAAAAATATAGGAGCCAACCCCTGTGGAGGAGGCGAGTATGCAACATAAGCATGCTCGCCTGGATGGCTTTTTGTAATATCCTGCCGTTCGAGCGGAACGACCCTACTTACATGGCGTACCCTCGGAGGGTAGGCGTAGATTTTGATGCCACCCTTCACGGGCGGTATGACTTTCCCGTCATTTATAAATCCACTGTGGCATCCTTTGACAACGCCCTTCTTTTTACCGCAGAAAGCCTAGACAAGTCTATGATGCGCTTCCTTGCGGACTTTTCCTCATGTCCTGACCTCGCTTTTATAACCACTTGTAATTATCTTAGGTTACTTAGGCTACTTCTTAAGCAGGACCCGACCCCACAAGAGCGCGACCTGCCTCCCCTATTCTTTGACCCTAATGCTATAGATAATTGTGCCATGGCTCGTCTCATGATGAGGGCTAGTCTCCTTCCCTCTTTTTGCCTAGCCCTCCTAGAGGACATGAACGACAACCAGTTCACTAGATGCAACCACTCCTTTCTCTCCACTACCTCCCTTCATGTCAGCATGAATCTAAAAGATTACATGCAGAGTCACCAATTTTTGAGCAAGTCTCTCCGCCCCCCTTCTCCTCCTCATTCCGACCAAGACACTTAGGCCTATGTATCATTTCAAAAAAAAAAAAAAGCACCATAGTCACTGCACCTAGGGTTCTCCCTAGCCCCCTCCCCACTTCACGCTTAGGACACATCAAGGGCAGGACTTTCAGACCTGTCACCCTAAGGCTCGCACCGCACCTCCAACGAAGCACAAGCTAGGTCCTCAAGTGTGGGATGTTACCAAGGGCATGACCCATCTCCCAGTTCCACTGCCATGAGCACCACACACTACACGGCAAGCAGACACACCCCTTAGGGAGGGCACAAATTTTCTTGCAGGTTATGTTCGACTCTCAAGAAATGGCTACCCATGGAAGACCATCACCCATAGCACCTTTGATGACCCAAACCAGTCATCTGCCTACTGATGGCCACCATGATCGAACCACGTCGAGGTAGAACTATCATTGGCATAGATCTTGGAATCGCATCGTCCAATGATCTATGCCCAATGCCTCAAGATCCACGGATCACTTATTGATTCCACCGGCCTAAAGACCTTCAACTCAAAACTGAAGACCTTCAAATCAAAGACAAGGATCTTCAATCGAAGCCACGGGTTTTCAAGCCAAACAACGTTCGAGGGGTTTCTCCAGAATAAATCCCTCCAATACCATCATCCTAAGGGATTGCTTATTGCTTCAAGCGGTTTTCATACTCAAAAGATGACCGGCTACATAACTAGCACCACAACCGTGTGATAGATGGTGAGTATCTTCATGGAGCCTAAAGCATGCCGGAATCTCTCCTGGTCATCATCCCTAACCACCCACCTGCCTGTTCCGCCTAACAGCCGACCTAACTTGCCACTATGTCCCACCGCAGTGCCATGGGACTGGTACTTGGCTAGGAGGGGGGTAATGTTACCATGTTTTCGCAGCATAAAGGAGCGGAAAATGGAAAGAAGGGAAAATAGCAAAAAAGGCGCAGGATAAAAGCAGAAAAAGTGTTGAGTGTTGAAATGACTTGTTTTTTGGCTGATTTTTGTTGTTTTTGAGAGCTGAATGGTTGATTTTATGAGATGATTGATTGATTTGGAAGTGGTTTGAGAGTGTTTTAGATGATATTGATTGGGTTTTGGAAGATCATGATGTTTATTGGTGGTTCTGTGATGTTCTGATAGGTTCTGATTGGTTCTGTATACCTTCTGTTTTGCTCTGTTTTGGTCTGTTTTGTTCTGATTGTCTTCTGTAAAGAGGGATGGAGTATTGATTGATGAAGATTGAGATCTTGTGAAAGTTTATTGAATGGTTTGTGAGAGTTTGGAATGGTTTGAGAGTAAGTTATGTGGTTTTGATGACCTTCTGTAACCTTCTGTAGGTCTTCTGTAGAGCCTCTGTCTCTGTTCTGTTCTGTACTGTAGCTGTTCTGGTACTATTCTGTGACTGTTCTGTATGCTTCTGTATGTGTTCTAATGGATGAGAATGTAGTTTGGGAAAGTTTTCTAGCCTTGGAAAGAGGTGAATACAAGTGCAAAAGAGCTGGAAGAAGTGGAAGAAGTAGCTGCTGAAGACTCAAGAGAAGACTAGAGTGAAGTGACAGTAGTGAGCTATGAAAGGACACTGTAGTGGCTCTGGTGACTTTTCATATCAGACATACCTCTTGGGAGGGGTATCCACGACCTAAGAAGGATTATTGAGAGTAGTTTTTGAGAGATTTTAGTGAGGATATGATGTATTATTGATAGAGAGAGAGAGAGAGTCAGAGATAGTCAATTCTACTCAACCAGAGTGATTGTACATGAGAGATTGAGAGAGAAGATTATGAAGATATTGAAGATGAATACTATGTGATGTATTTCCATTAAAAGATGGTGTATTCTTTTACTTTATTTGTTTTATTGATGGATTTTGTGAAGATATTGAAGAATATGGTTGATTCTATCAAATCCGTGGGAGATCTACATAATGCTGCATGAAGATTTGTTGTGCCTGGTGTTCTTTTCTTCATTGTGATCATATGAAACATGATAAAAAAGCTTGTTGATGTTACAAGATAGATCTTCTTGCAAGAGAATTCCCTTTTCCTTTGTGTTCCTCTTGGGGCTCCATGTTTTTGGTGCGCAGCCGGGGAACTTGCAAACAACAAGCACCAAAAGAGGCTGAAAATGAAGGAAATGGCATTGCCAAGAAGAGAAGAATTCAATGGATGTTTGTAAAGTTCCTTCTTCCACTGAAGAGTTGGAATTCCTCATAATTAAAGCCACTTTCCACAAGAAGTTCATCCCACAATGGCGGAAACACATCACCATCATGATGCATGCTCTATGTGGTGGACAGTTTCCTCTTCCTATTGAAGCAACATAAACTTGCATCTTGGTAGCAAACTGTTTGGGAACAAACTGAAGAGCAGAAACAGAGAGAATGAATATCCATGGAAGATTTGGCATTCATTGAGAAGTTTCCAGACAACATCAAGTGGGAGATTGTGAAGAAGCTTCAGGAGTCTTGGTCTGTAGAGGTTCACAAAGACAAGAAGGAAAAGAGTTGGAATTTGTTCGTGGATGCTCAACAGCAAGATACATGGGATGCTTGGTGTACGGATAATCTTCTTTTTGTTCAATTAGAAACCCATTGGAAGTTGGTAGACAGAGTATTCTTCACAACATACACTGTTGAAACCATCAGAAGCTGGCATTACTATGATGATGGCACCACCACAATGCTCAGACGTATGCATTTCGACACCTTCAAAACCGAATACCTTCCTCTGTGCAGTGGCATGAAAGCAGAATTCAGGGACATTGAAAAGAAAGAAGTAGAAGAAATGTTGGCAAGAGAGTCCTCCAAAGACTGAAGCCTTCTGTTAACCCTCTGTGGAGCACTAACAACATAGTGGAGCCACACCCTTGATGAATGATGCAATAAAAAGGAAAGCGTTAGAACGAGTCCAGAGGTACGTGAGAAGAGAGAAAGAAAAAATCAGAGCTGAGAGCGAGCTTGCAGCAGAAGCCGCCTTTGACGCCCTTGCGGAACTCTTTACAGAAGTCCCAATGGCACATCAAGCCCTTCCTCCTGCTGGAGGTCCACTTTCAAGCCAGATCCATCCTGGAAATGTTGATGACAGGCCAGCGAATGTAGTCCCATTGCCAGTTTTTAAGGGAGAGTACAATGAAGACCCCGATCTTCATGTAGCAGAGTTTATGGTAGCATGTGTGGCTAACAATGCCAAAATCCCTGAGCATTGGTTAGCAATATTCCCCGCCACTTTCAAGGGCACGACATTTCAGTGGTATTGTCAAGAATCGCGTGGTGGGGGGAGATGCTCAAGATGCTGCGCCGAACACACACAGAATGCACAAGGAGAAGCTTACTCAAGAGACAAGAAGAGAGATGGAGGCCAAAACGTTTTCTTGCTGATTTCTTCTTCTTCTTCACACACTTTACAATGTACACAAAGTATAGATAAGATACAAGATAAAAGGAAAGTGACCTACTAAGTCAAACAATGCATAACCGACTACACTAGTCGACTGGCGCTATAACTATGCCAGCTGTAAATAGGTGTAACAACCTGAATATAATAAGTAGTGAGTCAGTGGCCATGTGAGAGTCATAATGACCACCGACGTGCTAAGTGTAGACGTGTGGACCCATCTAACCAGGCGGTCCATCATCCATGTCCACATGTGTTGAGCTTGCCATCTCAACACTCCCCCTCAAGCTCAACTGCATCTCTGCAACTCCAAGTAAGCTTCGAAACTTTTGAAGCTTCTCTGTACCCAATGCCTTCGTGAAGATATCAGCTATCTGATCCTGTGTGCTGACATACACCAAGTCAATCTCACCTGCTAGTACCTTCTCTCTCACAAAGTGGTAGTGTACCTCAATATGTTTTGTCCTGGCATGGAACACAGGGTTCCTAGCCAACTGTATACTGCTCATGTTGTCACAATAAATGACAACTGGACCTTCCACCTGCACATCCAAATCAACCAGTAACTTTTGCAGCCATACTACCTCACATGCTGCAACAGCAGCACCTCTATACTCAGCCTCTGTACTCGACAAAGCAACTGTAGATTGCTTTTTGCTGCTCCAAGCAACTGCTGCACTACCAAGAGAGAACATGTATCCGCTGGTAGATCGTCTATCAGACATACTACCAGCCCAATCTGCATCTGTGTATCCAAACACCTGTACGTCTGTACCTGCCTCATAGAAAAGCCCATAATGTAATGTGGACTTCACATATCTCAATATGCGTCTCACTGCATCCAAATGTGGCTTTCTAGGTACTTGCATAAACTGACTCACAAGACCAACAGCATAGCTCAAGTCTGGCCTTGTAATGGTCATGTAGATCAAACTCCCCACTATCCTCCTGAACATAGTAGGGTCTTCTATCTCATCCCCAACATCAGCACTCAGCTTTACATTCTGCTCCAACGGGACTGAAAGTGGTTTGCATGCAGTCATACCATACTTGGACAACATATCCAAGCCATACTGTCTTTGGAATAGCCATATACCATCATCACATCTGATCACCTCAATGCCAAGGAAGTACCTTAGCTCACCTAAATCCTTCATCTCAAACTTCATCTTCAAATAGCCCTTGACTTCAGCAATCCCACTATCACTATCACCTGTAATAATCAAGTCATCCACATAGATGACTATGATGACCAAACCTGCATCTCCCTTTCTCACATAAAGTGAGTGATCAGCATCAGAAACATAAAAGCCAATATTGACAAGATACTCTCTGATCTTGTCAGACCATGCTCTTGGTGCTTGCTTGAGCCCATAGAGTGCCTTCTTCAACCTGCACACATACGTGGGGTGCTCTAAATCTTCATAACCTGCTGGTTGATCCATATACACTTCTTCCTGCAAATCACCATGCAAGAAGGCATTCTTTACATCCATTTGCTGCAACCTCCAGCCTTTGGCTGCTGCCAAAGCAATCACACATCTGACAGTTGCCATCCTAGCAACTGGACTGAAGGTTTCATCATAATCTATGCCATATGTCTGGGCATAGCCTTTTGCAACCAGCCTAGCTTTGTACCTGCTAATAGAACCATCTGCATTGTGCTTAATCTTATAAACCCACTTACATCCAATAGCTTTCTTTCCCTTCGGCAATGATACTAGATCCCAAGTCTTATTGGCCTCTAATGCAGCCATCTCCTCATCCATTGCTGCATCCCAATGAGCATGACCAACAGCCTCCTCAAAACATGTGGGCTCAATATCCTCAACTAGTTTCACCATATAAGCATAATGGTGAGCTGCATAACCCTCAAAACCAAATCTTTTAACAGGGTATCTCACCCTGCTAGACTTGCGTACCACTGGATCACTCAATGGAGTCTTTGCATTAACACGTGCTCTCTGCACACCTGGAGTCCTCACTGAAGGAATGCCAAGCTCATCATCCAAGCTCTCTGAGCCACTGGAGTCTCCATCAAGAACTGCATCAATGCCTTCTGACACTTTACTCTTTCCTTTGTCTTTACCTGTAGTGCTACTAGATGCACCTGAAGATGTAGAGGTACTCCTTAGTCTCCCAGACCAAGGACTACCAGATGATGTCTCTGGTCCACTAAGAGTTCGTGATTCTTGCTTTTCAGCCTGCATATGAGTGTCATGATCATCATCATCATCCAATGCATCACCACTAGATGCATACCAACTGCTCATTTCATCAAAGATGACATCCCTGCTCACTCTGAACTTACATGTGACAGGGTTGTAACAGCGATACCCTTTTTGCTCTAAAGAGTATCCAATAAAGATACACTTTTCAGCCTTTGGATCCAGTTTCTTCCGCAACTCATCTGGCACATGAACATACGCAATGCAACCAAATACTTTCAAGTGTGAAACATCAGGCTTCTTACCTGTAAAACATTCTTCGGGGGTCATACCATGAACTGCAGCTGTGGGAGTTCTGTTCATAATATAAACAGCAGTATGAACAGCCTCTGACCAAAAATGCTTAGGCATATTCTTTTCAGCCATCAAGGCGCGTGCAACTTCTGCAATATGCCTGTTTTTCCTTTCTGCAACCCCATTTTGCTGTGGGGTATACCTGCATGTGAACTGTCTCTTTATCCCATGAGACCTCAGAAAATCACTGAACTCATTTGAGAGGTACTCTCCCCCTCCATCTGACCTCAGGCACTTTACTTTCAAGCCTGTTTCTCTTTCAACTGCAGCCTTGAAAGTTCTAAAGTGCTCAAAAGCTTCACTCTTTTCCTTCATAAAATATACCCACAACTTTCTAGAACAATCATCAATGAATGTGACAAAGTATGAACTGCCTCCAAGAGATACATTTTGTGTAGGCCCCCAAATGTCTGTATGCACAACATCAAGGATATTTCTGCTTACATCTCTGTCATGTGAAAAGGGTTGTCTTGCCTGCTTACCAAACTGACATGCTTCACATACCTTCTGAAATTCTGCAACTTTAAATGTAGGCAAACCTGTAACCAACCCTTTGGACTGCATTAATTTCAGCCTTTGTACATTTGCATGTCCAATGCGTTTGTGCCAAATTTCAATGTCTGCAACAACACCTTTTCCTTTGGCATACATAGCCGCATTCATAGTAGGAATTCCAGCATCTAGAGTGAACATACGTCCAACTCTACTTCCCTTTGCTACCAACCTGCACTTGTCATTGAAGTCTTCTACAAAGCAGCCCTTTGCATTAAATCTGACTTGCAGCCCTTGCTCTACCATTTGACCGACTGACACCAAGTTCTTTGTAATAGATGGTACATGTAATACATCTGAAAGACTCTTTGTCTTACCATCATGCAAGGACAAGGGAACTTTTCCAATGTGTGAAATTGGGTGGCATGAGTCATCACCCGTCTGCACATAACCTGCATTCTGCAAATCCTGCATCTCTCCAAACCATTCTGCATGGCTGGTCATATGATTGGATGCACCTGAATCAACATACCAAACATCTTCATGTGTTCCCTTTCCTGTAACAGCATTCAGCATATGCTGCATAACGAACAAACGTTCATTTTTGTCTTCATTCTGTCGTGAAGACGATACATAGTTTCCTTGCTGCAACTTACCACTGCGGATATCATCTCTCTTAGCATAACATTGGGCTGCAATATGACCTGTTTTGCCACAGTAGTGGCACACAATACCAGAGTTGTTAGAACCTCTGTTCTGCCATCCACCTCTTCCTCTAAAGCTCCCCCTGCCTCTAAAGTTACCACGACCTCCTGAAACCTGCATATCGCCAAATTGCTGATTCAATCTGTTTTGCTGGTTGTCACTACCACGTCCTGTACCACGGCCTCTTGAAGAGAACCTGCCACGTCCCCTTCCTGAACTGGAGTAGAAAGCTTGGACCTGTTCACCACTTCTTTCAGGTGTCTCACTCTGCATGTTGATCTCTTCAGTGATCATAAGGGAGACCAACTCATCGAAATCTGGAAATGGCTTTCTGACATATACAGAAGTTACAAAAGACTTCCAAGCCTTTTCATTGTTAAGTCCACCCAAGGTAGACGACACCAAATCATCATCATCGGGCATTGCATCAATCGCTGCCAATGCATCTGCAATGCTTCTTACTTTCAGTGCATACTCATTGATAGACATCTTCCCTTTCTTCAATGTATTCAACTCTTGCTTGAGTTGAATCTTTCGTGCCTTTGTATTTACAGAAAACATACTTTCAAGTATGGTCCAAGCTGCATATGCATTCTCTGCATTTCTAATGTGTCCCAGCATGTTATTGTCAATTACTGCAGACAACCAATACATGACCTTCTTGTCTTTTGCATTCCATTCCTTTCGTGCCTTTGTCTCTTCTGCAGTTGGAGGATCACTCACCTCCGGCTCCTTTTCTTCACCTGAAACGAACTCGTAGAGGCCTTTTCCAATAAGGAAGTTCGTGACACGAAACTTCCATGATGGGTAGTTGTTCTTGTCGAGCTTCTCAATGATGGGGCTTCCACTGTTCTCTGCCATTATCACAAAACTAATACCAAACAGCAAGCAAATCTTCTGCAACCCTTGACCTGTAGTGCACAGCAATACACCAGACAGCCTTTTTTACTGTCTGCTCAACAATACATGCAATCTGCAACCAGTTTGCAGATAAACCTTGTGTTTACTCACTGATAAACACCTTTGAACTTACAGATCTGAAATCTGTAACCTGCGCACCCACGTTCGGTCAATACAGTCGAAGTCACAGTGTACCCCGAAACTACTGTCCGCAACCTTGCGGCTCTAAAACGGGCCTTGTAACGGCCTCAAATGCCCAAAATCTCTGCGGGAAAGCCCTAAAGGGTTTATCTGCAGAATATACAGCGCTCTTCGCGCACACCAAATCTCACTGCAATCTGAGATTTTTGCTCTGCCCTGCTTCCGGTGCCTCCACAGGCACTATCCAAGAGAAGGAGTGGAAGAATGGGAGAGATTCTTACCCGTAGCTTGCTTGCTCGAACCTTGCTTCTTCTCCTTTGCTTCAACCTTCGAAATCAGCCTCTCTCAGTGGTGTGGCTCTGATACCATGTCAAGAATCGCGTGGTGGGGGGAGATGCTCAAGATGCTGCGCCGAACACACACAGAATGCACAAGGAGAAGCTTACTCAAGAGACAAGAAGAGAGATGGAGGCCAAAACGTTTTCTTGCTGATTTCTTCTTCTTCTTCACACACTTTACAATGTACACAAAGTATAGATAAGATACAAGATAAAAGGAAAGTGACCTACTAAGTCAAACAATGCATAACCGACTACACTAGTCGACTGGCGCTATAACTATGCCAGCTGTAAATAGGTGTAACAACCTGAATATAATAAGTAGTGAGTCAGTGGCCATGTGAGAGTCATAATGACCACCGACGTGCTAAGTGTAGACGTGTGGACCCATCTAACCAGGCGGTCCATCATCCATGTCCACATGTGTTGAGCTTGCCATCTCAACAGGTATGAGAGACAAGCAGCATGAACTTTTGGCACATGGGACGACCTGAAGTTAGCCTTCCTCACTAAATTCAGGCGTGAAGGTTTTGAAGAGCGGATGCGAGAGGAATTTATGAACCTAAGTCAGTCCTCTGGAGAAAGAGTGGAAGCTTATGTCTCACGAATGGAATCCATCTTGAAGAGATGGACTAACCATAATCTAGATGATGGTATTCAGAAGGGGGTGTTTCTCAGAGGATTACAACTAGAAGTCCGTAAGTTTGTGGAGCTGCAAAGACCAGCCACACTGCAAGCTGCAACAGAAGGTGCAAGACAGTATGATGAAGTGGAAGCTAGATTAGCGATGAATTCAGGAAGAGGAGTCCTACCTCCTCTGATGCCAGGAATGATGTACCCCCCCAATGCAGTTCCAGGGACTGTTCCCTATCCCTACCAACAGATGCTCCTGGTATCACAGTACAGTGCACCAAATCCACAGTGGCCACAATCCATGCCTCAAATGATGGTGCAACCACAACAGCAATGGTCCCAACCAATTTCCTCAATGCTAAATCAGCAGCAACAGTGGAATTCTACCAACTAGAGTCAACAGCCAACAGTTCAAACAGGAGCTCTGAATCAGAACCAGAACAGAGACCCCTCTGTACCAGCCCAACCCGTTTATGCAGTGATTACAGAGACTCCTCAAAACCCTACTGCCAGTACGTCCGGAGGAGAAAGCTTGAAGGATTACTTATCCAACTCAGTTGCAAACATAAAAAAGGAGTTGATGGATGTAATTACAGAGCAGCTACAGACGCTGAAAGTGAATACCGCTAGCATATCTAACATTGCAGGAGCAAGAAGAGATGTGATGCGATCAAATACTTGGTGTGGTAAGTGTCATCAAGCAGGCCATTTAGCCACTAAATGTACACGTAAACCAACCATTCTTGGAGCTTTCTGTTCCTATTGTTTGTGGAAGAACCATACAGAGGACATTTGCTCTCTGAAGGAGATGCATGATAGGAGAAGGAAGGAAGAAGAAGCAAGATTCAACTTGCTGGAATCCAAAATGACAACACAGGATATTGGACCCAAGCCTAGAGAGTTTGGTCCTAATTTCGGACCCAGAAGATTTCCCTCTCAAAGTTACAGAGGAAGACAGTCTGGCGGTGGTCAGAGATCAGAAGTGGAATGTTACAGATGTGGAGAAAAGGGACACATCTCACCAAATTGTCCAAATCCTCGAAGGTCAGTGGATTACAAGCCCTTATGTAGTCGATGCAAAGGAGAAGGCCACACTGCAAAAGACTGTCCAAGCCAGTCCCAGTGAAAAACAGTGCTACTGATAGTCCGGCCAAAAGAAGTGGATGTGGCTAACGCTTTCCTAGATCCGGGTACCCCAGAGACTGGTGTGTGGATAGAAGGCTGCTTCATTTCAAATGCACTGATTGATGGTGGTTCATCAGTGAACATTATGACGGATGTGACAATGAAGGATCTAGGCCTACAAGGTATGCAACCCACCCAATGGCTCATCAGACTGGCGGATCAGAGTAGAATCAAGCCTTTGGGCATTCTCCCATATGTGAAGACTACAGTGGCTGGAAAAGATTATTGGCTAACCTATCTGGTGGTGAAGCCAAATTCTTATGGTACATCCTACCCTCTGTTACTGGGCAGACCATGGCTTTTTGAAGCCAGAGCAAGGACGGATTGGTTCAAAGGAACCTTGACCTTGGGTAGAGGACCCAACAAAGTGGTGCTGAAACTATATGGTTCTCAAAAAGGACATGGATCCACCTCCTTGGAATTATCTTCTGACTCCCCTAATGAGGCTACAGATGGAACATTAGCAGACGAAGATGCTGTCAAACAGATCCTTCCCAAGAAAACAATGGCACATTCCTTAACAGTGGATACTATAAGCCGACTTCCAAAAGATGCAAAGCCATTATCAATGGGTGAACACTTCCTGCCTGAACCAGGAATGACTTCTGAAATCACTTCTGACAGTGAGATAGAAGCATGGATGTACTGCTCTCCCTGTTACATGGCCATAGCAGAGGCAGAGACAGAGGCAGGAGAGGAAACAGAGAATCTGTTCTTCTGTTACAGAGCTCCTACAGAAGCAGAAGCATAGACAGAAACAGAAGCAGAAGCAGAGACAGAGACAGAAGAGGATGGATATGATATGGACGAAGAAGATTATGAAAGTGAAATGGAAGAGTCTATCCCACCTGAAAAGGATACATTTGAAGAAGAAGTTCCAGAAGCATCAGAAGTAGACGAGCTCATGCTATGGGACAGAATGGCAATGGTACCATTTGGTCTGGTAAATGGATCTTCTCGTATGCAAAATCTTTATAAGGAATGGATTAAGAAGAACAAGCCGTCTTTTAGCAGTGGCTCCTGCCGTCCTAACCCATCCTTGCAAAAAAAAGATGATGATGATGCACCGTGCCAACAAGCACCAGTCCTACCAATCCAACAGGCATCAGAGGGTCCCTGTTATGTGACGTTCCTAGATGTGTCATCTTCAGAAGAGGAGTCTTCAAGCCAAGAGGTAATTAATTTTGAAACCAAACCCAAAACGGCTCTAATCCCATTCCAATATCTCAAGGAGCAAATTAAGTCTCCACCAAAAGAAGAAATTGGTTCTAGTGGGACATCAGAAGAGGATATCACTCCCTTGAAGGAGTCGGAAGCAGTCCGTGGGATCTTCATCCGTGAGGTAGAAGGTGAAAGGCAGTTAACCTTTGTGGATGCAGATGGCACTGAACGCCACTTGAAGGTGGGTAGTAGCCTCCCAGAAGAGGAGTTGTCAACCTTGTACAACTTGTTGAAAGAGAATTTGGACGTGTTTGCATGGTCCTACAAAGACCTAAAGGGGATTGATCCCACAATATGTCAACATCATATTGACTTGGAGCCTGATGCCAAGCCAGTACGGCAACGACAGAGGCGAATGAACCCGAATTATTCCACATTGGTGAAAGCGGAGCTGCTGAAGCTTCTGGAAGCCGAGTTCATCTATCCCGTGGCAAATAGTGAATGGGTTTCACCCATCGTGGTTGTACCCAAGAAGAATGGCAAATTGCGAATATGTGTGGATTTCCGAAAGCTTAATTCCAAGACGAAGAAGGATCACTTTTCTATTCCTTTCACAGACCAACTATTGGACACAGTGGCAGGACATGAGCTTTATTCCCTTCTGGATGGATTCAGCGGATACAACCAAGTCCAGATCGCAGAAGAAGACCAGTCCAAAACAACTTTCACTACAAAATGGGGGACCTACGCTTACCGAGTGATGCCATTTGGGCTCTGCAATGCCCCTGCTACTTTCCAACGAGTCATGATGGCCGCATTTCAAAATCATCTGCACGACTTCATTGAAGTATATTTGGATGACTTCTGTGTCTATAGTTTGATCCGTGAACACTGGGAGCACTTGGAACAATGCTTTGACCGATGCCGGGAGTATGGGATTTTCCTCAACCCCGACAAATGCATCTTTGGGGTCTCTTCTGGAGTTCTGTTGGGCCACATTGTCTCTGCACAAGGGATATCAACAGACCCTGCAAAGATTGAAAAGATCGCAGCTCTGACAGCACCCACCAACCTCAAACAGTTGAGGGGGTTCCTAGGCCATGTGGGTTACTACAGAAGGTTCATAGCTCATTTTGCAACAAAGGCAACCTCCTTGCACAAGCTCTTGAGGAAAGATGCAGAGTTTACTTGGACAGAAGAATGTGGCAAAGCCTTCCATACTCTGAAGCAGTGTCTGATAGAGGCACCCATTCTGCAACCTCCTGATTGGACGAAAGAGTTCCATGTACACACTGATGCATCAATTGAAGGCTTAGGTGCTGTCCTCTGCCAGAAGGGCTCCTCGAAGCTGGATCAACCGATCTATTATGCAAGCCGAAAAGTCACTGATAGGGAACGGAACTATACAGTGACAGAGCTGGAGTGCTTGGCAATGGTGTTTGCCCTGGAAAAGTTTCGCCATTACCTCCTATCCACCCACTTTAAATTTTATGGGGATCATGAGGCCCTGTCCTTCTTGATGAACAAAGCAGATGTGAAAGGACGAATGATGAGATGGCTCCTTTTATTCCAGGAGTTCGACTTTGAGGTGATTACTAAGCTTGGTCGTTTCCATGTTCTGGCTGATCATCTGTCGCGTATCCCACAAACTGCAGACGAGGAGCAGGATGATCCAGACCTCCCTGATGCTTCCCTATTCTTGGTAGAAACTATAACTCCTTGGTATGCAGACATTGCCAATCTGCTGGCAACCCAACAGTATCCTCCTGGTATTTCTAGCCGGGAAAGGAAGTTCATGCTAGAATCAGCCCCCTACACCCTGCTAGGCGGTGCACTGTACAAGAAAGGCAAAGATGAAGTGCTCAGAAGATGCGTTGCAGGAAATGAGATTGGGATTATTCTGAAGGCTTGCCATGACGAGCCATGCGGAGGTCACTTTGCAGGAGAAGCTACAACCAGGAAGGCTCTGCTAGCAGGATATTGGTGGCCTACCATTCACAAGGATGCCTATGATTACTGTAAAAGATGTGATGCTTGTCAAAGAATGGGGAAACCCACGAAGACAAGTGCCATGCCACTGCAACCTATCCTTCCGTTGAAGCCGTTTGAGAAGTGGGGCATCGACTTCGTAGGTCCAATCGATCCTCCTACCAGAAGGAAATAGAACCGATACATCCTCGTATGTACGGATTATGTTACAAAGTGGTGTGAGGCTAAAGGCCTAAAGCGGGACGATGGTAACAGCGTGGCCCTGTTCATGTACGAGAATATCATCACCCGTTTTGGCAGTCTTTTAGAGCTGGTAAGTGACAGAGGCACTCATTTCCTTAACAAAGTCATGGAGGAGTTGACAGAGTTGTATAAGATCCGCCATCGCAAGTCCACTCCTTATTACCCTAGAGCCAACGGCCAAGTCGAAGTCACCAATCGCATCCTCTGCTCGATTCTGACAAGAACAATTGCCACACATCATCGTGATTGGGATGATCGACTTACAGAGGCCCTCTGGGCGTATAGAACCTCCCATAAAGTAGCAATAGGACAGACACCCTTCCAGCTGGTGTATGGTACAGAAGCTGTTTTTCCTGTTGAACTGAAATTACCCTCTTTGAGAGTGGCTATCAAAGAGCGTTTGGGGGACGATGATTCACTGCAACGCCATCTCCTGCACTTGGAATGTTTGGACGAAATTTGTAGGATGGCTCTATAGTGCATGGAAGCCACGTAAGCTCGACGCAAGGCTTACCATGATAGCTTTATCAAGCACAAGGAGTTCAAAGAAGGTGATTTGGTCCTAGCCTATGATTCACGATTTGGCAAGTTTCCTGGCAAGCTCCAACAGCGGTGGATGGGCCCCTATAAGGTACTTGCAGTCAACCCTAATGGCTCTGACCTTTGATGCCTCTGATGATCCCTTTCTGATCAATGGATATCGCCTGAAGAAGTACTTCCCTCCTTGGGGATCTTGACAATTACGGTCACTTGATCTTTTCCCTCATTGGTGCGGCACTGTACTTCTTATGATGCTACTTCTGATAGCCGTTCTTCAGCCACTCCTGATAAGGTGGATGCAACCCTCAGTCCCCTCAAATCCCCCTTCCAGCCTTGATTTCTTATCCTCTATTTTCCACCAGCGACAGTGGCGAGGTTGGTTCTGACAAATGGTCTTTCTACCATTCCCTTGCTCAATTCGAAAAAAAAGAAGAAAAGAAAAGAAAGAAAGAAAGAAAAAAAAAAACAAAACATATTGGTCATGGGAGAAAAGGACTTAGGCCCCTGTCATGCCGACCTATTCTTTGAGAAAAGGTGGAAACACCCTCGGGAATAGGGGAAAATAAGAAGAAAAAAAAAACAAATTTGTTATGAGAGAAAATGAAGCAATTCCCTGTCATAGCAGGCCTCGTTCCAAGAAAAGGTGGTAAACACCCTTGGGCGGGAAGTTGGCTGTGGAAAAGGTGGTAACACCCAGCAGTCCAGAAAGTGGATTCATTGATTGATATTTCTAGGATCCAATTCCGAAGCTGCCTCCCTTGGTACGCTATGTCCTGGGTCTTTCTGCAGAGCATCTAACTGTCCTCTAGCAGACAACATGTTCCTATCCAATACAATATTCGATTTGATGGCTACCTCCCTGGGTACGCCTCTTCAACAACAACTGACGACGCGATCTTCATCGACAAACAATCAAGTGACGTGAGTTTTCATCCTAACAGGATGGGGAAGTGAGTATGGTTGCCCTCTATAATTATCAACAGAGAGTGAGATAGAGGGTGGGCGGAGAGACCAGTCTTTTCCCTTCAAATCCAATGAGAGGTGAGAAGTGTGAATGAAGTGTTGCACGCACGGGATGGGCCTCTCAATGCACAAAGCACAATTTGTTTCTGTGCACTGCATCATAAGGCTCCCTGGCCTTCCTTCTCGCACCGTATGCCGGCACAGGGCGGGATGCACCGTTGCACCATCAATGCGCACAAGGCATACAATCTTTGCACAAGCGACTGTGAGGATTACATCAATGGGTTTCAGGACAAGGCTGCCCTCCTGTATTTATCAATAGAGAGTGAGACAGAGGGTGGGTTGAGTGTGACTGGAGTGTCTTCATTCAATTATAGAGAGGTGAGATTGAGGGACGTTACGACACTTGGAGTCAGGTATGTTCCTGTTTCCCTGTGCACGCACGGGAGGGGTCTTTGCCCTCATCACAAGACATGTCACCCTGTTCTGTACACTGCACTGTAAGGCTCCCTTGCCTTCCTCCTTGCACTTATGCCAGACGGGTTGGACGCACTAATGCACCATCAACTGTGCACCCTGGCATACTCCTTCTGCACCATTCCCCTGTTGATTTCTCAACCGGGTATGAGATATGGGGCGAGTGACTGTTCTTTCATTCCAATTGAGTGACTGCGAGTTGAGTGTAGTATCCCTTATCATCGACAAATTTCCTACGATTCCTTCAATCAGCTACCTTCCTGGGTGCTTCCGCGTGGTCCCTGCCATGACGGATGTGTACTATAAAGATGCCTTGGTACCTCCTGCAGTCGACAACAACACTAGACGTGCCATCGACACTCAACCTTGCTTCTTGACAAAATGGGCCAAGTTTTTCTAACCCTCCCACTTTGGTTTCTTCGTGACGGTCATGTTTTAAGTGTGGGGACGTTAGTGGATGGTTTGTGGCGTGGTCCTAGGTCCCTGTTGCTCGGTTAAGGTCTTAAGTGTGGGGACGCGTCCCTGCGCGTCTACATTGCATACCCCTCTGCATATGCCTTACCCTGCTCATGCATGTATGCCATGACTTGCTTTTATCCTAATGGGATCCCTTCCCACCCACCCGGTTATGTTCCACCCACCCTTGGGGCTGTTCCCTTGCAGTTTTCCTTCATTCCATGATTTTGCGGTCCTGTCCTGTGAATGCATCCTACGTTCCCTGAAGTCCAAATCCAACCTTATAGCCCTATTCCTCCCTTTGAATTGACTATTTTTCCTTTTTACCTACCCCTATTCCGGTGCTCGGTTTTTGAGTTATTAATTTTTGAAGCATTTTGCGCAAATTAGCCGGTTTTCCATGTGAACGTGCTTTTCTTGCTTCGGAACCGTGCTCTAATGTCCTAGCCATGCCATCCACTTTTCCCCTGACATTTTTACTTTTTATTCCGTGTCATTCCGATACACGGTTTGTCCAATATTAATTTTCCAGTTTTTTTTACGACTTTTTCGTGCGTATTTTTGACATTTTTCCATGTGAACCTGCCCTATTCGCATTGGAATTCCAATTTGATCTAATAGCCGTGTCCCCTGTGCCTTCCCCTACATTTTTCCTTTTTCCTCCTCCCTCTTTTGACTTTTGGATTTTTACTTATTAATTTTTCAATGCGTTTTCGGGCGTATTTTTGGAGTTTTTCGCATGTGAACCCCTCCTACTTCCACCGGAACTGCAGTTTAACATGATAACCCTGTGCCACTCCTTCCTACAGAAATTTTTCTTTCTTACTGCCTGACATTTCGGCGAACGGTTCGTCTGATCTGAATTTTCGATCCCATTTTCGGGTCTGTTTTTGGATTTTTTCCACGTGAACGCGTCTTACCTCCGTTGGAACTCTGTTTTGCTATGATAGGATTGTCGGGCATGTCTTTTTACACATTTTTCCTTTTTCCTGCACCTCGTTTCGATGCACGAATCTTTCGATATTAATTTTTAATTACTTTTTTTTGTTCGTTTTTTGTGTTTTTTGCACGTGACCGCCTTTTACCCCCCCGGAACCTCCGTCACATATTTTCCTTGTTTTCCCCCTGTCGTCCTGCCCCCTTTTTGTTTTTATGCTATTTCATTTTGATGTCTGGATTGGGAGATATTCATTTTTCTTTAATTTTACGTGTTTTCGTGCGACTCGTCCCGCGCGTGAACGCGCTTGTTTTCAATTTTACGCATCTGAACGCACCCCCGCCGCGTCCGCATGCCCCGTGCCGTCCTCCTGGTGCTCTTCCGATCCCGTCACAGCAAATTTTTTTACCCCGCCTCGCGCACGCGCGCGGAACGGGGGGTACACCTCCTTTTTGGGTCCCTATCCCTAACCCTAATCCCTACCCCTCACCCTAATCCCTAATCCCTACCCATAACCCTACCCTACCCATAACTCTACCCCACCCATAACTCTACCCCACCCCATGACCCCCCTACCCCTACCCTTCCCCGGGCACCACCCCATGGGCGCCCTTTACCAACCCCCATCCCATGGGCCCCTGCCCATCCCTTCCCCCCCTTTCCACCCCCCCCCCCCCCCCCCCCCCCCCCCCCTCCCTTCCCTCTGCGTGCCCTGCTCCATCTCCTGCTTCCCCTTCATCTTCCCCTCCCCTCCCCTCCTCCATTTCCTCTCCCGCCATCCCTTCATCTTCTCCTCCCCTCCCTTCTCCACGCCCGTGGCCTTGCGCCCTGCCCTGCTCCAGCCCCATGCACCCCTCTGCCGCCTGCCTACCTCCTCCGTCGCCGCTGCCCTGTATGCCACCGACGTGGCCCTGTGGCCCTGCTCTCTGCGCTCGCCGTCGGCGCCCTCGCTGCCGAGCCGCCACGTGGAGCCCGCCTCTGGCGCCCTTGCCCTGGTCACCGTGACGACCCTCCTCCACGACGTTGCGCCGCCACGTGGCCTCGTGACGCTGCTGTGACACCTGTGCCCTGCGCCCTGCTTCACACCGTGCAGCCCGCCACCATCAGTCGTTGCGCCCCGCTGTCGCCGTCGACATTGCCGTGTCCTGCGCCATCATCGCCCGGCACCACGGTGGCCTCCTCCCGCCCTACACGCCTGGCCATTGATTGCCCGCCTTCGCCCTGCCACGTCCCCCCCCGTCAACCCCTCTCACCCCCCTCCCCACTAGCCCCCCTTCCTACCCGTCAAAACCCACCCCCATTCCTACAGCACCTCCCCACTAGCCCCCCTTCCTACCCGTCAAAACCCACCCCCCATTCCTACAGCACCTCCCCACTAGCCCCCCTTCCTACCTGTCAAAACCCACCCCCCATTCCTATAGCACCTCGCCACTAACCCCCCTTTCCTTCCCACCTATATATACACACCCCCACACCCCCCTTCACACACCACTAACCCGCTCTCCCTTTCTACCCCTCATTCCTCCCATCACCATCTCTCCAACCCATTCGCACCCCACCCCCCTTAACGAGCTTTCCCCCCAATCCCCGTTGGCTTCACCTCCCCTCCCTCGACAGTCGTTCGTGTGCGCACCAGTGTATGTGTGTTGTTCGCGCGGGAGTATCTTTTAGCTGCTGTTCACGCGTGGGACGCGCGTTTGAATTTGCTGATTGAAGTGGTGCGTGCTGATTCATGCATGCGCAGTTGTCACGCGTGTCCGGGTATTCCTTTTGCTATCTCGCATATCATTTTTTCAAAAAAAAAAAAAACATCCACACCTCCATTAAACACACTTCAAATTAACAAAATCATCATCAATGAATTTGACAAACATTTTGAAATTTTATTCAAAATTACTGCTACCTTTTTTCACCATTATATATATATATATATATTTATAGTCTGAAATTTCTTATTCCACAATTCCATACAATTCCCTATTTTCCCAATTTATTCAACATTACCTGAAAAAACAGAGAGAAAAAAAAAGAAAAAAAAACCACCAAACAAAAACTCATTTTAAATTAGTCAAAAATACCCTAAACAATTCTACAAATTCTATAAAATTCCTCTCACCCCTCCCTTGACCTTTTTCCATTCCATTGACCAATACAAAATAAATCATTACAAACCACTTTACATTCTAATAAATTACCAAAAAATCTAGAAATCTTTCCTTTTATTTTTGCAACCCATGGCCATCTTTTTCTCAACCTGTAAATTTCAAAAAATAATAATAATAATAATAAATATATATATATTTTTGCCCATTTTAAAATTCTAATTTTTTTTTCAAAATAACCAAAAATATGATAAAAATTCATTAAAAATGCTAAAAAATTCTAAATTAATTTCTGAAAAATTCCTAACACTTCCCTTACCATTTTTATCTATCTTTGGCATATTTTTCTTAGCTGTTATCATATTTCCTTTCACACCTAAATTCCTCGCAAATTAAAAAAAAAAACAATATAAACAACACATTTTTCCTCCACACACCAACTAACCGTCTCGAAACCAATATCCAGATATTTTTGGATTGAGGAGAGCGCATTCTTTGCATTTTCATACACCCACTACCAGGTATTTCCCTTTTATTCATTTAAAAAAAAAACAAAAATAACAAAAAAACATACAAGCTACCCCAGAACCCACGGTTAAAAAAAAAAAAAACAAAGAGAAAAACAACACACAAACAAACAAACCAATATTTAACATAAATCACACCTAACTACCACCATGGCACGCGCATTCACGCTATACACACATATACTTTTTAATTAAAATAAACCCGTCGTTCACTTAGCATGCGCTACGTGCGCTGGCACTTTAATTTTTATTTAAAATGAACAAACCGTCACATGAGCACGCGCTGGCAAAAAAAAGCGCTCCACATCACCTTAATTTTTAATAAATGAATTTGCATTTAGAGACCCAGTCGGGTATCGAAGTCCGGGATTCGAATAAATGCACCGCTTCACCTAATAGTTGGTAATTTAATTTATAATAAGGAACTACCGTTTTCTTGCTAAGGTTTATCACCTAATAAAAATTCACCCATTCTTAATAATTTATTAAAATCAACCCTTCATTAAATTAATTCCCCCTCACTGCACTTAATTCCCCTTTTTAATGAACCGTTTCGTGGGATGGGTATGCGCAGTCATTAGAGTTATTTTCTTGGTCCAGTCCTGGTTTATCAACGATGTAGTCTTGATATGTGTCGGATATGGTATTGTTTTGATTTACTATCTTTGTTACGGTTACGGATACGGTATGCAGTTTTTTTTCTTTTCTTGCCTGATACGGGGTTCTGGGTGTTTGTCTGATGCATCGCATGAAGCTTTCGGTCGCATATGTCTCAAGGTCATGTCGAATTTTTTTTCTAGGATGTGGTTTGCTTGGGGTTAGTTGGTCGAGTCACATTTTATTGGTTGTTCTCTTATCTTTGGTTTTGGTCTGTTGCTTTGCAGGCATTCTCCTTGATTGTCTGTGTTTGTGGTGTGTGTGTAACCATCTGAATGGCGCCTTCTCATGCTCCTCCCCCTATCCAGTACGTCCCATTAGTTAGTAGGGATTACTCTTCCCTACTTACTTTTGAGCCTCTCACGAAGGCAGGACTTGCTGCTTTTGTGGCTACTTATTTTCCATTGCTTCCAGAGGATTCGTCGTTATGTGATGAGTTTCTGGCCTCTTACAGCAAGAAGACAGGACTAGTCCAGGGAATTTCTATGACTTTGACACCTCGAGGCCTAGGGAAGGCTCTGTCTCTTCCCTTCAAAGGTGAACCTTTTGTGACCACTCGTCAGCTCTTCTCTAATGAAGAGATTCTAAAGCTGTTGCAAAAGCAGACAAGGGAAATGCTAGATGTTAAGAAGGTGATAAACTCTTCAGGAGTTTCCTTTTCTATGATCACTGATCCCGTATGGAAGACGATCTGTCAGTTTCTCCAGGACAGGTTTATGCCTGCCAAAACGCCATCCCAGTACTTGTCCAAAGAGCTTTTCACAGCTTCCAGGATGGTGTTAAAAGGAGTTGCTATTGATTGGAGCACTTACCTCCTCACTAAAATGGATCAGCATTTCGTTAAAGTCACAAGGGGTAATGTTACCAATGTCACATATGGATCATATTTGTCTGCCTTCTTGACCTATTCAGGTTTACAGAAGACTGTGCCTCCACCTTCTCCATCAGATCCAGTACCTCCTCCTCCATCTTCAGATGAGTCAGAACCCATTGACATAGAGGATGATGATTCTCTGCCTCCCCTGGTCATCCAGCGCAAACGCTTGAAGAGGGTAGCGGAAAAAGATCCTTCCGTACTTCCTTCAGTACCTATCCCTGCTACCTCTGGCAGTGATCTCCCTGGGTATCTCACTTGTAATAACCTGTTCAGGGCACATCACGAAGGATCCTTGGAAATATCAGTTCCCTCCCTGCACAGTCTAGTTTCAGGAGATGCAATTCCTTTCCTCTGTAAAGATATTCAGAGTTCCATTGAGTTGTCAGTGACAGCCTGTGTTCAACAGCTCTACGCGTCTTTTTATGAAGAGCTCATGCAATCTAAGGACCAGTTGCATAAGGCAACATCCGAGTTAGCTTCTGCTAAGGATACCCTAGCAGATTTATTTAAGCAAATGGAACAACAAACCCAACTGGTTGCCACCCAAAGCGGTGAGATTTCTTCTTTGAAGATCCAGTTACTAGAGGCTCAATCACAGGTTACTAACCTTTCAGAGGAGAAGGAGAGGATGTCCAGAGAAGCGCAGGAATTCCGAGCTATCTTCGATGACAAACTTTCAGCTTTACAGATTGCTAATGACACAGTGGTCAACCAAGCCTCCCAAATCCAGCAATTGCAAGATCAACTTGCGAAGTCCCGCTCTGTTCCTCCAAGTCCTAATGTTCCATTGATTCCTTCTCTTTCACAGCAGGACTTGGCTGCTCTTCAGAGATAGGCTACTTTGTGCCCTCTATTCCAAGATAAAGTGGAACGATTGCAGTCCAGAATGGATTTGTTATGGTCTACATTTGAGCAGTTTCAGGAATATGTCTCCCCAGACCATTCTTTCTTTGTCCACTACCACTTACAGAAGTTAGTCTTCTATATGAAGCTTTCCACGATGGATTTACCTCTTCTAGAGGATGGATGGAGTGGGGCTTGGTCTGCTGAGTTGTTGACAGAGGTAGTCAGGATGGTCTTTGAAGATTCTGTCATGCCATATGCCATGTTGATGTCATACATGTATCTACGAGGAGACTTGTTAATTCCAGATGAGGTGGATATGGCATGGTATGCGGGGGATGTGGTCTTACAGGCTGTTTTATATGTCGATCATTTGGAGTTGCGCATCGCTGACATGTTCCAGAGTTATTCCTCCAAAGTGGCTGATTGTCATGATCATTTGTGGCATTCCATGATTGATTCTGTGGTCCTAAATCAAAGACAAAACACAGCTCCTACCTTTGCCCAGAGTACTAATCAACTGAGGCTGGATCTCTTAGCCTATCTTTCAAAGCATAATCCATTTGATGCTACCTTCTTTGATGCCTATCATAGACGATCTCTCTTAGGACCTTCTGTTCCTACCCTCCTCTATTACCAACAAATGGCTCACCGATATGCTATATATCTTTCCCTTTGTCAATCTAATTCCACAACTATTTTACCCCTTTTTTTCCAACCTTCATCTTTCCCTCAAATTCCCATTTTTACATACTGTTCCTTTATTGAGGATAGGGTATTTTCCCCTTCTCCACCCTGTTCTTCTCCATCCATTAATGTACCCTCTACATTTCCTATTTATCAGTTAACACCCTTCCTTAGTGATTCCCTACAAATTTCTGCTACTCCTTCTTTAAACTTTTCTTCCTTTTATGATTTTTCCTGTCCCTCCCTTCATCCACTCTTCCTTATTCCATTACCCTCTCCTAACACTTCTATATCTCAACCACCTCAGTTGGTTAGTGACTGTGACGGGTTTGATAATCAGATTTTCAGAAGAAGGGGATGGAGTTCGGATGATTGCCTTACAGGACCTCAGATCAATTGGCCAGTAATTCCAGGAGAATGGACAGCTTCCAGTCAAGCTTATCAGAACTATGTTCATTTTGCTCAGCAGTATTCATAGTCTGCAGATCCCTCAGTGAGATTAACTGCTCACTTTGCTTGGTACCTGGCATATATGCATAGGCACTCTCATAATGATTCCAAGCCTATTCCAAAGTTGTGCATGAATGTCAATATGAGCATTGATTCCCAACAGTTGGAGATATTGTATTTTCATGCCCTTTGTTTGCCTAGCAGATACTTGGTCCTGTTGGAAAGGATGTGCTGTCTCCAGTTTTTTCAAAATCCTCCTAAAAACTTTGTAGATGAATCCTTGTCTATGGATCGTTTCCGACAACATCAATCTTTTAAGAGGGATCATCTTCATTGATACCTTTCCAATGTATGGTGGAAGCTTTCTAATGAAAATCTCTCTTTTTGGAGGAGTCATTCAGATGGTTGTGTATTAGTGTTTGTGTTGTGAGTTCATTTATGTCAAACGAACGTGGTGGTTTCCTATTGGATTTCGTGTACGAGTTACATTTTGGAGATTTGTGGTGATGGGGTCGTGGTTGCAGAATTGAAGTTGATGCTGATGAAGAAGAAGAAAACTCTTATATCCTTTACAAATTTGTTGTGATTTTTAGTTTGCTAAGAAGTGTTCATGTATAAAGGGTTTTCCTTTCTTTGTATTTTTATATCAGAACCAGGTTATAAGTTGGGGTCGTGGTGGATGGATTCTTTTTGAAGAAATATTGAAGATCAAAGTTGCAATTTTAAATGCACTTGTATTCCCTTTTTCCTGGGTCGCGAGGACGCTTCCTTATTAAGTGTGGGGATATGTCGAGTGTTGAAATGACTTGTTTTTTGGCTGATTTTTGTTGTTTTTGAGAGCTGAATGGTTGATTTTATGAGATGATTGATTGATTTGGAAGTGGTTTGAGAGTGTTTTAGATGATATTGATTGGGTTTTGGAAGATCATGATGTTTATTGGTGGTTCTGTGATGTTCTGATAGGTTCTGATGGTTCTGTATACCTTCTATTTTGCTCTGTTTTGGTCTGTTTTGTTCTGATTGTCTTCTGTAAAGAGGGATGGAGTATTGATTGATGAAGATTGAGATCTTGTGAAAGTTTATTGAATGGTTTGAGAGTAAGTTATGTGGTTTTGATGACCTTCTGTAACCTTCTGTAGGTCTTCTGTAGAGCCTCTGTCTCTGTTCTGTTCTGTACTGTAGCTGTTTTGGTACTGTTATGTGACTGTTATGTATGCTTCTATATGTGTTTTGATGGATGAGAATGTAGTTTGGGAAAGTTTTCTAGCCTTGGAAAGAGGTGAATACAAGTGCAAAAGAGCTGGAAGAAGTGGAAGAAGTAGCTGCTAAAGACTCAAGAGAAGACTAGAGTGAAGTGACAGTAGTGAGCTATGAAAGGACACTGTAGTGGCTCTGGTGACTTTTCATATCAGACATACCTCTTGGGAGGGGTATCCACGACCTAAGAAGGATTATTGAGAGTAGTTTTTGAGAGATTGTAGTGAGGATATGATGTATTATTGATAGAGAGAGAGAGAGAGTCAGAGATAGTCAATTCTACTCAACCAGAGTGATTGTACATGAGAGATTGAGAGAGAAGATTATGAAGATATTGAAGATGAATACTATGTGATGTATTTCCATTAAAAGATGGTGTATTCTTTTGCTTTCTTTGTTCTATTGATGGATTTTGTGAAGATATTGAAGAATATGGTTGATTCTATCAAATCCGTGGGAGATCTACATAATGCTGCATGAAGATTTGTTGTGCCTGGTGTTCTTTTCTTCATTGTGATCGTATGAAACATGATAAACAAGCTTGTTGATGTTACAAGATATATTTTCTTGCAAGAGAATTCCCTTTTCCTTGGTGTTCCTCTTGGGGCTCCAAAAAGATAAAAGAAGAAAAAGGCGTCTTGACCGGCAACCAATCCCTGAAAATTCAAATGTTTGAACACGACCCGCAAGAAGCTTCGGTGTCGGGCCAAGGCAACGAAAGAGGAAAAAGGCACACCATTAAAATGCGGAAGCGCACCCGAAGCTGTTTAAAAGAGTGCCAGGTTCGCTCCTGTGCAAAGTGTATGCATTAGTTGGGAATATGATAAATTAGAATGGTGGGAAATGGGAAAAAGGGCCTAGGCTACGGCTGGCCATGTAAAAGAGGGAAAAGGGGATGACCGCCCAAAAAGGATTTAGGGCTTTGTATATAAAGTTGGAAAGTGAATGAGAAGCTCATTCTTTGGTGTGTGGCAAAAAGAGTCTTCTTCTTCCTCTCTTCTTCTCTCCTTCTTGCTTGGGTGTGCTGTTGAGAGAGGAAAAGTGAGAGTGTGAGGGAGTGAGTGTGTGTGAGAGTGAGGGATCAAGAGGGTGAAGCTCTTCACCATCTCCTCTTCTCCTCTTCTCTTCTCTTCTCTTCTCTTATCTTCTCTTCTCTTGCGACGACTATGGAGGATGGAGCTTGGAGATGGAGGAGGCTTGAGGATGCTTGAGCTAGCATCAAGAATCGTGGAGCTACTGGAGTGCAAGAGAGGGAAGGGTACTCAATTGGGCATCAAGGTAAGCTCACTACACTCGTAGGATTGACGGTGCGTCGGCTGGGTGAGAGATAGCCATTAGAGCTCGCTTGGACCGCTTGAAACAATGAGCGGTCCGTGGGTCTTGGCGGTTGAGCGAAAGCTCCCACAAATAGATAGTGAGGTTCTATGAAGGATATTAGCTGTTGGCCTGATGCACTATGTTTGCCATTAGCATGGTTTGGAGCCTTAGTCTTTACTATGTCCTATGTAAAGCAATCTTTAAATGCCTCATGAAGTTGTATTTGTATACGTCATGAAGTATGGTTTGTAGGTAGTTAAAAAATGTGACATGAAGAGGTATTGTGTGTCTTTTTCATGTATGGATTATCGTTCTCGATCATGACCAATTGCATGTTGGAGTTTCTTGCTTAGCAATGCAAGACAATGGACACCATGATTCATATCTCTGTTTCTATCTTATTTCTAGTGTATACTTTGATTTCTATCTCTAGTTTACCATTATGAGTGTTGTAGAGTGTAGTTCTATGTCTCTATGTCATTATTTCTCAGTTTCCTACTTGTTGCTTGATGAGGTATTATGTATTTTTTGCATTGCTTGGTGCAGTTTACTCTATTCCAATATGAGGTAGTTTAGTCCTATTATGCATTCAACATAGATTTGGGACTGATACACTTTGGTGACCCTACCATGCTTTCCTGAACCTCTGGTGCGGAAGTGTAATAAAAAAACACCACCAGTTGATGCCAAAAATTTGAAGCTCTGTAAAAAACAACCTTGTTTTGGGAAAGAAAACCTAATCTTTTGTGTGTAGGTTGTATTATTCTTCTCTTGATCTTGCCATTGCTTCCCCATTTCTTTGTGTTAAAATACTAGCAAAATGGCAAAGGTTGAGGCCAGAAATTCGTATTTCTTGTATGAAGGAAAATTCTTGCATGAAGTAGAGTTCTTGTATGAAGCGAAATTCCTACATCATGAAGCAGAGTTCCTATATGAAGTAGAATGTCCTATATGAAGTAGTAATATATTCCTAGAAGCAAGATGATACAAACCCTCCTATGATGTTCTCTATTTCTAGATCTAAAGCCTATTCAAAATACTTCTCTTTGTTGTGAGAAATCTAAATTTTTTGTCACAACTTGAAGTAGTGACAATTGCTTGAAGCAGTGATATATTGGTTGAATCAGGATGATACATTTTGCAAGGTTAATTTTTCCTTTCTTCTTGTATGATGGGCAATTACTCTATTATTTTGTCTAGCTCTGCAAGTATTGGGAATTGCAAAAATAATTAGCAAAGCAAAGCAACAAGAGCTTTAGAAGATTGCAAGAGGAGAAGCATGAAGATTTTCAATCTTGGATGAAAATAGAGACAGATTATTTATAGAGATATTTCAAAATGCAAGCACTATTGCAAGAATATCATCTTTGTAACAAACTCTTGCTAAATCTAGTGAGAAAGAGGAAGCACTATCTTTTACCTGCTATACATGAAGCTTATGGAGGATTAATGAGAGCGCATTCTAGTTTCATTTTCAGTTTTGAACTTTAAAATTTCAATTTGATTAATTGCAATGGGTAGTCTAGACATACTTCAACGAATTGTTCTTACTATGTTAATAGGTCTTATGAAGAAGGAAAATCCTACAAGTATTTTTGCATGTTTGATTTATGTAATGAGTTTGATGGCATTTGTAAGAGGTTTTCATTAGCAGAGAGAAGGGTTCAAGTTCAAACATTGATAAAGCATGGGAGAAGTTGGATTCTTTTGAGGATATTGTCCATGATGCTTATGAATGGCATGATGATCATGAAGGCAACAAAGTCAGGTCTTGTTCAAGTATCAAGCATATTGCTAGATTGATTACAATAGTAGTTGAAAAGCTCAAGGAAAGATATGAAGATGTTTTGGATTCCGATTCAAGCTCAAGTGATGATGATGATGATTGGTGCTCTTTACCCATGGTCTTGCCAAGATTGAGGTAAAGGGAGCAAGAGAGGTAAGAGCCAAGAAGCCAAGAATCCTCGAGTACCCCACACCCAATAGATCAACTTGCCAATGGGAGAGTGGATCATCACACACTTTGCATCAATAATCTCAAGGTATTTTCCATATTTTGGTATTTTCAAATTGCCATAATCAATCTCTAGTTAGAGTTATGTACTCAAGAAGATGATGCTATTATGGATGATAAGTTTGAGAATTATGGTTTTTGCAATGAAGATGTCATTGTGGATAATTTTCTTGGTTCTCTTATTGATCCTAAGGAAGATAATGCAGCTACTAAGTTGGATTTCAATGAAAGAACTTTGCAAAAACTTGAAGAAGTACCACTATTGGTAGTGCAAAATACACCATATTTGGATGTATTTTTTCAGGATACTAATATTTCCAACATGCAAGATAATATTTTAAGCCATTGCATTGCTCGATGAAGCTTTGTCTATTATCAAGCAGTTTCAAGAGGAGAAAACATTACTACAACATGAAGTTTCTCAATTGAGGAATGTAATGGATTTCCAAGTTTCTCATTGTTTTGAAGTCATTAATACTCTTGAGAAAGTTGTTCTGCAGAGAAGGATAATGAAATTGCTAATTTGCATATACAGTTGGTATTTTCTCATCATTCAAGTCAATATGTTATCCTTGAGGATCTCTATGCATTGAATGATAAGGTTGTTGATATTTCAATTCAAACTGCTATTTTTGAAGTCTTTGAGGACTTTGATCAGTCTATCACTGAAGTTGAAGTATCTGGAAGCATGCAAGTAGTTACAATGGATATCTATGAAGTTTATATTGCAACAAGAATGGTTGATATTATTCATGTTGATCGATTTTTAAGCATGAAAGTGTTGATGTTGTATGAGGAGGTGGAATCTTGTAGCAAGAGTATATTATAGTTTTTTGTATCAAGGAAGCTTTAGAATGATATGTAAGAACCTAAAATTAAGCAATTCATGCAATAGGACTTTGAATTCCTACTATAGTATCTTCACTTCTTTCAACAACAACCAAACTTCCTACAACAGCAAGTTAAATTTTTGCAGTACCTGCTACAACAACAAGCTAAATTTTGTAGTACCTACAACAACAACAAACTGAATTTCTGCATTACTTACAGTAGTAAGCTGAATTTGTGCACTTGCTATAGTAGCAAAATGTACTACAACAAGCTAAAAATTAGTCAGAAGTACTACAACAACCTCAAAAGTAGAAAATACAATAACCACATGATGATTACTAGTTCAAAGTACTTGAAAATCAACAAATACAAGTTGTTATTGATTATCTTATATAATTTTTTCATGATGCAATGTCTTATTCAAGATCCAAATTGGGTGATACATTGCCATATATTTATTATGATAAAAATGCTAGAGCATCATTGACATATTTTTGAGTCAATGCAATTATTATTTGCAATTGGAGTGGTAATCTACTTATTTTATTATGGTTCTATATCTTCATTCTCTATGATATATTATGGATGTCATTGTATATGATGAGTTTTTAGCCTTGGCATATTTCATTGAAATGGTTGTACTATAAAACTATGGCTCATTACCTATCAGAGCAGCAATTGTTGCAGATACTTTATATGGCTATAATACAAGGGGACATTGTTGAACTTGCAATTAATGGATTTAGGTTCCGAATACTAATTCAAGTTGATTATGATGAGCCACATAAGAATTCATAGGTTTAGCAAAGTAGTTGGAATCAATTGTATGCAAGTCACTACTGCAATGCTTGAAGAAGTAGCATTAGTGCAAAATTCTATGGACATTATGGTCATTTGTCAGTTTTATGAGATAAATAATATTCAAACTTTGACAATATTTTATTGCACTTATGTTGGTGATATTTTAGTACTGGAACTAGTATTTATTTGTCTTGAGGACAATAAAGAAATCATTTTTGTTATAGGAAACTACAATCTTGATGAAGGCAATTGCAATCTTGCTGCAAGAGATTGCAATACCACTACAGGTGTAATAGGGTTACCACAACAATAAAGATTATTGCAACAAAAAATAATATTACCACTATAAGCATAAGGTAAATTACTTTGTAAGCAATAGGTTCATCGCTGCAGGTAGAAGGTTTACTACTACAGGCAATACATTCACCATTGCAGGTAGCAGGTCTATTGCTATAGGGAGCAAATTCATCGCTAATAGGTGACATTTAACCTAATACAGGAAAGTGGTGATTTGATGCAGCAAAGTAGCTGTATAGAGCAAGTAACCATTAATACCATGCAACAAAGTCAAGATATTTATAAAGAGATTTAGATGTTACTGGATTTGGATATAGATCTTGATAGATCAGTGTTTATGCAGATTGTTGTTACCATGATGAATAATACTTTGGTCAAGGTTATGTATGTTCAGTGGATTGTCATTATAGGGAGAATGTCTTAGGGTTTCAAGCCTCAAAACAAAGCTAAAAATCAGTTGTCTAAAGGTGATGCCATAAGATCTGATATTAGTGAAGTTTTACAAGATATCGGTTAACCTGTTAAGAAAACAGAACTTACTCTAGAAAAAATTCAACAAATGGAAGTTGTACCTTCCATATCACATGATTATAATGTGCAACAACAAACTCATGTGATGTTTGCTAGTGAGTCTCATGATGGTTACGAGCAACCTAGCTCATGAAATGTTTTGGTAGCCCACTCAGATTTTATATCTCCATCATACTATTATATGTATGCCTTTATTTTGTCTTGACTATTGCTTGAGTGGATTATGCAACTACAATAGAGAGCTATAAGTATCCTAATAAGTAGAGAGGATGTACTTATCATTTCTCTTTGTGGCTTACTTCATGGTGCAATGCTACAAGTAAGGCGTAATTTTCTCATTTGGTATATCAATTTTGGATAAGGTATTTGACACTTTAATATAACATGTAAGGGTTCGGTTCATGGCTATACTAGCCATCCACCGGGTTGCTGTGCCAGCTGTTAGCCATTGGCATAATGAACCATGTTTTCCCTTAGCATGGTTTAGAGCCTTAGTCTTTACTATTTCCTATATAAAGTAGTCTTTAAATACCTCATGAAGTTGTATGCCTCATGAAGTGCAGTTTATAGGCAATTAAAAAATGTGACCTGAAGAGGTATTGTGTGTCTTTCTCATGTATGGATCATCATTCTTGATCACAACCAGTTGTATGCCGCAGTTTCTTCGTTAGCAATGCAATATGACAGTGGGCGCCATAATTCATATCTCTATTTCTGTCTTATTTCTAGCACATAGTCTGATTTCTATCTCTGATTTGCCATTATGAGTGTTGTAGAGTGTAGTTCTATGTTTCTATGTCATTATTTTTGAGTTTCCTACTAGTTGCTTGACGAGGTATTAGGTATTTTCTACAAATACCATATTAGAGAATTTGGGAATCTCCCAAGTTCCACTTTCAAATAAGCAGTAAAGATTTGACCAAGTAGCTAAATCCTAACCCCATATTTAAGAGTGGGACTTCGGGGGATTACTTATATAGTATTGAGAAAAAATTTCACCTTCAAGTAAGGTGATAAGATTTGACCATGTGTCCAAATATTAATCACATTAGGAATTCCCAAAATTTATAAAAATTCCCAATTTGTGAATATGTGGTGTACACTACTTGATGCACTTTACTCTATTCATGTATGAGGTAGTTCAATCCTATTATGCATTATTAGGCATAGAATTGGGGTTGAAACAAATGATTAAATCCATCTCTAGACACTCATCTTGAATCAATGAGATTAGAAAAATAATCGTTCTAGGAGATAAAAGATAATCCCCACTAAAAACTTCCTTGAAGAAACCGATCGCTAGTCCTACGGCTTGGGATACCTCACCACCCTCAGCATGGGTCAATGTTTATGAAGACAATTGCCATGCATCCAGGATGATATGCAATGCAACTATAAATGATTCATAGTTCTCAACCATTTTTATTCATTCAAAATAGAATTGTGACAGTGCAAAACCATTTCTTTTCATGCATTCATTCTAAACATAATCAATGCATCGCCTAGGGTTAGCACACCGAGCATGCTCGTGCTATTGAACCCTTTAATTCTCAAACCACATGTATCCTATACCCAAAATGTATCAAGAAAAATTAGATTCAGCATGTAATCAATACGTATTACCCCCTCCTCTCCCTACTATTTAAATACGTTTAGTTGGTTATAGATTTAGAGAGCGTTTTGATTTATTTTTCTTCATAAAAATGTGATCAGTACTCACTTGAACATAAAGATAGGGAAAAAATAAGGGTAAACCTCATGCTTCAGCCATACCATATATCCATAGACACATGTATTTTTTTTCCTATTTTTCAAGCGTAATTTTTTTTTCTATTTTTCCCTAATTTTCCTATTTATTTATCAATAAATACTGATAATTCTTGGTTTTTTGATGTGACCTCATTAGACTTGCTAAGAAACATTTTTATCTCTCATTTCATCCATGCGAACACCGTTAACACACCAAAACCCCCAAAATCCATGATTTAAGCCTAAAACTATCTTTGCATGATTCCCACCTCCATCAAAATCAACGACATCATCCATCATTTCAGTATAAGCATGCATAGCATTTTTGAACATCACTTTTGTAAGAATTATCATTAATTACATGCTATGTATGCATCCCATCCACTGTATGTGCCATAACCTCACTAGTATACATTTCATCCAAATTTTCTTTTGTATTTGTAGAGTCAGAAAAACTAACTTGTTTCCTTGACCATATGTGAATCACATGAAGTAGAGTATTAGGACAGTGAATTCTACATCCACAATACCAATTTTAAATCAATACAATGTTCGAGACATAGAAGACCAATTTTAAAATCTATGAGAAATTAAATTTACGTACAATATAATGTTCGAGATAAGGGAATAATCTAAAAATTTACAAAAATGAAATTAACATAATGCGGAAAATGAATACAAGGAGGCTTAAATTTTCATATTAAAAAGAGTGGTAGTATAGGCATTGCAAAGGGAATGACAGTGCATACAAATTGTAGAATACAAAGGAGTGGTTTCCAAGCTAGCGAAAATAGGCTGACACACAAAGTGTGCACCAAGGTTTTTGGGATTTCAAGAAGTAGCACTATGTGCAAATGTGTGGGTCAATATGTGAGACTTTTTCTTTCGAGCAAATCTTGGTATTTTCCTCACTTCCTTTAAACCAGTACTAGAGCATACATCCACACATCAAAATTGTCAAACAGTTGTAACCAAACAATCACCATTCATTGTCACTAAGGAAGAAGAAATCACCTTTCTTGTGATTCTTCTTACAACCTCCATAAATGACTTTAGAGGGTTGTCCAAATCTTCATCTCCAGCATTGCCATCTTCCACTCCATCATTTTCGAAGGTCATAGATGCTAATTTATCAAAGACATAAATAAGAAACAACAAAACCAAGGTTTGGGTATTCAAGCAAGTACATTAAATGTTATTACCTTGTGGAGTTGATGGCTTTGTCAAGACCTAAAATGGACCCAACACTAGCTCTATGGCTCTAGCCATAGGCCTTTATGCTCAACCAAAACACCCCATGATGTCGTGACCAAGAGCATTCAGAGACTACACACTGATCTAACCAAATAAGCATTTGTATGGCTCGTAGTCCAATGAATAACCCTTGCTAAACTCCTCACAGGGAGTCCCTAAACATATTGGTATTGCACACAACATAAAACAAACACAGGGAGCACCCCTCGGCTAATTGCCATGGCCCCTCTATGGCTCTCCTATGCCTCGAGGATTTGCCCCGAGATGCATCATGAATACATAAAGCACGTATGATACTTAGTCCACTCTTTTAAATAATCGTTCCATGAGATAAAAGATAATCCCCACTAAAAACTTCCCTAAAGAAACCGATTGCTAGTCCTACGGCTTGGGATACCTCACCCTTAGTGTGGGTCAATGTTTATGAAGACAATTTCCATGCATCCATGATGATACCATGTGTTGAATGCAATGCAACTATGAATGATTCATAGTTCTCAAACATTTTTTTTCATTCAAAATAGCATTGTGACAATACAAAACCATTTCTTTTCATACTTTCATTCTAAACATAATTGCTGGGTTAACACACCGAGCATGCTCATGCTATTGAACCCTTTAGTTCTCAAACCACACGTATCCTATACCCAAAATGTAGCAAGAAAAATCAAATTTAGCATGTAATCAGCATTTATTACCCCCTCCTGCGTATTGATGTATTTTTCTTCATAAAAAAGTGATAAATGCTCACTTGAACATAAAGATAGGTCTAAACTAAGGCTAAACCTTATGCTTCAGCCATACCATACATCCACAAACACATGTATATTTTTTTTCTATTTTTCAAGTGTAAAAATATTATTTTTTCTATGTTTTTCTATTTATTTATCAATAAATACTGATAATTATTGATTTTTGATGTGACTTGATTAGACTTGCTAAGAATTATTTTTATCTCTCATTTCATCCATGCGAACACCATTAACACACCAAAACCCCCAAAATCTATGATTTACCTTAAAAATCACAATTTACGAGTTTCGTGTGTTTATAGAAAATCATTAGATAGTCAATTCTTGCTAATTTTCTAAATGTTTCTCATAAAATAGATAATTGAAAATCAACAACAACCATTTTTAACCATTTGCAATTGAGGTTTATCATAAAATGATAAAATTTATTACTCATAAAATTGCACTTTATTTCACACGTATGTCACATTTGGAAGGTTGCTAACACTTAAAATCAATTGACCCCCTTCTCTCATAGATTAATGCATAGAAACAAGCACTAAGAGGAGAGAGAAAGACTAGATTCTGAAGTTTTTTGTTTGGGCATCCATTTTGCGTGATAGAACAGGCGATTGCGAGCGAAACAATAAGAGAATTCATTGCCATCATTAGATTGATGCCTGCTTTACAACCCCAAATCCCCCCTCTCCTACAAATCGACGTGTGGGACGGGGGTGTCATTTTGATGTAGGCCACAAAAAAAGAAACACCCCCCATTTTGTAAAAAAATTTGGGACCCAAGGCCTCCCTAAAGGGCCATGGCCATAACTTTTAAAATATTGGTCATTCTTGATCCTTTGGATGTCTTTGGCCTCCCGTAGTAGTTCCTTTGTCCGACGACCAATTAAGGATCCGAAAAATTCCTACACATCCGGCTTGAGGTCTTGAATGGCTGAGAAGTTGTCATACTTCAATCTCGAAGTCAAAAAAGTTATGAAAAATCCGCAACCATCGAAATGGTCAAAATTTGCACTCTTGTAATCTATAATCACTTGAAATCATCAAATCCACATCTTTCACTTCCATCGGGGTTTAATATATGCGTAAAATTTACATCATTTTGCATCTTTCCAACATGTCATGGACAATTAAATTCTGCTTTCATTAGCGACTACTAGTAGGGTGACTCAGCCCATTGAATCCCACACTAATTTGCACAAAACAACAACCATAAAAGCATCAAGCTGCCACAAAACAGAATACTCAACAAAACACAAACATAGCTCTCACCCTACGCCTTGACAAGATCAAGGCATAAAACCCCAAAAGATAGGACCATCATAACTTGATAGAAATCCAGAGCGAGTCCTAACCAACTACTCCAACACAAACTGGCTAAAAAGAACCATTGAAGAAGTCATCCTAGGTGGTGGCCTAAACTACCTACCCAACTTAGGACAACTAGACCAAAAACTCCTACTAGGCGAGGACTCCTATAGCCTAGTCCACATATATTTTCATTTTATTTTATGATATTTTTCCATCAAGTTTCCATAATCAGACATGTAAAAGGGAGGGAGTTGAGTGTAGTGACCCAAGTAGAATAGGACATCATTGGTCTCAAGTGCCCTAACTCGGTACCCAAGAACCTGTCAAGCCCTCACAAGGCAACACTAAAATCTTTTTTTCTTGTGCTCACTCTTATTTTCACTCTAAACTTCCTTAGTATTTTTCCAGCTAGATGCCACCCCTAGGAAGACAAGGCATCAATGCTCAGGTCCTGACTCATCCCCCCAGGAACCTATCAAGCCCTCACAAGGCGATGATTAACTGATCTTTGATTTTGTCTTCCTTTTTCCTAATTGTTGTTTTTGTTCCTTTTGTTCACAGATTAGAACCCCTTTTTACATAGCTCTGTATTTTTAGATTTTGAGTATATTCAAAATGTTCCCTTCTTTTTATTTTGGCAGGCTTCTCTAAGTGCCTCACTACTAACAAGAGCTCCTAGAAATAGTTGCCTAGCAACAGGCTAGCAAAACAGGGTCACTAGGACTACCTTGTAAAACAGTTCTTAGAATGCCTGACAATGTCTTGATGGTGCTCAGATCTCCCTTAGACACACCTAACCTAACCTTGGGACTTCATATCTTGATTGTTGGTCCCCAACAGAAAAAAAAATCCCCCACAAATACATAAACACATATAGCACAAAGAGAAAGTACTCGTTGTAACGTGCCCTATCCGGGCACGTTTTAGCGGTCCACAAATCTAAGCGTCATTTCCTGGCACTCCCATGGAATGTTACAAGGTTTGTCGCCTAGGGTTTCTCGAGTCCGCCTCATAACGGAACGTTTGAACCCACTGGGATTGACATGAAGTTTGGGTTCCTAATGGTTAAGGTTTCCTGACAGCATTCTAGCGTTGGGCCTTGGACATCCTACTTTACACAGAGATACCCAGTTTGAAGCAGATCCATGCCACACTTGGTTCAAAGAGAATGGGAAACAAGAGGGATGCACCGCTAAACCTCTACTCGTAGGGCAAAGTCCCATTTCGGTCCCCTAAAATGACATGAATCGGGGTTCTATCCTAACAATTTCTAAGGGTCGATCATTGGTAAAACCTTGTGAGAAGCCTCCTAGTTCTCTGGGACCACCTTGCCGTAGGACGACCAGTCAAGGGTTCCGCCCGCCCGCTTTCCTCAATAGAAATTCTTTAGTTATCTAATTAGGTCCTATCACATTTATGTGTGACATTTAAAATTAGCTTTCATAATTAAACCTTTTAGGGAACAGGGTTCATTCACGTAATTTATAGCACTGATACGAAAACAAAGCAAGCAGTCATTTTGACAAACAAGTTCCTTAACCATCTTCAAGTTAATCTTTGTCTCCTGCCCATACAGGAGAAATTATATGCCCCTTCTGCCCTATAGAAGTATCTGGTCCAAATCACATGGCACCATAATTTCCATCCTTTATCTAGAATAGGATATTCCAAAGCCATAGACATTGGGGTCATGGCTATCTTCAACTTCATTCCAGACTTAGCAAGGGGTGTCCACCGAATTGGCAAGATGGCTAGGAGTGAAACATCATTCTTGTGGTTGGCCTTTTCACCCCTTGACCTTCAGCCCATGAGTCGAGCAGTGCCCTTCTCGGGTTAATCCGAGGTGCGATCTTGGAGGTGATCCACCCGTCCACCTTTTCTTAATTAAATCATTTAGGAGTCAAGTAAAAACAAGGCATCAACCCTAATATCATCTTTCAGAAAACATTCATTTATTCCCATGGCAACTTGTCATCACAAACCCATGCCATGAATTTACCATCAATCACAAGCACTTGGAATAATCATCCAAACCACAATCCAATGTACAAGCATTTAGGGTGTTGTTCGATCAATCAACAAAAACCAATTGTATTTTTTCCAAACAATACAAGAATAGACGCGATAACAATTCCATCGCATATTCGCTCTCCCCCTTGGGATCAAAGAGTGATTCTATGCAAAATTTACTTAACACTTGTATGCACAATTCCTAATGTCATTCTTTTTATGATTATACCATTCATAACCCTTGACCAATTTTTCATTGTAATTGCTCTATCAATGAATAAGCCATATGCAACTAGGTGCAATTAACTTCCCTTAATACATTCACTTTGGAAACTCCATCTCTCGAATATTTGTGATACATTTATCATTTTCAATAATCCATTCTCATGTGGCATAGTACGAGTCTGATGTGTCTCATATGAAACTAAATTAAGCAGCTTAACAACTTAGAAATGCATTATTTATATTAGATACAATAGTTGTATTGGCGGTGATACCCTCACCTGAAGTTTGGTTGTTGGTTGTGGGATTGCCATCCGCATGCGACATTCTTCGCTTGGGGGCTATCGTCTGCAAATAGATTCGAGAAATAAGAAAAAGAAATGGATTTTGAGATGGAAGAGTGTAAAAGAAGATGGCTTAGTTGAAGACCGATACAGGGGGAATTGAGGTAACCTCTCTCTCTCTCTCTCTCTCTCTCTCTCTCTCTCTCTCTCAGCCTGTGGGGGTCTCCTTGTGCTTCCTTGTGCTCCCATGACTCATATTTATAGCTAAATAAGAGAAGAGGGGTTGTGGATGAGAAGAAGAGCTCTTTGTGGAGAGGATATTGGAAAAATCAGTGATTTGATACTCAAATCATAAATCTGATGGTTCCATTGACTCCGAAAGGAGGGTAAAACATCAAAACTCTCGGTTAGAAATCTTTCAGATCACTCCTTCTTTTTCTCTATGTTCGAAGTGTTGTTTACTGCCTATAAACTGTGATCGCGACACGTGTGATTTCACCAATCTCTCTCTTTTTCTTTTTTGTTTCCCTTTTAATAAAATCTCCAAAACTAGCTAAAACATCACTCGCTTTTTTTTATATGACAACCAGTTCTAGAAATCTCCATATCTTTTTAGGATAATATCTAAAATATTTAAAATATGCTAGTTTTTCCCAAAATCTAATATTTTTGGAGCATCCATACTATACACATTAACATTAGTGATTAATATGGCTTATAACTCTCATTCACATTGTAACTTCTGTGAAGGGTGGCTACGGTCCTTGTCAAACTAAGAAAAATATTGGATTACGACTCTCAATTAAAAAAACATATATTTTAATTAAAAAATCATTAATTATTAACATTAGTTTTTACTTTAGTTAGTAATATTACTAACTTATTAATTGACTAACTAACTTTCGAACTAACCAACTACTTTTTAATTCTGTGAAAATATTACACTCGTAAAGAAAAAATATCACTTGGACTTGGCCACAAGAAGCTTCTGCATAACAAGCAACTCCCCTGAGTTCCGCTGAATCTATATAGCACAACACTAAAACAAAATCATTAACCATACACACAATAGACAAATATTTGGACCTCTTGGGCTAACAAAATATAGCACTTCACTACAGAACAATTGACTCTCTTGGCTTAACGGAATAATTTCTAAAACAACCATTTAGCAGTGTACTACTGAAACAAATCCTTGGTCCCTTCATAACTCTATTGAAGCATAATACCAACTAAGATCGAGGGCTCCTCCAACTAGTCCTACACTAAGTGTATTGGGTTATTGGCTAACCCCCTTGCATAAATAGTAAGGGGTGTCCGACGAATATGACAATAAACAATCCTATGCATCCATGACAGAATAGAAAGGTGATCAACCACCACCTGATTCATAATCCATCCAACGGCGGCCAAAATAGGATGTGTCAGCAAGAAATCCCAAAAGTATCCCTGAACTAATATTAGGAGGCAATTGTAAGAGCGCCCAGGACCACAATTGAAAAGATATCCTCAACAAAAGCATAATCTGCCAGGGAATCTGCAAAGCGATTCTACTATCGAGGGAATAAGCTGGCAAGCAACTTCCTCAAAAATCTGCAACATATCCAAGGTTGCATGGTGGTACATCATAGAATAGGATCCCTCACACTGTAGGTCACATTCAATTGATTGATCACTAGTTGCAAGTCACCTTTTACCAATAACGACGGATACCACCACGTCGGGCTACATTCAGTTCCATGATTAAGGCCTTGTATTTTGCCATACTAAAGTAATGCCAAGATATGCTCCCATTTTCATAACAAATCTATGCTGAGGATCTTTAATGACCACACCAACACCATACTGATAAGCTCCCTCGTACTTATGATAACCAAAGTCGAGCCGAGAGAGAGGATGTGCAACAGATACAATCCCTCCTTCCTTGTTGAACTCGATAGGAACACTCGTAAGGATCCTCTAATAATGGTGGCAGTAGACCTTAATATCCCATGTGAAAGATCCATCTTGCCATTTAATAACCCGGTAACCTTTACTCCATTATATCACTCGACCTTGGTGGTAATGCTGCTCTAAATATGGATGGTCAAGTTAAGGAATGAGTCTTTCCATTTGATTATATTGGTACCTACTACAAGTTAAAGCTGAATCTTGAAGGACCTGCATAGGCACCAAGCCCAACATCAGCCCCTTACCTGTAGTAAGGCTTTAACTTATTAAAGTTTACCTTATTTTTAAACTCTACCCCTTGCAAGTCTTCTAAAAGGATTGTAGAGCCATTATTTTCTATATAAATAATTTTATACGGCCCGTCCCATTTGGATTCTAGTTTACTAGGAAATAACTCACGACGAGCAGCATAGTATAGCACCAACTAACCCTTCATAAATTTATATTTCTTAGCGTGAAGGTCATGAAGCACTTTCATTGTCTTCTTCTCTACCTCTTGATATAATAGAGCCTCCAATCAAATTTCATCAAGATGTGCAAGAGAAATAAATCTTTCTTGCAATGCTTCTATCTCACCCAATGAATGGTTGAGAGCAAAATGCATGGTGGGAAGGTCTATTTTCAATGGTGAGACATACTCTTCCCCATATATAAGCTTGAATGGGGTGTGAATTTTGTAGCTATCTAAAATGTCATTTTGTAAGCCCAAACCACCATGTACAATTTCTTATCCCAATCTTGTTTACTTTCAGACACTATCTTGGATAAGATCCCTACAAGCTTCTTATTCATACTCTCGACTTGACCATTTTCTTGTAGATTATATGGGGTGGTTTTATTGTATTTAACCTTCAAAGATTCCATTAAGGCTACTATAATCTTATTCAGAAAGTGTGTCCCTTGGTCAGCACTATCTCCTTAGGTGGACCAAAACGATAAACAATTTGCTCCATAATAAAATTTGCCATCTCCTTAGTGTTATCCTTCATCGTTGCTTGAGCTTCAGACCCCTTTGAAAAGTAGCCCATCGCTACAATGATATAATGCCTCCACGTAGTCGATGAAGAATGTATTGGTCCAACGAGATTGATATCCCATTTTTTGAGGTAATGTAACTAAAATAGGATTCAGCCAGCCACTTACGATTCTCGCTATCTAGCATCATGTTTTTGAAAGACATCATAGTGCTTGATATAACTGAAAGCATCCTAGAAAATCAATGGCCACCAATATCCACCATGTAGAGCTTTCTAGGAAAAAGCTATCTAGCAAAATATTCCACACATGTTGAATCATGGCATTCCTCAAGAATAAATGGTACCTCATTAGGTACTACCCATCATCGATAAATCTCATCCACACCTTTCTAATACAAGACACTTGCTATAATCGAAAAATGTAGTGCTAGCTACTTAATCTTTCTGTTCTCAAACTTTGATAGAGCAGTCCCAACCTCTCCTGTATATAGATAATGCATTATAGCTGCTTCTAGGAAGGAATGGAAGATGTATCAATTTTGAATAAACCCTGAATGTTACCTCCTTGAAATCCACAAGACATTCCACAATGCCCTGTAGCCTTCACTGACTTACTCCTAATCTCATAATCAAACTCCTGCAAAATGATTAACCACTTTGCTAAATGTGAGCGGTTGCAACTTGTTCATCAACAATCTAAGTCCTTATGCCTTCACCTTCTCATAGATAATATAGTGCCTAAATTTCTATTAAAGACCACGGATCTAGAGCATGGTAGCTATGGAGGTTGGAAAATGAAGATTATGTTCATGTTGTCATAGACCAAGAGATATCGGCTGTCACACAAGTGAATTAGGTTCCAAGATAGATTAACTTGGACTCATAAAGACAATCTTGTGTAATGAACTGACATAGACAAGATACTAAGTGAAAGTACAAAGCATCATAATAATTGTCTTGAAAGATAAACCAAGTACATGCTTTTATAGCTTTTCAGTTTCTCCACTCTCCTCATTGTGCATATGGGATTTAGGACATCTCTTCTTGGAGCATACATCATTTGTTATTTTTCATACATCATTTGTTATTTCTCGACACCCCCCCTCAAATGATGAGTCCCTAAACTTGGTTGCTTTTGTCCCCCCCCCCCCCCCCCCCCCCCCCCTTATAGATAACATGGCCTAGAGACTAGCTCATAGTCAGCCTAGTCAAGTTAAAGCTTGAGACTTTACATCTTTGGTAAGGGTTTTTACGAAGCAAATCCACTATGGGAACAAAATTCCTTAGAACAATCTTTTAGAGTTGTTGATGGTTGCGGAAGCATCTTCTTTGTCTTCTTCATTCATGAATTAGTTTTGGTGGTGGTCATTCTACATTTACTGTGCTCTTTTATTGTGGAAACATTTACTGGCAATATGGACAGTCTTACCACAATAATGACATGTCATCCAACTTTTGTTGTCGGTGTTGAATCCTTGATCTCTTCCCTTGGGGTCCAGTAGCTCCTTTGGTGTATAAGAGATTTTCCCTTGAGCTGGTCTCTTTTACATCTTTTCTTTTAAATTTTCTTTCTCCATCAAGTAGTGAGTGGTTAATGTCTTTGAGCATAAGACGATGAACATTACTTGAACTTATTGATGTGTATAGTCATAGATGAACTGTTTTTTATATCCAACTTATAAAACTACATAAGTAATTTTACCTTTGAGTTCTTTGCTTGTGTACCAAAGATTTTACCAAGTTCTTCCCATGCCTTCTTTGCATCCTTGATGCCAAATGTGATGTAGTACATCATCTGATAGACCCCATGCAATAATACCTAGAGCTTTGTTTTTCATCTTCTTCCATGCCTTTGTTTTAGGCTGGTCTTCTGCAACATCTTCTTTCTTGTCATCTACATCTTTCTCTTCATCTTCAAACAAGTCCCACAAATTTTTCCGCATAAGGTAGTACATGGTCTTCTCCTTCCAGGCATGAAATCCTTCCCCATTAAACTTTGCTATTTGCTCAAGTTTTGCCATTTATGATGAGTAGTAATCAGCTTCAAATAACCAACAAAGAAGTTGTATCTCAATGTGTTAATAGACACAGGATGATTACTGTTTAACAACACTGTATGATTATCAAGAAGATACAATCTTGGAGTTCAATGTTGGGAATTGATGCTAATCTTCTTCTTGAAGTTTTTTCTTGTTGGCTTGGAGAGGAAATCTTGCTAAAATTTGAGTAGGTTTGATTGGTAGAGGCTTCAGTGAGGAGGAACAGTGAGAAAAAATCAAGTTTCCAGTTAGGGTTCTAGGATAGGGGCCTGGTTTTTCAATCTGTGTGGGTTGTATACACCATCATTTTCAGAGGTTTTTTGATGAGAAGAGAGATTAAGTACCGGGCTTCAATTGCCCTATGATGGCAGCCTAGATTGCGCCTCGTGCTGCACGCACAGTTGTACGATTTGAGAACGATGCAGTTCTAGGCAGCGATGCCAATTTTTCGAAATGCTAGGCTCCATATATACCAATGTCACGCTTTGATGTACCAAGCAGGAGCACAGGAAGTTGAGATATGTTAGTTTAGAAGAGAGCTTGTGGAGATCTAGCTCCTCCAAGTAAGGTAGGTGATGCTGTCCACAGATACAGATATGGCAGCAACTTTGAAGACATGCAGTGCTGAGGCCATAGTTGCCTAATGCCACTGATTGAGGTGCAAGAGAGGAGCTCTAGAAGCAAAGAAACACTTCTCTAGAAGGAAGTCCAGAGGAATTTGGTCTATGGAGATAGATATAGAAGCTTCAAGCTGACACGGTACTATTGGCTATGGCTGCCATGGAAGCCTTATTGAAGGTAGAATTATAAATGAACTTGGAGATGAAATATCCAACACTCAACCTGAGCTGAGAGGAGATGGATATGAGCTAAGCCATGCCTGATTGGGCTTTGATACCATATTAAAGACCACGGATCTAGAGCATGGCAGCTATGGAGGTTGGAAAATGAATACTATGTTCATGTTGTCATAGACCAAGAGAGATCGGTTGTCACACAAATGAATTAGGTTCCAAGATAGATTAACTTGGAATCATAAACACAATCTTGTGTAATGAATTGAAACAGACAAAATACTAAGTGAAAGTACAAAGCATCATAATAATTTTCTTGAAAGATGAACCAAGTACATGCTTTTATATCTTTTTAGTTTCTCCACTCTCCTCATTGTGCATATGGGATTCAGGATATCTCTTCCTAGAGCATACATCATTTGTTATTTCTCAACAATTTCCTTGTCGCAAAAACCATCCAAGGCATAATTTCTCCATATAAGTATAATTAACTTAAAGTATCCCCAATTTATGGATAGCAAACACAATTAGATGATACCATTCCTCTTCCCAACTTTGGGCTAAACAGCTAATACTACACATTATTGCTACTAAAAATATATAGATGACCTCACCTCTTTTGGGTGCTTTCAGGACTAGCGCTTTTGCTAGTTCTTGCTTCACATCATCAAAAGATATCTGAAATACTTTAGTCCAATTAAATAGACAATTAAAAAATAACAGGATTGACAATGGTAACATTCTTTCTACTAATGCATTGATAAAACTCCGTAATATTCCACTAATGACAGAAAGTTGTGTACCCCTTTTGGAGTGTGTGGAGGGCTCATAGCACTTCAGGCTCAGTTGCAATACCAGTCAAAGTAACCACATGGCCCAATAACAACGCATAAGGCACCCCAAAGATGCACTTTCGTGGATTAAGAGCAATGCAGAACCATCTGCAATGCTCAAAACATTTTTGTAAAATGATCCACTGTCTATCCCTTATGGTGGCTGCCCTTAGATCATCAATGAAAACTTTCAACTCCTTTGGGAAGATGTCACCGAAAGTCTTATAAGCTATTCTTTGCCAAGAACTAGGCACATTGCATAATCCAAAGGCCATCACACGATACGCTTGCAAGGCACCAAAGACAGTGATAAATGTTGTTTTCAACTTATCTTCCTCTACAATAACCATTTGGTTGTATCCAACAAAGAAATCCATAAATGAATAGATTTCCCTACCCGCTAATTAATCTAAAACCTAATCAATGAATGGTAACGGATAGTAATCCTTTACCATTTTCTTATTAAGCTCTCTAAAATCTATGCAAAGCCAAATTTGACTATTCTTCTTCTTTCTTGATAAACAACTAGTGAACACCACTCTGTATGTTGCACCAGAAATATCAAGCCAACTTTTCGTAATCTTGTCAACTCCTCGAATAGCCCATTCCTTAGTTTTAAATGCATACACCTTACTTTTTAATGCACGAGGTGCCTACCTTCCTTTAGGGGAACGGTATGAACAACTAGGTTGGGAGGAATACCTCTCAACTCATCATAACTCCAAGCAAAGATATCACGAAACTCTTGAATCAAGGACACATAGTCCTCCCTTTCTTCGAAGTTGAGCATGGACCCTAATTTGATTGGCTGTGAATCATTCATTGTCCTAAGGCCCAACTCAATTACGTCCATGTCTCTTATCCTACCCTAAGCCTCTATTGGTTCATTCAAAGTTACCTAACACATATCCTCTGGTCACTTGATGATGTCTCACTAGCAGATGGATCATCTAATGTATCTAACTCTAATGAAGATAAATGAACTCTCTCACTTTGAGGAGATTTGCGATAGGCATCTACTAGTACACATCTAGCACCTCTACCAAAGATCAATCGAGGAGCGGGTATATCAACTTGACAGCCCACTTGTAAGATCCATGGCCTACCTAGCAATACGTGATAACTAGACTGCCCTACGAACTTGATAACCCTAAAGTCCAAAATACATTCCACATTAGCAACGATAGCCATGTGGACTTTAGTGATGCGACCTTTAGGTTGTTGTCTTAAACTATCATCAACCATTCGGAGAATCATGGAGGCATATTTTTGGATTTTTAACCCAAACCTCTCTGCTCATTCCAAACTCATAATGTTGATAGAGAATACCATATCTACAATAGCATGTTCCACTAATATGTCATCAACATATACTACTACCCTTGGACAATGCTTTTCAACATACTCAAACTAATCATCTCCTACCCAAGCTATACCCAAGGGCTCCACGATATACCCAGTGTTAAGAATATTCTTTAACTCTTTACGCACTCTTGGGGATAACTTGATCAACTGCAGGAGGTTTACATCTGGCTTAACCTCACAAAGAGAACTTGCTAAATCAAATTCATGATAATTAGCGACAGCTCTCTTCTCCCACCAAACCATTCTTTCTCTTAGTCTTTGAACAAGCTTTGGTGCCTCTTTCTTGGCTTTTACCTTCTTCCTTGGAAATTCCTTATCCTTCTTGGGGTTAGCTTTAATATCAATGGCTCTTAGGGGTCCACCTTCCATGTTAGTATTAAGGACTTATATTCCCTTATCATCTTGCTTAGGGTTTCCCTCAACAGGTTTTACCTTGTCTTTATCACCATCTTTACCCTTTTGACCTCTTGTAATAACCTATAGATTAGAAGCTTCAGTGCCATTGACACGTACAACTTTAATAGGGCTCACTTTATTGCCACTACATAGCTCCTCTACAATAGCCTTCCCTCTTTGTAGTATTTGTTTCGGTCCCTCATCTTGCTGGAGATTATTCCCTTATGCTTGATAGTTCATTGGACCTAGCTGTTTACTTCCTTGTTGGAGAGAACTAATCTTGCTCCAACACGTTCTAGCTAAGTAGCTGAACTTGCCGTATATGTCACATTTAATATTTGGACAATTCCTAGGGAAATATTGAACGCCACACCACTTACAGCTAAATCTTGAGGGAGCATCCTCTTCAAGGCATTGACTTCCCATCAAATTCTACTACTTCTTAAGGAAATTAACATAAACAACTATTTGTATGTATTTTTCGGTGATCATGTCGGTATAATGTTTCATCATATCCATAACTTTGCTAGGGACATTCGAGGCACTTGGCTCATAGCTGTGATTGTCTACCAATCATTCCATTGGCCTAACCACTTGATTGGGAATTGGCTATTGATTCCCTCAAACAACATTAGAATTTTCCATTTGGCTTCCAACATTTGGTGGAGCCATCTAACTGACCATAGGCATGGTCACACTAGGAGGAGCTGGCAACAATGACACATTTGGAATCATGATTTGTCTCACATTGGAGCTACTCATGGGTGTCCCTTGACCTCCATTTGTCAATGCCAAAGTACTTCTAGTGCCTAGACTCCGATTTCAATTTTCGCTAGAGGTATAGGCCACTTGTAATTGCTACTCTACCCCCTTTGGCTCATGTAATAAAATATCAATGTTGGCAAGAGAAACACTGCTCAATTGCACTTGGATATTAAAGTCCATCCCCCATGCAAAAAGTATTGTAGTTGAGCGATAGCTGAAATGGGAATGTAAGTCTGTAACTTACAAAAAACTTCCTTCAGTTTCTTGGCATAGCCTCGAATATTCTCGTGAGGTTAACGTGTTACATTGAGAACATGTAGCCAATACTGACCTCCCCTTTCAGGAGCAAACTCTGTCCGAAAGGCCACAAAAAATAGGTCAATTGTAGTTATGGTTCCAGCCTCTAGGTTGTGATACCATACTGCAGCTCATCCTTTTAGAGTCATATTAAAGAATATCATCAAATGTCCATCTTGGATTTGACAGTTAAACATTAACTTTTGGAACTCATTAATATGAAGTTTCACATTTTCCTCTAGTAATCTATTAAAAATGGGAAGAGAAAAGCCTAAGGTTGGCAAGTCTTGCATTCTTGTTGGGATTGCAATAAGTTGTGCCATGGTAACAATCAAATTCGCCAAAGGAGTTTGAACTTATGGCACTACTACCCCACTCGAAGTGGGCTGACCAACTGGAAGAGGGAAAGTACTAGAACTTCCTCGTCCTAATGGACTATTCGAGACTAGGTTTACTAAGACCCCTTCCTTGTAAGGATATCGGCCACTACGCTACTGAGGAGAATATCTCCTAATAATCTTGGTTCACCATTGATCCCTTTCAAGTCTTTCTTGCTTCTCAAGCTCGTCTTGATGGCCTTTTGGATCTATCTCACTACCTTTTGGCATACACTAATAAAAATGGGTCCCTACTATCAACCAAAATTTGGACACCACCACTTTATTAGTGGCTCCTGGTAAATGTACCACTTGCATTTGGACCTTAAATGGGGCTGACACTGGTTCTATGGCTCTAGTCGGGGGCCTCTATGCTCAACCAAAACACCCCATGACCTTGTGGTGGTTAGGGGCATCCCGAGTCTACACACTAATCTAAACAAATAAGCATTTATATGGCTCATAGTCCAACGAATAACCCTTTCCAAACTCTGCACAAGGAGTCTCTACACATATTGGTGTTGTGTACAATGTAAAATAGACATAGGGAGCACCCCTTGGCTAATTGCCGTAGCCCCTCTACGACTCTCCTACACCTCAAGAATTGGCCTCGAGATGCGCCGTGAACATATAAAGCACATACGATACTTAGTCCACTCTTTTAAACAATCATTCCAAGAGATAAAAGATAATCCCCACTAAAAACTTCCTTGAAGAAACCGATCGCTAGTCCTACGACTTGGGATACCTCACCCTCAGCGTGGATCAATGTTTATGAATACAATTTCCATGCATCCAGGATGATACCATGTGTTGAATGCAATGCAACTATGAATGATTCATAGTTCTCAACCATTTTTATTCATTCAAAACAACATTGTGACAGTGCAAAACCATTTCTTTTCATGCTTTCATTCTAAATGTAATTGTTGTGTTGCCTAAGGTCAGCCCAGGGTCACCACCGAGCATGCTCTTGCTATTGAACCCTTTAATTCTCAAACCACAAGTATCCTATATGCAAAATGCATCAGAAAAAATCAGATTCAACATGTAATTAGCACTTATTACCCCCTCCTCTCCCTACCATTTAAAGTTGTGCAGTTGGTGATAGGTTTAGAGAGCGTTTTGATGTAATTTTCTTCTCTAAAAAGTGATAAATACTCACTTGAACATAAAGATAGGGCTAAACTGAGGCTAAACATCATGCTTCATCCATACTATACATCCATAGACACATGTATTTCTTTCTATTTTTCAAGCACAAAAATCTTATTTTTCCCATTTTTCTCTATTTATTTATCAGTAATACTGATAATTCTTGATTTTTTGATGTGACTTGATTAGACTTGCTGATAATTATTTTCATCCCATCATGGAACATCATTAACACACCATAACTCCCAAAATCCATGATTTACCTTAAAACCACAATTTACGAGTTTCGTATGTTTATAGAAAAATTAATAGATGATTGATTCTTGCTAATTTTCTTAATGTTTCTCATAATAGAGTAGAAGAAGATATGGCAAGGAGGTTGAGCATAAGTAATATTCCATGCATGTAGTTCCTAGTGCATGTGAAGGAGAATGTGCCTAATTAGGAGCCACATCATAGAGAGCCTCTAGAAAGGAGAGCTTAGAGCTTTTAGGGAGATGATTGAGGACATGCAAGACTTGTCAAGGGAGCTATAAGTGTGAAATTGGTTTATAGTTGGGCTACACAACTACTCTGATGGGGCATGCAAGAAGTTTCAATTTTCATTCCTTTCAAATCTAGAATACTTTTATTATCAAATCCTTTTACTCTATTCAAAATAATGCCAACTATGCCCAATGACTATAGCACCCTAGTGGCCAATATGTAGAGCCAATCTTGCACATCCTCGTGACATGGTATGTATTGATTCATAGATTTTATGCATAGGAAAAATTTATATCTATGCACAATGTGCTAAAGACCGTCTTCTCATCACCAATCTCTTGCGCCATTACATTAATGTTATTGTTATTACTTTCAATCTAACTTGAAAATTATCTATTTTCAATATCATTAGTGGGGGCTACTAGCCTCAACTTAAGAGTGTTGATCCTTGTGCAAAGCATCCGCATTGCCTTTAGGAAGCCTCCATTGCTATACAACTTACACTTTGCATCTTCATGGCATTGTCATTTTTCCTTTAAATAAGCTTGGAGGTGCAAAATCCTAACTATGATCTTTACATGCAATGCATCCACCTATGCAATACACGAATATGGATCATTCTCCACCTTCCCCACATCTAATATGTTGTTGTGGATATGAACACTTACCTTGGGACCTTGCAAGAAGCCCTCATCGTTGATGACCATTCTTGAGCGCAACCATCATCACTTTTTTCCTTTCATGTATGCTTTCTTATGCGACAATCTACCCACATCCTTGGTAGAAACTACCCATGATGCAATGTGTTGCTTGGCCTCCATGGTCTTTCCCTTTTGCTCTTTGAACTCCATCGCAATGATTCTTGAAAATGCTATACTCAGCTCTCGATTAGTGACATTTTCCTCCTAACACACATGGCTCTATAATGTCTTCACTTGGCTCTTCTCAGGCCATTTTGAATCAAGCAATATTTCACCAAATCTTTGCCGTTTGTAATACTTCCACACAATTCAAAGTTAGTTGGTCAGTTCAAAAGCTAATAAGTCATTTAGTAAGTTATTAAGGTTACTAACTAAAGACTAACTAAAGTAAAAACTAACTAACGTTAATAACTAATTAACTGATAAATTATATATTTTAAAAAATGAGGATCGTAACATGATATTCTTTTTTCATATTAACAAGGATTGCAGCCACCCGTGATGGAAGTTACCACGTGAACGAGAGTTATGAGCCATATTAGTCACTCATTAGTGCCAGTGTCTATAGTATGGATGGTCCAAAATACTAGATTCTTGGACAAAACTAGCATTTTTTTGATATTTTAGATATTATTTATTGTAAATATCCTAAAAAGCCATGGAAACTTCTACAACACGGTGTCATGTAAAAAAAGAAAGCAGTTTTTAAAGCTAGTTTTGGAGATTTAATACAAAAAGAAGGATTGGCAAAATCATGTGCATCACGATCACAGTTTATAGGTAGCAAACAATACTTCAAATAGGGAGAAGAAGGAGTGATCTGGAAGATTTTTGAGCAAGTGCCTTGGGGTTTTAACCTCCTTTTGTAGCCAACAAAACCATCAAATTTGTGATTTCAGCATCAGATCGCTGCTTTTGCCAAGTCACCTCCATAAAGAGCTCTTTATCTTGGCCAAATCCTTATTCTCTAATTTAGCTATAAATAAGAGGCATGGGGAGTAGTTTAGAAAAGCACAAGGAGACCCCAAGAGTCTGTGAGAGGAAGGTAGAGAGAGGGAGATAGAAGGATATCCCTCCAAGAGCCTATGAGCCGGAGCTAGAGAGAGAGAGAGAAAGAAAGAAAGAAAGAAAGTTATATTAACGTCTTCTAAAGACCAAAACTGGCCTATGAGACAAACTGTGATACAACTGATGAGGTCCAGCTATCCCTCCAAGAGCCTATGAGCCGGAGAGAGAGAGAGAGAGAGAGAGAGAGAGAGAGAGAGAGAGAGAGAGAGAGAGAGAGAGAGAGAGAGAGAGAGAGAGAGAGAGAGAGAGAGAGAGAGAGAGAGAGAGAGAGAGAGAGAGAGAGAGAGAGGGGTTACCCTGAGAGGCTGCAAAGGAGAGAGTTAGCTCAACCCTCCCTGTCTGAGTCTTTGACTAAGTCATCTTCTCTTACGCTCTCCCATCCCAAATTCATTCCTCCTTCTTTATCCATGAGAACCACTGCGACTGGTTAAAGAATGGGTATTGTTGGAGACACGGGAGTGCTTGAGGTTATTGGAATTGCCACTACCAATGGAACATCGGGTGTGGTGAACACAAGCGTGAGCAAAGACAAAATTCCCAATGCCGTTGTGCCAAACCAGGTTATTCACTACTAGGCTATTATTTTGCCACATAAAATAATAAGGTTTAGCCAAATTTCTACTAAAAAAATAAATGTTAACCTTTGCATCAAATGGTACAAGAGCTACTTGTTAGATTGCATGGACATCATCCGTATAAGAGTTAATTACATAAAATATTAGCTTCTATATTTTACACTTACATGAATTGACAATTTCATCTAGAAAGCATACTAGTACATGCATAAATGATTAATTGCTATGACTTGTAGTTAGATTAATTGAGACTCTAAATCATAGAATCATGATGGAAATGGTTGCAAGAGGTTATTGCACATATGACTTTATGCACACTCGAGATTAATAAAATAACTTGATATAATTATTATCAAACACGATAAAATTAAGTATTGATTAATGCTTAAAAAGTGAAACTCTATTCAAAGGATCTGTAAGTCATCTGGTTAAGTTACTGGCAGTGAAACTCTATTCAAAGGATCTGTAAGTCATCTGGTTAAGTTACTGGCATAGTATATTTCTTTAAGGAAATTCACTTATGTTGGGTAAGATAGCCCAAATGAAAAATTCATGTCTTGCTTAACATGTTGTAAGAGATGTACTCAACCCTTTTTTATGGACAATAGAATCCTCATTAGAATGTAAAGTTACCTTAGGACTCAGGTAAGTTACTCATGAATATATATGTGCATCATGTGGGTTTTAAAATAAAAATTTTATACATTTTTTACATATAGAAAGGTGCAATATAAAGGGGTTATTTACAGATTGAATAAAAAAAGGTTATGTTTTATTAAAAAAAATCATAGATAAGGATATTTATAAATAGAGGATATACATATAGTAACTTCCCCGAGCCTTAGGATAAGGTCTACCTTGGATATGGAAGTTGTGAACTACAAGATGGTGTGATTGTCATTGTTTGAAAGGATTGTTTGTGTTTGCTATAATCTAGATATCTGATTAAAAACATTGACAAACATGATAAAAGGAGAGATCAAGTTAGGCTACTCCCCAACTAGCTACGAGACCCTACTCTAAGGGGGTCATGGTTATCACTTCGAGAGGCTTAGACTAGCCCCTAGTGAAAGGTTTGTCCGTAGGGATAGGCTCAAGCAGTAGGAGATGTGGGTGCCAGGGGCTCTGGTCATAAATTTTGCATTGCTCCTAGAATTTGACAAGCCCCTTTGTAACCCAGGATGGGATCCTAGAACCCTAAATATTAGTTACAAGGGAAAAATCTTGGTGGGCAGAATACCCTTGTGGAATTTTGTATATCTTCCGCAAGGTTTGAAAGATGGAAATTGTAATAAACTTCCAATATAATAAAGAAATTTGTTTTACTCGAGGATTGTTTGAATGAAGGAACCTGTGATTTAACAAACTAATTAAGAAAGCTGGTTGTATATGTTCTAATAAATGTGCTATAGGTAATTAAAAAAGTAAAGATGATTCCATCATCAAAGGAAAGCCATTAGGGTGGTCTTGGCTAATTGGGAGCTTTTCTAAATCGGCGATAGAAATAGGCAAATGATAAATTGACCAACTAGTTGTTAGGTAGAACTGACTTGCATTGCCTTAGGGGGCCAGAATGAGATTTTGCCTTTCATCATTGAGTTGACATTGGATCTTCTTGGCACGATTTGATGTAATTTCTTCATTTAATTTGAAAAAAAATAGGACAACCACAAATTTCTTCAAATTTTAGCTTCAATGAGGCTCAATCCATGGGGCTTATGATGTATTTAACTCAAGAAAGACGGGAGAGCAAAGCTATACTATCAAGACTTGACCAACATTGAAGTGGATCATCAAGATCGGTGGCAATTTCACTCTCTTAGATACTTGAATGTATGGTAGCTTAATCAATTCTTGATCTCCATCAAGAATTAGTGCTTTTTCATTTTGCTTAAAGGCTCTTCTCCTATGGTGATTGGAGTTTTTTTTTGCGCAAACATGGAGTTCTTATAATCCATTGGAGCACTCTTCATTACTAGAAGCTGAAGACACATTTGGACAAGCATTATGGGACCAAATTTTGTTTGAAGTTGAATTTGTGGCATTCAATCTTTATCAGTTTGGGAATGGATTATGTGGGGGATTGATCGATTGAAGCCCATTCAACACTCCTCATCAGCAAGGGTTTTCTAATACTTAATGCTTTTAATCTCTCTTATTATCATATTGTTGAGCTAATCCTATTGTTGGAAAAATGAGATTAAGAGTAGTTGATCTTCCAACTATTGAAGAGCATATAGAGTCTAACATAGGGATGATTGTGACTATTTCATATTACTTTATTCTATCCACTCAAGATTAGTGTCAAAATTGGTTGCAAGCATTAATTCACTGTCTACATTTTGGACCTAGCACGGAACTTGATGTGTTGACTAATCTTTGATGCTACATGACTGAAAATATTAGTAAAAATGGTAAGTGGGATACATGTAATGTAGTTTCACTACAAAGGATAATACCTTATCCTTAGCTCATTTCAATTCAGTCAATTCGTATTTTCCACTTGCATTTCATTAAAGGATCCAAAGAGTTTTTTTGTAGTCAATGCATAGCATCATTGTTTTCTTAGCCAAGTAGTATGTACTTGTCATGTTCATTCCCGTGAGGAAAAAGTGGATGCCAAGTGAGTCAGGAAGACAATAGAAAGGTGACCCTTCCTTCTTGAATATGACCCTGAAGGGATGCATCAATAAGCTTGAGGAGGAACTTAGCATACCCCTCAAGTTTTGGAACCCACACAAATTTCAAGTTTAGATACCCGAGTCTTGATTAGAAGAGAAAATTTATTGTAGTTACATCTCATGAATATCTTCTAGGTTTTTCCTAAGTATCTTGGTATACTCTGGATCACTGGAGCTTGTACAACTTCATTTCTTGTAAGCTCAAGTTCTCTTCGAGTTCTGTTGGGACAATTGACGTAGTTATGTCCAATGTTGTGGCACTTGGAGCATCGGTGTTTAGGGTGCTTTGAACATTCCCTTTTGAAATGACCAACTCCCTGTAGTAATAGAAACATCGCGGAGCTTTATCACTTGTAGTCTCACAAGGTTCTTGGTTGTCCTTGGCAGGAGTTTCTGCTTTAGACCAAATTGTCCTAGGATCCTTTTAGTAGATCAAAGTGGTCTTCTACCTCGGATACAATGTTCCCAGATTGTCCTCTTCTTAGTTCGAGACTGAGCACCATGGACAATCGGTTTTGCTTGTAATACTAAAGAATGCTTCAAAGCTTTGACATTCTAGTAAGACCCAATCTATATTAGTTGAGAAGGAAGAACTTAAGAGAATTCATTTGCAAGCTATAACTATCATTCCTTGCTAAAGTATTTCTATTCACTTGTAGGTTTTAGGCTCAAAATTTTCGCAACTTGTTTTACTCAAGTTAACTGTAGTTACAAGAGTAAGGTTTATTCCAGTACAAGTTGTATTATATGTCAATAAAATTTCTAGGATTTCTAATAATCCTAAAGTGGTGTAGTAGGTTCTAAGTCTTCGTCTTCATCTGATTCCTCTATATATCCGAAGACTACACTTGTGTAGCTTCGTTTTCTTGGATGCTCCATATCTTGTGGACTTAGGTTAGGGCAATCTGCCTGGACGTGTCCTAGCTCATTGCAATGGAAGCATTGATGGTAGGGACATCTCCTACGGATGTGCCCTATCTCTCCACACAAGTGGCATCTCTTGTCTTGATCTTAGGCATTATCTTTGCCACACTTGCTTGATTGAAGTTCTTGGATGATTGGCTTTGCTTGAAGTAATGTATCTTGCAAGTCTGTTGGATGCATTGCTTCAAGACGGTGGTTCAGAGGAGTGTTTAGGCCATGGCAAAACTTGGATACTTGCTGCTCAATATCCATAGGTCGTGCCTATTTTAGTAGGGTTACAAACTTTGAGTAGTAAGGTTCTAAGGTTAATTCCAACTACTTGAGCTTGAAGAATTCATTCATCTTTAAAGCCTGGTATCCGTAGGTTGGTGGAAGGTATCGTCCGCGTACAACATCTTTCAACTAAATCCATGCGACAGCAACTTTAGAAATACCTTAATCCTTGCACCATTTCCTCCACCATAACCGAGCATGGCCAACTAGCTTAAGTTTGGCTATCATTGCTTGATTGGTAGCAGCAGTTCCTGAAGTAGAGAAATAATCACCCTTTGATTCAATCCATATCTCCACCTCAGTTGCGACGTCTATTCCTTCTCCATCAAACTTGGGTGCCTTAATTTGCTTGAGAAGAAATTTCTTCTCTTGCATGTGAGCATTTGTGGGTGCAGAAGATGCCTAACAATCAAGTCATACCACTTAGGTTACTCTATTTAGAATATGCCTATGAACTTTACATCAATCACTCATTATTACAAAGTTTCACTTTGATACCAACTGTAGCATGCCCGCCCATCAGCTCTCCATCGCGGCTGTCCAGGTATGCATTTAGCGGTCTCCGAATCTAAGAGTCACTGCCCGGCACTCCCATGGAATGTTTCGGGGTTTGTCACTTAGGGTTTCCCGAATCCGCCTCACAACGGAACATTCATGGCCGAACCCACTAGGATTGACCTGAAATTTGGGCTCCTAGTGGCCAAGGTCTCCTAACAGCATTCTAGCATCGAATTTTGGACATCCTACTTTACGCAGAGATACCCAAGCCAAAGCTGACCCATACTACACTTGGTTCAAAGAGAATGGAAAACGAGAGGGATGCACTGCTCGACCTCTCTGCCTGTAGGGCATAGTCCCATTCCAGTCCCCTAGAACAGTATGAATTGGGGTTCTATCCTAACAATTTCGAAGGGTTGATCATCGGTAAACCTTGTGAGAAGCCTCCCAATTCTTTGGGACCACCCTGCCGTAGGATGGATCCATCAGGGGTTCCACTCACCCGCTTCCCTCAATAGGCATTCTTTAGTTATCTAATTAGGTCCTATCATGTTTATGTGTGACATTTAAAATCAACTTCCTTAATTAAGCCTTTCAGGGAATAGGGTTTGTTCATGAAATTTAAAGCACATATACGAAGATAGAGCAAGCCAAACAAGTTTAAAAAAATTCCTTAACTTATCTTCACATTAATCTTTGTCTCTCGCCCATATAAGAGAAACTATATATCCCTTCTGTCCAACAGAAGTAACTGGTCCAAATCACATGGCACCACAAATTCCATATCTTTTCGACCCAGTGCAAGATACACAGAATTCCACGAGGGTATTCTGCCCACTGTGGCCACCCTTTCAAATGTTGACCATTTCTTGGCTCCTTCCCCGTTCGAACTCCGAATTGAGCTCTGAAAAAATCCTGGGCGTCCGGTGTGGCATCCCCCATTGGCGGATAACTCTTGTCAATCCGCACAACAGTCTGAAAAATTATGAAAAATCAACAATTGTCGCTCGGGCGCCTTTAAAGTACTTTGATGCTTAGGTCGAGCCGCCGCCTTCAACATTGAATATTTTTCCCTTGATATTCATAATTTTAGCTATTTTTAAGCACTTCTTGGCATCAAAATTCCGCTCTCAAGTTTAAAGGACTTCGACAGTCATGCCCATACAATGCTTGAAAAGGAGTCATCTGAATGCTTTGTTGGTAGGAAGCATTGTAGCCAAACTCAACCAGAGGCAAGTATTGAATCCACCTTTTTGGTTCATGGCAGCAGTGTGCCCTTAGCATATCCTCAATGACTTGGTTGACTCGCTCCATTTGACCATCGGTTTGGGGATGGTTAGCTGTACTAAAACAGAGTTGAGTTCCAATGGCCTCGAAGATAGCTCGCAGAAGTGTGATGTGAAGAGAGAATCACAATCACTAATGATTCTTATGGGCAACCCATGCAGTTTAAATATCTCCTTAATAAATAACCTTGCAATGTCTGAGGCTTTATAGTTTGTCTTAACAGGAATAAGATGTGCAACCTTGGTGAGCATATCCACCACAACCATAATGGAGTTGTATCATCCCTGAACTTGGGGTAGGCCAACAACAAAGTCCATACTGATGAATTCCCATTTCATTTGGGGAATGTCAAGTGGTTGCAACTTTACTAGCATTTTGACATGTTCGGTCTTAATGCGTTGACAAGACAAACGCTCAGTGACATATTTGAGAATGTCACCTTTAAGCCTCTCCCAATAGTAGCTCTTTCTGACTGCATTGAGGGTCTTGGCATAGCCAGGATGTCCTGAGAAAGGGGAATCATGAGCTTCCCAAAGTATCTTCTACTTAAGTGACTGGCTTCCCGGTACATATAATCTCGTTCTATAGTAGACAAGTCCACTATTGATAGAGAATTCCAAATACTTAACCTCTAGCTTCGAGTCTTGATTCTTGATAGGGACCTCCCTTAGCATCTTCTGATAGGTTGGATCATGGCATGTCTCTTCTCTAGCTAGCTCAAGTATCAGGTTGTTTGGCATAGATACCTTTGTGGCTAGAGATCTAGTTGTTGATGGATCTTGCAAGATTAGAGAATTATGGAATGCCTTGTGATTGAGTGCATCGGCAACTACATTCTCCTTTCAAGGCCAGTATTTGATTTCAAAATCATACTCCTCTAGCACTTCAATCCATCGACGTTGCCTCATGTTGAGCTCATTTTGGGTAAAGATCCACTTGAGGCTTTTATGATCCGTCACTAGGGTAAACTTGTTACCTAGCAAGTAGTGTCTCCAAATCTTGAGAGCATGGATGACAGCTAACAACTCCAGGTCGTGGGTAGCATAATTCTTCTCACGGCTCTTCAGTTTCCTTGAAGAGTATGCTACAGGATGACCTTCTTGCATAAGCACACATCCTAAGGAAAGTGCCCTTGCATCAGTTATCACTTCAAACTCTTTACTAAGGTCCGAAAGTTTGAGAATAGGTGTTGATACCAAGATTTTCTTTAGTCTATCAAAGCTAGACTATTCAGCAGGTGACCATACAATCGATGTTTGCTTCTTCAGTAGATCCGTTAGAGGCGCTACAATCAAAGCATAATTTTTTATAAAGACCCTGTACCATCCTGTCAATCCAAGAAAACTCTGTATTTCTTTGACAGTTGTTGGTATTGGCCACTCCAGAACGTCTCTGACCTTAGCTGGATCCACTGAGATTTCTTCCGCTGATACGATGAATCCCAAATATTCAATCTAACGTTTGAAGAATGCACACTTCTTCATCTTGGCATAAAGCTTGTGTGCCCTCATTGTCTCAAGGACAATGCGAAGCTGGGGTTCATGATCTTCTTCCTATTTGGGGTAGACTAAGGTATCATCAAAGAAGATGAGTACGAAGTCGTCAAGAAATAGCCTAAAGATATCCTGCATTAACCTGTCGAAGGTGGGAGGTGGATTTGTCAGCCCAAATGATATGATAGGAACTCAAAGTGTCCATATCTTATGTTGAATGCCGTCTTTGGGATATCTTCTTCCTTGATCCTTATCTGATAGTATCCAGACCTAAGATCAATCTTGGAGAAGATCTTCGCACCTTGAAGACGGTCAAGAAGTTCATCTATTCTTGGAATAGGGTACTTCTTCTTAATGGTTGATTGATTCAACCCTCTGTACTCAATACATAGCCGAACCGTTCCATCTTTCTTCTTCTGGAATAGCATTGGAGCTCTCCATGGTGAACTGCTAGGACGGATATAGCCTTGATCTAACAGTTGCTTCAGTTGCTCCTTTAGCTCAATCGTTTCCGGAATGGACATCCTATATGGTCTCTTTGCAACAGGTGCAGCTCCTGGCACTAGCTTGATCTCATGATCAACTTCCCTTTGAGGCGAAAGTTCTGTCAGCTCTTCAGGAAATGCGTCTGCATACTCCTTTAGCCATGAAGGGTCTTCACTAGACTCCTAATTCTGATTTAGCTTATTGAGCTTAATCAAATATACAGGTAGTCCCTTCCTAACTCCCTTTATAATCCAAGATGCTTTGGCCAATTGAATTTTTGGCTTTCCAGCCTCTCCTTATGTTGTGACCAATCCCCCTTCAGAATTTCGAAAGGAAACTTGGCCCTTTCCACAATGAATGTGGGCGTCACTAGGTTTAAGCCAATCCATTCCAAGCAAACACTTATGGATACCTAGGTTCATGACCTTGAATTTGACCAAAGTCAACCAGCAAAGATTCCACCTTAGCAGTTTGCCTTGTACAAGTGACCTCATCACCATTTGCTAATTCCACAAGCAAGGTAGGTGCTTCTATTGTGGCTATTCCTAATCTTCTTGCACAAGATGGTGAGATAAAGGAATGCGTACTGCCACAATCAATCAAGGTTTTGAAGCCTTTACCTTGATAATCTGATGGTGTCTGAATCACCGAAAACTGGTAATTTAGGCCTTTCTTATGAAGGGCGGTATGGACTGTTGCCCTCTCAAAGTCTGCTTCCATGGTCGGGTCTTCTTCATCGCACATTTCCCTGTTGGCAACATAGGCAGTTCTTCCTCTGCCTTGAATGGCGGCTCCTTGGCCACGGGTGGTTCCTCCAAATGGTCCTTGACGTTGTCCTCTGCCAAGTTTGGGACATTGCCTTTTGAAATGGCTAGGCTTGTTGCAATGGAAGCAACAGAGGTTGCAGCCATTACCTTGGATAGGAACAAAGTTATTGACATTGTTGGTCCTTGCTTTCTTCCTTTGTCCCTGGTTTTGACCTTGAACTTTCTTCGCCTAGGACCTATATACTCTCTTCGTCTGGGACCTATATACTCCTTTGTTCTGATCCTTATAAGACCAAGTCTTGTTATTTCTTTGCCTGGTCTACACCTCATAAATTATGGGCATAGCTCGAATGAGTGCGTCCTGAAGGTCTATTGGGTGCATTGATTCGAGGCGGGTGTTTACAGGTGGGTTTAATCCGGCACAAAACTTTGACACATGTTGTGTCATATCCATTTGTGGCGCATACTTCAAAAGAGAGACGAACTTTGAGTAGTATGTGTCAAGGGTCAGATCAAGCTGTTTCAGATCATAGAACTCATTCATCTTCTACGTGGGGTATGCAAGTGGTAAGTATCTTCCTTGTACAGCTCTTTTTAGCTTCTCCCAAGTAACGGACCCTTCCGAGTTCCCTTGGTCTCTGCACCATTGCTTCCATCAAAGTTTGGCTTCGCCGATGAGCTTCAGCTTTGGCGAGCATTGCTTGGTTGGCGGGTGCAGTACCGGTCGCTTCAAAGTAATCTTCCATGGACTCGATCCAAATCTCAGCATCAGTTTGGACAGTCCTTCCTTTGCCATCAAATTCTGGAGGCTTGATCTGCTTGAGAAGAAACTTCTTCTCCTGAATCACGTCCGTGCTTAGTGTAGATGTAAGACTAGGAATCTGTACCTAAGGTTGTGCCTGGGCATTGAGAATCTTAACGTTAACAACTCGCTAAACGTTTCTTATATTACATTTCATACCCAATTCAGCTTTCAACCAAGAGGCGTAATCACTTAACTTTTTATCAATACTCATAGACAAGACAATCATTGATAAGAAGAAGTATTATTTCATTCATATGGGCATAGCCCTTTTAGAGTACAATTATTCTTGGGAAGATAAAACAAGCTGATACATTAATTCGGGGAGAATAGGGTTGTGTTGCATTTTCAGTACGGGAACTAGGTAATAGTATGGATTTGGGTCATGGATCTTTAGGAATTGATAGGTCATTGGAAGATTAGGGTATCCTTTCCTTTGGTACCTGTTCTTCTCGTAACGTCCCAACACCTTGATCTTGTCGGCGGGGATTATTCGGGTCACTTTCTTATACACATACATGTTCAGCTTGACCTTCGGACCTTCGACATGTAAAGTTGTGTTTACGTGAGCCTCAACAAAGATGAAGAGCTTCACGATCTTTAGGTCCTCCAACCACTTGATTCTCTTTAGGTTGGTTCGAAGGTACGCAAATCAGTGGGCAGCTATGTAATAGATTCTTGAATCACCCGTCCATCTCCGTTCCACGTATAGGGGCAATAGATTGTAAATGCGGTCTAGGATGTTCATCATATCAATCCTTCTTGATAATCCGAGGCATGCATCACGGTCATAAACATGACTTGGAACACCATGAATTTGTTCCATGCTTCATGACTCTACAAGACAGCATCCATAAGTAAGAAAATGTTCTTAATAGCAACATTTGCGTTACTTCTTCTTATTAAATTTCCTCGTAAAGACAGATCCTTCGTTGGTTCGCTCTGATACCAACTGTAACCTATCCACCTGTTCGCTCATAGGACGCATCTTAGCAGCCCATCGAGAAGAGGCTCTAGAAAGCTTCGCCCGGCACTTCCATGGAATTTTATGGGGTTTGCGATCTAAGTATTCTCGATTCTACCACATAGCGGAAGTATTCCGGCCGTTCCCACTTAGGACCGACCTGAATCAGGGTTTTTGTAGTGGTCAAACTCCTAGAATGGCAGCTAGCATCGAACCCCAGGCGAACCACTTTACACAAAAACGTCAAGGTTGAAGCAGATTCATGCTGCACTTGGTTCAAGGAGAATGGAAAACGAGAGGGATGCAAAGCTCGATCTCTCTGCCCATAAGGCATAGTCCCATTCCGTTTCCCTAAAATAGCATCAATCAGGATTCTAGTAACCTGAACTGTAGGTCAGTGTTGCCTACTATTCATTTCCTTCGAGAAAATTTCATTGGTGTCCATTTCGCTTGAGAAAATTTCCCGCCAACTAGGACCACCCATCCGTAGGATGGACCCATGGCCACATCCACCGCACTTTCCTCAGGGTTGCTTTAGTTGTCTAAATTACCTACCACATTTAGTGGGACACACATAAAACAGCTTCCTTAATTAGCCAGTTAGACACCAGTTCCTTCACGTAATCTTAGCACGTGACATAGAAAAACAGTGTCAAACAAGTTCCTTTCAATAGGTTATCTTATTTATCTTTGCAATACATCCATATAATCCAGCCCGTAGGCTAATCCATAATCCGCCCAAAGGCAATCCATAATCCTGTTGAGATATCGAGCTCCACTCGTGATACGCCAGGGTGACCGTTGAGTACTTATGTCACCAACTTGTCAGTTGCAGACACGGTTGGTACACCGCCGATGAATAATAGCTACATGATAGCTATCCTTATCTACTCTAGTTCGTGGCTCAGTTAGTATGCCACCTTAGTTAGTTGAGTTTGGTTTGAGACCCATACATAGGGTTCTTCTATTTCTTTGTACTAGAGTTCTTTTGGCTTACACAAATAAGAAGAGGAAAACTGTTTTCAGTCTCCACCCTTGTGTGTCTTCCCCCATTGTGCAAGCAAGAAAGCTTCAAGCGAGACTCCTTCCTTCTCTCCCACAATCTTGACATGGTATCAGAGCCTTGTTCGTGGTAAGGAGCTCAAGAAAGCAAGCCAAGCTCGCGGTGGTCTGGTAAGAGGAGCAGTGTTGCTTTCATTTTCTGTTTTGGGAGCAGATCTCTGCAGGTAGCACAGCCGGAAATTGCAGGAGTGCATTGTCTCAGGTTGAGACGCCCTTCGCGGTGAAGCAAGAGGGCAGTATATGCTGCGGGAATGGGCTTTAGCCCTTGGCGACCTTGTTTTTTTTATTTGAGGCCATTTCGGGGCCTGTTTTGGAGGCGGAAGTTTTCTGCACGCACTCAGGAAAAGGCCCAGTTTCATGTTGTGCAGCCACTGTTCTACAGGTCGGTGAAAAGTTACTGTAGAAATTGCATCGTATGCTTGTGCGCAGAGACATTGGGAGTTACAGAATCATCCCTGTTGCCTGTTGATGCAAAATCGTCACTAGGAAGTGACTGTGTGGTAAAATACCACTTTCGCCAGTTTTGCAGATTTTCCCTTGTGAGGGTGAAGCTGTGTTCTTTGCAGTGACAGAATTTTTTGCAGTGTTCTGTAATGGCATCTAATTCTCTTTCACAGATTGTCACTGAAAAGCTTGACAAGAACAACTTCCAAGCATGGAAGTTTAGAATGACGAATTTCCTTATGGGAAAAGGATATTGGGAATTTGTTGCAGGAAATGAAGAAGAACCAGTTCTTCCTGATGTTCCCAATCAACAGCAAATGCAGGCATTTAAAACATGGCATGAGAGAGCCAGGAAAGTTATGTACTGGCTGTCTATCAGCATTTCAGACTCTATGATTGTGCATATTCAGGATGCAAGTACGCCAAAGGAGGCATGGGATACTCTGTCAAAAATGTATAGCACAAATACACAAGCCAGGAAAATGCAGCTCAAGCAAGAGTTGCGTAATGTGCAAAGAGAAAATATGAGCATCAATGACTACCACATGAAGGTGAAGAAGATTGCAGATGCACTTGCTTCCATTCGGTCGCCAGTGGAAGATGATGATTTAGTTTCCGTGACCTTGAATGGTCTAGGAAAGGATTATGCACAGTTTCGAACATCCATTTCCGTACGTGAAAGATTTCCTGACTTTGAGGAGTTGATTGCTCTTCTAATTTCTGAGGAGCAGAGAAATGGTGGTGCATCTTTTTCAGGAGGAACTTCAAAAGAAGCTATCTTCTACTCAAATGCTGGAAGAGGTAGAGGCAGAGGTAGAGGAGGCCGATTTGGAGGCCGTGGTAGAAATCAGAATATGCAGCAAACTCAAGAAAACCAGTCCTATGGAGGAGGATGTGGTAACTCTAGAGGCAGGGGGAGCCAAACAGGTCGTGGTGGATGGCAAAGAGGTCAAAATGCAAACAGTAATGTTGAATGCTACTACTGTGGTAAAATGGGTCATATGGCTAAAGACTGCTATAAAAAGCAGAATGACATCATGAATGGAAAACTGCAACAAGGGAATTATGCATCTTCTAGCAGACAGGGTGATGACAGAAATGAGCATTTGTTCATGGTGCAGCACATGAACAATTCTGTGACAAGTGCAGAAGAAAGCAATGATGTATGGTATGTTGACTCAGGTGCATCAAACCACATGACAGGTCATGCAGAATGGATGGAGGATGCAAGGAAAATGGAAAAACCAGGATTTGTGGAGACTGGTGATGATACTGCACATCCTATTGTGCAGATTGGAAAAATTCCCTTGTCTATGCAGGATGGGAAAAAGAAATACCTGTCCGATGTATTTCATGTCCCGAATATCACCAAGAATCTGGTTTCTGTTGGTCAAATGGTTGAGCAGGGCTTGCAGGTCAGATTTAATCCTCATGGATGCTTTGTTGAGGATATGAAAAATAAAGTTCGCTTGATAGCAAAAGGAAAGAAGAAGGGCAGAATGTTTACATTGGATGCAGACATGTCTGAATTGAGTGCAGCAATGTTTGCACATGGGACCGGTGTAGTTGCAGATATTGATATCTGGCATAAACGCATTGGTCATGTTAATGTACAACGACTTAAATCAATGCAGGCCCAAAATATTGTTGCAGGTTTGCCTAAATTCAAGGTTGCAGAAATGCATAAGGTATGTGAAGCCTGTCAGTTTGGAAAACAGGCAAGGAAACCATTTCCTAGACATGTTCAAGAGAGTAAGAAGCCATTGGAATTAATCCACTCTGATGTGTGGACTACTAAAGCTGCATCTCTTGGAGGCTGTCATTATTTTGTCAGTTTTATTGATGACTATAGCAAAAAAGTTTGGGTGTATTTTATGAAAAAGAAAAGTGAAGTTTTTGGGCATTTCAAAACTCTTAAAGCTATGGTTGAAAAAGAAACAGGCCTGCAAGTAAAATGCCTAAGGTCAGATGGAGGGGGAGAGTACCTCTCAAATGAGTTTGCAAGGTTCCTGCAGGAGCATGGCATAAAGCAGCAATATTCATGCAGTCATACCCCACAGCAAAATGGAATTGCAGAAAGAAAAAACAGACATATTGGAGAGGTATCTCGTGCCATGCTCAATGAAAAAGACTTGCCAGATTTTTATTGGGCTGAAGCAGTTGCTACAGAAGTCTACATAATGAACAGGACTCCCACTGCAGCAATACATGGAATGACTCCAGAGGAGAGGTATACTGGTAGGAAACCAGATATTTCTCATTTGAAAATTTTTGGTTGCATTGCCTATGTACATGTGCCAGATGAGTTGAGATCCAAGTTGGATCCAAAAGCTGAGAAGTGCATCTTTATTGGTTACTCTCTGCAGCAAAAAGGGTATAGATGCTATAACCCTTCTACTCGTAAGTTTACAGTGAGCAGAGATGTTTTTGATGAGATGAGTAGCTGGTATAAACCAGTAAATGTGATTGATGATGTAGATGCACAAAATGGTAATGCTGCACAAAATTCACAGCAGCAGTCACAAAATATTAGTGGACCTGGAGCGTCCTCTAGTAGTGGTTCACATTCTTTGCCATGGACAGGCAGATTGAGATCAGGAGAATCTTCTCAAAGTAATGCAGATAGTGGTATGCAGGTATCACGAAAAGGAAAAGAGAAGGTTGATCAGCCCATGTTTGATGTGAATGCAGGTCACTCTTATGTGGATGGTGAATCTAGTGGCTCAGAACAGAGCATTGATGATGAGTTGGGTATTCCTTCTATTGTTACACCTGGAGTAAGGAAGACCAGGGATGTTTTGAGAGCACCTGGGAGTGAACCTACTTTGCACAGGTCTACGAGAGCTAGGTATCCTGTGGATAGGCTGAAATATGATGGATTTACAGCCATTCACTATGCATATATGGTCAAAGTGATACAGGAACCAGAACCCACTTCTTTTCAGGAAGCCATGGGAAAAGAAAAATGGGAGAAAGCCATGGATGAAGAAATGGATGCCTTGGAAGCAAATGCTACATGGGAATTGGTACCTTTACCTAAAGGTAAGAATGCAATTGGCTGTAAGTGGGTTTATAAGGTGAAACACAATGCAGATGGTTCTGTGAACAGATACAAGGCAAGATTAGTAGTCAAGGGGTATGCACAAACATATGGAATTGACTATGAAGAAACATTCAGTTCGGTTGCAAGGATGGCAACCGTAAGAGCAGTCATTGCTATGGCTGCATCAAAGGGATGGTCTTTACATCAGATGGATGTAAAGAATGCCTTCTTGCATGGTGATTTGCAAGAAGAGGTCTATATGGAGCAGCCACCAGGTTATGTGCATGCTGTTCATCCTGAGTTTGTTTGCAGGTTGAAGAAAGCTTTGTATGGTTTGAAGCAAGCACCTAGAGCACGGTCTGACAAGATAGGACAGTATCTTGTTACTATTGGCTTTCAGATTTCCAAGGCAGATTTCTCACTTTATGTGAGAAAAACAAAGAAATGTATTATGCTGCTTGTCATTTATGTTGATGATTTGATTATGACAGGTGACAGTGATGAAGATATCCTTCATGTGAAAATGCTATTGAAGCAGAAGTTTGAGATGAAGGATTTGGGAGAGCTGCGTTATTTCTTGGGCATTGAGGTGATTAGATCACCAAGTGGGATACAGCTCTTGCAGAGGCAGTATGGATTGGACATGCTGTCCAAATATGGGATGACAAGCTGTAAGCCTATTTCAGTTCCTTTGGAGCAGAATGTGAAGCTAAGCATAGATGCAGGTGAGCTTCTGGAATACCCTAGTATGTACAGACGCATAGTAGGAAGTTTGATTTATATGACTATTACCAGGCCAGATTTGAGCTATGCTGTTGGGTTGGTAAGTCAGTTTATGCAGGCTCCAAGGAAACCACATTTGGATGCGGCTAGACGCATACTCAGGTATGTGAAGTCCACATTGCAGTATGGACTATTTTATGAGACTGGGGTTCAGATACAGCTACATGGATACACTGATGCTGATTGGGCTGGTAGTATTTCTGATAGACGATCTACTAGTGGATATGTGTTCTCTTTTGGGAGTGCTGCAGTCACTTGGAGCAGCAAGAAACAGCCTACAGTTGCCTTGTCGAGCACAGAGGCTGAGTACAGGGGTGCAACAATGGCTGCATGTGAGGTAGCTTGGTTGCATAAGCTACTTTATGATATGCATCAGTCTACAGATGGGCCAGTTGTCATTTATTGTGACAACATGAGTAGTATACACTTGGCAAATAACCCAGTCTATCATGCTAGAACAAAGCACATTGAGGTGCATTATCACTATGTGCGAGAGAGGGTTTTACTAGGTCTTATTGATCTAGTTTATGTCAGCACAGAGGATCAGGTAGCTGACATATTCACGAAGGCATTGGGCGCAGAGAACCTGCGCAAGTTTAGAGACCTGCTTGGTGTGCAAGAATTGGGATTGAGCTCGAGGGGGAGTGTTGAGATATCGAGCTCCACTCGTGATACGCCAGGGTGACCGTTGAGTACTTATGTCACCGACTTGTCAGTTGCAGACACGGTTGGTACACCGCCGATGAATAATAGCTACATGATAGCTATCCTTATCTACTCTAGTTCGTGGCTCAGTTAGTATGCCACCTTAGTTAGTTGAGTTTGGTTTGAGACCCATACATAGGGTTCTTCTATTTCTTTGTACTAGAGTTCTTTTGGCTTACACAACTAAGAAGAGGAAAACTGTTTTCAGCCTCCACCCTTGTGTGTCTTCCCCCATTGTGCAAGCAAGAAAGCTTCAAGCGAGACTCCTTCCTTCTCTCCCACAATCTTGACAAATCCGCCTGAAGGCAATCTAGCAATCCACATGGATTACTAATCCAAGATTCCATCCATAGACTAGTATACGGGCCTCGAGATCCAATCTCGAGTCACGTTGGCCTCTTGTGCAGGGCCCGAAAGGCAAGGGATTTACGGCTAGAGCCCCCCTGGCACCCAACCGTCCTCCTGCTCCAAGTAGCACCCAATGGAGAGACCTCTCATGGCGGGTTCGGTCAACATTCCCGGCGCGGCTAACAACCCCCTTGGTTAGGGTCAGGCAGACAATCAGGGGTAACAGATGCTGCCTCTCCCTTTAGGCCTTCAACCTGAAGCATTAATTATCTTTGCATCTTTAGTTCCTTGAGCAAATAATGCAAACAGTGCTCCTAAACTGTTACAAGCACAATCAATCCAGTGGTTTTTTATTTGGCCAACTGCTAAGGAGTGAATCCTTCTCTCCGAATGAATCCAGCATTCGATCTGGGATCAATTGCGGCTTGGCAAGATCCCCAAGGGCATGTTTGTTTACCCTTTTCTCCTTGGGTTAGGGTCATACCATGTCAACCCAAATTAAGCAACACCTTAGGTTTCTTAAGTTAAGATAGTAAATCCTGGCGACCATGTCGCTCTAACTTGATTGATCCTTTTCTTACCAGGCAATACATAACTTCCCTTAACTTGGCAAATCAGCCCAAGAAAGGTGATGTAACAGGATGTCTACTCATCCTCTTGCAAATTATACTTGCGCTAGAACCTGCCAACCTTATTCCAAGGAGTGGAAAATTTATCTTGTGGTTAAACCACAAAGCCATGCGATGTTGCAACGTATTGCACAAGTGTTACATCTAACTCATGGGATCATTTCACCCATCAATGGTGTTTCTTGACAATGAATTTGTTTAGTCAAGGTGTACGGTTTGGGGTGTCTTCTTACCCAACCCAACGCTATCCTTGCAGGGTCACCACGCTTGATTTCTAGGCTCAAACGGATGTCGTTCAATCCTTAGAGTAAAAACCCTAGTTCGTTATTGCATGGGCGCTCACTTAACCCAACCATTCAATGATCCTTTCTTCAAGATGTTAAGCTTGTTTTAAAGGAGTAAATAATTGCAACATGCGATTCATTACTTTTAGGCAGCTAAAAGGTTTTGCGATAACTATTTATTTTCTTACTAAAGTCATGATGAATGACAATTTGGAGAATATATTGCATAAAACCTACAAAGATTTACATCAAGGAACTATGCCTACAACCTTTCGTTCAATGCAATGGAATTTCATGCTTTGATATGACATGCAACCTTTTCTACATGCAACTTCGATGAAATGAAATTTACGCATGATGAATATGTAACATGCAACCCTTTTCTAGATACAACATCGTTAATGAAGTTCATGCAAGACGAATATTATAAGGCTAATGTTGACTTAATCCATTCGCATGCAACATGCAAGTCCATGGTTTCTTTTCCATGCTATGCAAATTTTCGGACAACATCAAACACATGTTAATGATTTTTCCTCATGCGAATCGCAACAAGGAAGCTATTGCCTAAATACAATATGCACTTATTCTTTCCACAGCCAATCAAAGATGCACTCAAAAATTTCATCTTTTAACCCTAAGCAATATGCGTTTAGGCTTGTGACTTTGGAAATGCACAAAAAGGCAACATGCGACTAGCTTGTAAGACGGACAAGTAATTTATGTTCACAACTTTGAAAGTGCACAAAAAGGCAACATGCGACTAGCTCGTAAGACGGACAAGTAATTTATGTTCACAACTTTGGAAGTGCAAACAATCCAATTGCATGATATGCACCACCCTTGTCCATTGTTCAAGGAGATCATTTCTCAAATGAACTTTGTATCTTTACTACATGAATTAATGACAAGCGTAAATGCATTCTTCCTATGGAGTTAAGCATGCTTAAAGCATTTCTTTATGTGGAATTAAATTCGTGGAACCTGGGCTTGAGGGCTCGTGGGGATGTCCACGTGTATGTTCGGGAAGAACCTCCTGCAGGTGCGCCTTGCGTCTTCTTGGGAGCCATAGAATTTTGGTCCAGCAACTCTTCTTTGACTCTTCCGCGTATCGACTTCCTTCTTGCCCTGGTTTTTTGATTTTGGGCAGGACACGGCTCTTGCAGAATGTGATTTTTGACTAAACCCATAGTGGTGATGGTGACCAAGGCTTATAGAAGCCTTCTTTCTAGAAGCTTCTAAGAAGCTTCTATGCTTCTGGGCAGAAGCTACGTGGAGAGAGAAGAAGTGTTTTAGTGGAAGAGATGTTGATGATGAAGAGAGAGGTGATAATGATGATGGTGATAGTAGAGGAGAGGCAGCAGCAGCGCTGGAATCGGTGGCAGCTGGCAGCGTATGGTGGCGGCGTCCTCATGGCGGCAGCGTTTCCTGGCAGCACGGTGTCCTCTTGTTTCTTCTCTCTAATCGTACCTCCCCCCAATGCCTAAGGGGGAGGTTATATAGTGCTAAGGGGGGGGGAGAGGTGGCCACATACGTGGCTAGTGCATGCCTCTCGCCTCATGCAACCCAAAAACCACTCCACCTTAGGTCACTCCTCCCCACACTCCCTCTCCTCCAGCCATGCATCGGTTGGAGGAAGGCATGATTAGTTTTTAAAAAAATTGCCTATATTTTTTCCATTATCTATTTTCCCTTTATCCAAGAAGGGTGTTCTTGTGCGGTTTGCGGTCTTTGTGCCCCGGTCTTAATCTCACATCGTGGATAGGGATTTTTATCGCGCGCGCGGGCTAACAACTTAGCCACCATCATTAGTCGACGCGAGAGATGATTTTGCAGAGCTTTTACACGAGCATGCGGGGCGGACAAGTTCTATAATATTTTTGGGCGGAAATATTACATTCAATCGTGATGTCCTCATCTCAAGAAGAACTGGGGGTATTGTTGGTTGAGAGTGATTTCATTCATCCAAGTGGCATCCTCCTCAGGATAATCTTTCCACTAGACGAGGCATTCTCTCAAGGTTATGGATCTCAATTGTCTCTCCCTAATATCTAAGATCTTGTCAGGCCGTAGCTCAAGGACTCCTTGGCTAGGCATTACAACTTGTTGGTCATCAAGTACATGGCTAGGATTAGGTGCATACTTCTTCGATAGGTTGATATGAAATACATTATGAACCTTTAGGTTCTTAGGGAGTTGGAGTCTATAAGCATTAGGCCCTAGGCACTTGAGAATCTTGTAGGGTCCACAATACCTCGGACTTAGCTTCTTGCATTCACCTAAGGATAGGGAACTCTTCTTTGGGCGTACGCGACTGAAGACCATATCTCCTTCAGCAAAGGTTCTATCTTGATGTTTCAAATCCGTGTATGCCTTCTGTCTATCCTTGGCAACTTGGATGTCCTATCTTATTGACTTCATTTGGTCATCCATATCTTCTAGCATTTGCTTTGAAGCTTCAACTCTTAGGGTTGGATATGAGAAGTTTAAAGGACTTCGACAGTCATGCCCATACAATGCTTTAAAAGGAGTCATCTGAATGCCTTGTTGGTAGGAAGCATTGTAGCCAAACTCAACTAGTGGCAAGTATTGAATCCACCTTTTTGGTTCACGGCAGCAGTGTGCCCTTAGCATATCCTCAATGACTTGGTTGCCTTGCTCCATTTGACAATCGGTTTGGGGATGGTAAGCTGTACTAAAACAGAGCTGAGTTCCAATGGCTTCGAAGATAGCACTCCAGAAGTGTGATGTGAAGAGAGAATCACGATCACTAATAATTCTTCTGGGCAACCCATGGAGTTTAAATATCTCCTTGATAAATAACCTTGCAATGTCTGAGGCTTTATAGTTTGTCTTAATAGGAATAAGATGCGCAACCTTGGTGAGCATATCCACCACAACCATAATGGAGTTGTATCATCCCTGAACTTGGGGTAGGCCAACAACAAAGTCCATATACTGATAAATTCCCATTTCATTTGGGGAATGTCAAGTGGTTGCAACTTTCCTAGCATTTTGACATGTTCGGCCTTAATGCGTTGACAAGAAAAGCATTTAGTGACATATTTGAGAACGTCACCTTTAAGCCTCTCCCAATAGTAGCTCTTTCTGACTGCATTGAGGGTCTTTGCATAGCTAGCATGTCCTGAGAAAGGGGAATCATGAGCTTCCCAAAGTATCTTCTACTTGGGTGACTGGCTTCCCGGTATACATAATCTCGTTCTATAGTAGACAAGTCCACTATTGATAGAGAATTCCTGATACTTATCTTGTAGCTTTGGGTCTTGATTCTTGATAGGGACCTCCCTTAGCATCTTCTGATAGGTTGGATCATGGCATGTCTCTTCTCTAGCTAGCTCAAGTATCAGGTTGTTTGGCATAGATACCCTTGTGGCTAGAGATCTAGTTGTTGATGGATCTTGCAAGATTAGAGAATTAAGGAACGCCTTGCAACTGAGTGCATCGGCAACTACATTTGCCTTTCCAGGCCGGTATTTGATTTCAAAATCATACTCTTCCAGCACTTCAATCCATCGACGTTGCCTCATGCTGAGCTTATTTTGGGTAAAGATCCACTTGAGGATTTTATGATCCGTCACTAGGGTAAACTTGTTACCTAACAAGTAGTGTTTCCAAAGCTTGAGAGCATGGATGATAGCTAACAACTCCAAGTTGTGGGTAGCATAATTCTTCTCATGGTTCATCAGTTTCCTTGAAGAGTATGCTACAGGATGACCTTCTTGCATAAGCACACATCCTAAGGCAAGTGTGCTTGCATCAGTTATCACTTCAAACTCTTTACTAAGGTCTGGAAGTTTGAGGATAGGTGCATATACCAAGCTTTTCTTTAGTCTATCAAAGCTAGATTGTTCAGCAGGACCATAAAATCGATGTTTGCTTCTTCAGTAGATCCATTAGAGGCGCTGCAATCAAAGCATAATTTTTTATAAAGACCTTGTACCAGCCTGTCAATCCAAGAAAATTGTGTATTTCTTTGACAGTTGTTGGTATTGGCCACTCCAGAACGTCCACTGAGATTCCTTCCACTAATACGATGAATCCTAGATATTCAATCTGACGTTTGAAGAATGCACACTTGTTCACCACTTCCCTTTGAGGCGGAAGTTTTGTCAGCTCTTCAGGAAATATGTCTGCATACTCCTTTAGCCATGAAGGGTCTTCCTTAGACTCCTGATTGTGATTTAGCTTATTGAACTTAATCAAATAGATAGGTAGTCCCTTCCTAACTCCCTTTATAATCCGAGATGCTTTGGCCAATTGAATTTTTGACTTTCCAGCCTCTCCTTGTGTTGTGGCCAATCCCCCTTCAGAATTTTGAAAGGAAACTTGGCCCTTTCCACAATGAATGTGGGCGTCACCAGGTTTAAGCCAAGCCAATCCATTCCTAGCAAACACTCATGGATACCTAGGTTCATGACCCTGAATTTGACCGAAGTTGACTTTCCTCCTAGCAAGAATTCCACCTTAGCAGTTTGCCTGGTACAAGTGACCTCACGACCATTTGCTAATTCCACAAACAAGGTAGGTACTTCTATTGTGGCTATTCCTAATCTTCTTGCACAAGCTGGTGAGATAAAGGAATGCGTACTGCCACAATTAATTAAGGTTTTGAAGCCTTTACCTTGATAATCTGATGGTGTCTGAATCACCAAAAACTGGTGATTCGGGCCTTTCTTATGAAGGGTGGCATGGATTGTTGCCCTCTCAAAGTCTGCTTCCATGGTCAGGTCTTCTTCATCGCACATTTCCCTGTTGGCAACACAAGCGGTTCTCCCTCTGCCCTGGGTGGCGGCTTCTTGGCCACGGGCGGTTCCTTGGAATGGTCCTTAACATTGTCCTCCGCCAGGTTTGGGACATTGCCCTTCTGAAATGAGTGGGCTCATTGCGATGGAAGCAACGGAGGTTGCGGCCATTATCTTGGGTGGGAACAAAGTTATTGACATTGTTGGTCCTTGCTTTCTTCCTTTGTCCCTGGTTTTGACCTTGAACTCTCTTCGCCTAGGACCTATATACTCCTTTGTTCTGATCCTTATAAGACCTAGTCTTGTTATTTCTTGGCCTGGTCTGCACCTCCTGAATTATGGGCGTAGCTTGAATGAGTGTGTCCTGAAGGTCCATTGGGCGCATTGATTCGAGGTAGGTGTTTACAAGTGGGTTTAATCCGGCACAAAACTTCGACACTTGTTGTGTCATATCCATTTGTGGCACATACTTCAAAAGAGAGACAAACTTTGAGTAGTATGCGTCAAGGGTCAGACCAAGCTGTTTCAGATCATAGAGCTCATTCATCTTCTGCGTGGGGTATGCAAGTGGTAAGTATCTTCCTTGTACAGCTCTTTTTAGCTTCTCCCAAGTAACAGACCCTTCCGAGATCCCTTGGTCTCTGCACCATTGCTTCCATCAAAGTCTGGCTTCGCCGGTGAGCTTCAGCTTGGCGAGCATTGCTTGGTTGGCGGGTGCAGTACCAGCCGCTTCAAAGTAATCTTCCATGGACTCGATCCAAATCTCAGCATCAGTTTGGACAGTGCTTCCTTTGCCGTCAAATTCTAGCGGCTTGATCTGCTTGAGAAGAAACTTCTTCTCCTGAATCACGGCCGTACTTAGTGTAGAGGTAAGACTAGGAATCTGTACATGAGGTTGTGCTTGGGCATTGATATTCTTAACGTTAACAACTCGCTAAACATTTCTTACATTACATTTCATACCCAATTCAACTTTCAGCCAAGAGACCTAATCGCTTAACTTTTTATCAATACCCATAGCCAAGACAATCATTGATAAGAAGTCTTATTTCATTCATATGGGCATAGCCCTTTCAGAGTACAATTATTCTTGGGAAGATGAAACAAGCTGATACATTAATTCGAGGAGAATAAGGTTGTGTTGCATTCAACTACGGGAACTGTGTAATAGTATGGATTTGAGTCATGGATCTTCAGGCATCGATAGGTCATTGGAAGGTTAGGGTATCCTTTCTTTTGGTACTCGTTCTTCTCGTAACGTCCCAACACCTTGATCCTGTCGAGGCGGATTATTCGGGTCACTTCCTTGTACACATACATGTTCAACTTGACCTTCTGAACTTCGACATGTAAAGTTGTGTTTACGTGAGCCTCAACAAAGATGAACAGCTTCACAATCTTCAGGTCCTCCAACTACTTGATTCTCTTTAGGTTGGTTCGAAGGTATGCAAATCGGTGGGCAGCTATGTAATAGATTCCTGAATCACCCGTCCATCTCCGTTCCACATATAGGGGCGATAGATTGTAAATGCGGTCTAGGATGTTCATCATATCAATCTTTTGTCGATAATCCGAGGCATGCATCACGGTCATAAACATGACTTGGAACACCATGAATCTATTCCATGCTTCATGACTCTGCAAGACAGCATCCATAAGTAAGAAAATGTTCTTAACAACAACATTTGCTTAACTTCTTCTTATTACGTTTCCTTGTAAAGACAGATCCTTCGTTGGTTTGCTCTGATACCAACTGTTACCTGTCCACCTGTTCGCTCGTAGGACACATCTTAGCAGCCCATCGGGAAGAGGGTCTAGAAAGCTTCGCCCGGCACGTCCATGGAATGTTTTGGGGTTTGCGATCTAGGTCTCGTCCGTTCCCACTGAGGACCAACGTGAATCAGGGTTTTCCTAGTGGTCAAACTCCTAGAATGGCAACTAGCATCGAACCCCAGGCAAACTACTTTACACAAAAACGTGAGGGTTGAAGCAGATTCATGCTGCACTTGGTTCAAGGAGAATGGGAAACGAGAGGGATGCAAAGCTTGACCTCTCTGCCCATAAGGCATAGTCCCATTCTGTTTCCCTAAAACAGCATCAATCGGGATTCTAATAACCTGAATTGTAGGTCACTGTTAACTACCATTCATTTCCTTCGAGAAAAGTTCCTTGCTATCCATTTCGCTTGAGAAAAGTTCCCGGCCAACCGGGACCACCCATCCGTAGGACGGACCCATGGCCACATCCACCGCACTTTCCTCAAGGTTGCTTTAGTTATCTAATTACCTACCACATTTAGTTGACACGCATAAAACAGCTTCCTTAGTTAGCTAGTTAGGCACCAGTTCCTTCACGTAATCTTAGCACGTGACATAGAAAAACAGTGTCAAACAAGTTCCTTTCAACAGGTTATCTTATTTATCTTTGGAATACATCCATATAATTCAGCCCGTCGGCTAATCCATAATCCGCCCGAAGGCAATCCATAATCTGCCCGAAGGCAATCCAGCAATCCACAGGGATTATTAATCCAAGATTCCGCCCGTAGACTAGTATGCGGGCCTTGAGATCCAATCTCGAGTCATGTCGGCCTCTTGTGCAGGGCTCGAAAGGCAAGGGATTACGGCTAGAGCCCCCCTGGCACCCAACCGTCCTCCTGCTCCAAGTAGCACCCAATGGAGTGACCTCTTGCGGTGGGTAAGGTCCACATTCCCGGCGCGGCTAACAACCCCCTTGGTTAGGGTCAGGCAGACAGTCGGGGGTAACTGATGCTGCCTCTCCCTTCAGTCCTTCAACCTGAAGCATTAATTATCTTTGCATTTTTAGTTCCTTGAGCAAACAATGCAAACAGTGCTCCTAAACTGTTACAAGCACAATCAATCCAGTGGTCGTTTATTTGGCCAACTGCTAAGGAGTGAATCCTTCTCTCCGAATGCATCCAGCATTCGATCCGGGATCAATTGCGGCTTGGCAAGATCCCCAAGGGCGTGTTTGTTTACCCTTTTGTCCTTGGGTTAGGGTCATACCCTATCAACCCAAATTAGCCAACACCTTAGGTTTCTTAAGTTAAGACAGTAAATCCTGGCAACCATGTTGCTCTAACTTGATTGATCCTTTGCTTACCAGGCAATACATAACTTCCCTTAACTTGGAAAATCAGCCCAAGAAAGGTGATGTAACAGGATGTCTACTCATCCTCTTGCAAGTTATACTGCCAACCTTATTCCAAGGAGTGGCAAATTTATCTTGTGGTTAAACCACAAATCCATGCAACATTTTAACTTATTGCACAAGTGTCACATCTAACTCATGGGATCATTTCACCCATCAACGGTGTTTCTTGACAAGGAATTTGTTTAGTCAAGGTGTAGGGTTTGGGGTGTCTTCTTACCCAACCCAACGCTATCCTTGCAGGGTCACCATGCTTGGTCCTAGGGTTTCTAGCCTCAAACAGATGTTGTTCGATCCTTAGGGTGACAACCCTAGCACTCACTTAACCCAACCATTCGATGATCCTTTCTTCGAGATGCTAAGCTTGTTCTAAAGGAGTAATTAATTGCAACATGCGATTCATTACTTTTAGGCAACTAAAAGGTTTCGCGATAACTATTTCTTTTCTTGATAAAGTCATGACGAATGACAATTTGGAGAATATCTTGCATAAAACCTACAAAAATTTACATCAAGGAACTATGCCTGCAACCTTTCGTTCAATGCAATGGAATTTCATGCTTTGATATGACATGCAACCTTTTGTACATGCAACTTTGATGAAATGAAATTTACGCATGACGAATATGTAACATGCAACCCTTTTCTAGATACAACATCGTTAATAAAGTTCATGCAAGACGAATATTATAAGACTAATGTTGACATAATCCATTCGCATGCAACATGCAAGTCCACGGTTTCTTTTCCATGTTATGCAGCTTTTTGGACAACATCAAACAGATGTTAATGATTTTTCCTCATGCGAATCGCAACAAGGAAGTTATTGCCTAAATACAATATGCGCTTGTTCTTTCCACAGCCAATCGAAGATGCACTCAACAATTTCATCTTTTAACCCTAAGCAATATGCGTTTAGGCTTGTGACTTTGGAAACGCATAAAAAGGCAACATGCGACTAGCTCATAAGACGGACAAGTAATTTATGTTCACAACTTTGGAAGTGCAAACAATCCAATTGCATGATATGCACCACCCCTTGTCCATCATTCAAGGAGATCATTTCTCAAATGAACTTTTTATATTTACTACATGAATTAATGACAAGTGTAAATGCATTCTTCCTATGGAGTTAAGCGTGCTTAAAGCATTTCTTTATGTGGAATTAAATTTGTGGAACCTGGGCTTGAGGGCTCGTGGGGATGTCCACGTGTATGTTCGGGGAAGAACCTCCCGTGGGTGCGCCTTGCATCTTCTTGGGAGACATAGAATTCTGGTCCAGCAACTCTTCTTTGACTCTTCCACGTATCGACTTCCTTCCTGCCCTGGTTTTTTTAATCTGGGCAGGACACGGCTCTTGCAGAATGTGATTTTTGACTAAACCCGTAGTGATGATGGTGACCAAGGCTTATAGAAGCCTTCTTTCTAGAAGCTTCTATGTTTCTGGGAAAAAGCTACGTGGAGAGCGAAGAAGTCATTTAGTGGAAGAGATGCCGATGACAAAGAGAGAGGTGATAATGATGATGGTGATGGTAGAGGAGAGGCGGCAGCTGCGCTGCAATCGGTGGCAGCTGGCGGCATCCTCACGGCGGCGGCGTTTCCAGGCATCACAGCGGCCTCTTGTTTCTTCTCTCTGATCATACCTCCCCCCAATGCCTAATGGGGAGGTTATATAGTGCTAAGGGTGGGGGGGGAGAGGTGGCCACATACGTGGTTGGTGCATGCCTCCCCTCTCATGCAACCCATACACCACTCCACCTTAGGTCACTCCTCCCCACACTCCCTCTCCTCCAGCCATGCATCAGCTGGGGGAAGGGATAATTAGTAAAAAAAAATTCCTATATTTTCCCCATTATCCATTTTCCCTTTATCCAAGAAGGGTGTTCTTGCACGATTTGCAGTATTCATGCCCCGGCCTTAATTGCACATCGTGGATGGGGATTTTTATGGCGCACATGGGGTAACCACTTAGCCACTGTCATTAGTCGACGTGGGAGATGGCTTTGCATAGCTTTATGCAGGCGTGCGGGGGGGTCAAGTTCTATAATATTTTTGGGCGGAAATATTACAAATAGGGTCTCGTCACTAGCTTATGGGTAGTCTAGCGTGATCTTTCCTTTTATCCTGTTTGCCAATGTTTTTAATCAAAGATCTAGTTTCTAGGAAACACAAATAATCCTTTCAAACAATGACAAACATTATCATGCACTTCACAGCTTCCACATCCAAGGTAGACCTTATCCTAAGGTAAGTTTACATTCTAATGAGGATTCTCCTCTCCATAAAAATGTGTTGAGTACATCTCTTACAACATGTTAAGCAAGACATGAATTTTCTGTTTGGGCTATCTTACCCAACATAAGCGAAATTCCTTAAAGAAATATATTGTGCTAGTAACTTAACAACATGACTTACAGATCCTTTAAATAGAGTTTCACTTTTTAAGCATTAATCAACACTTAACCTTATCGTGTTTGACAATAATTATATCAAGTTATTTTACTAATCTAGAGTGCGCATAAAGTCATATGTGCAATAACCTCTTGCAACTATTTCCATCATGATTCTATGATTTAGAGTCCCAATTAATCTAACTACAAATCATAGCGATTAATCATTTATACATGTACTAGTATGCTTTCTAGATGAAACTGTCAATTCGTGTAAATATAAAATATAGAAGCTAATATTTTATGTAATTAATTCTTATACATATACTATCCATGCAATCTAACAAGTAGCTCTTATACCATTTGATACAAAGGCTAACATTTACTTTTTTTGTAGAAATTCGGCATAAATCTTATTACTTTATGTGCCGAAATAATAGCCTAGCAGTGAATAACCTGGTTTGGCATGACAGCATTAGGAATTTTGTCTTTACTCATGCTTACGTTCACCACACTTGATATTCCATTGGTAATGGCAACTCCGGTAGCCTCATGCACTCTCGTATCTCCAACAATACCTGTTCTTTGACCAATCGCAATGGTTCTCATGGTCTTTCCACCTTGTTGCTTTGGAGCCATCGTTCATAAGTGGATTCGAGAGATAAAGAATGAGGAATGAATTTCGGATGGGAGATCATAAGAGAAGATGGCTTAGTCGAAGACTGAGACATGGAGGGTTTAGCTAACTCTCTCCCTCACACACACACACACACACACACACTCTCTCTCTCTCTCTCTCTCTCTCTCTCTCTCTCTCTCTCTCTCTCTCTCTCTCTCTCTCTCTCTCTCTCTCTCTCTCTTGCAACCTCTTGGAGGGGTATCCTTCTACCTTCCTCTCTCTACATTCCTCTCACAGCCTCGTAGCCTCTCAGGGTCTCCTTGTGCTTCTCTAAACTACTCCCCATGCCTCTTATTTATAGTTAAATTAGAGAAGAAGGGTTGTGGCTAAGAAGAAGAGCTCTTTTTGGAGGGGATCTTGGCAAAACCAATAATCTGATGCTCAAATCACAAATCTGATGGTTCCATTAGCTTTAAAAGGGGGATAATATCCGAATACACTTGATCAAAATTTTTCCAGATTAGTCCTTCTTCTTGTCCCTGTTCAGAGTGTTGTTTGTTGCCTTAAATTGCAATTGCGATTCGCACAATTTTGCAATCCTTCTTTTTATATTAAATCTCCAAAATTGGATTAAAAAACCACTTACTTTTTTTTACATAACATCCTATTCTCAAAAATTTCCATAGCTTTTTAGGATATTTACAATAAATAATATCAAAAAATACTAGTTTTATCCAAGAATCTAGTATTTTTGGACCATACATACTATAAGCACTGACACTAATGACTAATATGGCTCATAACTCTCATTCACGTTGTAACTCTCGTGATGAGTGGCTACAGTCCTTGTCAATCCGAAAAAAATTTCGGGTTACGATCCTCGGTTTTTTTTAAATTGTTAGTTAGTTTTTACTTTAGTTATTCTTTAGTTAGTAACCTTACTAACTTACTAATTGACTAACTAACTTTCAAACTAACCAATTGACTTTTAATTGCATAGAAGTATTACATTCTCCTCCCCTTAGAGAAATCGAGATGTCCTCATGTCGAGAGAAACCGTGGGTATTGTTGATAAAGAACATTCTCATCTATCTATGTTGCATCTTCTTCAGGATAATCCTTCCACTACACATGGTATTCTCTAAGGGTTCTACTCCTCAATTTTCTCTCCCTTACATCAATTACTCTGTCAAGTTGTAGCTCAAGGACTCCTTGGTTAGGTATTACAACTTGTTGATCATCAAGGATATGGTTCGGGTTAGCACGTATACTTCCAATAAGCTAACATGAGATACATTGTGGATTTTTATATTCTCAGGGAGTTGTATCTCGTAAATGTTTGGTCCAAAGCACTTGAGAACCTTATAGGGTCCACAATATCTTGGACTTAACTTCTTAAATTCTCCTAAAGACAAAGAACTCTTCTTTGGATGGACACAGATGAAGACCATGTCTCCCCCTTTGAATATTCGTTCTTGCATTTTTAGATCAGCATACACCTTTTGTCGATTCTTAGTAGCTTGAATATCCCATCTGATAGTCTTGATTTGATCATCCGTTTCTTCTAACATTTTTCTCAAAGCTTCTACCCTTAGAGTAGGATCGGAAAAATTAAGTGGCATACGACAATCTTGACCATATAGTGCCTGAAATGGAGTCATTTGAATACTTCGATGATAGGAGGCATTATAAGAAAATTCCACTAAGGATAGATACTGAATCCACCTTTTAGGTTCCTTGCTGCAATATGCGTGCAGAATATCCTCAATTACTTAATTAACTTGTTCTATCCGCCCATCAGTTCATGGATGATAAGCAGTGATGAAACAAAGTTGGGTCCCGATGGCTTCAAATAAACTCTTCCAAAAATGTGATGTGAAAAGAGATTCACGATCTCATTGATGATCCTTTTAGGTAACCCATGTAACCTAAAAAACTCTTTTATAAAAATTCTTGCAATATTTGAAGCTTTGTAATTGGTTTTTGTTGGAATAAGATGAGCAAACTTTGTTATCATGTCTACTATTACCATTATTCAGTTATATCCTCCTTGCACTAAAGGTAACCCAACTACAAAGTCCATGCTAATAAACTCCCATTTCATCTAGGGAATGTCAAGTGGTTGGAGTTTTCCTGGTAACTTGACACGTTCAAATTTTACCCTTTGGAAATTTAGACATTCAATGACATACTTAAGTATATAACCCTTGAGTCTTTGCGACGAGTAATAGCTTTTCTTGATAGCATTAAGAGTTTTTTCATAGCCCTCGTGTCCGTCCTAAAAAAGGAGAATCATGTGCTTCCCAAAGTATCCTCCTCTTGAGAGTCTGACTTGAAGGAATGCATAGTCTCATTCTAAAATAAACAAGTCCTTCATTTTCATCTGTGGAGAATTATTGATACTTAGCCTTAAGTTTGGGATCTTGTTCTTTATTTTGAACTTTCCAAAAAAATTGTTGATAGTTTGGGTCCTTATTTGCTTCATCCTTAGTCAACTAGATAATAGGATTAGTTGGCATTGATACCATTGTAGCCAAAGTTTTTTCCCTAGATGGTTCTTCAGCGATAAGAGCATTAAGGAAGGCTTTACGACGACTAAGGGGATCTGCTGCTACATTTTCTTTACCAAGTCTGAACTTAATTTCAAAGTCATACTCTTGCAGAATTTTGATCCACAGTCGTTGCTGCATATTAAGATCGGGTTGAGTAAAAATCCACTTAAGAATTTTATATATGTGACTAAGGAAAACTTATTTCCAAGAAAATAATGTCTCTATAATTTGAGAGTATGAATCACAGCTAACAACTCCAGGTTGTGAGTAGCATATCTCTTTTCATGGGCTTTCAATTTTCTCGAAGAGTAAGGTACAGGATTACCTTCCTGCATTAGTACACATCCCAATGCAAGAGAGTTGGCATCTGTGTGACAACTTCAAATTCCTTGCTTAAGTCAGGTAGCATTAAGAAAACAATGAACTCACAAATGGGCCTTTTAGCCCCCCCTCTCCTCCTTAAAACAAGGAAAAGAGGAGAAAAGAATAGTAAAATAATCATCTTCTCTCTCCACTTTTGCAATTAGTAGATACAAGGTAATTGATTTTTTAATTGAGAACAGGGAAAATGAAATTTTAAAATTTCCTTTTAAGATAATTTGGGGATTTTTTATATTCTAGCTTTTGGTCAAAAAATAGACCAACTGGTCAAATTTCTTATTTTTTGGAAATGTTTTTTGATGTAAAATAGAAATGTCTAAAATACAAAAAGTCTTGGACATCCCTACCTGTAATATTTTCACACAATAAAAGTTAGTTGGTTAGTTCGAAAGTTAGTTAGTCAAATAATAAGTTAGTAAGATTACTAACTAAAGACTAACTAAGGTTAAAACTAACTAACATTAATAACTTAAAAATTTTTATTTAATTAAAAATATTTTATTTAGAAAAATCGAGAGTCATAAATCTGAAATTTTTCTTGGATTGACAAGAACCGTAGCCACCCTTCACGTAAGTTATAATGTGAACGAGACTTATGAGCTATATTAATCACTAGTATTAATGTGTATAGTTTGGATGGTCCAAAAATATTAGATTTTGGGCAAAATTGGTATATTTTAGATATTATCCTAAAAAAGATATGGAAATTTTTAGAACTTGATATTATTTAAAAGAAAAAGCAAGTGATGTTTTAGTTAGTTTGGAGATTTTATAAAAAGGAAAAAATAAAGAGAGGATTTGTGAAATCATACGCGCCGCGATCGCAGTCTACAAACACTTCGAACAGAAAAAATAAGAAGTGAACTAAGAGCTTTCTAATCAAGTGTCTTGGGGTTTTGCCCCTTTCAGATCCAATGGAACCATCAGATTTATGATCTGAGCATCAGATCACTAATTCTTTCAAGATCCCCCTCCACAAAGAGCTCCACTTCTCAACCACAAGCCCTCTCCTCTAATTCACTATAAATATGAGACATGGGGAGGCACAAGGGAGGATAAGGAGACCCTGAGAGGCTGCGAGAGAGAGGTAGAGAAAAGGATACCCCTCCAAGAGATTGTGAGAGAGAGCTTGAGAGAGAGAGAGAGAGAGAGAGAAGAGTTACCCCGAGAGACTACACAATTCCCTCTATCTCAATCCTTGACTTAACCATCTTCTCTTACGCTCTCCCATCTTGAATCTATTCCACCTTCTTAATATCTTGAGTCTACTTGCAAACGATGGCCTCCAAGCGAAGAATGTCACTTGTGGTGGCAATCCCATAACCAACAACAAAGCTTCGGGCGAAGGCATCACTGTCAATCCAACTGCGGTACTAGTCATAAATACTGTATTTCCAAATTGACAGATGCCTGTTTTGATTCTCGTATGAGATACGTTAGGCCCCATACTATGGTGCACAAGTATAGGCCATCGGAAAGGATAAATTTCATCTCACCTACTCAAAAGATGGAGTTTGTAAAGTGCATATATCAAGGGAAGTTAATTGCACTTAGTTGCATATGCCTTATTTATTGGTAGAGCAATTACAAAGAAGAATTAGTCAAGGGTTATGAATGGTATAGTCGTCAAAAGAATGACATTAAAAGATTGTGCATACAAGTGCTAGGTTAAAGCATAGTCAAGGGTTATAAATAGCATAATTGCTAAAAGAATATGACATTAAGAATCATGAATAAAAATTACTAGTTTAAAGTTTAGATACTTCAAAAGTACTTAGCTTAAGAGCGCAAATATTAAGAATAACTAGATTCTAGCTCAAGGCAAGGCCTGTTGGACTCTAATTACTTGAGATCATCTCGCACTTATTTTATCAAGTATTTACACGTTATGCCTGTAACATGTTTTGATATATGAGAATAATTTTATGTTTGCCTCATGACTTGACTAAGAGCTAGTACAAGAAATTAATCATAAGGATTAAAACTAAGATGTTTTGAGATTCATTGGATAACTATAATCCAATTCAGGGTTGGGTTATCAATCAATGTAAGTGACATGTAGAACTTACGTCATGAATAGTGTTTGAACCCTTAACATATGCCTTAGCCGAAGGAAGGAAGTGTTAAGAAATATTTTGCATAGTATCGCTCTTAGATCCCAAGGGGAAGAGCAAATATGCAATGGAAATGTTTAAGCAATGGTAGTGAAGTATCAAAAGATACTAGTTTGAAATTTGATGTTTATTGCTTGAGTTTGACTTGATGATATTCAAAAACTCTTCATAGCTTTCCTTCCTTGCTAATTTGATGGTTGAATACTTGCTGAAAACTTCATATTAGAGTGGTCTTGGCTTGGTTTAAGTGGCAGGAGAGAGAACATGAAGAAAAAATGAGCCTGAAGGTAAGTGGCTATGGCTGTCCTGTCAAAACAGGGACTAGCGATTGGTAAATGAGCTCCCACGAGCTCCACAGGTCGAATCTGCTCAAATCCTTTAAGATAAAGGACCCATACTAATGGGTGAAATGCGCACGTCTCAATCCTAAGATGCAAGACAGCAGTCCAAAAAGAAAAAAACTACGAACTAAAAATGATATGACACGCCAAGGCAAGGTTAATGGAAGTATATGTGTTTGATGTGCGTAATTTATTTTGTTTTTATTATTGTTAATAGTGTTGTTGGATTGTTTTTTTAAATTAAAAAATCTAAATTTATTTTAAGGGTGATATTCGATGTTAGTTAGTTTGTTGTTTTTTTAATATGATTAAAATGGGATAAATGGGACACATGAATATATTGTAAAATTTTATGGTGAGGTTTCAGCAGTCCACCATGAGTGAAGACTAGACCATCAAGTTTCAATAATGTTTTTGAATTGATCCAATATTTTTTAGTTTATTTTCGAAATTGAAAATGATTTTTCCATAAATTTAGGTATTGAATTTAGTATTTTTACCTTAAAATAATAGCTTGACCATTTGGGAAAGCATTTTCAGCATATGGAACATTCTAAAAATATTCATATGAGTTTGTAGATTTTTTTGAAATTTTTTAAAATTATTTTTAATTTTTATTTATTTTTTAAATGAATTTTGTTCAATTTTCAATGGATTTTGAAGGATTTTTCATATTTGTAATTTTTTTGTATTTTATTTTCTGTATTTCAACTAGGAAAATAAACCAAAAAAATCCCAATTTGGTAAAGGATTTTTCAACTGTTTTTTTGTTTTTTAATTGAAATTTTTAATGATTTTTTAGGATTTTTTAGGATTTCAGGTATTTTCTCAGGTTTTTAATCGGGTTTTGAAATTAAAAATAGGTACCCGAGGTTGCATGTGAACAACTGCGTGGAAATAGTCGAGCACACACCACCACACGAAGAAGACCAAACGCGCATCCTCACGCATGCATACCTACAAAGCAGCGCACGAACACGCGATCACGCCTCCTCGCCCATGCGTGATGATCCCGCATGTCGCGTGTAGGTCCCGTAAGCGGAGCGGGGTGGGAGCGAGGGCTATGAGACCGCTGAGGGAGAAGGGGAATTGGGGGGCGTAAGAGGGGAGCTTAGAAGGGGGTAGGAACAGGGGTTTAAGAAGGGGGGTAGGAGGGGGGGCTTAAGAAGGGAGGGGCAAATGTAGAGGGGGGGTCAAAATGGGGGGTGGGGGGTCAAAAACACGATGCGGTAAAAAGGAAAACTGGGTTGGAAGGTGAGGGGAAGATTGCAAAAAAACACAACAAGATATATGGGATCAAATCAGGGCGTTCCCATGGGAAAAAGGTAAAAAATAGGTGCGAAAACCCATACGATAACTAATATCAAAGAATCCATTCGTCAAAATGAGATACAGAAAAAAAGAAAATTGTGAGAAAAGTTATATCAAACAAGCCTATCATGTCAGAACACAGTTCCAACGAAGATAAGACCCGTTCACATGGAAAAAAACCCAAAAATTGACCCCGAAACGGGATTCAGAAATTAATAACGAATGATCCGTGCACCTAAAGGGAGGGCGGGTAAAAGAAAAAATGCTAGGACATAGAATATTCAGGGTTGTCACATCAAATTGCAGTTCAAATGGGGCTAGGAGGCATTCACATGAAAAAACCAAAAAATTGAGCTAAAAAATACTAATAAAAATTATTAACAAAAAATCGAGAGGTCGAAATAGGGCGGAGGAAAAATGAGAATTGTGCAAAAAAGGTGGCCGAACAAGGCAAGCTAGTCAGTATTGAATTCTAAGGAGAATAGGGCAGGTTCAGATGGAAGAATGTCAAAAACATAAGCAAAAAAGGCACGAAACCACACAAAATTTAATTACGGACAAATTGTACGTTGGAATAACAGGCAGGTAAAAGGAAAAATGTCCAAGGGAAGGCATAGGAGAGGGTTGGTATGTTAGATCACGATTTTGAAATGATGAGGATGTGTTCGCATGGAAATACATCCAATTGTGCAGAAAAAGCTTCAAAAATGAATAACGCAAAAACAGTAAGCCGAAATAGGGGGAGGTAAAAAGGAAAAGTGTGTCATTCAAAGGGAAAAATTGGACTATAAGATTGGATTGAGAGTTTGGTGAACGTAGAGGATGTTCACATAGAAAAGGAAAAACCCAAGAAAAGCAACCATAAGGGAAACGGCCTCGACGCGACAGGGGGTACAAGGGTGGGTGGGTGGGTGAGGAAGGGATCCCATCAGGGCAGAACTAGTACGGGGTAGTCATGCATGATTGGATAATGACATATGCAGGGGGTATGCACATTAGATGTGTAGGGACGTGTCCCCACACTTACGACCTTACCGGTTAGAGTGGATTGATTGACACGACCACGGATGTTGGCATTCCCACACTTAAGACATAACATAAACTTGCAAATAGAAAAGTAGGGTTAGGAACACTTGGCCCATTTCGTAGATGGTTGAAGGGAACCGTCGTTGTTGATGCAAAAATATCAAAGCCGTCATCGGGCGGCCAGAGAGGGACTAGGGCGCGGCACAGAACATGCCCAGCATGGAAGGGACCATGCAACATCACTTAGGGAGGTAGTTTTGCCGATAAAGTTCATCGAGTCAAGTGTCGATGATGAAGAATAGAACCCTCAGCTCACGAGTACTCAAGAGGATGATAGAACAGTCGCTCACCCCATGATGCACATCACTCAATGAATAAGCATGAAATCCCATAACTCATAGCTAGTTTAGAATTGAACAAGGGAAAAGTGATTGGGAGGGAGTATGCTAGTGTGTGCATAATTGATGGTGCATTCGTGCATTCCACCCATCTGGCATAGGTGCAAGGAGGAAGGCCAGGGAGCCTTGTAGTGCAGTCCACAGAACAAGGTGACGTGTCTTGTGCTGATGGTGGCAGAGACCCGTCCCATGTGTGCATAGGGAAATGGAAACGTACCTGAATCCAATTGTCGTAACGTCCCTCAATCTCACCTCTCAGAATTGATTGAGGAGAAACACCAGTCACACTCAGTCCACCCTCTGTCTCACACTCTGTTGAAAGATACAGAGGGCAGCCCATTCCTGAAACCCATTGATGTAATCCTCACATTCACTTGTGCAGAGGTTGTATGCCTTGTGTGCATTTGATGGTGCAACAGTGTATCCCGCCCTGTGCCGGCATACAGTGCAAGAAGGAAGGCCAAGGAGCCTTATGGTATAGTGCACAGAAGCAAATCATGCATTGTGCATTGAGAGGCCCAACCCATGCATGCAACACTCCATTCACACATCTCACCTAACATTTGATTTGAAGGAAAAGACTGGTCACTTAGCCCACCCTCTGTCTCACACTCTTTTGATAGATACAGAGGGCATCCCATACTCATATCCCCATCCTGTTAGGATGAAAGCTCACATCACTCAAGGGGTTGGTGATGAAGATCGCGTCGACTATTGTTGTCACCAGAGTGTTGAAGATGATGCATACCCAGGGAGATAGCTGACACGTCTAGTACTTCAATGATTTATATAAAAGATCGTTTGTTAAGGAGGGCAGACTGATTGATTTTGCAGAGACAATGCACCAAGGGAGGTGGCTTCAAATTACTTGTTGGAAAGGTTTTGCTGGTGAGTCAACTATCCTGAACTGCGGGGTGCTACCACCTCCACAGTTAGCTTCCCGCCCAAGGGTGTTTCCACCTTTTCTTGGAACGAGGCCTGCTATGACAAGGAATTTCTTCATTTTCTCCCATAACAGTTTTTTTCCTCTTTTTTGTTTGTTTTATTTTTTTTAGAAGGGAAATGGTAGAACCACCCTTTGTCAAAACCATCCTCTCCAACGCGGCTGATTGAAAATAGAGGATAAGAGATTAGGGGTAGGAGGTGGGCCGGAGGGACAGAGAGTTGAATGCTCCTCTTCAGGAGTGGCAAAAGAACGACTATCAGAAGTAGCACCAGAAGAATTATTGTGCCACGCCAATGGGAGAAAGGAGGGGGTGACTGTGATTATCAAGATGCCTAGGGAGAGAAGTACTTCTTCAGGTGATAACCATTAATCACAAAGGGATCATCAAAGGCATCAATGATCTATACTTGGACAAAGCCATTAGGATTGACAGCACATACCTTGTAAGGGCCCATCCACCATTGTTGAAGCTTTCCAGGAAACTTGCCAAATCTTGAATCATAGGCCAGGACAAGATCACCTTCTTTGAACTCCTTGTGCTTGATGAAGCTATTATGATAGGCATTGAGTCACGCTTGAGTGGTTTCGATGCACTGTAGGGCCATCTGACAAATCTCATCCAAACATTCCAAGTGCAAGAGATGTCATTGCAATGACTCATAATCTCCCAAGCGTTCTTTAACTGCCACTTGCAAAGAGGACAATTCTAATTCAACAGGGAAGACGGCTTCGGTATCATACACTAGCTGGAAAGGGATCTATCCTGTAGTAGCCTTATGGGAGGTTTTATATGCCCAAAGGGCCTTTGTAAGTCAATCATCCCAATCGCAACGATGTGCAGCAATCGTTCTTGTCAAGATCAAGCAAAGGATGAAGTTGGTGACTTCAACTTGGCCGTTGGCTCTGGGGCAGTAACGAGTGGACTTGCGATAGCGAATCTTATACAACTCTGTCAGCTCTTCCATGATTTTGTTAAGGAAATGAGTACCTCTCTATCACTTACCAGCTTGAGGGGACTGCCAAAACAAGTGATAATATTCTCCTACATGAACAGGGCTACATTGTTACCATCATCCCGCTTCAGAACTTTAGCTTCACACCACTTTGTGACATAATTCGTATATACCAGGATGTATCTGTTCTGCTTCCATCTGGTGGGTGGATCAATGAGACCTACGAAATCAATCCCCTACTTCTCAAACGGCTTTAGTGGAAGAATAGGTTGTAGTGGCATGGCACTTGTTTTGGTGGGTTTTCCCATTTGCTGACAAGCATCGCATCTCTTGCAGTAGTCATATGCATCCTTGTGGAGGGTCAGCCACCAATATCCTGTGAGCAGAGCCTTTCTCACTGTTGCTTCTCGTGCGAAGTGTCCACCACATGGTTCATCATGGCATGCTTTAAATACTATGCCAATGTCATCTCGTGCAACACATCGTCGCAATATTTCATCTTTGCCTTTCTTGTACAGTGCACCACCTAGCAAGGTGTAGGGGGCTGATTCTAATAGAAGCTTCTTCTTCTCACGGCTTGAGATGCTAGGAGGATACTATTGAGTTTCCAAGAGGTTGGCTATGTCTGCATACCAGGGAGTAATTGTTTCGACTAAAAACAAGGAAGCATCAGGAAGGTCTGGATCATCCTGTTCCTCTTCTATTGTTTGAGGGATCCACGATAGATGATTGGCTAGGACATGGAAACAGCCAAGCTTTGTTACCACTTCAAAATCAAACTCGTGGAACATGAGAAACCATCTCATCAGTCCTCCTTTGACATCTTCTTTGTTCATCAGGAAGGACAAGGATTCATGATCCACATAGAAATGGAAATGCGTTGACAGTAGATACTGTTGAAACTTCTCAAGTACAAACACCATTGCTAAGCACTCAAGCTCTATCATTGTGTAATTCCACTCTCGGTCAGTTACTTTCCAAATTGCATAATAGATTGGTTGATCTAATCTAGAGGGGCCCTTTTGATATAGGACAATACCTAACCCTTCAACTGATGCATCTGTGTGCACATGGAACTCCTTTGTCCAGTCAGGAGGCTGCAACATAGGTGCTTGGATAAGGCACTATTTTAGGGTATTAAAGTCTTCTTCACAATCATCAGTCCAAAGGAAATCCACATCTTTCCTTAGGAGCTTGTGCAGAGGGGCTGCATTGGTTGCAAAATGTGCAATAAATCTTCTGTAGTAGCCCACATGGCCAAGAAATCCTCTCAGTTGCTTGAGGTTTGTTGGTGCTATCAAGGCAGAAATCTTCTCAATCTTTGCCTATTCTGTTGCAATCCCTTGTGCAGAGACAATATGGCCCAAAAGAACTCTTGATGAGACACCAAAGACACATTTATCGGGGTTGAGAGAAATCCCATACTCTTGACATTTGTCAAATCTAGGTGTCCCCAATGCTCACGTATTAAGCTATAGACACAGAAGTCATCAAGATACACCTCAATGAAATCATGCAGATGATTCTAGAAGGCAACCATCATTACTCGTTGGAAGGTGGGAAGAGCATTATAGAGCCCAAACAGCATCACTCTATAGGCATAGGTCCTCCATTCTGTGGTGAAGGTTGTTTTGGATTGGTCCTCTTGTACGATTTGGACTTGGTTATATTCATTGAATCCATCCAAGAGGGAATAGAGCTCATGGCTTGCCACTGTGTCTAACAATTGGTCTGTGAAAGGGATAGGGAAATGATACTTCTTCGTCTTCGAGTTCAGCTTACGAAATTCCACACATATTCAAAGTTTCCTGTTCTTCTTGGGTATTACCACAATGGGCGACACCCATTCATTGTTAGCCACAGGATAAATGAACTTGGCTTCAAGAAGCTTCAATAATTCAGCCTTCACCAGAGCTGAATAATTAGGATTCATACGTCTTTGTCTTTGCCTTACAGGTTTGGCATCAGGCTCTAGGTCAATGTGATGTTGGCATACTGTGGGATCAATCCCCTTTAGGTCTTTATATGACCAAGCAAACATGTCTCGTAGGACCATAGTTCTTCTTCTTGAAGATTTAGACCCACTTTCAAGTGACGTTCAGTACCATCAATATCTAGGAACATCACTTTCTTTTCACTTTCCACTTCATAGATGAATGTCCCACGGATTGCTTCTGGATAGAGGTCTTACTCCTTCAAGGGAGTAGTGTCATTGTCTGATGTTCCACTAGAGCCAGTGTCCTTATTCTAAACAGATGACTCATTTGTCTATTGAGATTGCTGGAAAGGTATCAGAGCTTTGTTTGCTTCTGTGTGAGTGGTGATGTCTTCTGGACTTAGGGATTCATCTTCAGAGGATGCATCTAGAAATGTCACATAGCACGCACCTTCTATAGGCCGCGGCTCTAATGGCTCTGGCTTCTGTTGACAAGGGGCATCATCATCATCTTTTCTCTAGAATGAATGGTCAGAGCGACAAGAGCCCCTGGTGAACTTAATTTTTATACCTTTGATCCATTGCTTATGCAGATTCGGCATACTTTATAGTCCATTGGTCAACCCAAATGGAACCATGGTCATTCCATCCAACACCCCGAGATCTTCAGCCTCTAAGGTCTTTGTAGGGACATCAACAAGATCATCCGCTATCAGAGGAACGTCTTCATCTGCACTTTCATAACCTGCTTCGTTTTCTTCCTCATCATTTTCATCCTCTTCCTCTGGAGGCTCTGTCTCTGCTTCTATAGAGGCTTTGTAGGAGAAGAACAGATCTTCCGTCTATGCGTCTACTTTTGCTTCTGTCTCTATCTTTGGCTCTGTCTCTGTGAATGCCATGTAATAAGGAGAACAATACATCCATGCTTCTATCTTGTTGTCAGAGGTGATTTCAGAAGTTAATTCGAGTTGAGGCAAGAGAAAGTTGAGGCAGGAGGTATTCTTCCACGGACAAAGACTTTGCTTCCTTCGGTAGTTGGCTTACAGTGACCACTATTAGGGACTGTGCCTCTGTTTTCTTGGGAAAGATCTGTTTGACAGCTTCTTCGTCTCCTGATGTACCATCTGTTACTTCATTGGAGTCGGTTATGACTTCGATGGATGTGGATCCACTGCCTTTTTGCGATCCATACAATTTTAGATTGTGTTTTATTCAAGAAAAATTCACAGATTAGGATATTTATAAATAGGCCATGAATGCACGTTATATAGAGAATACATATGTAGTGAGCCCCCCCCCCCCCCCCCCCCCGCGGAGATTGGGTCCTCTACCTAGGGTCAGGGTTCCTTTGAACCATTCCATCTTGGCTCTTGCTTCAAAAAGCCAAGGTCTTTCCAGCAGCAGAGGGTACAAAGTCCCATAAAAATTTGGTTTGACCACCAAATATGTCAGCCAATAGTCTGCTCCTGCAAGGGTTGTTTTTACATATGGGAGGATGCCCAACAGTTTAATTTTACTTTGGTCTGCCAATCTGATAAGCCATTGTGTAGGTTGAATTCCTTGCAAACTTAAGTCCTTCATTGTCACATCCGTCATTATGTTTACTGATGAGCCTCCATCAATCAATGCATCTAAAATAAATCATCCTTCTATCCATACACTAATCTCTGGGGTTCTAGGATCTAGGAAGGCGTTAGCCACATCTACTTCCTTTACAGGCTCTAGGGCCTTATTGGTCTTGGTCACTGTTGAAAGAGCAATCCTTAATCTATGTCTTCGAGTCAAGATGCCTTTGATCAAATCTACAAGCTTCTCCAGCCTGTTGGGGAATGGGGCTACACCCATTTTCATCTTTCATTTTTCTTCTAGCAATGAGGGCATCGGCACTTCCTCTGTTTTTGGAGGTGCTTCTGTATCGGCTATCTCCTAGACCTCTAGTCCTATTTCTGGGACTATCTCTGTGACTCTCTATGGCACTGCAGTGCTCTGTACTGCACTATTCTGTCCTGTACTGCTCTATCCCTCTGTTGGTAGGTTGAACTTTACAGTCTTGGCAGAGGAGTTGTTCTCTTTCTAGACAACTGGTTCCTTCTTCTTGGCGCACGTGATAGCAACAACTTTCAACTCTACCAAATTGGAGGCAGGCTCTTGTGCCTTCTGCTGGCTACAGCGGCATTGGCATTGACAGGGGTTGGACTTGGACAATTCTTTGCAGTGTGGCCTTCTCCTTTGCATCGGTTGCATAAGGGCTTGTAACCCACAGATCTTCTAGGGTTTGGACAATTTGGTGAGATATGACTCTTTTCTCCACATCTATAACATTCCACCTCTGATTTTTGACCACCGCCAGACTATCATCCTCTATAACTTTGAGAGGAAAACCTCCTTGGACTGAAATTAGGACCAAACTCCCTAGGCTTTGGTCCAATGTCTTGCATTGTCATTTTAGATTCTAGTAAGTTAAATCTTGTGTTTGCATATTTTTTTCTTCGTTCATACATCTCTTTCAGAGAGTAGATATCCTCTGTAAGGTTCTTCCTCAAACAGTATAAACAAAAGGCTCTAGGAATGGTTGGTTTTTGGGTACATTTAATGGCTAAATGTCCCGCTTGATGGATGGCACTTTCCGCACCATGTATTAGAACGCATCACATATCTTCCACCTCCTAAGTGGATATATTGGCAGTATTAACCTTTAGCATCTGTAGCTGCTCTGTAATCACATCCATAAGCTCTTTCTTGATACTTGCAACTAAGTTGGATAAGTAGTCCTTCAGATTTTCACCTCCTGGAGTACTGGTAGTAGGGTTTTGGGAAGCTTCCATAATTACGGCATATATAAGTTGGGTTGATCCAGAGGGTCCTCTGTTCAGGTTCTAATTCAGAGCTCTTGTTGAGACTTGGGATTGTTGGTTCCAATTGGTAGGGTTCCACTATTGTTGAGTCGCCATTGGAGGAATTGTTTGAGGCCACTGTTGTTGTGATTGAACCATCATTTGAGGCACTGTCATTTGCGGTGACCACTGTGGATTAGGTGCACTATACTGCATCACTATTTGCATATAGGAATAGGGGTAGGGAACTGTCCCTGGAACTGCATTTGGTGGGAATACCATTCTTGGCATGGGAGGAGGTAAGACTCCTCTTCCTAGAGTCATTGACAACCTTGCTTCAACTTTGTCATACAATCTTGCTGTTGAGATATCGAGCTCCACTCGTGATACGCCAGGGTGACCGTTGTGTATTTATGTCACCGACTTGTCAGTTGTGCAGACGCGGTTGGTACACCGCCCATGAATAATAGCTACATGACAGCTATCCTTATCTACTCAAGTTTGTGGCTCAGTTAGTATGCCACCTTAGTTAGTTGAGTTTGGTTTGAGACCCATGTATAGGGTTCTTCTATTTCTTTGTACTAGAGTTCTTTTGGCTTACACAACTAAGAAGAGGAAAACTGTTTTCAGCCTCCACCCTTGTGTGTATTCCCCCATTGTGCAAGCAAGAAAGCTACAAGTGAGACTCCTTCCTTCTCTCCCACAATCTTGACATGGTATTAGAGCCTTGTTCGTGGTAAGGAGCTCAAGAAAGCAAGCCAAGCTCGCGATGTTCTGGTAAGAGGAGCATTGTTGCTTTCATTTTCTGTTTTGGGAGCAGATCTCTGCACAGGTAGCACAGCCGGAAAGTGCAGGAGTGCATTGTCTCAGGTTGAGATGCCCTTCGCGGTGAAGCAAGAGGGCAGTATATGCTGCGGGATAGGGCTTTGGCCTTGGGGACCTTGTTTTTTTTATTTGAGGCCATTTCGGGGCCTGTTTTGGAGGTGGAATTTTTCTGCACGCACTCAAGAAAAGGCCCAGTTTTATGCTGTGCGACCACTGTTCTACAGGTCGGTGAAAAGTTACCACAGAAATTGCATCGTATGCTTATGTGCAGAGACATTGGGAGTTACAGAATCATCCTTGGTTCTTGTTTATGCAAAATCATCACTAGAAAGTGACTGTGTGGTCAAATACCACTTTCGCCAGTTTTGCAGATTTGCCCTTGTGAGGGTGAAGCTGTGTTTTTTGCAGTGACAGAATTTTTTGTAGTGTTATATAATGGCGTCTGATTCTCTTTCACAGATTGTCACTGAAAAGCTTAACAAGAACAACTTCCAAGCATGGAAGTTTAGAATGACGAATTTCCTTATGGGAAAAGGATATTGGGAATTTGTTGCAGGAAATGAAGAAGAACCAGTTCTTCCTGATGTTTCCAATCAACAGCAAATGCAGGCATTTAAAGCATGGCATGAGAGAGCCAGGAAAGTTATGTATTGGCTGTCTATCAGCATTTCAGATTCTATGATTGTGCATATTTAGGATGCAAGTACGCCAAAGGAGGCATGGGATACTTTGTCAAAAATGTATAGCACAAATATGCAAGCCAGGAAAATGCAGCTCAAGCAAGAGTTGCATAATGTGCAAAGAGAAAGTATGAGCATCAATGACTACCACATGAAGGTGAAGAAGATTGCAAATGCACTTGCTTCCATTGGGTCACCAGTGGAAGATGATGATTTAGTTTCCGTGACCTTGAATGGTCTAGGAAAGAATTATGCACAGTTTCGGACATCCATTTCAGTTCGTGAAAGATTTCCTGATTTTGAGGAGCTGATTGCTCTTCTAATTTCTGAGGAGCAGAGAAATGGTGGTGCATCCTCTTCAGGAGGAACTTCAAAAGACGCTGTCTTCTACTCAAATGTTGGAAGAGGTAGAGGCAGAGGTAGAGGAGGCCGATTTGGAGGCCATGGTAGAAATCAGAATATGCAGCAAACTCAAGAAAACCAGTCCTATGGAGGAGGACGTGGTAACTCTCGAGGCAGGGGGAGCCAAAGAGGTCGTGGTGGATGGCAAAGAGGCCAAAATGCAAACAAAAATGTTGAATGCTACTACTGTGGTAAAATGGGTCATATGGCTAAAGACTGCTATAAAAAGCAGAATGACATCATGAATGGGAAATTGCAACAAGGGAATTATGCATCTTCTGGTAGACAGGGTGATGACAGAAATGAGCACTTGTTTATGGTGCAGCACATGAACAATTCTGTGACAAGTGCAGAAGAAAGCAATGATGTATGGTATGTTGACTCAGGTGCATCAAACCACATGACAAGTCATGCAGAATGGATGGAGGATGCAAGGAAAATGGAAAAACCAGGATTTGTGGAGACTGGTGATGATACTGCACATCCTATTGTGCAGATTGGAAAAATATCTTTGTCTATGCAGGATGGGAAAAAGAAATACCTGTCCGATGTATTTCATGTCCCAAATATCACCAAGAATCTGGTTTCTGTTGGTCAAGTGGTTGAGCAGGGCTTGCAGGTCAGATTTAATCCTCATGGATGCTTTGTTGAGGATATGAAAAATAAAGGTCGCTTGATTAGCAAAAGGAAAGAAGAATGGCAGAATGTTTACGCTGGATGCAGACATGTCTGAATTGAGTGCAGCAATGTTTGCTCATGGGACTGGTGTAGTTGCAGATATTGATATCTGGCATAAACGCATTGGTCATGTTAATGTACAGCGACTTAAATCAATGCAGGCCCAAAATATTGTTGCAGGATTGCCAAAATTCAAGGTTGCAGAAATGCATAAGGTATGTGAAGCCTGTCAGTTTGGAAAACAGGCAAGGAAACCATTTCCTAGACATGTTCAAGAGAGTGAGAAGCCATTGGAATTAATCCACTCTGATGTGTGTACTACTAAAGCTGCATCTCTTGGAGGCTGTCATTATTTTGCCAGTTTTATTGATGACTATAGCAGAAAAGTTTGGGTGTATTTTATGAAAAAGAAAAGTGAAGTTTTTGGGCATTTCAAAACTCTTAAGGCTATGGTTGAAAAAGAGAAACAGGCCTCCAAATAAAATGCCTAAGGTCAGATGGAGGGGGAGAGTACCTCTCAAATGAGTTTGCAAGGTTCCTGCAAGAGCATGGCATAAAGCAGCAATATTCATGCAGTCATACCCCACAACAAAATGGAGTTGCAGAAAGGAAAAACAGGCATATTGGAGAGGTATCTCATGCCATGCTCAATGAAAAAGACCTGCCAGATTTTTATTGGGCTGAGGCAGTTGCTACAGCAGTCTACACAATGAACAGGACTCCCACTGCAGCAATACATGGAATGACTCCAGAGGAGAGGTATACTGGTAGGAAACTAGATATTTCTCATTTGAAAATTTTTGGTTGCATTACCTATGTACATGTGCCAGATGAGTTGAGATCCAAGTTGGATCCAAAAGCTGAGAAGTGCATCTTTATTGGTTACTCTCTGCAGCAAAAAGGGTATAGATGCTATAACCCTTCTACTCGTAAGTTTACAGTGAGCAGAGATGTTGTTTTTTATGAGATGAGTAGCTGGTATAAACCAGTAAATGTGATTGATAATGTAGATGCACAAAATGGTAATGCTGCACAGAATTCACAGCAGCAGTCACAAAATATTAGTGGACCTGGAGCGTCCTCTAGCAGTGGTTCACATTCTTCTCCATGGACAGGTAGATTGAGATCAGGAGAATCTTCTCAAAGTAATGCAGATAGTGGTATGCAGGTATCACGAAAAGGAAAAGAGAAGGTTGATCAGCCCATGTTTGATGTGAATGCAGGTCACTCTTATGTGGATGGTGAATCCAGTGGCTCAGAACAGAGCATTGATGATGAGTTGGGTATTCCTTCTATTGTTACACCTGGAGTAAGAAAGACCAGGGATGTTTTGAGAGCACCTGGGAGTGAACCTATTTTGTGCAAGTCTACGAGAGCTAGGTATCCTGTGGATAGGCTGAAATATGATGGATTTACAGCCATTCACTATGCATATATGGTCAAAGTGATACAGGAACCAGAACCCACTTCTTTTCAGGAAGCCATGGGAAAAGAAAAATGGGAGAAAGCCATGGATGAAGAAATGGATGCCTTGGAAGCAAATGCTACATGGGAATTGGTACCTTTGCCTAAAGGTAAAAATGCAATTGGCTGTAAGTGGGTTTATAAGGTGAAGCACAATGCAGATGGTTCTGTGAACAGATACAAGGCAAGATTAGTAGTCAAGGGGTATGCACAAACATATGGCATTGACTATGAAGAAACATTCAGTCCCGTTGCAAGGATGGCAATCGTAAGAGCATTCATTGCTATGGCTGCATCAAAGGGATGGTCTTTACATCAGATGGATGTAAAGAATGCCTTCTTGCATGGTGATTTGCAAGAAGAGGTCTATATGGAGCAGCCACCAGGTTATGTGCATGCTGTTCATCCTGAGTTTGTTTGCAGGTTGAAGAAAGCTTTGTATGGTTTGAAGCAAGCACCTAGAGCATGGTCTGACAAGATAGGACAGTATCTTGTCACTATTGGCTTTCAGATTTCCAAGGCAGATTTCTCACTTTATGTGAGAAAAACAGAGAAAGGTATTATGCTACTTGTCATTTATGTTGATGATTTGATTATGACAGGTGACAGTGATGAAGATATCCTTCATGTGAAAATGCTATTGAAGCAGAAGTTTGAGATGCAGGATTTGGGAGAGCTGCGTTATTTCTTGGGCATTGAGGTGATTAGATCACCAAGTGGGATACAGCTCTTGCAGAGGCAGTATGGATTGGACATGCTGTCCAAATATGGGATGACAGGCTGTAAGCCTATTTCAGTTCCTTTGGAGCAGAATGTGAAGCTGAGCACAGATGCAGGTGGGCTTCTAGAAGACCCTACTATGTACAGACGCATAGTAGGAAGTTTGATTTATATGACTATTACCAGGCCAGATTTGAGCTATGATGTTGGATTGGTAAGTCAGTTTATGCAGGCTCCAAGGAAACCACATTTGGATGCGGCTAGACGCATACTCAGGTATGTGAAGTCCACATTGCAGTATGGACTATTTTATGAGACTGGGGTTCAGATACAGTTGCATGGATACACTGATGCTGATTGGGCTGGTAGTATTTCTGATAGACGATCTACCAGTGGATATGTGTTCTCTTTTGGGAGTGCTACAGTCACTTGGAGCAGCAAGAAACAGCCTACAGTTTCCTTGTCGAGCACAAAGGCTGAGTACAGGGGTGCAGCAATGGATGCATGTGAGGTAGCTTGGTTGCATAAGCTACTTTATGATATGCATCAATCTACAGGTGGGCCAGTTGTCATTTATTGTGACAACATGAGTAGTATACACTTGGCAAATAACCCAGTCTATCATGCTAGAATAAAGCACATTGAGGTGCATTATCACTATGTGCGAGAGAGGGTTTTACTAGGTCTTATTGATCTAGTTTATGTCAGCACAGAGGATCAGGTAGCTGACATATTCACGAAAGCATTGGGCGCAGAGAAGCTGCGCAAGTTCAGAGACCTGCTTGGTGTGCAGGAATTGGGATTGAGCTCGAGGGGGAGTGTTGAGATATCGAGCTCCACTCGTGATACGCCAGGGTGACCGTTCTGTATTTATGTCACCGACTTGTCAGTTGCAGATGCGGTTGGTACACCGCCCATGAATAATAGCTACATGGCAGCTATCCTTATCTACTCTAGTTCGTGGCTCAGTTAGTATGCCACCTTAGTTAGTTGAGTTTGGTTTGAGACCCATATATAGGGTTCTTCTATTTCTTTGTACTAGAGTTCTTTTGGCTTACACAACTAAGAAGAGGAAAACTGTTTTCAGCCTCCACCCTTGTGTGTATTCCCCCATTGTGCAAGCAAGAAAGCTACAAGTGAGACTCCTTCCTTCTCCCCCACAATCTTGACACTTGCACCTTCCACTGCAGCTTGCAGATTGACTGGTCTTCTCAATTCCAGGAACTTGCGAACTTCTGGTTGTAGGCCTCTAAGGAACACTCCTTTCTAGATACCTTCGTCCAAATGATGGTTAGTCCATCTCTTCAGGATGGATTTCATTCGTGAGACATAAGCTTCTACTCTTTCTCCAGAGGACTGACTTGGGTTCATGAACTCCTCTCACATCTGCTCTTCAAAACCTTCACGCCTGAATTTAGTGAGAAAAGCCAACTTCAGGTTGTCCCATGTCCCAAAAGTTCCTGCTACTTGTCTCTCATACCATTGAAATGTCACGCCTTTGAAAGTGGTGGAGAATATCGCTAACCAATGCTCAGGGGTTTTGGCATTATTAGCCACACATGCTACCATAAATTCTACTACATGAAGATTAGGGTCTTCATTGTACTCTCCCTTAAAATTTGGCAATGGGACTACATTTTCTGGCCTGTCATCAATATTTCTAGGATGAATCTGACTAGGAAGGGGACCTTGAGTTGCCATGGGGACTTCTATAAAGAGTGCTTTTAAGGTGTCAAAGGAGGCTTCTGCTACAAGCTCGTTCTCAGCCTTGATTCTTGCCTTCTCTCTTCTCACATACCTCTGGACTCGTTCTAATGTTTGCCTCTTGATTGCGTCATTCATCAGGGGGTTGGCTCCAACCAGTTGGTCAACAGAATAGAATTAGAGAGGGGCTTCAGTCTCTAGAGGATTCTCTGGCCAACATCTCTTCTACTTCTTTTCAACATCTCTAAATTCAGCTTTCAAACCACTATAGAGGGGGAGATATTCCATTCTAAAAGTATCAAAACTCATTCTTCTTAGGATCATTGTTGTGCCATCATCATAATAATGCCAGCTTCTGAGAGTTTCAACAATGTATGTTGTGAAAAACACTCTGTCTACCAACTTCCAGTGGGTTGTTAATTGAACAAATAGGAGGTTTTCAGTGCACCAAGTATCCCACATATCTTGCTGTTGAGCATCCATGAACAAATTCCAACTCTTTTCTTTCTTGTTTTTGTGAACCTCCACAAACCATAACTCCTTAAGCTTCTTCACGATCTCCCACTTAATGATGTCTGAAAACTTCTCAATGAATGCCAAATCTTCCATGGATGGTCATTCTCTTCGTTTCTTCTCTTCATTTTGTTTCCAAACAATTTTCCACCAAGATACATGTCTCTGCTGCTTCAACAAGAAGAGGAAATAGTCCACCACATAGAGCTTGCATCATGATGGTAATATGTTTCCGCCATTGTGGAATGAACTTCTTGTAGAAAGTGGCTTTGGTAATAAGAATCTCCAACTCTTCATTGGAAGAAGGAACTTTGCAAACATCCATTGAATTTTTCTCTTCTTGGCAATGCCATTTCCTTCATTTTCAGCCTCTTCTGATGCTTGTTGATGGTAAGTCTTCCCTGACTGCGCACCAAAAACATGGAGCCCCAAGAGAGACACCAAGGAAAAGGGGTTTCTACTATAAGAAAATCTATCTTGTAAAATCAACAAGATTTTATTTCATTCTTTTGATGACCAAAACAAGAAAAAGAACAAATCTTCATGCAACATCAGAGTAGATATCTCCCACGGATTTGATAGAATCAACCATAATCTTCAACATATTCACAAAATCCAGCATAACAAATAAGAACACAAAGTAATACACCACTTTTGAATGGAAATCAATCACATAGTATTCATATTCAATGTCTTCATAGTTTTCTCTCTCAATCTCTCATAGTAGATACATTGTTTTGATAGAATTGGCTATCTCTGACTCTCTCTCTCTCTCTCCCTCTCAATAGTACATCATCTCCTCACTACAATATCCTCACTACAATACTCAAGAATGGCACTTAATAATCCTTCTTTGGTCGTGGATGCACCTCCCAAGAGGCATGGGAGGTATGAAAGGGCACCAAAGCCACCACAGTGTCTCTTCATAGCTCACTACTGTCATTGTCACTTTAGTCTTCAACAGTTGCTTCTTCCATTTGTTTTAGCTCTTTTGAACATAGATTCATCCTTTCCAAAAGCTAGAAAACTTTACCAAAGTCACACATACATTCTATAGAATATAACATAATAGGAACAAAGTAGAGACAGAGCGGGGAGACAGAGGCTCTACAGAAGGTCTACAGAAGGTTACAGAAGGTCATCAGAGAATAGCAAATCCTCATAACTCATACTAAAACCATTTCAAACTATCAAAAACTATTCAATAAGCTTTTAAAAGATCTCAACCTTCATCAATCATCAATCCATACTTCATATAGAAGAAAATCAGAACAAAATAGAAGCTAAACAGAAGGCATTAGAACCAATTAGAACCTCAAAAGAACCTATCAAAACATCACAGAGCTTCATATTTCCACTAAGAATCATCATGAGCTTCCAAAACATAATAAATATAATCTAAAACACTCTCAAACACTTCCAAAAATAACCAATCATCACTCAAAATCCATCAAAATCAACCATTCAGACCTCAAAAACAACAAAAATCAATTAAAAATGCGGTCTTTTTCCAGTCTTAACATTCTCTGATTGATAAAGTATCAAATAAATCTTTATTACAATGGATGTACAAGGTAATCAAATGGGAAGAAATACATAATTTAGATAGCTCACAGGCTCATCTTATTTTTTTCCAGAAAAGGATTCCCTGCTACAATTTAAGGGTGACACTCTAATACATCCTTTATGAAGTAACTTGGATTCTGAGAGTAGATATTTAGAAATCTATATTTTTGAGGGAGTTCAGAAAATCCCTTTTTCAAGCCTTTCACAATTTGAGAAGTTTTTCTAATTGAACTTCAGGTTTCCCTATTTCACCTTGTGTAGTTGCTATTTCACCGTTCCAATCTTGAAATGTGACTTGACCTTTTCCATAATGGATATGAGCATCATTGGTAATCAACCAATCCATTCCTAGTAAACATTCATAAGCTCCTAAGTTCATTACTCTAAACCTCATACTTGAAAGGTTTTCTCCAAGGTTAAACTCTACCTTGGCAGTTTGCTGTGTAGAAAGTACTTCCTTTCCATTTGCTAATTCGACAAGTGGTTTTGATGCATTTATTATATCTATTCCTAACTTCTTGGCACACTTGGGAGAAATAAATGAGTGTGTACTTTCATAGTCAAACAAAACTTTAAATTATTTATCTCAGTGACTAGCTAGTGTGTGTAGTACTGAATATTGACAATTTGGGCCCTTATTGTGGAATGCAGCATGAATAGTTGCTTTTTCAATATCTTCTTCCATGGTAAGGTCTTCCTCCTTATTAGTCTCTTTTAGGGTAATATTTGATATTCTTCCTCTTGCCATAGCTACTTAACCACGGCCTTGGGTAGCTCTACCTTGACCTCAAAATTGGCCTTGGCGATGGTTTCCACCAATCTCTCCTGAAATGTCCTGGCTCATTACAATGAAAGCACTTAAGACCATCCCTGTTTCCCTAGGTAGGAATAAAATTTTTAATTGCATTGAATTTTGCCTTTTTCTTCAGACCTTAGTAAAATTGGCCTTGGGTTCTTTTTGCTTGACCTTTGAATCCTCCTTTGCTCTAGTTATTGTAGCTCTAGAACTTATTATTTTTAGGCTTTGATTTTACTTTCCACACAATAGGAGTAGCTAGAATCAAAGCATCTCGGAGGTCTATTGGGTGCATTGATTCCAAACAAGTGTTCAAAGGAGAATTTAGCCCATTGCAGAACTTGGACACTTGTTGAGAAATATCCATGGAGGATGCATGTTCAAGAAGTGAAACAAACTTAGAGTAATATGCCTCTAGGGTCAGTCTCATTTGCTTCAAACTAAAGAACTCATTCATCTTTTGGGTGCGATAAGCTGGAGGTAAATATCTTCTTCTTATAGCTTCTTTCAGCAAATCCCAAGTAATGGTATTTTCAGGGACACCTTGATCTCAGCACCACTACTTCCACCACAGTCGAGCTTCGCCAATTAATTTTAGCTTAGCTATGATGGCTTGGTTGGTTGGGACAATTCTAGTAGTATTAAACTAATATTCCATGGATTCAATCCAAGTTTCTGCGTCGTCTTCCACATTCTCGCCTTTCCGGTCAAATTACGGAGGTTTTATTTGCTTCAAAAGACTCATTTTCTCTTAGGCTTCATTGGGAATTATTGTGGATACGAAATTCTGGGAAATTTTCAACAATTTCCAAGTTAAACTGTAAAAAAATTATATAGCATTAATATTAGAGTTTGATACTCAAATTATTTATCACTTAATTTATTGAAACAATTTTTAAATAAAACTCTATTCCCATTGCTAAAGTTAAACTGCAATTTTAGAGGTTCCAAGGGAAAATAAGGTTCCATTATTTCTCCGATTGATAAAGTATCAAATCAATATTTATTACAATGGATGTACAAGGTAATCAAATGGGAAGAAATACATAATTTAGATAGCTCACAGGCTCATCTTATTTTTTTCCAGAAAAGGATTCCCTGTTACAATTTAAGGGTGACACTCTAATACATCCTTTATGAAGTAACTTGGATTCTGAGAGTAGATATTTAGGAATCTATATTTTTTAGGGAGTTCAGAAATTCCATCCTTTTATAGTTGTGGCAACTAGAGTGGCCTACGACTTTTACTCTTTTGGGTGGAAGTATCTTCGTAACTTCCTCATAGATATACCCTTTTCAAATTATTTTGAAGATAAGCTAGATGGCTTGCATCGATATAGAAATATCCTTCGTTAATCATCCACCATCTTTAATGATATAGAGGTGAGGGGTTGTACAACTCATCTAGTACACGTATCATCTGAATTCTCCAGGTAAAATTGGATGAATGCATAGTTGGCATAAATATTACTCAGAAGACCAAGAATAATTTTCAAGATTCGTTATTTTGCCTGTTGAGAGTGGAAAAAGACTGAATTTTTTACTGATATTTGTTGTTTTTGAGGTTCTGAATGATTGATTTTTTATGGATTTAGAGTGATGTATGGTTATTAATGGAAGTATTTGAGAGTGTTTTGGATGATATTGATTATGTTTTGGAAGATCATGATGATTTTTAGTAGAGATATGAAGCTCTGTGATGTTTTGATAGGTTCTATTGAGATTCTGATTGGTTCTGTATACCTTCTGTATAGCTTCTATTTTGTTCTGATTTTCTTATGTATGAAGCATGGATTGATGATTGATGAAGATTGAGATCTTTTGGAAGCTTATTGAATAGTTTTTTATAGTTTGGAATGGTTTAAGTATGAGTTATGAGGTTCTGATGACCTTTTGTAACCCTCTGTAGACCTTCTATAGAGCCTCTGTCTCTGCTCTGTCTCTGCTCTGTCTCTGCTCTGTAACTTTACTGTAACTGCTCTAGTAATGTACTGTATTGTTCTGTAGATCTTTTGTAAGTGTTCTGTAGAATGTATGTGTGACTTTGGGAAAGTTTTCTAACTTTTGGAAAAGATGAATCTAAGTTCAAAAGAGGTAAAACAAGTGGAAGAAGCAGCTGCTGTGCTGAAGACTGAAGAGAAACCTTGGCTATGGAAGAGGCTATGGAAGCTGTGAAGTGCACAATGGTGTGATTGTCATTATTTAAAATGATTGTTTGTGTTTGCTAGAATCTAGATCTTTGATTAAAAACATTGATAAACAGGATAAACAGAAACATTGCGCTAGGCTACCCCCAAGCTAGCGGTGACACCCTACTCCAAGGGGGTCATGGTTATTGATTTGAGCAACTTAGACCGGCTCCATAGTGAAAGGCCTATCCATAAGGATAGCCTCGGGCAGTAGGAAATGTGGGTGCCATTGGGGACTTTGGCCGTAAATTCCACATTACTCCAAGAATCTGACAAGCCCCTTTGTGACCCAGGATGGGATCCTGGAACCCTAAATACTAGTTACAAGGGTGGAAACTTGGTGGGTAGAATACCCTCGTGGAATTCTATATATTTTTTGCAAGGTGGTTGGAAAGATGGAAATTGTAATAAACTTCCAATATAATTAAAATTTTTATTTTACTCAAGGGTTGTTTGAATTGTATGCATGTCCATGAGATAAAATACGTCAAGGAACCTGTGATTTAACAAACTAATTAAGGAAGTTGGTTGTATACGTTCCAATAAATGTGTTGCAGGTGATTAAAAAACTAAAGATGATTCCATCATCAAAGGAAAGTGGGTGGGCATAGCCCCCGACAGGTTCGTCCAATGTAGTAGGGTAGTTCCGATTAGCTAGAAGCTTTTATAAATCGGCGATAGAAATAGGAATACGATAAATTGACCAATTAATCATTAGGTACAACTGACTTGCATTGTTTTAGGGGACCGGACTTAGATTATTCCATATGGGCAGGAGGGTTGATGTACCGCACCCCCCTCCGATTCCCATTCTCTTTGAACCAAGTGCAATGGCAAGTCCCCGCTTCAAATCAAGTAATCCTATAAAAGTGGGAACTCAAAATTACTAACGCTAGCTGGCCGTTAGGAGACCCGTCTAATTTTAGGAACCCAAAAATTCAGGTTGATCCTAGTGGATTCTGCCAAAACTCTTCTGTTGCGAGGTAGACGCAATAGGGACTAAGTGACAAACCCTGTGATGTTCCAACGAAGCGCTGAGCGGCATCATTTGAAAAACCTACTGATGGACTACAAAAAGGTGTGCCTTGGAATGAGCCTAGCGGACACCTCACATGTTAGTATCAAATCGCATGTTAGTATAGAATACGATGTAAGCTTAAGAAAATTATTTTTTAAAAAAACATAGCGTATGACACATTTTCTTCTCTTTGTTAATCTATGTTTTTGAATTATGGCAATAGAGCCCCAAGAGGAACACCAAGGAAAAGGGGATTCTACTGCAAGAAAATCTATCTTGTAACATCAACAATCTTTTATTTCATTCTTTTGACCATCAAAACAAAGAAAACAACAAATCTTCACGCAGCATCATAGTAGATATCTCCCACGGATTTGATAGAATCAACCATAATCTTCAACATCTTCATAGAATCCACCAATATAACAAAGAACACAAAAGAATACACCATCTTTGAATGGAAATAAATCACATATTATTCATCTCCAATGTCTTCATAGTTCTCTCTCTCAATCTCTCATATACAATTACACTGTTTTGATAGAATTGACTCTCTCTCTCTCTCTCTCTCTCTCTCTCTCTCTCTCTCTCTCTCTCTCTCTCTCTCTTTCTCTCTCTCACACACACAATAGTACATCATATCCTCACTACAATACTCTCATAATAACTCTCAATAATCCTTCTTAAGTCGTGGATGCACCTCCCAAGAGGTATGTCTGATATGAAGATTCACCAAAGCCACTACAATGTCTCTTCACAGCTCACTACTGTCACTGTCACTTCATTCTTCTCAGTCTTCAACAGCTGCTTCTTCCACTTGTTTTACCTCTTTTGAACTTAGATTCATCCTTTCCAAAAGTTAGAAAACTTTCCCAAAGTCACATATACATTCTACAGAACACTTACAAAAGATCTACAGAACAGTACAGTACATTACTACAGTAGCTACAATACACTTATAGAGCAGAGACAGAGGCTCTACAGAAGGTCTACAGAGGGTCACAGAAGGTCATCAGAACCTCATAACTCATACTCAAACCATTCCAAACTATCAAAAACTATTCAATAAGCTTCCAAAAGATCTCAATCTTCATCAATCATCAATCCATGCTTCATATAGAAGAAAATCAAAATAAAACAGAAGCTATACAGAAGGTATACAAAACCAATCAGAACCTCAACAGAACCTATCAGAACATCACAGAGCTTCATATCTCTACTAAAAATCATCATGATCTTCCAAAACATAATCAATATAATCCAAAACACTCTCAAATACTTCCATTAACAACCATACATCTCTCTAAATCCATAAAAAATCAATCATTTCAAACCTCAAAAACAACAAAAATCAGTCAAAAATTCAGTCTTTTTCCACTCTCAACATATCCCCACACTTAGAAAGGAAGCGTCCTCGCGACCTAAGGAAAAGAAGAATATAAGTTCACTAAAAAGCTCAATTTTATCTTACGTAGGATCTTCAATAATCTCTCCAAACCACGACCCCAACTTATTACATGTATCTTTAGAAAAACTACTAAAGGAAAACTTCGTTATTCGTTAACTCATCTGATTAATCATTTAAAAATCATAACAAATTTGTAAAGGATATGAGAGGTTCTCTTCAGCTTTGCACCATAGGCATACATCCACCATCAATAGTTTGAAAAGAGCTCTTGAATCAAATTATTCTCAATTAGCATGATCTCATCACATACAATTATTACAACACACACAAACACTAACACAACCATCTGAATGACACCTCCAAAAAGAGAGATATATATCATTAAGAATAATCCAAAATACATTGCAAAGGCATCAATGAAGGTGATCCCTTTTGAAGGCTTGGTGGTTTCAAAAACGATCCATGGAGAAGGACTCATCTACAAATGTCTTTGGAGGATTTTGAAAGAACTGCAGGCAGCACATCCTTTCTAGCAAAACAAGGTATCTGCTAGGTAGACATAGGGCATGAAAATACAAGACATCCAACTGTTGGGAGTCAATGTTCACATTAACATTCATACAAAGCTTTGGAATGGCCTTTTGATCATTATGGGAATGCCTATGTATGTATGCTAAATACCAAGCAAAATGAGTTGTCAATCTCACTAATGCATCTAGAGATTGTGAATATTGGTGAGCAAAATGAAGGTAATTCTGGTATGCTTGACTGGAAGGAGTCCAATCCCCTAGAATTATTGGCCAATTTATCTAGGGTCATGTAAGAGAATCAGTCGAGCTCCATCCTCTTCTTCTTGGAATCAGCTGATCAAATCCTTTGTATTCACTAACCAACTGAGGGGGTTGAGAAATAGAAGTGGCAGGAGATGGAAGTGGAATAAGTAAAAGAGGATGAAGAGATGGATAGGAAAAATCATAAAAGGATGAATAAGTTAAAGAAGGAGTGGCTGAAAATTTAAGTGAACCAGTTAGGAAAGGTGTTAATTGATAAACAGGAAAAGTAGAAGGTATATGAATAGATGGAGAAGGGCATGGTGGAGAAGGGAAAAATACTCAATCTTCGATAAAAGAACAATAGGTAAATATGGGAATTTGAGGAAAACATTGAGGTTGGAAAAGAAGAGGTAAGATTACTGTTGAATTGGTTTGATAAAGGGAAAGATAGGTATCATAGCGATGAGCCATTTGTTGGTAGTACAATAGGCTAGGAACAGAAGGACCTAAAACAGATCTTCTCTGATAAGCATAAAAAAAGGTTGAATCAAATGGATGGTTTTTGGAAAGGTAAGCTAAGAGATCCACCCTCAGTTGGTTAGTGCTCTGTACATAAGTAGAAGTTGTATTCTGACGTTGATTCAAGACCACAGAATCAATCATTGAGTGCCATGAATTGTCAGGGCAAGTAGCCACTTTTGAGGAATAACACTGAAACATGTCATCTATCTACAACTCCAAATAGTTGACATACAAAATAGCTTGCAAAACCACGTCCCCCACATACCATGCCATATCTACTTCATCCAAAATCAACAAATCACCTAGTAGATACATATAAGATAGCAACATGGTATCCATCGTCACAGAATCTTCAAACACCATACTAACCACTTCTGTCAGCAACTCAGGAGACCAAGCCCCACTCCAACCATCCTCTAGAAGAGGAAGATCCATCGTTGAAAGCTTCGTATAGAAGGCCAACTTCTGCAATTGATAGTGGACAAAGAAAGAATGGTCCAGAGGAACATATTCTTGAAAGTGCTCAAATGTAGACCATAACAAATCCATCCTGGACTGCAATCTTTCCACTTTATCTTGGAACAATGGACACAAGGTGGCTTATCTCTAGAGAATTGCCAAGTCCTGCTTAGAGATAGAAGGAATAATAGGAACATTGGGGCTTGGAGGAACGGACCGTGACTGCATCAGTTGGTCTTGCAACTGCTTAATTTGGGAAGCTTGTGATTCCACTGTGTTATGAGCAGTTTATAAGGCTGAGAGTTTTGCATCTAAAAGAGTCTGAAACTCTTGAGCTTCTTTGGACAGTCTCTCTTTCTCCTCTGAGACTTTAGTGACCTCTGATTGAGCTTCTGTTAACTGAATCTTCAAAGAAGATATCTCTTCTCTCTGGGTCTCAATCATTTGGGTTTGTTGCTCCATCTACTTAAACATATCTGCAAGTGTGTCTTTAGCAGAGGCTAACTCTGTAGTTGCCTTATGCAACTAGTCTTTGGACTGCATCAGTTCTTCATAGAAAGAAGCATACAACTATTGAACACAAGCTGTCCACTGAAAGTTCAATCGAACTCTGAATGTCTTTACAGAGAAATGGAATAGCATCTCCTGATACTAAACTATTCAGTGAAGGGACTGATATCTCCAAAGAACCCTCTCTATGTGCTCTGAACAAATTGTTACATGTGAGATAAGCAGGGAGGTCACTACCAAATGTAGTAGGAATTGTGACTGAAGGAAGAACTAAAGGAGTTTTATCTGCCACACGCTTCAAGCACTTTTGCTAAATGACCAATGGAGGAGGGGAATCAAGATCCTCTATGTCAATAGGTTTTGACTCTTCTGAAGGTGGAGGGGGAGGTACTAGATCAGATTGAGGAGGTGGTACAGTCATGCCGAATTTTTTCTAGGATGTGGGTTGTTTAGGGTGGTAAATTGGTTAGCTACGTCCACCTTCAGATCGCATGAAGTTGAGGAGAGAGAGAAAGACTGTAGGAAGAGAGAGAAGAAGAGTGATGAGGAGAGAGAAAGACTAGATTTAGAGAGAGAAAGACAGGAAAGAGGGAGAAGCCATAGAAGTTGTGAGCAAGATGGGAGAGAAAGACTGTAACTGTATTAATGTGTCAAAAAATTGTGAAAAATTACATGTCCTCTCCTTTTATACCAATGTTAGTGTGACATGGCATAATATCAATGTTACATGACACCATGAACTACAAGTTTCCATAGCTTTTTAGGATATTTACAAAAAATTATATCAAAAATATAAAAAATATGCTAGATTTGTCTAAGAATCTAGTATTTTTGGACCATCCATATTATATACACTAACACTAATGACTAATATGGCTCATAACTCTCGTTCACGTTGTAACTTTTGTGTGGCTACAATCCTTGTCAATCCGAAAAAAATGTCGGGTTATGATTCTTGATTTTTTTAAAGTTATTAGTTAGTTTTTACTTTAGTTAGTCTTTAGTTAGTAACCTTACTAACTTACTAATTGACTAACTAACTTTTGAACTAACCAACTAATTTTTAATTGCATGGAAGTATTATAGATGCTTTTGTTGCATTTGAGTACAACCCAAATTTCTAACATGTGGATTCTCAAAATTATAAAAAAGGGACAAAAAAACATTAACTCTTATATATAACCAACACTAATTAGCTTGTAAAATCTTTGTTGTTTTGGTATTGATAGGAACCAAAGATCCTCTGACCTTTGAAATAATAATATGTCTTATGCATGGGCAAGATCCAAGGTACACAATCTAATTTTTATTTTCGGTACCATGGCAAAAAACAACAAAGTTGTCATTAATTCTTTCTATCTTTTGCCTTTGAACCCACTACTTAGCACTCTCAAGATTTCACCAAGTGAATGAAATAAACATCAACTGACAAAGAAATACAGTGAAGACTCAAGGTTTGAAGCCAATATTATCAACAATAGCAACTTTCTATAAAGATTCAAAGCTCTGACAACATCCAAACAACAAGATCATTTGTGAGTCTCCTATAAGATTCCTACAAGAGACAAAGATATCAACTAGCCATCCACCACACAATCCTCAATTTCTTCAATAAAGAGATCCCTTGACTACAACATAGAATGACCATCTACTTCTTGAGGGGAAGTCACATTTTCTTCATCAACATTGCATGTCTTCATCAATCAATACAAGTTCCTCTTCAATAACTACTATATCAACAAAAAGATATCGATTAGGGCTTCCTTTATGCTTGGCTAACATAGTCATTCAATGGCTTCTTTGTACTCCTCTTCCTCTATGAAGAATAGCTCCAAGGTTGCAAGGATATGCAAGCTTGGGGCATGGTACACATTTATTCAATGGAATTTGTGTTGGAGAAAAAGTGGTGTCTCCTTACAACAAGTTGCAAATAGAATCTACATCGACTATAGTGGTCGTCTAACTATTCATTTCAATGCATATAACCTCAATTTGATTTCAAAAAAGACTAGACCATTCCTCAATTCAATTTCAAAAAAACTAGGCCAATCTTCAATGAGGAGTTGTGTATTTCACATCTAGGGTTGGCTGAGTGATAGGTCGTACTCAACTCCCTTCATGACCACAAAGGTTATGATAGCAACAATCTTTAGCTAGTACTTTAACACATTTAGGGATATACCTTACACCCATTAGCAATAATGAGATAAAAATATATAAGCTTAAGTGGATGGTTTCCCATGTCCTAGCACTACTTGATTTAGAATACTAACACTATCTCTTATATTTATAATGCCTCTTCTTGTGGATTTATTGAGGCCTTTCATATAGGTAGAATTGCATGTTATTTAGTACCCTATAGCAACTCCTAGAGTACCAACTACTGGAGTAGGTGGAGAGCTGTGCATAGGACTTTGTGCATTATTTTTGGTAGGCTAAGTCTCATCACTTCCATTGATGTAGGTCTTGAAATTTTTCCAAACGGTGAGATTGCCGTTGGATAGCATACCCAATGGTATTGAGATGCTCATAGAGGCCAATGTAGCTAAAAGTCTTAGATCTACTTCTTGATACTGAAAATTCTTTGGTGGACCTTGAGCAAGTAGTTGTGCTCCAATTTTAGTAGTGAGTCTTTCAAATGTGTTAAGACCAATTGGTAAGGAGAAGGGATTTATGCTACCCCCAGCATGTGCCTTCAAATTTTCCTTAGCTACTTTAGCCCTACTTTTGACTAATGCCTCTTCCACCTAGTTCCTCAATGTTGTCTCTTGGATTTGGGTGTGTGTATCTAGTACTATGCGCTTAGGTGATGATCGGTCTCTTGCTATTATTAGCATTGGTGATGTCACTCTATAGTTTCCATCTCTAGTAGCACTTTTGTTCTCCATAATGTACATCCTGTACCCATATGGACTAAAAGCCTTATATATGTTAGCTTGATGATGTAGGTTATTATATATGATTTGGTGATTCTACATGGAAGATAACTTGTGGTAGGTTTGTTCTTGCAAGAGATGCCAAGTCTGGAAGCCTCTACCCCTTGGTTGTATCTGGTACTATTGATCATTTTTTGTGAATGGGTTCTATCCCACATGTATCTCTCTAGCATGCTTGTCTTGGGCATATGTCGCTTAAGGGAATGAAAATGCTTAGTGCTTTTTGCAATTTCTTCTGCCTTTTGACTACTCGCATTTTGAGTTGTGTGATCATTGTTTATATGGCAGGCAAACTAGGAATTTGCATAAAAATTTTGGTATTTCCCGCTCATGGTTAAGCCTTTGGTTCTTGTGCATTCAGATGCATGCGAATCCATGCTCTGTCAAAGTCATTAGGGGATGAAAAGTACTTTGTTACATTTATTGACGATTATTCACATAAGGTTTGGGCTTATCCCATAAAGCAAAAATATGATATCTTGGCCATCTTTGAGTGTTGGCTTGCTACTCTTCGAGAATCAGTCTGGGCATAGGCTGAAATGCCCAAGGACCAATGATGGGGCTGAGTACGTCTCATGTGCCTTTGAGTAGTTTTGTGACGAGCGGGGTATTAAGAGTCATTTGACCCCCCCTTACACCCCTCCCCAGATTGGTATGGTTGAGCGTATGAATAGGATTGTCCAAGAAAGGGTCGGCAGTATGCTTAGCCAAGCAGGCTTACCATAGTATTTTTGGGCTAAGGCAGTCTCTACTATGGCTATGCATCTTAACAAGGTCACCTTGCAGTGGTATTGACTTCTAGGTTTGCACAGGAGATATGGATAGAAAATCCTCCCTCATATGCTCATTTGCATGTCTTTGGATGTGAGGCCTTCTGCCATGTGCCCAATGACAAATGCAATAAGTTGTATCCTAAAAGTGTGAAATGCATTTTCCTTGGCTATGGAGATGCAGGTGAGATGGGATATTTTCTTTTTGGGATCGGCAGCTGTGAAAAATGATTCTAGCCACCATGATGTTGTGTTCCATGAGGACAAAATGCATATGCAGCCTAAGAAATTTATTGAGATACACAGGGTTATCTTTCAGAAGGAGTCCCACTACTCCCACAAAGCCAACTAGAGAGCCTACACTAGCAGCTGATCTTCATGGCTAGGATGTTAGATAGGATATTAGACAGGAAACACAACCTGCATTGAGGTGTTCTACTAGAGATAGAGGACCTCCTAACCATTATGAGCCCTCCATAAATTATGTCTTGGTTACAGATGTAGGAGAGCCTCTCACCTATGATGAGGCTATGCCTAAGGTGACAGTCACTCCTGGGAGAGGGCTATGCAGTCTAAGATTTACTTATTGCATAAGGATCGTACGTGGGATTTGGTTTCCTTGCCTAGTGGCAAGAGGGCTTTGCCTTGCAAGTGGGTGTACAAGTTGAAAAGTACCCTTGGACATCCCAAGGTGGCATACAAGGCCAAATTGGTAGCAAAGGGTTTTAAGCAGGAGCATGGTGTTGACTTTGATGAGGTCTTCTCTGATGTGGTTAAGATGACTACCCTATGCTTAGTCTTGGCTTTGGCTTCATAGCTTGACTTGGACTTGTATCAATTGGATGTCAAGATGACTTTCTTACATGGGGACTTGCATGATGAGATATACATGGAGCAGCCTAAGGGCTTTGTAGAGCCTGGCAAGGAACACCTAGTGTGCATATTGAGGAAGAGTCTTTATGGCTTGAAGCAGGCACCTAGGGAATGGTACCACAAATTTGATGCATTCATGCAATCACAGGGATACAGCCCTAGTTCTATGGATCTGTGCTTGTGCACGAAAAAGCCCATGATGGTTCATTACTGATTTTGGTACTCAATGTGGATGACATGCTTTTAGCAAGGAAAGCTCATGATGAGCTAGATGCTCTTAAGGCTCTGCTCAAGAAGAGATTTGAGATGAAATATCTAGGACATTCCTCTCATACATTTGATATGCGCATTACAGAGGCGAGAGGTCTAAGGGACTACTCTATTTGTCACAGAAGGAGTATATCCATAAAGTCCTTGATCACTTCCGTATGCAAGATTATGTGAAGCCTATTGGCTATCCATTGCCTTCTCATGTGAAGGTATCATAGGTTGATTGTTGTCCGTAGATAGATGAGTAGAGAGCCAAGATGGCAAAGATTCTCTATGCATCCATAGTGAGTAGTCTTATGTATGCCATGATAGCCACCCATCCAGATATTGCATTTGCAGTTAGTGTTGTGGCACATTATATGGCTACACCTGGCAAGAGCCATTAGGATGCCATGAAGGGTATCATGAGGTATCTCAAGGGCATTTCTTATATGTGCATATGTTGTGGTGGCCAAGATATAGGAGTTGTGGGATACATTGACTCTAACTATGCAAGACATGTAGGTTGTAGGAAGTCCACTTATGGCTATGTGTTCACTTTTGCTGGAGGTGGTGTTTCATGGATGTCCAGGGTGCAAAAATACACAACCCTTTCTACTACAGAGACTGACTATGTTGCAACCACCAATGAGGCTTGCAAGGAGGCCATTTGGTTGGGTTGTTTAGTTTTACTGACCTTGGTATTGCATATGTTATCCCTACACTACATTTGGATTCTATGAGTGCTATCTAGTTAGCCAAGAATCCCCAATCTTCCATGGAAAGATGAAACACATTGAGGTGAGATATCACTTCCTTCATGAGGTCATTGAGGACAGATCTGTGGACCTTGTCAAGATCTCAAATGACCAAAATCCTGCAAACTTGCTCATGAAAAGCCTCTCTACAGAGCGCTTTGCCTTCCTCCTTAGGAGGTTGATGGGCGCTGGATGAGATGACATCTTTCCTCATCTTGTTGTACTTATGTATATGTTGTACTATCTTTTCTGTTTTTTTCTCACTCCTCCTTAGTGAGCAAATTTTCCTTTAAGTGGTGTTGGGGGTAAAGGTGCCTCTGCCTAGCTGGCCCCCATATATTACTATATTGACAATACCCTTACCTGCACACTACAGATGACGGGTGCCCATTATTGTCACTTCATTCTTTATTTTTTCAGTGGCATTTGAATAAAGGGAAGGCCAGTCACACATTGTGACTGTTGGAGTTCTCACATTGTGTGTATGTCTCTCTCTTGCTGCTCCTTCCACGATAGCTCTTGCTCCCCTCATGCTTCCACTTCAAGGCTCACCTCCCTTCATATTTTAGGTTTGGATATTCACTTACTTTGGCTAAGCCAATCATTTTAGTGTGTAGAGTAGATATGTCTTGCTAACACTTCAAACGATTGCAAAAATTGAGGTTTCTCTACTCCTTAGCTTGAGAGCAGCACATTAAGATTGCTACTTTGTATTCTTCTTTCCAAGGATAGAACTAGTTTCTAGAGATGGTCCAAGGATACTAAGTCTATTTTACTTAGCATGTGCTTTGGCATTGATTAGAATGAAAATCACATTGTCATATTTCATCATTCCTACCATGGAGAAACTCAAGGAAACAATGGGTACTATGGCTTTGCTAGTACTGGTTTTTCTTTTCAATAATCTGGACACATATGGGTGATTCTACATTCAAGACACCTTTGGTTGACTTCATTTTCCTTTGGTTGTTATTGTTTTTTTTTAGGACACCAAGTGGAGATATTCCCTAGTTGGCATTCATGCCACAAAGCCTTGCAAGCTTGAAGCTGGTTGGAATTGGTATCAATTAGGCCATGTGGCCCATTAGTACCCAAAGCAAAAGATCACTACAAATAACCCTTAATGCATCGAGTGAATATTCACTCAAATGTCTCAAGAGGAGTGTCCTGAATACAAGACACCCAATATAAAATCTTACATGCATACTAGGCCTGATATTTCAACATGCATGGCGAAGGCTATCACCATCAAACTCAAAGATGATGAGCTAATCCCACCTCCCTACCTTTGGGTCAAATTAGTTATGATAAGAGAGCACATTGCTGAAACTCTCATTAATGTTGGAATGGATTATAGCATCCTTACATATGATTCTTAGACTCAAATAATACAAAAAAAATGTGCAAAGTGTAGCCAAAAACACCACCAACCCCTATCAGCTTAAGGATTTACCCAAGAAGTGAACCTTAACTAACCAATCCATACCAACTCGGTCACTACTACTTCCAAATGGAGATCTCAACAATGACAACCTTTCGTTGTGAAAACAGTAGCCACGTTGATGAAGGACCAAGCCCTTATCAATCCACTCTTAAAAGTGATACTAGAAAATGTCCTTGAAGAGATGGCTAAAGAGATAGTGCAACAAATTAATTAGCCAAAAATGAAGTATGTAGTAAATTGAGATAATAAGCTAACATCACTTGTGTGTACATATACTTACATTGACATTAGCAAACTGACAGACGAGCACATAAAGCTCTTAGAAAAGCCATTGATGTGGAATTTAGTAGCAAGACACATACTTTTGTTACACAACCATTGTTGAGGAAGTCATGAAAGATATGCCAAAAGCCACAACTAGAGAGCTACACTTAATTCCCTCATTCTACACCACTCATCGTGGGAAAACAAAGAAAAACTAGAAAAAATGGAACAAAATGGGAAAGGGAAAAGTATATTTGAGCCAAAATGGTGTTCTGTAATGACGCCGCTGATGTCGTAATGACGTCACCCCCCTTTATTTATCCCTCCGTCGCTGTCAAATTTTTTTCCTTTCTTTTTCCACCGCTATCGCCATCAATTCCCCCTTCCTTTTATTAAAAATTAATAATAATAATAGTAAAAGGAAATTTATATTTCATCTGACGCCATTTGGTTGGCGGAGGGAGAGGGAGTTCATCTGCATGTCGACGAGGGCAGGAAGAGTTGAATGGAGAAGGAGTCGAACTATGAGATGAGGGAGGGAGCTTGACATAATTGGCAATTGCATGGCAGAATGGCCGTTCTGGCCATCTGAATGGAGGAAGAGGAAGGGGGCCTCGTGTCACACCCCCTCCCTGTAATACCCTTCTCCCCCTCCCTATAAAAATCACCCCCCCTGACAAGGGGGATAATCCTCTTCTTTCACCCCCCTTAACCAACACCCCCTCCATTATAACTTGTTTTCCTCCCCTTTTCCCTTTAGGAGACCCATTATTCCTCTGTTTCCCCCTTTTTGTCACCAAAATTTTGAGAAAGAGAAGGAGAGGGGGAGATAGTGAAGGAGAGAATGAGAGATAGAGGAGAGGGAAGGGAAATCTAGAGTAAAGAAGGGCAAGAGAGGGAGAGAAGTGGTTCAAGAGTAACTCCCTATTAGGCAAAGGCTCTAGTACTGCTTCTCCTCACCGCAAGTCCCATAGCCACTCCCTATTGGGCAAAGGCTCGAGTACTACTTCTCCTCACCGCAAGTCCCATAGCCACTCCATCGACTGCCTCCAGAGACCCCGAGAGTCAAGGCAAGCGTAGGGAACTCCAACACCAAGGAGTCCTTCCGAAGGAAGTGAAGGTCACTTCCAACTCCAAAATGGCCCCAAGCGTAAGCTCTCCCAAGTAACTGGAAAATCCGCAACTATGGGAGAAGGGTCCGGAAAAGACACCACTATCAACATGAACAATTTATCAGGTGGAAATGCTAATTCAACTCTCCAAAACCAGGTACCCCTACCGTGTCTAGAAAATTGAAATTGAATATTTAAGCATATGCATTATTAGGAAAAATTTCATGCCTCACATTGAGTAATTTGCATACTTTGAAAGATAGCTGAAAAGGGTTAATAATCATGAGTTCTTGGAAATAGATTGAGTATATATTGGTATAGTGGAAACAAGTCAAATAATAGGATCTAACTTTCGCAGATGCATCATAGATTTTTGGGGTACATAAATATTTCGTATAGGTCAATTGTACTCCATAGACCATCGTAGAGAATTAACTTGCATTTTCAATGAATGCATGTACACTCGCATTTGAGTAATTAGGTCATGCCTTTTGAGTTGCATAAATGTAATGGAAGGGATTTCTATGAATAGGGACCTCACATTGTATCGAAAACTCAGGGAAGACTTGCATTGCGGCTTGCATGGCATCATGAATAGCTTCAATTGCACCACATAATGGGGTATGCATCTAAAAAGGTAGATTAGGATGCGCATGTGAAATGTTGAGCTTATTTGAAAGGAATAGTTTGGTAAATGAGGTTCGGGCTAATAAGCGAAGCCAATATTTAGACCCACCTAGGACCTTAGTTGCAAATAAATCGATTTGTCCTTACAACCATATTTTGACTTGGAGTTAACATGCTCTTTGGTCTCTACCCCAATAGCCAACCATGATAAGCCCAAAACATGCTTAGGTATATCATTTCCAAAATATGAAATATCCCAAAGCTAACATAAGGAAGCTCAAATGTAGTACCCACAAGGAGAATGACTACTCGCCAAGCTACATTCGATGCTCATAACTATTTCGGAATGGTAAATAGACTTGGTTTATGTTTGTCTTGCAAGAGGCATAAATACAAGTTTCCATTATCTTGAAGATGAGGAGGCCCTAGGGTGAACTTAGAACCCGATAGAGTTCTAAGATAGAAAAGATGATTACCAATTGACCCAACAAAACCCTAGACCAAGATCTTAAGATAGGGGGACCAAAGGATAGTAACCCAAGGGAGCCATCATCTGAAACTATAGTGTAATTGCTCTACCCTAATACATAGTAGTGATGTCAAGAAGAGGGTATTCTCTACCCCCCGAAAAATAATGGAAAATGATGCCTAGGCAGGAATGATCAAGAAAGGCGACGTTAGCGTCAAAGATGAGGACTCCACATTAGCAGATGTCCGAGCACTTGCCTTCATTGATTGTTTGTGCTAGTAAATCTAGACTCAATGTTTGCGAAAGGAATGTATGACTCAAGCTTACTAAAAAAAATTTGGAATAATGACTCAGGTTGAATTCAAGGAGGCGCGCCAAGCTACCCCCAGCTGGCCACCAATCCTAGCCAAGGGGGTTCCAAATAACCGTGACGGGAATGTGGACCGAACCCACCACGAGAGGTCTCTCCGTGGGTTAGTTTGAATGTAGGAGGACGCTTGGATGTCAGGGGGCTCTAGCTGTAAATTCCCTACCTCCGAGTCCTACTCAAACGATCTACTTGACTCGAGATGACTTCTCAAGGCCCTGCTACTAGTGCAAGGGCAGATACTTGGAGGAAATAAGATGCATCCTCACAGATTGTGGAATCCGTCCTTTTTGAAAAAGACTTGTATTTCAGTTGAGATGATAATATAAAGTTTACTTCCAAAGAACTTGTGTGAACTGTTTTTGTATCAGTGCCATAAGTTACACAAACAAACCCTGTTTCTTAAAAGGCTTAATTAAGAAAGCTATTTTAAATGTCCCACACAATTGTGATAGGATCTAATTAGGTAACTAAAGAATGTCCATTGAGGGAAGCGGGTGGGCGGAACTCGTGATGGTCCTATGGAAGGGTGGTCCTAGAGAGCTGGGAGGCTTCTCACAAGGTTCTATAAACAAACGAATACAGCATGATATCCTCCTCATGCTATAGAGAGGTATAGAATCCACCCTAATGCCATGGTGGCCAAAGTGTATGCACCCTCAATGGATAGTGGGAGGTGGAAACCTCAAACAAGAAATGTTTATAATTGTAAAAAAGATGCTTGGCAAGTTACAACTTAGCCTTTTATATCTAACCTTAGACCTAAGGCTAAATATTGGTTAATATATTATTTTTCTTTATTGCAAGCCATCCTAACATAAAAGATCTTTGTTCTCAAATCTAAAATTGGGACAAATTACAATGGAGATTACAAGGATAGCTTGCAGTATATGGTTCCATGCTAAAATAAAACATGTTGTCCAAAACAAGCTGCACGGTGTCCAAAACATGTTGCACTACCATTTTGGTCATAACTTGGAGTATCCAATTTCCATGTGCAAACTATAGAAATGTAGAGGAGAATATGTAATATCCAGCCATGCTGTTAAGTTTTGATGAAGATAGGCAATTAATTTTTGTATAGAAATTTAATACAACAAGCTATTTACTAGTCATTTAGGGAATTATCCTCTTGAAAAAGCCATAGAAATTGTTCCAAATACGAAGCATGTTGCCAAGAAGACTCTTCCATATGCAATTTCTACTTAATGAGATACTCCATAAGAATTTGATTCATTAGAAGCTTCTCCCACTTGCCAACAATCTTTTCAAGTTCATAAATGATCAAACTATCTTCATCAAGAGGAGGTAGTTCTTCAAGAACTTGAATTTTAGGGCCAACATACTTCTTAAGTTGAGATACATGGAGGATATTATGGATACGAGTAGTTGAAGGAAAATCAAGTTGATATGCAAGATCCCTCACTTGATTGATTATTTTGTAAGAACCATAAAAGTAATGGGAAATTTTATTATGCCCTCCCTTAAGAGAAGTATAATGGGATTTTGGAACCTTTAAGAAAACCCATGTACCTTTGTCAAATTCTACATACCTTCATTTCTCATCTGCATATGATTTAATTATCTCTTGAGATTTTTGAATATTGTTCTTGCATTGCTTCATAAGAGTCTCCATCTTCTCTAACTCTTCATGAGCATGAGGGTTCACATAATCATGAAACAATGTGTAACCCTCTTGAACTTTGTAATCATACAATGCTTTGAAAGGAGACATTCCAATACTCATCTAATGAGTATTATTCTAGTCAAAATCTACAAGCTGAACTCAATGATCACATCCATTTTGTGTATCATGGCAAAAGTGTCATAAGTAGATCTCTAGCTATTTATTGACCCTTTTGATTTCATTGTCCGTTTGTGGATGATAAGCAATGCTAGGAGTCACAATAGTCCCTATAGAAGAGAAGAAACTCTTCTAAAAGTTACCCATGAATTTAATGTCATGATCAAACACAATCTTCATTGGTATCCCATGAAGTTTGAAGATACTTTCCATAAATTGATGAGCCACTTGCTTTGCTCTAAATTGAATCTTTGTTGGGATGAAATGGGCTGATTTAGTCAACCAGTCAATGACCACATAAATGTTATTCCACTCATGCTTCGTTTGTAGGCAGTCCCATAATAAAATCTATGCTAGTGTTAGTCCACTTTTCATGAGGGATAGGTAGTAAACACTATATTAGAAAATTTGGAAATTCTCATATAGTTTGAGAATTCCCAATATAATTAATATTCGGCCACATGGTCAAATCTTGTCCCCTTACTTGACAGTGGAGTCTATCCTAATTTCTATATAGGTTATTTTTCCAAGTCCCACTTTGAAGCATGGGTTAGCCACATGGCCATATCTTGACCCCTTATTTGAAAGTGGGACTTGGGAGATCCCAAAATTCTCTAATATGGTGTTAATAGCTGAAGTAATCCATCGAGCAGGAGTGTGGAATCCTTGTTTTGTTGACATGAAAGATATCTCAAGATATAATCTTTAACATCCTTCTAAATGCCTTTTTAATAAAAGCTCTTATGGATATTATCAAATATCTTGAATAAACCATGATGGCTTGCTAAAGGTGAAGAGTGCATCTCTTGTAAAATATGGTATTTGAAAGATGAATGAGGAGTGAAATAGATTTGTCCATGATGATACCAAAGAAGACCATTATGCCACTTATAATTTGGATGCTCTTCTCATTTGCCTTGCTAGTATTCCTTCATCATTTTGGATGCTTTCTCATCAAGTAAGTACTATTGTGGAAATAGTGGAAATGGAACATGCCCATATTCTTGACAAAGCATCTGCTACCACATTATCTTTTCTAGCCATATATGGTATCTCAAAGTCATATCCTTGAAGAGTGGCTAACCATCTTCATTACTTGGAAGAAAAATTGGGTTATTATAAAAGAAAGTATTTCAGCACAAAAAATCAATTTTGACTTTGAAATGGCTACCATAGATATAATCATATCATTTTTATATAACATGCAACATTGCTAATATCTTTTGCTCATAAACATGTAGTAAGCACTCCTTGCTATCAAGCTTTTGGATCTCATAAGCTATGACTCCATGATCTTGATATGAAACAGTCCCTACTATTTCACAAGCATCCATACATATGATAAACTCCTTAGAGAAGTCCAGACATACAAGAATAGGTGTTGAAATTAGAAGAGATCTCAACCCATTAAAGCTTTTGTTGCCTATGGAGTCCCAATAGAAAGCTTTTTTTAAAAACCTATCCATAAATGGAGAGCCACCATATGAGCATAATTCTTGATGAATCTCCTATAAAAATAAGATAATCCAAGGAATCCTCTCAAAGATGTCAAATTTGTAGGGGTAGGCCATTTTTTGACACATTTTACTTTGTTTGGATCCACTCTAATTCCTTGCTCTCCCACAATATGGCCCGAGTATTCCACTTCATCTTCCACATGAAAGAACACTTTGTCATCTTGGAAAAGAGTGCATGTCTTGTTAGGGTATCAAAGACCTCCTATACATACTTCAAATGCCAATCCTTGGACTTACCATAGATAAGGATATCATCAAAGAATACAAGGATTGTTTTGAACTAGAATGGCTACAATATTTTGTTCATAAGGGCTTGAAAAGTAGCACGTGCATTGGGAATCCCAAAAGGCATAACCAAAAAGTGATATAATCCCCTTTCAGCCCAAAAGGTTGTTTTGAACTCATCCCCTTCATTCAAATTTGATGGTAACCCAAACAAAAATCTATTTTGGTGAAGACTTTTGTATCCTTAAGCTCATCCAAATAGGATACCTATTCTTAACCATTGACTTGTTCAAATCCCTATAATCAATGCACATGTGAAATGATCCATCCTTCTTCTTGACCAAGAGCACGAGAGAGGCAAACAGTGATTGACTTGGCTAAATTAAGCCCATTCCTTGCAACTCTTTGACTTGTTACTGCACCTCTTCCCTCTCAAACTTAGATAAGAAATAGGGAGGTTTGTTGATGGGCTTTGTATTGGGCAAAAAGTTAATAGGATGGTCAACCTCTCATTTAGGAGGCAAAGATGATGGTGGCTAAAACAAATCCTTATATTCCTCCAGTAGCTCTTCTAATCTAGGATCCCTTTTCTTTGGAGAAAGAGATGGCTGATTTGGTAATTAATCTTCAACTACTTTTTCAAGAAAAAGAGTGAAAATACATGACTTGGCACTTATTTCCTTTTGTGATTTCCTCATAGAGATGAGTTCTATGTGTTTGTGGGTAATGCCATTCAATTCTATTAGCTACCCTTGCCAATTTAATTCCATTTTCTTTTATTTCAAATCCAAAGTAAATTTCTAAGAGTTTTTATGCAATAACAACATCAATTAGCCCCATATCCAAAGCAATCAAATCCACTTTTATTGTGCAAGTGGGAGACAATTCAATAGAAGTGCATAGACACACTTTTTTACTAGACTCTTAAGCACCATTTGCAACTTGTATTCGTAAGGATGATTCCATATCAATAGATAACAACTTCAATCCACTTAAGAAGTTGCTATTGACGAAGCTATGAGTGCTGCCCATATCCACAAGAATATGTGCAATCTTACTATTAATGATCCTTTTGAGTCTAAGTGTATTTTCTCCTTTGTAGCCCATCCATGTATTGTTAGATATGATCAATGCCCCACCCTCATTAGGTGCTACCAATGATCCATGGTGCTCAAAGTTGTAAGCCCCCCCATTATGAGGAGAAGCAAAATGTGAGCCCGGACATTGGTTGAGTCCTGACTTGTATATCAGATGAGGTCTATGTGACCGGATGGCAAAAAGGTGACCATTGTGGGTCTAATCTTTGGGTTAGACGGAGTGGTTAAGCTGGTAGCAACTCGAGGCGCATTGCATTGAGTTGCGGTGTAAGGGAGTTAAAAGGGGCCCCTATTGTGGGGTCCGGAGGCCACGGAAGCGGCCCCTGGCTGGGGGGTCCCAGGGGGGCTAGTGGCCCCCCTGACAGGGGTCTGGGGGCAGTGCCCCCGGCCCGATGGTAAAGGAAATATTCCCTCGAATATTTCCTAGCCGACTAGTGGAGGCTCATATGGTAGGTCGGTCAGCAGGCCACGGTCAGCAGACCGACCTAACGACCTTCGCGGGCTATAAAAGCTAAACCCCTTCGTAGCCATCTCTCACTCATCTTTCACCCAGTCAGAGTTGTTGTTCCAGCTAGCCTTAAGCTCTTCACCTATCTTCTATCTAGATCGCCATCTAAGCTTCACACAGTGGAAGCGCACGGGTGGACAGAGCCATCTTTGTATCAGTTGTTTGGAGTTAAAGAATTTACTGATTCTCCTCTTTTCTGTTGTGTACTCTCTATCTCTTTCTCAGATTCTGTTCGCTGCGCCGTGTAATATTTTACATGTATCATGTGAAATAGCACATAAAGAAGAATAAGAATAATTGGTGCCATTAGGATTAAATGAAAATCTATTCATGGGATCATAAAATTCCTTATTGGTGGCATCCTCTTCTTCATGCATTTCTTCCACCATTAGATAAGCATCAACATACTATAATTTCCCTCTTATTTCTCTTCTTTTTCAACTTTTACATCTTGAGTAATCACCTTGTTGATTTTGGAAATTTTGTCTTTACACTTCAACTTGTGATCTTGGGACCACTTCTCTGTCAAGAATCCCAATGTGGGAATGATCATGATGTGTAAACACATAATTATGATGGACTGTAATAGACAAGGAACTCCATGGCTACAGAGGGACGACACACAATATGCATGCTCAACAAATATTCTCTACCTTCTTTCATTGCATAAACTAGTTATATATATAAAGGAGGACATGCTCCATCAATGATCCCTCACAGATTTCATGTATCTCCATGTGACACTATACAACCTACACTTTTCATATGTGTCCTATGTGGCACACTTTACTCTACATCTCTCATTCGTATTCATGCACCATACAATCTTAAGCACATAAGAGTGCTTTCACATATACAAACCTGCAAAAACATCAAAGCTTACAATGTCAACAGCCCTCTTAAGCGAGCTGTTTAATTTACCTTGTCACCCATCCAATGTAGCATTTCATGACTATACTCACTACCTCAACACTCCCTCTCAATGCTATATTGGAGTGCTTACATGTGTAATATTTCCATGCAATTAAAAGTTAGTTGGTTAGTTCGAAATTTAGTTAGTCAATTAATAAGTTAGTAAGTTTACTAACTAAAGACTAACTACTGGGAAAACTAACTAACATTAATAACTAATCATTTTTATTTAATATATTTTTTAAAAACACACAACAGTCATAAATCTAATGTTTTTCTCAGATTGACAAGGACTATAGCCAACCTTCACGAAAGTTACAACGTGAATGAGACTTATGAGCCATATTAATCACTAGTATTAATGTGTATAGTTTGGATGGTCCAAAAATATTAGATTTTGGGAAAAACTAGTATATTTTAGATATTTTAGATATTATCCTAAAAAGATATGGAGATTTTTAGAACTGGATGTCGTTTAAAAGAAAAGACAAGTGATGTATTAGTTAGTTTTGGAGATTTTATAAAAAGAGAAAAATGAAGAGAGGGATTTGTGAAATCGCACACGCCGCGATCACAGTCTACAAGCAATAGACAACACTTCGAATAGGGAGAGAAAAAAGGTGCGATCTAAAAGCTTTCTAATCAAGTGTATTGGGGTTTTACCTCTCATTTGGAGCCAATGGAACCATCAGATTTATTATCTGAGCATCAGATCACTGATTTTTCCAAGATCCCCCTCCACAAAGAGCTCTTTCTCTTAGCCACAAGCCCTCTTCTCTAACTCACTATAAATATGAGGCATGGGGAGGCACAAGAAAGCACAAGGAGGCCCCGAGAGGCTGCCAGAGAGAGGTAGAGAGAAGAATACTCCTCCAAGAGATTGCAAGAAGGAGCTTGAGAGAGAGAGAGAGAGAGAGAGAGAGAGAGAGAGAGAGAGAGAGAGAGAGAGGAGTTATCCCAAGAGGCTCCGAGGGATAGAGTTAGCTCAATTTTCCTCTATCTCGGTCTTCGACTAAGCCATCTTCTCTTACGCTCTCCTATCTCGAATCTATTTTTCCTTCCCTATTTCTCGAACTATTCATGGTCGATGGCTCCAAAGCAACGAAGTGAAAAGACCATGGGAACCACTGCAACTGATCAAGCAACATGTATTTCCAGAGATACCAAAGTGCCCGAGGTTTCCAGTGTTACCACTACCAACGGAACATCGGGTGTGGCTAATGCAAGGGCGAGTAAAGACAAAATTCTTAATGTCATCATGCTGCTAAACCAGGTTATTTATTACTAGATTATTATTTTGCTATATAAAATAATTACATGAAATATTAGCTTTCATATTTTTCACTTACACGAATTGATAACTTCATCTAGAAAGCATACTAGTACAAGCATAAATGATTACTTGTTATGAATTGCAGCTAGATTAATTGAGATTCTAAATCCTAGAATCATGATAGAAATAATTGTCAAAGGTTATTGTATATATATCTTTATGTGCATTCGATATAGTTATGGTCAAATGCAACAAGGTTAAGTATTGACTAACTCTTGTTATAAAAATTGAATGCCTATTTAGTAGTCCTATATGTCATCTCGTCGAGTTATTAGTATAATATAATTCTTTAAGAAATTTTTCTTATGTTGGGTAAGATAGCCCAAATGGAAAATTCATGCCTTTCTTAACATGTTATAAGAAATGTACTCAACACTTCTTTATGGGGAGGAGAATCCTCATTAGAATGTAAGGTCACCTTAGGATAAGGTCTACCTTGTATATGTGAAGCTATGAATTGCATGATGATGTGATTGCCATTGTATCATTTAATATGCGTTTGAAAGGACTGTCTATGTTTGCTAAAATCTAGATCTCTGATTGAAATTATGGACAAACAGAATAAAAGGAAGGATTGCACTAGGCTACCCCCAAGCTAGCGGCAAGACTCTACTCCAAGGGGGTCATGATTTATCGCTATGAGAGGCTTGGACTGGCTCCATAGGCAAAAGGTCTGTCAGTAGGGATAGTCTCAATAGTAGGAAATGTGGGTGCTAGAGGGGCCTCTGCATTGTTCCTAGAATCTGATGAGCCCCTTTGTGACCTGGGATGGGATCTTGGAACCCTATATACTAGTTACAAGGGTGCAATCTTGGTGCATGGACCAAAGGGGGTGTGCCCTTTGGGGACATTTTATCCCTCCAATCAAAAGGCATTAAAAAAAATCGTGATGGAGGAGAGGAGGACTACGCCTGCCTGCACGCGAAAAATGCGCCCTTCATGATGGAGATGGAGATGTGGGGCTGCAAACAACCTATCCAATTGATGCTGGCCCTGATCTTCTCCGTGGATGTTGAGCATATCGCCGTGCTTGAGTCCTCCAATGGTGGTCTCTATGAAGATCTCTGATTTTAGTCTTTCTCTCTCCTCCCTCTCTCTCTTCTAAGGGCAGATTCATGTGGTGAAGAAGAAGAAGAAGAAGAATGGATGACGGATGCTTATCCAATGAAGACCGGATTGCTCCGTGGTTCAAGAGGAAGGAAGATTGCTGATTGTGGACTATCATGAGCATTAATGGTGGCTGAAAATCAGTCTTGAGATATGACAAATAAAAACCCGCAACCCACAAAGAACGGTAATCTCATTTTTACAAAGGAAATTGATGTTTTATGCAATTTGCTTCATGAATATTTGTTCCCATGGGATGATTATGCATTATAATATTGTTTGCTATGAGTTTGATCAGTTTATGCTCAGAAAATAAAAAAATCATAAGTGTTGTGATTGAAATTAATGGTGTAAAACCCGTAAAACAGGCGAAATATGGAAAAATTGGGTGTTTTTGATATATCAATGGAAAATATAATAAGACACACCAACTAAATTTGTGTTTTTGCTGCAAATGAACCTAAGGACCAAAGCCCACAACTCATTTTGTATTTTTAGTTATTTAATATTGTAAAAAATACAAGAAAAATAGGAAAAATGGGTAAAAATAAGGGAAAAATGGATTTTGAGTGCCGAAAATTAAGGGAAAATAAGATTCATGTTTGTGTATGTATGGGGGGTTTGAAGTATGAGGTTTAGCCTCAGTTCAGCCCTACCTTTATGTTTTAGTGAGTTTTTATTGCTTTTCATACAATAAAAATGTGGAAAATGAACCCTAAACCTATGCACCATGCACAACCTAAATGGGTGAGGGGGTAGAGTGTGTAAAAGGTGTTTAAATGCTAAATGAAATGATGAAAAGCTTGCTGGTTTTTATGCATACCATTTAGGTTGATCAATAATTAAAAATTAAGAACCTAGTAGCATGAGGGTTTCTTGGTATTGGGTTCTTGCAACGCCGCATACGAGCGATAGTCAAAATCATTGAAAGAATGTTTTCCACATGTGCACCAATGCTGATTTTCTTAATTGTTTGAGCACATGGGCATTCACAATTTGCATAAATAATAAAGAAATGATAAAAGGTATCAGACAATACCTCCTAGATGCATGGCAATTGCTTTCTAGAAGGACATGACTAACGTTGAGTGAGTGAGGTTGTCCAAGCTGTAGGCCAGGCGTTGGGTCCTAGGGGAAAGAAAGTGAGGAAAATGGTACATTCCTAGATATGATCAATTGGTACCTTGAGAGAACTATGTGCGATATTGTGTTATATATGTTTAGCGATGCATTGAGGGGCCAATCCCCAAGGTGTAGGAGAGTCGCAGTGAGGTAGCGGCAATCAGCTGTGGGAGGACCTCCTATGTTTGTACTTTGTGCTATTTGGCAATGTGCTGGGACTCCCTCTGAGGAGTGTTAATTGGGTTAGAGTTGGACTACGAGACATGATACAAACGCAAGATGTTTAGGAAGATGATGTATGTGTCATCCACGCTCCTGGTCCGCGAGGCCGTGGGGTTGTTGAGCGCATGATAGAGGTCTGACTAGTGCATGAGCAGGCCTGTTTTAGGTCCCATCAGTGGTGCGTCTGCCGGGAGCCGCTTAGAAGTGGCGGTCCTCGAGTCCTGGTTGTCTAGGGACCAGTTATCAGTTTATGCCAAAGGATACTGAGATTGACTCGTTATTCATCGATAAGCATCATCTAGCTGAAATCCAAAAGCAAGAGAGAAACGAAAGAGCTAGGCGACGTGCTGAAATTCTTAGGAGGTATTTCCCTAAGCGTAGCAGTGCTAAACCCTTACGAGGGAGTGGATCTAGTGGTCTTGGTGCCACAAGTAGTAAGTTAGGAGAAGGTGGAAGCTCTAGTGCTCCCCTTTCTTCCATAAGGCAGTCTACATCAAGTGCAGGAGGTGTAACCCTACCGTCCCCTATTTCTAGTGCAAATCCAATTTCCGTCATGGCACAGCCCATTGCAATTCCTGCAGGAACGAAGGATTTGCCGGCTTTAGGTTACCAGCTACCCATTTTTAATGGGCTAGTTGAGGAAGATGCGGAACTCCACATCAGGGAGTTTCAAAAGCTGATGTTTAACTCTCGCATCCAAGAAGAAGGACATTTAATGATGTTCTTCAACATGACTCTCAAAGGAAGAGCTGCCATATGGTATCATGGTTTAGAAGCCGAAACCATATTGAATATTGATTCATTTTATGGAGCTTTTCGAAGGGAGTTTTCCCCTGAACAGGGTGGGCAATATTGGTTGCGTGTACTCAACGTGACCCGCCAAGAACCACACGAGGATATTTGTGCTTATGCGAAGAAAATAAAAGAGGTTTTCTGTAAGTTAGATAGACACCTCTATTCCTATCCCCCCAGCTGCCCAATTGCAATATTTTCTGCATGGTTTGGACTTTAATATCCAGTTGCAGTTGAGTAGTGTTCCTTTGAGGGATATAGATACTGCCATTACACGAGCACAAGAAGTGGAATCCCGACTACAAGCAGCCTATGCCTCTCGAGACAATCCGAATATGGGTCTAGCATTGGGAAATAATATGGCGACGGCCAATGGCAGTAGTAGCCAAGGGATAGCGATGGCTAATCCTAATGGGAGAGGGAACATGATGCAGAATGTGCCTTTATTACCAGCTCCTCCTAGCATGTCGATGCCTACGGGCAGTCAAATGGCTCCAAATGGTGGAGGCCAAGTAGTTAATCCTAATACCATGATTGTGGTTCAACAACCAGTGCCTAATCAAATTGTTAGGCCGATGGAACGACAGGATAATGATCAAGGCTACGAGTTGAGCGCTTCCAATGTTGTTGGCGAGGTTAAGGACATGATGAAGCATTATACCGACATGATTACGGAGCAGTATCGACAAATAGCCATTGATGTCAACTTGCTTAAAAAACAACAAAATTTGATAGGAAGTAGATACCCAGATGAGGGTGTACCTTCGAGGTTTAGCTGCAAATGGTGTGGTGGGCAACATTATCACGAAATTGCCCAAATGTCAAGTGCGACATCTGTGGAAAATCCGGCTATTTAGCAGCCACTTGTTGTTGGAGTAAGATTAGTTCCCTCTAGCGAGGTAGTCGGCAACTAGGGCTTGTTAATCATCGTGCGTAAGGAAATGATTCCCAGCGAGAAGACAGACCTAAACAAATACTCTAACGACCAAAGACTACAGTGGAGGAGCTGCCTAGTGGTAGTGGGGTTAGTTTGATTGAGGCTATGCGCGTTAATGACGCTGAAACCTCTAATCTGCGAGCTGTCCTTACAAGAGGTCAAAAGGGTAGAGAGGCCGACAAGGATAAGCCTGTCGACGGAAACCCTAAACAGGGCGACAAAGGATCGTAAGTTCTGGATCCTGCCATGGAAGGGGGACCTCTGAAGCCTGTGGAGAGTAAAGCTGATGTTAAGAAGGATAAGGAACCACCGAGGAAGAAGGTGAAAGTTAAAAAAGAAGCAATAAAGTCGATTCAGCGACCTAAAGAGCGGATGGCTTGGCGTGAAAAGCGAACTTTGCCAAACTATCGTGAATTCGATTTGGCGAGCTCTCTTTGCGAAGTCAAGCTAGATGTGAACCTTTTACAGCTTATTAAGCTTTCCCTAGGAGTACACAAGGAATTTAGAAAGATCCTGCATACCGGGGATATCGTAGAACCTTTGGGTATTGCGCGAGTTGGTGATGACTGGTTCGAGCATGCTGAGAATCATTGCCGAACTCAATGGGATATTAGTAGATTATGCCATTGTCGACACGGGATCATCTGTTAACATAATGAGTTCTGAACTGATGGAAAGGTTGGGTCTTGCGATCCAGAAAAATACCTCCACAATTCTCAGAATGACGGATGATAGTTTGAGACAGCCGTAAGGCTGCATTACTAAGGTTCATATCACTGTTGCAAATATAGAATGCATGTTGGATTTTAGGGTGATTCATTTTGCAGGGCGTCCAAGTTACCAAGTATTACTTGGATGACCTTGGATCTTGCAAGCGGACTGCCAAGTGGATATACCCGCCGGTTGGTTGATATTTAGCAGAGGTGCTCAGCGCGTGGTGATTGATGCCTATCCTGAGTCCCCACAGAGTGAGAGAGCTCCTCTATCTTCCATAGATTTGGAGACATTAGAGGATTTATCCGCCAGTGAGACATCATCGAGTGATGAGTCCAAAGAGGGATCCACCACGGAAGATGTCTATCAGATCACTTTGAACGAGCTGATAGAGGCCCAAGATCGTATAAGAGATGCAGATGTTATCGAGCTAGACCTTGGTACACCTGATGAGTCGTGACCAATCAAATTAGGGTCCATGCTCAGTGTTCAAGAATGCGAGGAGTACGTCTCTCGAATCCAAGAGTTCCGCGATATTTTCACCTGGAGTTATGATGAACTTAGAGGCATTCCTCCTAGTTTCGCCGTTCATACAATTCCGTTGAAGGAAGGAAGCCGCCTTGTACGACAGAAAGTAAGGCGTATGCCTTTCGAATTGAGGGACGGGCTGTTTGAAGAGTTACAGAAGCTTCAGAGAGCAGGTTTGATTTTTCTAGTGCAACACACAGAATGGTGTTTGCCAGTTGTGATCAGAAAGAAGAAAAATAATCAAATCCGATTATGTGTAGATTTTAGGTAGCTGAATAAGCAGACGGTTTAGGATTACTACCCGTTGCCATTCATTGACCAGATTTTGGATCAATTAGCAGGTAGGGAGATATATTCATTTATGGATTGCTTTGCAGGATACAACCAGATGGCAATTACAGAAGAGGACAAGTTGAAAACAACTTTTATTACTGTCTTTGGTACTTTTGCGTACCATGTGATGGCCTTGGTTTACGCAATGCGCCTGGTTCGTGGCAACGAACAGTAGATAAGACATTCGGTGACATATCCCCTGAAGAGTTGAAGGTGTTTATTGATGACTTAGGGGCCGCCACCGTGAGAGAAAGGCAGTTGATCATTTTAAGAAAGTGCTTTGAGCGCTGCAGACAATTTTGTATCGTTCTTAACCCACGGAAGTGCCTTTTTGGTGTACCTTATGGGCTCTTGCTAGGCCATGTGGTCAGTTCGATAGGAATTGCGACAGATCCCGAGAAGGTCAAAGTCATAGTTGCCATGGGTCCACCACGCACTCCGAAAGAATAGCTTTCTGTCTTCGGTTGGTTATTACCGTAGATTCATAAACGCCTTGGCAGAAAGAATGTTGCCGCTTACAAGTCTATTATCCTTTAGTTGTTCATTTGAATGGAGAGACCCTTGTAATGTAGCTTTCAAGGATGTGAAACAAGAGCTAGTAAAAGCTCCCATTTTAAAAGCACCTAAAAGAGGTGAGGTGTTCTATATATTTTCAGCACCACCATGCATAGTATTAGCTGTTGTTTAGCCCAAATCTGGGAGGAAAAGTGGTATCATCTGATAGCCTTTGCTAGTTGAAAATTGGGTATTTCAGAGATCAATTATACCTACATGGAGAAGTTGTGTCTTGCGATGGTCTTTGGGACTAAGAAATTCAAGCACTATATCCTCTATGAGAAAGTTGTGCTTTATACGAAGGCGGAGGGGCTTCGATTATTGATGAATAAGCTGCAGCCGCCTGATCGTCTAGCAAAGTGGTTAATCACTTTGCAGGAGTTTGATTATGAGATCAGGAGTAAGCCACCAAGGTTACAGGGTATTGTGGAATGTCTTGTGGACTTTGGGGAGCCGAAAGAATCTGTGGGGTTGAAGATAGTGACATGGAGTCGTTATTTAAGATAGATATGGCGTTTATTCCATCCTGGTATGCTGCAATAACGCATTATTTATCGATAGGAGAGGCTGGATCCAAACTATCTAAAGCTGAGAGAAGGAAAATTAAGTAGCAGGCGTTAAAGTTTGCATTGATCGCAGGTACATTATATCGGCAAGGGGTTGATGACATCTATCGCCGATGTGTGATGCCTGACGAAGTGCCATTCATTTTGGAAGAGTGCCATGATTCCGCTTGCGGAGGTCATTTTGCTGGACGGCTTACAGCACAAAAGGATTTAAGAGCAAGTTACTGGTGGCCTACCATCTTCCAGGATGCGTTCGCATATGTTAAGAGATGCGATATTTGTCAACGAGATGATAGTCGAGAGAATAGGAAAAGACCACTCACCTCTATTATGGTGATACTTCCATTTGAGAAGTGGGGAATAGACTTTGTGGGTCCTATTACTCCGTCGTCGACTGCGCAAAAGAGGTATATTATTGTAGCAACTGACTACTTCACAAAGTGGTCAGAAGCACGTGCAACAAGGAAAGATGATGCTAAAGAATCTGCTAGTTTCCTTTTAGAGCAGATAATATGCCGTTTTGGTCCCCCGAAAGAATTAGTGTCGGACCGTGGAACCCATTTCCTGAATAAGGTGATCAAAAGCTTGATTGAGGCTTGGAAAATCAAGCACAATAAAACAACTCCTTATAATCCACAAGCAAATGGACAAGTTGAAAGTACTAATAGACAACTTGTGGGTATCTTGTCTAAGATAGTCTCTGAAAAGAAACGAGACTGGGACAACAAGCTGTATGTGGTAGTATGGGCATATAATACCACGTTCAAGCGAGCCACTAGCCACACGCCGTTCAAACTAGTTTATGGTGAAGAGTGCGTTTTACCCTTAGAAATTGAGTTGCCAACCATTAGATTCGCAATAAACCATTCTTTGGGTAATGAGGACGCCCTATTAGAGCGTTTCACGACTTTAGCGCACCTCGATAAAATTAAGCTACAAAGCCTATTACACCAAGAGGTGGCTAAACGTCGGATGAAGCAGTTGCATGACCTTAGAGCGAAGAAATATAGCTTTAAAAAAGGCCAATTAGTCCTCTATTACGATGCGCGTAGGGAGTTGTTTCCAGGGAAGCTGGAACCTAAATGGGATGGCCCCTACAAGATTGTCAGGTTAGGGAAGAATAGGTCTACGGCCCTATTAGCTGATCTATAGGGAGTAGAGTTTAAGAATAAGGTTAATCTTAATAAGATTAAACCTTATTACTTGTAAGTATGCTAATACAAAGAAAATGCATTGCAAGTCCATGCTAGGAATGATTTGAGACCTGCAGAAGAGCTTAAAGCTGGTTGATGGGTCGATTAATCCCTTATTTGGAGCACTCATATCTGGAGCAAAGATACCATCAGGGGAAACTCATCTCGTGGAGCAAAGGGGATAAAGTGATTGAGCAAGAAGACGGAACCTTTGTGTGGGAGATTAAAGTCTTCTGCCATCACTGTTTACGACTGTTGACGAGTATCCCTATTGAGTTCAATGAAGAAGGTGGGATGGAGCCGTCAGTTCATCCTCTCAACATGCTAAACTTTGATTATCATAATTATGAATAGAGGAGTTTGTGATGGCCAGCTGTGTAAAACCATTGTGGACGTATACATTATATTTTGACGGAGCGTCTAGGGGCCCTAATAAAAAAGGAAGTGTTGGAGTAGTAATCCGAGATTCCCGACGTAGAGTGACAATGAAGTTAGCTGCTTATCTCGGGGTAGGATTCACTAACAATATGGCGGAGTATAAAGCCTTGATTATGGGACTGCATATTGCCAAACAAGGTGGTATTCGTTGACTGTTAGTAAAAGGGGATTCCCAGTTGATCCTGAATCAGCTAGATGGGACATACACAGTGCGGAATCCCATTCTTGGTATGTATCATCAGACTGCTATGACCCTACTCGAGGAGTTTGAGAGAGTGTCTCTTCAGTTGATTCCATGTTACTGGAATCAGTTTGCGGATTTATTAGCAAATATTGCTTATAAAGAAGACCTCTTCTTTAATTGTGGTCCTAGTCTGGATATTATTATCAATGATGAAACATGACCCGGTCGCTTGTGGGGTATGTTATCAAAGCATACAATATATGGCAGACGATGGTTGATATGGGTGATGCAAAGAGTAGCCGAGACCAATCTACCGTTATTATCCTAGACCCATAGGTTGATTAGACAACATGTTATGCGTACGCCTCTTGCTATCTAAGCAGGAGGGATGGGTCATAACCTTATGCATTTAGTTTAGGGCTACGAGCTTGTTTTTCCTCCTTGGAAAGGAGCATATTATTGTATATCCACACTATTTCAGGGAGGGATGTGTAGGTGCTATTTTGTTTGATCTCGTTAGGCCAAGAGGGCCCGTGTTGCAAGTTTTTGAATGTTTTATTCCATTAGGCCAAGAGGGCCGATTAAGTTTTGTGGTGAAGTGCTTTATTTCATTAGGCCAAGAGGGCCCATTGTCTATTTAGTGCAGGTGTAGTTAATGGTTTCTTGTTTGAGTACTGTGCTAGACAGGTTTGAAGAAGAGCTTGGAAGGAGCCTTTTGTTGCGTGGAAGCTTCTTGTGGCCCTATCCAGGTGATATCTTTCCTTTATGAGTACTGTGGTTTTTATGTTATATGTGTTCATGGACTTGTTAAGGGGTTTTTCTTTTCTTGTTGGGGACTGGCGTCCAAGGCATGAAGTCCCAGGTTTAGGTTCAATATGTTTGAGGGAGGTCTGAGTAGTCATTGCCTCCTGTAAAGACATTGTCAGGCATCGAAAGACCTGTTTTAGAAGGGAGTTCTGTGACCCTATTCTGCTAGCTTGCTAGACGGCTGTTCTAGGAGTTCTTATTCGTTGTGAGGCAGTTAGAGAAGCCTTCCAGAAGAACATAAAGATGATAGAGAATAGAAACCCTGAATATCTTCAAGATAATAAATATATACGAAGGTGTGTAAAAAGGGGTTCTAACCCCTATCAAAGAAAAGAAAAGGAAAAATTTATGAGCAGTTGATCATTGCCTTGCAAAGGCCTGGTAGGTTCCTGGGGATGAGTCAGACCTGGGGCCGATACCTTGTCTTCCTAGGGGTGGCATCTTGCTAGAAAGGAAAAATAAGGAAGTTGGAGCGAAAATAAAAGTGAGCGTTAGAAAAGGATTAAGTGTCGCCTTGCAAGGGCTTGGTAGGTTCTTGGGTACTGAGACAGGTCCTGAGGCCGATGCCCTGTTCTCCTTGGGTCACTACGCTCAGCTCCCTCCTTTTTATATGCCCAAGTATGTCAATAAAATAAAAACCCTAAAAGAAGAAATGTGCTACAAGAAAATACTTCTTGATCAGGCTATAGGAGTCCTCTCCTAGTAGGAGCTTCTATTCGTGTTGTCCTTAGTTAGGTAGGTAGTTCAGCCCACCACTTAGGGCGACCTCTTTGATAGTTCTTTTTAGTTTGGCCGTGTTGGAGCAGTTGGTTAGTGACTAGCTTCGGATATTCTATCAGATTATGCTAGGCCTACTCCTTGTGGATGTCATGCCTTGGTTTTGTCAGGGGGTAGGGTGAGCATTGTGATGTGTTTTAATATGTATCTATTTTGTATCAGCTTGATGCTTCCTTTGGTTGTTTTGTGCAGATCTACTTTGGGTTCGACGGACTGAGTCACCCTATCCCATGGTCGCCAATGAGAGTAGAATTTTGATGCCGAGAAGTGCTTAAAAATAGCTAAAAATTACGAATATCAAGGGAAAAATATTCAACATCGAAGGCGGCGGCTCGACCTAGGACGATTTTAAGCGTCAAAGTATTTTAAAGACGCTCGATCGAAACTTGTTGATTTTTCATAATTTTTCACACTATCGTGCGGGTTGACAAGAGTTATCAGCCAATGCGGGATGTCAAGCCGGATGCCCAGGATTTTTCAGAGCTCAATTCAGAGTCCGGGACGAGGAAGGAGCCAAGAAATGGTTAACATTTGAAAGGGGGGGTGCCCTTTGGGGACATTTTAACCCCCCAACCAAAAGGCATAAAAAAAATAGTGATGGAGGAGAGGAGGACGACGCATGCCTGCGCACGAAAAATGCGGCCTTCATGTTGGAGATGGAGATGTGGGGCTGCAAACAACCTATCCAATTGATGCTGGCCCTAATCTTCTCCCTGGATGCTGAGCATATTGCCGTGCTTCGCTCCTCCAATGGTGGTCTCTATGAAGATCTCTAATTTTAGTCTTTCTCTCTCCTCCCTCTCTCTCTCTTCTAAGGGCAGATTCATGTGGTGAAGAAGAAGAAGAAGAAGAATGGATGACAGATGCTTGTCCAATGAAGATATGATTGCTCCGTGGTTCAAGAGGAAGGAAGATTGCTGATTGTGGACTGTCATGAGCATTAATGGTGGCTGGAAATCAGTCCCGTGATATGACAAATAAAAACCCGCAACCCGCAAAGAACGGTAATCTCATTTTTACAAAGGAAATTGATGTTTTATGCAATTTGCTTCATGAATATTTGTTCCCATGGGATGATTATACATTATAATATTGTTTGCTATGAGTTTGATCAGTTTATGCTCAGAAAATTGGAAAATCATAAGTGTTGTGATTGAAATTAATGGTGTAAAACCCGTAAAACAGGCGAAATATGGAAAAATTGGGTGTTTTTGATATATCAATGGAAAATATAATAAGACACACCAACTAAATTTGTGTTTTTGCTGCAAATGAACCTAAGGGCCACAACCCACAACTCATTTTGTATTTTTAGTTATTTAATATTGTAAAAATACAAGAAAAATAGGAAAAATAGATAAAAATAAGGAAAAAATAGATTTTGAGTGCCGAAAATTAAGAAAAAATAAGATTCATGTTTGTGTATGTATGGGGGGTTTTAAGTATGAGGTTTAGCCTCATTTCAGCCCTACCTTTATGTTTTAGTGAGTTTTTATTGCTTTTCATACAATAAATATGTGGAAAATGAACCTAAACCTATACACCATGCACAACCTAAATGGGTGAGGGGGTAGAGTGTGTAAAAGGTGTTTAAATGTTGAATGAAATGATGAAAAGCTTGTTGGTTTTTATGCATACCATTTAGGTTGGTCGATAATTAAAAATTAAGAACCTAGTAGCACGAGGGTTTCTCGGTGTTGGGTTCTTGCAACGCCGCATACGAGCGATAGTCAAAATCATTGAAAGAAATGTTTTCCACATGTGCACCAATGCTGATTTTTTTAATTGTTTGAGCACATGGGCATTCACAATTTGCATAAATCATAAAGAAATGATAAAAGGTATTAGACAATACCTCCTGGATGCATGGCAATTGCTTTCCAGAAGGACATGACCAACGTTGAGTGAGTGTTGTAGGCCAGGCGTTGGGTCCTAGGGGAAAGAAAGTGAGGAAAATGGTACATTCCTGGATATGATCAATTGGTACCTCGAGAGAACTATGTGCGATATTGTGTTGTATATGTTTAGCGACACATCGAGGGGCCAATCCCCAAGGTGTAGGAGAGTCGCAGTGAGGTAGCGGAAGTCAGCCGTGGGAGGACCTCCTATGTTTGTGCTTCGTGCTATTTGGAAATGTCCTGGGACTCCCTCTGAGGATTGTTAATTGGGTTAGAGTTGGACTACAAGACGTGATACAAATGCAAGATGTTTAGGAAGATGATGTATGTGTCATCCACACTCCTGGTCCGCGAGGCCGTGGGGTTGTTGAGCGCATGATAGAGGTCTGGCTAGTGCATGAGCCAGTGCCGGCCCATTTTAGGTAAAACTTCTTAGATCCAACCATAAGAGTTGAAGCTTCAAAGCAAATGTTAGAAGATATGGATGACCAAATGAAGTCAATAAGATAGAACATCCAAGCTGCCTTTGGAAAGACAGAAGGCATACGCGGATTTGAAACGCCAAGATAGAACCTTTGCTGAAGGAGATATGGTCTTCATTTGCGTACGCCCAAAGAAGAGTTCCCTATCCTTAGGTGAATGCAAGAAGCTAAGTCCAAGGTATTGTGGACCCTATAAGATTCTCAAGTGCCTAGGGCCTAATGCTTATAGACTGTAACTCTCTGAGAACCTAAAGGTTCATAATGTATTTCATATCACCCTATTGAAGAAGTATGTACCTAATCCTAGCCATGTACTTGATGACCAACAAGTTGTAATGCCTAGCCAAGGAGTCCTTGAGCTACGGCCTTACAAGATCTTAGATATTAGGGAGAGACAATTGAGATCCAGAACCTTGAGAGAATGCCTCATCTGGTGGAAAGATTATCCCGAGGAGGATGCCACTTGAATGGATGAAAACACTCTCAACCAACAATACCCCCACTTCTTCTCGAGATGAGGACATCTCGATTCTTCTAAGGGGGAGAGAATGTAATATTTCCGCCCAAAAATATTATAGAACTTGACCCCCTTGCACACCTGCGTAAAAGATGTGCAAAGTCATGTCCCACGTCGACTAAGGATGGTGGCTAAGTGGTTACCCCATGCGATAAAAATCCCCATCCACGATGTGCAATTAAGGCTGGGGCACGAAGACCGCAAACTGTGCAAGAACACCCATCTTGAATAAAGGGAAAATGGATAATGGGGAAAATATAGGCAAATGTGTTTTACTAATTATCCCTTCCCCCAGCTAATGCATGGCTGGAGGAGAGGGAGTGTGGGGAGGAGTGACCTAAGGTGGAGTGGTGTGTGGGTTGCATGAGGGGGGAGGCATGCACCAGCCACGTATGTGGCCACCTCTCCCCCCCTTTAGCACTATATAACCTCCCCCTTAGGCATTGGGGGGAGGTACAATTAGAGAGAAGATACAAGAGGCCGCCGTGCTGCCTGGAAACGCTACCACCATGAGGACGCCGCCACCATACGCTGCCAGCTGCCACCGATTGTAGCGCTGCTGTTGCCTCTCCTCTACCATCACCATCATCATTATCACCTCTCTCTTCATCATTGACATCTCTTCCACTAAACCACTTCTTCTCTCTCCACGTAGCTTCTGCCCAGAAGCATAGAAGCTTCTTAGAAGCTTCTAGAAAGAAGGCTTCTATAAGCCTTGGTCACCCTCACCACTGCCGGTTTAGTAAAAAAATTACATTCTGCAAGTGTTGTGTCCCACCCAGAATCGAAAAACTAGTGCAGGAAGGAATTCGATACGTGGAAGAGTCCAAGAAGAGTTGCTAGACCGAAATTCTATGGCTCCCAAGAAGACGTAAGGTGCACCCGTGGGAGGTTCTTCCCCGAACATACACGTGGACATCCCCACGAGCCCTCAAGCCCAGGTTCCACGAATTTAATTCCACATAAAGAAATGCTTTAAGCACACTTAACTCCATAGGAAGAATGCATTTACGCTTGTCATTAATTCATGTAGTAAAGATAAAAAGTTCATTTGAGAAATGATCTCCTTGAATGATGGACAAGGGGTGGTGCATATCATGCAATTGGATTGTTTGCACTTCCAAAGTTGTGAACATAAATTACTTGTCCATCTTACGAGCTAGTCGCATGTTGCCTTTTTGTGCATTTCCAAAGTCATAAGCCTAAACACATATTTCTTAGGGTTAAAAGATGAAATTGTTGAGTGCATCTTCGATTGGCTGTGGAAAGAATAAGCGCATATTTTATTTAGGCAATAACTTCCTTGTTGCGATTCGCATGAGGAAAAATCATTAACATCTGTTTGATGTTGTCCGAAAAGTTGCATAGCATGGAAAAGAAACCGTGGACTTGCATGTTGCATGCGAATGGATTAAGTCAACATTAGTATTATAATATTCGTCTTGCATGAACTTCATTAACGATGTTGTATCTAGAAAAGGGTTGCATGTTACATATTCGTCATGCGTAAATTTCATTTCATCAAAGTTGCATGTAGAAAAGGTTGCATGTCATATCAAAGCATGAAATTCCATTGCATTAAACTAAAGATTGTAGGCATAGTTCCTTGATGTACATCTTTGTAGGTTTTATGCAAGATATTCTCCAAATTGTCATTCATCATGACTTTATCAAGAAAATAAATAGTTATCGCAAAACCTTTTAGCTGCCTAAAAGTAATGAATCGCATGTTGCAATTATTTACTCCTTTAGAACAAGCTTAGCATCTCGAAGAAAGGATCGTTGAATGGTTGGGTTAACTGAGCGCCCATGCAATAACGAACTAGGGTTTTTACCCTAAGGATTGAACGACATCCGTTTGAGCCTAGAAACCCTAGGACCAAGCGTTGTGACCCTGCAAGGATAGCATTGGGTTGGGTAAGAAGACATCCCAAACCTACACCTTGACTAAACAAATTCCTTGTCAAAAAACGCCGTTGATGGGTGAAATGATCCCATGAGTTAGATGCGACACTTGTGCAATAAGTTGCAACGTCGCATGGCTCTGTTGTTTAACCACAAGATAAATTTTCCACTCCTTGGAATAAGGTTGGCAGGTTCTAGCGCAAGTCTAACTTGCAAGAGGATGAGTAGACATCCTGTTACATCACCTTTCTTAGGCTGATTTGCCAAGTTAAGGGAAATTATGTATTGCTTGGTAAGCAAAGGATCAATCAAGTTAGAGCGACATGGTCGCCAGGATTTACTGTCTTAACTTAAGAAACCTAAGGTATTGGTTAATTTGGGTTGATAGGGTATGACCCTTCTGGGTAACCCATGCAGTTTGAATATTTCCTTAATAAATAACCTTGCGATGTCTGAGGCTTTATAGTTTGTCTTAACAGGGATAAGATGTGTAACCTTGGTGAGCATATCTACCACAACCATAATGGAGTTGTATCCTCCCTGAACTTGGGGCAGGCCAACAACAAAGTCCATACTAATGAACTCCCATTTCATTTGGGGTATGTCAAGTGGTTGCAATTTTTGACATGTTCAGCCTTAATTCATTGACAAGACAAACATTCCATGACATATTTGAGAACGTCACCTTTGAGCCTAACCCAATAATAGCTCTTCCTGACCGCATTAAAGGTCTTGGCATAGCCGGGATGTCCTGAGAAAGGGGAGTCATGGGCTTCCCAAAGTATCTTCTACTTTAGTGACTGGCTTGCCGGAATACATAATCTTGTCCTATAGTAGACAAGTCCACTATTGACAGAGAATTCTTGATACTTCATTTGTAGCTTCGGGTCTTGATCTTTGATGGGGATCTCCCTTAGCAATTTCTGATAGGTTGGGTCATGACATGCCTCTTCTCTAGCTAGCTCAAGAATTGGGTTGTTTGGCATGGATACCTTTGTGGCTAGAGATCTGGCTGTTGATGGATCTTGTAAAATCAGAGAATTCAGAAATGCCTTGCGAGACTGAGTGCATCGGCAACTACATTCTCCTTAAGGTAAATTTGTTATCCAACAAGTAGTGTCTCCAAAGTTTGAGAGCATGGATGACAACCAACAGCTCCAGATTGTGGGTAACATAATTCCTTTCATGGCTCTTTAGTTTCCTTGAAGAGTATGCTATGGGGTGACCTTCTTGCATGAGCACACATCCTAAGGCGAGTGCGCTAGCATCAGTTATATCACTTCAAACTTCTTACTAAGATTAGGAAGTTTCAGGATATGTGTTGATACCAAGATTTGCTTTACTTTGTCAAAGCTGGTCTGTTCAACAGGTGACCATACAATTGATACTTGTTTCTTTAGTAGATCGGTCAAAGATGCTGCAACAATCAAAGCATAGTTTTTGATAAAGATCCTATACCATCCTGTCAATCCAAGAAAGCTACGTATTTCTTTGACAGAAGTTGGTGTTGGCCATTCCAGAACGTCTCTGACCTTGCCCGGATCTACTGAAATTCCTTCCGTTGATACAATGAATCCCAGATATTCAATCTGTCGCTTCAAAAATGCACACTTCTTCTTCTTGGCATAAAGCTTGTGTTCCCTCATTGTTTCAAGGACAATGCAAAGCTGGGGTTCATGATCTTTTTCCTGTTTGGAGTAGACTAGGGTATCATCAAAGAAGACGAGTACGAAGTCATCAAGATAGGGCCTAAAGATATCTTGCATTAGCATGTTCAAGGTGGCAGGAGCATTTGTAAGCCCGAATGACATGACTAGAAATTCAAAGTGTCCATACCTTGTGCTGAATGCAGTCTTCGGGATATCTTCTTCCTTGATCCTTATCTGATAATATCCAAACCTGAGATCTATCTTAGAGAAGATCTTCGCACCTTGAAGACGGTCAAGAAGTTCATCTATTCTTGGAATGGGGTAATTATGTTTAATGGTTGATTGATTCAACCCTATGTAGTCAATGCATAGCCGAAGTGTTCCATCTTTCTTCTTCTGGAATAGCACTGGAGCTCCCCATGGCAAACTGCTAGGACGGATATAGCCTTGGTCTAACAGTTTCTTGAGTTGCTCCTTCAGCTCAATCGCTTCCGGGATGGACATCCTATATGGTCTCTTTGCAACTGGTATAGCTCCTAGCGCCAGCTTGATTTCGTGATCGACTTCCCTTTGAGAAGGAAGTTCTGTTAGCTCTTCAGGAAATACGTCTACATATTCCTTTAACCATGAAGGTTCTTCCTTAGATTCCTGATTCTGGTCTAGCTTATTTAGTTTAATCAGATAGGCAGGTAGACCCTTTCTAACTCCTTTTATTATCCGTGTTGCTTTTGCCAACTGAATTTTTGGCTTACCAGTCTCTCCTTGAGTTGTGACTAGTTCCCCTTCAGAATTTCAAAAGGAGACTTGGCCCTTACCATAGTGAATGTGGGCGTCATTGGGTATTAGCCAATCCATTCTGAGTAAACATTCGTGGACACCTAGGTTCATTACCCTGAATCTGCACTTGAGGTTGTGCCTGGGCAATAAGATTCTTTACATTTAAAAACTTGCTAATAACATGCCCAGTTCAACTTTTAGCCAAGTGACCTAATCATTTAACTCCTTTACCAACACATATAGCCAAGATAGTCATTGATAAAAAGTCTATTTCATTCATGTGGGCATAGCCCTTTTGAGTACATTTATTCGAGGAAGGTAGAATAAGCTAATTGGCACATTAGTTTGGAGAGAATAGGGTTGTGTTACATTCGGCTACGGAAACTGAGTAATAGTATGGAGAGGGGTCATGGATTTTCAAGAATTGATAGGTCATAGGAAGCTTGGGGTATCCCTTCCTTTGATACCCATTCTTCTCATAATGTCCCAGCACCTTGATTCTATCGGCAGGGATTATTCGAGTCACTTCCTTGTACACATACTTGTTCTGCTTGACCTTCCGACCGCCGACATGTAGGCTTGCGTTTGCATGAGCCTCGACAAATATGAACAACTTCATGATCTTTAAATCCTCCATCCACTTGATTCTCTTCAAGTTGGTCTGAAGGTACGCAAGTCGGTGGGCCGCTATGTAATATATTCTTGATTCACCCATCCATCTCCGTTCCACACACAAGGGTGAAGGATTGTAGATGTGGTCTAGAATATTCATCATGCCTAGCCTTCATCGATAATCCGAAGCACGCATTGCAGAAATAAACATAACCTGGAATACCAAGAATTTGTTCCATGCTTCGCGACTCTGCAGGCCAGCATCGATAAGTAAGTAAGAAAATGTTCTTAATGGCAATATTGCTCTACTTACCCTCATTAAGTTCCCTTGTAAATATTAGATCTCGTTGGTTGGCTCTAATACCAATTGTAACTTGTCCCCCTGTCCGCTTATAGGACACGTCTTAGCAGCCCATTAGGAAGAGAGTCCAGAAAGAGTCGCCCGACACTCCCAAGGAATGTCACGGGGTTTGCGATCAAGGTCTTCCCGAGTTTGCCACCACGAAGTAGAAGTATCTAGCCATTCCCACTTAGGACCCAGAGTTTCCCTAATAGCCAAGTTTCTAGGAAGTAGCTAGTGTTGAGCCCCAGACCATTTTACGCAAAAACAATCAGGATTGAAGCAGATTTATACTGCATTTGGTTCAAGGAGAATGGGGAACAAGAGGGATGCGAAGCTCGACCTCTCTTCCATAAGACAAAATCCCATTCCATTCCCCTAAAATAGTATAAATCGGGACTCTAGCTCTCTAGATTTTAGGTCATTGTTACCTCGCTATCAAATCCTTTGAGAAAAGTTCTCGGCTAACTGGGAGCACCCTTCTGTAGGATGGACCCAGAGTCACGTCCACTGCACTTTCCTCGGGTTGCTTTAGTTATCTAATTACCTACCACATTTAGTTTGACAAGAAAAAACAACTTCCTTAATTAACCAATTAATCACTGGTTCCTTCACGTAACTTAGGCACTGACATAGAAAAACAATGTCACGCAAGTTCCTTTTCAACATTTGATCTTTATTTATCAGCCTTTGGAATACATCATATAACCTGCCGGAAGGCTATTCCAGCAATCCTCAGGGATCCATATTCCGAGTTTCGCCCATTGACTAGTATGCGGGCCTCGAGATCCCATCTCAAGTCACGTCGGCCTCTTGTGCAGGATCCAGAGACAAGGGATTTACGGCCAGAGCCTCCCCTGGCACCCAAGCGTCCTCTTGCTCCAAGTAGCAACCACGGAGAGACCTCTTGCGATGGGTTCGGTCCACGTACCCGGCGCAGCTAACAACCCCCTTGGATAGGGTCAGGCAGACAGTCACAGGTAACTGATACTGCCTCTCCCTCCAGGCTTTTAACTTGAAGCATTAGTTATTTTTCCAGTATTAGTTTCTTGAGCAAAGAAGTACAAACAGTGCACCTAAGTGTACAATCACGAGCATTCCAATGGTCGTTTGTATGGCCAACTGCTAAGGTGTGAATCCTTATCTCCGAATACATAATCTAGCATTCGATCCAGGATCAATCATGACTTGGCAAGATCCCAAGGGTTTCGTAAGCTGAGTTGCTTGTTTACCCTTTTTCCTTGGGTTAGGGTTTATACCCTGTTGACCCAAATTGTCACTACCTTAGGTTTCCTTATATCATGGTCAATAAATCCTGGACAACCCCGTTGTCCTAACTTGGTTGGTCAATTGCTTTCTTGGCAAATTCATAACTCCCTAACTTGGCAAATCAGCCCCAAGGAAGGGTGATGTAGTAGGATGACTACTCATCCTCTAGAAAATTAGACTTGTACTTAGAACTCGCCAAACTTGTTCTAAGGAGTGGCAACACTATTTTGTGATTTAGACACAAAACCATGCAACATTGCAACTTGTTGCACGAGTTAGGTGTCAATACCAACTTGTGGGATTATATCTTTCTTTGTACGGTCTTTCTTGATCAAGAACACCTTTGATCAAGATAAGGGCTTGGGAGTCCTCTTGGCCCAATCCAACCCTATCCCTACTAGGCCGTGGCCCTAGGGTTCCTAAATCCCTTGCGGAAATCTAGCATTTGGTCAACTGATCCCTAGGGTGAGAACCCTAGATCATTCTTGCACAGGGATTAGATAATCCTAACATTTCATGGATGTGGGTAGGACCCTTAAGATTGGAAGAATTAAGTCGGCATCCCAAGTGCGAAACTAGGCAGAATTTTATCATAGCTTAACCCTACCTAGCACATTGAGGTGATCGTCATATGCTAACTAATCATACCTTTATGATTCTCATGTAAGCTATTCAATTATACGCGAATTACTTAGTTGATCTAACCAACCCACGATTTAAGATGATCTTTCCTTTTAAAGGTGCAAATACTTTCTTCTAAATTTGCAAGTACTTTCCCCTAAAAGATGTAAGTAACTGCAAGATAGGTGAGATGCATCATTCCATGCAATTTTGAGACCATAGACCTTTTTGCCTTTATGCAACTTAAAGGATCTATAGAGATCTTTCTTTTCCTTGCCCTATACTATAATGATTGACATTCAGAGCTAACTTTTATAAACCCTATGTTGATGCAACGAAATCAAAGCTTTAATATTTTAATGAAGATCCATCCTTTCCCAAATTCAAAATTTGATAAAAGAACTCCATGCATGAGCAAATGCCATGAGTCCATCATTGATTTAATCTGTCCTTTATCACTTAACTCAAGCTAAAATGTAACTATCATCGCATGCAATTTTCAAAGTTCATAATTCATTTCCATGCATTGCGACTATTTGGACATCATTTAATGGACGTCTACGGTTATCTTATACACGAGTCACAACTATGCATTATGTGTTATATGCCCTATCCTATGCGCGATGCAACAAAGATGCCTTTGCACAATTCCGTCTTTTTACTTATACATCATACATTCAGAATTTCAACTACCCTTAACCACGGAAGTGCAAGAAATTGCAAATACTTGACATGCAACTAAATTTTTTGATTGAATGATTATATAAATTTCCCAATGCATTTAAATTTCCCTACGAGAATTAAAACATGCTTAATGCATCCTTTTCATACGGGAATATTATCGAAACCTGGCATTAAGAATCGGGGCGTTGTCCACTCTCGTACTCGGGGTGGAAGCTCCCGCGTGTGCTCCTCTCGTCTTTTGTTTAGGAGCCATTGATGTAGTAAATTTCACCTTAGCAACTCTCCCTTGGTTCACTTACGCGTTTTAAAGTCTCTCTATTCGAGATCTCCCCTTCCTTGCAGGACACAAGCCTTGCAAGACACAGTTTTTTAAAAAAAACTCAAGGACACGGGGTGAACAAAGCCTAGGGAAACTTCAATAGAAGCTTCCAAGCTTATGTACATAGGTAGATGACGTGTGATGGAAAGGATAAAGAAGAAGATGATGATGAAGACGACGATGCTACTGCTACTGCTGCTGCTGCTAATGATGATGATGAAGACGGGGTGTAGCAGCAGGCAGCGCGGTAGCAGCAAACGGGCCAGCAGGTAGCCGGCCGGCAGGCAGCATGATCCCCACGGCGGCAGCAATAGCACGGTCAATCAATCCCCCCCTCAAGCTTGGGGAGGGGGGGTTCATATAGGGTGAATATGGGGGGGGATGGCCACACAAGTGGCAGGGTGCATGCTTCCCCTCCCCATGCCCCTCCACCACTCAAGCTCACACATACTCCCTCTCCCCGCCATGCAACGGCTGAAGGGGAGGGAGTTTATCCATTAAAAAAAATTGCAAAAATTATCCCTTTTTTTTCCCGTGAAGAAGGGGTGTTCTCGTGTGGGCTAGGGTTTTTAGCCACGGTCTCTTATGCACAACACGGGCTAGAGTTTGTTGATGCACGCGGAGGGAGCACTTAGCCCAAAGTTTTTTTGTTGCAGGAGATCACTTGAAATTGCTCTTGCGCAGGGTGTGCGGGGTCTAGGGTCATTAATATTTCATTGCGGAAATATTACACTAATAGACTACTCTTGGAATTGGGGGCGGTATCCTCATCCTTGATTCATGGCCAATCTTGCCTCTACTTCATCATACAATCTAGCACCTTTCACTACGGTCTATAAGTTTGGTGGTCTTCTTAGTTTTACAAAGACTTGCTTTTGAATTTCATCATCTAGATTATCATTAGCGAGAGTCTGAGGTGAGTTTTTGGCCTTTGAGCATGTAGAGAAAGAGTGCAATCCACCAATGAGGAGAAAGCTTCTATGACAAAACGTTTTTCTCAAAAATATTTGATAGTGGATTCTTGGTGTGGACCGATCAAAGATATGTTCATTTTGAGGGCAAGCTCAATAATGGACTCAATAGACAGCTAAGTGGGTGAGAGGTAAAGCAGAGGACTAGGTGAAGGTGAGGGTAAGAAATCTTCAAAATGTGTATAGAGTCCAATTTGGAGGAGCTATTGTAGTAACTGGTTTACTATGTGAGAATCGAGTATTTTGCATTAAGCTATTAAGGATGTGGACATCGAGTACTAAGTGCTTTTGCATTAACAAACAAAATTTTTAAGCTTTGTTTTGGATGGGTCCCCATCGAGACGTAATGTAGGGCATCGCCACGACACGTGCTTATTTCTAGGGCCTCAACAAAAAGTAATAATAAAGTACTACATGTTGAAAATAGATGTGTGTATTTGAGTCATTGATCCCTACTCTTTGTTCATCAATTTGGGCCATTGATCCTTGTGGAAGATAGTGTTGTATCCCACCATCTCCAATAGGAAAAAGGGAGATAGAAATTGGAATCTTAAAAAGAGGTGCACCTATCATTATGGGTCTACCATTTAAACAAGGACCATTGAGCATAGACGTGTAAGTAGTTTATGGTTTAGGGTGTGCCTTACACTCATGCTTTCTCAACCACTTTCGATCATGCGTGATCTCTTGCATTTGGTGCATGTGCTCTTGTCTTGCTGTTTCTTCAACCATGCTTGATTACCCTTTCTCCCAAAATGTGGTAGATCAAGGAACCAACCCATCCCGTGATGGACATTGGCTCTTCGTGCATGGTTCCATCCAACAATGTAGTAGGTGTGGGCTACTTCTAACTTTGTGCTATTTCTAATTCTGTGAGTGCCACAAGTGAGAGGTACCTCCACAAATTGGTGAGTCATCTTATTATTCTCTGCTGGCTATGAAGCCCCTATAGGCCTTGAACAAATGTGATATAGAGGGTATTCACACATAAAGGCATTTTCTAGTAGGCCTTGAATACAAGTGATATAAATGGTTTAGGGTTAGTGGGACCCCCATGCACTAACATCGCACAGGTCACCACCAAGTGAGGGATGGCAATGTACTAAGGTAGAGGGAACCCACATTGCTTAGTGTTGACCCTCGTGTACACTTGAACACAATATGGGTCACTAGCAAACAAGAAAGGGAGACTTCTCCCTAGGCTTTTAAGGTCCCCCACACATTGCTTGGTGTTGACCATCATATGCACCTGAACATAGTGTGGGTCACCATAAAGCAAGGGAGGCTTCTCCCTAGGCTAAAGAGCTTGCAGGTCACTTGGTTTTAACATTTATCCACTTGAACTAGTATGGGACACTAGCAAGGGAGACCCCTCACGAGGATGGAGGGCTCCAACATTGCTTGGTGGTGACCTTCATGTACACATGAACATAGTATGGGTTACTACCAAGTGAGGAATACTTCTCCCTAGGCTTGAGAGCTCCCACATTGCCTGGTTTTGACTCTCATATACATTGAAGGTAGTATGGAATAACACCAAGCAATGGAGGCCTCTCACGAGGCTGATGGGCAAAGAGCATTGCTTGGTGTTGACTCTCCCTAGCACTTGAATGCAGTATGGTCACCACCAAGAAAAGGAGACTTCTTCCTAGGTTTAAGAGCTCCTACATTGTTTGGTTTTGACCCTCATATGTACTAAATGTCATACGGGTCACTATAGAGAGAGAGAGAGAGAGAGAGAGAGAGAGAGAGAGAGAGGGGGAGAGAGGGAGAGAGAGAGAGAGAGAGAGAGAGAGAGAGAGAGAGAGAGAGAGAGAGAGAGAGAGAGAGAGAGAGAGAGAGAGAGAGGCCCCTCAACTAGGGAGGTGGGCAAAGTGCAACGCTTGGTAATGAATCTCACGTAAACTTGAATGCAGTATGGGTCACCACCAAGAAAAGGAGGCTTCTCCCTAGGCTCAAGAGCTCCCATTGCTTGATTTTGACCCTCATGTGCACTGAATATATTATGGGACACCACCAAGTGAGGGAGGCAGAACACCATATCTCAACAAAAACCATCATAAGATTCTCAAACATACTCAAACCATCCCAACACATTCCAAACAACTTTGAAATCATCCAAAATCAATCAATAAACCCTCAAAATCAACCATTTAGCTACCCAACTTCACAAGATATCCACATTGGTGATAAGAGACAAACTACTATTCCTAATAGAGAGGTTGAAGAGGTAGAGAATATTGTAGCCTTTGATGCAAAGGAGGAGAGAGTGGAGGTTACTCAACACAAAGGCAAAGTTTTGACAAAGACCTAATTGTTGTCCCTACTAACCTAAGGATGTGCTATCACTCGATTCATATGCTGAGGAAGGAGGCATGCCTATCTTTTCCTAGATACATTTATGATGTCAACTGACCAAGACTATGTGTTGTTGCCTATATAAGAGAAAAGATGGGCCATAATGCAAAGGCTTAGCATAGTGAACATGGAACAATAAGAAATGTTAGTGCTAGAAGAATCCAGGGTAGCATAATCCCTTTGTGGATGTCATATTTTCTTGAAAATGATTAAAATCAATGGGTATTTAGTCTATGTGCTGTTTTTATCATTAGTCTACAATGTTCTTTGGCTTCTTTTCTAAGAATGTAGATTTGCAAGCAAGTGCTAGTTGATAGCTTATTGAGGTCTAGAAGTTTTAGGATAGGTGCTAATACCAAACTTTGCTTCAATCTATCAAAGTTGGTTTGTTCGGGAGTTGACCATGCAATGGATGTTTGCTTCTTCAGTAAGTCCGTCAGAGGTGCTGCAATCAAGGCATAATTTTTTATAAAGACCCTATACCATCCTGTCAATCCAAGGAAACTGCGTATTTCTTTGACAGTTGTTGGTATTGGCCATTCTAGCACATCTCTGACTTTGGCTGGGTCTACTGAGATTCCTTCCACTGATACAATGAATCCCAGATATTCAATTTGATGCTTGAAGAATGTGCACTTCTTCATCTTAGCATACAGCTTATGTGACCCCATTGTCTCTAGGACAATTCGAAGTTGGGTCTCATGATCTTCCTCCTGTTTGGAATAGACTAAAGTGTCTTCGAAGAAGACGAGTATGAAGTCATCAAGATATGGCCTAAAGACATCCTGCATTAACCTGTTGAAGGTGGCAGGCGCATTCGTAAGCCCGAATGACATAACTAGGAACTCAAAGTGTCCATATCTTGTATTGAAGGCCGTCTTTGGGATATCTTCGTCCTTGACTCTTATCTGATAGTAATCAGACCTGAGATCAATCTTGGAGAAGATCTTCGCACCTTAAGACGATCAAGAAGCTCATCTATTCTAGGAATAGGGTACTTGTTCTTGACAGTTGATTGATTCAACCCTCTATAATCAATACATAGTTGAAGTGTTCCATCTTTCTTTTTCTGGAACAGTACTAGAGCTCCCCATGGTGAACTGCTAGGATGGATATAGCCCTGATCTAGAAGTTTCTTGAGTTGTTCCTTCAGCTCAATTGCTTCTGGGATAGACATTCTATAGGGTCTCTTCGCAATTGGCACAACTCCTGGTACTAGCTTGATTTCATGATCCACTTCTCTTAGTTCTGTCAACTCTTCAAGAAATATGTCCGCGTATTCCTTTAGCCATGAAGGTCCTTCACTCGACTCCTTCTTCTGATCTAACTTGTTGAGCTTAATCAAGTAGACAGGTAGTCCTTTTCTGACTACCTTTATGATCCGAGATGTTTTGGCCAATTGGATTTTTGGATTTCTAGTCTCACCTTGAGTTGTGATCAATTCCCCTTCAGAGTTTCGAAAGGAAATTTGGCCCTTTCCACAATTAATGTGGGCGTCATTAGGCTTAAGACGATCCATTCCGAGTAGACACTCATGGATACCTAAATTCATGACTCTCTGAATTTGACCAAAGTCGTCTTTCCTCCCAGAAAGAATTCCACCTTAGCAGTTTGCCTGGTACAAGTAACCTCACGACCATTTGCCAATTCCACAAGCAAGATATGTGCTTCTACTATGGCTATTCCTAATCTTTTTGCACAAGCTGGTGAGATAAAGAATTGTGTACTGCCACAATCAATCAAGGTTTTAAAACCTTTACCTTGGTAGTCTGACGGGGTCTGAATTATCGAGAACTGGCGATTCAGCCCTTTCTTGTGAAGAGCAGCATGGACTGTTGCCCTTTCAAACTCCACTTCCATGGTCGGATCTTCTTCTTCTTCGCACATCTGCCTATTGGCAATGCAGGCGGTTCTTCCTCTGCCCCGAGTAGTGGCTCCCTGACCATAGCCAGTTCCTTGGAAAGGTGCTTGGCGATGTCCTCCTCCGAGCTTGGGACATTGCCTCTTGAAATGACCGGGCTCGTTGTAGTGGAAACAACGGAGGTTTTGGCCATTACTTTGAGTAGAAAAAAGTTGTTGACATTGTTAGTTCTTGCTTTCTTTCTTTGTCCCTGATTCTGACCTTGAACTCTCTTCATTTGAGGCCTGAATGCTCCTCTGTTTGGGTCATTATAAGACCAAGTTTTGTTACCTCTTGGTCTAGCTTGCACCTCTTGAATTATAGGGGCAGCTCGAATGAGTGCGTCCTGAAGATCTGATGGGCGATCGATTCGAGACAGGTATTCACTGGTGGGTTTAAACTAGCACAAAATTTTGACACTTGCTGTGTCATGTCCATCTGTGGCGCATACTTAAAAATTGAGACGAATTTAGAATAGTATGCGTCAAGAGTGAGTCCCAGTTGTTTTAGCTCGTAGAACTCATTCATTTTCTGTGTGCAATATGCAGGTGGTAAGTATCTTCCCTGCACGGCTTTCTTCAGCTTCTCCCAGGTAACGGATCCTTTCGTGATCCCTTGATCTCTGCACCACTACTTCCACCAAAGCCTGGCTTTGCCGGTGAGCTTCAGCTTGGCGAGCATATCCTGATTGGCGGGTGCAGTACCGGCTGCTTCAAAGTAATCCTCCATGGATTCAATCCAAATTTCAGCATCTGCTTGGACGAATCTGCCTCTCCCGTCAAATTTGGGTGGCTTAATCTGCTTGAGAAGAAACTTCTTCTCCTGGATTGATAACCGGGAAATCAGTGCAAAAATAGGCACGAAAATGTGCTCACATGGAAACAATTTTTTTGTAAAATGACTCATTGCAATTGTACCCCTTTGTCAAAATTTGTCTATGAATCAATGTAAAATGTCTAGTCCAAAAGGCTCACATCAAAAAAAATGTTGAAAGGAAAAGGGAAGGTCAAAAACCTTTTGTCTCATTCCAAAAATAAAGGGTCTTTAGACCTTAGCCAATGTATGCAACTTGATTTTATAATATCAAGAAAGGAAAAGGAGGAGGCTTGTCGGGTGATTTGGGGAGGTGGGAGGTTGAGGTGGTTACAACCTCTCTCTTCCTTTCTTTATCTTCTCCTCTCATGCTTCATTCCTCTCTCTCCCTCATTTTGGCACAACACTTGCCTTCTTGTTCTTGCTTTCCTCTCTTGTGCTTCTTTGCCAAATCTAATGGAGACTGAGGAAGAGGAAGAGGGTGAGGATGGAAGAATTGTCCAATTTCTTGTGTGCCTTCCTCGTGTGTCTTGAGGATATGGATTCTTGATGAGAAGAAGGAGAGTTTTCTTGCAGGTTTTCATGGCCAGCAATGTATTTGCAGCCTCTACCTAGCCGGTTCGTGGTTCGATTTGTGTCGTGGCAGGGTGCTCTTCATTTGGTGCACTGGCCGGGAAAGAGGCGGTCATGGAACTTGCAAGAAGAAAGGATTTGCAGGTGTATTTTTGCCATGGAATACAATTTTTCTTCGCTGCATTTCAAGGGAAAGAGCAAGGGATGAAGATAGTCTTGCTGAGATGCTAGAGGAGAATGAAAGAGAGGATTGAGGAGGCTATTCAACGGGCTTCATGCTACTATTGTGCGTGCTGCTAGCCTTGGTCTTCCCCCCCGATCCTACTCCCTCGACCACAAGTCATCCATGCCTCGATCCCTCCCTGTCCTCCGTCTTCCCTCATCTTCCCTCCACTCCAACTTTCGCATCCTCCCTGTACTTGTCCACTTCTAGCAGCCACTCCTAAACCCGCATTCAGCCCGCTAATCTTCCCTACACCTCTCCATCCACGGCCTGTAGGTTAGTCTGCTCGTTCAGTCCCACCATCCACCCCTGCCTGCTTCTTCTATTTTGCCCCTTCCACCTACTCTATCTAGCCCTCCCAGGGTCTTCTCATTGTTGCCGCTCCTCCATTCCTCCTCCTTGACTATGGCAATCGTTCCCTCTCACCCCCTTCTTCAACAAAACAATGGACTACCGCTTCTATCCTCGCTGGTAACTACATTAGACAACCACATGCCGTTCGTGTCTACTTCTACCAACAAACGGACACCACCCTGTGCCTTACTCATTCTCTCCCATTGAGCCTCTCTCCTTGCAATGCCAATGCCTCACACGAGGGCAAGAAATTTTCGGCCCATGGTACAACCTACAGCACATTATACGCCTGTTGCAAGATTCGTAGCAACGACGACAAGCACGCGGCAATGTCCCATCTAGTCCACACGCCTCCTCATCCTACACGTGGCATCAACGGTGGCATTATCCCATTCTGCAATTCTCTCTTTTTAATTCTTCAGACCCTGAATACCATGAACCAACCATTTTTAACCTTTAATTATAATTTTTTTCCTCTAAGGCTCATTCACATGCATCATCTTTATGTTTAACATGCCCTTTCATCAAGATCATTCTTCTTCAAGCACACAAGATCATTTTTTGTTTTTTTGTTTTATCTTTAATAAAACCTCTTCCCTTCCTTTTTCGAAACACATTTTATCGGGTGGGAGAACTTCAATACCATATCCTTTGCAAGGGATGCACTTCATTTTTATATATTTTTGGGTTTATTATTGTGCTTCACAGTGTGCTTGTCTTTCAACCTAACTTAAGTGTGATGTTGCTCTTGTGCTCAAATTGCTGAAGAGCCCTATCTTTCAGGTATTTCCTTGTAGTTTTATTTGGCATGTGTTTAAACCTAGGCTTGACGTCCTAGTTGTGTATTTCTATTTTGTGTGTTATTTCCCTCCTTATCCAATGCCAATTCAAAGAAGATTGAAGAAAATAAATGAAGATTGAAGACTAATGATGAAGATGAAGATTTTTGGAAGAGCTGATTGTGGTCCTTCTTCAAGTTTGTTCGCGGGGACGCTTCACACTTAAGCGTGGGAGGAATGATAACCGGGAAATCAGTGCAAAAATAGGCACCAAAATGTGCTCACATGGAAACAATTTTTTTGTAAAATGACTCATTGCAATTGTACCCCTTTGTCAAAATTTGTCTATGAAGCAATGTAAAATGTCTAGTCCAAAAGGCTCACATTAAAAAAAATGTTGAAAGGAAAAGGAAAGGTCAAAAACCTTTTGTCTCATTACAAAAATAAAGGGTCTTTAGACCTTAGCCAATGTATGCAACTTGATTTTATAATATCAAGAAAGAAAAAGGAGGAGGCTTGTCGGGTGATTTGGGGAGGTGGGAGGTTGAGGTGGTTACAACCTCTCTCTTCCTTTCTTTATCTTCTCCTCTCACGCTTCATTCCTCTCTCTCCCTCATTTTGGCACAACACTTGTCTTCTTGTTCTTGCTTTCCTCTCTTATGCTTCTTTGCCAAATATAATGGAGACTGAGGAAGAGGAAGAGGGTGAGGATGGAAGAATTGTCCAATTTCTTGTCTGCCTTCCTCTTGTGTGTCTTGAGGATATGGATTCTTGATGAGAAGAAGGAGAGTTTTCTTGCAAGTTTTCATGGCCAGCAATGTATTTGCAGCCTCTACCTAGCCGGTTCGTGGTTCGATTTGTATCGTGGCAGGGTGCTCTTGGATTACAGCAGTACTTGATGTAGGAGGCGAACTAGGATTCTGTACCTAGGGTTGTGCCTGGATAAAGGTTTCTTAATGTTATTACTCATTAATCATTATGATATATATTTCATCTCCATTTCAACTCTATCAACCAAGAAATCTATCCACTTAACTTCTTATCAATTCTCTTGTACAAACAGACATTGATAAAAAGAAGTCGTATTGTATTTATATGGGCATAGCCCTTTCAGAATACAACATTTCTTGGGATGATAGGGCAATTGTTTACATTTATTTTGGGGAGAATAATGTTGTATTACATTTATCTACAAGAACTGGATAATAGTATGGTTTCGGGTCATGGATCTTCAGGAATCGGTAAGTCATTGGAAGATTAGGGTATCCTTTCCTTTGAAACCCATTCTTCTCATGGCGCCCCGATACTTTGATCCTGTCGAGGGGGATTACATGGGTCACTTCCTCATATACATATGAGTTCAGCTCAACCCTCCGACCTCGAATATGTAAAGTTGAGTTCACGTGAGCTTCCACAAAAATGAACAGCTTCACGACTTTCAGGTCTTCCAACCACTTGATCCTCTTTAGGTTGGTCTGTAGGTATGCAAACCAATGGGCAGCTATATAGTAGATTCCTGAGGTGCCCATCCATCTTCGTTCCATGTACAAAGGTGATGGATTATAGATACGCTCTAGGATGTTCATCATCCCAACCCTTTGTTGATAATCTGAGGAATGCATCGCAGTCATAAACATGACTCGAAACACTAAGAATATATTCCATGCTTCATAATTCTGCAAGACAACATTGAAAGTAAGGAAATGTTTGGAACAACAACATTTTCTTTACTTCATTTTATTAAGATTTTATAAAAACAAATCTTTCGTTGATTGGCTCTGATACCAACTGTAACGTGGCCATCTGTTATCTTAAGGACATGACTTAGCAATCCATCGGAAAGGATGTCTAGAAAGCTCCGCCCGGCACTCCCATGGAATGTTACGGGGTTTGCGATCTAGGACTTTCCGTGCCTGCCACATAGTGGAAGTATTCCGGCTGTTCCCACTTAGAACCGACCTGAATTAGGGTTTTCTCTACTGGTCATTTCCTAACGACAACTCTAGCGTCGAACCCAGGCGAACTACTTTACATAGAAATGCCAGGTCTTAAGTGGATTCACGTTTCACTTGGTTCAAGGAGAATGGGAAACGAGAGGGATGCGAAGCTCAACCTCTCTGCCACAAGGCATAGTCCCATTCCGTTCCCCTAAAATAGTGTAAATCGGGATCAATTATAACTTAGACTCTAGGTCAACACTCTTGCTGTTTGTGTTCTTTGAATGATCTTCTTGCTCTCCATCTTGATTGAGAAAAGTTCCCGGCCAACCGGGACTACCCATCCGTAGGACGGACCTATGGCCATATCCATCGCACTTTCCTCAGGTTGTTTTAGTTATTTAATTACCTAACACATTTAGTTGGACATGTATCAATCAGCTTCCTTAATTAGCCCATTAGGCACTGGTTCCTTCACGTAATCATAGCACTTGACATAGAAAAACAATGTCAAACAAGTTCCTTTTCAACAGGTTATCATATTTATCTTTGAAATGCATAAAGTCCAGCCCATAGGCTTATCCATAAATCCGCCCGAAGGCTATCCAGCAATCCACAGGGATTACTAATCCAAGATTCTGCCCGTAGACTAGTATGCGGGCCTCGAGATCCAAATCCGAGTCATGTTTGCAGGGCCCGGAAGGCGAGGGATTTACGGCCAGAGCCCCCTCTAGCACCCAAGCATCCTCCTGCTCCAAGTAGCGCTCAACAGAGAGATCTCTCGTGGCAAGTTCAGTCCACCTTCCCAGCGCGGTTAACAACCCCCTTGGTTAGGGTCAGGCAGGTAGTCGGGGGTAACTGAAGCTGCCTCTCCCTTCAGGCCTTCAACTTGAAGCATTAGATATCCATTTATCCTTTAATTCTTTGAGCAAACAAAGAAAAATAGTGCTCTTAAAACTGTTACAAGCACAATCATTTCCATTGGTCGTTATTTTTTTGCCAACTGCTAAGGAGCGAATCCTTCTTTTTGAATGTATCTAGCACTCGATCCAGGATCAATTGCGACTTAGCAAGATCCCCAAGAGTTTGACTATTAACCCTTGTATCCTTGGGTTAGGGCCGTACCCTATTAACCCAACTTAACCAAAACCTTAAGTGCTATTAGTAGTAAATATGTTATTTCAATTTACTAATTGGTCCTTTGCTTCCAATAAAAAATCTAATCCCCGTATCTTGAACACTTTACCCAAGAAAGACACTATATTAGGATGATTATTCATCCTCTTGCAAGATAACTTGCGTAAGAATCTGCCAACCTCATTCCGAGGAATTGACCATTCCCTTGTGATCCAATCACAAGATCATGCGACACCGCAACTTGTTGCTTGGTGTTGCATCAAACTATGGGACTATTCTACCCATCAACAGTGTCTTCTAATCACGGTATTATGATTAGATATAACAATCCGTTCCTGATTGCATTAGGTCGACATTGTTGGTCCTAGGGTTCTGAGTTCCATCTTTTTAGCAGGAGATTCTTAGGAAAACCCTAGATTACTTCTCGCAAGTATGTTCCAATGTCTCTAAGTTCCGTGAATATGGGAAAGTCTTTAGGGTATAGGAGTTTCAGCTTTGGTAATACGAGCGACTAGGTAATGTCCTCAACGTGCTAACCCTAGTTAGCTCTTTGGGATATGTTGCATTGAATTAACCCTTCCTAAACGAGTACCTCGCAGTCTTAGGTGTTTAGGTTTAAACCAATTTAACTTGTCTATTCTTGAAGACAATTACGCTACCATTTCCATAACCACATGATTCATTGTCTACGTGTAAGTTGATTTACAAACCCTAACTTTTCAGGTTACGATCAAATCATAGGTTAAGTTATAGCATCATTTCAATTAATCATCCTATAACCTGCAAACAAGATTCATGCTACTAGGCTTTTAGGATTTTATGTTTAAACAGATAGCCTTTTTGTACTTTCATTTCCGAATGAATTTGTCGTATGTAGAACTTACACAACCTTTCGTTGATTTGAGTTTTTAGGCCACTTGCCTAGTTAAATCTTATTCATGTAGTCCTAGAAATTTCCTACGGTTGCTAATAACTTTCTTTAAGAATCATTTCGAAACAAGATATTCAATAATGCAATATGGGATTTATTCCTTTCATGCTTAATTGGAGTGTACTATCATGATTCCGTTTTGTAAAAATGGACATTAATCTAATTTTCAATTCATTACAATGCACAAAAACTACTTGCTAGAAATGCATAGGAATCTTATGCTCACTTTATTTTGTTCGTTTTATTGAAAATACTAATGAAAAAATTCTTCCATCGTGAGCTATCTCTTTTAAATTAGTCAAAGTATTTAAAACAAAAAATGCATCCTATCTCCAAAAATCATCCACGCATGATTGAATTATAATGACGTAAATAAAAATTAGGAAGAAAAAATTGGACTTGTGGTGAAATGTCCACATGGATGTTAGGAGACGATCCTCTTGTAGTTGCGCCTTGTGCTTTCTTAGGAGCCATCGCGAATGCGGGCTTATCATCTTGGATGCAGATTTATGACCTTGGCTGTCTCCTTTGCATACAAAACTCCCTTTGTAATTCCACTATCCTTTATGAATTTATTTTTCCTTCCTTTCGTAGAAGCTCCGATGCAAATTGTATACACGGAAAGGGGGAAAAGGAAGTAACTTTTTGGTATGCAAAAAGGGGGAAAAGAGGGTGTTTTGCGAAGGTCAATAGGAAGGGGGTTCTAAGGGACCCTGAGGTTAAGATAAGCCTTTGAGGGACTTTGTAATTAAAAAACAGGGCTTAAAGGACCCTAAAACGATATGTGGGGGAAAAACCTATGGGAAGGGTTTTAAATCCCGGGAAGGGGGTAGGAAAACCTTTTGAGAGTAAGGCTTACTAAAGCCGCGGAAATGGAGCTTTTTTATTTGACCCCGAGGGGGGTAGTTTTTTTGGATGCCCTAGGTGGGCAAAAGGGGGAAAAAGGGGGGAAGGAAGGGGTGTATAAGATCTTGAAGAGGGGATTTTATGGGGAGGAAAAGGGGTTATTAAACCCACATGAAGGCCCTTCAAGGAAGCCCACAAGAAAGGGGGACTTCCTAAGGGTCTTGTAGAAGCTTCTCAGAAGCTTCTAAGAAGCTTCTGTCCACTTCCACGTGGAGGACAAAAGAGGCAAGTTCAGATGGCATTTCGTGCCACAGCTGGCGGATGGTTGGTGACAGGGCGGACTGCAGCGACGATCCCTCCTCACTCTCGGCCAGCAGAGCAGGGTGTCGGCTCCCTTCTCCCAGCCTTTCCTCCTCTTTTACACGGCAGCGACGACTATCCTCACTCTCCTTCACGGCTGCATAGCAGAGTCTTGACTCTTCCCTTCTTGATGGCAATGTATATCCTCTTAGCCTGAACGCCTGTAGCCTCTCCCCCATGGCACAGACTAAATAGGTGAGGGGAGGGGATCCTCCCTCCCCCACGTGTCATTATGCATGGGGTTCTCCCCCCTGCAAGCTCCATCAAGGAGCTTATTCATACCTACTATTTCCCTCCCCTCCAGCACGACAGTCGGCTGGGGGAATAAGGGGAATAATAATAATAATAATTTCCATTATCCTATCCTTTTGGCCTCCTAAAAGGAGATTCATATGAACAATGAGTGCTTTAGATTCAGGAATGTTACATATCACTTATTATATTTAGTTTTTTTTACCTACCTACAGCTTGTAAAGATATAACGCCGGTCGATTAGTGTAGTCGGTTATGCACTGTTTGACTTAGAAGACCACTTTGCTTTATGTTGTATCTTATCTATACTTTGTATACATTGTATAGTGTGTGAAAGAAGAAGAAAAACCCAGTAAGAAAACATTTGGGCCTCCATCTCTCTTCTTGTGTTCTTGAGTGAGCTTCCTCTAGTGTATACAGTGTGTGTTTGGCATAGCACCTCAAGCAAGTCCCCTCACCACGTGATTCTTGACATGGTATCAGATCCATGCCACTAAGAGAGGTTGATTTTGAAGGCTAAAGTGAAGGAGAAGAAGCAAGGTTTGAGCAAGCAAGCAATGGGTAAGAAGCTCTCCCATTCTTCCACTCTCTCTCTTGGATAGTGCTTGTGGAGGCACTGGAAGCATGGTTGAGCAAAAATTGCAGATCGCTGTGAGATTTGGTGTGCGAGTAGATCATTGTATATTCTACATCAATTTTAGGGTACATTGCAATTTCGATTGTATTGATCGAAAGTGGGTGCATAGGTTATAGATTGTGAATCTATAATTTTTGAGGTGTTTGCAAGAAGCCAAAATAAGATTTATATGCAACCAAGTTGCAAATTACACGTACTATTGAGCAATCAGTGAAAAAGGTTGCTTGGTGTATTGCTATGCATGTGTTGTGAAAGATTACAGAAGACTAGCTTGCTGTGTTGTATCCTTGTTTGTGATAATGGCAGAGAACAGTGAAAATCCCATTATTGAGAAGCTCGACAAGAAAAACTACCCTTCATCAAGGTTTTGTGTGACGAACTTCCTCATTGGAAAGGCCCTTTATGAGTTTGTTTCAGGTGAAGAAAAGGAGCCAGAGCTGGGTATCCCTCTGACTGCAGATGAGTTAAAAGCATGGAAAGAGTGGAATGCGAAAGACAAAAAGGTAATGTACTGGCTATCTGCAGTCATTGATAATGCTATGCTGGGACATATCAGGAATGCAGAAACTTCATATGCAGCTTGGACAATTTTTGAGAGCATGTTTTCAGTAAATACAAAGGCACGAAAGATTCAACTCAAGAAAGAGTTGAATGCCTTGAAGAAAGGGAAAATGTTTGTCAATGAGCATGTGTTGAAGGTGAGGAGCATTGCAAATGCTTTAGCAGCGATTGATGCAATGCTGGATGATGATGATTTGGTTTCATCCACTTTGAGTGGCCTTAACAATGAGAAGGCATGGAAATCATTTGTTACTTCAGTATATGTACGGAAACCATTTCAAGATTTTGATGAGCTGATCTCTCTTATGATTACTGAAGAGATCAATATGCAGGGTGATTTGTCTGAAAGAAATGGTGAATAGGTCCAAGCATTTTACTCGACTTCAGGAAGGGGACGTGGTAGATTCTCTTCGAGAGGCCATGGTGTGGGACATGTTGATGATAACTAGCAAAAAAAGTTCAATCAACAGTTTGGTGAAATGCAGGTTTTTGGAGGCAAAGGAAACTTTAGAGGCAGGGGAAGCTCTAGAGGAAGAAGTGGATGGTAGAATAGAGGTTATGGAAATTCTACTATTGTTTGCCATTATTGTGGAAAAATAGGCCATATTGCAGCCCATTGCTATGCAAAGAAGGATGATATTCGTTGATGGGACCTAAAACGGGCCAGCATTGGCTCATGCCCTAGCCAGACCTCTATCATGCACTCAACAACCCCACGGCCTCACGACCAGGAGCATGGATGACACATACATCATCTTCCTAAACATTTTGCGTTTGTATCACGTCTCGTAGTCCAACTCTAACCCAATTAAGACTCCTCAGAGGGAGTCCATAGCACATTGCCAAATAGCACGAAGTACAGACATAGGAGGTCCTCCCATGGCTGATTGCCGCTACCTCACTGCGACTCTCCTACATCTTGGGGATTGGCCCCTCGATGCATCGCTGGACATATATAACACAATATCACACATATTTCCACTCAAGGTACCAATTGATCGTATCCAGGAATATACCATACCTCACTTTACTTTCCCCCTAGACCCAATGCCTAGCCTACAGCTTGGGACAACCTTAGTCACTCAACGTTGGTCACGATCTAGAGAATACAGGTGCTATGCATCCAGGAGGTATTGTATGATACCTTCTATCATTTTATGCTTCATGCAAATTGTGAATGTCTATGTGCTCAAACAAAGAAAAATCAACATTGTGCTTAGTGCAAAAGCATTCTTTCAATGAATTTGACTATCACTCGTATGCGGCGTTGCATGAACCTAGCACCGAGAAACCCTCGTGCTACTAGGTTCTTAATTTTTAATCATCGACCAACCTAAATGGTATGCATAAAAACCAGCAAGTCTATCATCATTTCATTCAGCATTTAAACACCTTTTATACACTCTAACCCCTCACCCGTTTAGGTTGTGCATTATTGATCGGTTTAGGGTTTTTTCCACATTTTTTTGGTATAAAAAGTAATAAAAACTCACTAAAACATAAAGGTAGGGCTGAACTGAGGCTAAACCTCATACTTCAGACCCCCCATACATCCACAAACATGAATCTTATTTTTCCTTAAGTTTCGGCACTCAAAATCTATTTTTTTCCTATTTTTTCCCATTTTCCCTATTTTTCTTGTATTTTTCACAATATTAAATAACTAAAAATACAAAATGAGTTGTGGGATGTGGCCCTTAGGTTCATGAAGACTTTAATGATAAGTGCAGGTTGGTCGCAGAAGGAAGTAGAGTTGGCTGAATGTTCACTTTAGATGCTGGAATTCCTGCAATGAATGCTGCTATGTATGCTAAAGGAAAATGAGTATTTTCACATTTTGAAATATGGCATAAACATATTAGATATGCAAATGTGCAAAGGCTGAAAGTAATGCAATCCAGAGGATAGGGTTGCCTCCTTTTAGAGTTGCAGAATTGCAGAAAGTCTATGAAGCATGCCAGTTTGGTAAGCAGGCAAGATAACCCTTCTCGCATGACAGAGAAGTGAGTAGAAAAATACTTGATGTAGTGCATACATATGTTTGGGGGCCTACACAGAATGTATCTCTTGGTGGTAGCAAATACTTTGTGACATTAATTGATGATTGTTCAAGGAAGCTATGGGTATACTTCATGAAGGAAAAGAGTAATGTGTTTGAGCACTTCAAATCATTTAAGGGAGCTGTCGAAATAGAAACATGCTTAAAAGTGAAGTGCTTGAGATTAGATGGAGGGGGAGAGTACCTCTCTAATAAGTTTAGTGGTTTCTTGAGGACTCATGGGACAAAGAGTCAATTTACTTGTAGGTATACCCCACAGCAAAATGCTGTTGCAGAAAGAAAAAACAGGCGTATTGCAAAAGTTGCACTGGCATAAATGGTTGAAAAGAATATGCCCAAACATTTTTGGTCTGAGGCTGTCCATACTGCTATCTACATTATGAACAAAACTACCAAAGTTGCAGTTCATGGGATGACTTCTAAAGAGTGCTTTACTGGCAAGAAGCCTAGTGTATCACGCTTGAAGGTATTTGGATGTGTTGCATATGTTCATGTCCCAGATGAGCTACAGAAGAAGCTTGATCCAAAGGCTGAAAAATGTATTTTTATTGGGTACTCTTTAGAGTAGAAAGGATATCACTGTTATAACCCTGTCATAGGTGAGTTCAGAGTAAGGAGGGATGTTATCTTTGATGGGATGGGCAGCTGGTATGCACCTACTGGTGATGTATTAGATGATGATAATGATCATGACAGCTATGTGCAAAAAGAAAAACAAAAATAATAGAGTCTTAGTGGACCAAAAACATCATCTAGCACTATACCTACACTGAGCCCTGGTCTGGGAGACTAAGGAGTAGCCCCACATCTTTAGGTGGATCTATAAGTGTTGCAGGGAAGGACAAAGGAAAGAAGAAAGTGCTGGATGGTAATGATACATCTACCAATCATTTGGGATTTGATGGAGATTCTAGTGGTTCAAAGAGTTTGGATGATGAGCTTGGCATTACTTCAGTTAGGACACCAGGTGTACAGAGAGCTCATAGTAATGTAAAGGCTCCATTGAGTGATCCGGTGGTACGAAGATCTAGTAGGGTCAAATGCCCTGTTAAAAGATTTGGTTTTGAAGCTTATGGAGCTTATCACTATACTTATATGGTGAAACTATTTGAGGATATTGAGCCCACTTGTTTTGAGGATGCTATTGGTTATGCTCATTGGGCTGCAGCAATGGATGAGGAGATGGCTGCATTGGAAGCCAATAAGACTTGGGATTTGGTACCCTTACCTAAGGGTAAGAAATCTATTAGCTCTATGTGGGTTTACAAAGTCAAGCGTAATACAGATGGTTCAACTATCAAGTATTAAGCTAGGCTGGTTGCAAAAGGCTATGCTCAAACATATGGCATAGATTATGAAGAGACATTCAGTCCAGTTGCTAGGATGGCAGTTGTTAGATATAAGATTGCCTTGGCAGTAGCCAAAGGTTGGAGTTTGTAGCAAATGGATGTTAAGAATGCCTTCTTGCATGGTGAATTGCAAGAAGAAGTGTATATGGAGCAGGGAGCAGACATTGATGATGGACCGCCTGGCTAGATGAGTCTGCACATCTACACTTAGCACGTTGGTGGTCATTATGATACTCACATGGACACTGACTTATCACTTATTATATTTAGTTTGTTACACCTACCTACAACTAGCAAAGATATAATGCCAGTCGATTAGTATAGTCGGTTATGCAATGTTTGACTTAGAAGGCCACTTTACTTTATATTGTATCTTATCTATACTTTGTGTACATTGTATAGTGCATGAAAGAAGAAGAAAAGTCAACAAGAAAACGTTTGGGCCTCCATCTCTCTTCTTGTGCTCTTGAGTGAGCTTTCTCTTGTGCATACAGTGCGTGTTTGGCGCAGCAACTCAAGCGAGTTTTCCCATCACGCGTTTCTTGACATGGTATTAGAGCCGCGCCACTAAGAGAGACTGATTTCGAAGGCTAAAGTGAAGGAGAAGAAGCAAGGTTCGAGAAAGCAAGCAACGGTTAAGAAGCTCTCCCATTCTTCCACTCTCTTTCGGATAGTGCCTGTGGAGGCACTAGAAGTAGGGTTGACAAAAATCTCAGATTGCTGTGAGATTTGGTGTGTGCTGAGATCACTATATATTTTGCACATTTTTCCTTCAGGGCTTTCCCACACTTATTTTGGGCGTCTGAGGCCATTTCAGGCTCGATTTTAGAGCCGCAAGGTTGCGGACAACAATTTCAGGATACATTATGATATCGGCTATATTGACCGAAAGTGGGTGTGTAGGTTACAGATTGCGAATTTGTAATTTTTGAGGTGTTTTCGGGAAGCAAACATAAGGTTTATCTACAAACATGACATATTGCAGCCAATTGTTATGCTAAGAAGGATGATGTTCGCAGTGGTAAATTGCAGCAAGGAAACTATCCATCGTCTTCACGACAGAATGAAGACAAAAATGAGTGTCTGTTTGTTATGCAGCATATGATGAATGCAGTTACAGGAAAGGGGACACATGATGATGTATGGTATGTCGATTCAGGTGCATCTAATCATATGACCAGTAATGTTGAATGGTTTGGAGAGATGCAGGACTTACAAAATCCAGGTTATGTGCAGACGGGTGATGATTCATGCCACCCAATTTTACACATTGGAAAGGTTCCCTTGTCCTTGTATGATGGCCAGATACATAGTCTGACAAATGTATTACATGTGCCTTTAATTACAAAGAATCTAGTGTTTGTTGGCCAAATGGTAGAGCAGGGGTTGTAGGTCCGATTCAATGCAAAAGGTTGTTTTGTAAAAAACATTAATGATAAGTGTAGGTTGGTTTCGCAGAAGGAAGTAGAGTTGGCCGAATGTTTACTTTAGATGCTAGAATTCTTGCAATGGATGTTGCTATGTATGCTAAAGGAAAAGGAGTATTTTTAGATATTAAAATATAGCATAAACGTATTGGACATGCAAATGTGCAAAGGCTAAAATTAATGCAGTCCAGAGGATTGGTTACAGGGTTGCCTTCTTTTAGAGTTGCAAAATTGCATAAAGTCTGTGAAGCAAGCCAGTTTGGTAAGCAGGCAAGACAACCCTTCTCACATGATGATAGAGAAGTGAGTAGAAAAATACTTGATATAGTGTATACAAATATTTGGGGGCCTACACAGAATGTATCTCTTGGTGGCAGCAAATACTTTGTCACATTTATTAATGACTGTTTAAGGAAGTTATGGGTATACTTCATGAAGGAAAAAGGTGATGTGTTTGAGCACTTTAAATCTTTTAAGGTAGCTGTTGAAATAGAAACAGGCTTAAAAGTAAAGTGCTTGAGATCAGATGGAGGGGGAGAGTATCTCTCTAATGAGTTCAGTAATGAGTTCAGTGGCTTCTTGAGGACTCATGGGATATAGAGGCAATTTACTTGCACGTATACCCCACAGCAAAACGGTGTTGCAGAAAGAAAAAACAGGCATATTAGAGAAGTTGCACGGGCATTAATGGCTCAAAAGAATATGCCCAAAAATTTTTGGTCTGAGGTTGTCCATACTACTGTTTACATTATGAACAAAACTCCCACATGTGCAATTCATGGGATGACTCCTGAAGAGTGCTTTACTAGCAAGAAGCCTGGTGTATCGCACTTGAAGGTATTTGGATGTGTTACATATGTTCATGTACTAGATGAGCTACGGAAGAAGCTTGATCCAAAGGCTAAAAAATATATTTTTATTGGGTACTCTTTAGAGTAGAAAGGGTATCATTGTTATAACCCTGTCACACAGCTGAGTTCAGAGTGAGCAGGGATGTTATCTTTGATGAGATGGGCAGCTGGTATGCACCTACTGGTGATGTATTAGATGATGATAATGATAATGACAGCTATGTGCAAAAAGAAAAACAAGAATCATAGAGTCTTAGTGGACCAGAAACATCATCTGGCACTATACCTACAGTGAGCCCTTGGTCTAGGAGACTAAGGAGTAGTCCCACATCTTTAGGTGGATCTATAAGTGTTGTAGAGAAGGACAAAGGAAAGAAGAAAGTGCTAAATGATAATGATGCATCTACCAATCATTTGGGATTTGATGGAGGTTCTAGTGGTTTAGAGAGTTTGGATGATGAGCTTGGCATTCCTTCAGTCAGGACACCACGTGTACAGAGAGCTCATAGTAATGTAAAGGCTCCATTGAGTGATCCGGTGGTAGAAAGATCTAGTAAGGTCATATACCCTGTTAAAAGATTTGGTTTTGAAGGTTATGCAGCTCACCATTATGCTTATATGGTGAAACTAGTTGAGGATATTTAGCCCACTTGTTTTGAGGATGTTGTTGGTCATGCTCATTGGGATGTAGCAATGGATGAGGAGATGGCTGCATTAGAAGCTAATAAGACTTGGGATTTGGTACCCTTACCTAAGAGTAAGAAAGCTATTGGCTGTAAGTGGGTTTACAAAGTCAAGCATAATGCAGATGGTTCAGCTAGCAAGTATTAAGCTAGGCTGGTTGCAAAAGGCTATGCTCAAACATATGGCATAGATTATGAAGAGATATTCAGTCCAGTTGCTAGGATGGCAGTTGTTAGATATGTGATTGCCTTGACAGTAGCCAAAGGTTGGAGTTTGTAGCAAATGGATGTTAAGAATGCCTTCTTGCATGGTGAATTGCAAGAAGAAGTGTATATGGAGCAGGCAGCAGGTTATTATTGAGATAGCAAGCGCAACACATGCAGACATTGATGAGATGGACCACCTGGCTAGATGAGTCTGCACGTCTACACTTAGCACATTGGTGGTCATTATGATACTAACATGGCCACTGAATTATCACTTATTATATTTAGTTTGTTACACCTACCTACAGCTAGCAAAAATATAATGCCAGTCGATTAGTGTAGTCGGTTATGCAATGTTTGACTTAGAAGGACACTTTACTTTATGTTATATATTATCTATACTTTGTGTACATTGTATAGTGTGTAAAAGAAGAAGAAAAGTCAGCAAGAAAACGTTTGGGCCTCCATCTCTCTTCTTGTGCTCTTGAGTGAGCTTTCTCTTGTGTATACAGTGTGTGTTTGGCACAGCAACTCAAGCGAGTTCTCCCACCATGCGATTCTTGACATGGTATTAGAGCCGCGCCACTAAGAGAGACTAATTTCAAAGACTGAAGTGAAGGAGAAGAAGCAAGGTCCGAGCAAGCAAGCAACGATTAAGAAGCTCTCATATTCTTCCACTCTCTCTTGGATAGTGCCTGTGGAGGCACCGGAAGTAGGGTCGACAAAAATCTCAGATTGCTGTGAGATTTGTGTGCGCGCAGATCACTATATATTCTGTAGATTTTCCCTTTAGGACTTTTCCGCTATTATTTTGGGCATCTGAGGCCGTTTCAAGCCCGATTTTAGAGCCGCAAGGTTGCAGACAACAATTTCAGGGTACACTATGATTTCGGTTGTATTGACCGAAAGTGGATGCGTAGGTTACAGATTGTGAATCTATAATTTTTGAGGTGTTTTTAGGAAGCAAACATAAGGTTTATCTACAAACAAGTTGCAGCTTACATATACTATTGAGCAATTAGTGAAAAAGGTTGCTTGGTGTATTGCACGTGTTGTGAAAGATTACAGAAGACTAGCTCATTATGTTGTATCCTTGTTTGTGATAATGGTAGAGAACAGTGGAAATCCCATTATTGAGAAGCTCGAAAAGAACAACTAACCTTTATGGAAGTTCCGTTTTATTGGGAAGCAAGGTCCGAGCAAGCAAGCAACGATTAAGAAGCTCTCCTATTCTTCCACTCTCTCTTGGATAGTGCCTGTGGAGGCATCGAAAGTTGGGTCGACAAAAATCTCAGATTGCTGTGAGATTTGGTGTGCACGCAGATCACTATATATTCTGTAGATTTTTCCTTTAGGACTTTCCCGCTATTATTTTGGGCATCTGAGGCCGTTTCAGGCCCGATTTTAGAGCCGCAAGGTTGCGGACAACAATTTCAGGGTACACTATGATTTCGGCTGTATTGACCGAAAGTGGATGCGTAGGTTACAGATTGTGAATCTATAATTTTTGAGGTGTTTTTGGGAAGCAAACATAAGGTTTATCTACAAACAGGTTGCAGATTACATATACTATTGAGCAATTAGTGAAAAAGGTTGCTTGGTGTATTGCACGTGTTGTGAAAGATTACAGAAGACTAGCTCATTGTGTTGTATCCTTGTTTGTGATAATGGTAGAGAACAGTGGAAATCCCATTATTGAGAAGCTCAAAAAGAACAACTACCCTTTATGGAAGTTCCGTGTGACGAACTTCCTCATTGGAAAGGGTCTTTATGAGTTTGTCTCAGGTGAAGAAAATGAGCCAGAGCTCGGTATCCCTCCAACTGCAGATGAGTTAAAAGCATGGAAATAGTGGAATGCAAAAGACAAAAAGGTGATGTACTGGCTATTTGTAGTCATTGATAATACTATGCTGGGACATATCAGAAATGCAAAAACTTCACATGCAGCTTGGATAATTTTTGAGAGTATCTTTTCAATAAATACAAAGGCACTAAAGATTCAACTCAAGCAAGAGTTGAATGCCTTGAAGAAAGGAAAAATGTATGTCAATGAGTATATGTTGAAGGTGAGGAGCATTGCAGATGCTTTAGCAGTGATTGATGGAATGCTGGATGATGATGATTTGATTTTATCCACTCTGAGTGGCCTTAATAATGAGAAGGCATGGAAATCATTTGTTACTTCAGTATATGTACGGAAGCCATTTCAAGATTTTGATGAGCTGACCTCTCTCATGAATACTGAAGAGATCAATATGCAGGGTGATTCATCTGAAAGAAACGATGAACAGGTCCAAGAATTTTACTCGAGTTTAGGAAGGGGACATGGTAGATCCTCTTCGAGAGGTTGTGGTATGGGACGTGCTGGCCATAACCAGCAAAACAGATTCAATCAACATTCTGGTGAAATGCAGGTTTCTGGAGGCAGAGGAAACTTTAGAGCCAGGGGGAGCTCTAGAGGAAGAGGTGGATGGCAGAATAGAGGCTCTGGAAATTCTGCTATTGTTTGTCATTATTGTGGCAAAACAGGACATGTTGCAGCCAATTGTTATGCTAACAAGGATGATGTTCGCAGTGGTAAATTGCAGCAAGAAAACTCTGCATCATCTTCACGACAGAATGAAGACAAAATGAGCGTATGTTTGTTATGCAGCATATGATGAATGTAGTTATAGGAAAGGGGGCACGTGATGATGTATGGTATGTCGATTCAAGTGCATCTAATCATATGACCAGTCATGTTGAATGGTTTGGAGAGATGGAGGACTTACAAAATCCCGATTATGTGCAGATGGGTGATGATTCATACCACCCAATTTCACACATTGGAAAGGTTCCCTTGTCCTTGTATGATGGCCAAACAAAGAGTCTGACAGATGTATTACATGTGCCTTTAATTATTAAGAATCTAGTGTTTGTTGGCCAAATGGTAGAGCAAGGGTTGTAGGTCCGATTCAATGCAAAAGGTTGTTTTGTAGAAGACATTAATGATAAGTGCAGGTTGGTCATAGAAGAAAGTAGAGTTGGCCGAATGTTCACTTTAGATGCTGGAATTCCTGCAATGGATGTTGCTATGTATGATAAAGGAAAAGGAGTATTTTCATATATTGAAAAATGGCATAAACGTATTGGACATGCAAATTTGCAAAGGCTGAATTTAATGCAATCCAGAGGATTAGTTACAAGGTTGCCTTCTTTTAGAGTTGTAGAATTGCAGAAAGTCTATGAAGCATGCCATTTTGGTAAGCAGGCAAGACAACCATTCTCGCATGATGATAGAGAAGTGAGTAGAAAAATACTTGATGTAGTGCATACAGATATTTGGGGGCCTATAAAAAATGTATCTCTTGGTGGCAACAAATACTTTGTCACATTTATTAATGACTGTTCAAGGAAGTTATGGGTATACTTCATGAAGGAAAAAAGTGTTGTGTTTGAGTACTTTAAATCTTTTAAGGCAGTTGTTGAAACAAAAACAGGCTTAAAAGTAAAGTGCTTGAGATCAGATGGAGGGGGAGAGTACCTCTCTAATGAGTTCAGTGGCTTCTTGAGGACTCATGGGATAAAGAGGCAATTTACTTGCACGTATACCCCACATCAAAATGGTGTTGCAGAAAGAAAAAACAAGCATATTACAGAAGTTGCACAGGCATTAATGGCTGAAAAGAATATGCCCAAACATTTTTGGTCTGAGGTTGTGAACAGAACTCCCACAGGTGCATTTCATGGGATGACTCCTGAAGAATGCTTTACTGGCAAGAAGCCTGATGTATCGCACTTGAAGGTATTTGGTTGTGTTGCATACGTTCATGTGCCAGATGAGCTACGGAAGAAGCTTGATCCAAAGGTTGAAAAATGTGTTTTTATTGGATACTATTTAGAGAAGAAAGGGTATCGTTGTTATAACCCTGTCACAGGTGAGTTCAGAGTGAGCAAGGATATTATCTTTGATGAGATGGGAAGTTGGTATACACCTGATGGTGATGTTTTGGATGATGATAATGATTAGGATAGCTATGTGCAGAAAGATAAACAAGAATCACGGAGTCTTAATGGACCAGAAATATCATCTGGTACTATACCTATAGTGAGCCCTTGGTCTGGGAGACTAAGGAGTGGCCCCACACCTTCAAGTGGACCTATAAGTGTTGCAGGGAAGGACAAAGGAAAGAAGAAAGTGATGGATGGTAATGATGCATCTACCAGTCATTTGGGATTTGATGGAGATTCTAGTGGTTCAGAGAGTTTGGATGATGAGCTTGGCATTTCCTTCAGTCAGGACACCAGGTGTACAGAGAGTTCATAGTAATGTAAAGGCTCCATTGAGTGATCCGATGGTATGCAGATCTAGCAGGGTTAGATACCCTATTAAAAGATTTGGTTTTGAAGGTTATGCAGCTCACCATTATGCTTATATGGTGAAACTATTTGAGGATGTTGAGCCCACTTGTTTTGAGGATGCTATTGGTCATGCTCATTGGGATGTAGCAATGGATGAGGAGATGGTTGGATTAGAAGCCAATAAGACTTGGGATTTGGTACCCTTACCTAAGGGTAAGAAACCTATTGGCTGTAAGTGGGTCTACAAAGTCAAGCATAATGTAGATGGTTCACTTAGCAGGTATAAGGCTAGGCTGGTTGCAAAAGGCTATGCTCAAACATATAGCATAGATTATGAAGAGACATTCAGTCCAGTTGCTAGGATGGCAACTGTTAGGTGTGTGATTTCCTTGATAGTAGCCAAAGGTTGGAGTTTGCAGCAAATGGATGTTAGAAATGCCTTCTTGCATGGTGAATTGCAAGAAGAAGTGTATATGGAGCAGCTAGTAGGTTATGAGGATTTAGAGCATCCCACATATGTGGGCAGGTTAAAGAAGGCACTCTATGGGTTGAAGCAAGCACCTAGAGCATGGTCTGACAAGATTGGAAAGTATCTTGTCAATATTGAATTTTGTATTTCTGATGCTTATCACTCACTTTATGTGAGAAAGGGAGATGCAAGTTTGGTCATCATAGTCATCTTTGTGGATGAATTGATTATTAGAGGTGATAGTGACACTGAGATTGTTGAAGCTAAGGACTTCTTGAAGAAGAAGTTTGAGATGAAAGATTTGGGTGAGCTGAGATACTTTCTTGGTATTGAGGTGATCAGATGTGATGATGGTATATGGCTATCCCAAAGGCAGTATGGCTTGGATATGTTATCCAAGTATGGTATGACAGCATGTAAGCCTTTTTCAGTACCATTGGAGCAAAATGTGGAGTTGAATGCTGATGTTGGGGATGAGATAGAAGACCCTGCTATGTTCAGGAGGATAGTAGGGAGTTTGATTTACATGACTATCACAAGGCCAGACTTGAGCTATATTGTTGGCCTTGTTAGTCAGTTTATGCAGATGCCTAGAAAGCCTCATTTGGATGCAGTTAGATGTATATTGAGGTACATAAATTCCACCTTACATTATGGACTTTTTTATGAGGCAAGTAAGGATGTACAGGTCTTTGGATACACATATGCAGATTGGGCTGGTAGCATGTCAGACAGAAGATCTACAAGTGGATTCATATTTTCCCTTAATAGTGCAACAGTTACATGGAGCGGCAAAAAGTCACCTACAATTGCTTTATCAAGTACAGAGGATGAGTACAGAGGTGCTGCTATGGCAGCATGTGAGGTGGTATGGTTGCAAAAGTTATAAGGTAATTTGGATGTGCAGGGAGATGGTCCAGTTGTCATTCATTATGACAACATGAGCAGCATACAATTATTTAGAAATCTAGTGTTCCATGCTAGGAAAAAACACATTGAGGTGCACTACCACTTTGTGAGAGAGAAGGTACTTGCAGGAGAGATTGACTTGGTATATGTCAGCACACAGGATCAGATAGGTGACATTTTCACAAAGGCATTTGGTGCAGAGAAGCTTCGAAAGTTTTGAAGCTCACTTGGAGTTGCAGAGATAGAGTTGAGCTTGAGGGGGAGTGTTGAGATGGCAAGCTCAACACGTGCGGACATTGATTATGGACCGCCTGGCTAGATGAGTCCGCACATCTACACTTAGCACGTTGATGGTCATTATGATACTCACATTGCCACTGACTTATCAGTTATTATATTTAGTTTGTTACACCTACCTACAGCTGGCAAAGATATAATGCTAGTCGATTAGTGTAGTCGGTTATGCACTGTTTAACTTAGAAGACCACTTTCCTTTATGTTGTATCTTATCTATACTTTGTGTGTATTGTATAGTGTGTGAAAGAAGAAGACAAATCAGCAAGAAAACAATTTGGCCTCCATCTCTCTTCTTGTGTTCTTGAGTGAGCTTCCTCTTGTGTATACTATGTGTGTTTGGCACAGCAACTCAAGCGAGTTTCCCCACCATGCAATTCTTGATAGTTATGAGGATTTTGAGAATCCCACATATGTGTGCAGGTTAAAGAAGGCACTCTATGGGCTGAAGCAAGCACCTAGAGCATGGTCTGACAAGATTGGAGAGTATCTTGTCAATATTGGATTTTGTATTTCTGATGTTGATCACTCACTTTATGTGAGAAAGGGAGATGCAGGGTTGGTCATCATAGTCATCTATGTGGATGACTTGATTATTACAGGTGACACTGACAATGGGATTGCTAAAGTTAGAGACTTCTTGAAGAAGAAGTTTGAGATGAAAGATTTGGGTGAGCTGAGATACTTTCTTGGTATTGAGGTGATCAAATGTGATGATGGTATATAGCTATCCCAAAGTCAGTATGGCTTGGATATGTTATCCAAGTATGGTATGACAGCATTTAAGCCTCTTTCAGTACCATTGGAGAAAAATGTGAAGCTGAGTGCTGATGTTGGAGATGAGATAGAAGACCTTACTATGTTCAAGAGGATAGTAGGGAGTTTGATTTACATGACTATCATAAGACCGGACTTGAGGTATGTTGTTGGCCTTGGTCGCATCCATATTACTGTATGGAATGTAGGTATGGGGACACAATCTTGATCAAGTCGCACTCTCATTATCAGTCAGTTTATGCAGATGCCTAGAAATCCTTATTTGGATACAGTTAGATGTATATTGAGGTATGTGAAGTCCACTTTACATTATGGACTTTTTTATGAGGCAGGTAAGGACGTACAGGTCTTTGGATACACAGATGCAGATTGGGTTGGTAGCATGTCAGACAGAAGATCTACAAGTGGATTCATGTTTTCCCTTGGTAGTGCACTAGTTACATGGAGCAGCAAAAAGCAATCTACAGTTGCTTTATCGAGTACAAAGGCTGAGTACAGAGGTGCTGCTATGGCAGCATGTGAGGTGGTGTGGTTGTAAAAACTATTAGGTGATTTGGATGTGCATGGAGATGGTCCGATTGTCATTCATTGTGACAACATGAGCAGCATACAGCTAGCTTGGAATCCAGTGTTCCATGCTAGGACAAGACACATTGAGGTACACTACACTTTGTGAGAAGAATGTACTTGCAAGAGAGATTGACTTGGTATATATCAGCATCACACAGGATTAGATAGGTGACATTTTTATAAAGGCATTGGGTGCAAAGAAGCTTCGAAAGTTCCGAATCTTACTTGGAGTTGCAGAGATAGAGTTGAGCTTGAGGGGGAGTGTTGAGATGGCAAGCTCAACACGTGCGGACATTGATGATTGACCGCCTGACTAGATGAGTCTACATGTCTACACTTAGCACATTGGTGGTCATTATGATACTCACATGACCATTAACTTATCACTTATTATATTTATTTTGTTACACCTACCTACAGCTGGCAAAGATATAACGCTAGTCGACTAGTGTAGTTGGTTATGCATTGTTTGACTTAGAAGGACACTTTCCTTTATGTTGTATCTTATCTATACTTTTTGTACATTGTATAGTGTGTGAAAGAATAAGAAAAAACCAGCAAGAAAATGTTTTGGCCTCCATCTCTCTTCTTATGTTCTTGAGTGAGCTTCCTCTTGTGTATACAGTGTGTGTTTGGCACAGCACCTCAAGCAAGTCCCCTCACCACGCGATTCTTGACGTTGTTCCCTACAAGTCATGACACATGTCTAATGTGATTTAAGAGTGTTTGTGGCCTAAAATTTCTTTATTTTTTCATAGAGGATTTTTGCTACAAATTGCATACTATGATCTATAAATGTTTTTGGGAACATACATATATGTTTTGCATCATGTAATGAATGAAACCTACTTAGCATGTTACTGAACATCGTTGTTATGACATATGCGTAGAGATGCTTGCCATGTTTTTGAGCTAAGAAATCATTGATTTTTGTAGTCAACTTACTGTCATAATTTGAGGACTAAAGCTATCCTATGAAAAGTGTACTTGGATTGTAGAGAGTTAGGCATTGTCTATTGCATACTGCATTGAATATAACTCAAATAGTGGGTGAGAAACTTGATAACAAAAACTATGCTATCTAAAAGTTCAAGATGGAGAACTTTCTCATTGGCAAGGGTTACTGGGACTTGGTTACAGGTGTGGAGGTTGAGCCCAAACTCCTTGAAAAGAATCCAATAGTTGATCAACTTAGGCCACATCAAGCATGGATGGAAAGAGCCCAAAGAGTATTGCACTAATTGTCTATATGTGTCTCTCATGCAATGGTCATGCAGATCATAAATTGCAAATCACCAGAGGATTCTTTGAATATTTTAATGCAATAATTTGGCACAACTACCAGTGCACAAAATATTCAATTGAAGTAGAAATTTAACACGATGAAAAGGAAAGGACAGCCCATACAGGAGTATGTGATCGAGATAAAGACCATTGCTGATCAGTTGGCTCTAATAGGAGCTAAGGTAGATGATGAGGACTTAGTGGCTATGACCCTGAGTGGTCTAGGTGCCTAAATATAAGTCTTCCAATATATCAGTTTCAGTCAGGGCTGAAATGCCTAACTTTAATGATTTGGTATCCTTATCCTTGAAGAAGTGAAATTGGGTATGACTACAAGCTTGAGTAGCTCTAAAAATAGAGACACAACTTTTTACTATAATAAAATAGGTCGTTATCATCATGGAAAAGATTCTAGCCATGGTAAGGAAACCCAACAACATGCATCTCAACATGGGTAGAGTCATCAGGGATTTGTTGGTAGAGGTGGTGGATACTCCCATGCGAGGGGAGATCTTAGTCTAGGGGTAGAGGATCTTGGCACACCTAGACTACTCATGAAAATGCTAACAAGGATAAATATTTCCACCATTATTGTGGCAAGCATGGCCTCATTGCAAAAGAGTGCCAAAAGAAGTAGGATGATGAGAAGGATAGACATGGATACTATGCATCATCTAGTCATGTAGAGCTTGAGAATGGTGAGAGACTATTTGGTATAACTTATGTGCACAAAAAAGGCAAGTAACAAGGAAAGTCTGATGAGGTCTAGTATATATATTCTGGTTCCTCAAACAACATGACACCACATGGCAAGTGGTTTGATGAGCTGAAAATGGGGTGCTAATGGCTATGTATGCACTGGGGATGATTCTCAACATGACATAGCACACATAGGAATTGTTCCTTTGGTTATGCCTAATGGCAGAAAAAAGTACTTGCAGGATGTATTGCATGTTCCATCAATCACCAAGAATTTGTTATTTGTCAGTCAGATGGTTGAGCAGAACCCTATAGGTATGATTTAATAGAGATGGTTGTTTCATGGAGGAGTATGATAGAGGATGTAGGCTGGTTGCTAAAGGCCAGAGATATGGCAAGATATTTACATTGGATGCAAATATTGGTGAATTGAATGATGCTATGTTTGCTCATGATGGGGCAAGTATCAAAGACATTGATATATGGCATGAATGGATTGGACATATAAATGTCCAAATTTTGAAAAATATGCAACATAAGGACCTTGTTAAATGGCTACTAAGATTTGATTTGGGACATGTCTACTTAGCATGTTAGTTTGGGAAATAAGTCAGGTTTTTATTTACCAAGAATACACGAAATAGAAGCAAGCCTTTACAACTTGTGCACTCAGTTATTTGGGGAGCCGTGCAAAATGCACCACTTGGTGTATCTAGATACTATGTGGCCTTTGTGTGACTATAGAAGGTACATATGGATATACATCTTAAAGCATAAAGATGAGGTGTTGGAAAACTTTATGGATTTTAAAGCTCATGTTGGCAAAGAGCTTAACTATTATGTCTCATACTTAATGTTTGATGGTGGTGGAGAGTATGTGTTAAAGGAATTTGACAGATGCCTAGAAAAGCTTGGGATTAGGAGATAGTTGACTTGCAGCTACACTCCAAATCAGAATGAAGTTGCTAGGAGAAAGAACATGGTGATTGTAGACACAGCCATGACTATGTTGAATGAGAAAAACATGCCTTTTTCTTAATGGGATAAAGCAATACTTATAGCTGTCAATGTGATGAATAGAACACCTACAATAAGAATACATAAACAGTTATATGGCTACAAGCCTAGCATTCAACATTTGAAATTATCTGGTAGTATTTCCTATGTTCATGTTCTTGATGACAAACAAAAGAAACTTGATCCAGCAGTAGTGAAGTGTGTTTTTCTTGGATACACATAGGAAAGAAAGGCATACAAGTGCATTGTTTAGACTACACGAGAGACTTTCTCAGCCTTGATATTGTGTTTGATGAGTTAGCATCTTGGTATGGTGCTAAGCAGGCTATAGTAAATGATGACACTTCACAAGGCATGTATGCTGAAAATGGATAGCAAGACACTATGTCTACTAGTGGACCTACTCAGCATGCATCTAGCAGTGTAAGTCCTTGGAAGGCAGACTATAGAGCCATGGGTCTCCATCCACTGACACGGATACATCAGTGAGGGGGAGAGATAAAGGAAAATAGAAAATTTTTGATGGTTTTACAAGTCTATTAACTTCACAATATGACTCTTCTAAGAGTTTGGATAGCATCGAGTTTGGCATACCTGCAGTGGTTACAGTTGGAGTTAAGCAGACATGCATACTACCTCATGGGAGAGAGGAATCTAGTTCATTGCTAAGATGGAAACTATATGGACTGTTATTGCATTGGCTACATTGAAAGGCTAGAACCATTATCAGATGGACATGAAAAATTCTTTCCTACATGATGGTGATTTGGTGGAAAAAGTTTATATGGATCAACTAGAGGGGTGTGTGCATCCTGGTTATTCGTCATATATATGCAAATTGAAGAAGGCATTGTATGGCTTAAAGCAAGCCCCACGAGCGTGGAATGCTAGGATTACTTTCTACTTACAGACACTTGGATTTTAGCAAGGCAAATCTTATCACAGTTTATTGACCAGAAAAAAAAGTAGAGACAAGATAATATGTGATTTTGGTGCTTTATGTAGATGATTAGGTGATTCACAGGTGATGACATACAAGGCATTGATGATATAAAAGCTATGTTGCAGAAAGAATTTCAACTTACAGAATTAGGAGAGTTGAAATTTTTCTTAGGGATTGAAGTTATGTGTACACCTCATGGGATATGGATGATACAGAAACAATATGAACATAATATGTTGGAGAAGTATGGCATGCTAGAATGCAAACCCATGGATACACCACTAGAGAAGAATCTAAAGCTAGCTGTTGATACATGAAATATGATACAGAATGTGACTATGTATAGACACATGGTTGGCAATCTGATCTATTTGAATCCGGACTTCATTTATGTACTTGGTTTGATCAGCCAGGTTATGTAACAGCTAAGGAAACGTCACGTAGTTGCTATGAGACAAATTTTGAGATATGTGAAGGGTATATTGTCTTATGGTTTACTCTATGAGCATGGTAAGCCTCTTGAGCTTATAGGTTTTAGTGATGCAGATTGGGCTAGCTGTGTGTATGATAGGAGATCAACTAGTGGATATGCATTTGGTCTTGGAAGTAGCATGGTTAGCTGGAGTAGTAAGAAATAACCTAATTTGGCTCTCTGTAATGTCCCCATTACTTAGCTTATTTTAATAAATAATGTGCATATACATTCCAAAGAAAATTGGTATATGTTGCACATTTTTAAAAACTAGCTCTAATTATGAAATTGGCACTACTTATGAAGATAATTGTTATTATTAATGAGGCATTATATGCTAGTTTATGGAAGAAAGACTTGGGAGATCCTCCCTAGACTAGCTTCGATGATGTCATAAAAAATGCTAAAAGTAAGTGTCATCTCTTTATCACCCCCCTCCCCCCCATTACTATATAAACAGGGGTAGAGTGTCACATCAAGGACACACACAAAGGCACACGAAAAACACACAATAACCCATGCAGAAGTCTCTCTGTTGTTGATGCGACAAAGCTCTATTGCAATCAGCTGAAACCTCTCTCTCTCTCTCTCTCTCTCTCTCTCTCTCTCTCTCTCTCTCTCTCTCTCTCTCTCTCTCTCTCTCTCTCTCTCTCTCTCTCTCTCCCCTACGCAGAAGCGCTACTCGAATCCATCAAGCTTCTTCCATGGCTTCCAAGAGATATCGAGATGCTGAACAAGGTCACGCTCAGAGAACTCCCCAATGTGAGGAAGTAATCAATGTTGAAATGCAAGCGGAAGTTAACCCCAAATCCAGTCAACCCAAAGGACGGGTTATTCCACAACAAACCGAGGTTGCGGCCATAAACCATAATCACGATGGATAGCCAAATGAAATTAATTAGGTTAGTACATAAGAAAAGGATCATGATTAGTTAGAACTTACTTAAACTTGTAAAATCATATTAGTATTATCAAATGCTTTTTAGGAAGGAACTTGGAAATTGATGAAGGGGATAGATTCTATGCATCGTATACATTGACAACAGTGTTAAAAATGTTTTATGGTTATGACTGCTTTTGGATTTGTGAATGATGAGTTATGGCTCTTATGATTCCGGGCTTGCACAGCTAGACAAGTTGTGGATTGTGGTGGTTTGGGACATTGGGATCCCCAACCCAATGCTCCCTAACACTCTACGGAGTGTGGAAAAACCACGGATGGAGTGTGATCACATACAACCCAATCCTGAGGGATTGAAAGGTCCTTGGATGGTTTCTTTTTGCAAAAAGACGGTTTTGTACCACTCTACAGAGTGGTGGTGAAATAAAGTATCTGATTTTTGAATTGTTTGTTATGTGCTAAAGATTGAGTTTAACAAAGCCAGTTTAATGTAGCACTAAAAGAAAGCTGACTTTAAATGTCCAAACATTGTGGTAGTATGCTTTGCTAATTAGAAAAATGAGTAAACCTCATCAAGGAAGGTGGGAGGCTTCGATCCTAATGATTGGATGCCTATGGCTGGGTGGACCCGATAAGTTGTGTAAATTTCCAACATTAGATAGAGCTGATTAAATCGTGGCCCTCCCAATATCGATAGGGTTAGTTACTAGGTGGAATAGTATTTTAAGGGGCTAGATCTGAGATTTTACCATATGGATAGGGGGATCGAGTTAGTCTCTCCCCCATCTCTCACTCTCTTTGAACCAAGTGCGTTGTTAACCTCACTCCTACCTTTGATTGATTACAAAGTGGTCTTAGGTGGGTGTTAGATTGCTGTTAGGGGTAACTTGTCCATGCTTCACCTGTGAAGTAGAACTCGGATTCCCATGTTCAACTAAGTCCAAGGTTTCCCATAGGGAGACGGGATGGTGATGTGCATGGATATGAATTTTAATGGACTACTAAGAGGACTCCTCCAGATTTGTTGGAAGACGCACCTCACAGTGGTATCAGAGCCTAGGTTTCAAAAGAGCTTTTAGTGCAAGGTTAAGTAGTTAAGGCATGAAAGTAATTAATAAAATAACCACACTTGTTTGAAGAAAACTATTGTCAATTATCTTGCATTAACACTGGCATACACATTGTGCTCATCAGGAACTTAGCGATAAGGAAGCTACACGTTTACGAGATATTTTTCCCATCATGTATCAAGTAGCCTTAGGGTCAAACAATTTCTCATACCATGAGGCTATATTTGAGATAATGGAGATGATGTTTATTCCTCCAATTATATTGCAACCTTATCCTAACTCATGACACATGAAAGATTTCTAGCCAAGGAATAGGTCACATATGGAGATATATTGTGGGCATAACATCCTTTTTCATTACGAGCTATGGAGGATTTGATGGGCTAAATGACTAAGGATAGTTAAGATATACCTTTTGTTTAGTGCCTTTGTTGAATGGTTGCTAGACATTGGAGATGATCCTGTACCTGAAACCTTGTGGGTATATCGGAAAGTGCTACAAATAGTACCACATGAGAGAGTTGTTATAGTACCAAGAAGGCCTTATTTTGGTACGGGATGTTTTGGTTATCCCCAAGAGCCACCATATTATGTTGTTTGCCATATACATGAAAATCCACCAAGATATGAGAATATAGACCTTGATACTTTTCATGAGAAAAGGATCCATGAGATGATGTATTGGTAGATCATAGGATGATCAAATGCATATTTGTAAATACTTTTCATAAATATAAAGTCTCGTTATTATTTTTGAAGAGTGTGAGTTATGAGCTTATGATGATAGTTGAGTTGCTTTGACAAGTTAATGATGAAGTGCGCTTTATACGAGTGATTTTTGAGATCATGTACTCCACTACTTTGCCAATGGAACATGTTGGAAATAAGAGAAAGTGTAATGGCTAACCTAGAGAAGACTGGTCTATGGGGTTGTTTAAGCTTACGAAGGAGCTACAACTGGAGCCCAAATCTAGGATGGGATGACCCTTACCTATACTTAGACTCAACTCTATATGAAGATGTGAAAGTCCATCTCAAGTTGTTGAAATGGCTTGAAGAACTACAACTAGGTTGATGTTCTTATTTGAAGGATATAAGGGTATTGATACTGTGACAATTAATGGGGAGACAATGACCCTACATCATTGGGTATATGACCAATATACAAAGGTTAATTCTCCCAATAGGATCGCCCTTATACGAAGAGTGTAAAGTCAAAAAAGTATGAGCTTCCAGAGTATCCCAATCTCCCAAAATCTTATTGATTCCTAGAGATGAGGGCCAAACCACCTTGTTTTGTAACAAAGAAGTTACAATGATAATCAGAATCACCAATTGGTTCAAATTGATGAAACATACAAGGAACTCCAAGAGAAGAAGTTACTTCTCAAGCATGCACCAACACCTAGGTTTACCGGTGAAGGACCCAAGGTGGAGCAAGATGCAAAATCTTGGATTGAGGCTTTGGACAACTATTTTATAACCACTGAAACTATTATTGCAAATCAGCCCATGACTGCTCATCTTCGTCGTATTGGCAAAGCTAAGATAAATTGGTGGAAATATTTTTGCTGAGATAAAGGGGTAACAAAAGCTTCTCAAACTTGGGAGGAGATAAAAGAAGTTGTGAAAGGACGTTATCTTCCCCCATCCTTTGAATCAATCAAGATGAATGAATTCTACAACTTACGATAATTAAGCCTAACCTTGGAAGGATACTACTCTAAGTTTGTGAGTCTGCAAAAATATGCACCCCCAATGACAACGTCTCAACAGATTTCAAGGTTTTGCCAAGGACTAAATCCACCTTTGGACACTCACCTTAAATCAATGAGACCAACAACTCTCGAAGATGCTCTTATGCAAGCAAAACCTATGGCCAATGAAATCACTCAAAATGGCCAAAGGAACCATCCAATAAACAATTATGGAAGGGGCTAACCAAACTGTGGTGTCAACATGGCCAATGCCAGAGGAAATGGTAGAGCTAATGCAACTACCCAAGGACCAAATGGGATAGGAATTAGGCATTGCTACGAGTGCGAAAGGGTTGGACACCTAAGGGAACATTGCCCTAGTTGTCCTCAAAATCCTAGCCCAAACTCAGTTGGTGGAAGAGGACAAGGGAAAGGCAACAAAAACCCAGATCATGGATGTGGAAGAACAACTGGTGCTTGTGTAAATACCATGATTTGACAGACCGAGGAATGCACGTTAGGTGAAGAAATTGAAAGAGGATCCATTCATGCTACCATGGAAAGGAAAGGAGTGTGGACCACCAATGTTCAATAATTCAATTTCTAGCTACTTACAAGGGTACATGGTTTATAATCTTAATTGATTGTGGTATCACACATTCCTCTCTTACACCCAAGTCAGTTAAAAGATTGCATCTAGAATCCAGGGGGACAAAGAAAATAATAATAGAATCGGCTAATGGGAAGGAAATCGCCTCAAGTAAAACTGTAGGGAAACTTTAATTTGAGTTAGAGAGCCATATAAATAAAGCATAATTTTGAATCCTACCACTAGGATGCTACGATTGTTGAGATATCAAGCTCCACTCATGATATGCCAAGGTGATCGTTGTGTATTTATGTCACCGACTTGTCAGTTGTTGCAGATGCGGTTGGTACACCGCCCATGAATAATAGCTAGATGATAGCTATCCTTATCTACTCTAGTTCGTGGCTCAGTTAGTATGCCACCTTAGTTAGTTGAGTTTGGTTTGAGATCCATATATAGGGTTCTTCTATTTCTATGTACTTGAGTTCTTGTTGGCTTACACAACTAAGAAGAGGAAAATTGTTTTCAGCCTCCACCTTTGTGTGTATTCCCCCATTGTGCAAGCAAGAAAGCTACAAGTGAGACTCCTTCCTTCTCTCCCACAATCTTGACATGGTATCAGAGCCTTGTTCATGGTAAGGAGCTCAAGAAAGCAAGCCAAGTTCGCGGTGTTCTGGTAAGAGGACCAGTGTTGCTTTCATTCTTCTGTTTTGGGAGCAAGTCTCTGCAGGTAGCATAGTCGAAAAGTGCAAGAGTGCATTGTCTCAGATTGAGACGCCCTTTGCGGTGTAGCAAGAGGGCAGTATATGCTGCAGGAGAGGACTTTAGCCCTTAGTTTCTCTGATTTTTTTATTTGAGCCCATTGTGGGGCCTGTTTTGGAGGCGGAAGTTTTCTGCACACACTCAAGAAAAGGCCCTGTTTTATGCTGTGCGACAACTGTTCTACAGGTCAGTGAAAAGTTACTGTAGAAATTGCATCGTATGCCTGTGCGCAGAGACATTGGGAGTTGCAAAATCATCCTTGTTGCCTGTTGATGCAAAATCGTCACTAGGAAGTGACTATCTGGTCAAATACCACTTTCGTCAGTTTTGCAGATTTGCCCTTGTGAGGCTGAAGTTGTGTTCTTTGCAGTGACAGAATTTTTTGCAGTGTTCTATAATGGCGTCTGATTCTCTTTCACAGATTGTCACTAAAAAGCTTGACAAGAACAACTTCCAAGCATGGAAGTTTAGAATGACGAATTTCCTTATGGGAAAAGGATATTGGGAGTTCACTGCAGGAAATGAAGAAGAACCAGTTCTTCCTGATGTTCCCAATCAACAGCAAATGCAGGCATTTAAAGCATGGCATGAGAGAGCCAAGAAAGTTATGTACTGGCTATCTATCAACATTTCAGACTCTATGATTGTGCATATTCAAGATGCAAGTACGCCAAAGGAGACATGGGATACTTTGTCAAAAATGTATAGCACAAATACGCAAGCCAGGAAAATGCAGCTCTCAAGCAAGAGTTGCACAATGTGCAAAGAGAAAATATGAGCATCAATGACTACCACATGAAGGTAAAGAAGATTGCAGATGCACTTGCTTCTATTGGGTCCCTAGTGGAAGATGATGATTTAGTTTCTGTGACCTTGAATGGTCTAGGAAATGATTATGCACAGTTCCGAACATCCATTTTTGTCTGTGAAAGATTTCCTGATTTTGAGGAGTTGATTTCTCTTCTAATTTCTGAGGAGCAGAGAAATGGTGGTGCATCTTCTTTAGGAGGAACTTCAAAAGAAGCTGTCTTCTACTCAAATGCTGGAAGAGGTAGAGGAAGAGGTAGAGGAGGCCGATCTGGAGGCCGTGGTAGAAATCAGAATATGCAGCAAACTCAAGAAAACCAGTCCTTTGGAGGAGGACGTGGTAACTTTAGAGGCAGGGGGAGCCAAAGAGGTCGTGGTGGATGGCAAAGAGGACAAAATGCAAACAGCAATGTTGAATGTTACTACTGTGGTAAAATGGGTCATATGGCTAAAGACTGCTATAAAAAGAAAAATGACATCATGAATGGAAAACTGCAACAAGGGAATTATGCATCTTCTAGTAGACAGGGTGATGATAGAAATGAGCATTTGTTTATGGTGCAGCACATGACCAATTCTGTGACAAGTGCAGAAGAAAGTAACGATGTGTGGTATGTTGACTCAGGTGCATCAAACCACATGACAGGTCATGCAGAATGGATGCATGATGCAAGGAAAATGGAAAAACCAGGATTTGTGGGAGACTAGTGATAATACTGCACATCCTATTGTGCAGATTGGAAATATTCCTTTGTCTATGCAGGATGGGAAAAAGAAATACCTGTCGGATGTATTTCATGTCCCGAATATCACCAAGAACCTGGTTTCTGTTGGTCAAATGGTTGAGCAGGGCTTGCAGGTCAGATTTAATTTCCATGGATGCTTTGTTTAGGATATGAAAAATAAAGGTCACTTGATAGCAAAAGGTAAGAAGAAGGGTAGAATGTTTACATTGGATGCTGACATGCCTGAATTGAGTGCAGCAATGTTTACACATGGGACCCTGTAGTTGCAGATATTGATATCTGGCATAAACGCATTGGTCATGTTAATGTACAATGACTTAAATCAATGCAGGCCAAAAATATTGTTGCAGGATTGCCAAAATTCAAGGTTGCAGAAATGCATAAGGTATGTGAAGCTTGTCAGTTTGGAAAACAGGTAAGGAAACCATTTCCTAGACATGTTCAAGAGAGTAAGAAGCCATTGGAATTAATCCACTTTGATGTGTGGACTACTAAAGCTACATCTCTTGGAGGCTGTCATTATTTTGTCACTTTTATTGATGACTATAGTAGAAAAGTTTGGGTGTATTTTATGAAAAAGAAAAGTGAATTTTTTGGGTATTTCAAAACTCTTAAAGCTATGGTTGAAAAAGAAACAGACCTGCAAATAAAATGCCTAAGGTCAGATGGAGGGGGAGATTACCTCTCAAATGAGTTTGCAAGGTTCCTACAGGAGCATAGCATAAAGCAGCAATATTCATGCAGTCATAACCCACAACAAAATGGAATTGCAGAAAGGAAAAATAGGCATATTGGAGAGGTATCTCGTGCCATGCTCAAAGAAAAAGACTTGCCGATTTTTACTGGGCTGAGGCAGTTGCTACAACAGTCTACATAATGAACATTATCCCATTGCAGCAATACATGGGATGACTCCAAAGGAGAGGCATACTAGTAGGAAACCAGATATTTCTCATTTGAAAATTTTTGGTCGCATTGCCTATGTTCATGTGCCAGATGAGTTGAGATCCAAGTTGGATCCAAAAGTTGAGAAGTGCATCTTTATTGGTTACTCTTTGCAGCAGAAAGGGTATAGATACTATAACCCTTCTACTCGTAAGTTTACAGTGACCAGAGATGTTTTTGATGAGATGAGTAGCTGGTATAAACTAGTAGCTGGTATAAACCAGTAAATGCTGCACATAATTCACAGCAGCAATCACAAGATATTAGTGGACCTGGAGCGTCCTCTAGCAGTGGTTCACATTCTTCACCATGGACAGGCAGTTTGAGATCAGGAGAATCTTCTCAAAGCAATGCAGATAGTGCTATGCAGGTATCACAAAAAGGAAAAGAGAAGGTAGATCAGCCCATGTTTGATGTGAATGCAGGTCACTCTTATGTGGATGGTAAATCCATTGGCTCAGAACAAAGCATTGATGATGAGTTGGGTATTCCTTCTATTGTTACACCTGGAGTAAGGAAGACCAGGGATGTTTTGAGAGCACCTAGGAGTGAACCTACTTTGCGCAGGTATTCCAGAGCTAGGTATCCTGTGGATAGGCTGAAATATGATGGATTTACAGCCATTCACTATGCATATATGGTCAAAGTGATACAGGAACCAGAACCCACTTCTTTTGAGCAAGCCATGGGAAAAGAAAAATGGGAGAAAGCCATGGATGAAGAAATGGATGCCTTGGAAGCAAATGCTACATGGGAATTGGTACCTTTGCCTAAAGATAAGAATGCAATTGGTTGTAAGTGGGTTTATAAGGTGAAACACAATGCAGATGGTTCTGTGAACAAATACAAGGCAAGATTAGTAGTCAAGGGGTATGCATAAACATATGGCATTGACTATGAAGAACATTCAGTCCGGTTGCAAGGATGGCAACCGTAAGAGCAGTCATTGCTATGGCTACATCAAAGGGATGGTCTTTACATCAGATGGATGTAAAGAATGCCTTCTTGCATGGTGATTTGCAAGAAGAGGTATATATGGAGTAGCCACCAGGTTATGTGCATGCTATTCATCCTGAGTTTGTTTGCAGGTTGAAGAAAGCATTGTATGGCTTGAAGCAAGCACCTAGAGCATGGTCTGACAAGATAGGACAGTATCTTTTCACTATTGGCTTTCAGATTTCCAAGGCATATTTCTCACTTTATGTGAGAAAAATAGAGAAATGTATTATGCTACTTGTCAATAATGTTGATGATTTGATTATGACAGGTGACAGTGATGAAGATATCCTTCATGTGAAAATGCTATTGAAGCAGAAGTTTGAGATGAAGGATTTGGGAGAGCTGCGTTATTTCTTGGGCATTGAGGTGATTAGATCACCAAGTGGGATACGGCTCTTGCAGAGGCAGTATGGATTGGACATGCTGTCCAAATATGGGATGACAGGTTGTAAGCCTATTTCAGTTCCTTTGGAGCAAAATGTGAAGCTGAGCGCAGATGCAGGTGAGCTTCTGGAAGACCCTACTATGTACAGATGCATAGTAGGAAGTTTGATTTATATGACTATTACCAAGCCAGATTTGAGCTATGTTGTTGGATTGGTAAGTCAGTTTATGCAGGCTCCAAGGAAACCACATTTGGATGCGGCTAGACGCATACTCAAGTATATGAAGTCCACATTGCAATATGAACTACTTTATGAGACTGGAGTTCAGATATAGTTGCATGGATACACTGATGCTGATTAGCTGGTAGTATTTCTGATAGACGATCTACCAGTGGATATGTGTTCTCTTTTGGGAGTGCTGCAGTCACTTGGAGCAGCAAGAAACAGCCTACAGTTGCCTTGTCGAGCACAGAGGCTGAGTACAGGGGCACAGCAATGGCTGCATGTGAGGTAGCTTGGTTGCATAAGCTACTTTATGATATGCATCAGTCTACAGATGGGCTAGTTGTCATTTATTGTGACAACATGAGCAGTATACACTTGGCAAATAACCCAGTCTATCATGCTAGAACAAAGAACATTGAGGTGCATTATCATTATGTGCGAGAGAGGGTTTTACTAGGTCTTATTGATCTAGTTTATGTCAGCACAGAGGATCAGGTAGCTGACATATTCACGAAGGCATTGGGAGCAGAGAAGCTACGCAAGTTCAGAGACCTGCTTGGTGTGCAGGAATTAGGATTGAGCTCGAGGGGGAGTGTTGAGATATCGAGCTCCACTCATGATATGCTAGGGTGACCGTTGTGTATTTATGTCACCGACTTGTCAGTTGCAGATGCGGTTGGTACACCGCCCATGAGTAAGAGCTAGATGATAGCTATCCTTATCTACTCTAGTTTGTGGCTCAGTTAGTATGCCACCTTAGTTAGTTGAGTTTGGTTTGAGACCCATATATAGGTTTCTTCTATTTCTATGTACTTGAGTTCTTGTTGGCTTACACAACTAAGAAGAGGAAAACTGTTTTCAGCCTCCACCTTTGTGTGTATTCCCCCATTGTGCAAGCAAGAAAGCTACAAGTGAGACTCCTTCCTTCTCTCTCACAATCTTGACAACGATTGCATTTTGGGAATGGATTGGCTCAAGAAGAACAAAGCCCAAATTCTATGTACTAAAGAGGAAATAATCTTTCAAGACTTGGAAGGAGAAACTGTAAAGGCATATAGGAAAGCTGGAAGAACTAGAGTCCAACTAGCCAAGGCAAGTCGACTCAAGAAGGAATTGAAGAAAGGTCAACCAATGTACATGATCTGGTTGAATAAGGTCAAAAAGACTTATGAAAGTACTCTACCTTCCTAGATCAACGACTTCGAGGATGTCTTTCCAGAAGAACTGACTCAACTTCCTCCAAAGCATGAGGTTGATCATGAAATAAAATTGATTCCTAGAGCCACAAAACGATCATACAAAATGTCTATTCCTAAAGCTATTGAGCTTAAGAAACAACTGAGGCAACTGATAGAGCAAGGATTTATCCACCCAAGCAATTTTCCTTGGGGAGCACCTGTCCTCTTCCAAAAAAAGAAGGACGGAACACTTAGACTCTACATTGACTTCAGAGGACTGAACCAAGTTATGATTTAAAAAAAGTACCCCATACCCAGGATAGATGAACTTTTAGATCGCCTACACGGAGCTAAGGTTTTTTCCAAGATTGATGTAAGGTCTGGATACTATCAAATTCGAATCAAGAAATAAGATATCCCAAAGACTGCCTTCAGCACTAGGCATGGTCATTATGAATTTTCAGTCATGCCATTCGGATTCACTAATGCCCCAGCTACATTCAATCATCTAATGCAAGACATTTTTTGACCATACCTAGATGATTTTGTAATAGTATTCTTTGACAATATACTAGTATACTCCAAATCAATAGAGGAATGTAATATTCCCAGGCAATAATTGTTAGTTGGTTAGTTCAAAAGTTAGTTAGTCAATTAATAAGTTAGTAAGGTTACTAACTAAAGGAAAAAATTAACTAACATTAATAACTAACTAACAAAAAATAAATAAATAAATAAAATCGAGAGTTGTAACTCGATATTTCTTATGAATTAACAAGGACCATAGCCACCCTTCATGGAAGTTATAACGTGAACAAGAGATATGAGCTATATTAATCACTAATGTTAATGTGCGTAATAAGGATGGTCTAAGAATATTAAACTTTTGGACAATACTAGAATATTTTAGATATTTTAGAGATTATCTTAATTTTTTTAAAAAAATGTATGGAGATTTCTAGAACTAGATGTCATTTAAAAGAAAAAACAAGTGATGTGTTAGTTAGATTGAAGATTTTATAAAAAGAAAAATAAAGAAAAGTGATAAGCAAAATCGCTCGCGCCACTATCGCAGTCTACAGGCAGTAGACAACACTTCGAACAGAGAAAAGAAGAAGGAGTGAACCGAGAGCTTTCTAACCAAGTGTCTTGGAATTTTACCCCCCTTTCGGAGCCAATGGAACCATCAAATTTATGATCTGAGCATCAGATCACTGATCTTTCCAAGATCCCCCCTCCACAAAGAGTTCCACTTCTCAACCATAAGCCCTCTTCTCCAATTCACTATAAATAAGAGGCATGGGGGGCACTTAGGGAGACATAAGGAGACCTCGAGAGGCTGCAAGAGAGAAGAAGAGAGAAAGAAGAATACTCCTTCAAGAGGCTGCGAGAAGCTAGAGAGAGAGAGAGAGAGAGAGAGAGAGAGAGAGAGAGAGAGAGAGAGAGAGAGAGAGAGAGAGAGAGAGAGAGAGAGAGAGAGAGAGAGTTAGCTCGAATCCCTTTTCTCGATCTTTAACTAAGCCATATTCTCTTACGCTGTCTCATCTCAAATCTATCCCACCTTCCCTATCTCTCAAACCACTCATGGACGATGGCTCCAAAGCGACGAAGTGGAAAAACCATGGAGATCAACGCAACCGGTCAAGAAACATGTATTGCCAATGATACAGGAGTGCCCGAGGTTGCGGGAGTTTCCACTACCAATGGAACATCGGGTGTGGCTAATGCAAGCACGAGTAAAGATGAAGTTTCTAATGTCGTCATGCTACCAAACCAGGTTATTCATTACTAGATTATTATTTTTCTATATAAGATAATTACATAAGATATTAGCTTCCATATTCTTCACTTACACATTAAATTGATAACTCGTCTAGAAAACATATTAGTACAAGCATAAAACGATTAATCACTATGATTTGTAGCTAGAATAGTTGAGATTCTAAGGCATAGAATCAGGATAGAATTAATTGCCAAAGGTTATTGTACATATGTCTTTATACACATTGAATATAGTTATGATCAAATGTGACGAGGTTAAGAGTTGATTAGTGATGGTTCTAGAAAGTGATTGTCTATTTAGGAATCCTATAGGTCATCTCGTTGAGTTATTGACACAATATATTTCCTCAAGGGATTTTGCTTATGTTGGATAAGTGAATCCAAATGGAAAACTCATGCCTTGCTTAACATGTTATAAGAGGTATACTCAACACTTCTTTATGGGGAGAAGAATCCTCATTAGAATGTAAGGTTACCTTAAGATAAGATCTACCTTGGCTATGTGAAGCTGTGAATTAGATGTTGGGATGATTGTCATTGCATCATTTGATACACATTTGAAAGGACTATTTGTGTTTGCTAGAATCTAGATTTTTTATTGAAATTATTGTCAAACAGAATAAAAGGAAGGATCGCACTATGCTATAACCAAGCTAGCAGCGAGACCCTACTCCAAAGGGGTCATGATTATCGCTACGAGAGGCTTGGACCGGCTCCATAGGCGAAAGGTCCGTTAGTAGGGATAGTCTCAGGCAATAGGAATTGTAGGTGCCAAAGGGGGCTCTGGCTGTAAATCCTGCATTATTCTAAGAATCTGATGAGCCCCTTCGTGACACAAGATGGGATCCTGAAACCCTAAATACTAGTTATGAGGGTGGAATCTTGGTGGTCAGAATATCCTTATGGAATTCTGTGTATCTTCCACTGGGACGGAATGATGGAAATGGTAATAAACTTCCAATATAATAGAGAAGTTTGCTTTACTGTTCGAATTGTATGCGTGTTGGTGAGATAAATTATGTGAAGGAACATGTGACTTAATGGACTAATTAAGGAAGCTTGTTGTATATGATCCAATAAATGTGTTGTAGGTAATTAAAAAACTAAAGATGACCCATCATCAGAGAAATGCAGGTGGGCGTAACCCCCGACGGGTCTGTCCAATGGTAGGGTGGTCACGGTTAGCTGGGAGCCTTTCTAAATTAGAAATAGAAATAGTAAGATGATAAATTGACCAAGTAGTCATTAGGTAGAACCGACTTGCATTGTTTTAGGGGGCCGGAATGGAATTTTGCCTTATGAGCAGGAGGGTTGACGTACCGCACTCCCCTCCGTCTCCCATTCTCTTTGAACCAAGTGCAATGGCAAGTCCGCTTCAGATCGAGTAATCCTCTAAAAAGTGGAACTCGAAATTACTGACGCTAGCTGGCTGCTAGGAGACCCATCCGATTTTAGGAACCCAAACCTTCAGGTCGATCCTAGTGGGTTTGGCCGGAACTCTCCCGTTGCGAAGTAGGCTCAGTAGGGCCTAAGTGGCAACCTCGTGATGTTCCAAGGGAGCATCGGGCGGCATCATTTACGGGAAAACATACTAATGGACTACTAAAAGTTGTGCCATGGATTGAGACTAGCGGACACCTCACAGTTGGTATCAGAGCGTACGTTAGTATAGATTATGATGTAAGCTTAAGAAAAATATTTTTTTTTCTAAGCATAGCCTAGGACATGTTTTCTTCTCTTTATTAATTTATGTTTTTGAATTATGGCAGAGTAACGAAGCTTGGAAGCGATTCTTGATCTTTCAAGTAATGTTTATGTCAGCTATGCATTCATCCAATTTTTCTTGGAGAATTCAGATGATGGGGGTACTAGATCAGTTGTACAACCCCTCGCCTCTATATCTTGATACATCAAAGCTGCTTGTGGAATTAGCAAATGGAAAGTAAGTACTTTCAACACAGCAAACTGCCAAGGTAGAGTTTAACCTAGGAGAAAACCTTTCAAGTATGAGGTTCAGAGTAATGAGCCTAGGAGCCTATAAATGTTTACTAGGAATGGATTGGCTGATTCCCAATGATGCTCATATCCATTGTGGAAAAGGTCAAGTCACATTTCAGGATTTGAATGGTGAAATAGCAACTACACAAGGTGAAACAGGGAAACCTAAAGTTCAATTAGCAAAAGCTTCTCGAATTGTGAAAGGCTTGAAGAAAGGATTACCTGTTTACTTGATCAAGCTTAACAAGATAAATCAAGATGGTCATGCAGAAGAAGAACCATCCTGGTTAAAAGAGTACGCTGACATATTTCCTGAAGAGCTAACTGAGTAACCTCCGAAAAGAGAAGTTTATCATGAGATCAAACTTGTTCCAGGAGTCGCTCCAGTGGCAAAAAGACCTTACAAAATGTCTATTCTTGAAGTCCTCAAACTAAAAGAGTAACTCAAGCAACTGCTAGAACAAGGGTATATCCGGCCAAGTAGTTCACCATGGGGAGCCTCAATATTATTCCAAAAGAAGAAAGATGGAACTCTCCATCTTTGTATCGACTACCGAGGGCTAAACCAGGTGACAATAAAGAATAAGTACCCAATCCCAAGGATTGATGAGCTTCTTGATCGTCTACAAGGAGCAAATATCTTTTCTAAGATTGATCTTCAGTCAGGATATTATCAGATTAGAGTTAAGAATGAAGATATTCCAAAGACCGCCTTCAACAAAAGATACGGCCATTTCGAATTCATCGTGATATCATTTGGGTTGACAAATGCTCCAACTACCTTCAACAAGTTAATGCAAGACATTTTTAGACCCCATCTTGATGATTTTGTTCTTGTATTCTTTGATGACGTCCTAACTTATTCTAAGGAGGAAGAAGATCATGAACCACATCTTCGCATTGTCCTAGAGACAATGAGAACACACAAGTTGTTTGCCAAGAAGAAGAAGTGTGCATTCTTCAAAAGGAAGATTGAATACTTGGGATTCATAGTGTCTATTGAGGGTATATCAGTAGATCCTGCCAAGGTCAAGGATGTTCAAGATTGGCCACCCCCAACCACTATCAAGGAAGTGAGAAGTTTTCTAGGTCTAATAGGATGGTTTAGGGTATTCATCAGAAACTATGCTCAAATTGCAGCACCTCTTACAAATTTACTTAAGAAGCAAGTTGCCATTAATTGGACGCCAATCGAACAGTCTAGCTTTGAGCAACTAAAGCATAGTTTGGTAACTGCTCCTATCTTAAGGCTACCTGACTTAAGCAAGGAATTTGAAGCTATCACAGATGCCAACTCTCTTGCATTGGGATGTGTACTAATGCAGGAAGGACATCCTATAGCTTACTCTTCAAGAAAATTGAAAATCCATGAGCAGAAATATGCTACTCACGACCTGGAGTTATTAGATGTGATTCATGCTCTCAAATTATGGAGACATTACTTGCTTGGAATAATTTTTCCTTAGTCACAAATCATAAAAGTCTTAAGTGGATTTTTACTCAGCCTGATCTTAATATGAGGCAACGACATTGGAACGAGGTTCTACAGGAATATGACTTTGAAATTAAGTTCAGACCCGGTAAAGAAAATGTAGTAGCATATGCCCTTAGCCGTAAAGCCTTCCTTAATGCTCTTATCACTGAAGAACCATCTAGGTCAAAAACTCTGGCTACAATGGTATCAATGCCAACTAATCCTATCATCGAGTTGACCAAGGATCAAGCAAATAAGGACCCAGACTATCAACAATTGTTTTGGGAAGTTCAGAATAAGGAACAAGATCCCAAACTCAAGACTAAGTATCAGGAATTCTCTATAGATGAAGATGAATGACTTGTTTATTTCAAAATGAGACTATGCATTCCTTCAAGTCTGACTCTAAAGAGAAGGATACTTTGGGAAGCACATGATTCTCCTTTTTCAGGACACCCAGGATATGCAAAAACTCTTAATGCTGTCAGGAAAAGTTATTACTGGTAAAAACTCAAGGGTGATGTACTTAAGTATGTCACTGAATGTCTAAATTGCCAAAGGGTAAATTTGAATGTGTCAAGTTACTAGGAAAACTCCAGCCACTTGACATTCCTCAGATGCAATGGGAATTTATTAGCATGGACTTTGTAGTTGGGTTACCTTCTGTACAAGGAGGATATAACTCAATAATGGTGATAGTAGACATTCTAACGAAGGTCGCTCATCTTCTCCCAACAAGAACCAATTACAAAGCTTCAGATATTACTAGAATTTTTGTAAAAGTGATTTTTAGGTTACATGGGTTACCTAAAAGGATCATCAGTGATCGTGATTCTCTTTTCACATCACACTTCTGGAAGAGTTTATTTGAAGCCATTGGAACCCAACTTTGTTTCAGTACTGCTTATCATCCACAAACTGATGGGCAGACAAAACGAGTTAATCAAGTAATTGAGGATATTCTGCGTGCATATTGCAGCAAGGAACCTAAAAGGTGGATTCAGTATCTATCCTTAGTGGAATTTTCCTATAATGCCTCCTATCATCAAAGTATTCAGATGACTCCATTTCAGGCACTATATGGTCAAGATTGTCGTATGCCACTTAATTTTTTCGATCCTACTCTAAGGGTAGAAGCATCGAGAAAAATGTTAGAAGAAATGGATGATCAAATCAAGATCATTAGACAGGATATTCAAGCTACCAAGGATCGACAAAAGGCGTATGCTGATCTAAAAAGGCAAGAACGAATCTTCAAAGAGGGAGACATGGTCTTCATTCGTGTCCATCCAAAGAAGAGTTCTTTGTCTTTAGGAGAGTTTAAGAAGCTAAGTCCAAGATATTGTGGACCCTATAAGATTCTCAAGTGCCTAGGACCAAGCGGTTACAAGATACAACTCCCTGAGAATATAAAAATCCACAATGTATTTCATGTTAGCTTATTGAAAGCATACGTAGCTAATCCTAACCATATCCTTGATTATGAACAAGTTGTAATACCTAGCCAAGGAGTCCTTGAGCTACAACCTGACAGAGTAATTGATGTAAGGGAGAGAAAATTGAGTAGTAGAACCCTTAGAGAATACCTTGTCCAATGGAAGGATTATCCTAAAGAAGATGCTTCATGGATAGATGAGGATGCTCTTCATCAACAATACCCACAGTTTCTCTCAAGATGAGGACATCACGATTTCTCTAAGGGGAGAAGGATATAATATTCTCAGGCAATAAAAGTTAGTTGGTTAGTTCAAAAGCTAGTTAGTCAATTAATAAGTTAGTAAGGTTACTAACTAAAGGAAAAAATTAACTAACATTAATAATTAACTAACAAAAAATAAATAAATAAATAAAACCGAGAGTTGTAACTCGATATTTCTTATGAATTAACAAGGACCATAGCCACCCATCATGGAAGTTATAATGTGAACAAGAGATATGAGCTATATTAATCACTAATGTTAATGTGTGTAAAAAGGATGGTCTAAGAATATTAAACTTTTGGACCATATAGAATATTTTAGATATTTTAGAGATTATCTTAAATTTAAAAAAAAGATATGGATATTTCTAGAACTAGATGTCATTTAAAAGAAAAAAACAAGTGATGTATTAGTTAGTTTGAAGATTTTATAAAAACAAAAATAAAGAAAAGTGATAAGTAAAATCGCGCGCACCGCGATCGCAGTCTACAAGCAGTAGCACTTTGAACAGAGAAAAGAAGGAGTGAACTCAGAGCTTTCTAATCAAGTGTCTTGGAATTTTACCCCCCTTTCGGAGCCAATGGAACCATCAAATTTATGATCTAAGCATTAGATCACTGATCTTTCCAAGATCCCCCTCCACAAAGAGTTCCACTTCTCAACCACAAGCCCTCTTCTCCAATTCACTATAAATAAGAGGCATGAGGGGCACTTAGGGAGTCATAAGGAGACCCCGAGACACTGCGAGAGAGAAGAAGAGAGAAAGAAGAATACTCCTTCAAGAGGTTGCGAGAAGAGAGAGAGAGAGAGAGAGAGAGAGAGAGAGAGAGAGAGAGAGAGTTAGCTCGAATCCCTTGTCTCGATCTTTAACTAAGCCATATTCTCTTACGCTGTCTCATCTCAAATCTATCCCACCTTCCCTATCTCTCAAACCACTCATGGACGATGGCTCCAAAGCGACAAAGTGGAAAAACCATGGAGATCAACGCAACCGGTCAAGAAACATGTATTGCCAATGATACGGGAGTGCCCGAGGTTGCGGGAGTTTCCACTACCAATGGAACATCGGGTGTGGCTAATGCAAGCCCGAGTAAAGATGAAGTTTCTAATGTCGTCATGCTACCAAACCAGGTTATTCATTACTAGATTATTATTTTTTTATATAAGATAATTACATAAGATATTAGCTTCCATATTCTTCACTTACACATTAAATTGATAACTCGTCTAGAAAACATATTAGTACAAGCATAAAACGATTAATCACTATGATTTGTAGCTAGAATAGTTGAGATTCTAAGGCATAGAATCAGGATAGAATTAATTGCCAAAGGTTATTGTACATATGTCTTTATACACATTGAATATAGTTATGATCAAATGTGACGAGGTTAAGAGTTGATTAGTGATGGTTCTAGAAAGTGATTGTCTATTTAGGAATCCTATAGGTCATCTCGTTGAGTTATTGACACAATATATTTCCTTAAGGGATTTTGCTTATGTTGGATAAGTGAATCCAAATGGAAAACTCGTGCCTTGCTTAACATGTTATAAGAGGTGTACTCAACACTTCTTTATGGGGAGAAGAATCCTCATTAGAATGTAAGGTTACCTTAAGATAAGATCTACCTTGGCTATGTGAAGCTGTGAATTAGATGTTGGGATGATTGCATTGCATCATTTGATACACATTTGAAAGGACTATTTGTGTTTGCTAGAATCCATATTTTTTATTAAAATTATTGTCAAACAGAATAAAAGGAAGGATCGCGCTAGGCTACCCCCAAGCTAGCGGCGAGACCCTACTCCAAGGGGGTCATGATTATTGCTACCAGAGGCTTGGACCGGCTCCGTAGGTGAAAGGTCTGTCAGTATAGGGATAGTCTCGGGCAGTAGGAATTGTAGGTGCCAGAGGGGGCTCTGGCTGTAAATCTTGCATTGTTCCAAGAATCTGACGAGCCCCTTCGTGACACAGGATAGAATCCTGGAACCCTAAATACTAGTTATAAGGGTAGAATCTTGGTGGATAGAATATCCTTATGGAATTCTGTGTATCTTCGGCTGGGACGGAATGATGGAAATTGTAATAAACTTCCAATATAATAAAGAAGTTTACTTTACTGTTCGAATTGTATGCGTGTTGGTGAGATAAATTATGTGAAGGAACATGTGACTTAATGGACTAATTAAGGAATCTGGTTGTATATGTTTCAATAAATGTGTTGTAGGTAATTAAAAAACTAAAGATGACCCATCATCACAGGAAAGCAGGTGGGCATAACCCCCGACGGGTCCGTCCAATGGTAGGGTGGTCCCGATTAGCTGGGAGCTTTTCTAAATCGGAAATAAAAATAGGAAGGCAATAAATTGACCAAGTAGTCATTAGGTAGAACCAACTTGCATTGTTTTAGGGGGCGGGAATGGGATTTTGCCTTATGGGCAGAAGGGTTGACGTACCGCACTCCCCTCCGTCTCCCATTCTCTTTGAACTAAGTGCAATGGCAAGTCCGCTTCAGATCGAGTAATCCTCTAAAAAGTGAAACTTGAAATTACTGATGCTAGCTGGTTGCTAGGAGACCCATCCGATTTGAGGAACCCAAGTCTTCAAGTCGATCCTAGTGGGTCTAGCCGAAACTCTCTCGTTGCAAAGTAGACTCGGTAGGGCCTAAGTGACAACCCCACGATGTTCCAAGGGAGCACCGGGCGGCATCATTTACAGGAAAACCTAATGATGGACTACTGAAAGGTGTGCTGTGGATTGAGACTAGCAGACACCTCACAAGGAACATGAAGGTCACTTAAAGATCGCCCTAGTAACACTATGTGAAAATCAGCTCTATGCCAAGTTGAGTAAATTTGTATTTCTAACTGGCAGGATGGAATCTCTATAGACCCTACCAAAGTAAAAGATATCCTAGAATGGCCAATACCTAAGATAGTAAAAGAAATTTGCAGATTTTTGGGACTGACAAGATGGTACCGAATCTTCATCAAGAATTATTCCCTCATTGCTACACCCTTGACAAATATTTTGAAGAAAAATACAGTAATCATTTGGACCACTGAGCATCAAGAAAACTTTGATAAGCTTAAAGAAGCTATAACCACTACATCTATATTAAAACTCCCTAACTTTAGTCAACCATTTAAGGTGATCCACTAATGCAAGTGGGACTTGCAATTGGTGGAGTGCTAGTACAAGAAGGAAGACCAATGGCCTATACTTCCAGAAAATTGAAACTCTACGAGTCCAACTATGCCATTCATGACCTTGAGTTACTCGCAGTAATCCATGCCTTGAAATTGTGGAGACACTATCTATTGGGAAGGGTATTCACTTTAGTGACAAATCATAAAAGTCTTAAGTGGATATTCACCCAAGCTGACCTAAACATGAGGCAAAGAATATGGATAGAGATATTGCAAGAGTTTGGTTTTAAAATCAAATATCATCCATGGAAGGACAGTGTTGTTACAAATGCCTTAAGCCAAAAAGTCTTTCTTAACAACATTGTAGAAGTTTGAAGCTTAAGAACCGTATCCGTGCTTGATAACCTTGTACTGGAGCTTGAATGCCAAGCTATTTCTCAGGATAAGGAATATGAAGGACTCATGGCTAAGGTACTTCAAGGAGAAAGCTTTGACAAAGAAAGGTCTAAGATTAAGGGTTATCGTGCTAGCAATGGTTGTCTATATTACCATGATTGCCTTTGTGTCCCAAAAGGGCCAGAAGTGAAGGTCAATATCTTATGGGAAGCACATGACAACCCCATTGCATGACATCCGAGGTATGCCAAGACACTCAACGTAGTTCGTAAGAGCTATCACTAGCCAGGATTAAAAAGGGATGTATTGAAGTATGTAACTTAGTGCTTGACTTGTCAAAGAGTCAAGGCAGAAAGGATCAAGATGCTTGGAGAGTTACAACCCTTGGACATTCCACAAATGAAATGGGAGTCAATAAGTATGGACTTTGTTGTTGGATTACCTACTGCTAGTGGTGGATATGAATCCATCATGGTAGTGGTTGATAGATTGACAAAATTTGCACACTTGATCCCAGTCAAATCAACCTATAAGTCATCTAACATTGCTTGAGTCTTTATCAAGGAAGTGTTTAGGTTACATGGATTGCGAAAGAGCATAATCAGACCAAGACTCCAAGTTCATCTCTAAGTTTTGGACTTTCCTATTCCAAGAAATTGGAATGTAGCTATGCTTCAATATTGCTTATTATCCTCAAACCGACGGCCAAACTGAGAGGGTGAACCAAACCATTGAAGATATTCTAAGGTCTTATTGTGGCAAAGAACAAAAACAGTGGATTGAACATTTACCTTTGGTGGAGTTTGCTTATAACACTTCCTTTCAACAAACAATTAAGATATTTCCATTTCAAGCCTTATATGGGTAAGAATATCATACACCTCTAAACTTCTCAGATCCCACTCTCAAGGTAGAGGCTTCTAACGGTATGCTTGAAGAGATGGACCAACAGATCCAATTGATCTGATATGACACCCAAGTTACTCAAGATTGACAAAAGCCCTATGCAGATCTTGAAAGATCCATAAGAACATTCAAGGAAGGTGACATGGTGTTTCTAAGTGTAAGGCTCAAAAAGAGCTCATTATCCTTGGGGAAATACAAAAAGCTTAGTCCAAGGTACTATGGACCATATGAAGTAATCAAAGTAATAGGAAGGCAAGCCTACAAGCTTAAATTGCCACCCCATCTCAAGATTCACAATGTATTTCATGTAAGCCTATTGAAACCTTATGTATCAAACATTGATCATGTGCTTAATGATAAACAAATAGTCATGCTTGCCCAAGGAGTTCTAGAAATGCAACCTGACAAGATCCTAGATACAAGGGAGAAACCTCTAAGAAGCCGAATCCTAAGACAACACCTAGTACAATGGAAGGATCATCTTGAAGAGGATGCCACTTAGACCAATGAGGTAGCCCTTATGAAAGAATACCCCTAGTTTCTCTCGAGATGAGGACATCTCAATTTCTCTAAGGAGGGAAGAATGTAATGTCCCCATTACTTAGTTTATATTAATAAAAAATGTGTGTATACATTCCAAAGAAATTTGATTTATGTTACACATTTTTAAAAACTAGCTCTAATTATGAAATTGCCTCTACTTATGAAGATAATTGTTATTATTAATGAGGTATTACATGCCAGTTCCTGGAAGAAAGACTTGGGAAACCCTTCCAAGACTAGCTTATTAAAACTATGTTTGTAGTATAGAACAACAAAAAAAAAACTAGCCTAGTGGATAGTCACTTGGCAGTTAAGTGCACTTGGGTGACGACACTACCGGGATGGGTGACCTCCTGAGAAGATTTTCTTACAAGCTAGTGGGAGCATCTCACATGCAGCCAACAAAGCCTTTGTAGCCCATTTCTAAGTATGCCAAGGCCAAGATGCCAAGGTCTATGTCTTGGACGCCACCTTAAACACAATATTAGTGAGTTTGGGAATCTCCCAATTCCCATTTTTTGAATACTAAAAAGGTGACACCCGGATAACATGCCCATATGTTTTTGAAAACCATATGATGTGACCTAACATTGGAAAGCGCTTGAAAAATAGAATCTATTGAGGTATACAACCCTCGATTGGAGTTATAATGTTCAAGTTATGACAAATCAAAGATTTGACCACATGTCCTAAACTTATGAAAATTCTCGAATTCCCCAATATGGTATTCTTAGTCACCAACTTGGAGTGACACCCGAGAAAGTGTTCTCTCTTTATCATTGATGACATAATAAAAAATGCTCAAAGCAAGTGTCCTCTCTTTATTCCCCCCATTACTAAATAAATAGGGGTAGAGCATCACGTCAAGGATACACACAAAGGCACATAGACAACACACAACGACCTATGTAGAAGTCTCTCTGCTATTGATGTGACGAAGCTCTGTTGCAATCAATTGAACCTCTCTCTCTCTCTCTCTCTCTCTCTCTCTCTCTCTCTCTCTCTCTCTCTCTCTCTCTCTCTCTCTCTCTCTCTCTCTCTCTCTCTCTCTCTCTCTCTCTCTCTCCTCCCCTACTAGGAAGCACTACTTTAGTCCATCAAGCTTCTTTCATGGCTCCCAAGAGATGTTGAGATAATGAGCGAGGTCACGCTCAAAGAACTCCCCAACGTGAGGAAGTAGTCACTGCTGAAATGCAAGCGAAAGTTAACCCCGAATCCATTCACCCAAAGGACGGGTTATTCCATGACAAACTGAGGTTGCGGCCATAAACTGTAATCACAATGGATGGCCGAACAAAGATAATCAGGTTAGTACACAAGAAAATGATCACGATTAGTTAGAACTTACTTAAACTTGTAAAAGCATGTTAGTATTATCAAATGCTTTTTAGGAAGGAACATGGAGATTGATAAAGGGGATAGATTCTATACATTGTATACATTGACAGCTATGTTAAAAATTGTTTTATGGTTATGACTGCTTTTGGATTTGTGAATGATGAGTTATGGCTCTTATGATTCCGGGATTGCACAACCAGATGAGTTGTGGATTATACATTGGGATCCCCAACCCAATGCTCCTAACACTCTGCTGAGTGTGGAAAAACTCACATGCAGATGGGGGTCCTACGCTCCCGAGGGAGGTAGGTGTTTTTGGTTTTTTATCACTCGAGCACTTGAGAGGGCAAAGGGCTGAGTGGTAAGTGCCTCTATTATGTAGGACAGCTCCGGAGGCTTAGGAAAGCTTAGAGGGACTCTAAGTCAGTAAATTCCCTATTGACCGCGGATGGAGTGCGATCACATACAGCCCAATCTCGAGGGATTGAAAGGTCCTTAGACGATGTCTTTTTGCAAAAAGATAGTTTTGTACCACTCTACGGAGTGTTGGTGAAATAAAGTATCTGATTTTTTCATTGTTTGTTATGTGCTAAAGATTGAGTTTAACAAACCCAGTTTAACGTAGTAATAAAAGGAAGCTGATTTTATATGTCCAAACAGTGTGGTAGTATGTTTTGTTAATTAGAAAAATGAGTAAACCCCATCAAGGAAGGTGAGAGGCTTCGATCCTGACGATTGGACGCCTATGGCTAGGTGGACCCGATAAGTTGGGTAAATTTTCGACATTAGGTAGAGCTGATTAAATCGTGACCCTCCTAATATCGGTAGGATTAATTACAAGGTGGAACAGTATTTTAGGGGGCCGGATCTGAGATTTTACCATATGGATAGGGGAATCAAGTTGGACTCTCCCGTATCTCACTCTCTTTGAACCAAGTGCACTGTTAATCTCACTCCTACCTTTGATTGATTACAAAGTGTTCTTAGGTGGGCATTAGATTGCTATTAGGGGTGACTTGTCCACGCTTCCCCTGTGAAGTAGAACTAAGATTTCCATGTTCAACTAAGTCCAAGGTTTCCCATAGGGAGACGGGATGGTGATGTGCATGGATATGAATTTCAGTGGACTACTAAGAGAATTCCTCCAAGTTTGTTGGAGGAGGCACCTCACACTCTCTCAAGTATAGAAGTGGAATATAGGGATGCAACATTAGCTACATGTGAGGTTGCTTAGTTGGTTAAGTTGATGGATGCCTTGGGGATTCATATGGACAAACCAATCAAGTTATATTGTGATAACATGAGTAGTGTTGACCTTGCAAGCAATCCAATCTATCATGCCAGGTCAAAGCACATAGAGATCCATTACCATTTCATGAGGGAAATGGTGCTTGGAGACAGGATAGACCTCATGCATGTGAAGACTAAAGACCAAGTGACCGACATATTTACCAAATCACTTGGTAGAGAGAAGTTCACTCATTTTAGATTGCTACTTGGGATACAAAAAGTGACTTGAGCTTAAGGAGGAGTGGTGAGATATTCAAACTCAATCTACCTACTACTTATTGATATGATAGCTGGGTTTGTGTAGCTATCAATCATGTGTGTATCTTAAATAAGTTGGTAGCTAACTTAACTAGAGTTAGAGTTAGTCACTAGAGCAAAGTTAGATGGACTTTGTACTTTGTGGTGAATAATTAAGATGAACACTGAGAGTTGTATGTTCTTTGTTGCCCCTATCTCTCTCTCATTCTTCTAACAATGGCTTGGCGAAGGACCCTCCATTGGCTGGTACTTTTTTGATATTTTTAGTACTATTTGGTACTTTTTTAAAAAATATCAAATATTGTTTGGGATCCCCCATCTCTTGGCAAAGGACCCCCCATCGCTTTTGTGGTAAAGGAAACCCCCATCTCTTGGGGAAGGACCCCAATTACTTGGTACTTTTTTGTATTTATGCTAGTGTTTGATACTTTTGAATACAAATATTGTTTGGTACTCCCCGTGTATTGGTGGAGGACCCCCCATCCCTTGGTGAAGGGCTTCTCATTGCTTGGTGATGATCCTCATGTAAACTTTTTGAAGAGCCCCCTATCACTTGGTAGAGGACACCCCATCACTTGGTACTTTTCGATATTTTTAGTACTGTTTGGTCCTTTTTATTTTTTGAATATCAAATATCGATTAGTACTTTGTGGTACCATTTTGGTACTTTTTACACAATTTTATTGTATACTTTATAATGCAGTTTTTGCACCTAATTATTTGTGTATTTTGATATTGTCTAAAATATCTTTGCATATTTTTTGTGTATTTTGATACATTGTGATTTATTTTTTGGTGATATTTGATAATATTGGTACTATTTGGTGCTCTTTACTATTGACATTTTCATGTTTGTCTTATAGTAGATGGAATGTGATTTTCTCACGAGAACAAAGAGTCGAGAGGCTCAAGTCCAAATCGATTTTCTTAAAATGCTAATTGTAGAATTGAGGGAGGAAGAAGGATCACATTATTTCCTAAACCCAAAGTTATGGATGAAGGCAACACAATCCATGTTTTGGAGACTTTTATTAATTGTGGGGAATATTTAAACTTTGCCTATATGGTGGGTTCTTTTATGATGTCTTGCATGCATTAGTACCACCCCCTGTGTCCACTATCACTCTCATGACAAACGACACTTGTGTGAAAGTCAGATGCAATAATCAAATCTCGAAAGTGGCCAAGAGTTGTGGGCTCACAAGGGATATATTCAAGATAGTAACTATTTTCTTCTTTTTCATATTGTCTGTCTTATTCTTCTTTTTCTTATTTATTATGGATCATCTTACTAAACTTTGTATATTGTGGGGCTAATATGGCATATGTAAATAGCCATGCTATAAACAAGGACCCAAAGGGTCTTAATCATGAATTTGGTGATGGAGCCCCAAGAGAGACACCAAGGAAAAGGGGATTCTACTGCAAGAAACTCTATCTTGTAATATCAACAAGCTTTTATTTCATTCTTTTGATGACCAAAACAAAGAAAATAGCAAATCTTCACACAGCATCATAGTAGATATCTCCCACAAATTTGATAGAATCAACCATAATCTTCAACATCTTCATAGAATCCTTCAATAGAAGAAGGAACATAAAAGAATACACCATTTTTGAATGGAAATAAATCACATAGTATTCATCTTCAATGTCTTCATAGTTTTCTCTCTCAATCTCTCATATACAGATACACTGTTTTGATAGAATTGGCTCTCTCTGGCGCTCTCTCTCTCTCTCTCTCTCTCTCTCTCTCTCTCTCTCTCTCTCTCTCTCTCTCTCTCTCTCTCTCTCTCTCTCTCTCTCTCTCTCTCTCTCTCTCTCTCTCTCTCTCTCTCTCTCTCTCAATAGTATATCATCTCCTCACTACAATACTCAATAATGACTCTCAATAATCCTTCGTAGGTCATGGATGCACCTCCCAAGAGACATGCCTAATGCAAAGAGGCACCAGAGCCACTATAGTATCTCTTCATAGTTCACTACTGTCACTGTCTCTCCAGTCTTCTCTTCACTCTTCAACAGCTACTTCTTCCATTTGTTTTAGCTCCTTTGAACTTAGATTCATCCTTTCCAAAAGTTAGAAAACTTTTCCAAAGTCACACATACATTCCAGAGAACACTTACAGAAGATTTACAAAACAAAACAAAACAGGAATAGAGTAGAGATAGAATAGAGACAGAGGCTCTATAGAAGGTTTACAGAGGGTTACAAAAGGTCATCAGAGAACATCAAATCCTCATAACTCATACTAAAACCATTCCAAAATATCAAAAACTATTCAATAATATTTCAAAAGATTTCAACCTTCATCAATCATCAATCCATGCTTCATACAGAAGAAAATTAGAACAAAACAGAAGCTATACAGAGGCATCAAAACCAATCAGAACCTCAATAAAACCTTATCTGAACATCACAGAGTTTTATATTTCTAATAAAAATCATCATGAACTTCCAAAAAATAATAAATATAATCCAAAACACTTCCATTAACAACCATACATCACTCTAAATCCATCAAAAATCAATCATTCATACCTCAAAAACAACAAAATTCAGTATTTTTCCACTCTGAACATATCCCCACACTTAGAAAGGAAGCATCCTCGCGACCTAAGGAAAAGAAGAATATAAGTTCACTAAATATCTCAATTCGATCTTCTTTAGTATCTTCAACAATCACTCCACCACGACCCCAACTTATCACCTGTATATCTAGAAAAGAATACTACTAAAGGAAAACTTCGTTATTCATTAACACATCTGATAAACAATAGAAAGTCATGACAAGTTTGTAAAGGATATAAGAGGTTATTCAACTCTCCATCATAGGCTTGCCATCCACCATCACCATCAATAGTTGAAAAGAGAGCTCTTGAACAAATTATTCAACCAGCACGAACTCATCACATACAAATTAATACAACACACACACACAAACACAACCATCTGAATGGCACCTCAAAAAAAAAAGTCTCATTAAGAAGCACAAAAGATACATCCAGTGGTATCAATGAAGATGATCCCTCTTGAAGGCTTGATGATTTCAAAAGAAATCTAGGGATAAAGACTCATCTACAAAAGATTTTGGAGGATTCTGAAAGAAGTGAAGGCAGCACATCCGTTCTAGCAAAACAAGGTATCTGCTAGGTAGACAAAGGGCATGAAAATATAGGACATCCAACTATTGGGAATTGATATTCACATTGACATTCATACAAAGCTTTGGAATGGCCTTTTTATCGTTATGGGAATGCCTATGCATATATGCTAAGTACCAAGCAAAATGGGCTATCAATATCACTAAAGGATCTAGAGATTGTGAATATTGTTGAGAAAAATGGAGGTAATTTTGGTATGCTTGACTAGCAGTTGTCCAATCCCCTGGAATTAATGGCCAATTATCTGTGGTACCGTGAGAGAATCAGTTGAGCTCCATCCTCTTCTTCTCGAAATCTGCTGATCAAATCATTCGTACCCACTAACCAACTGAGGGGGTTGAGAAATAGAAGTGGCGAGAGATGGAAGTGGAATAAGTAAAAGAGAATGAAGAGATGGGTAGGCAAAATCATAAAATTAGGATTAAGCTAAAGAAGGAGTGGCTGAAAATTTAAGTGAATTAGTTAGGAAAGGTATCAATTGATAAGCAGGAAAAGTAGAAGGTATATGGATAGAGGGAGAAGGACATGGCGGAGAAGGGGAAAAGACTCGATCTTCAATGAAAGAACAATAGGTAAAGATTGGAATTTGAGGAAAACCCTGAGGTTGGAAAAGGAGAGGTAAGATAACTGCTGAGTTGGATTTATAAAGGGAAAAATAAGTATCATAACAATGGGCCATTTGTTGATAGTACACTAAGCTAGGAGAACAGAGGGACCTAAAATAGATCGTCGATGGTAGGCATCAAAGAAGGATGAATCAAATGGATGGTTCTTGGAAAGATAAGCTAGGAGATCCACCCTCAGTTGGTTAGTGCTCTGCACATAAGTAGAAGTTGTATTCTAGCGTTGGTTCAAGACTATAGAATCAATCATTGAATGCCATGAAGTGTCAGGGCAAGTAGCCACTTTAGAAGAATAGCATTGGAACATGTCATCTATCCTCAACTCCAAATGATTGACATATAAGGCAGCTTGTAAGACCACATCCCCCGAATACCAAGCCAGATCTACATCATCTGAAATTAACAGATCGCCTCGTAGATACATATAAGACAACAACATGGTATCCGTCATGACAGAATCTTCAAAGACTATACGGACAACTTCTGTCAGCAAATCAAAAGACCAAGCCCCACTCTGACCATCCTCTGGAAGAGGGAGATCCATCGTTGAGAGCTTAATATAGAAGGCCAACTTCTGCAATTGATAGTGGACAAAACAAGAATGGTCGAGAGAAACATACTCCTGAAATTGCTCAAATGTAGACCATAATAAATCCATCCTGGACTACAATATTTCCACTATCTTGAAACAATGGACATAATGTGGCCTGTCTCTGGAGAACAACCAAATCTTGCTGAGATAAGAAAGGAATCATAGAAACACTGGGGCTTGGAGGAATGGACCGTGACTGCGCCAGTTGATCTTGCAACTGCTTAATCTGGGAAGCTTGGGATTCCAATATATTGTGAGCAGTCTGCAAAGCTGATAGTTTTGTATCTAAAAGAGTCTTAAACTCTTGAGCCTCTTTGGAAATTTTCTCTTTCTCTTCCGAAACTCTAGTGACCTTTGACTGAGCCTCTACTAACAGAACTTTCAAAGAAGATATTTCTTCTCTCTAGGTCTCAATCATTTGTGTCTACTGCTCCATTTGCTTAAATAGATCAGCAAGAGTGTCTTTAGCAGAGGGTAACTCTGTGGTTGCCTTATGCATCTGTTCTTTGGATTGCATCAATTCTTCATAGAAAGAAGCATATAACTGTTGAACACAAGCTGTACTGAGAGTTCAATAGAACTCTGGATGTCGTTACAAAGGAAAGGAATGGCATCCCCTGATACTAAACTAATCAGCGAAGCAACTGATATTTCCAAAGAACCCTCTCAATGTGCCCTAAATAAGTTGTTGCATGTGAGGTAGGTAGGGAGGTCACTTCCAAAGGTAGTAGGAACTGTTGCTGAAGGAATGACTGGGAGAATTTTCTCTGCCACACGCTTCAAGCGCTTCCGCTGAATGACCAATGGAGGAGGGGAATCAAGATCCTCTATGTCAATGGGTCGTGAATCCTCTGAAGGTGGAGGGGGAGGGACTTGATTAGATGGAGGAGGAGGAAACACACCCTTCTTAAGGCCGGAATATGTCAAGAAAGCATATAAATATGAACCATAAGTTACATTGGTAACATTCTCTTTGGTCACTTTGACAAAATGTTGGTCCATCTTCGTAAGAAGGTAAGTACTCCAGTCAATGGCGACCCCTTTTAACACCATCTTGGAAGCTGTGAAGAGCTCCTTGGACAAATAGTGGGATGGTGTCTTGGCAGGCATAAACCTGTCTTGGAGAAATTGGTAGACTAGCTTTCAGAGAGGATCAGTAATCATTGAGAAAGACACTCCTGAAGTGTTAATCACCTTCTTGACATCGAGGACCTCTTTAGTCTTCTTGTGTCAAGACCATGGAAGTACCACGAACCAAGCCCGATTTCTTATTGTATGACGTAAGAAACTCATCACATAGGGCTGGATCGTCTGGAATCAAGGGGAGTGAAGCAGCCACGAAAGTTGCAAGGCCAGCTTTCGCAATAGGCTCAAAAGTCGGTAGGGAAGAATAATCCCTATTGATCAATGGGACATACTGAACAAGAGGAGGAGCTTGAGGCGCCATTCAGATGGAATATACACACACCACAAACACAAACAATCACAGAGAATGCCCGCAAAACAACAAAATAGCTATCAAAAAGAAATCGATCAAAATAAGCACACATAGACGTAACTAACCAATTGACCACCCCAAACAAAATCCACATCTTAGAAAAAATTTGGCATGATCCCTACATATATGCGACCGAAAGCTTCATGCTATGCAACAAGCAAGCACCCAAGACCCCGTATCAGGCAAAAAAAAAAAGAAAACTACAGACCGCACCCGTAATCGTATCACACAATCAAACGATAATATCTCAAAAACCTAATTAGAACATAACCAGAACTTTGATAAACAATATCAGCTTAAAGGACTATACGTACCCATCCCACGAAGCGTATTTATTAAAAAGGGAAAAAAGTGCAGTTAGAGAAATGATTTTAGTGAAGGGTTCATTTTAAGAAATTATTAACAATGGTTGAAATTTTATTAGATTGTAAACCTTAATTAAAAAACGGTGGTTCATTTTTAAATTGTTAGTTATAATTTATTAATGTAAAATGGTGCTTTTAACGAAACCCGGATTGCAATCCCCAGACTCAGGTCTCTAAATGCATATTCATTGATTAAAAATTTAATGTGTCTGAAGCGCTCTTCTTTTTCAGCGCGTGCATTTTTGTGACTCTGAAAATTAAAGTGCCTCTGAAGTGTATGTAGCGCGTGCAAAGTGAACGGCAGGTTGATTTTAAGTTATTAAAAAAAAGTGTGTTTGGTGCGAGCACATGTGAAAAAGTAGGTGAATAAAGTTCATTTTAACAAGTAACTGTGGTTAAGGGATGACCAAAATAAATAAAGCACAAAAAATAGATACCTGATAGGGGTGTGTATGCAAGAGATTGAGGGCGCGCTGAGTAGTCCCAAATGCAAGGAATCCAACAAAAATCAAAAACCACTGACTGGAAAAAATAAAACACCTTAGTATTTGAAAAAAAAAACAAAATAAATATCAATGCAATGTTAGTGGGATCACATTTGGAATAGGCAATGTTGATTAGTGTTTGGGTGAGATTGTCATTAGTATTTTTTAAAAAAGTTATAATTTAGGCATGTTTTGATTTTGTATTTTGTGTTTTTTTTTGCATATTTTTTATTTTAAAATGTTTGATTTATTAGAGTATCAATCAAACCTAATTGGAAATGAAACCATCATGCTTCAACAATAGATTTGTAATTTTTAAAAAATTATTTTGTAATTTGGCAGCTTATTTTTGGAATTTAAAATAATTTTTTTATAAATTTAGATTAAAAGTTTATCATTTGGATCCAAAAATAATAGAATGATCATGTGCCAAGGTGTTTTCACTTTATAAAATATTTTAAAAGCAGTCAAATGCATTGATGAAATTTTTTGTGATTTTTCTAAATTTAATTCTGATTTTTAGGGATTTTTAATCAGTTTTTCTTAATTTTTAATTAATTTTAAAAGGATTTGAAATCTTGTTAATTTTTTTGCAATTAATTATCTATATTATAATCAGCAAGATCAACCAAAAAAATGTCCAATTTAGGAAGGAAATTTTTTTGTTTTTTTTGTTTTTTAATTGAATTTTTATGAAAATTTTAATGTTTTTAAGTGTTTTTAGGATTTTATTAAGCATTTGTCTCGGGTTTGTGGAAAATCAAAAGAGATATCCGAGCTGTGCGTGTGGACAATTGTGTGTGCTCGGGGATGGCACGCACCACCGCACAAAGAAGACCAAACACGCATCCTTGCACGTGAACACCCACGGGCAGCTCCCGATCATGTGAAGAAGCCGCAGCACCCGCGCGAACACACGTAGATACGGAACCACCGAGCAGCAAGTGGCCTACGTGTGGAGGGTGGGGGTAGAGTGGGGCAGGGGTAGGAAAGTGGGCTAGAAGGGGGGAAACTAGGTTAGGTTAGAGGGGGGGAGAGGTTAGTGTGACTAGGGTAGGTTAGTTGAATTTGGGGTGGGGGAGTTAACTAGGTCAGGTTAGTTAGCTAAGTCGGGTTAGTTAACAAGGTCAGTTAGGTAACTAAGTCAAGTTAGTTAACTAGGTCAGTTAGGTAACTAAGTCAGGTTAGTTAACTAGGTCAAGTTAGTTAACTAAGTCAGTTAGGTCTAGGCTAGGTAAGTTAACTAAGTTAGTTAGGTCTACGTTAGGTAAGTCAACTAAGGGAGGGATGGGAGAAGGAAGGAGGAGGCCGCGAGAGGAGGAGGAGGAGGAGGAGGAGAAGAGGGGGCGGCGAAGGAGGAGGGGAGGAGAGGAGGGAGCGGCAATGGCGGTGGAGGAGGAGGGGAGTGATGATGAAGAGGAAGGGAGGGGGCGGCGATGTCGGGAGATGTCAGAGGAGGAAGGAGGGGGTGAGGGATTGATGGCGAGGAGGAGGGAGGGGGCCGATGATGGACGAGGAGGAGAAGGGGAGGAGAGGATGGGGGCGATGGAGGAGAGAAGATGATGGTGGAGAGGAGATGATGGTGGAGGGAGAAGGTGGAGGGAGAAGGCAATGGTGGAGGGAGAAGGGGACGCGATGGAGAGAGGGGCCGATGTAAGGGAGGAAGAAGTGATGGAGGGAGGAAGAAGGGGACGCGATGGAGATACGGCCGAACAGGTAAGTAGTTGGGCGTTTTTTTTGGGTTTTTTTGTTTTTTATTAATTTATTGAGTTATGTGTGTATGGTTTTTAGTTTTTAAAGTTTTTATTGTTATTTTTTATTTATTTGTTTTGTCTTTTTTTAAATAAATAGTTTGTGTGTTTTTTTGTTTTTTTTTGTTAGGAATGTTTGTGTGTTTTTTTTTGTTTTTTGGGTTGAATTATTGTATTTTTGAAGGGGTGGGTGGTGTGGTTTTTTTGTTGTAAAAAAAATTTGTGGGTGTGGGTTTGGTTTGGTTTTGAAAAACATTGTTTTTAAGGGATGTTTGTTTGTTTTTGTTGGGTGTTTCTTTTTTCCCTCTTTTGTAGGGTGTGTGTGTGTGTGGGTGTGTGTGTTTTGCGAAATCTAGTAAAAGCGGAGTGCACCCCCATCCCGTGTGCATGCGCGGGGTGGAAGTAAAAAAAATTTGCATCAGTGGGATCAGACGGGGCAGGGATGGCGACCCGCGAGGCACAAAGGCCACGGGGGCGGCCCGAGGCGCTGAAAGCCAAAAACATGTGCGTTCACGTGCAACACGAGAGATGCGGCCACACGTCAAGAGGAATAAAATTTAATAAAACCCAAACCACACACCGAATCGAAAGACCGTAAAAAGGAAAAATATGCTAGGAGACAAGGGGAAGATGATAGAAAAATGCGACATCGGTTCCGGGGCGAAATCAGGGTGTTCACATGAAAAAAACCCAAAAATCGTACCTGAAAAGGGATTCAAAAATTAATATGGAATAATCGAGGCACCGGAATAGAGGAAAGTAAAAATAAAAAATGTCTAAAAATATATAATCATTAGGGCTATCACATCAAATCATTAGGGCCAAGTAAAAATAAAAAATGTCTAAAAATAAACTGAAGTCACCATACATGAAATGGTCTCTGCAATATCAGTCCGTCCGTCCTTAACAGATGACCTTTCTTACAAATCATTGAAGTATGAGACTTGTTGGCTACCTCCCTGGGTACGTCTCGTCTTCAAGATCCTGATGACAATTGCCAACATGATCTTCATCTCCAACACCTTGAGTGATGTGAGCTTTCACCCTAACATGATGGGGACATGAGTATGGGTTGCCCCTTGTATCTATCAGCGAGTGAGAGAGGGTGGGGTGAGTGACCAGTCTTTCCCTTCAAATTAAATGAGAGGCGAGATGTGTGAATAGAGTGTTGCACGCACGGGATGGGCCTCTCAATGCACAACACACGATCTATTCCTGTGCACTGCACCATAAGGCTCCCTGGCCTTCCTTCTTGCATTGTATGCCGGTATAGGGCGGGATGCACTGTTGCACCATCAAATGCGCACAAGGCATACAACCTCTGCACAAGTGATAGTGAGGATTACATCGATGTGTTTCAGGAATGGGCTATCCTCTATATCTTTCAACAGAGTGTGAGATAGAAGGTAGACTGAGTGTGACTAGTGTTTCTTCAATCAAGTATTGAGAGGTGAGGCTTGAGGGATGTTACAACAATTGGAGTCAGGTACATTTCTGTTTCCCTCTGCACCCACGGGATGGGTCTCTGCCATCGGCACATGACACGTCACTTTGTTCTGTACACTGCACTACAAGGGTCCCTGGCCTTCCTCCTTGACCTATGCGAGACGGGTTGGATGCACTGATGCACAATCAATTGTGCACCCTGGCATACTCCCTCTGCACCACTACCTTTTCGATTCCTAAACCAAGTGTGAGATATGGGTTTCCATCAATATTACCTCGAGTGATGTAAGTTATGGGGCGAGTGACTGTTCTCTCATCCCATTTGAGTGCCAGTGAGTTGAGTGACTATCCTTCGTTAACGACACCTCCCTCAATGGATTTCATCAACCAGCTACCTCCCTGCGCATTTGATGGTGCAACAGTGCATCCCGCCCTATACCGGCATACAATGCAAGAAGGAAGGCCAGGGAGCCTTATGGTGCAGTGCACAGGAATAGATCGTGTGTTGTGCATTGAGAGGCCCATCCCGTGCGTGCAACACTCTATTCACACATCTCGCCTCTCATTTAATTTGAAGGGAAAGACTGGTCACTCACCCCACCCTCTCTCACTCGCTGATAGATACAAGGGGCAACCCATACTCATGTCCCCATCATGTTAGGGTGAAAGCTCACATCACTCAAGGTGTTGGAGATGAAGATCATGTTGGCAATTGTCATCAGGATCTTGAAGACGAGACGTACCCAGGGAGGTAGCCAACAAGTCTCATACTTCAATGATTTGTAAGAAAGGTCGTCTGTTAAGAAGGACGGACGGACTGATATTGCAGAGACCATTTGCTGGCCTATCATCGATATTTCCAGGACAAAACTGACTAGGAAGGGGACCTTGAGTTGCCATGGGGACTTCTGTAAAGAGCACTTTTAGGGTGTCAAAGGAGGCTTCTATTGCGAGCTCATTCTCAGCTTTGATTTTTACCTTCTCTCTTCTCACGTACCTCTGGACTCGTTCTAACGCTTGCCTCTTGATTGCGTCATTTATCAAGGATTGGCTCCAACCAGTTATTCAGTACTCAATAGAATAGAATTAGAGAGGGGCTTCAGTCTTTGGGGGATTCTCTGGTCACCATCCCTTCTACTTTCTTCTTTTCAACATCTCTAAACTCGGCTTTTAAACCACTACAGAGGGGGAGATATTCCATTCTGAAAGTATCAAAACTCATTCTTCTTAGGATCGTTGTTGTGCCATTATAATAATGCCAATTTTTGATGGTTTCAATAGTGTATGTTGTGAAAAACACTCTGTCTACCAACATCCAGTGGGTTGCTAATTGGACAAACAAAAGATTGTCAGTGCACCAAGCATCCCACGTATCTTGCTATTGAGCATCCACAAAAAAATTCCAACTCTTTTCCTTCTTGTTTTCGTGAACCTCCACTGACCACGACTCCTGAAGCTTCTTCACAATCTCCCACTTGATGATGTCTGGAAACTTCTCAATGAATACCAAATCTTCCATGGATAGTCATTCTCTCTGCTTTTGCTCTTCACAAACAATTTGCCACCAAGATGCAAGTTTTTGTTGCCTTAACAGGAAGAGGAAACAGTTTATCGCATAGAGCTTGCATCATGATGGTAATATATTTCCACCAATGTGGGATGAACTTCTTGTGGAAAGTGGCTTTGATAATAAGAATCTCCAACACTTCAGTGGAAGAAGGAACTTTGCAAACATCCATTGAATTCTTCTCTTCTTGGCAATGCCATTTCCTTCATTTTCAGTCTCTTCTTATGCTTGTGATGGCAAGTCTCCCCAGCTGTGCACCAAAAACATGGATCCCCAAGAGAGACACCAAGGAAAAGGGGATTCTACTGCAAGAAAATATATCTTGTAACATCAACAAGCTTTTATTTCATTCTTTTGATGACCAAAACAAAGAAAATAGCAAATCTTCATGCAGCATCATAGTAGATATCTCCCACAGATTTGATAGAAACAACCATAATTTTCAACATCTACATAGAATCCTTCAATAGAACAAGGAACATAAAAGAATGCACCATTTTTGAATGGAAATAAATCACATAGTATTCATCTTCAATGTCTTCATAGTTTTCTCTCTCAATCTCTCATATACAGATACACTGTTTTGATAGAATTGGCTATCTCTCTCTCTCTCTCTCTCTCTCTCTCTCTCTCTCTCTCTCTCTCTCTCTCTCTCTCTCTCTCTCTCTCTCTCTCTCTCTCTCTCTCTCTCTCTCTCTCTCTCTCTCTCTCTCTCTCAATAGTACATCATCTCCTCACTACAATACTCAATAATGACTCTCAATAATCCTTTGTAGGTCGTGGATGCACCTCCCAAGAGACATGTCTCATGCAAAGAGGTACCAGAGCCACTATAGTGTCTCTTCATAGCTCACTACTGTCACTGTCTCTCCAGTCTTCTCTTCAGTCTTCAACAGCTACTTCTTCCATTTGTTTTAGCTCCTTTGAACTTAGATTCATCCTTTCCAAAAGTTAGAAAACTTTTCCAAAGTCACACATACATTCCAGAGAACACTTACAGAAGATTTACAGAACAGAACAGAATAGGAACATAGCAGAGACAGAATAGAGACAGAGGCTCTACAGAAGGTTTACAGAGGGTTACAGAAGGTCATCAAAGAAAGAACATCAAATCCTCATAACTCATACTAAAACCATTCCAAATTATAAAAAACTATTCAATAAGCTTTCAAAAGATTTCAACCTTCATCAATCATCAATCCATGCTTCATACAGAAGAAAATCAGAACAAAACAAAAGCTTTACAAAAGGCATCAGAACCTCAACAGAACATTATGTGAACATCACAGAGCTTCATATTTATACTAAAAATCATCATGAACTTCCAAAACATAATCAATATCATCCAAAACACTCTCAAACACTTCCATTAACAACCATACATCACTCTAAATCCATCAAAAATCAATCATTCAGACCTCAAAAACAACAAAAATCAATCAAAAATTCAGTCTTTTTCCAATCTTAACAGGTGATGTCAAGGAAGAGGTGCTAGGTGACCCAAACCCAGTATTGACTTAAAAATGCATGCAAAAATACCCGTGTTGAGCTTGTTGTTTGTGAAGAGTAGAAGGGCATGGAGTAGAAGGAAGAGCTAGAGGCAAAAGGGGAGCCCACTATGGTTCCTAAAAATGAGGAGAGACCATATGAAGATAATATGTAACTCAATCACTTTTGAGTTCAGCTATTTGTTTGTTCTTCTACACATACCTAATTTGTAACTTATTTTGTAGCCCCAAGAGCTTGATGGCTTAAAGAGGAGTTTTCCATGGAAAGTAAGTTTTCAAGTGATGTTCTTGCAACCAAGGGTAAATTGATAATCACACTGATTTCAATGATGATCTTGAAGAAATCAAAAGAACCTTTTAAGTAGGACTGGCTATTAGAGGGGTCCAAACTAGTCTGGGTTAGTGAGGATTGTTACTATTGTTGAGTTGAAAAGCTCAATACTTTACGTGTAGACATTGATGAGATGAACCGCCTAGCTAGATAGGTCTACACTTCTACACTTAGCACATTGGTGGTCATTATGATCCTCACATGGCCATTGACTTATCACTTATTATACTTAGTTTGTTGCACCTACTTACAACTAGTATAGTTATAGTGTGAGTCGATTCGTATAGTTAGTTATGCACTATTTGGCTTAGTAGGCTAATTTTATTTATGTTGCATCTTATCTATACTTTTTGTGTATTTTATTGTGTGTGAGAGAAGAAGAAGAAACTAGCAAGAAAAATTTTGGGTCTCCATTTCTCTTCTTGTGTTCTTGAGTGAGCTTCCTCTTGTGTGTATGGTGTAATGGCTCAAGCAAGTCCCCCCACCACATGATTCTAGTCATGGTATCAGAGTGGCACCACTAAGAGAGGCTAGTTTTGAAGGCCAAAGTAAAGGAGAAGAAGGAAGGATTTGAGTAAGCAAAAAATGGGTAAGAATCTCTCTCATTCTTTTACTTTTTCTCTGGGATATTTCTTGTGGAGGCACCAAAAGTAGGGTAGAGTAAAAATATTAGATTGTTTGAGATTTGGTGTGCGAGCAGAGCACTATATATCTACAAATAGACCCTTTAGGGCTTGCCCATAGCCTTTTTTGGCCCTTTAAGACCATTTCAATCCCATTTTAGAGCTACAAGGTTGCGAACAATAGTTTTTGAATATACTGTGATTTGATTGTATTGACCAAAAGTGGGTGCATAGATTACAGATTTGGAATATATAAGTCTTGAGGTGTTTGCTAAGAAGAAAAACACAAGTTTTATCTGTAAACATGTTGCAAATTACTTGTACTATTGAGCAATCAAAGCACAGTGTTCCATGCTAGGAAAGAACAAAATGACATGCATCACCAATTTATGAGAGAAAAGGTACTTGTAGGAGAGACTGAATTATTATATCTCAACACACAAGATCAAATAGTTGACATTTTTACAACGGCATTGGATGTAGAGAAACTTCAAAAAATTTAAAGTTTACTTGGAGTTGCACAGACACAGTTGAGCTTAAGGGGGAGTGTTGAGATGGCAAGCTCAACATGTGTGGATATTGATGATGGATCCCCTAGCTAGATGGATTGCACATCTATACTTAGCACATCAATAGTCATTATGATCCTCATATGGCCGTTGACTTATCACTTATTATATTTAGCTTGTTGCACCTACCTACAACTGGCATAGTTATAGTGCTAGTTGATTTAGGATAGTCAGTTATGCACTATTTGACTTAGTAGCCCATTTTTTCTTATGTTGTATCTTATGTATACTTTTTGTACATTGTATTGTGTGTGAGAGAAGAAGAAGAAACCAACAAGAAAACGGTTTGGCCTCTATCTCCCTCTCTTCTTATGTTGATTAAGTCTTATGTTCCTATTTCTATACGAGCATATGTATTATCTGAGAAAGATTGTGAAGTGTGGAAAAATAGTTTTCACTATATCCCTTGTGTTGAGATGAGCAATGTTGGAAAAAGCCTATGTTATTTAAGAGCTTACAAAAAGTGTGGAAAAACACTCTCTATTAGATGCCATCAATACCATACTCTTGGAGGACTATTGCTACAAGTCTCTAAAGAAGGAATATGAAAACTACTTAACTATCCAGTTTCTACATACCAGAGATTGATGCCCGTAGTAGCAATTTGTCATATCTGATGGATACTATTGAGCCTTGGATTCAAGGGTGGATCGAAGATCCCTACCCACCACTGGCCTATTGTAGGTGATGTTTGATGTATGATGTCAAAGATGAATTGACTTGACAGGTGACAAATATCTTCATTTAGATGGAAGGCTTTTCATATCATCCTAAAAGACCAAATGTTTGGGTTGTTCCAGCTAGCATATGGCATTCTATACATATTACAATACAACCCCAATTTGTAAAAGCACCCTAATACTACATGGTGTTCTTATTCCTTGTATCAAATAGTCAATATCACTCATGCTCCTTCACCCTGCATGGGTCAATAAAGTAGGGTTTTCTGAGTGTATCTTTGCTATTTACATTGGTGACTAGGTCTCTATTGATGCAAATAGATTATAAGGTGTAGTGTGGTTTGATCAAAGGACTTCTTGGAGCGTCTCGAGGACCGAGACCTAGAGGGACTCTCTAAGTTTATTGAAAGGTTAGAAGTAAGAAAAAGTTTTGCACTAGAGCTTGTAGGTTGCTACACTATTCTAAAAGCAGTCCTAAATTTGATGATAGTTTTTAATGCTTCATTGCTCTCTTTCTTAAAGTCTTGCAGATAAAGACTAGAAAGTTTTTAAAGACTTTTGTTGGTCTTTGAAAGGTAAGGAAGCGAAGCATACAATAGCTTGGAAAGAGGTAACTACACCAAGAATGAAGGGAGGCCTTGGAATTGAGACACTACAAGAACAAAAGTCAATAAGACTTATATTTGACATGGTTAAGAGGGTTGATAATATTCAACCTTGGAATGTTATAGTGCAAGAATGGATTAGAAACTACAGGATTGCTTGTTAACAATGTAGATGTTTGGGAGGTACTCACATGCAATGATGTTGTCTCTAGAATAGAGAATTTAGAGGTGGCTCAAAGATTTGTCCTTAAATGGAGGAAAATTGGACAAGAGGAAATAAGATTGGCTAACGACCATTTATGGCAAGACCTGCAATCCATTGAGGTGGGTGGTTGCAAAAAATGGAAAGACAACAATTTCTTTGAAGAAGATAACAAATTTTTGCAACTCTAATGATAGGAAAATTATCAAGGCCATGGAGGATTTTGGAAAAAGCTGGACCCATGCAATTATTTGAGTGTTTCTCTGAGAAGGTTCCAAAAATTATGGTAGTTAACACTCTCATTTACATTGAATTTGACCTTGTAGAGAGTCTTGGCAAGGAAATTACACAGACGAAAGAAGAGACAATCAAACATGCAATATAGTTCTGATAATTGGATATACAAACTATTCTCCTTTGCATCTCATTTCCAAGAAAGGCCTTTTAGTTGGTCATTGCAAATTGTTACCTAGCCACCTCATTCTCCACGTAGGCATAAGCATTGGCATATGATAGTTTCCTAGGGAATTTTATTATGGAGGTGACCATCATGTATGGAGGGCTCTAAATGTGGCTCATCACTAAGCAAGTGAGGTCCCCCCAAAGGGTAGAGGGCTTGATATCACTTGATGGTTACCTTCGTGTACCACAAACCCCACATGGGTCACCATTAAGTGAGAGAGCCCCATCCCAGTAGTGGAGTTCTCTCTTATCTCTTGGTGGCAACCCTTGTGGATCGCCACATTGTATGATACCATAATGTGTACTTATTTTTGTATCAAATTATCAATATCAAGACCCTTTTGGATTATTATGTGGTGATGTGATGATATTGTAGGTGGTAATGCGTGGTGATCTTAGGGAATTTAAATATCTCAATGTTAATCTTTTCGTAAAGAAGCCATAAGAAGCGAGAAATAGCAAGATACTAGAGTACACTAAGGAAAGCCAAAGATTAAAGTAAGAGGTACAAAAGTCAAGGAGCATTCAAGAGTGATGGCCTGAAGGAATAATGAGTGCATTTAGCTATGGAGAAAATTCAAAGCCTAGAAGAAGAGCACTCATCAAGCTTTTCTTTAAAAAGATAAAAACAACATAAAAGCATTAGGCACTCTAGAAAAAATAGAAATTAAGAAAGAGGACCAAATATTTTTTTTGAAATCATTTTTGCGCATCTTGCCATGAAAATGGTAATTAATGCGCATTAAATGGTGCGCAAATGAGTGAATTTGAACAATTAGATGACACACTAGGCTCAAAGAATGGGCATTAAGAGATTACAAGTGGTTGGAACCTTGAGATAAGAGGTCTAGCCCAAGTTTATATTCAAAGGCCATATATATATATGGTGGGAAACCTTTGCAAATCATTCCTATGACTAATAAGAAGCAAACTTATCTCTTTCTTCTCCATTATCTTTGCTTCTATCTCTATATAGCCATCTCACACACTTTTGCAGAAGTTCTAGGAGATAGGAGAGCTTGTGAGATTTCTCTCGGTCTTTGATGCATTACTCCATCACTTCCCTTCTTGGGATCTTTCCACTTTGTAGGGTGGAAAGGTAGAGACTATCTTGAAAAGACAGAGAGCTAGAGGGGGTTTGGGAGAGGGAGAGGGAGAGGGAGATACAAATTTGTATTTGTGGCAAGTAAAGAGAGTGAGACAAGATGGTAGGAAACCTCTCAAGGCAAAAGACCATGAGTGAACTTGATTTGAGGGAGTGCATGATTGATATGTGCCATTCTATCTAGATTTGCACATAGGCGAAGTGGTCCTACATTTTGGTTTTGTTGTAGCTAGGATCGACGGAATCCCTCTTGATGAGTTTTTGACCATAGATGATAGATTTTTTAGAATTTCTAGATTAGGACAAAAAATTTTGAAAAAAAATTCAAAAAAATAAAGTAAAACAAAACTACTATTGCTTGCCGATAGATGACATAGTTTATATCATACACAACAATGGTGAGCACTCTATCATTTGAGCATGCTTGATAGGCTGATAAGTCATGAAAAAATGGCAAAAATTTGTTGAGATTTAAATATTTTTAATGAGTTTTCATTATGAGATGCATTAGCATATGATGGGCTGGGAATTTGATAGCAACTAACTAGTTGTGGTAAACACTCGACTACCCGAAAAAGCCCTTGAAGGTAAGTGTCAATGCTAGCAACAAACAAGTCAAAAGATGCATCCCAAGAGCATAAAAATATGGATAGATTGCTGTAGCTAAGTTTAATTTTTTGAATTGAGAGCTTCGTAGGGGGAACTCATAGAAGCATGCATGCTTATTACAATTAGATGCATCACTTGTTGTGAATGGAATTTTGACATGAATGGGAAATATTGAAGCACATGTTTAATGCTGAAGATTTACTGAATTTTTTTGTTTTTTTTTGCTGAAATATATGTGGGTTAAGGGTGAGAGGAAGATTTCATGACATGGCAATACAACACCACAAAACAATCTAGTTACGGGTGCTACTAGTAGTTTAAGGAGACTAGGACATGCATGCATAACAAGAGAACGATGGGGCTGAATGTTGACTTCAATTAATTTAGTAAGTATTTCAGTTTTTGAAGGTTGAATCATCATAAACAATCAAAAATCTATGACTGGCTACTTGGTGTTTTACCGAACACTTGTAAGTGCTTGATTGTTGTGGAAATAGTGTGATTATCAAGCTTGTGATTGAAAGCATTTTGTCCAAGTAGCTGAATGAGATGATTACTGAAATTTACTATTTGAACACCCAAAAAGCACTGGAAATTTTTGAGAATTCATTGGTTATATGAAGTTTAAGTGTACGAGCTAGATAGGGTTTGACTAGCTAGTTTATGGGGCTTGCAGGGAATGTTCTTGGTCATGTTGTTGATGGAATGATAAAAAAGGGCATTGATGTAATTTAATATATGAGAGAATCTAAAAAATCATTGAAATTTGATTGGAACTTGAGGCATAGGTCAGGAAACCCAGTTGACCTAACAAGGGAGTAAATTAGCTACGGTGGTGCCACTATTGACTAGTCGGACTAGTGAAAGTCTAAGCCAAACTATGTGAGCCATCAAAACTCTCATGGTATTTGGCCAAAGCATGCTAAAAGTCTACAATTTATCTGATAATCATTGAGCATTGATCATGGGTATCATAGACACCACATATGCAGTGAGTTAGTCCTCCGCAATATCGACTAGCTTCTCTTAATGAGGCGGTGTGAGGATACATAGTTTGGAGAGGTACAAACTGAGGTAAGAAAGGAATTCACACCTATATTTAGTTTATAAAAATTGTTTTTATTCAAGAGATGCATTCAATCAGTTGTAGCAAAACAAACTATTGCTAGAGCTTAGCATGCTATTCAGGAGACCCAAAAAGCTAGTTTCAGGACTCTCAGGAATATAGTTTCAATCAAATTAAAATCATGGGCTCTTGTACCATTCCCCATCATGGAATTATAGGTTTTGCACTAGCAATAGACTTATGCACTTAGTCATTTGTTGTGGATAGGTTGATTGATGGGAAGCAGCCAATTAGTCATCATTGCATAGCAGTGAGCTTGCCTTTTTGATATTAGGGGGATGACTTGCTCATGGTTTGGTGGTCTACCTCCTTGTGTTGAACGTCACTAGTTCATTGGCAAGAAATCCTCTCTAAAGTTAAAGGGGGTAACTTACAACCTTGTGGAATTGTAGGCAGACTGCGACCTCTAACCATAATATATCATGGACCACTATGGTGGTTGGGAGACCTCCTTGAGGACCGACCAACTGCATGAAATAGGTTAATCGTCTTGCAAGCAAGATTAAAGTGCCTTTAGCATCCACTTATCCAATCCACTTGAGTCATATACAAGTTGTGACCTTCTGATCAAGACTAAAGCTGGCAGGCTATCAATCACCTCACAACTTTCAATACCTTGAGGCTTAGGATTTGAAGCTCCTGTCATCCAAGAGACACCCACTTGAGGTGTGTGGGGGAATCTAGGGCTAAGCCTTAAGTGCTTCCATGTAGAAAACCTTGACAATCCAATACAAACCAAGCTGGAATTAGTAGCCTCTAGATTTCACCACCCAAAGATGGTCTCGTTTTTAGAGAACTCCTTGGCCTCTAGATTCCAACCAGAGATGGTACTGTCACTACCTCGCATTGAGAGCCTCATTGTCCATCGACAACACCTCAAATTCTACCAAAAGCTAGACACATCTAAAAATCTTGAATCAATTACCATTGATACTATTGATGCTACCATCATTGTTATTGACACTACCATCCTCAATGGAAGTGTACCTTTGACTTGTGTAGGGACACCATAGGCACTGGTAATGGCCTAAAGCCACTACCAATACCATCGTCATTGTGAAATCATATTTGAGATCCCATTAACCCGTTGATTCCACGTTCTTGAAATCTGTTTGTGGATTCACTAGCCAATTTTGCTTATGAAGAGGACCTCTTATTCAACTATGGTCCTAGTCCAGATGTTTCTCTTGATAATGAGACACGACCTGGTCGCTTGTGGGGAATGTTATCAAACCACGCATTATACATCAGGAGATGGTTGATATGGGTAATGCAAAGAGTATCCAAGACTCATCTACTACTATTGTCCTGGACCCATAGGTTGGTCAGACAACATGTTATGCATACGCCTCTTGCTATATATGTAGGAGGTATGGGTCACAATTTGATGCATTTAGTTTAGGGCTGAGAGCCCTATTTTCCCCTTGGAATAGAGCATATTTTCATATATCTTCCTTTTTCCAAGGAGGGATCTATATGAGCTGGTTGTTTGATTTCTTTAGGCCAAGAGGGCCAATTAGTTTGCAGTACAAATGTACTATTTCTTTAGGCCAAGAGGGCCCTATGTCTCTTTGGTGCAGGTACGCTTAATGGTTTGTTGTTTTAGTGATTGCACCATACAGGTTAACAAAGTCGTTGGAGGGATCCTTTGTTGCACAAGAGCTTCTTGTGGCCATTCCAGGTGGTTTTGTCCCCTTTCCAAGTCTTCCCCTTAAGCAATTAATGATATATGTGTATGTGAGGGTTACTTTCTTTTGTTTGTTAGGGACCGACGATCAAGGCATGAAGTCCCAGGGTTAGGTTATGTATGTCTTGGGAGGTTTGAGTACTCGCTGCCTCCTGTAAAGGCATTGGCAGACACTGAAAGACTTGTTTTTGAAGGAAGTTCTAGTGACCCTGTTCTGTTAACCTGCTAGGCAGCCGTTCTAGGACTTTCTGTTAGTGCGAGGCAATTAGAGAAACCTACTAAAATGATGATATAAAGAAGAAAAATCCTAAGTATCTGAAAAAAAATATGAATATGAGAAGGTGTGTAAAAAGGGGTTTTAACCCCTAAAACAATAAAATAGAAAAGAAAGAAAAACCCTTGAGCAGTTGTTTATCACCTCGCGAAGGCTTGGTAGGTTCTTGGGAATAAAAATAAAAGTAGTTTGGAGAGAAAATAAAAGTGAGTGTTAGAAAAGGATTAAGTGTCGCCTTGTCAAAATATGGTCATAATAACAATTTAAACTATTTACAATTAAATCCTAGCTAAGTCAAATTAAACCCTAGCCTTATTTATCATATAGGATTTCATTTACCGAACTGCCTCTTGCAATTAAGTTTAGCAATTCACATGCGCATCTTAAATCTATCTTTTAAGATGAATCCCTATTATATAGTACAACCGAAACTGTCCATGATGCCATGCAAATGTAGATACAAGTCTTTCTTGAGCTGATGATACGATGCGGGATTCCCATTCATGAAAATTCCTTCCAGTGCATTTATGCAAATCATAAAGCATGACCTAAGTATTTAAGTGTGACTGTACATGAGTTCATCGTAAATGTAAATTAATTCACTCTAGTGGTCTATGGGATGTAATTGACCTACATGGAATATTTATGTACATTGGAAATCTATGATGCATTTGCAAAAGTTCAAACCTAATACTTGGCTTAATACTGCAACAACCAATAGATGCTTAATCTTTTCGTGGCAAATCATGGTTATTAAGCCTTTACAACTACCTTTCAAGTTATGCAAAATATGCAATGTGAAGTATGACTTCTTCCTAATGATGTCCATGCTTAAATGTTCAGTTCAAAGTACTAGATATGGTAACAGTACCTGGTTTTGGAGTGTCAAATTAGCGTTTATGCCTGATAACCCATTTGTGTTGGTGGTGGCATCTTTGTCCGATCCTCCTTCTGTAGTCATGGCCTTTCTGGTTACTTGCAAGAGTTTGCGCTTCTTCGGCGCCATTACGGAGCTTGGAACACGGTCTTCACTCCCCTCGAAGCACTCCTTTGTGCCAAAGTTTCCTACGCCTTGCCTTGACTTTTGCAATCTTTTTGTCAACTAGAGGCAGATGATGGACAGGTTACGGGAATTGCGAGGGAGGGAAGGTAGTCATATCCTCTTCTCGAGAGAGGGAAGGAAGAAGGAGATTTCCTTAAGTCCTCCTCTCTCTCTCTCTCTCTCTCTCTCTCTCTCTCTCTCTCTCTCTCTCTCTCTCTCTCTCTCTCTCTCTCTCTCTCTCTCTCTCTCTCTCTCTCTCTCTCTCTCTCTCTCTCTCTCTCTCTCTCTCTCTCTCTCACGAGTTTGGCAGTAGAGGGGGGGAGGAAAGAGAGAATAGCATGTGTATTCCTTGAGGAGGGGGCGGATTATATAGGGGAAAGGTGGGTATTAATTTGGGGGGGGAAATGCTGAGCTAAGGGGTCCTTAACCTCACAGGACCCCCAAATTAACTTGTTGCCATGTGGCTATTAAAGGAAAGGAAGGGATATTGGGGGTTTGGAGGTGGCACATGTGTGCCCCTCCCCCCATCAAATTTGTCGCCCTCTCCATCTTCATGCCATGTGATCCTCAGAGAATCCACCACCACCACGTCACTCCCTTTTGCCGTCATAATCTCCTCCTCCACCCTTGTCAACTGCCATTTAGCTCCCCCTCTCTCCGCCAGGTGCGCCATCGCCAAGGAGGGGGTCGTAAAAAAATTTTAGTTTTAAATTGATTTTTTTAAAGGGGGTTCCTTACAATGGCAAAATATTACATCCTTCCCCCCTTAAGGAATCGAGATGTCCTCATGTCGAAAGGAATTGGGGGTATTGTTGGTTGAGAGTACTCTCGTCAATCCATGTGGCATCTTCTTCTAGATAGCCCTTCCACTAGATGAGATACTCTTTGAGGGTTCTATTCCTCAATCTCTTTTCCCCAATGTCTAGGATTCTATCTTGCTAAAGCTCAAGGACTCCTTGGCTTGGCATTACAACTTATTGATCATTGAGCACATGGCTAGGACTGGATACATATTTCTTTAGTAGGCTAACATGGAATACATTGTGAACCTTTATGTTCTCAGGGAGTTGGAGTTTGTAGGCGTTGGGCCCTAGGCACTTGAGAATCCTGTAGGGTCCACAATACCTTGGACTCAGTTTCTTAAATTCTCCCAATGATAAGAAACTCTTCTTGGGTCATACACGAATAAAAACCATATCTCTCTCTTTGAAGAGTCACTCTTGTCTATTTAGATCGGCATAGGCTTTCTGCCTATCCTTGGCGGCTTTAATGTCTTGTCTATTTAGATCAGCATAGGCTTTCTGCCTATCCTTCGCGGCTTTAATGTCTTGTCTAATAGCCTTGACTTGCTCCTCTGTTTCCTCAAGCATTTTCTTGGAAGCTTCTACCCTTAAGGTAGGATCTGAAAATTTCAATGGAGTATGGCAATCATGCCCATACAATGCTTGAAAAGGTGTCATTTGAATGCTTTGTCGGTAGGAAGCATTATAGGTAAACTCTACCAATGGTAGATATTGGATCCATTTCTTGGGCTCACAGCAGCAATATACCCTAAGAATATCTTCAATGACTTGGTTGACTCTCTCCATTTGGCCATCATTTTGAGGGTGATAGGATGTACTAAAATAGATTTGAGTCCCAATGGCCTTGAATATCCCTCTCCAGAAATGAGATGTGAAGAGGGAATCACGGTCACTAAGATCCTTCTAGGAAACCAATGGAGTCTAAATATCTCCTTGATGAATAGTCTGGCAAACCTAAAGCTTTATAGTTTGTCTTGACTGGAATGAGATGTGCAACCTTGGTGAGCATATCTAATATAACAATAATTGAATTGTATCCTCATTGAACTGAAGGTAATCCAATAACAAAGTCCATGCTAATAAATTCCCACTTCATTTGGGGAATGTCAAGAGATTGCACCTTCCCATTCATCTTGACATGCTCCGCCTTAATGCGCTGGCAAGACAAACACTCCGTGACATATTTGAGTACATCTCCCTTAAGCCTTTCCCAATGTAGCTCTTCCTAACCATGTTGAGGGTTTGATGTATTTGGGATGGCCTAAAAAGTGGGAGTCATGTGCTTCCGAGAGTATTATCTATTTGAGTTTCTTGCTTGAGGGTATGCATAACCTTGTCCTAAAATAGACAAGTTCCCCATCGACAAAGAATACTTGATACTTGACCCTAAGTATGGGGTTTTGGTCCTTTCCCAAAATCCCCTTCATCATCTTCAGATATTCTGCGTCATGGCTAGCTTCCTCCTTGGCTAATTCAAGGATAGGGTTGCTAGGCATTGACACCATGGTTGCCAATGATTCTGCCCATCGAGGGTTCCTCCATAATAATAGAGTTGAGGAACACTTTGTGACTTAAGGCATCAATGACTACATTCTCTTTGCCAAGCCAATACTTGATCTCAAAGTCATATTCATGTATAACCTCAATCCAACAACGTTTCCTCATACTGAGGTCAGTGTGGGTGAAGATCCATTTAAGGCTCTTATGGTCCATGACCAAAGAGAACTTGTTACGAAGCAAATAGTGTTGCCAAAGTTTGAGATCATGAATAACTGCTAATAGCTCTAGGTCATGGGTGGGGTAATTCCTTTCATGGGTTTTTATCTTTCTCGAAGAATATGTTATAGGATGGCTTTCTTGCATTAGTACACAGTCTAGTGTAAGTGAGCTAGCATCTGTGACAACTTCGAATTCCTTGCTCAAGTCAGGGAGTTTCAGAATTGTGGCCATTGAATTTTCCTTGATGGTGATCTCCACCAAGTTTGCGACATTCCCTTTTGAAGAGCCATGGTTCATTGTAGTGAAAACATTGCAATCTTTGGTCACTTCTTTGAGTGGGGACAAAGTCATTGATTGCATTTGCCCTCGGCATATTCCATTAACATTGACTTTGTCCTTGCGCCCTTTTACATTGAGATTTCAACATCCTTGGACTCTGGTCTTTTTGAGACCAGGGCTTGTTATTCCTCGGTTGGACTTCTTGGGCGATAGGTCCCGCTCTTATCAGTGCATCTTGTGAATCCGAAGGATGCATTGATTCCAACCGAGTGTTCATTGGTGGGTTCAGCCCATCATAGAACTTCAAGACTTGTTGGGGAATACTTGTCGTATTTCAACAAGGAGACAAATCTCGAGTAGTATGCCTCCAGAGACAGACCCAACTGTTTCAATTTGAAGAACTCATTTATCTTTTGAGTCCTATATGCAGGTGACATGTACCTTCCCTGCACTAATTCCTTTAGCTTATCGCAAGTTATTGTGCTTTCTATGACTGCTTGGTCTTTACACCATTGCTTGCACCAGAGCCTAGCTTCGCTGGTAAGCTTGAGCTTGGCAATCATAGCCTGGTTTATAGGTGTTGTTCCTACTGCACTGAAGTAATCCTCCATGGATTCAATCCATACTTCGGCATCAACTTCAATAGTCTTTTCTTTTCCGTCAAATTCTGGTGGTTTAATTTGTTTGAGAAGAAACTTCTTCTCTTATGCATCTTTTGGGCTTGGTGCGGAAACAAGATTCTGGTTTTGCGCTTGGGGTTGCATCTAGTTTTCAATTAAAACCTTTGTGTTAAGATTGCATTTATACATCTCTTCACAACTTATCTCAATGCGGAGTTTATTTTTCATCAATACTATAAAACAAATCAAATGAATATAAAATTCTTATTTATCCATAAAGAAGCATAAGCCTAAAGTACAATTAGTGGGAATAGATAGAGATTGGATGGGATTATTTTCTTTTCAATAGATACTTCAACGCCAGGTTAATAATTCCATATTGGATTGAGTTATAGGGACAGAATAGTAATATGGATTGGGGGAATGGATTCTCAGGAAGTGGTAAGTCATGGAAAGTTTAGGAAGTCCCTATTTTTTTTAGCCATGACATTCATTTCACCCCATTACTTTGATTCTATCTGCTAGCAAGACTTTGACCACCTCATCATAGATATACCGATTCTGTTCTACATGCCAGCATCCCATGTGTAGGATTGAATTTACACAGGCCTCATGGAAGATGAATAACTTGATGACCTTCAAGTCCTCCAACCATTTTAGCCTCTTCTGGTTGTTTTTGAGATAGGTGAGTCAGTTGGCATCTATGTAGAAGTATCTCGTGCTCCAAGTCCAATGCCTTTCCACATAAAATAGTGAAGGGTTGTAGAGCCTATCTAGGATCCCCATCATGTCGGATCATCTGCGATAACTTGAAGAGTTCATAGTCGTCCTGAACATGATATGAAATATGATGAACCTGCTCCATGACTCGTAATTCTGGAAGCAGCAACAATCCACAAATGAGTAACAAGAAAAAATGTTTTCTAGTGAAAACATCACTTCACTCTTTTCGATTTATTCCTATCTTGGTTTTTTTATTCGTTGGTTTAATTGTAATGTGTTTGCCTAATGGCTATCCAAGCACGTTTTTAGTGGTTCATCAAGAAATGAATCTAAGTGTCGCTGCCCGGCACTCCCATGGAATGTTCCAAGTTTTTTTGCCTAGGGTTTCCGGAGTCCACCTCACAATGGAACCCACAAGGATCAACCTGAAATCTGGGTTCCTAGTGGTGGCCAGGGTCTCCTAATGGCATTTTAGTAACAGATCTTGGACATCCTACTTTACGCAAAGATATCCAAGCTGAAGAAAACCCATGACACACTTGGTTCAAAGAAAATGGGAAATGAGAGGGATGCGCAGGTCCTCAACCTCTCTGCCCGTAGGGCATAGTCCCATTCCGGTCCCCTAAAACAGCATGAATCGGGTTCTAACCTAATATTACATAAACCTCGTATGATTGTAGAACCTTGTGAGAAGCCTCCCAGTCTTCTGGGACCACCCTTACGTATGAAGGATCCGTCGGGGGTTGCACCCACCCGCTTCCCTCAATAGGTGTTCTTTAGTTATCTAATTAGGTCCTACCACATTTATGTGTGACATTTAAAATTAGCTTCCTTAATTAAGCCTTTTTGGGAACAACGTTTGTTTATGTTACTTACAATATTGACATCAAATAGTTCAAACAAGTTTCTTGGAAGCAACTTTATATTAGCATTTTAACTGAGATACAAATCTTGTCCAAAAAGGATGTTTCCTGCAATCCATGAGGATGAGTCTTATTTCTTCCAAGTTTCCGCCCTTGCACTAGTAACAACGCCTCGAGAATCCATCTTGAGTCACGTAGTTCGCTTGACTAGGACCCGGAGGAGGCAGGGAATTTATAGCAAGAGCCCCCTAGCATCCAAGCATCCTCCTACGTACAAACTAATCCACGGAGAGACCTCTTGTCGTGGGTTTGATCCACATTCCCATCATGGTTATTTGCAACCCCCTTGGCTAGGTTTGGTAGCCAACAGGGGGTAGCATGGCACGCCCTCTATGAATTCAACCTGATTCATTATTCAAATTTCTTTTATGAGCTTGGGTCATACATTCCTTTCACAGACATTGATTCTAGATTTACAAGCACAAACAATAATGAAGGTGAGTGCTCAGGACATTTGCTAAGGTGGAGTTCCCATCTTTAAATGCTTGGCATTGCCCTTCTTGGGTCTTTATTGCCTTGGCTTCAATTTCCATTATCTTTTGAGGGATAGAGAATACCCTCTTCCTAACCTCACTCCTATGTAACAAGAGTGAGCAATTACGCTATTGGATTTATATCTGATGGTTTTCGGATGATAGCTTCCCTAAGTTGCTAACCTTTGGTTCTTATCTTAAGGTCCAGGTCTTAGATTATTCAAACTAGGATTTCAATTGGTTAGTTGGTAACCATTTTCCCACCTTAGAATTTTATTGGGGTTCTAAGTTTACCCTAGGGTTTCCTTCCCTCAAGATAGCAGGAACTTTTGTTCATTCCTCTCACAAGTCAAGAGTAAACTAAGCCCTTTCACAATCCTTAAATAGTTGCGAGCATCAAATGTAACGTGGCAAATGATCATTCTTCCTGTGGATACGACATTTGAGTTTTCTTATGTTAGCTTCGAGATGTATCATATTTTGAAAATGATATCTCCAAGAGTGTTTTGGACTCATCGTGGCTGGTTATTGGGATAGAGACCAAAGAGCATGTTTACTTGACTCTAAGTCAAAATATGGTCATAATAACAATTTGACCTATTTACGATTAAATCCTAGTAGCTGAGTCGAATTAAACCATGGCCTTATTTATCATGTAGGATTTCATTTACCAAACTACCTCTTGCAATTAAGTTTAGCAATTCACATGTGCATCTTAAATCTATCTTTTAAGATGAATCCCTATTATGTAGTACAATCGAAATTGTCCATGATGCCACGCAAATCTAGATGCAAGTCTTTCATGAGTTAATGATACGATGTTGGATTTCATTTACCAAACTACCTCTTGCAATTAAGTTTAGCAATTCACATGTGCATCTTAAATCTATATTTTAAGATGAATCCCTATTATGTAGTACAATCGAAATTGTCCATGATGCCATGCAAATCTAGATGCAAATCTCCTCCTCCACCCCCGTCGACTATTGTTTAGCTCCCCCCTCCCTCCTCTGCCAACTGGCGGCGTCGCCAGGGACGGGATCGTAAAATTTTTTTTGTTTTAAATTGATTTTTTTAAAGGGGGGTCCTTATAGCAGCGGAATATTACATCTTGGAGTGCCATGAGGCATATTATTAGGCCATGTAGTTTCAAGTGATGGCATTGCTATGGATATGGAAAAAGTACAAAATTTTGTTGATTTGCACTACAAAACTTGAAGCAATTACAAGGGTTTCTTGGTAATCTAATTTTTTATCAGTGGTTTATCGAGTTGTTTGCAGTAGTAGATAGTTGTACCTTTAACCACCTTACTCAAGAAGAATCAACCTTATGATTGGGACTTGATGTGTCAAGCTGCATTTGAGAAACTAAAGATTAAGTTAGTGGAAGGACCAATTTTGGTTTCACTTGATTGGACTAAAGAGTTTCATATTCATGCCAATGATTCTATGGATACAATGGGAGTTGTTCTGTGCCATGCAAATGATAATAATATTGATCATCAAATTTATTATGCTAGTCATAATTTAAGTGATGCGGAGAAGCATCATACCACAACTGAGAAAGAGTGCTTATCAATAGTGTTTATCATTAATAAATTTTGACATTATTTATTAGGCAATAAGTTTATCTTCTATATGGATCATGAAGCATTGAAGTACTTGTTAAATAAACCTGAACTTAGTGGCCAAGTTATGAGATGGATGTTGCTTTTTCAAGAATTTGATTTTGAAGTAATTACTCATGTTGGTCGATCACATGTTCTTGTAGACCATATGTGTCGATTAATTACTAATGACACAGAGAAGGGTGTAGATGATGTTTTTATCACAATACTATGGTATGCAGATATTGCAAATTTTCTTAGTATGGCTAAATACCCACCACCACTGTAACTAAGCATGAATGATGTCGTATTTTATTGCAATCATGATCTTATGCTTTGATGTTAGGCTATCTTTATATATCATACTAAAGAATAAGGAATAAATATGACAATGACGGGTGACTCTCACCCACAATGTACATGTGTGTAGGCATTGAGTACAAGGTAAATACATGCAACTAGGCATAGATAGCCTTTAATCCCCAACAATCTCCCACTTAAAGGTGAAAGTGCATGGAGTGAGGAGAAAAGTACAATGTGCACATATGAGTACAACTCAATGAGGGAAGATCTCATCTCAACATATACCTATCAACTTCCTAAGGAAAGGCATAACATCCCAATGGGAGACTTTTAGTGTTCATGAAGATGAGGTACCACGGATCTTAACTTCTTACATGTGATGGAACTTGTGGTGGCCATTTTGTAGGAGATTTAACAATAAGGAAAGTACTTTTTGCTGATTATTGGTGGCCTACATTATAGAAGGATGCGTATGAACATTGTAGGAAATGTGATAAATGCCAACGTATTTGGAGACTGACTAAATGTTATATAATGCCATTAACCCCCATATTAGCCCTTGTATCTTTTGACAAGTGGGGTATATATTTTGTTGGCCCAATTGATCCACCTACACGATATCATTCTAATAGATATAGTTTGGTATATACTGATTATGTAACTAAATGGGTGGAAGCTAAAGCACTTAAGACTAATTGGGACAGACAAGGATATCACTCTATTTCTTTATGAGAATATTATTACTCACTTTGGCTATCCCCACTAGAGTTAGTTAGTGATCATGGATCTCATTTTTTGAATAATTTAATTTCAAAATTGATGGATCTCTATAAAATTAGACATCGAAAGTCTACCCCATATTATCCTTGAGCCAACTCTGCTATAGAGGTTACTAATCGTATGTGATGACAATCTTCACCAAAAAAGTAGCCAAGAATAGACATGATTGGGATGAGTGTTTACTAGAGGCACTCCAGGCATATCGGACTACCTACAAGGTAATAACTATTAACACACATTTTAGTTTGGTTTATGGAATTGAAGTTGTATTTCTAATTGAATTGGAAGTTCCTACTTTGTGTGTTGCATTATCTAATCCTCTTGGAGAGTGAGAATCTCTTACTAATTGCTTTTGTAAGTTAGTTAAGCTTGATGAGGATCGTATGTTTTCTTTACAATGTATAGAAGCACATTATAAACGATAGAAAGCTTGGCATGATAGATGCTTAAAGCTTAAAAATTTTCAAAATAATGATTTAGTTTTATTATATGATAGTCGTTACCATAAATTTCCATGGAAGATTTGTATTTGATGGTTAGGTCCATTTCAAGTTAAAGAGTTTCGTGACAATGGTTCAGTGGGGATATTCAAGACTTAGAGGCAGTACATGAACCGTTTCGTATTAATGGTCTTTTCTTGAAACCTTTTGTGACTTAATTGGGAATTTTGGGTTAGATGGTGTAGATAAAATCATTCAACTATTTTTTATTGCTCATTTTGGTGTTTTGTTTTGTTTTGTACAGGTGGGGAAATTCTTCATGGGATGCAAGTATGGAGATTCTATGGGGATGGATGCCCTCATATCTCACCTCGATGTCAATAGTTCTAATCCTATACATGCAAAATCTTATAGTAGTCCTCGATTTAAAACACATTACATGTTTTTCTATGCTCCATGGGGTGAGATGTGTTGTTGTGTACATTTTGTGACTATATTTTGTTTAGGGTATCACCCCCAATTTAGTTGTCGACCATGTCAGAGGAGGTATCTTTATGTACACTCTTAATTATTGTGTTGGTAGTGTCAAATGTACCACTGCCATGTAGGAAGCTATCAATTACACTTATTAGTGTCATGATTATGCTAGTGTTTTTACCCTTGAGTGTGGTATTCAATATTAGATGGATAGAGAGTAGCATGAGTTTGCCAGATATCAAGCTATTGTCTACCGCATCTAACTCCATCATATTTAGATCTTGCATTAGATGATAGTTGTCCTTATTGGGACCACATTTGTTAATACGTGGATGCAATGGCAGGGTGCTCTTTGGGACGTTTACTTGTAGCACCTATGCCTTATGTTGATGATGCAGCTGTGATGCTCCACTCCATTATATAAGAATATATCTAGTGATACACCTGATAGAAAATCTATGACCTCTTTGTTTTAGAGGATCTTAGAGAGTGTGAGGATTTAGGTTTAGATCTTTTTTTTTCTTAGATTCTTTTGTGTTTGTTTTACCTTATTTCAAAAAAAATGTACAAAAAAACAAAACAAAACAAAGTTACACCCTTTTTAAAAGAAACATGACAAGGTAGTTTGGCTAGGTGATCAGTTTTCTAAGGGAGTTTCACTCTTTATTGCTCTAACTTGTTAATGCTTTAATGGTTAGTGATTGAGTGTTGTGCATATTTGATGATTGTTATAATTTAAATGCCGCTACATATTTATTTCAGCTATACTTTGGAGTTGCAATGTTACCTTTATGAACAAGTTGTTTAGTTACTTCACTTAACATTATTTATGCTCTTTTGAAAAAAAAAAACTACATCTTAATTGGTTGGACTGATTTAACATTTTGGAATAGATAATTCATGGAAAGAAACCAAACTGAATATACCTAAACACCTACAAGATTAAGTATATGAATGAGTTACACTAGTATAAGATGGGATATTAGCACTAAGAAGTGATCTAAGGGTGTGGTGTGTGTGCATGACTTAGTGAATTTCATTGTACCCATTGTACGTGGTGACTGATTAGGAATCTAATAGAGTTTATTTCCTTTTCTTTATCACTCCTTTCAGTGATGTTGGGTAGCTAGGCAACAAGATTCAATCCACGAAATTTTGATAAGTAGTAGCATGGATGCGATATGCTGCACTGGTGGATATCTTTGTCTATCATTTGCCAAGGCAGAGTGACTAATATTATGTGCTAGATTAGATTCCTCGAGTGAAGTTGTTGAGCTAAAGTGTTTGAAAGTTCAATTTAATGATGAATTCCTAGCCTTCTAGTTGTTTCCTTTATGAACAAATACTTAAACTAAATTAAAATAAATCAAGTTTGGAAGAGTCTGTCTATTTTATTCTTCTAAAGCAAGAAAAAAAAACAAGCATCCTAAATACTGAAGGGTTGAAAAGAAAAACCAAAAGAAGATACCCATTGCCTTTGAGGTCCTGGTAGGTTGTCAGGATTTCCTTGATGGGGCCCTGCGTGTTCGATGCCCTGCATCACTTTGGGGTGAAACCTTTTGGGAAGGAGAATAAATATATATACTCTTTTGACTTCAAAAAAAAAAGAAACTAAAAGACAAAGAAAAAGAAAAAAATAAAAATAAAAACAAGGACAGTTGGGAGTCAGGGACCATAGATTGGTTGTTCTAGGAGAACATGGAGAGTTAGTAGCTAAACCATAGGAGTCCTATTTGGTATTGTAATATTAATTTGCCTTGTTTGGGGTTCTTTGTTAGGAATTATACTGATCACTGATGCTATTCTAGAAGCCATATTTCTAGTAGGAAAGTAGTATGGCATTTTCTTGCCTAGAGGGATTATTGTTGCTTAGCGGCTCTCGAACGCTTCCTAGTTGGTATACTACATGGGTGAAATTACATTATGCACTTTAGTGGGGAGAGTGAGTAAGGGGACCACTAGTTTGCACATGTTTCAAACTCTTTTAATGCTCTCTTTACTTTGGTTGTTTACTTTATATCCCAAGCATTAGATGGTTTTTTATCTTTTTAGTGTCTACTAGTCTTTTCTATGTGCTTTTGCAGCTCTTGTAGCAATACTCACGGGGACACTCATGGCTTGGAGGGGAAGCGTATTTATTTTTCACATCATAGTTATTGGCTCATTGGATTTGAAGCTTTCATGAATGATGCTATTGTTGAAGCAATACTTGAATATCACAGCAATTCCTATTGTGTTAGTTCACGAGAGCTCACTAAAGCTAGTGAGGGAGGAATGATAAATGCTTCTTTTGAGCTATTTTTACACTCTTTTTCATGCAAACTGAAGGGCTTTGGCCCTGTGTACTACATAATATTTTTCATAAAAATTTAATACAAATAATATCATAATGCCGTATTTGATCATGCTAAAGTGTAGTTAGAAGTAGAGAGTTGGGATATTTTAGATGGAAAATTTTAGGGAGCAGGAGAAATAGTAAGTGATAGAAAGCGGATGCGGGGAAAGATTTTTAGTGAAAAGCATAGACAGTTTAGAGATAGGAAAAATGTGAGTATAATTTAGCATGCATACATAGCATTCGGGTCGAGAAGCCATGGGCAGGGTTAAAAATAAGTCAAAAGATGTGGAAGGGTGCCAAAAAGATCCTGTTCAAGTGGAAAAACCTTAAAATTTTAAAAGAGGATATTTAAAATTTTGGAGGAGGATATCATGGGAAGTGAGGGGGTTGAGAAAGGTGTAAGAAAAGGAGCAAAAAATGGGTGCCATGTTGCATGAGGATGTTGATCAATTTGCTATAGCATTTAACCTCAATTTCAGCATCATATGTTACATACAATCCCTCTTCTCATCTCCGTCCTCATCATTAAGACGACTTTATTGACAAGCATCTTGGTGCGCAGATCGGTCGCTGTATGCTCACATAGTGAATCCCGAAAGGTCCCCAAGAACAATGAACTCTACCTTTTTGCACAAATTACAATGTAAAAAGCATGAACGACAAGAGCAAGAGACCAATTGGGTTCAATCTCCCCCCACGCCTTATGTGAGCACTTCACAAAGCATGTATTTTATATATATTTCCATCTTCATGCTCAATAATAGCCTAATTTACAAAAAAATGACAAGATTTTAGCTTTTGAGTTTGCTTTTACAAAAATAGGAATAAAGCTAATGGACAGTGCCCATAAAGTCTGGCATGACCAACACAATGTCCAAATAGAAATAACATATCCGTGCGCATAGGCGCATACAAAATAATGATAAATAATTGATGCCTCAATAGACATGACAAAATATAGGCGTGGCTCCTATCAAAATATAATCCATAGGTCAAATACTCGCTAGACTCCAATGCTTTCCTCTGCCACTGTTGCTATCTCTACACATCAACTGAAGCATTCACAATCGTTAGTAAAATAATACAATTAAACCGACAAAAGTGAATACCTAGCAGTCTTCAGCTACATAAATAAATCAACTGGTTAGAAATAAATCCTAACCTTAATTTATTACGAGTGCGCACTCTAAACTCATAAACATTTATTAATTTAATATGTATTTTGTGGAATCACCCGCTATGGAATCACCCATGTACACACTAAATTAATGAAACGCCCAAAAAGGATAGGCATCCCCATCAACTTCTCGCACAAAGAATCCACTTTGTGTATGAGCCTCGGTCATCAAAGTTTACGGAATCCACCGTAAAACCTCACGGAATCCACCGTGGCACGGAATCCACCGTGGAATATGCCTCCTGGCATCATACCCCCGGGGTGGGATAGCAATTGACCTCAATTGCTATTAGCTCAATGTGGAGCTAACAGAGTGGGGAAAGCATTTAAGTCTCTAGCGTGCATCCATTGTGCTTCCTCTACAGGATGGTTCTTAAATTTTACTAGATATCTAGAATACCTTCGGCCAGTTCTAGTGGTCATAAAGTCAGTGTCTATGATAGCTTCTGGTTCAAGTATTTCAGTCTCTTCCTCTAATAAAGGTGGGTTTTCATAAACAGGGTGGACAGGAAATTGGCCTCTAAATGGTCTCAATAAACTAATGTGAAATGTATTGTGAATTTTCCAATGAGATGGTAATTCTAACTTGAATGCATTATCATTAATTTTATGAATGATTCTAAATGGTCCATAGAATCTGGGAGCTAATTTGACAACTGGATGTCTATCTACACTTTCCAGTCTACGTTTTTCTATTCTCAGCCAAACATAATCATCAACTTTGAAATTCATGGCTTGTCTTTTCTTGTTGGCTTGTTTGGTATATGATTGCTGGGCTTTAGCAATCATATCTTTAACTTCATCAAATATACTATTATGCATACTAGCAATATCACCAGCACTCTGAATTCTATTAGACAAAGATGCAACAGGTGTAGATAATCTATATCCATAAATGACTTCAAATGGTGCTTTCTTTGTAGATGTGTGCGGTGTATTGTTATATGCAAACTATAATAAATGCAAATGAGTGTCCCATGTCTGAGGTTTAGAGATAGTATATGCACGTAAAAGATCTAGAATGGTGTTGTTTGTGGCTTCTGTTTGTCCATTAGTTTCTGGATGAAATGCAGATGAGAAATCAATCTTTGTGCCTAGATTAGCAAACAGAGTAATCCAAAAATTGTTACAAAATCTAGAATCATGATCTGAAATGATAACTTTTGGCAATCCATGGTTAGTAAAAATAGTTTTCAAAAACAATTGCGCTACTTGTGATGCTGTTAAAGTTTTCTTACATGGAATGAAATATGCTTGTTTACTAAATCTATCTACAACTGTCCAAATCATATCATGGTTAGATTTAGTATTTGGTAAACCAGTAATGAAATCCATAGAAATTTGTTCCCAAGGTTTAGATGGAATAGACAAAGGCATAAGTAATCCATACTGTTTACCATGATGTCTCTTAACTCTTTGACAAATCAAACATTCAGAAACGAAATTAGATACATCTGCATCCATATGCGGCCAATAAAAATCTTCAGTTAACATACGTAATGTAGATATGATACCTCTATGACCTTGATATGGGGGACAATGAATTTCATTCAAAACAAAAGATCGGAATGGAATAGTAACACACAGTCTCTTTTCATAAAACATAAATCCATAATTATATGAGAATGAATCAACAAGAATGAAATTATTTTGAACTAATTTATTCCAATCAGAATGAAAAGTAATATCCTGGTGATATGTATCTTTCATAGCAATCAAAGAATCAAAAGATATGACATAAATATTATGAATAGCAGGTCTTCTACTCAATGCATCAGCCCACTACAATTTCTTTTCCAGGTTGGTACTGAATGATAGGATGAAAACTTTGAATAAAGGAAGCCCATTTGATATGACGGTCAGAGATTTGGGGCTGGCTAAGTAAATGTCTAATACTTTGCTGATCGGTCTTTATCATAAATTCTGAACCCATTAAGTAGTGTTTCCACTGTCTTAATGCTTGTACAACTGCTAATAGTTCTTTGTCATATGTGGAATATTTCAGCTCAGAGGGTTTTAGCTTACAACTAGAATATGATGTAGGATGATTGTCTTGCACAAGTACGGCTCCTATTCCTGATCCACTAGCATCGGTCACGACTAGAAAGAATGGTCTAGTAAAGTCAGGCAACTGTAGAACAGGGGCATTGGTTAATGCATGTTTCAGTAAGTCAAAGGATTTCTGTTGATTTTCGGTCCATTGATAAACAATTCCTTTCTTGAGAAGTTTGGTTAATGGTAAAGCAAGTAATGAAAAATTACGTACAAACTTCCTATAGAAACTAGCAAGACCAAGGAATGAGCGTAACTCATGCACGCTTTTAGGAACAGGCCAATTCAATATTGCATCAATTTTCTTAGGATCAACTTTAATTCCATCAGATGATACAATATGACCTAAATACTCAATTTCTGTCTTAAAGAATTCACTCTTTTCAGGATTTGCATACAGTTGATTTTCTTTCAATAACTGAAAAATCAATGACAAATGCTCATAATGTTCTTTCTCATTTTGACTAAACACCAAAATATCATCAAAGAAAATAATTACACAATACTGATATTTCAAAAAGATACGGTTCATCATTCTACTAAAGGTAGCAGGTGCATTACTCAATCCGAATGGCATGACCAAAAATTCATAATGACCAAACTGTGTTCTGAATGTATGTCAGACTTATCTAGCCTCACCTGATGATAACCAGACTTAAGGTCAATTTTACTAAATATAAAAGATCCTTGCAGTTTGTCCATAAGGTCATCAACTCTAGGAATAGGATACCTATTCTTTACAGTGATCTTATTTAAAGCTCGGTAGTCAATACACATACGATAGGTATTATTCTTTTTCTTAACTAACAATACAGGTGCACCGAATGGAGAACTGCTAGGTCGAATTAAACCTCTATTTAGTAATTCCTCAACTTGACTCTGGATTTCTTTTTGCTCTATCTGGTTATGCCTATATGGTGCTTTGCAAGGTGGTTGTGTGCCAGGGATCAAATCTATCTTATGGTCTTCTGGACGTGAAGGAGGTAAACATGGTGGTAGGTCTTCTGCAAAACAATCCTTAAAATATGCAAGAAATTCCTTATGCCTAGGGTGCATATGATTTTCCTTTACTTGCAATTCATTCACCCAAATGAGATAGGATTTACTACTCTTGCGTAATGCACGTTTAGCTTGAGTATGCGAAAGCAGTGGAAAAACATTAAATGCATGCATACCATATAATGTAATAAATTTTCCTTGAAAATTAATATTCATTGTATGTGTGGAATAATCTATATCTGGATTATGCTGGTGTCGCCAAGGCATTCCTAAAATAATGTCACTCGACTGTAATGGAACAACTAAGAAATTTCTTCTTTCAGTGTATTGCCCAATTTGAATCTCTAAGTCTTGCACTTCCTGTGTACCATTATACCTAGTGCCTAAAAATGCAGCTTTTATGCGATAATGCGTAGGTACAGTCTGTAATTTCAATTCCTTTACCAATTTTGCTGAAATAAAATCATGAGTACTACCGTCATCATGCAAAATAGTCTTTTCCTTTCCATGCACCAAACATTTCATAGTCAATAATGAATGTGGAGTAGGCATACCTGGTAAAGTATCGGAAATAGTAGTAGTGTCGTCCTCATCTTCAGTGAAATCAGGCAGATCCTCATGTTCGTCTTCATCCATGGCTCCAAGATAGTTGATATAAGCTGGTGGCTTCTTTGAATGACAATTTGCTGCTAGATGTCCAGGCTGGTGGCATTTATAGCATAATAGTGGCTTGGTTTTGGTTACATTATTTGCAATGGCAGGAAGTCTAGGTACATTTGGATTTGGCTGTGGAATAGGCTTAGGATTTGGATTGACATTGGATGGTAATGCAGGATGTTTAGCCCAATTCTTGCGGAAAGATGATGAAGAGAAACAACCTAGATTAAATCTTCTAAAATTGGAATTGAATTGTTTAGATCCATAATTACCATTGGCTTGGAATTGCTGTGGTCGTCTGTCTCTACCGCGTAGCTTATCTTCAGTGTCGTGAGCTAGTGAAATGGCATCTTCAAGGGTAGCAGGCTTGAACATGTTAACTTCAGCGTAGTAATGTCCAAGAAGTCCAGACATATACTTCCGTTTATGTGTCGCCTCTGGTACGTCTTCAAGCATGCGTAGCTGGAGGAGTGCATTCCAAAAACTCTCTGTATACTGAGGTATAGGCTCACGATCCCGTTGTTGAAGTAGATCCCATTGCTTAATAGCCTTCTCATGAAATTGCGGTGGAAGGAAATTCTGCATGAACTTCTTCTTGAAATCTTCCCAAGTAAGAGGACATTCTATGCTCTTGCATACTACAGTCCACCAAAGTGATGCTCTGTCTACCAAATGATTAGTAATACACTTGATTTTATCTTTTTATGGATAGGTTTCCTCATGGAAATAGTCATCAAACTGACTAATGAATGCTAGAACAGTCTTTCCTTCTCGTATGCCATTGAAAGTACGAAATTTGAAACTTTGTTTACTTATCTTTGATTCCTTGCGAATGGTTTGAGCTTCAAGGGTGGCATCGATGGTACGTCGAATCAAGTCTTCAGCTTGAGGTTCTTCTTTGTCGGTAGACGCTCTTTGTAATTTTGCCAGTTGCGCTTGCAATGCTTGCCTAGCCTTTCGTTCTTCTTCCAATTACATCATGATTAAGTCCAACTTTTGCTCCATCGTAGGTTCAGGTAGGTCGTCTTCAGCCATAGGATCATCCATATGTGGTTCCGTCATCCTGTAAAACTCAAAAGACCTTTCTCACTCAAAATCAGGTTAGCGGGATGAGCGTAGCTCAAATTCGGGGCTACAAGGCTTATGTGTTTTTGGGTATTTCTTTCTCAATCTTCATAAAATCTGCGATTTTTCCTTCTTCGTATGCTGAAAATGCTTCAGCAAACCTGCATATGGGTAGAATACCTTCCAACGAACAACTTTGCAGTGCGGAGTTTCTGCACAGGAACAGCCCTTCTAGGAATTTTGAGCACAAGTCAGTTCTGACTCCAGTTGACTAGTATGACTTGCAAAGTTGCAGACTTATGTGACTTGTAGAGTTGCAGACTTGCAGAACTTAGCCGACTTAGTGAACTTGCAGAACTTGATCACTAATGACTTGCTGAACTTGATCTCTGAAGTGCGGGACCTGAAGTTGTTGACTTGTAGGAGATGACTTGTGTTGCTTGAGTGATTTAGCTTAGCTTAATCGACGGATTTCGTGGGGGGGGGGGGGGGGGGGGGTTTTCCCAGGCGGTAAAAAACGCGGACAGCTCCTAATGTACCGCGATGAGAAATTGAAGCTTTGAAGCTTCTTTAAAGCTTAAACTAAGCTTCTGAAGCTTTAATGGTTGAAGATTTGAAATATTGAATTTTGGGATTTGTCACTTATCTCTCTGTTTGACAACTTGATGATGGAGATGAGGGAGTGGTCCTCCGCCTGTATTGCCTGGTCCTTCACGATCTGATGACAGAAACAAGGGTTCTTGATCGCCAGAAGTCTGCCTGTATTGACGGTTCGCGAGACGAGATTGACCGTAGAGCCCGATCATTCCAAGAGCTCTGCCTTCGCATGAGATGGGTAGCGATTGGAAGCTCTTGATCTCAGCTCCGCTCTGATACCACTGGTGCGCAGATCGATCACTGTATGCTCACGTAGTGAATCCCGAAAGGTCGCCAAGAACAATGAACTCTACCTTTTTGCACAAATTACAATGTAAAAAGCATGAACGACAAGAGCAAGAGACCAATTGGGTTCAATCTCCCCCCATGCCTTGTGTGAGCGCTTCACAAAGCATGTATTTTATATATATTTCCATCTGTATGCTCAATAATAGCCCAATTTACAAAAATATGACAAGCTTTTAGCTTTTGAGTTTGCTTTTACAAAAATATGAATAAAGCTAATGGACGGTGCCCATAAAGTCTGGCACGCCCAACACAATGTCCAAATAGAAATAACATATACGTGCGCATAGGCACATACAAAATAATGATAAATAATCGATGCCTCAATAGACATGACAAAATATAGGTGTGGCGCCTATCAAAATATAATCCATAGGTCAAATACTCGCTAGACTCCAATGCTTTCCTCCGCCACTGCTGCTATCTCTACACATCAACTGAAGCATTCACAATCGTTAGTAAAATAATACAATTAAACCGACAAAAGTGAATACCTAGCAATCTTTAGCTACATAAATAAATCAACTGGTTAGAAATAAATCCTAACCTTAATTTATTACGAGTGTGCACTCTAAACTCATAAACGTTTATTAATTTAATATGTATTTTGCGGAATCACCCGCTATGGAATCACCCATGTACACACTAAATTAATGAAACGCCCGAAACGGACAGGCGTCCCCATCAACTTCTCGCACAAAGAATCCACTTTTTGTATGATCCCTGGTCATCAAAGTTTACGGAATCCACCGTAAAACCTCACGGAATCCACCATGGCACGGAATCCACCGTGGAATATGCCTCTTGGCATCACATCCCTAAGCTTGAAAAAGGGTTCCTAATAGCACCAAGGATGTGCTTCCTCACAAAAGAAGGACCATTGTGGAGCAAGTTAAAGTATATTAATACTTGCAATGATCTCAATAATAGCATTAAGGTAGAGCAAGTGTCCTTAAATGTATTTTTTTCAAGCTTGCTTCAACTATACTCTTGAAATTCCCATGCTTGCTTTGTATGGGAACATATGCAAGGTATAGGATTATGCTCTTTCATTTCTTGAGAAATTTATACTGGTTTGCTAAGTTTACATAGAAATCAATATATTTTGAGCATTCATTGTAATTCCTACATTGTAAGCTTACATCTGTCAAGGTACTTTACCGCTTTAGGGGAAAATGCCATAATTTACCAGGGCTTTTCCAAAAATAGTTTCAACATTTTACAATTCAATTTTGAATAGTAAACCAATTTTTAAAGAGGTAGGCACTTCCAAGGATGTGTATAAATGCTTGGTAAGACCCCTCACTGGTGAAATCTAAGAAGAAAGTGGATATTGCAAATTTTTTCAATGAAGGCTTCCATACCTAACAAATCCTAATAAAATATAAAATGATGCTAGAAGGACTTTGATTTGTCATCGTTGGTACATGTATCATTGCTCTATCTAGTCTAAAGGATCATAAAGATGACAAACAAGCCCAATCAATCATGATGTTACACTTGGATAACATCATGTTAAACAGTAGAAGCTATGGGAAAAACTCACCAAATTGTATGGTGCGCAAGGTAAGAACTCAAATATCTCCTTAAAGATAGAATTCTTTAGTCTTGAATATGAAAAGGAAACCTATCTTGGTGTGTTCATATTGCACATGAAAGTATTAATATACACTTGCATCAATGCAATCAATATTGAAGATTTCATAGCAATCTTACTTAAAGGTGTAAAACATGTATGCCTAACCCTCGTAATAACACTAAAGAATGCAAGGGGAGAACTCTCCAAATTATATGGTGTGCAACGTAAGAACCCAAAGATCTCCTTAAAGATAGAATTCTTTAGTCTTAACTATAAAAAAAGGACCTATCTTGGTGTGTTCATATTGCACATGAAAGGGTTAATGCAAATGTGCATCAGTGCAATCAACACTAAAGATGTCATAGCAATTTTACTTAGAGTTGTAAAACATTTATAGCCCACCCTTTGTAATAACACTGAAGAACTCACTCATGCAAGTATTCTACAATCCCTTCTTGATGTTCAAGGAAAAAGTTTCCCACAATTAGTCAAGGATAGTAGAAGAAACATCCATTGCTCCAATCGAGCAAGCCCTTTTGCCAAAAAAAGTTGCAAAATACTCTCATTGAAATAAAAGGGTCATGTTGTAAATGATAGTTGGGAAAGATACACCAATAAGAAGAAGTGTAATAAACATAAGAAAACTAGACATATCACTAGCGAATCTATAAATATAACATTAAGAAAAGTGCGCTTTGTAGTAGTCTCCTCAACATCCGAAACCCTTTTCTAGAGGTTGAACATATTGTTCCTATAACTTAACTCAAAGGGAAATGCACATCCATTCCTATAAGCTATCCATGGATGGCTTTGAGGAGAGTGGTGAAAGTGGCTATAGAAACCACCTTTATCCAGGTTTATGATTAAATGAGGATATGTAAATGCAACCCTATTCCTGGGGACATGTGCGAAGGCTACCAAAGCTTTCCATTTTTCCCATACAAAGGACCCAACATCCACTCTCATCCACAAACCAATGTGTGAAGATGACTCGATTGTGTTGAAGGAAGTTGAGATTGTTAGAAATGAGTATGGTATCATCCGCATATAGAACAAGAATAAAAAAACTATCATTGCAGTGCTTGACATATAAGTTAGTATCTAAAGAACAAGAGATAAAACCTTGTTTTGTAAGGAAGACATCAATCTTTTGATACCAAGCTCGTCAAGATTTTTTGAGGCCATAGAGTGCCCGATGAAGTCTGCAAGCAAGATTTTCCTTATGTTTGACTACAAATCCCTCTAGTTGCTCCATATATATCTCTTCCTTTAAATCGCCATTAAGAAAAACAATTCTCACATCCATTTGGTGAACCTCCAAATCAAACTCAACAACAAAAACTAATAAGACAATCAACTCCTACAATTTGTGAGAAACCTTTAGGAACCATCCTTGCTTTGAATTTTTCAAATGTTCCACCTACTTTTGTTTTAGTCTTATAAACCCACTTGCATTTAATAGCAATACGTCCAAGTGGTAACTTAGTTAGAACCCATGTACCTTTAGAGGGAAGATATTCATATTTAGCTTCTTCAGCCTCTTGCTAGTTCCTTTTGTAGGGGGATGAAATGGCATCACTATAAGAGACACGATCTTCACAAGTATTGAGAGCATTCACAAGAATATCAGCATCATAAACAATATAGGTACCATGATCATTATCAGTTGGAAGATCAACATAAAGATCAATGCCAAGGTCATCGTCAGCAATAATAGATGCAATCTCTGAATCTTGATTTGAAGAGTCAAGATATTATCCCGTGAAGGAGGTTCATCATCATATAAAAAAGGAAAAGTAGTGAGTAAGGACTTTATATCATCAATGTCCTCTAGTGACCATGTCTTCCTAGTATCCTCATGAGACCATGTGTTGTCCATAAGTTACTCATTGAATATAGCATCACGACTTATGATTATCTTCTTAGAGGATGGATCATAAAACTTGTATCCCTTAGAAAAATTTGAATATCCAATGAAAATAAATTTCAAACTAGGAGGATCAAGTTTTCTGCAAGTCTCTTTGGGTACATGAGTATAAGCAATACATCCAAAGGTTTTGTCTCATGCATTTGATATAGTGGATCTTAACAACATACACTCATGTCTTAATATTCAAATTCAATGCTATCGAGAAAAGGGTGTTTTATTACTGCGTCAAACAAAGTTCATTGAATATAATATTCAAAAGTTTGGTTTGGGTTCTGCACATCCTGCTACTACTCCTTCTCTTATGAGCTCTACCAAAAACTCTCACTTTCTGTAGAATGATGGACAGTTAGCATTACATCAATCTTATGCTAATCTTGTTGGATGTCTTCAATATATTGGCTTAAATTCTCGCCTTGACATTCTTTTTGCTACAAATTTTCTTGGACAACATCTTAGTTCTCCATGCCTTAAAACATTGGTCTGTAGCTAAACGAGTTTTGAAGTATTTGAAAGGCACTAAAGATTTTGGGTTGGTTTATCAATGCCAATAAAACTCTAATTCTCTGCATTCACTTCAAGTTTTGGGTTATACAGATGCAAATTGGGCAAGCTCTCACTTATCTATGCATTCTACAAGTGGATATTGCTTCTTTATCAATGGTTGTCTTGTTTCTTGGACTAGTAAGAAACAATGTTGTGTTGTTGTTTCCACTACAGAGGCTGAATATGTAGCTACATCTTTAGTGGCTTGAGAGTTAGTATGACTTCGACAAGTTCTATCTGATATTGGTCGTCCTCCTCTCTCTAGCACACCAATTTGATGTGATAACCAAAGTGCTATTAGTCTTGCTAAAAACTATGTTCAACATAACAAGTCTAAACATATTGTTGTGCATTATCATTATGTTCGATATGAAGTAAAAAAAGGCGTGATCATGATTGAACATTTTCCAAGTGATCAAATGACTGTAGATATATTCACCAAAGGATTCAATGAAGCATACTTCACTCTACTATGGTCAAAACTTGGGGTTGTCTCAACTTCAATTGTTGGGAATCAATCTACTATGACATTGTAGTGCCATTGTGTATACTTCTTTTAGGCACCATACACTTCACACATACATATACACCTCAGACCTCTTGGTCATCTTTGTGCATACATATTCATTGTACATACATATTCAATTTCACTTCAGATGCATGAATTCACTTTACATGCACATAATAATCCTTCTTTATCATTTTTGTACATTTGTATATAGGAGCTCAAGTTTTTTCCTTGTGCTCCCCAAGGGCTTTTTCATCTACAGCTAGAGACCTTTGTTTGAGTGGGGGTGTTTGAGCTATATATAGCTCACCCTATCTAGACTAGGTCTCACCTATATATATATATATGTGTGTGTGTGTGTGTGTAGATTGTGATCAATATGAAATAATCTTTGGGAGTGTACATGGTCTGTGTGTGTGTGTGTTCTCTCTCTATTGTTGGAGCTATATAGACCAAGTCTCACCTATATATATGTAGATTGTGATCAATATGAAATAGTCTTTGGGAGTTTATATTGTGTGTCTCTTCTCTCCCTTGCACATCTCTACATATCTTCTCTCTCTACATCTCAACAAATTGTACTTAAACAACTAAATAAGCGAGTATCTTCTTTGTATATACCCTCTCTTTCAGTTTCTATCGAGTGTGTGTATTCTTCATTCTCTAGCATGATTAGTGTACTACTAAGCTTATCAAGTTGGTCTACCTCTTTGTTTTTCTAAGCATACACAAAATAACCATCTTGTACTTGTGGTCTCTCTTCACTTGCATATGTTCATGTACATCTCTTGATGCCTTTGCATGAAATTTTTCCACAAGTGAAAGTAGAAGCAAGGGAAGAAAGCTTATTGAAATTTGAACCAAGCAACTTGGAATTATAATGAGCAAAGAGAAACTACTTGGAAGTCAGTATTTACAATCTATTGTTGGAAGGATGCCCAATTGTCACAATCTCACTCAACTAAACATGTAGGGCACAACAATGCACATAGAACATAGTTCTGAGTGATGAGAAAATGAAGAATACTTTGAAGAGAATAAGTGAGCTCCATCATCACTTAGCATGCACATGTAAGAAACGTCACATGTGATGAAAATGAGTAAGAAACTTTAATGCCTCATCATTGCTTGCTCCTCGTATGATAACTGTAACATTTCTTTGATTATAAGTTTTTCTTGGGAATGTTATTTGCAACTAGGACTTACTTTAAGATCTTCAAACCCCCTCAATAATTAGCTCACAATCAAGTTCATATCCAATTTGACTATGTATTTATTAGAGCAATGTGCATTGAAATGGGTTGTAGGTTGCATCATGCTCTTCTTTTACAATGCACGCATTTGCACATGCATGGGACAAACATGTATATGTCAAAAATCTCAGAACTATCTCTGTAAATGAATATACATTCAAATTTTGCCATGATTTACATTGTGCATATTTCCAAGTTTCTACATTTGAAAGTAGTTTTGTTAAGGATAAATTCAATGCGCAACCACGCACACATTAGTGATCAGTTGTACATGGGCCGATGCACTATATCTTTACTGTATTTAGTGATTTGGCAACACTATATCTGATATGTGATATTCCATTTGACCCATGACTTATTTTTTGTGAATTTTTAAGTTTCTAATATTTCACATAGTTTGGTTTACAACACATTTAGTATGCAGTTGCGTACACTCGGTGCGATGGTGAGTTTTTTTTGTTATCAATGAAGTATAATCCAGTTAATGCATTTTCAAAAAATGATTGAACCATCAATTTTATAAATCAAAATCTGGTGAAACTTCACCCACATGCCAGGCATCATAAAAACTCATGGATATTTAAAAATTGGCCCCATCAAAAGTCTCTAGGACACCTGTCCGGAGGCTGGCGTCTGGGGCCCCAGACGCCAACCTCCGGACAGGTGTCCTAGAGACTTCTGATGAGGCCTTTTTTTTATAGTTGATGTACCCTAGAGGAGTCCACATGTAAAATTTCACATCAATCGGATCACTGGTCATATTTTTCCAAAGCTTGGATACATTAATTCGGATTTAAGGGTTTCTTGAAATTTTTGCTATAAGTTTAAAGTTTCACCTCGTTTTACACATTCCACTTTTGAGTTTTGGGTTTTCTCTCCTAGAAGATGTGGCACACACCAAGAAAGTGGCCCAGAGACACCCCCCTAGAAATCCTATGCAGAGGCCACCTCCCCCAGCTCCACCACCACCACCATGCCAGCATCGCAAGCGTCGATGGAAGCCAAGCACAGTGGCTCTTCGTGAGATCCACCATTACCAGAAGACCACACATCTCCTGATACCAAAGGCTCCATTCTAGAAGCTAGTGCGTGAGATTATGGACGGCATACTCATTAAGAACAACAGGGAGCACTTCCCAAATGGAACCTGCTTGCAACAACCCGATCGCTGGATTGCCCAAGCCCTCCTTGCACTACAGGAAGCTTATGAAGCTTACGTCATTGACTTGTTCGAAGACTCGGTCTATGTAGCAGTACATGCAAGGAGAGTCACCGTCACCGATACGGATTTGCGGATAGTGAGGTTCTTCCAGCGAAGGAAGGATAGTCCTCACGAAGATCAACAACAATAGGGGTATACTACCAAAACATATACGGAATATAGCTTTCAAAGATATTTTGTAAAACCTTGGTTGTAATGGATCCCATGTAAAATGTTATGAATATGAATACAATTTTTTTGGCATGTCTTATTTTTGTTTATTCACTTGTTATTTGTTTTATTTATATCTTTGAGTTATCGTTACATGCGTTCGAACGAATACATATAGTGCACAAGCTCGATAAAGCACTACGTATTAAATTTAGGGTACGAATCGTATTGCGTATAAATTTGATAAATAAACGTAATATTCAAGTAAAAAACAATAACAAAAGACGCGTATGACAAACTACATTGCACGCAAATCCAACAAATATCGTTATTCATTACTTCAAGATAAGATTACAAATCGCATTACATTGGTGATGAGATATCATTTGGCACTAAGTACATCTACTCTCTCCTAGGCTTCTTTGAAATAGACTCCCCATGGTCACAGCTATTCTTGATCATAGGTAGTAACACATTTTGCCCTAGTAGTTCTTGCCTAATGACATTGGGGTCTTCAACACCAGCAACCATGCCACGGGCCACCATGGAAAAAAGTGGCCCGAACCTAGTACTAGACAATAAGTAGAGGAGCTTCGAATGTCGAAGCAACACTACTTTCTCTAAGCTAGAGTTCGTTGGGATGGTCTTAAAGGGCCCAGCCTTTGTTAACTGCCCTCAACTTCAAGAAGTTCTCACAAAAATCCAGAGAGCATGTCTTATGGAATACAAAAATGTCACTCACAAGCTGGCCGATATACTCCTTCAATGCCGAGTCCTGCACCCTTCCTTTATGGCTACCATATCAGCCACCTTGTCTAGATGAAAATTGATCTATATAGACAATGTCCTGCATCACACAAGTTCAATATCAGACTCGATGTGTCAAACTCACTATGCATGGAGTGTGGTAAAGATATATACATCGGATTTGTGTCAAAATTTACCAGTAGGTCCCCTAGGGTATCGAGAGTGTGCACATCAAATTTTGCCAGGACCAGGCCCCCAGAGCTACCCTAATCGGAGGCTCGCATCTGGGGGGCCTGAATCTATAGCTCGCATCTAGGGCTTGAATCTGCAGGCCCCTCGCATCTGGGGGCCTGAATCTACAGGCCCCTCAAATGCGAGGGACCTGCAAATTCAGGCCCCCAAATGCAAGCTGCAGATTCAGGTCTCCCAGACGCAAGCCTCCGGCCAGGGTAGCTTTGGGGGCTTGATCCCGATAAAATTTGATATGCACATTCCCAATGCCCTAGAGGCCCTACTGGTAAATTTTGACGCAAATTTGATAACATTAATTTGATAACATTACCTTCTCTACATCATCTATCCTTTGTAATGGAGCATCCATGTGTGCTTAGCTGGGCCACCCTCGTCTCTCTCTTGGGAAGGTACTATGTAGTCGGGTCAAGGTCCAAAAATGCTTTCTTGCAACCGCTCAAACTCCTCATGTGAGATCTCATACTGTGGCACCACATTCTCAATCTACTCTTGGATGCTCACAATGGAAGAGATGTCATCGACACTCGTGCCATCATATCGAGCCACCTCATCAACATGTGTGCTGGCGTATCTTGTATATCAAAATCTATAAAATCATCAAGTGCATCATGCACCATGATACAATATAGCTCTTCTTCCCTTAGCTCCAAAATTTCTAGAACATCTTGCATAAGTAAATATTCCACCCCCTCAATGATGATAGCATGGAGAGAAGCGAGGGGTGGCTCATCGCTTGTCGGCATCTCAACAAGGCAAGGAGATGGATGCACAATGGCTAAGCTTTGTGATGCCTCTACTCTCGGATTGAGTGTGATATCTTCAGGCTCCCTCTCAAAATACTCTACCTGTGGCCGAGAGGGTGTGTCGATGTCTTCCTCACTGTCCTCTTGCACCTCAGTGCACAAAACATATATGGCAAATCCTGCATCGCGCTCGATGAGATCCATCGTGGCGTGGTCCTAGGATGAGGTGGGCACTGCTCTAGCATGGAGATAGTGCCCCACATGCACGAGGGCTCAACTTATTACATTTCCATGGCTTGATCCAGCACGTAAACTATATAGGAAATCTATGGGGACCCATCTAAGAGTAGAGTTCGGAATAGAGTATGTGAGACGGTTTGCCGCATCACAAAACGATGCATGTATACTAGAGCTACGGTCTACCACAAAAAACAAGCTCTCTAGACTCAAGGTCACACAAAACCTAGGGTATATCTAGTCTTCTATGTGTGCATAGCATGTGGAGCTAATCCATGCGGTGAAGGCGGAAGTGGTAGCCATGGCACACAAAGAGAGAAGGGAGGAGAGCACGTGTAGGGAAGTAGAGAATGAAAGTGAAAATAAGTTTGGAGTTATAGCTTTTATGTATCTAGGGTTTTAAATAAATGTTCTTTTCTAACACCAAAGTTTCAAATTAAAACTCTTATCTTAGTTTCTATATATCAATACTTTAAAGTAACCGTTAAAATTATTCATACAGACAAATTCTTTGTTCTACATTATTGTATCCTCGAATATGCTTGGATCACTAAGTATATGCAAGTCCAACTACAAAAAATATAGAAAAAAATTAAGAAAAGAACTATAAAAGACCTTCAAAATCCCTTGGGTCCAATTTAATATTTAATTTTAAGAAATAAGTAGAAGAGATAAGCTATAATATATCATTGTGCAAAGACAATATTGCGTAGATTATAGAACTCCATCCTGCAATTTAATTATGATTTTAACCAGCACGATTAACTAATTACAGTATGTATTATCACACACTTGGATCATAGTAAACTAAGATTATCTAAATTGAAAGTACTCAAAAGTTTAGAAAATTTTTATATTCATTCTTTATATTAAAAAATTTACAAGGATTTCACTATCTCAAGGATATGTGGAGAAGCACATTCTTTAAATATCATGGATTGCTCACTAAGAATCCTAACCTTTCTATTATCTAACTTGAAATAGAAGTTGTAGAGGGGCTCATTGGACATTAATTGGATTTCTTGTCTTAGAAAAGAAATGGGCCAATGGCTCTCTACACTGACCACAAAAGGATTATGACCATTCCACAAGATAACCACATCTATGAGAGTTGTATGTGTCTCATCTCGGGTATCTTGATCCAAGCTCATCCACTCCCCTCGCAAAAGTCGCCATCTCCTATATCGAAAGGGAATGTACAGAGTTTGTCTAGTGATGAAATACCTATAATAAAAACAAAAATAATGGTAAGTAAATGCGAATAACACAACAATTCATCTAAGCAAGATCTATGTCAATCAAATCAAGGCATTCAAAGTAGTAAAAAGATTTACCTGAATGTGAGATTAGATTGGTTGACCCTACATTCAATCATCTTATCAAAATGTGTTCTTTTGACTTGCCAAGATTCACCCAATAGCTGACACATCCATTCCTCAGATGGACACTTGCATTGATAAGTAAACTTTGTTTTCTTCAAAATATCACATGAACCAAACAAATGTGCAAACAATGAGAATGGAATAAACCAACTAAGATGCACATCTTTGGAGCTTGTGGTGGGTTTCATAGTACTATTGATGTTAGATTTTATCTTGGACTTACATGCTCCTAACAACTCCAAGCTACCAATCAACCATTCACCACTAGATAGTGGCGGCAATGGGACATGCTACAATCTCTGGCTCTCTACTATATACAATGAATTATAAAAAAAGATATTTTGAGTTGCAAGGTGACTTGCAGATTTAGTATCATAGATGAAAGAACCTATGCCTTCATGCCAAACATGTATCTTGCCACTCAAACATTCCACATTCTGCCATTCATGTAAAGTTGATGGATATATAGCTGTCAGTAAAACAAGATTGAATTAGAACACTGCAAAGATTTTTAAAAACAACTCTTATGCAAAAGAATAAACAATGATAAAATTTAAAAACTTACTATCTTGTTTATAATTTGCCATGTAGTTCTTGTCGTGTACAGATATTTTTTTGTGCGTATAAACATGTTGGATCAACACTTCTGTTACTGTACTTGTTCCATTGAACACTTTTCTCAACTCTAAAATTCTACCCTTCCAATATTTGCTAGGGTTTGCAACATCCTTATGCCTGACCTTGAAACTCCCTCAAGTACTTGGGTGCATCAAAATCCAATCCAACTTATAGTACTTATCACAAATCCAATTACTGACACTATCTTTCCTATTGAAAACATGCACTGCAAGTATGTTACTGATGTTTTTCCTCCGTGAAGACATCTATAGTAACCAAATACAAAAGTTACCTATCAACGTGTGTATAATTTGCAAATGTTCTCTCTAAATGAAATGAAATTTAAATGGAGCAATTTAAAAAAAACATTGTACTTGCAATTCTTTTCACAAAGAAGCCCAGAGATTTTGAACAAGAAGTTGACTTATAACAGAACCATTGTTCCTTCATTGACAAATTCCTAGAGTACAAAAACAAAAGAAATATCGAGTCAAAGCATACATATAACTTACATAGGCTTTGTCCAAATGAGTTGAAACTTAACCATGGAGCAACATAAAAAAGTACCAATATATATGTGGCTCTCTTTGCAAAGAAGCCCAATTTAAGATGTTGAAGAAGTTGAGTTTTTAAAAAATCATTGTTCTCCACCCTCAAAGACTCTGGGAGTAAAAAAATAAAGGAAAACTCTGTATGCATATAGCTTGCATACATTTTGTACAAACGAGATAAAATCTAACCATGCAGCAACAAAAAAACAAGAGAACATACATGTAACTTTGTTTACAAAGAACCGTAAGATGTTGAAGAAGAAGTTGAGTGTTCAAAATATCATTGTTCTTGACTGTAAGAGACTCCTAGAAAACCAAAACAAAAGAAACTACATGTTAGATAATGCACATAACTTGCACAGCTTTTGTCCAAACGAGATAAAACTTTACCATAGAACATCCATGGAAGAGAACAACATACATGTAAAGTTTTGTGAAGAAAATCTTAGGGCTTTGGTAAAACAAGCTCTGCTCTCATAAAACGTGTGAAACTCACTCTATGTTTGTGTAAACGAAATGAAATTTCACAGGGTTACAAATAGGGCAAGCAACAATGAGACTGTAAGATTTCGTCAAGAAAGAAGAAGCGGGGAAAGAGATATGATAAATTTGAGATCCGCCTAAGAAAGAGGGGCAAACTGAAAAGGGAAGAAATGAAAAGTCGAACATAAAAAAATAAGAAAATGAAAATTCGGGTCACAAACTTCCAAGAAGTGTCAGCATTGTATTCCCCACCTTTCCCCTTATTTTATTGCTGAGGGAAGATTTGGGCCAAGACATGGCTAGAAGATTCATGTTACATGAATCTGGAATCCCAGCTCTCTCATTGGTTAGGCCTATATTTCTTTATTCACTCCTTAAGGGGCAAAAAAGCGAGTCCATATTTCTCCTAATAATTTTGGTAAAATATCATGATAATTTTATAATATTGATAAAATATCCTGATAAACACAAATTCATAATTCTAGTAAAGTACCGTTATAAACGTAATTCCATAACACATTTTTTCTCCATAAAAGATCTAAGAGTTGATCTCATACACATAGCGATGTGTGGAGATGGCTCAATTGTATTTGAATAACAAAATAAGCAAGGAGTATCTTCTTTGCATGTAGCCTATCTTTTAGTCTTTATTGAGAGTGTGTATATGTGTTATTCATTTTCTAGTATGATTAGTGTACTATGGAGTGGGCATGTGTGTTCTTCGTTTTCTAGCATGACTAATGTATTATTGAGCTTGTCATGTTGGTTTGTTTCTTTGTTATTCTAAGCACACTCAAGATCATTATCTTGTAGTTGTGTTTCCTCATTACTTACATAAGCACAAACATTCTATTGATATCTTAGTGTGAACTTTTTCAACACAATATCAGAGCTTACTTTGATTACATCTTATCCACCCAAGTGTGTGTGGCTCTTCTTCCTATCTATGATATGTTGTTGTTGGAGACCTCATATCCATTACATATACTTGAGATTTTGGCCATGATTTCTTCTCTAAATTCTTCCCCACTCCAAGATGCCCATGATAGAGCTCTCATTTACTAGATTTTGACATCTATAGCTTTAACATTGCCATTTTTTTGAAACTAGTGCAATTTTTTATAGTGACATGTTTCAAGGCTTAGTTCTTTCTCCTCATTTTTTTAAATCGAAAAAATCTTAAGGGAAACTAAAGACATCAATCAACTACCTCATTGCAAAAGGCTCAATATTTTTCCCACTAAAGTGCATGTAGTAATCTTTTTTTTTTTTGGGGTACTATTGTTCAAACAACCCATCAATAGCTGCATTGTGTTTCACCACAAAGCAAATCTCTCATAACCCTCTTTCAAGCAAGACTTAAAGATATTATTCAACTAGCCTCATCTCAAAGGGTGAGACATTTTACCCACCACTACTAGAGGACACTCAATAGTTGTTTTCCAATCTAGGGCTATTGTTGCTCATAATAGCCATTAAAGCTTAGAAGCAAGATTTTGAGTATGGTTCTTTAACCTCTAATGTCAATATTAGTTATCGTAATAACTTTTTGACTACTTTCAAAGCTTATTGTAAGTCTCAATTCTTGCATTCAAAGGAAGTATTCATATTGGAAAAGAATTAGCCTCCTCATTAAGATAACTTTATTGACAAGCATTCCTAAGCTTGAAAAAGGGTACCTATTAGCACCAAGTATGTGCTTCCTCACAAAAGAAGGACCATTGTGGAGCAAGTTAAAGTATATTAATCCTTGCAATGAGCTCAACAATAGCATTAAGGTAGAGCAAGTGTCCTTAAATGTATTTTTTTCAAGCTTTCTTCAACTATATTCTTGAAATTCCCACACTTGATTTGTATGGGAACATATGGAGGGTATAGGGTTATGCTCTTCCATTTCCTGAGACATTTATATTGGCTTGCTAAGTTTACATAGAAATTGATATACTTTGAGCTAAATGTATGTCTTACATTGTAAGCTTACATCTGACAAGGTACTTTACCACTTCAGGGGAAAATGCCATAATTTCATTGTAAGTCCTACACTATAAGCTTACATCTGTCAAGGTACTTTACCACTTTAGGGGGAAATGCCATTAATTCCCAATGCTTTTCCAAAACTAGTTTCAACATTTTATAATTCAATTTTGAATTGTAAACCAATTTTTAAATAGGTAGGCACTTCCAAGGATGTGTATAAATGCTTTATAAGACCCCTAACTGGTGAAATCTAAGAAGAAAGTGGATATTGAAAATTTTGTCAATGAAGGATTCCATACCTAACAAGTCCTAATAAAATATAAAATGATGCTAGAAGGACTTTGATTTGTCATCATTGGTACACATATCAATGCTCTATCTAGTCTAAAGGATCATAAAGCTGACAAGCAAGCCCAATCAATCATGATGGTACACTTGGATAACATCATGTTAATGAACTCTCACTTGGAAAAACTCACCAAATTGTATGGTGCGCAAGGTAAGAACTCAAAGATCTCTTTAAAGATAGAATTCTTTAGACTTGACTATGAAAAGGGAACCTATCTTGGTGTGTTCATATTGCACATGAAAGTATTAATAATATACACTTGCATCAATGCAATCAATATTGAAGATTTCATAACAATCTTACTTAAAGGGATAAAACATGTATGCCCAACCCTCGTAACAACACTAAAGAATGCAAGGGGAGAACTCACCAAATTATATGGTGTGCAAGGTAAGAACTCAAAGATCTCCTTAAAGATAGAATTCTTTAGTCTTGACTATGAAAAAATGACCTATCTCGGTGTGTTCATATTGCACATGGAAGGGTTAATGTAAACTTGCATCAATGCAATCAATCCTAAAGATGTCATAGCAATTTTACTTAAAGCTGTAAAACATTTATAGCCCACCCTTGTAACAACATTGAAGAACTCACCCATGCAAGTATGACAATCCCTTCTTGATGAAGGAAAAAGCTTCCCATAGTTAGTCAAGGATAGTAGAAGAACCATCCATTGCTCCAATCAAGCAAGCCATTTTGCCAAAAAAATTTGCAAAATACTCTCATTGGCATAAAAGGGTCATGTTGTAAATGATAGTTGGGAAAGATACACCAACAAGAAGAAGTGTAATAAACATAAGAAAACTAGACATATCACTAGCAAATCTATAAATATAACATTAAGAAAAGTGAGCTTTGTAGTAGTCTCCTCAACATCCGAAACCCTTTTCTAGAGGTTGAACATATTGTTCCTATAACTTAACTCAAAGGGCAATGCACATCCATTCCTATAAGTTACCCATGGATGGCTTTGAGGAGAGTGGTGAAAGTGGCTACAAAAACCACCTTTATCTAGGTTTATGATTAAGGGAGGATATGTAAATGCAACCCTATTCTTGGGGACATGTGCAAAGGCTACCAAATCATTCCACTTTTCCCATACAAAGGACTCAAGATCCACTCTCATACACAAACCAATGTGTGAAGATGACTCGATTGTGTTGAAGGAAGTTAAGATTGTTAGAAACGAGTATGGTATCATCCACATATAGAACAAGAATAACAAAACTATCATTGCAATGCTTGACATATAAGTTAGTATCTAAAGAACAAGAGATAAAACCTTGTTTTGTAATGAAAACATCAATCTTTTGATGCCTAGATTGTGAAGATTTTTTGAGACCATAGAGTGCCCGATGAAGTCTGCAAGCAATATTTTCCTTATGTTTGACTACAAATCCCTCTAGTTTCTCCATGTGTATCTCTTCCATTAAATCGCCATCAAGAAAAGCAGTTCTCACATCCATTTGGTGAACCTCCAAATCAAACTCAACAACAAAAACTAATAAGACAATCAACTCTTACAATTTGTGAGAAACCTTTAGCAACCATCCTTGCTTTGAATTTGTCAAATTTTCCACCTACTTTTGTTTTAGTCTTATAAACCCACTTGCATTTTTTAATAGCAATACATCCAAGTGGTAGCTTAGTTAGAACCCATGTACCTTTAGAGGGAAGAGATTCATACTCAGCTTCCATAGCCTCCTGCTAGTTCCTTTTGTAGGGGGATGATATGGCATCACCATAAGAGACACAATCTTCACAAACATTGAGAGAATTCACAAGAATATCAGCATCATAAACAATATAGGTACCATGATCATTATCAGTTGGAAGATCAACATAAAGATCAATGCCAAGGTCATCATCAGCAATAATAGATGTAGTCTATGAATCTTGATTTGAAGAGTCAAGGTATTATCCCGTGAAATGAGGTTCATCATCATATAGAAAAGGAAAATTAGTGAGTAATGACTTTTTATCATCAATGTCCTCTACTGACCACGTCCTCCTAGCATCCTCATGAGACCATGTGTTGCCCATAAGTTACCCATTGAATACAGCATCATGACTTATGATTATATTCTTATAGGATGGATCATAAAACTTGTATCCCTTAGAAAAATTTGAATATCCAATGAAAATAACTTTCAAACCAAGAGGATCAAGTTTTCTATGAGTATCTTTAGGTACATGAATATAAGCAATACATCCAAAGGTTTTGTACCATGCATTTGATATTGTTGATCTTGACGACATACACTCATGTCTTGGTATTCAAATTCAATGCTATCAAGAAAAAGGTATTTTATTACTGCATCAAACAAAGTTCATTGAAGATAATATTCAAAATTTTGGTTTGGGTTCTACACATCCTGCTACTACTCCTTCTCTTATGAGCTCTACCAAAAACTCTCACTTTATTGTAGAATGATGGACAATTAGCATTACATTAATCTTATGCTAATCATGTTGGATGTCTTCAATATATTGGCTTAAATTCTCTCCCTCACATTCTTTTTGCTACAAATTTTCTTGGATAACATCTTAGTTCTCCATGCCTTAAAACATTGGTCTATAGCCAAATGAGTTTTGAAGTATTTGAAAGCCACTAAAGATTTTGGGTTGGTTTATCAATGCCAATAAAACTCTAATTCTCTGCATTCACTTCAAGTTTTGGGTTATACATACCCAAATTGGGCAAGCTCTCACTAATCTGTGCATTCTACAAGTGGATATTGGTTCTTTAGGTTCTTTATCAATGGTTGTCTTGTTTCTTGGACTAGCAAGAAACAATGTTGTGTTGTTGTTTCCACTACAGAGGCTGAAGATGTAGCTACATCTTTAGTGGCTCGAGAGTTAGTATTGCTTCGAGAAGTTCTATCCGATATTGGCCATCCTCCTCTCTCCAGCACACCACTTTGATGTGATAACCAAAGTGCTATTAGTCTTGCTAAAGACTATGTTCAACATAACAAGTCTAAACATATTGCAGTGCATTATCATTATGTTCGATATGAAGCAAAGCATGATTGAACATTGTCCAAGTGATCAAATGAGTGTAGATATATTCACCAAAGGATTCAATGAAGCACACTTCACTCTACTATGGTCAAAACTTGGAGTTGTCTCAACTTCAATCGTTGGGAATCAATCTACTATGACATTATAGTGCCATTGTATATACTTCTTGTAGGCACCATACACTTCACACATGTATATACACCTCAGACCTCTTGGTCATCTTTGTGCATACATATTCATTGTACATACATTGTAACGTGTCCAAGCTCGTCCACTTGTGGGACGCGTCTTAGCAGCCCATCAGGAAGAGAGTCTAGAAAGCGCCACCTGGCACTCGCTAGGAATGTCACAGGGTTTGCGATCTAGGTCTTGCCGAGTTTGCCCTGAGCGGAAGTATCCGACCGTTCCCACTTAAGACCAACGTGAGGTAGGGTTTTTTTTTCTACCAGCCAAGTCTCTAGAAAGTAGCTAGCATCGAGAACCACTTTGCATAGGAACAACAAAGTCGAAGCGGATTTATGCTGCACTTGGTTCATGGAGAATGGGAAACGGGAGGGATGCGAAGCTCAACCTCTCTGCCCATAAGGCATAGACCCATTTCGCTCCCCTAAAATAGCATAAATCGATATTCTAACTCAACTGACTCTAGGTCTTCACAGTTTCGTTATCACGTCTTTTGAGAAAAGTCCCCAACTAACTGGGATCACCCTTCTATAGGACGGACCCAAGTCGCATCCACCGCACTTTCCTCGGGTTTCTTGGTTATCTAATTACCTACCACATTATGTTGACATGAAAAGGCAGCTTCCTTAATTAATCAATTTAAACGCAGGTTCCTTCACATAACTTAGGCACTGACAAAAAAAAAAAAAGTCAAGCAAGTTCCTTTTCCAAATATTTGATCTTTATTTATCATAGTCTTGGAATACATCAAGTATCATGCCCGAAGGCTATCCCAAAATCAACAGGATTGCTATTCCAAGTTTTTCCTGTAGACTAGTACAGGGGCCTCAAGATCCCATCTCGAGTCACGTCGGCCTCTTGTGCAGGATCCAGAGGCAAGGAATTTACAGTCAGAGCCTCCCCTGGCACTCAATTGTCCTCTCGCTCCAAGCAACACCAACGGAGAGACCTCTCGCGGCAGGTTCGGTCCATGTACCTAGAGCGGCTAACAACCCCCTTGGATAGGGCCAGGCAAGCATTTGGAGGTAACTAAACCCGCCTCTCCCTTCAGGCTATTAACTTGAAGCATTAAGTGTGTGGCCTTGAATTAGTTCCTTGAGCAAAGAAGTTCAAAAAATGTATGTACAATCACATTCATTTTTGTGGTCATTTGTATGACCAACTACTAAGGTGTGATTCCCTTTTCCCGAATACTCCCAGTATTTGATCCTGGATCGTTCGTGACTTGGTGAGATTCCAAGGGATTGGCAAGCTAGGTTGCTTGTTTCCCCTTTTTCTTTGGATTAGGGTTTGTACCCTACATACCCCAATTATCCTTACCTTAGGTCTCCTTGTGAAATAGATCTTGGACAACCCCGTCATCCTCGGTTGGTCAATGTGCTTCCTGGCAATTCACAATTTCCGTATGACAAATCGGTCCCCAAGAGAGAGAGTTGTAGTAGGGCAACTACTCGACTTCTTAATGAATCTAACTTGTAAAAAGATCTTGCCTCTCTTGGCCTAAGATGTAGTAGTAGCATCTTATGATTTAGTTGCAATAGCATCTGACTTTGCAGACTAGTTGCACAAGATAGGTAGTAGTGCCTATCTTGAGGAATTGCATCCCTTTGTTGATATTACTAGTATTCGTGTCCTAAGGCTTGGTACCCTCTCTTACTCGCAACATAGAACGATCTAAGTACGAGAACCTTGGATTAACTCTGCAAGCGCAATACTAAGCAACATTTTAACTTAACTTACCCTATCTTTCATATTGAATGTAGCTATCATTACATGCATAATGCATTCTATATTCTTTTCATTAAATGAAATATAACCCTTTTCCTTTTCATACATTTACTTATGCATACAAGTTGCTTATGCATACAGGTTATGCTATGTACAGTCACAATGATATTGAAATAAAAACATAATCTTTTGTCATAAAGCTCCATACCTAGGGTTTGAGAAAGCTCCCATCTTCAAAAAGAGTGAAAGATCAAGTAGAAGATGATGTATGCTCCATAGTTGCACTCCATTTGATCATCCTATGAAGAGTATAATCTCCAAATGCATCACATTTTGTTGATCAAGAGGGGTGGACTGTAAAAACAGTGCAAACTGCTGCAATATGTCCTCTTATAGCACGTGATGAAAATGAGATGGATATGAAGCATATAGGTATTCAATAGGTAGCTCAAGACCCATACAAAATTCCTAGATAACCCATTTGAGCATTGGAGGTCATGGGAAGAAGATCTGAGAAGAAATCTCCATGGCAATTTGTAGGGAAGCTTGAAAGAAAGAGGAAAGAGAAGAAGAAACCCTTCCTTCTCAAAAGTAACCACAGTTAAAGTGTCCTCCACCCATGTTTGACCCTCTTTTGGTCCATAATCCTTCAAAATGGGGTAAAATTTGATACGACCTGCCATAGTAACCATGAACCTCCATCTTGCCACCATGTCCTTGTCAAGAAGCCCTCAAATATTCACAGTTTAAACTAGCGAAGCTTGTCTAGTCACTGTCAAGAAGAACTAGGTCTAGGAACTATGCCTTCAACTCTACTTACACAGAGAAGATGAATGTAACCAGATCTTCCATGATTAAGACCTCCCCAGCAAGATCATAATCATGAAAATGATGGAACTAATGCTTGCCTTGGATCAAAGCAAGGCTCTGATACCATTGTAAAGAAGGATTCTTAAGCTAAATTCATTTAGCCTAATTCTAGCCTATGAACATGAAATTGACAAGAAATGGACAAGAAATTAGCAAGAAACCATAGCTAGAACTGTCATTAACTATGAAATGAAAATGGTTACAAGGGAAGAAACAAACCAAACTTCTTGTTCCAAAATAGCATGATCCCAAATTTAGTGTGACTGCTCCCCTATTTATTGGTAACCCTAATCTAACCCTAGCAAGCCTTAAAATTCCTACATTACAAACCATCCCTTCTCAAAAAATCTTTGTCCTCAAAGCTTGGGAATATAGAAAGAATTACAATGAAGGTGATGGTTGTAAACTGCTAGAAACTGTCCAAATAGGGCTGATGTAGGAGAATGATCATAACTTTTGAAATACATGTCGGTTTTCAGCATATGAGATGTCATATTGAAGTAGACATCATATAGTACCTTCCCCAATCATAAAGCTTGCAAATTGACTGAGATAAGTCAATTTATTTTATGACAAAAAATTTGGAGTGCAAGTTGCCCTGTCTTTGGAATGCACTTTTCCATATGTAGCAACCATAGGAAAATCATTAAAACTACAACACCCATTTATGAGTTACTACTTTATAGGAAGTGCTCCAAATAAAGATATCAAGTACCCCCAAGATCAAAAGGAAATCCCTCAAAATAATAGTCACAGTCATGGGTACGTGTCCAAGAATCATGCATATCATATATACCTCTCGGTCAAATGGAAAACCACCCAAGAATTCATGATTACCACCATGAATATCGGGATCATAGGGAAATGAGGTATCCGAATCATATGACATGTCAACACCATGACCATATACATGAGAATTAAAAAGAGCATGATCAACTATAGGCTGATGTATCTCATCATCATAAGTATCCTCAAGTAGATCATCATCATATCAGTATACATTCATTGTAAAGAAGGATTCTTAACCTAAACTCATTTAGCCTAATTCTAGCCTATGAACATGAAATTGACAAGAAATGGACAAGAAATTAGCAAGAAACCATAGCTAGAACCGTCATTAACTATGAAATGAAAATGGTTACAAGGGAAGAAACAAACCAAACTTCTTGTTCCAAAATAGCATGATCCCAGTGACTGCTCCCCTATTTATAGGTAACCCTAATCTAACCCTAGCAAGCCTTAAAATTCCTACATTACAGGCCACCTCCCCTAGCTCCACCACCACTACCACCACCACCATGCCAGCATCGCCAGAGTCGATGGAAGCTAGGCACAGTGGCTCTTCATGAGATCTGCCATTACCAGAAGACCATGCACCTCCTGATACCAAAGGCTCCATTCTAGAAGCTAGTGCGTGAGATTATGGACGGCATACTCATTAAGAACAACAAGAGGCACTTCCCTGATGGAACACGCTTGCAACGACCCGATCGCTGGATTGCCGAAGCCCTCCTTGCACTACAGGAAGCTGCCGAAGCTTACGTCATCGACTTGTTCGGAGCCTCGGTCTATGCAGCAGTACATGCAAGGAGAGTCACCGTCACCGATAGGGATTTACCGATAGTGAGGTTCTTCCGACGATGAAAGGATAGTCCTCGCGGAGATCAACAATGATAGGGGTGTACTACAAAAACATATACGAAATGTAGTTTTCAAAGAGATTTTGTAAAACCCACTGGTTGTAATGGATCCCATGTAAAATGTTATGAATATGAATGCAATTTTTTTAATGTGGCTTATTTTTGTTTATTCACTTGTTATTTGTTTTATTTATGACTTTGAGTTATCATTACATGTGTTCGAACGAATACATATTGCACACAAACTCGATAAAGCACTACGTATTAAATTTAGGGTACGAATTGTGTTATGTATAAATCTAATAAATAAACATAATATTAAAATAGAAAATAATACCAACGATGCATATGACAAACTACATTGCACACAAATTCACAAATATCAGTTTTCATTACTTCAAGAGAAGATTACAAATTACATTACATTCGTGATGAGATATCATTTGGCACTAAGTACATCTTCTCTCTCCTAGGCTTCTTTGAGCTAGACTCCCCATGGTCAGAGCTATTCTTGATCATAGGTAGCAACACATTTTTCCCTAATAGTTCCTACCTAATGACATTAGGGTCTTGAACACTAGCAACCATGCCATGGGCCACCATGGAAAAAAGTGGCCCAAACCTAGTACTAGAGAATAAGTAGAGGAGCTTTGAATGTCGAAGCAACACTACTTTCTCCAAGCTACCAGAGATCATGTCTTATGGAATACAAAAATGTCGCTCACAAGCTGGCCGATATACTCCTTAAATGCCGAGTCCTACACCCTTCCTTGGCTACTAGATCAGCCAACTTGTCTAGATGAAAATTCATCTATATAGACAATGTCCTGCATCACACAAGTTCAATGTCAGACTCACTGTGTCAAACTTACTATGCATGGAGTGTGGTAAACATATATATATAGGATTTGCGTCAAAATTTACCAGTAGGGCCCCTAGGGCATCGAGAGTGTGCACATCAAACTACGTCAGGATCAAGTCCCCAGAGCTGCCCTAGCCAGAGGCTCGCGTTTGGGGACCTGAATCTACAGATTTAGGGCCCCAGATGCAAGGGGCATGAATCTGCAGATTCAGGTCCCTCAGACATGAGATGGAGATTCAAGTCCTCCAGACGCGAGCCTCTGGCCAAGGCAACTCTGGGGGCCCAATCCCGACAAAATTTGATGTGCATTTCAAGCTCCCAGACGCGAGCCTCTGGCCAAGGCAGCTCTGGGGCTCGGCATATTCCCAATGCCCTAGAGGCCCTACTAGTAATTTTTTACGCAAATTCAATAACATTAATCCGATAACATTACTTTCTTTGCATCATCTATATGTTGTTGTAATGGAGCATCCAGGTCTGCTCCTTCAGCTAAGCCACCCTCGTCTCTCTCTTGGGAAGGTACTATGTCGTCGAGTCAAGGTCCAAAAATTCTTTCTTGCAACCGCTCGAACTCCTCATGTGAGATCTCATAATGTGGCGTCGCATTCTCAATCTGCTCTTGGATGCTCACAATGGCAGAGATGTCATCGACACTCGCGCCATATTATCGAGCCACCTCATCAACATGTGCTGGCGCATCTTGTATATCAAAATCTATAAAATCATTAGGTGCATCACGCACCATGATACAATATAGCTCTTCTTCCCTTAGCTCCAAAATTTCTAGTACATTCTACATAATTAAATATTCCACCCCCTCGATGATGATAGCATGGAGAGAAGGGAGGGGTGCCTCATCGCTTGTCAGCATCTCAACAGGGCAAGGAGATGGGTGCACAATGGCTAAGCTTTGTGTTGCCTCTACTCTCGGATCGAGTGTGATCTCTTCATGCTCCCTCTCGAAATACTCTAGTTGTGCCCGAGAGGCTGTATCGATATCTTTTGCACTATCCTCTTGCACCTCAGTGCACAAAACATATATGGCAAATGCTGCATTGCGCTCGATGAGATCCATCATGGCGTGGTCCTAAGATGAGGTGGGCACTGCTCTGGCATGGAGATACTTCCCCACATGCATGAGGGCTTAATTTATTACCTTTGAATGGCTTGATCCAGCATGTAAACTATATAGGAAATCTATGGGGATCCATCTGAGAGCAGAGTTCAGAATAGAGAAGGTGAGAGGATTTGCTGCATCACAAAACGATGCCAGTATACTAGAGCTAGGGTCTACAACGGAAAGTGAGCTCTCTAGACTCAAGGTCGTGCAAAACCTAGGGTACATCTGGTCTCCTATGTGTGCATAGCATGTGGAGCTAATCCATGGGGCGAAGGCGGGAGTGGTAGCCATGGCACACAAAGAGAGAAGGGGAAAGTAGAGAATGAAAGTGAAAATGAGTTTGGAGTTATAGCTTTTATGTATCTAGGGTTTTAAATAAATGTTCTTTTTTAACACCAAAGTTTCAAATTAAAACTCTTACCTTAGTTTCTTTATTTCAATACTTTAAAGTAACCGTTAAAATTACTCATACAAACAAATGCTTCATTTTACATTATTATATCCTTGAATATGCTTGGATCGCTGAGTATATGCAAGTCCAACTACAGAAAATATAGAAAAATTTTAAGAAAAGAAATATAAAAGACCCTCAAAATCCCTTGGATCCAATTTAATATTTAATTTTAAGAAATAAGTAGAAGACATGAGCTATAATATATCATTGTGAAAAGACAATATTGCATAGATCATAGAACTCCATCCTGCAATTTAATTATGATTTTAACCAGCACAATTGACTAATTATAGTATGTATTATTGCACGCTTGGATCATACTAAACTAAGATTATCTAAATTGAAAGTACTCAGAAGTTTTTAAAAAAATTATATTCATTCTTTATATAAATTTTTTTACAAGGATTCCACTACCTCAAGGATATGTGGAGAAGCACATTGTTTACATGTCATGGATTGCTCACTACGAATCCTAACCTTTCTATTATCTAACTTGAAATAGAAGTTGCAGAGGGGCTCATTGGACATTAATTGGATTTTTTGTCTCAGACCAGAAATGGGCCAATGGCTCTCTACACTGACCACAAAAGAATTATGACCATTCCACAAGATAACCACATCTATGAGAGCTATATGTGTCTCATCTCAGGTATCTTGATCCAAGCTGATCCACTCCCCTCGCAAAAGTTGCCATCTTCTATATCAAAAGCAAATGCACAGAGTTTGTCTAGCGATGAAATACATGTAATAAAAATAAAATAATGGTAAATAACTGCAAATAACACAACAATTCATCTAAACAAGACCTATGTCAATCAAATCAAGGCATTCAAAGTAGTAAAAAAGATTTATCTGAATGTGAGATCAGATTGGTTGACCCTACATTCAATCGTCTCATCAAAATGTGTTTTTTTGACTTGCCAAGTCTCACCCAATAGCTGACACATCCATTCCTCGGATGGACACTTGCATTGATAAGTAAACTTTGTTTTCTTCAGAACATCACATGAACCAAACAAATGTGTAAACAATGAGAATGGAATAAACCAACTAAGATGCACATCTTTGGAGCCTGTGGTGGGTTTCATAGCACTATTCATGTCAGATTTTATCTTGGACTTACATACTCCTAACAACTCCAACCTACCAATCAACCATTCACCACTAGATATTGGCGGCAATGGGACATGTTGCAATCTCTGGCTTTCTACTACATACAATGAATTATAAGAAAATATATTTTGAGTTGCAAGTTGACTTGCAGATTTATTATCATAGATCAAAGAACCTATATCTTCATGCCAAACATGTATCTTGTCGCTCAAACATTCCACATTCTGCCATTCATGCAAAGTTGATAAATATAAAGCTGTTAGTAAAACAAGATTGAATTAGAACACTACAAAGATTTTTAAAAACAACTCTTATGCAAAAGAATAAACAATGATAAAATTTAAAAACTTACTGTTTTGTTTATAATTTGCCATGTAGTTCTTGTCGTGTACAGAGATTTATTTCTACATATAAACATGTTGGATCAACACTTCTGTTATTATACTTGTTCCATTGAACACTTTTCTCAACTCTAAAATTCTACCCTTGCAATGTTTGCTAGGGTTTGCAACATCCTTACGTCTGACCTTGAAACTCACTCGAGTACTTGGATGCATCAAAATCCAATCCAACTTATAGCACTTATCACAAATCCAATTACCGACACTATCTTTCCTATTGAAGACCTCCACTGCAAGTATGTTACTGATGTTTTTGCTCCGTGAATACATCAATAGTAACCAAATACAAAAGTTACCTATCAACGTGTGTATAATTTGCAAAGATTCTCTCTAAATGAAATGAAATTTCATTGGAGCAATTTAAAAAAAGCATTGTACCTACAATTCTTTTCACAAAGAAGCCCAGAGATGTTGAACAAGAAGTTGACTTATAACAAGACCATTGTTCCTTCATTGACAAATTCCTAGAGTACAAAAACAAAAGAAATATCAAGTCAAATCATACATATAACTTACATAGGCTTTGTCCAAATGAGATGAAACTTAACCATGGAGCAACAGAAAAAAGTCGCAATATACATGTGGCTCTCTTTGCAAAGAAGTCCAAAGATGTTGAAGAAGTTGAGTTTTTAAAAAATCATTGTTTTCCACCCTCAAAGACTCTAGGAGTAAAAAAACAAAGGAAAACTCTGTATGCATATAGCTTGCCTATATTTTGTCCAAACAAGCTAAAATTTAACCATGGAGCAGCAAAAAAACAAGACAATATACATGTAACCTTGTTTACAAAGAAACCGTAAGATGTTGAAGAAGAAGTTGAGTGTTCAAAAGATCATTGTTCTTGATTGTAAGAGACTCCTAGAGTACCAAAACAAAAGAATTTACATGATAGAGAATGCACATAACTTGCACAAGTTTTGTCCAAACGAGATAAAACTTTACCATACAACATCCATGGAAGAGCACAATATACCTGTAAATTTTTGTGAAGAAAATCTTAGGGCTTTGGTCTCATAAAACGTGTCAAACTCACTCTGTGTTTGTGTAGAGGAAATGAAATTTCATAGGGTTACAGATAGGGCAAGCAACAATGAGGCTGTAAGATTTCGTCAGGAAAGAAGGAGGGAAAGAGATATGATAAATTTGAGATCTGCCTAAGAAAGAGGGGCAAACTGAAAAGGGGAGAAATGAAAAGTCAAACATAAAAAAATAAGAAAATGAAAATTCGAGTCACAAACTTTCAGGTAGTGTCAACATTGTATTCCCCACATTTTCCCTTATTTTATTGTTGAGGGAATATTTGGGCCAAGATATGGCTAGAAGATTCATGTTGCATGAATCTAGAATCCCAGCTCTCTCATTGGTTAGGCTTATATTTCTTTATTCACTCCTCAAGGGGCAAAAAAGAGAGTCCATATTTCTCCTAATGATTTTGGTAAAATATCATGATAATTTTATAATATCGATAAAATATCGTGATAAACATAAATTCATATTTCTGGTAAACTACCCTTATAAACATAATTCCATAACACTTTTTTCCTCCATAAGAGATCTAAGAGTTGATCTCATACACATAGCGATGTGTGGAGATGGCTCAATTGTATTTGAATAACAAAATAAGCAAGGAGTATCTTCTTTGTATGTAGCCTATCTTTTAGTCTTTATTGAGAGTGTGTATATGTGTTATTCATTTTCTAGTATGATTAGTGTACTATGGAGTGGGCATGTGTGTTCTTCGTTTTCTAGCATGATTAATGTATTATTGAGCTTGTCATGTTGGTTTGTTTCTTTGTTATTCTAAGCACACTCAAGATCGTTATCTTGTAGTTGTGGTTCCTCATTACTTACATAAGCACAAACATTCTATTGATATCTTAGTGTGAACTTTTTCAACACCATATCAGAGCTTAGTTTGATTGCATCTTATCCACCCAAGTGTGTGTGGCTCTTCTTCCTATCTATGATATGTTGTTGTTGGAGACCTCATATCCGTTACATACTTGAGATTTTGGCCATGATTTCTTCTCTAAATTCTTCCCCACTCCAAGATGCCCATGAGCTCTCATTTACTAGATTTTGATATCTATAGCTTTAACATTGCCAATTTTTGGAAACTAGTGCAATTTTTTATAGTGGCATGTTTCAAGGCTTAGTTCTTTCTCCTCAATTTTTTTCTATCAAAACATTCTTAAGGGAAACTAAAGACATCAATAAACTACCTCATTGCAAAAGGCTCAATATTTTTCCCACTAAAGTGCATGTAGTAATCTTTTTTTTTTCAGGGGTACTATTGTTCAAACAACCCATCAATAGCTGCATTGTGTTTCACCACAAAGCAAATCTCTCATAACCCTCTTTCAAGCAAGTAAAGATATTATTCAACTAGCCTCATCTCAAAGGGTATGACATTTTACCCACCACCACTAGAGGACACTCAATAGTTGTTTTCCAATCTAGGGCTATTGTTGCTCACAATAGCCATTAAAGCTTAGAAGCAAGCTTTTGAGTATGGTTCTTTAACCTCTAATGTCAATATTAGTTATTGTAATAACTTTTTAACTACTTTCAAAGCTTATTGTAGGTCTCAATTCTTGCATTCAAAGGAAGTATTCATATTAGAAAAGAATTAGCCTCCTCATTAAGACGACTTTATTGACAATCATCCCTAAGCTTGAAAAAGGATTCCTATTAGCACCAAGGATGTGCTTCCTCACAAAAGAAGAACCATTGTGGAGCAAGTTAAAGTATATTAATACTTGCAATGAGCTCAACAATAGCATTAAGGTAGAGCAAGTGTCCTTAAATGTATTTTTTTCAAGCTTGCTTCAACTATACTCTTGAAATTCCCATGCTTGCTTTGTATGGGAACATATGTAGGGTATAGGCTTATGCTCTTCCATATCTTGAGACATTTATATTTGACTACAAGTCTGCAAGCAAGATTTTCCTTATGTTTGACTAAAAATCCCTCTGGTTGCTCCATGTGTATCTCTTCCTTTAAATCGCCATCAAGAAAAGCAGTTCTCACATCCATTTGGTGAACCTCCAAATCAAACTCAACAACAAAAACTAATAGAACAATCAACTCCTACAATTTGTGAGAAACCTCTAACTTGTGTTTTAGTCTTATAAACCCACTTGCATTTTTTAATAGCAATACATCCAAGTGGTAGCTCAGTTAGAACCCATGTACCTTTAGAGGGAAGAGATTCAAACTCAGCTTCCATAGCCTCCTGCTAGTTCCTTTTGTAGGGGGATGATATGGCATCACCATAAGAGACACAATCTTCACAAACATTGAGAGCATTCACAAGAATATCAGCATCATAAACAATATAGGTACCATGATCATTATCAGTTGGAAGATCAACATAAAGATCAATGCCAAGGTCATCATCAGCAATAATAGATGCAGTCTATGAATCTTGATTTGAAGAGTCAAGGTATTATCCTGTGAAGGAGGTTCATCATCATATAGAAAAGGAAAATTAGTGAGTAATGACTTTGTATCATCAATGTCCTCTACTGACCACGTCCTCCTAGCATCCTCATGAGACCATGTGTTGCCCATAAGTTACCCATTGAATACAGCATCATGACTTATGATTATATTCTTATAGGATGGATCATAAAACTTGTATCCCTTAGAAAAATTTGAATATCCAAAGAAAATAACTTTCAAACCAGGAGGATCAAGTTTTTTGTGAGTCTCTTTAGGTACATGAATATAAGCAATACATCCAAAGTTTTTGTACCATGCATTTGATATTGTTGATCTTGACGACATACACTCATGTCTTGGTATTCAAATTCAATGCTATCAAGAAAAAGGTGTTTTATTACTGCATCAAACAAAGTTCATTGAAGATAATATTCAAAATTTTGGTTTGGGTTCTACACATCCTGCTACTACTCCTTCTCTTATGAGCTCTACCAAAAACTCTCACTTTCTGCAGAATGATGGACAGTTAGCATTACATCAATCTTATCCTAATCGTGTTGGATGTCTTCAATATATTGGCTTAAATTCTCTCCCTCACATTCTTTTTGCTACAAATTTTCGTGGACAACATCTTAGTTCTCCATGCCTTAAAACATTGGTCTATAGCTAAATGAGTTTTGAAGTATTTGAAAGCTACTAAAGATTTTGGGTTGGTTTATCAATGCCAATAAAACTCTAATTCTCTGCATTCACTTCAAGTTTTGGGTTATACATATGCAAATCGGGCAAGCTCTCACTTATCTGTGCATTCTACAAGTGGATATTGGTTCTTTAGGTTCTTTATCAACGGTTGTCTTGTTTCTTGGACTAGCAAGAAACAATGTTGTGTTGTTGTTTCCACTATAGAGGCTGAAGATGTAGCTACATCTTTAGTGGCTCGAGAGTGAGTATGGCTTCGACAAGTTCTATCCGATATTGGCCATCCTCCTCTCTCCAGCACACCACTTTGATGTGATAACCAAAGTGCTATTAGTCTTGCTAAAGACTATGTTCAACATAACAAGTCTAAACATATTGTAGTGCATTATCATTATGTTCGATATGAAGTAAAGAAAGGCACGATCATGATTGAACATTGTCCAAGTGATCAAATGATTGTAGATATATTCACCAAAGGATTAAATGAAGCACACTTCACTCTACTATGGTCAAAACTTGGAGTTGTCTCAACTTAAATCGTTGGGAATTAATCTACTATGACATTGTAGTGCCATTGTATATACTTTTTGTAGGCACCATACACTTCACACATGTATATACACCTCAGACCTCTTGGTCATCTTTGTTCATACATATTCATTGTACATACATATTCAATTTCACTTCACATGCACTGATTCACTTTACATGCACATAATAATCCTTCTTAATCATGTACATTTGTATATAGGAGCTCAGGTTTTTTCATTGTGCTCTCCAAGGGCTTTTTCATCTATAGCTAGAGACCTTTGTTTGAGTGGGGGTGTTGGAGCTATATATAGCTCACCCTATCTAGACTAGCTCTCACCTATATATATATATATATGTAGATTGTGATCAATATGAAATACTCTTAGGGAGTGTACATGGCCTCTCTCTCTCTCTCTCTCTCTCTCTCTCTCTCTCTCTCTCTCTCTCTCTCTCTCTCTCTCTCTCTCTCTCTCTCTCTCTCTCTCTCTCTCTCTCTCGCTCTCTCTCTCTCTCTCTCTCTCTCTCTCTATGTATATATATATATATATATATATATATATATATATACACACGCACATACACACACACACACACACATATTCTCTCTCTACTGTAGAAGCTATATATAGCGTACCCTATCTAGACCAAGTCTCACCTATATATATGTAGATTGTGGTCAATATGAAATAGTCTTTGGGAGTGTACATTGTGTGTCTCTTCTCTCTCTTGCACATCTCTACATATCTTATCTCTCTATATCTCAACAGATTGTACTTAAACAACTAAATAAGCAAGTATCTTCTTTGTATATACCCTCTCTTTGAGTTTCTATCGAGTGTGTGTATTCTTCATTCTCTACCGTGATTAGTGTACTACTAAGCTTATCAATTTGGTTTAACTCTTTGTTTTTCTAAGCACACACAAAATAACCATCTTGAACTTGTGGTCTCTCTTCACTTGCATATGTTCATGTACATCTCTTGATGCCTTTGTGTGAATTTTTTACACAAGAGAAAGTAGAAGCAGGGGAAGAAAGCTTATTTAAATTTGAACCAAGCAACTTGGAATTATAATGAGCAAAGAGAAACTACTTGGAAGTCAGTATTTACCATCTATTGTTGGAAGGATGCCCAATTGTCACAATCTCACTCAACTAAACATGTAGGGCACAAAAATGCACATAGAACATGGTTCTGAGTGATGAGAAAATGAACACCACTTTGAACAGAATAAGTGAGCTCCATCATCACTTAGCATGCACATGTAAGAAATGTCACATGTGATGAAAATGAGCAAGAAACTTTAATGCTAACTGTAACATTTCTTTGATTATAAGTTTTTCTTGGGAATGTTATTTGCAACTATGAATTACTTTAAGATCTTCAAACCCCCTCAATAATTAGCTCACAATCAAGTTCATATCAAATTTGACTATGTGTTTATTAGAGCAATGTGCATTGAAATGGGTTGTAGGTTGCATCATGCTCTTCTTTTATAATGCACACATTTGCACATGCATGGGACACACATGTATATGTCAAAAACCTCAAAACTATCTCTATGAATGAATATACATTCAAATGTCCAAACACATCTGAATACAAACATACACAATCACATCTAGACATGTACATGAGATATTATAGCATGCACATGAAAAGCACACCATTATGTCTAATGAAGCACGTGCCTTTTCTTGTTTGTGAGCAAAGGTAAGCATTTGTGCAATAGCACAAAGACTTCATTTTTCTCACAAATTTGAACTAAGTAAGGCAAAGTTTCAAGATCTTTGCAATCTTATAAACCATGTGATGTGCAACCACACTAGGAACCTGGATAATAGTGTGAGCCTGGCGAACTAGTATTTGTGAGCTAATGCAAAATCTTTCTAGAAAGAAAAGGAGACCAAATTTACATAAGAAAAACATATTACACTAGATTTTTATATAGTGCCAAAAACAACGGTTGCTGCCTTGCTCGCTCTAAACATATAGGAAACAACACTCTATCATGAATTAGATTATTGAAATCATGCTTTCACTAATTATTTTACTTGATGAGGCATATATAGATAGATAACAATTTTTCAATTAGGGAGAAAACGAAAGTGCACATTGGTGTAGCCAAAGGAAGTTTTGGTATGTAGCATAGTGATAAATCTATCATTTCTTGGCTAGGGGTTACAATTTTTTTAGTGACAGAGAAGGTAATAATAAACTACTTGAGAGTGTGGATGCAATACTAGCCTTCCATCACAAGGAACAAAAAAGTGATGCAAAAGCTTGTCAAGATGGTTGATAAAGAATTGGATATGCAATAGAAAGGATCCTAAAATATGGGAGTGTGTGTATACTTTGGAGCTAGATTCTAAGGATCATCAATGGGATCTTTTAACAAACTCAAAAGATAATGATTCTGAAGTTCATAAAGATCCCAAAATATGATGCTAAGATATTTAGTTGAAAGTTTACATCTCATATTGGTGATGTTAATAGCCCAAAAAGTCATGAAGAGGGCTCAAGGGCTTGATCGTCTTTAAATCTTGGAGAAAAGTGTAAGAATTAGCTTTGTAAAGTCTTATTTTAAGAAAACTTTATATTTTTACATGCTTTTGATTTCTTTAGCATCAATCAATTATACAAGTGCTATTGTCATATTCTCTTCAGCATTATGACATTTTATGGTAGAGACGACCATTTTGGATCAATTTTTAATCGTTATACAAACTACCCTCATATGCATACACCTGAACATTTTTTGAAAGAGAAATGTTGAATCAACTTCTATTCATTACACAAACTACCCCCATATGTAGAGTATTTATACTATCTTAAAAAGTTTTAGGGTAGAGATGACCATTTTGAATCAACTTTTATTCGTTATACAAACTACCCTCATATGCATACACCTGAACATTTTTTCAAAGAGAAATGTTGAATCAACTTCTATTCATTACACAAACTACCCTCATATGTAGAGTATTTATATTAACTTAAAAAGTTTAAAGTAACCTCATATGTTTCACCACATTTCTCAAAATAAGAATTATATCAAAATTTTAAATTTCTCCCTAACTCCTAAATTGGTATTTAATTTAAAACACTCAAAAAAGGGAGAAAGTGGAGGAGGGCATTTCTCAAGTTTTGAGCAAGTTTTTATTCACATCTAATTTTAATAAGGGTCAAAGGAAAATGTAGAGAGTCATCTCTATGGAACCCAAAAGGAAATAGGAAAAAGATGTGGCTATTTGTGAAATCCATTTTTAACCAATCAAGTACTACCACATAAGGATTTAACTATTATTGAAAATTGACATCAATGAACTTTCAAGGGGTTCTTTAGTAAGTAGTACCACATAAAGATACCTTTTCTAAGGGCCCCTTTGGGAGTCCAATTTTTTCCCTAATCAAAATTTTGAAAAGCCTTAAAAATATAAATGATCAATTGGTCATTGATATTAGAGTATGGAAACAACACAACCCTCGATAATAACATCATTTCTCACATGAAAAATAAGGAATTAATTACATCTTTTCTCATTTGATTTCCATGAGTTGATGTTAATTTCTTAATTTATGCTTCACATGACTTTACTACTCATATTGGAGCATTGTAGATAAGGTTACTTGTAGCTATGGAATCTTTCTATCTAGAGCCCCAAAGAGCTCAAATAATTAGCTACGTATTATTTTTGTTCCCATGCAACTTGATGGTCCTCCTTAAGCTAGAGATTTATCACTAATGTTTGGAGGATAGTTGAAGCTCAAATCATGCTTATCTCTAAAAGAAAAATTATAAGCATCAAAATGGTATTGTTATTTAGGAATTATTGTGCCATGAGATTTCTTTAGGTGTTAAAATTTCTCATCCTCTCTACGTTATGAAAATAGGTTTATTTTTCTTCATTTTATTTCATTTATGATTCTTATACCACACTTTCTAATTTGCCAACAAGAGCTAGAGCTATTAAACCATTGCTAGCCCTTATCAAATAAGCATGCCTATTATCCATTAATCCTAATTTACTTCTTCATATTCAAATGCAACTAAAGAAAGCACATGCCTATCATAGTCATTTGAAAATTTCCATTTTCTTCCAAGTCAAAAAGAAGCAAACAAATGCAAAGGGCAAACTAAAAGCACACACCAACAAATAAAAAGAGCATGTAAATGCAAGAGAAGGATAAGAGCATACAAGATAAAATCTTGAATGACAAAGAGAAGAGGCAAATCCAAACTTAAGGGACTACTAGAGGAGAGACCTTCAAAGAAGGTTGATGTGATATAGCAACCAAATACCAATTGGATTAGTGGATGACATACAGTAGTCATGTCTTGCAACATGTGAATGAAAATGATTTGTAAGGCTTGAAAAGCTTCTTGAGTCAAGATGTTATGCTTTTTACTCATATTGTGTAAAAATTTGTTGATCTTTCTTTGTTTTTGTTTGGACATGAAAGTGCCAACTAAATATCATATCTTTGTACTCCTTTGACAATGCCGCAATGGTGTTTTGAGGGACCTATTTAAGCAAGAGTGATTATTTCAAATGGTTATCTCATCAATGCTCCAATTTGTCTAACTAAAATTTATTGTTATAAAATCTAAAGACAACATATGAGCCTCTTCTATATTCTTTATTGTTTACTCTTTATTTTGAAATAGAAACTTGTAACCTTCAACACATTAGACCTTGAATTAAAATCTTCTTTATTTACTATTGAGTCTAGAATATCCCCGTCCCATGTGTCTTCTTTCACCAAATACACCTCAAGTACAAGTATTTGCTAAGAAATGTTATAGCTCAACATTAATGAGTCCTTGCTTGCATATTGTAGGTCTCTATGCTTACAGTATTTATCTTTGATGTTTCAATTTCATTCGTATTAATTGTAAAAGTTGGTATTTTCATGTTCATCCACATTGTCCTAGTCTTGTTTGGTACTTGAAAATAAGTTGGAGTAACAAGAATGGGGATGAAATAAGAAGATTCAAAATTTGGATGTCTCAAGGATTTGAACTTGAAAGAAAAGTTTGTTTTATTGACATGTATCCCAATAGATAAGAGAATGACTTCTTCTAACTTTTGACACACTTTCAAGTGAAATTCATGTTAAAGAATTTGATTTCTTTAAGTGAAGAATGTTGAAAGATAATTCAAAGATTGCAAGTTCATTGGAAGCACAAATATCATGTTTTAAAGGGACATATTTCTTCAAACAAACAATGTGGGAGGATAAGCTAGATATTTGAAATTTCCCAATTTAGCATATCTTATGTTGAATGTGCTTGTGAGTAGCTCTTTGTTGTTTGCCATTGGTATATGTCAATGGCAACTAATAAAGTTGAATGTGGTTGTAAGTAGCTTCAATCATTGCCATTGGTGCATGTTAGTGGAAAACATTACCATAATAGCAAAATGCAAGGCTACTTTCAAGAAGCTCTCTTGTAGATTTATTATAGTAAGTGGGTATAAGGCTCACCTTTGTAACAACCATTTAAAACCATTCTGCACCACATCTTTTTAAGAGATGGGCCATGCACAAATCTGACTCACTTATGCAAGTCCACAGATGTGAGTGAGGTGTGGCTAAGATGATCGAGTTGATTTCCTTAAAAATAGGAACTCTAGCCAATCAATTGAGTATTCACTAAAATCAAAGGTACTAAGGTCTGCAAACTCCATTAACATAGCGGGACCCATGTTGATGTGCAAAGTAGCGTCCATTATTCCTCTCAGCTTGAATACATTTTCTCTCTGCTATATGTGTGTTTTGTTCCTCGTTCACATGGCATTCTTCTTGCTAGCAATCTCTGGACTTGTGCATTTCCATGAGACCTGGATATCCTATCTACCAATGTGTAGGTCAATGGGCCTACGCATGACAGGGCTCTAAGAAGATGAAGTACATTTACTCAAATTTTTTGCCTATCAAAAAGAAAAAATGAAGCAGCCAATTGTCAAAGTGGTTGTTGTGTGGAGAGGGGAGTGTGAAGTATTGAGCGGCCAAGTAGAAGGGAGGCTTTGGCACATGGATGGTGACTACCCTAAAGGAGATATAGGGCCATCCAAAGCCCATTAATCCTCTTCACACATGGCATCACCCTCGCCCTTGAACGTTAGGGGACTCGGGCTTGACACCCATAAAGAGGTTATATGGTACAATACTGTATCATTATAGGAAATCAAACTTGCAGATGATGATGTATCCAGGATTTCTCTCCAAGGATGCAAATTCTTTGCTGATACGCACCGACGAGGACGTGAGGAGGCTTTGCAGTCAGCTATGAAATGGAAAATTGGGGGCAGGCGCAGGCGTTGCAGTCACTCTCATAATCGATGAGGAAGAAATGGTAAACCTTTACCAAGAAACGTGGCAAAGGATAGAAGAAAATGCCTTGGAAGTTGTGCTTAGTTTAAAGAGAGTCTCCTCTTGGCCCTTAATCCTGTACTAACCCTCATTTGTCTTGCTTGTTGCAGACAATTGAAGATGATATTCAACAATAGAGAAGCTGATCATGTTCAAGCTGCCAAAATTCATCTAGGAGGGGATTGGGCGATGATGTGAGATGCCTCTACCCTATTCTACTTTAGTGCACTTGAGCTAAAATAGAAGAAAGAGACCATTACGGCTATGGAGGACGAAGACGGCCAACTATTCACTAATGATTATGACATCCTCCAGATCTTCAAACAACATCTAGTACATATTATGGTAAATATGGACTCTCTTTTTTGCCCCTTAAGGGGTTTCTCTCACCACTCTCTCTCTCTAAAAAGATATTCCAAAATAATATTAGAATAAGAGATCTTCTACAATCAAGCAAATCACGTATTTGTATTTTCAATAGATTTCACCTATTATTTTATTCTCAAACTGTAAGATAAGGTCACTTTTTCTCACAATCTTCATAACTAAAAAAATACAATTCTATTTTTTGTAAAAATGGAGCCAATCATTAATATACAACTCTTTAATACCCTCATGATTTTTCAACATGAAAATATGTTAGAATCGTTCTCATTCTTGCTTCTTAAAAGTGTGGAAGTTAAAAAACGATATAAAATGATGTACACATCATATTTTAACAACTCTTTAATACCCTCATGATTTTTCAACATGAAAATATGTTAGAATCGTTCTCATTCTTGCTTCTTAAAAGTGTGGAAGTTAAAAAACGATATAAAATGATGTACACATCATATTTTAAGATTATTTTTTAACTAGAGACACCTTTTTGACTCAAGAGTTTCCTTGTAATTTTTTATTATTTTTTGACAAGTATATGCCTATTTCTGGGCATTTCTTCATTCCTTCTTAAAGCTCTAATTTTGTTCGAAATTTTATGTACTCTTCTCCTTCCCTCCAGAATATAGTTGCTTGCATATGAATTTTTCTGAAGCAATACTCAGTACTATCTACAACACTCTCTACCCTACTACAAGCAATCTCCCTCCTCAATACTGTGCTATAACATATCTTCCTCTTCAACACTCTATACTCCAAGCAATCAAGTGATAATGGAGGTATCTTTATTTCTTTAATCTCTGTGATGTTATTATTCTTCCTAGTTGTTGTTTAATCCTTAAGTGTCAATTCATATATATATATATATATATATATATATATATATATATATATATAGAGAGAGAGAGAGAGAGGACTGTGTGAGAATAACTAGGAAAATAAGTGATAGAGTGACAGAGAGAAATGGAGGGGGAGAAGAGAGAGGACTGTGTGAGAATAACTAGGAAAATAAGTGATAGAGTGACAGAGAGTAAATTAGGGTAGAAGATAAGATGATGTTATTGTTCTCCACTAGCCAAGCTTCTGTATGAATGTGTTTAAATATCTTTGATCAATTCTTCTTGAGAGAGAGAGAGACAAACAGAGAGAGAGAATATTTTGGATAGAACAAAAGATAAGATTGGATGTTGATTAGAGGTAGATTAAAAGCTAAGATTACAGGTAGATTAGGGGTTGATTAGGGTCTATCATGACTGAAATCAAGAGAAAGAGACAAGATCCAACTGGGTAAAAAAGAACACAGATATAGTGAATCAAATAGGTGTAATTGTGTGATTTGAGCCAATCCAGAATTAGTTGCATGATGCTAGATTGATGCTGATCTGCTGCTCCCAAATATTTAGAAGTTCTTACTATTGATCAGAAAATTGGCATCGACTCCTTAGCTTACTATTAATCAAAGGGGTGTAATTGTGTAATGTTAAAATTGGCATATATTTTTCTTTATAGGATGAAAGTATAGGACGTACCAAGAGAAAGAGAGATATTCACTTTCAATTGGAGGATGAATATGCACCAATGTTCAAAAGAATTGCAGAAAGGGATGATGCAATAAGATACAAGATGCAACAAGAAAGAAATGCAAGGAAAAAAAATGTGGACCTTTGGGTTGATGGGTGCATTTATCCACCCGATCCATTCACTCAAAGGCCACCACAATTTGAAGGGCTTACATCATTTGTAAAGTTCATTTGTGAAGGCAATGAAGGATTGTATGGATACACATGTAGACCACTCTACCCTCCACCTTTCTATCCTTCATTATCATGACCATGGCACGTTCCAAGCTTCCTATCAAGAACGCGCCTGCAAGAGCAAGAGCTCAACACTCTTCTAAATCTAGTGAGTGTACTGTGAGTGACAAATGCCCCTTGGTGGCCAACAACGGTGGCCCTACTGTAGCTAATAATGGTGGTGCTACTATGTCCAACAATGGTGGCCCTAGTGTGGTCAATAATGATGGTTTGCCATTGTCCAAAAATGGTGGTCCCCGTGCTCCATTTGCTCCACCTCCCACTACTGCTCCAGCCGGTAATACATGTCCTCCAACACATAAGAAGCCAAGATGTAGACTAGGCATAGCTGCACTACGTGAGATAAGGAAATTTCGGAACAGTGCCAACTTGATTATTCCTAAGGCACCATTCTCTAGGTTGGTGCGAGAAATACTGCAAGATCTACAGTTAGGGCATCATCATAAGTTCTTTTCAAGGAACCAGGCAAGGAATATGGGGCGATGGTCAAGCCAAGCCTTGCTTGCTCTCCAAGAAGCAGTTGAAAGTTACTTGATTGATCTAATGGGTGATTCTCAAGTTTTAGCCATTCATGCCCAACATATGACTATTAAGCCCATAGATATGGTTCTTGTTCGTAGGATCCGCAACAACAAGGATGCATTTAATCTTAATGTCAACAATATGCTTTGAGAAGCAACCTTGTAATTGGATCTATGTTTTTAGCTCAGGTTTGGTTGTAGATTGTAAGGAGCCTAGTTTTGGTTTATCTTTCTAGTAAACCTTCAAGTATTTGATAGTAGTGGTCTACAAAATGGAGCTAAATTTTGCCTAGCTCTAGTTGTACTTCATGCAATGCACTATCTACCATGTATTTCATGGTTTCGTAATGCCAAATCTGATATTTGTTATTCTATTTTGCCATGATTTGCATTGTGCATATTTCCAAGTTTCTAATTTTCATAGTATTTTTGTTAAGGATAAATTTAACGTGCAATCATGCACACATCAGTGATCAGTTGTACATGGGCCGATGCACTATATCTTTACTATATTTAGTAATTTGGCAACACTATATCCGATATGCGATATTCCATTTGACCCATGACTTATTTTTTGTGAAATTTAAAGTTTCTAATATTTCACATAGTTTGGTTGACAATACATTTAGTATGCAGTTGCATACACTCGGTGCGGTTGTGAATTTTTCCGTTATCAGCGAAGTATAATCCAATAAATGCATTTTCAAAAAATGATTGAACCATCAATTTTATAAATCGAAATCTGGTGAAACTTCACCCATATGCCGAGCATCCTAGATGCCAGCCTTCGGACAGGTGTCCTAGAGACTTCTAATGAGGCCTTTTTTTTTTTGTAGTTGATGTACCCTAGAGGAGTCCACAGGTAAAATTTCACGTCAATTGGATCACTGGTCATATTTTTCCAAAGCCTAGATACGTTAATTCAAATTTAAGGGTTTTTTGAAAGTTCTGCTATAAGTTTAAAGTTTCACCTCATTTTACACATTTCACTTTTGAGTTTTGGGTTTTCTCTCCTAGAAGACATGGCATGCACCAAGTAAGCGGCCTGGAGACACCCCCCTAGAAATCCTATGTAGAGGCCATGTAAAGAAGGATTCTTAACCTAAATTGATTTAGTCTAATTCTAGCCTATGAACATGAAATTGAAAAGAAATGGACAAGAAATTAGCAAGAAACCATAGCTAGAACTGTCATTAACTATGAAATGAAAATGGTTACAAGGGAAGAAACAAACCAAACTTCTTGTTCCAAAATAGCATGATCCCAAATTTAGTGACTGCTCCCCTATTTATAGGTAACCCTAATCTAACCCTAGCAAGCCTTAAAATTCCTACATTACAAACCATCCCTTCTCGAAAAATCTTTGTCCTCAAAGCTTGGGAATATAGAAAGAATTACAATGAAGGTGATGGTTGTAAACTACTAGGGTTGATGTAGGAGAATGATCATAACTTTTGAAATGCATGTCGGTTTTCAGCATATGAGATGTCATAATGAAGTAGACATCATACAGTACCTTCCCCAATCACAAAGTTTGCAAATTGACTGAGATAAGTCAATTTATTTTATGACAGAAATTTTGGAGTGCAAGCTGCCATGTCTTTGGAATGCACTTTTCCATATGTAGTAACCATAGGAAAATCATTAGAACTGCAACAACCATTTATGAGTTACTACGTTATAGGCATTACTCCAAATAAAGATATCAAGTACCCCCGGGATCAAAAGGAAATCCCTCAAAATAATAGTCACAGTCATGGGTACGTGTCCAAGAATCATGCATATCGTCTATACCTCCCGGGTCAAATGGGAAACCACCCAAGAATTCATGATTACCACCATGAATACCGGGATCATAGGGAAATGAGGTATCCGAATCATATGACATGTCAACACCATGACCATATACTGGAGAATCAAAAAGAGCATGATCAACTATAGGCTGATGTATCTCATTATCATAAGTATCCTCAAGTAGATCATCATCATATGAGTATACATTCTCATCCATTTTTGCAAATAACTCTCTTTGTAAGCCATCATCACATATCTCTGCATCCTCATGCTCTTCATTGTCTATTGCACACTCTTCTTCACTTTGATCTTCATCTTCTTGGCTATCTTCATGCTGAAATTTCTGCTCTTGGTCTTCTTGTTCTTCAGCTTGGTCCTCTTCCACATCTTCTTCATTGTCATCCTCTTCTTGAGTGTTGTCTTCTTCATTAGCTTCCTCATTTTCATCTATGATGTAACCTCCTTAAGTTTGCATGGTATACAATCTTGCATTAGTTACCATAGGCTAATCATAATGATTTCTTGCATTACTTGGTTCATGTTGTTCCATGGTCAACTAAATGTGGCCGAAAATAAGATGTTTGATGCTCATTCCCATAAGATTGCTCTTGAAAGCATTCATGACAATTGCATTTGACATTGCTATGCTGCCCATAAGCATAGGCATTCTCATAGGTATGGTTATAAGTATCCTGCCCAACGTCATTTGGATGAGGTTCCAAAGAAGAAGCATATACATCATGCAAATAAGACCCACCAAAATAACCTTGTTGCTGCTCATATGCATCATTTTGATTATCATAAGCATAAGAGTCCATATAAGCATCATGTCTATTCTCAAAAGAACCACAATAACCATTGACTTGACAAGGAGGACTGAATACATGGTTCTCATGAACAAATCTATCATAGACATAACCATTTTGTTGATGCTCAAATCCATTTGGAAGTTGATGACTTTGACCATCTTGGCATGAAACATGACATCCATAATGTCCAAAAGAACTCATAAAACTCTGTCCATTTGAAGAAGTCACTATATCCATGAACTGGAGCATCATGGGAAACACATCCATAAGCATTAGTGCCATTCTCTCTTTCATGAGATATACCATATGTATAAGAATCATGATGAACATTTGACACTTGTGCAGTGTTCCTATCAATGATGGATATGGGCTCTTTAACCTTACATCTCTAACCAAACTGTCCATTGTAACCATGCTGTCCCAATTATCCTTATACACTGTTTTGGCCATATCTTGAAGAATATAGAACCAAATAAGGCATTTGATAGCTCTATCCAAATCCTATGATGTCTAGCATCAAATAGAGGTCCTGGTTTGAATTTTAGAGTGCCAATACCTCTCTCTGTTTAAGAATTTCCAGAACTGTCCACAGTAGACAGCACCCTGTCCCAAGTACCTAGTTGCATTGTTTTGACCATAACTTGAGAAATTCTAATCGGAATGAGGTGTTTGATAGCTTCACTCGAAGCCCACAATGTCTATTTTCAATTAGGAATCCTGGTTTGCATTATTTTGTACCTACACCCCATTCTGGAAATGATTCTCTAGGTCTGTCCACAGTGAACTGCTAGTGAACTATTGGAACAAAATAGGCTCTAACTTGAGAAATATGTATCCAAATGAAGCATTTGTTAGCTCCAATCCAAGCTTGTGATGTCTAGTATCAAGCCCAATTGAAGATTGAGTAGACATGCATAAACCCTGCAAATACATCCTTGATACATCCAAGAGTTGCTCTGCAAATAGCTCAATTGACCCTCATTGCATATTCTCAACCACTTGATCAAGCATAAACCATAAGCATTGAGAACTCTAATAGGTTGCTTCAAGATTGAGCTAACCAAGAAATAAGCTCCAATATAGCTTGAGTTGGTTGTAAGCTTCAAAGACCCAATGAGTTTGAATCATATCAAATAGATTCAAAGGTAAGAGGATACCCAATTGCTTGACCCTGCTTGTAGTACATTCTCCAAACCAATCTTGTAGAGAGATGCCAAAGAACCATCCAATCAAGCAAAGTACTTATTTTTGCTGACATTGAAGAGCTCAAATACATGCGAAGAATCTGCAATTTGAAGAAGAGACCAAGGTTTGATAGGTAAGATCAATGCTTACTACCATTAGTTGAATCAAGAGAAGAAGAGTAGCACATAAGCTTGATCTCTCAATGAAGTTTGATCAACAAGCTTCAATGATCATTCCTGGGCTGACATTAGACAAAAGTCCCTTGAAATTATCCAAGATTGACCAAGAATTTGATACAAAGGCAAAATACCTTGCTGTCCAAGTAACAAATTGGAAAGAAGAGTGCTCCAAAGCTTGATTCAAGCTCAATACCAACCAATCTTGGTTGAACAAATGAAGTAGACACTTCCCATAATGTAGATAAGCAAAAGCCCCAAAAGATTACACCAAAATTTGCCCAAGATGAGTGAAAGAATGCTTACTGTCCATAATACCTTCATATGCACTTGTCCAAGAGCTTGAATCCAAGAAATTGCTTCAATCTTGTGTCCATAGTTGATATATGAGTTGAAGATCGGTAAGTTGAGCCTCCAAAAACCAAGAAATCTTCAAGATTAGTGAAAAATTTTCAAGAAAAAGCTTGCTGTCCCAAACTGTTATGCATAGGGTTTGCAATCTCCATATCCATGCTCCATCAAAGCTTCAAGCTTCAAGATCAATCAATCTCGGTACTAGAATGTATGTAGAAGCCTCAAGGAATATAATAGAGCAAAAACCATTTGATCTTGATGAAGAAATTTGTAAAATCTTAGTGTTTTCCAAAACTGTCATAAAGCTCCATACCTAGGGTTTGAGAAAGCTCCCATCTTCAAAAAGAGTGAAAGATCAAGTAGTAGATGATGTATACTCCATAGTTGCTCTCCATTTGATCATCCTATAAAGAGTATAATCTCCAAATGCATCACGTTTTGTTGATACAGAAGGGGGGGGCTGTAAAAACAGCGCAAACTGCTACAATATGTCCTCTTATAACACGTGATGAAAAATGAGATTGATATGAAGCATATAGGTATTCAATAGGTAGCTCAAGACCCATACAAAATTCCTAGATAAGCCATTTGAGCATTGGAGGTCATGGGAAGAAGATCTGAGAAGAAATCTCCATGGCAGTTTGTAGGTAAGCTTGAAAGAAAGAGGAAAGAGAAGAAGAAACCCTTCCTTCTCAAAAGTAACCACTGTTAAAGTGTCCTCCAACCATGTCTAACCCTCTTTTGGTCCATAAGCCTTCAAAATGGGGTAAAATTTGATGATGATCTACCAAAGTAACCATGAACCTCCATCTTGCCACCATGTCCTTGTCAAGAAGCCCTCAGATAGTCACAGTTTAAACTAGTGAAGCCTATCTAGTCACTATCAAGAAGAACTAGGTCTAGGAACCATGCCTTCAACTCTAGTTACACAAAGAAGATGAATGTAACAGGATCTACCATGATTAAGACCTCCCTAGCAAGATCATAATCATGAAAATGATGGAATTAATGCATGCCTTGGATCAAAGCAAGGCTCTGATACCATTGTAAAGAAGGATTCTTAAGCTAAACTGATTTAGCCTAATTCTAGCCTATGAACATGAAATTGACAAGATATGGACAAGAAATTAGCAAGAAACCATAGCTAGAACTGTCATTAACTATGAAATGAAAATGGTTACAAGGGAAGAAACAAACCAAACTTCTTGTTCCAAAATAGCATGATCCCAAATTGAGTGACTGCTCCCCTATTTATTGGTAACCCTAATCTAACCCTAGCAAGCCTTAAAATTCCTACATCACAAACCATCCCTTCTCGAAAAAGCTTTTTCCTCAAAGCTTGGGAATATAGAAAGAATTACAATGAACGTGATGGTCGTAAACTGCTAGAAACTGTCCAAACACAACTGATGTAGGAGAATGATCATAACTTTTGAAATACATGTCGGTTTTCAACATATGAGATGTCATAATGAAGTAGACATCATATAGTACCTTCCCCAATCATAAAGCTTGCAAATTGACTGAGATAAGTCAATTTATTTTATGACAAAAATTTTGGAGTGCAAGTTGCCCTGTCTTTGGAATGCGCTTTTCCATATGTAGTAACCATAGGAAAATCATTAAAACTGCAACACCCATTTATGAGTTACTACCTTATAGGCATTACTCCAAATAAAGATATCAAGTACCCTCGGGATCAAAAGGAAATCCCTCAAAATAATATTCACAGTCATGGGTACGTGTCCAAGAATCATGCATATCATCTATACCTCCCGGTCAAATGGGAAACCACCCAAGAATTTGTGATTACCACCATGAATACCGGGATCATAGGGAAATGAGGTATCTGAATCATATGACATGTCAACACCATGACCATATACATGAGAATCAAAAAGAGCATGATCAACTATAGGCTGATGTATCTCATCATCATAAGTATCCTCAAGTAGATCATCATCATATCAGTATACATTCATTGTAAAGAAGGATTCTTAACCTAAACTCATTTAGCCTAATTGTAGCCTATGAACATGAAATTGACAAGAAATGGATAAGAAATTAGCAAGAAACCATAGCTAGAACTATCATTAACTATGAAATGAAAATGGTTACAAGGGAAGAAACAAACCAAACTTCCTGTTCCAAAATAGCATGATCCCAAATTTAGTGACTGCTCCCCTATTTATAGGTAACCCTAATCTAACCCTAGCAAGCCTTAAAATTCCTACATTACAGGCCACCTCCCCTAGCTCCACCACCACCATGCCAGCATCGCAAGAGTCGAAGGAAGCCAGGCACAGTGGCTTTTCGTGAGATCTGCCATTACCAGAAGACCATGCACCTCCTGATATCAAAGGCTCCATTCTAGAAGCTAGTGCGTGAGATTATGGACAGCATACTCATTAAGAATAGCAGGAGGCACTTCCCAGATGGAACACGCTTGCAACGACCCGATCGCTAGACTGCTGAAGCCCTCCTTGCACTACAGGAAGCTGCCAAAGCTTAGGTCATCGACTTGTTCGGAGACTCGGTCTATGCAGCAGTACATACAAGGAGAGTCACCGTCACCAATAGGGATTTGCGAATAGTGAGGTTCTTCCGACGATGAAAGGATAGTCCTCGCGGAGATCAACAACGATAGGGGTGTACTACAAAAACATATACGAAATGTAGTTTTCAAAGAGATTTTGTAAAACCCTGGTTGTAATGGATCCCATGTAAAATGTTATGAATATTAATACAATTTTTTTGACGCATCTTATTTTTGTTTATTCACTTGTTATTTGTTTTATTTATGTCTTTGAGTTATCGTTACATGCATTCGAACAAATACATATTGTGCACAAACTCAATAAAGCACTACGTATTAAATTTAGGGTACAAATTGTGTTCTATATAAATCTAATAAATAAACATAATATTCAAGTAAAAAATAATAATAAACGATGTGTATGACAAACTATATTGCACGCAAATCCAACAAATATCAGTTTTCATTACTTCAAGAGAAGATTACAAATTACATGACATTCGTAATGAGATATCATTTGGCATTAAGTACATCTTCTCTCTCCTAGGCTTCTTTGAGCTAGATTCCCCATGGTCAGAACTATTCTTAATCATAGGTAGCAACACATTTTCCCCTAATAGTTCCTGCCTAATGAAATTAGGGTCTTCAACACCAGCAACCATGCCACGGGCCACCATGGAAAAAAATGGCCCAAACTTAGTACTAAAGAATAAGTAGAGGAGCTTCGAATGTCAAAGCAACACTACTTTCTCCAAGCTAGAGTTCGTTGGGATGGTCTTAAAGGGCCCAGCTTTTGCTTGTGCCCTCAACTTCAAGAAGTTCTCAAAAAAAGCCACAGAGCATGTCTTATGGAATACAAAAATGTCGCTCACAAGCTGGCCGATATACTCCTTCAATGCCGAGTCCTACATCCCTCCTTGGCTACCAGATCGGCCAACTTGTCTAGATGAAAATTCATCTATATAGACAATGTCTTGCATCACACAAGTTCAGTGTTAGACTCACTGTGTCAACCTTACTATGCATGGAGTGTGGTAAGCATATATACATAGGATTTGGGTCAAAATTTACCAGTAGGGTCCCTAGGGCATCTGGAGTGTGCACATCAAATTTCACCCGAGATCAGGGCCCCAAAGCTGCCCTGGCCGGAGGCTCGTGTCTGGGGACCTGAATCTACAGATTTAGGCCCCTAGATGCAAGGGGCATGAATCTGCAGGTTCAAGTCCCCCAAACGCAAGCTTCACGCCAAGGCAGCTCTGGGGGCCCGATCCCGACAAAATTTGATGTGCATTTGAGGCTCCCAGACGCGAGCCTCCGGCCAAGGCAGCTCTAGGGGCTCGATCCCAGTAAAATTTAATGTGCATACTCCCAATGACCTAGAGGCCCTACTGGTAAATTTTGATGCAAATTCGATAACATTAATCTGATAACATTACCTTCTCTGCATCATCTACATGTTGTTGTAATGAAGCATCCAGGTCTGCTTCTGCAGCTGGGCCACCCTCATCTCTCTCTTGGGAAGGTACTACGTAGTCCCGGGTCGAGGTCCAAAAATTCTTTCTTGCAACCGCTCGAACTCCTCATGTGAGATCTCATACTGTGGCACTGCATTCTGCTCTTGGATGCTCACAATGGTAGAGACGTCATCGACACTCACGCCATCATATCGAGCCACCTCATCAACATGTGCTGGCACATCTTGTATATCAAAATCTATAAAATCATTAGGTGCATCACGCACCATGATACAATATAGCTCTTCTTCCCTTAGCTCCAAAATTTCTAGTACATCCTGCATAAGTAAATATTCCACCCCCTCGATGATGATAGCATGGAGAGAAGGGAGGGGTGCCTCATCACTTGTCACCATCTTAACAGGGCAAGAAGATGGGTGCACAATGGCTAATCTTTGTGTTGCCTCTACTCTCGGATCGAGTGTGATCTCTTCATGCTCCCTCTCAAAATACTCCAGCTGTAGCTGCGAGGGTGTGTCGATGTCTTCCTCACTATCCTCTTGCACCTCAGTGCACAAAACATATATGGCAAATGTTGCATCGCGCTCGATGAGATCCATCATGGCGTGGTCCTAGGATGAGGTGGGCACTATTCTGTGGCACGGAGATACTGCCCCACATGCATGAGGGCTCGATTTATTACCTTTACACGGCTTGATCTAGCACGTAAACTATATAGGAAATCTATGGGGACCCATCTAAGAGGAGCAGACTTTAGAATAGAGCAAGTGAGAGGGTTTGCCACATCACAAAACGATGCCAGTATACTAGAGCTAGGGTCTACGACGGAAAGCGAGCTCTCTAGACTCAAGGTTGCGCAAAACCTAGGGTATATCTGGTCTCCTATGTGTGTGTAGCATGTGGAGCTAATCCATGGGGCGAAGGCGGGAGTGGTAGCCATGGCACATAAAGAGAGAAGGGAGGAGAGCACAAGTGTAGGAAAGTAGAGAATGAAAGTGAAAATGAGTTTGGAGTTATAGCTTTATGTATCTAGGGTTTTAAATAAATGTTCTTTTTTAACACTAGAGTTTCAAATTAAAACTCTTAACTTAGTTTTTTTATTTCAATACTTTAAAGTAACCGTTAAAATTACTCATACAAACAAATGCTTCGTTCCACATTATGATATCCTCGAATATGCTTGGATCACTGAGTATATGCAAGTCCACCAACTACAGAAAATATAGAAAAATTTTAAGAAAATAAATATAAAAAACCCTCAAAAATCCCTTGGATCCAATTTAATATTTAATTTTAAGAAATAAGTGGAAGAGATGAACTATAATATATCATTGTGCAAAGACAATATTGCATAGATTATAGAACTTCATCCTGCAATTTAATTATAATTTTAACCGGCACAATTGACTAATTACAGTATGTATTATCGCACGCTTGGATCATAGTAAACTAAGATTGTCTAAATTGAAAGTACTCAGAAGTTTTTTAAAAAATTATATTCATTCTTTATATAAAAAAATTTACAAGGATTCCACTATCTCAAGGATATGTGGAGAAGCACATTGTTTACGTGTCATGGATTGCTCACTACGAATCCTAACCTTTCTATTATCTAACTTGAAATAGAAGTTGTAGAGGGGATCATTGGACATTAATTGGATTTTTTGTCTTAGACCAGAAATGGGCCAATGGCTCTCTACACTAACCACGAAAGGATTATGACCATTCCACAAGATAACCACATCTATGAGAGCTATATATGTCTCATCTTGGGTATCTTGATCCAAGCTTATCCACTCCCCTCGCAAAAGTTGCCATCTTCTATATCGAAAGCAAATGCACAAAGTTTGTCTAGCGATGGAATATCTGTAATAAAAACAAAATGATGGTAAGTAACTGCGAATAACACAACAATTCATCTAAGCAAGACCTATGTCAATCAAATCAAGGCATTTAAAGTAGTAAAAAAGATTTACTTGAATGTGAGATCAGATTGGTTGACCCTGCATTCAATCGTCTCATAAAAATGTGTTCTTTTGACTTGCCAAGACTGACCTAATAGCTGACACATCCATTCCTCGGATGGACACTTGCATTGATAAGTAAACTTTGTTTTCTTCAGAACATCACATGAACCAAACAAATGTGCAAACAATGAGAATGGAATAAACCAACTAAGATGCACATCTTTGGAGCCTGTGGTGGGTTTCATAGCACTATTCATGTCAGATTTTATCTTGGACTTACATGCTCCTAACAACTTCAACCTATAAATCAACCATTCACCACTAGATAGTGGCGGCAATGGGACATGCTGCAATCTTTGGCTTTCTACTACATACCATGAATTATAAAAAAAGATATTTTGAGTTGCAAGTTGACTTGCAGATTTATTATCATGGATCAAAGAACCTATGTCTTCATGCCAAACATGTATCTTGTCGCTCAAACATTCCACATTCTGCCATTCATGCAAAGTTGATGGATATAGAGCTGTCTACAAAGATTTTTAAAAACAACTCTAATGCAAAAGAATAAACAATGAGAAATTTTAAAAACTTACTGTTTTGTTTATAATTTGCCATGTAGTTCTTGTCCTGTACAGAGATTTATTTCTACATATAAACATGTTGGATCAACACTTCTGTTATTGTACTTGTTCCATTGAACACTTTTCTCAACTCTAAAATTCTACCTTTCCAATGTTTGCTAGGGTTTGCAATATCCTTACGCCTGACCTTGAAACTCCCTCGAGTACTCGGGTGCATCAAAATCCAATCCAACTTAAAGTACTTATCACAAATCCAATTACCGACACTATCTTTCCTATTGAAAACCTCCACTGCAAGTATGTTATTGATGTTTTTCCTCCGTGAAGACATCAACAATAACCAAATACAAAATTTACCTATCAACGTGTGTATAATTTGCAAATGTTCTCTCTAAATGAAATGAAATTTAAATGGAGCAATTTAAAAAAAGACATTGTACCTACAATTCTTTTCACAAAGAAGCCCAGAGATGTTGAACAAGAAGCTCACTTATAACAAGACCATTGTTCCTTCATTGACAAATTTCTAGAGTACAAAAACAAAAGAAATATCGAGTCAAATCATATATATAACTTACATAGGCTTTTTCCAAATGAGTTGAAACTTAACCATGGAGCAACAAAAAATAGTCGCAATATACATGTGGCTCTCTTTGCAAAGAAGTTCAAAGATGTTGAAAAAGTTGAGTTTTTAAAAAAACATTGTTCTCCACCCTCAAAGACTCTAGGAGTAAAAAAACAAAGAAAAACTCTGTATGCATATAGCTTGCATACATTTTGTCCAAATGAGATAAAATTTAACCATGGAGTAGCAAAAAAACAAAACAACATACCTGTAACTTTGTTTACAAAGAAACCGTAAGATGTTGAAGAAGAAGTTGAGTGTTCAAAAGATCATTGTTCTTGATTGTAAAAGACTCTTAGAGTACCAAAACAAAAGAAATTACATGTTAGAGAATGCACATAACTTGCACAGGTTTTTTCCAAACGAGATAAAACTTTACCATAGAACATCCATGGAAGAGAACAATATACCTCTAAAGTTTTGTGAAGAAAATATTAGGGCTTTGGTAGAACAAGCTCTGCTCTCATAAAACGTGTGAAACTCACTCTGTGTTTGTGTAAAGGAAATGAAATTTCATAGGGTTACAGATAGGGCAAGCAACAATGAGGCTGTAAGATTTCGTCAAGAAAGAAGAAGGACAGAAAGATATATGATAAATTTGAGATCCGCCTAAGAAAGAGGGGCAACTGAAAAGGGGAGAAATGAAAAGTCAAACATTAAAAAATAAGAAAAGGAAAATTCCAGTCACCATCAATAGCTGCATTGTGTTTCACCACAAAGAAAATCTCTCATAACCCTCTTTCAAGCAAGTAAAGATATTATTCAACTAGCCTCATCTCAAAGGGTATGACATTTTACCCACCACCACTAGAGGACACTCAATAGTTGTTTTCCAATCTAGGGCTATTGTTGCTGACAATAGCCATTAAAGCTTAGAAGCAAGCTTTTGAGTATGGTTCTTTAACCTCTAATGTCAATAGTAGTTATTGTAATAACTTTTTGACTACTTTCAAAGCTTATTGTAGGTCTCAATTCTTGCATTCAAAGGAAGTATTCATATTGGAAAAGAATTACCCTCCTCATTAAGACGATTTTATTGACAAGCATCCCTAAGCTTGAAAAAGGGTTCCTATTAGCACCAAGGATGTGCTTCCTCACAAAAGAAGAAACATTGTGGAGCAAGTTAAACTATATTAATACTTGCAATGAGCTCAACAATAGCATTAAGGTAGAGCAAGTGTCCTTAAATGTATTTTTTTCAAGCTTGCTTCAACTATACTCTTGAAATTCCCACGCTTGCTTTGTATGGGAACATATGCAGGGTATAGGCTTATGCTCTTCCATATCTTGAGACATTTATATTTGACTACAAGTCTGCAAGCAAGATTTTCCTTATGTTTGGCTACAAATCCCTTTGGTTGCTCCATGTGTATCTCTTCCTTTAAGTCGCCATCAAGAAAAGCAGTTCTCACATCCATTTGGTGAACCTCCAAATCAAACTCAACAACAAAAACTAATAAGACAATCAACTCCTACAATTTGTGAGAAACCTCTAACAACCATCCTTGCTTTGAATTTGTCAAATGTTCCATCTACTTGTGTTTTAGTCTTATAAACCCACTTGCATTCAATAGCAATACGTCCAAGTGGTAGCTCAGTTAGAACCCATGTACCTTTCGAGGGAAGAGATTCATACTCAGCTTCCATAGCCTCCTACTAGTTTCTTTTGTAGGGGGATGATATGGTATCACCATAAGAGACACGATCTTCACAAATATTGAGAGAATTCATAAGAATATCAGCATCATAAACAATATAGGTACCATGCTCATTATCAATTGGAATATCAACATAAAGATCAATGCCAAGGTCATCATCAGCAATAATAGATGCAGTTTGTGAATCTTGATATGAAGAGTCAAGGTATTATCCCGTGAAGGAGGTTCATCATCATATAGAAAAGGAAAAGTAGTGAGTAATGACTTTGTATCATCAATTTCCTCTAGTGACCACGTCCTCCTAGCATCCTCATGAGACCATGTGTTGCCCATAAGTTACTCATTGAATACAGCATCACGACTTATGATTATCTTCTTAGAGGATGGATCATACAACTTGTATCCCTTAGAAAAATTTGAATATCCAATGAAAATAACTTTCAAACCAGGAGGATCAAGTTTTCTGCAAGTCTCTTTAGGTACATGAATATAAGCAATACATCCAAAGGTTTTGTCCATGCATTTGATATAGTGGATCTTGACGACATACACTCATTTCTTGGTATTCAAATTCAAGGCTATCAAGAAAAAGGTGTTTTATTACTGCATCAAACAAAGTTCATTGAAGACAATATTCAAAATTTTGATTTGGGTTCTGCACATCCTGCTACTACTCCTTCTCTTGTGAGCTCTACCAAAAACTCTCACTTTCTGCAGAATGATGAACAATTAGTATTACATCAATCTTATGCTAATCTTGTTGGATGTTTTGCTACAAATTTTCTTGGACAACATCTTAGTTCTCCATGCCTTAAAACATTGGTCTGTAGCTAAATGAGTTTTGAAGTATTTGAAAGGCACTAAAGATTTTGGGTTGGTTTTTCAATGCCAATAAAACTCTAACTCTCTACATTCACTTCAAGTTTTGGATTATATAGATGCAAATTGGGCAAGCTCTCACTTATCTATACATTCTACAAGTGGATATTGATTTTTTATCAATGGTTGTCTTGTTTCTTGGACTAGCAAGAAACAATGTTATGTTGTTGTTTCCACTACAAAGGCTGAATATGTAGCTACATCTTTAGTGGCTCGAGAGTTAGTATGGCTTCGACAAGTTCTATCTGATATTGGCTATCCTCCTCTCTCCAGCACACCACTTTGATGTGATAACCAAAGTGCTATTAGCCTTGCTAAAGACTATGTTCAACATAACAAGTCTAAACATATTGCAGTGCATTATCATTATGTTCGATATGAAGTAAAGAAATGCACGATCATGATTGAAGATTGTCCAAGTGATCAAATTACTGTAGATATATTCACCAACGGATTCAATGAAGCACACTTCACTCTACTATGGTCAAAACTTGGAGTTGTCTCAACTTCAATTGTTGGGAATCAATCTACTATGACATTGTAGTGCCATTGTATATACTTCTTGTAGGCACCATACACTTCACACATGCATAGACACCTCAGACATCTTGGTCATCTTTGTGCATACATATTCATTGTACATACATATTCAGTTTCACTTCACATGCACTGATTCACTTTTCATGCACATAATAATCCTTCTTGATCATTTATGTACATTTGTATATAGGAGCTCAGGTTTTTTCATTGTGCTCCCCAAGGGCTTTTTCATCTATAGCTAGAGACCTTTGTTTCAGTGGGGGTGTTGGAGCTATATATAGCTCACCCTATCTAGACTAGCTCTCACCTATATATATATATGTAGATTGTGATCAATATGAAGTAGTCTTTGGGAGTGTACATGCTCTCTCTCTCTCTCTCTCTCTCTCTCTCTCTCTCTCTCTCTCTCTCTCTCTCTCTCTCTCTCTCTCTCTCTCTCTCTCTCTCTCTCTCTCTCTCTCTCTCTCTCTCTCTCTCTCTCTCTCTCTACACACACACACACAGACACTGACACTCACTCACATATCTTCTCTCTCTACTATAGCAGCTATATATAGCTTACCCTGTCTAGACCAAGTCTCTCCTATATATATGTAGATTGTGATCAATATGAAATAGTCTTTGGGAGTGTACATTGTGTGTCTCTTCTCTCTCTTGCACATCTCTACATATCTTATCTCTCTACATCTCAACAGATTGTACTTAAACAACTAAATAAGCAAGTATCTTCTTTGTATATACCCTCTTTTTGAGTTTCTATCGAGTGTGTGTATTCTTCATTCTCTAGCATGATTAGTGTACTACTAAGCTTATCAAGTTGGTCTACCTCTTTGTTTTTCTAAGCACACACAAAATAACCACCTTGTACTTGTGGTCTCTCTTCACTTGCATATGTAGAAGCAAGGGAAGAAAGCTTTTTGAAATTTTAACCAAGCAACTTGGAATCATAATGAGCAAAGAGAAACTACTTGGAAGTCAGTATTTACTATCTATTGCTGGAAGGATGCCCAATTGTCACAATCTCACTCAACTAAACATGTAGGGCACAAAAATGCACATAGAACAGAGTTCTGAGTGATGAGAAAATGTAGAACACTTTGAAGAGAATAAGTGAGCTCCATCATCACTTAGCATGCACATGTAAGAAACGTCACATGTGACGAAAATGAGTAAGAAACTTCAAGGCCTCATGTTTTCTTGCTCCTCGTATGATAACTGTAACATTTCTTTGATTATAAGTTTTTCTTGGGAATGTTATTTGCAACTATGAATTACTTTAGGATCTTCAAACCCCCTCAATAATTAGCTCACAATCAAGTTCATATCAAATTTGACTATGTATTTATTAGAGCAATGTGCATTGAAATGGGTTGTAGGTTGCATCATGCTCTTCTTTTATAATGCACACATTTGCCCATGCATGGGACACACATGTATATGTCAAAAACCTTAGAACTATCTCTATGAATGAATATACATTCAAATGTCCAAACACATCTGAATACAAACACACACAACCACATCTAGACATGTACATGAGATATTATAGCATACACATGAAAAGCACACCATTATGTCTAATGAAGCACGTGCCTTTTCTTGTTTGTGAGCAAAGGGAAGCATTTGTGCAATAGCACCAAGACTTCATTTTTCTCACAAATTTGAACCAAGTAAGGCAAAGTTTCAAGATCTTTGCAATCTTACAAACCATGTGATGTTCAACCACACTAGGAACCTAGCTAATAGTGTGAGCCTAGCCAACTAGTATTTGTGAGCTAATGCAAAATCTTTCTAGAAAGAAAAGGAGACCAATTTTACATAAGAAAAACATATTACACTAGATTTTTATCTAGTGCCAAAAACAACGGTTGCTACCTTGCTCGCTCTAAACATATAAGAAACAACCCTCTATCATGAATTATATTATTGAAATCATGCTTTCACTAATTATTTTACTTGATGAGGCATATATAGATAGAGAACAATTTTTCAATTAGGGAGAAAACGAAAGTGCACATTGGTGTAGCCAAAGGAAGTTTTGTTATGTAGCATAATGATAAATCTGACATTTCTTGGCTAGGGGTTACAATTTTTTTAGTGAACGAGAAGGTAATAATAAACTACTTGAGAGTGTGGATGCAATACTAGCCTTCCATCACAAGGAACAAGAAAGTCATGCAAAATCTTGTCAAGATGGTTGAAAAAGAATTGGATATGCAATAGAAAGGATCCTAAAATATTGGAGTGTGTGTATAGTTTGGAGGGATCTTCTAACAACCTCAAAAGATAACGATTCTGAAGTTCATAAAGATCCCAAAATATGATGCTAAGATATTTAGTTGAAATTTTACATCTCATATTGGTGATGTTAATAGCCCAAAAAGTGATGAAGAGGGCTCAAGGGCTTGATCGTCTTTAAATGTTAGAGAAAAGTGTAAGAATTAGCTTTGTAAAGTCTTCTTTTAAAGAAAATTTTATATTTTTACATGCTTTTGATTTCTTTAGCATCAATCAATTATACAAGTGCTATTATTTATACGGATGAGATCCGTGGATTGGCATGGCTGAGGTGAAAGGGAGATCGACAGACGATCAAACGAAGCTGAATGAAATCAAGATGGGCAGCCAGTCCATAGCGTGTCCCTCAGAGTTATGCAGATTTTATCACTTCTACTCAGAAGGACATTGGCAAACTCTCTCTCAGAGTTATGCAGCAACCAGTGAGATTGCCCTTGACTACCCAGAACTTTTATGCTACTTTGGAGGGAGGGAGATGAAAGGTTGCAGGATATCGATGATACCAATGCAAATGGTTGGCGGCCCGAGCCAGACTTGACAGAATGAAATCTGTCTCTAGGATCACACCTCAGTCATGTGCACTCCAAGGTTAGTCCAATCACCCCATTAATGGAATACTGCCATTTCAATTCAATATGTCATTCTGGAGGATGGGAAATTTGTGGGTAACCTTTAAAGGGCCTAGCTTGGGGTTAGAGAAGGAAATCTTGCTCTTGACTATATCTGGCTGACATGTTCCAATCCAATTACAACCTTTAGAAATAAACATGGTACCGGTGAAGCTAAGAATAGAAGAAAATGCCTTGGAAGTTGTGTTGATTCTAAAGAGAGTCTCCTCTTCGCCCTTAATCATGTACTAAGCCTCATTTTTCTTACTTGTAGATAATTGAAGATTATATTCAACAATAGAGATGCTGATCATGTTCAAGCTGCCAAAATTCAACTAAGAGGGGATTGGGCGATGATGTGAGATGCCTCTACCCTATTCTACTTTAATGCACTTGAGCTAAAATAGAAGAAAGAGACCATTACGGCTATGGAGGACGAAGACGGCCAACTATTCACTAATGATTATGACATCCTCCAGATCTTCAAACAACATCTCTAGTACATATTATGGTAAATATGGACTCTCTTTTTTACCCCTTAAGGGGTTTCTCTCACCTCTCTCTCTCTAAAAAGAGATTCCAAAATAATATTAGAATAAGAGATCTTCTACAATCAATCAAATCTCGTTTTTGTATTTTCAATAGATTTCACCTATTATTTTATTATCAAATTATAAGATAAGGTCACTTTTTCTCAAAATCCTCATAACTAAAAAAATACAATTCTATTTTTTGTAAAAACGGAGCCAATCATTAATATACGACCCTTTAATGCCCTCATGACATTTCAACATGAAAATATATTAGAATCATTCTCATTCTTACTTCTTAAAAGGGTGCAAGTTAAAAAACGATATAAAATAACATACACATCATATTTTAAGATTATTTTTTACCCAGAGACACCTTTTTGACTCGAGACTTTCCTTGTAAATTTTATTGTTTTTAGATAAGTATATGCCCATTTCTGAGCATTTCTTTATTCCCTCTCAAAGCTCTAGTTTTGTCTGAAATTTTGTGTACTCTTCTCCTTCCCTCTAGAATATGGTTTCTTGCATACGAATTTTTTTGAAGAAATACTCAGTACTATCTACAACACTCTCTACCCTGCTACAAGCAATCTCAAGAGTGGTTTTGATAGCATTAGCTTAAATCAAATAATCTCTATCTACAACACTCTCTATCTTGCTACAAGCAATCTCCCTCCTCAATACTGTGCTATAAGATATCTTCCTCTTCAACACTCTATACTGCAAGTAATCAAGTGATAATGGAGGTATCTTTATTTTTTTAATATCTGTGATGTTATTATTCTTCATAGTTGTTTAACCCTTAAGTGTCAATTCATAGAGAGAGAGAGATGGGGGAGAGAGAGAGAGAGAGGGGGAGAGAGGGAGAGGGAGAATGGAGGGGGGAAAGAGAAAGGACTGTGTGAGATGAACTAGAAAAATAAGTGATCGAGTGATAGAGAGTAAATTAGAATAGAAGATAAGTGGATGTTATTGTTCTCCACTAGCCATGCTTCTGTATAAATGTGTTTAAATATCTTTGATCAATTCTGAGAGAGAGAGAGAGAGAGAGAGAATATTTTAGATAGAACAAAAGATAAGATTGGATGCTGATTAGAGGTAGATTAAAAGCTAAGATTACAGGCAAATTAGAGGTTGATTAGGGTCTATCATAACTGAAATCAAAAGAAAGAGACAAGATTCAACTGGGTTTAAAAAAACACATATATAGTGAATCAAAGAGGTGTAATTGTGTGATTTGAGCCAATCCAGAATTAGTTGCATGCTATTGGATTGATGTTGACCTGCTGCTCCCAGATATTTAAACATTCTTGCTGTTGATCAGAAAATTGACATCAACTCCTTAACTTACTATTAATCAAAGGGGTGTAATTGTGTAATGTTAAAATTGGCATATATACTCTTTTACATGATGCAAGTGTAGAATATACCAAGAGAAAGAGAGATATTCACTTTCAATTGGAGGATGAATATATACCAATGTTCAAAAGAACTACAGAAAGGGATGATGCAATAAGATACAAGATGCAACAAGAAAGAAATGCAATGAAAAAAAACATGGACCTTTGGGTTGATGGGTGCATTTACCTAGCCGATCCAGTCACTCAAAGGCCACCACAATTTGAAGGGCTTACATCATTTGTAAAGTTCGTTTGTGAAGGCAATGAAGAATTGTATGGATACACATGCAGACTTGTCACACAAGGATTAGCAAGGGTTCATCAAGCCTTGATAAATATGTAGACAAGATTACAAGGAAATATACATTCATTGATGAAAAATGATAAATTATTGTCTAAGAAGGATAGGGAGAACCAGAGCCTACAACAAGCAATGTCTGTCATTGAAGATGCTATACAGGCTACACATGTGCAAAATATGGAGTTACAGTCTAAAGTTATGGACTTGGAGAAAGAGAATGGAAACATAAAGAGAAAGCTCACAAAAACTTTGGAGATTGGGCTCACTTTAAAAACCAAAGAAGCAAGTCGGCGCATCCGATTAGTTAAACCAATTCACCAATTAACCAAAGGAAGTGGACAATATCATAGACAGAGATATACTCAATCTGCTACAATGAGAAATATGTTCTCTCATACAGAGAATGATACTATTTCCAAAGTCCTAAGCAAGGATATGGTCAAAAATGCATCGAAAAATCGTAAATTCACGGACATTGTAGATGGTGTTGCAAGTGAACATCTTAGGGATGTGAGCAACTTGTTTACTGCTATAGATGCTCAAGAGTTATGTAACAAGGTGGGAATGAGTTTTGAGTCATATAGTATGCTCTATCAATAATTGGATACAGGATTTAAGCAAGTCTTCAAAACTAAGCGACTAATGCCTCTATCAAAACCATTTCATGTGAAGAAGGCTCGAAAACAAATAAATGAGAAAGTTTTAGAACTAATTGGTGAGCCAATGCATCTGGAAAATACAAATATATTGAAGTATGGTTCCAAAGAATGTGTATTTGTATTGAATGCATCCAACAACTTTGTATTGGATATATGTAGGGTTCAAATTGCTATGGTCAAGTTCTACAATATGTCTATGGAAGAATGTAGAGGCAAGCTTAAGTTTGTCCTCAAACTTGATGAGAGTGAGATTATTAAGGGGCCAAAACTTGAACGTGTGAGTATAACACTTATGAATCGAGAATTGAATCCCAACATCGATGAAAATCATCATTTATACTTCATTGTACAGTTAGAGAATGAAATATGGTGGCTTGCAGCATTTGAAGTACCAAAGGAGGACCATGAAGTACTTAAAGTTTTTTTTAACCTCACTAATATACCCAGTGTTATTCAACAGCAAAATAATGGAGCAATTTTACACATCGAGGGGTTTGGGGACTATCAAGTTGAATGGCATCTTGCAAGTGATTTAAAAACATTGAAGTGTATGTTTGGTTTTTCAAATGCAGCGAATGTATAATTTTTGTGCATATACTGCATGCAAACTAGGAAGAAAGGGAAAGATGGAAAGAAAGAATGGCTTGCCAAGGCAGGACAACAAGGTGCTCCAACACGTGATAAAAAATTCATAAGAAATGGAATGCTAGTTCTAGTAGATCCAAACTGGCATCCTATTTTGGAAATACCACTAACAAGGGTTCACTTTTGCACATTGCATTATTTGGTTAGAATAATTGAGAAGCTAGTATATGAATATATATGCTTTGCATACAAGATGCAACCTGTGTCAAAAGCTAATGCTACATGCAAGAAGGTAGAACAAGTCATTTCTTAAGTTGGATTGCACGGGAGCCAAGTAGTAATAAAAAAGGACGAGAAAAAATCAAAAAATAGTAAAAATATCCCTTGTAAACCATGCTTTGGTGGACCCAAGGCCAGGAAGTTTATATCTCCACCTCGAGATGAGGAAGGCAATATACTTGTAAAACAACCAGACAAGTATGAAGCATGGAAAAAGTTGCACCTTGCTATTTCAGATTGGAGCAATGGGGGACGAACGAGGATTGCTAAGGCAGAAGTGTGGTTACACCTAGATAGATTAGCAGCTCTCTTACAAAAGTTGAGGTTTAGGGATGGTGATGCCAATACATTTAAAGAGACAATTGCTAAATTTCATAAGTCCACAGTGGAGGTATGGACTACAAATAGTATAACACACTACATGGTCAGTATTGTCACCATTACAAAAAAATATCATCATTTGGAATTATTTTGTGTTTCTAATATCTCTTCTTGTGTAGCATATACTTGAAGCACATGGTCCATACTTTGCAGATCAAGGAAGTTTGGCAGCATGGTCAACTCAAGGCATGGAATGATCTCATTGGCAAGCTCGCTGTGCTTTTCAAAAGGCAACTGATCATGGAGGTGGTATCAATGATTCCAATTATATGAGGCAATTATTACAATGGTGGTATAGGAGACTAGAGATACGATACGAGGAAAAAGAAAAGAAGTCCAAAACCTCTCAAGTAGAATTTTTAAGTAGGGCAATATATGAAGTGAGAAAAGCAAGATATGAAAATAGCACAGCTAGACAACGCCACGGAGAATGGTTGGCAACCCAAGAGAGAGATGGCAAGAAATGGAGACCTAGATAAAGATACTACTTTTGATGCATTTAGAGTCCACGAGAGAGCATAGGTACTCAGGATATGACACATCAATACTCCTATCTTTAACATGAGATGTCTTGCAAATTTTGTTTAAAATTTTGAAGGTTTGTCACTATGTTTTTCAAAGCTGATTTTGAACTATGTTTTTTAATTTTAAATTTCATTTACACTACAGTAAGTTTAAAAGTTTCGTACTTAAGTCAAGTCTCTCCTTTCATTTTTTCCCATTACTTTTCACTCTACCCTCCACCTTTCTATCCTTCATTATCACAACCATGACACGTTCCAAGCTTCCTATCAAGAAGGCATCTGCAAGAGTAAGAGCTCAACACTCTTCTGAATCTAGTGAGCGTACTATGAGTGACAAATATCTCTTGGTGGCCGACAACGGTGGCCCTACTGCAACTTATAATGGCAGTGCCACTACGTCCAACAATGGTGGCCCTAGTGTGGTCAATAATGATGGTTTGCCATTGTCCAAAATTGGTGGTCCACATGCTCCATTTGCTCCACCTCCCACTACTACTCCAAGTGGTAATACACGTCCTTCAACACATAAGAAGCGAAGATGGAGACCAAGCACAACTGCGCTACGTGAGATAAGGAAATTCCAAAAGAGTGCCAACTTGATTATTCCTAAGGTACCATTCTCTAGGTTAGTGCGAGAAATACTGCAAGATCTGCAGTTACGGCATCATCACAAGTTCTTTTCAAGGAACCAAGCAAGGAATGTGGGGTGATGGTCAAGCCAAGCCTTGCTTGCTCTCCAAGAAGCAGCTGAAAGTTACTTTGATTGATCTACTGGGTGATTCTCAAGTTTTAGCCATTCATGCCCGACGTATCACTATTAATCCCATAGATATGGTTCTTGTTCGTAGGATCCGCAACAACAAGGATGCATTTAATCTTAATGTCAACAATATGCTTTGAGAAGATACCTTGTAATTGGATCTATGTTTTTAGCTCAGGTTTGGTTGTAGATTGTAAGGAGCTTAGTTTTGGTTTATCTTTCAAGTAGACCTTCAAGTATTTGATAGTAGTGGTCTACAAAATGGAGCTAAATTTTGCCTAGCTCTAGTTGTACTTCGTGCAATGCACTATCTACCGTATATTTCATGGTTTCGTAATGCCAAATCTGATATTTGTTATTCTATTTTGCCATGATTTGCATTGTGCATATTTCCAAGTTTCTAATTTTGAAAGTAGTTTTGTTAAGGATAAATTCAATGTGCAATCACACATACATCAATGATCAATTGTACATGGGCCGATGCACTATCTCTTTACTGTATTTAGCGATTTAGCAACACTATATCCGATATGTGTATTCCGTTTGACCCATGACTTACTTTTTGGGAATTTTTAAGTTTCTAATATTTCACGTAGTTTGGTTGACAACACATTTAGTGTGCAGTTGCATACACTCGGTACGGTGGTGAGTTTTTCTGTTATTAGTGAAATATAATCCAATTAATGCATTTTCAAAAAATGATTAAACCATCAATTTTATAAATCGAAATATGGTGAAACTTCACCCACATATCGGGCGTCATAAAAACTCATGGATATTTAAATATTGGCCCCATCAAAAGTCTCTAGGACACCTGTCCAGAGGCTGGCGGCCCCAGACACCAACCTCTGGACAGGTGTCCTAGAGACTTCTGATGAGGCCTTTTTTTTTGTAGTTGACGTACCCTGGAGAAGTCCACAGGTAAAATTTCACATCAATCGGATCATTGGTCATATTTTTCCAAAGCCTGGATACATTAATTCAGATTTAAGGGTTTTTTGAAAGTTCTACTATAAGTTTGAAGTTTCACCTCATTTTACACATTTCACTTTTGAGTTTTGGGTTTTCTCTCCTAGAAGACACGACACACACCAAGCAACTATCCTAGAGACACCCCCTAGAAATCCTATGTATAGGCCATCTCCCCTAGCTCCACCACCACCACCACCACCAACACCACCACGCCAGCATCGCAAGTGTCGATGGAAGCCAAGCACAATGGCTTTTCATGAGATCCGCCATTACCAAAAGACCATGCACCTCCTGATATAAAAGGCTCCATTCCAGAAGCTAGTGCGTGAGATTATGGACGGCATACTCATTAAGAACAGTAGGAGGCACTTCCTAGATGGAATACGCTTGCAACAACCCGATCGCTGGATTGCCCAAGCCCTCCTTGCACTACAGGAAGCTGCCAAAGCTTACGTCATCGACTTGTTCGAAGACCCGGTCTATGCAGCAGTACATACAAGGAGAGTCACCATCACCAATAGGGATTTGCGGATAGTGAGGTTCTTTCGGCAATGGAAGGATAGTCCTCGCGGAGATCAACAATGATAGGGGTGTACTACCAGAACATATATGGAATTTAGCTTTCAAATGGATTTTGTAAAACCCTGATTGTAATGGACCCCATGTAAAATGTTATGAATATGAATACAATTTTTTTGGTGCATCTTATTTTTATTTATTCACTTGTTATTTGTTTTATTTATGTCTTTGAGTTATCATTGCATGCGTTCCAACGAATACGTATTGCGCACAAACTCGATAAAGCACTACGTATTAAATTTAGGGTATTATCGTGTTGCGTATAAATCTGATAAATAAATTTAATATTCAAGTAAAAAATAATAATAAACTACACGTATGACAAACTACATTGCACGCAAATCCAACAAATATCAGTTTTCATTACTTCAAGATAAGATTACAAATTACATTACATTGGTGATGAGATATCATTTGGCACTAAGTACTACTCTCTCCTAGGCTTCTTTGAGCTAGATTCCCCATGGTCAGAGCTATTGTTGATCATAGGTAGCAACACATTTTGCTCTAGTAGTTCGTGCCTAATGACATTGGGGTCTTCAACACCAGCAACCATGCCACGGGCCACCATGGAAAAAACTGGCCCAAACCTAGTACTACAGAATAAGTAGAAGAGCTTTGAACATCGAAGCAACACTACTTTCTCCAAGCTAGAGTTCATTGGAATGGTCTTAAAGGGCCCAGCCTTTGTTAGTGCCCTCAACTTCAAGTTCTCAAAAAAAGCTAGAGAGCATGTCTTATGGAATACAAAAATGTCGCTCACAAGATGGCCGATATACTCCTTCAATGCCAAGTCCTGCACCCTTCCTTGGCTATTAGATCGGCCACCTTGTCTAGATGAAAATTCATCTATATAGACAATGTCCTGCATCACACAAGTTCAATGTTAGACTCACTATGTCAAACTCACTATGCATGGTGGTAGAGATATATACATTGGATTTGCGTCAAAATTTACCAATAGGGTCCCTAGGGCATCGGGAGTGTGCACATCAAATTTGGCCAAAGGCTCGCGTCTCGGGGCCCGATCCTGGCAAAATTTGATGTGCACACTCCCGGGAGTGTGCACATCAAATTTTTCCCAATCGATGTGCACACTCCCGAGAGAGTGCACATCAAATTTTGCGAGATTGGGCCCCAAGAGTTGCCCTGGCCAGAGGCTCACGTTTGGGGGCCTGAATCTGCAAATTCAAGCCTCTAGACACAAGACATGAGCCTCCGACCAAGGCAGCTCTAGGGGCCCGATCCTGGCAAAATTTGATGTGCATACTCCCGATCCCCTAGAGGCTCTAGTGGTAAATTTTGATGCAAATTTGATAACATTACCTTCTCTGCATCATCTATCTATTGTTGTGATGGAGCATCCAGGTCTGCTCCTGTACCTGGGCCACCCTCGTCTCTCTCTTGGGAAGTTACTAAATGCTTTCTTGCAACCGCTCGTGTGATGGGGGGATTTGCTTGAGTTGCTGTGCCAAACACACACTGTATACACAAGAGGAAGCTCACTCAAGAACATAAGAAAAGAGATGCAGACCAAAACATTTTCTTGCTGATTTTTCTTCTTCTTCCACACACTGTACAATGTACGCAAAGTATAGATAAGATACAACAGAAAGGAAAGTGGCCTTCTAAGTCAAACAGTGCTTAACCAACTACACTAATCGACTAGCGTTATATCTTTGCCAGTTATAGGTAGGTGTAACAAACTAAATATAATAAGCGATAAGTCAGTGGCCATGTGAGTATCATAATAACCACCAATGTGCTAAGTATAGACATACGGACTCATCTAGCCAAGCGGTCCATCGTCAATGTCCGCACGTGTTGAGCTTGCCATCTCAACACTCCCTCTCAAGCTCAATTCTATCTCTGCAACTCCAAGTAAGCTTTGAAACTTTCAAAGCTTCTCTGCACCCAATGCCTTTTTGAAAATGTCAGCTATCTGATCCTATGTGCTGACATATACCAAGTCAATCTCTCCTGCAAGTACCTTTTCTCTCACAAAGTGGTAGTGCACCTCAATGTGTTTTGTCCTAGCATGGAACACTGGATTCCTAACTAACTGTATGCTACTCATGTTGTCACAATGAACAACAATTGGACCATCTCCCTGCACATCCAAATCACCTAATAACTTTTCCAGCCATACCACCTCACATACTACCATAGAGCAGCTCCTCTATACTCAGCCTTTGTACTTGATAAAGCAACTGTAGGTTGCTTTTTGCTGCTCCATGTAACTGCTGCACTACCAAGGGAAAACATGAATCCACTTGTAGATCTTGTGTCTGACATGCTACAAGCCCAATCTGCATCTGTGTATCCAAAGACCTGTACGTCCTTACCTGCCTCATAAAAAAAGTCCTTAATGTAAAGTGGACTTTACATACCTCAATATACTTCTAGTTGCATCCAAATGAGGCTCTCTAGGCATCTGCATAAACTGACTGACAAGGCCAACAACATAGCTCATGTAAATCAAACTCCCTACTATCCTCCTAAACATAGTAGGGTCTTCTATCTCATCCCCAACGTCAACTCTCAACTTCACATTTTGCTCTAATGGTACTAAAAGAGGCTTACATGCTGTCATACCATACTTGGATAACATATCCAAGCCATACTCCCTTTGGGATAGCCATATACCATCATCACATCTGATCAACTCAATACCAAGAAAGTATCTCAACTCACCCAAATCTTTCATCTCAAACTTCTTCTTCAAGAAGTCCTTAACTTCAGCAATCCCATTGTCATTGTCACCTCTAATAGTCAAGTCATCCACATAGATGACTATGATAACCAAACCTGCATCTCCCTTTCTCACATAAAGTGAGTGATCAACATCAGAAATACAAAATCCAATATTGACAAGATACTCTCCAATCTCGTCAGGCCATGCTCTAGGTGCTTGCTTCAACCCATAGAGCACCTTTTTTAACCTGCACGCATATATGGGATACTCTAAATCCTCATAACCTGCTAGCAGCTCCATATGCACTTCTTCTTGCAATTCACCATGCAAGAAGGCATTCTCAACATCCATTTGCTGCAAACTCCAACCTTTGGTTGCTGCCAAGGCAATCACACACCTAACAATTGTCATCCTAGCAATTGGATTGAATGTCTCTTCATAATCTATGCCATATGTTTGAGCATAGCCTTTTGCAACCAGCCTAGCCTTATACGTGCTAACTGAACCGTCTGCATTATGCTTGACTTTGTAAACCCACTTACAGCCAATAGCTTTCTTACCCTTAGGTAAGGATATCAAATCCCAAGTCTTATTGGCTTCTAATGCAGCCATCTCCTCATCCATTGCTACATCCCAATGAGCATGACCAACAACATCCTCAAAACAAGTGGGCTCAACATCCTCAACTAGTTTCACCATAGAAGCATAATGGTGAGCTGCATAACCTTCAAAACCAAATCTTTTAACAAGGTATCTGACCATGCTAGATCTGCGTACCATCGGATCACTCAATGGAGCCTTTACATTACTATGAGCTCTTTGTACACCTGGTGTCCTGACTAAAGGAATACCAAGCTCATCATCCAAACTCTCCAAACTGCTAGAATCTCCATCAAATCCCAAATGACTAGTAGATGCATCATTACCATCTAACACTTTATTCTTTCCTTTGTCCTTCCTTGCAACACTTATAGATCCACCTGAAAATGTAGGGCTACTCCTTAGTCTGCCAGACTAAGGTCTCACTGTAGGTATAGTACTAGATGATGTTTTTGGTCCACTAAGACTCTATGATTATTGTTTTTCTTTCTGCACATAGCTGTCCTGATCATTATCATTGTCTAATACATCACCATCAAGTGTATACCAGCTGCCCATGTCATCAAAGATATGTTTGGGCATATTCTTTTTCACCATTAATGCCCGTGCGACTTTTGCAATATGCCTATTTTTTCTTTCTACAACCCCATTTTTCTATGGGATATATCTACAAGTAATTGCATCTTTATTCCATGAGTTCTCAAGAAGCCAGTAAACTCATTAGAGAGGTACTCTCCACCTCCATCTGATCTCAAGCACTTCACTTTTAAGCCTGTTTCTATTTCAACAGCTGCCTTAAAAGATTTGAAGTGCTCAAACACATCACTCTTTTCCTTCATGAAGGATACCCATAACTTCCTTGAACAGTCATCAATAAATGTGACAAAGTATTTGCTGCCACCAAGAGATACATTTTGTGTAGGCCCCTAAATATATATATGCACTACATCAAGTATTTTTCTACTCACTTCTCTGTCATGCAAGAACGATTGTCTTGCGTGCTTACCAAACTAGCACGCTTCACAGACTTTATGCAATTCTGCAACTCTAAAAGAAAGCAACCATGTAACTAATCCTCTGGACTGCATTAATTTCAACCTTTGCACATTTGCATGTCCAATACGTTTATGCCATATTTCAATATCTACAACTACTCCTTTTCCTTTAGCATATATAGCAGCATCCATTACAAGAATTCCAATATCTAAAGTGAACATTCGGCCAACTCTACTTCTTTTTGTGACCAACCTGCACTTATCATTAAAGTCTTCTACAAAACAACATTTTGCATTGAATCGGACTTGTAACCCTTGCTCTACCATTTGGCCAACAGACACTAGATTCTTTGTGACTGATGGCACATGTAATACTTCTACCAAACTCTTTGACTAGCCATCATACAAGGACAAGGGAACCTTTCCAATGTGTGAAATTAGGTGACATGAATCATCACCCATCTGTACAAAACCTGGATTTTTAGGTCCTGCATCTCTCCAAACCATTCAACATGACTAGTCATTTGATTAGATGCACCTGAATCGACATACCATACATCATCATGTGTCCCCTTTCATGTAACTACATTCATCATATGTTGCATAACAAACATACGCTCATTTTTGTCTTCATTCTGTCGTGAAGACGATGCATAGTTTCCTTACTGCAATTTACCACTGCGAATATCATCCTTCTTAGCATAGCAATGGGCTACAATATGACATGTTTTGCCACAATAATGGAAAAAAATAGCAGAATTTCTAGAACCTCTATTTTGCCATCCACCTCTTCCTCTAGAGCCCCCCTGCCTCTAAAGTTTTCTCGGCCTCCTAAAACCTACATTTCACAAAATTATTGATTGAACCTTTTTTGGTGGTTATTGCCAGCACGTCCCATACCACAGCCTCTCGCAAAGGATCTACCATGTCCCCTTCCTGAACTTGAGTAACATTAGGAAAAAAATGAACTCACAAATGAGCCCTTAAAAAATATAGTTTAAGATGTGGGCCTTTTGGATTGTCCAATAGGAAGGCTAGATGTTGACATCCATGGAGGGTGAATCTTCTCTCTCCAAATCTTGGGTTTTCTATTAAAAAAAGGAGTAGTGGGGGATTAAAAAAAGGAAGAATGAATAGTACACAAAATTTGAGTTTCTCTCACCTCGTATTTTTCCCTTTTTTTGAAGAATTTTCAATTTCGAGTTTTTTCCCTCTTACAAAATCAGTTTGACCCAAAAGTTGAGCAACATACCACTTTCCCTCTCTTCTCTATACTCGTGAATTTTTGTTTCTATTGAAGCTCCCTGCTAAGTGTAATTATAATTTTGAGCATTCTGCTTACCTCTGCACTTTCTTCTCCATGCAGCTCAAAATTTTGGGCAAAACATAGGTGCCCATCTCTCTTTGCATTTTCTCTTGTCTGCTATTTTTTCAATAGGGTTTGATGCCGTTTCTTACTATTGTTGTTGTTTTATTGCACAGGTTGTTTGGGGCAGGAGATAGAGATGCTCATCTCTCTCTCCTTTCTTTCCTCCCTCTCTCTATGTGTTGTTTCTCTTTTATGCTATGTTTTCAATAGAATTTGATGTCGGTTCTAATTGTTTTCTTGCAAAGTTTATTTGGAGCAAGAGGCAAAGGCGTTAATCTCTCTCTCTGTTTTTTTTTTTGCTTATATCTTTTCAATACAACATAATGTTAGTTCTAACCCTTGTTATTTTATTGCAAAGATCATTTTGGGTGACATTGCATAAGTGCATATCTCTCTCTCCCTCTCTCTTTCTCTCTCTATGTTTCCTCTTTTCTACTATTTTTTCAGTATATCTTCATGTAAATACTAACTCTTGCCAAATTGCCTTTCACAGAGATCAATTTGGGCAAGATTGGATAGGTGCTCATTTCTTTCTCTCTCCTTGCACTCACACACTCTCTCTTTCTTTCTCTCTGCATTATCACTTTTCTACTATCTTTACAATAGGGTTTGATGCTAGTTCTAACTTAAGCATCGATTGTTATTCCAACACTTAACACAAGGTAGAGCAAAGATTCTGTAGCTCAATTTACAGGTAAATCTGCCATATTTTGTGATGCCAATATTTATTCATTTAATTAGTGACTTTTATGTTTGATGGGATTGATGTTTTCTTATGTCCATCATTTGCAATGGATTTTGATTAGCAATGATTCAATCTTATCTTCAGCAGATCAGCTTATAGGTGAATTGACCCTATTTTGTATTGCTTCTATTCATGCAGTTATCTAGATATTTTTTGCTAAAAGAGATTCATGCAAGTATTTTTGTTAAAAGGGATTCATGCAGGTGGTTTTTTGTACTTGCAGGTACTGTACAAGGTTTAGGTGAAGCATATAATTCTCGATCAACTATTTTGATGTGGTGAGTGATTCCTTTGTGTTGGATGATATGGATCTGCTGGAAGTCGATGGTTCAAAAATCCTCTGCTTTATTGGTCCTATGTGTCCATTTGGATCTCCATGCCAATTGGCAATGATCCATGAAACTCTTGTATCATATCATCCATATAACACACAATGTGTTGAGTCTTAGAATATTTCAAGTGTCAATCCAATGTGTTTATTAAGATTTACATGCCATGTGGCTGCTATCCTTGTAACAACTACTCTATAATACCCACATTTCATACAATCTATTGAGTCAAATCAGACTCCTCTTTATTATAATAAAATTTATTTTGGCAAAATTCTCTGAGTATTCTTGTACTATGCTTTTCATTATATTTCATGTAAATGGTATGATTAAAGTGATGTCTTGAAATTAAATCTATACTTTGTGTTGATGTATATATCCACATGCATTTTGATATCGATGTTTATGTCTATTTACAAAAGTGTAATCATCTCTTAATGCCATGTTGATTTGTATGGCATATTGGTAATTACTGGACAAACTTAAAATGCTTATTATTTAGGGGTTAATACATACTTCTTTACATCTAATATGTAGGTTATAATGCCTGAGAGAAGAACAAGTATTCTCTCAATAGAAGTACATAACAGAAAAGATGAAGAAGGGAATTGGATCACTGATACGTATCATTGCTTGTCTTGGATACATATGCGTCCAAGTATGAAGGGAGCTTTCAGGGTGAAAGCATCTGCAATTGCAGATGTATCAAAGCACTAGAAGGGTAAAATTTTAGCTCTCAGACAAAGGAATGTTAATTCTTACCTTGTAACAGAGGCGTTTGTATATGTATTCATGCAAAAATAAATACATATTGCACCCATTGTGCCCTTTCAATGAAACATTGCAAACTTGTCTCGTATTTATAGAAGTATACCCTTCTAATTGCTGTGAGTGGCAAAATGTTGAGAGTTTCACTGGTTCTTTTAAGTGTTACTACCTCAAAATTGGTAGATTGCTCTTTGAGGGGCGTACAGCCAAGCAGCTTGCAGAGGACCTTGTTTTTTTCTATGACTCCAAGTACATATTGCCCAAGGGGATTCGAGAATATGGAACCCTTAAGTCTATGCACATATCGAATCTCAATAGCATAGAATGGCCATTGTGTAGTAGCGACATTTTGCACATGTGTAGCACAAAAATTTCAGCAAACATATTGAATTCTATGAAGCCTAGCACCGGCTCAAAGAATGTGCATCTAAGCTAGTTCATACCGATTGCAATTTTTGCACACATATTCAAGGAATGTAAGGGTTTGAGACGTACCAGAAGCACGTACATCATAAAAAATACATCAAAGGATTATGTAACCAGGATTCTAGGCAAAACTTGGACATAAAAAATAACTCACAGTCCTGAAAGAGTGGAGTGTCGAGTCACAACAAGGGACATGGCTTTCAGGTAAAAATTTTCTCTCTTAATTGACTATTATCTTACTTTGGGATGAATCGGTTAACTTTTATTTCCAATTACAGGTACTTTGTCGCACAACAAACTTTATGCCTAGTGTTCAAGTATCGTATATGGAGGATGCTCAAGGGTAAATGGTTGTGCCTTGATCAAGACATGTGTCAAAGTGTAGCTATGGATGTTACTGTCGTTTGTGAGGGCTGCGAGCCCCAAGTGTTGCAAATGGAGGATGATTGGCCCTTGAGTATAATGCGCCAGGAAATTAAAATGTTAATGCAAAATCCACCTGTTAGCTTCTATTTTAAACTAGATGGTAGGAAAATTTGAAGCTGAGATGAGGATACTATTACCAACGGAAAGTGTGTGGCTCCACATATTTTAGAAATTGTAGAGTCTCCCTAAAAGTCCCAACACCACAAGTTGTAATATCTAACACCTATAAATTTTTGGATTTTTTTGGCCAATAGAATATTGTCGCTTACAAACTTACAATATTTAAAAAGTATGGCATTTATACAAAATCATACACTTGTTATACACTTTCCACATCGACACATTTATATATGCATGTAAACTTTACAAAGATTTAAGTAAAGCCATTACTAAATATTGTAAGGTAGAACTAGTTTAGTTCTTATTTCATTGTTTCATTTCACACTTTATCTCTTCATCTCTTTAGATCCACCACATCCCTCCTACCTGCTACAATGGATGCTCGCACACACTTTGATGAGTGGATCCACAAGACTATCTTTGCCAACCAGGGTAACGAGATATTCCAAGTTTTCTCTAAGAACTTCAACCTTGAAAGCATGCTCTCATCGCTGGATCCCCCCCTTCAGGTTTTGGAAGACTTTGTGAGTACCATTGCTACATGCACATACTCCATCGAGGAATCCGACCTGACTTGGGTGCCTCTGGAACAGCTCATGGTATTTCAGGCAGGGAAGAATCACCAAAAAGTGGTGAATAGGTGTCTGGACAATGTGGATCCTTTGCATAAAGTATGCACTGTTTCCATGGGAAGTGCACCAGGTACATCACCTTTGGATCTCGTGGAGTGTGATTGCGCATTGCCAGTTTACCTCCTTGCATTGGATACACCCCTAGAGGAGGAGAGTGATGAAGATACAACTCCACAGGTTGTTTCTATCACATACATAGGAGAAGAACCGATTGAAGAGCTCATAAATGTTGAAGAGGAACATCAAGTGGTGGCAGAGCAAGGGTTGGCTCTCATGGTGCCATCTTCTTCAAAACAGCCACAAGTCGACAAACCCAACCTTGCCTCCTTGGCACCCATTGAAGTAGATGGTGTACAATACTTGCTTTTATCATATGTACTGCAATACTTGGAAATGAAGAAAGAAGAGTTGTTTTCTATCCTAGTCAGGGTTTCAATGGAAGACCTAATCGATTATGATTACATAGATATGCATCCAACAATGGCAGAGATTGGAAGATATGATGGCACAAGCTTAGATACTATGAGTGCGATCATAGCATAACAGGAGCATATTACCTCAGTTGAAGAATATTACCTTGTGCTAGATGCTGAATTTGAAGCACTACAACATGATTTGTTCGGACCAAGGCCCCAGCTTTCTACCAAGGAGTTTGTAGATCCCTCTGCCCAAAGAGGTGCCTCCCTGACACATGAGGAAATGAAGATACAAGTTGATCTAGAGAAGGTGAGATTTCTAACTACCATATGTTTTTATGCAATGAAACTTGAGTTAGGGTGCATCGGGTCCCCCAGAGTCCACCGATGAAATCTTGGCCAAAAATGATGACTGCGGCTACCCTGTCCGAAGTCTAGCATCTGGGGCCACTTTCTGGTGAAATCTTGTCCAAAAATGATGCCTACAACTTCCCTGTTTGAAGTTTGGCATCTGGGGCCACTGGCGTCTGGGGCCAAAAAGTTGCCCCAGATGCTAGACTTCAGACAGCTACAGGCATCATTTTTTGCCAAGAGTGGCCCCAAACCCCAAACTTCGGACAGGGCAACTGCAGGCATCATTTTTTGCCAAGATTTCACCCCTAGAATCCAGACTTCGGACAAGGCAGCTGGCTGCGGATATCATTTTTTGCCAAGATTTCACCGGTAGACTCCAGGGGACCCAACGCACCCTATCGTCAAGTTTCATCACTTTCTGATAACTATAGGTTAGTCGCTAAATATATTGTTTGATTTGACTTTGTCATTTAGAAGATAATGTATATAGATGAGTTTGCATCAAGGCAAGGAGGAGCTCGACATGCGGATCGACGGAAGGATTAAGCTTTGAAGGAGTATATTGGTAATCTTGTTGTAGATTTAGTGGTTTTCCATAAGAAGTGCTCACTAAGAGGGCAATAAATAATCATGAAAATTTGAGCTTTGACCAAGTTTGGACCTTTTCGAGCGATACCTGTGACATCTAGCTTGGAGAAGGTGGTGCTAATCAAGAGGTCAAAGTTTCTTTAATTATTTGACCAAACTCATGGTGGAGCAATGTGTGTGCTTGCTACAATAGGCAACCTTGCTAAAGTGTCAGATCCGCTTAAGAGCTGAAGGGGGAGTGCATCATTTTTGAAGCAAAGAAGGGACTTATATTTTCATCAGAAGCTGGTCCCTCCACCGATGAAAAAGCCAAGGAACAATTGAGAGTTCTTCTTGGCTATCGACTTTTTGTATCTACCATCACTAATAGCCATCACATGTATTTTTCTTAATGAATATAATATACTTTACTTTGTCCCTACAAATAAATATTTATTAAATAAATGTGTGGTTCGTATAAGTGTGACGATAATGTGTGGTATGTGAATGACACATTCGCATACGTTAACATAATTCAACGCGTAGTACTGCACTTGCGATTGTGTAAGTGTGATGATAATGTGTGGTACGTGAATGATGCATCTGCAAATATTAACATAATTCAATGCATAGGACTGCACTTACGATTTTGCATAAGCAATAACGTAACTTGTATCCATACGTATTACTACTTTTGATGCGCTCGTACGTTAAACAAAAATTAAGAGTCATGCGTTTCAAGAAACAAAACAAAACAACTTTACTCAATTATTTGAATTCAGTACACATCGCATGAGATATTATGTATATATAAATAAATATTCCAATGTGGCAGAGTATACAAAAAATTTTGGCCTTCTAAGATGTTATGGTGCTGTAACACTCATTACAAACATTACATCATTAATCTAGTAAACTATGGCGGAGTCCCCTTGTCATGTTGAAGCCGAATGATAAAGTTCATGTCTTTATCTGTGATTGTGACACGCTTTGCATGGATGGCCACAAGCTGTGTATCATTGAACAAGTCGATGAGAAACTCCTCTGCAACTATTTGTAGGGCCTCCATAGCTGTAGCATTCCACCCACCTGCTGGTGGGCCATCCCGTACTCGTGCCCAAAATCTTTCCATCCCTTTCAGCTCCAAGTCTTGCACGACTTCTCAAACAACCTTATAAAAATAACTTTTCGGGATGAGAAGCTCATATCCGCATTGGATTCTCCTTATCTCTCGAAGGGCGACAGTGCCCGGTTTCCATGTCCTCATATCCGCATTGGATTCTCCTTATCTCTCGAAGGGCGATAGTGCCCAGCTTCCATGTCCTCTTCTTTTGTGGTGGTCCTTGTGCTCTATGGGGAGCACCTATTGCTACACTAAAGGAGGCTCCACCTTGTGCTCCAGGTGGAGGACCTTGGCATGATGTCTTCCCGGGCCAAAACGACAACATGCTTGCTTGGTGCGTGACATGCAGGCTCAAGGAGGGCAAGACAGAGAAGAGATAGAAGTTGGGGATGTGAAAATGAAGGAAGGAAAGAAATCAAGATGTGAAAATGAGAAGAAGAATGAACTTTTAACCCATTTAAACCCCAAAACCGGGTTAATACAGCTTCATATGCACTATCCATCGTGTGATCATAAATCCTTAACCTTTTATTGGAATGCGACAAAACTTCACACGCGCACTCGTTAGGTGGCCAAGAGCCCTTTTTTTTTTGAAAAAAAAGTGTCTGCAGACCCTTGGTCCAAAGTCTGGCATCTAAAGCCACTTTAGATGCCAAACTTCGGACCAGCTCTAGATGCCAGACTTCGGACCAGGGGTCTGAAAGCACTTTTTTTTCAAAAAAAAATTGGGCTCTTGGCCACCTAATGAGTGCGCGTGTGAAGTTTTGTCGCATTTTGATATAGTTTAGTATTTTAAAAATTATCTCATATCAAAATTATGGACGGATTGATAATTGAGAAATCAATATCGCGACTATTGGCCCTTAGAAACTTCGCACCACATAGACTATACAGAGGCATCAGGAGTAAAGTCTACAACAAGAAATGGCAAATTTTTGCATGTTATTCCTATTGAAATTGACAGTGCTAACAAAAACTGTAAGTAAGAATTGAAAATACAGCGAAGATGCACAGTCAAAGTTGAGAGCGAAGGACAAGTGTAAAATTTTAATTCATATTTTAAGGGCGCATACAACAGTTTTGCACTGGGACATAGTCATACGTCCAATGCATGAGGATAATACTATGCCAAAAAATATATCATTACAAACTGTGTTCATTCCATTGGAACGAATGCATCCTTCACTGCTTGAAGATTTCTTACAAGTTGGAAGTCCTTGGAAGTTACAGTGATGCGCTTTGCATGTATTGCATAACGTTGAGCATCAGTCAATCGAGTCAACTAAAAAGGCCTCTGCAGCACATTCTTTTGTGAAGTGATCAGGTCTATCCTGACCTTGTGTCAAAACCACCTCCTGCTTTTTGTGTAGTAGAGGTCTTGCACAATCTCACGAACAAGTCTTGAGAAGCCCACCTTTGGAATGATGAGATCAAAAGAGAGTTGATACCTTCTCATTTCTCTCAAGGCCACTGTACGTGGCTTCCACTTGTGTTTCTTGTGGGGATGTTGAGGACCCTTGTGAGGGCGGCTTGAGGAAGGTGGATTAGGTTGAGAAGGGGGTGCATCTGAGCTAGTAGATGCTCCAAGGGGCTGAACACGATATGGGGCTCTGAGCGGAAGCTTATTTGCAACTACCTTAGACCTAGCCATATTTCCTACACAAGAGATGTGAGAACTCAATGAATAAGATAGAAAGTGAAACCCTCTTTTATATAACCCTAAACTATGAGACTCATTCACATAGATGTACACTCTCTCTTTCTCTCTTAAACTATGAATTGCGTTCACACTGACTCGCATTGTTCATCTTACTATCTTAGCTCTCTTCAAACCCATTTGTTGCCTTGTCGAAGCCTTGTTTCTAGCCACTTGGAATGGTTTTCTTTGGCACGTGAGGCTTCATAACACACTCTTTTAGTGACACGATATGATTCCATCATGTCTGCACCCGATTCATCATCACTTTCATTTGCTCTCTTTTGCAAGAGTTTAGCTTCATCCGCAACTATAATCCTATACCACCAAGATAGAAGTTGGATCATTGGATTGCTACCCTTCACCCCTCCACCATGATCAGTTTTTCTTTGGTATGCACCACGTGCTATCCAATGTGAATTTTCCATCCCTTGTGTGGACCAAATTCCGATGCTTCCATTTTCTACAAAGTATGGCCCATGTGCCTCAAGAATATGCTATAAAAACACATATCACACATGAGTAAAACTATGCTCAATAGTTTATACAATTTATATTATTTTAAAATATTAACTTAGTACACACCATGTAATGTGTGATAGAGCTTTTGCCCCATGCTTCCATCTTGTTTTCGTAGAAGCTATGCACAGTATTGATAAATTCTTGCTCATCTTCATTGTTAAACACCATCTTGCTAAGTAAGGGAGTCAATTTGTTAAGACTTATCCAAACCTTAGCTTTGGCCAATCTTGTTTTTCCTCCATTACTTCGATCAGGAACTGCAAAATGTAACTTTTTCCACCCATCGTAGTCCTGCGGCCTACGAAGCGTGACATTCCCTTCCTTATTGATGGGTACTAAGAGAAACTTCCTAGCCTTTGCTCCTCCAAAGCAAGGCTTTTTTGGCAAGTTACCAAATTTTCCAGATCTCTTCTCATCTTTTTCAATCGTCACTTGATGCTTGTGTAGCCCAATTTTTGATAGCACTCGCTCCACATTCCTACACGTTGCAATGGCTTCTTTTTCTGGTTGCATCCTATAAGCAAAGAAAATGTATTCATATACAAGTTTCTCCATGATTCTGACAAAAGCATGCAATGAACAAATGTGAATACGATCCAATGGAATGTTGAAGATGGGCTTCCAAGTGGGATCTTCTCTATTGCGCGTCGGTGCAACACTTGTCACCTTTCACTAGTTCTTTCCGTCCTTTCCTTCCACCCTCTCTATCAAGCAATATAGGCATGGATTCTTTGTATTTGCACTATTGGAGATTCCACACATGCATTTTAAAGTTTTCAAGTCTCATGCAAGATGCCATTCAACCAAGTATTGACCATACCCTTCAACCGAGAGCATCTCACCATGTTCGTGATGATCGATGATGCTTGAAATGCTTGTGTGCATAAAGAATAGCTGCAGCACCTCAAATGTTTCCTTAGGAACTTCAAATGCAGCAAGCCACCACACATGGCGCTCAGATTGAACACTAAAGTTCCCTAGGTTGTTCTTGTTGTCGAATTGTAAAGCTCTATTCAAAGTTAGACTAACTCTTTCAAACTTTACTCCTTTGACGACCTCACTTTCATCTAATTTTATAACAAACTACAATTTACCATTACATTCCTCAACAAACATATTGTAGTACATTACCATTTCCTATTGCACCTTGTTCAAATCTAAATAGTAATTGTTGAGTTTGGTGAACTTTACCTCATATGCATTTTTGGTCCCAACTTTAGTGTTTTCACACATTGAACATGCATGGGATCTGCTATCAACTCTAAAACCTTTGCATTAAGTTGCCGTCAGGCCTCTATTAACTTTGAAGGTTGAGGAAGAGGCATGATTCTATTTCTCTTCAGCACATAACCAAACCCAACCTTCACACCTTTGAATATCTTTGAGTAAGTCATTGTGCTAATGCCAGCCCTATCACGAATAGATTGTACATCCATAGCTGAGAACTCATTTGGCACATCTTTTAATGTGCACTCAATCACCTTTTCCTTCACAGCCTTAAACTTAGGATTGCTCAAAGTGTTTTCCAATGTACTTGCCTTCAGCAATCTACTAATACACGATCCAACCTCACCCTCACCTAGGTTCTCTTTCTGAGCTATCTTACATGCTTTGATACGTCGCTTCCACTGGCCACTATTCACAACTAACTCATTGATTGGCTTCTTCTTTCATTTGCGCTCCTGTGTTAGCTTGTTGTTGATCTTTCGCAAGTCGTCCAATTGTGTCTTTGCCTCCTCATATGAGATACCAATGTCATGGATAGTGTCCTGCATTGAAATAATTTGATTGTTTTGTTGAATTATAGTGTCATTCAGCTATATCACTTGTCCTATGAGCTGTTGTATATGAAGTTAATGTACAGTGATCACATCGTAGCAATTTTTTATGGTTGCTTGGCAAGTTGTAAATACTTTGAATGCTTGATCATTGAGCCGCCTAGTATAACCAAATAACCCATTTTCACCCTTGCACACATACTTTAGAAAATTTGTGATTCCTGAGAAAGTTAGAGGTCTATTGTTTAAGGGGTCAATTGGGTAGATTCCCCCATTAACCCACAAATCCACATGTCTCAATCCCATTTTCTTATAACTCTGCAAAGCCTGAGAGTTGACACTGGTACGCTAGGTTCTTTTGAATAATGGGGCATATTCAATCTCTACCTCAATATGCAGCTCCTTCTTTCATGTATTCATTTTACTATTAATAGAAATGGGGAGCCTACTTGGTTGTCACAAGAGGTAGAGTGGAGATACATAGAGAGGCACACAAAGGTGCCAAGGGGAAGGAGAGTGTAAGTAATTCACTCTGTTAATGAAGGTTGCATAAACACAAAGAAGAGGTCACAATAGAGCCATGAGAGAGTATAGATATGGGGGGAAATAGCTCAAAGGGTAGGGATGTTCAAGACTTTTTGTATTTTAGATATTTCTATTTTGCCTCCAAAAACATCTTCAAAAAACACGAAATTTAACCAGTTGGTTTGTTTTTTGACCAAAAGCTAGGATATAAAAAATCCCCAAAATATCTTTTAAAAAACTTCCAAAATTTTATTTTCCTTATTCTCGATTAAAAAATCAATTACCTTGTATCTACTAATCATTTTGCATTGAAAATGAAGCACTACACTACCATAACTAACTCCTTTTAACACAATATTAGTGAGTTTGGGAATCTCCCAATTCCCATTTTTTGAATACTAAAAAGGTGGCACCCGGATAACATGCCCATAAGTTTCGCAAAACCATATGATATGACCTATCATTGGAAAGTGCTTGAAAAATGGAATCTATTGAGGTATAGAGCGCTTGATTTGAAGTTATAGTGTTCAAGTTATGACAAATCCAAAGATTTGACCACATGTCCCAAACTTACGGAAAATTCCCATATTCCCCAATATGGTGTTTTTTTAAATATAAAATTTGGTTGAAAAAGAGTTCTTAAATGAGGAGAGAGAAGGAATCTGAGTATATCTTTGTACATAATATAAAAAAGGTAAAACGAGATTGCAAAAGTAGAGAAAGAGGATGATTATTTTACTATTCTTCTCTCCTTTTTTCCTTGTTTTAAGGAGGAGAGAGGAAGGGGCTAAAAGGCCCATTTGTGAGTTCATTTTTTTCTTAATGAATGCTTGAACCTGTTCACCATTTTTTTCAAATGAGTCACCCTCCATATTGATCTCTTCAATAATCATGAGAGAGATCAACTTATCAAAATCTGGAAATGGCTTCTGTACATATACTGAAGTAACAAATGATTTCCATACGTTCTCATTGTTAAGGCCACTCAAAGTGGATGAAACCAAATCATCACCATCAGGCATTGGATCAATCACTGCTAAAGCATCTGCAATGCTCCTCACCTTTCACACATACTCATTGATAGACATTTTTCCTTTCTTCAAGGCATTCAACTCTTACTTGAGTTGAATCTTTCCTACCTTTGTATTTACTGAAAACATATTCTCAAAAATTATCCAAGATGCATGTGAAGTTCCTGCATTCTTGATATGTCCCAACATCGTATTATCAATGACTGCAGATAACCAGTACATCACCTTTTTATCTTTCGCATTCCATTCTTTCCATGCTTTTAATTCATCTGCAATGGGAGGGATGCCCAGCTCTGGCTCCTTTTCTTCACCTGAAACAAACTCATAAAGGTCCTTTCCAATGAGGAAGTTCATCACACAAAACTTCCATGAAGGGTAGTTATTCTTGTCGAGCTTCTCAATAATGGGATTTCCACTGTTCTCTGCCATTATCACAAACAAGGATACAACACAACAAGCTAGTCTTCTGCAATCTTTCGCAACACATGCACAGCAATACACCAAGCAATCTTTTTCACTGATTGCTCAATAGTACATGTAATCTACAACCTATTTGCAGATAAACCTTATGTTTGCTTCCTGCAAACACCTCAAAAATTACAGATTCCAAATCTATAACCTGTGCACCCACTTTCGATTAAAACAGTCGAAATCACAGTGTACCTTGAAGCTATTGTCCACAACCTTATGCCTCTAAAACAGGGCTTGAAACAGCCTCAAATGCCCAAAACAACTATGAGATAACCGTGAAGGGTTTATCTACAGAATATACGGTTTTCTGCTCACACACCAAATCTCATAGCAATCTGAGATTTTTGCTTGACCCTACTTCCGGTGCCTCCACAGGCACTATCCAAGAGAGAGAGTGGAAGAATGGGAGAGCTTCTTACCCATTGCTTGCTTGCTCAAACATTGCTTCTTCTCCTTACTTCAGCCTTCAAAATCAACCTCTCTCATTAGCGCGGCTCTGATACCATGTCAAGAATCGCGTGACAGGAGGATTTGCTTGAGCTGCTGCACCAAACACACATTGTATACACATTGTATCTTATCTTCTTCCACACACTATACAAAATGTACACAAAGTATAGATAAGATACAACATAAAGGAAAGTGACCTTCTAAATCAAACAATGCATAACCGACTACACTAATCGACTGGTGTTATATCTTTGCCAGTTGTAGGTAGGTGTAATAAACTAAATATAATAAGCGATAAGTCAATGGCCATGTGAGTATCATAATGACCACCAACATGCTAACAGTAGACATGCGGACTCATCTAGCCAAGAGATTCATCATCAGTATCCGCACGTATTGAGCTTGCCATCTCAACAGAGATGTCATTGACACTTGTGCCATCATATCAAGCCACCTCATCAATATATGATGGCGCATCTTGTATATCAAAATCTATAAAATCATCAAGTGCATCATGCACCACGATACAATATAGCTCTTCTTCCCTTAGCTCCAAAATTTCTAGTACATCTTGCATATATAAATATTCCACCCCCTCGATGATTATAGCATGGAGAGAAGTGAGGGGTCGCTCATCGCTTGTCGGCATCTCAGCAGGGCAAGGATATGGGTGCACAATGGCTAAGCGTTGTGCTACCTCTACTCTTGGATTGAGTGTGATCTCTTCAGGATCCCTCTCGAAATACTCCAATTGTGGCCGCGAGGGTGTGTCGATGTCTTCCTCACTATCCTCTTGCACCTCAGTGCACAAAACATATATGGAAAATGTTGCATCGCGCTCGATGAGACCCATCATGGCGTGGTCCTAGGATGAGGTGGGCACTGTTCTGGCACGGAGATACTGCCCCACATGCACGAGGGCTCAATTTATTACCTTTGCACGGCTTGATCTAGCACGTAAACTATATAGGAAATCTATGGGGACCCATCTGAGAGTAGAGTTCCAAATACAGCAGGTGAGAGGGTTTCGTGCATCATAAAACGCTGCCAGTATACTAGAGCTAGGTCTATGGCGGAAAGCCAGCTCTCTAGACTCAAGGTCGCGCGAAACCTAGGGTATATGTGGTCTCCTATGTGTGTGTAGCATGTGAAGCTAATCCATGCGGCGAAGGCAGGAGTCGTAGCCATGGCACACAAAGAGAGAAGGGAGGAGAGCACAAGTGTAGGGAAGTAGAGAATGAAAGTGAAAATGAGTTTGGAGTTATAGCTTTCATGTATCCAGGGTTTTAAATAAAGGTTCTTTTTTAACACTAAAGTTTTAAATTAAAACTCTTACCTTATTTTCTTTATTTCAATACTTTAATGTAACCGTTAAAATTGCTCATGCAAATAAATGCTTCATTTTACATTATTATATCCTCGAATATGCTTGGATCGCTGAGTATATGCAAGTCCAACTACAGAAAATATAGAAAATTGTTAAGAAAAAAAATATTAAAGACCTTCCAAATCCCTTGGATCCAATTCAATATTTAATTTTAAGAAATAAGTAGAAAAGATTAGTTATAATATATCATTATGCAAAGACAATATTGCATAGATTATAGAACTCCAGCATGCAATTTAATTATGATTTTAACCAGCATGATTGACTAATTACATTATGTATTATCGCATGCTTGGATCATAGTAAACTAAGATTATCTAAATTGAAAGTACTCAAAAGTTTTAAAAAGATTAATATTCATTCTTTATATTAAAAAATTTGCAAGAATTCCACTATCTCAAGTATATGTGGAGAAGCACATTGTTTACTTGTCATGGATTGCTCACTACGAATCCTAACCTTTCCATTATCTAACTTGAAATAGAAGTTGCAGAGGGGCTCATTGGACATTAATTGGATTTCTTGTCTCAGAAAAGAAATGGGCCAATGGCTCTCTGCACTAACCACAAAAGGATTATGACCATTCCACAAGATAACCACATTTATGAGAGTTGTATGTGTCTCATCTCGGGTATCTTGATCCAAGCTGATCCACTCCCCTCGCAAAAGTCAACATCTTCTATATCAAAAGCGAATGCATAGAGTTTGTCTAATGAAATACCTGTAATAAAAACAAAAATAATAGTAAGTAAATGCAAATAACACAACAATTCATCTAAGCAAGACCAATGTCAATCAAATCAAGGCATTCAAAGAAGTATAAAAGATTTACCTGAATGTGAGATCAGATTGGTTGACCCTGCATTCAATCGTCTCATCAAAATGTGTTCTTTTGACTTGCCAAGACTCACCCAATAGCTGACACATCCATTCCTCGGATGGACAGTTGCATTAATAAGTAATCTTTGTTTTCTTTAGAACATCACATGAACCAAACAAATGTGCAAACAATGAGAATGGAATAAACCAACTAAGATGCACATCTTTGGAGCCTGTGGTGGGTTTCATAGCACTATTGATGTTAGATTTTATCTTGAACTTACATGCTCCTAACAACTCCAAGCTACCAATCAACAATTAACCACTAGATAGTGGCAGCAATGGGACATGCTGCAATCTCTAGCTTTCTACTATATAAAATGAATTATAAAGAAATATATTTTGAGTTGCAAGTTGACTTGCAAATTTATTATCATAGATCAAAGAACCTATGTCTTCATGCCAAACATGTATCTTGCCGCTTAAACATTCCACATTCTGCCATTCATGCAAAGTTGATGGATATAGAGGTGTCAGTGAAATAAGATTGAATTAGAACACTGCAAAGATTTTTAAAAACAACTCTGATGCAAAAGAATAAAGAATGATAAAAAGATCATAAAGATGACAAACAAGCCCAATCAATCATGATGTTACACTTGGATAACGTCATGTTAATGAACTCTCAACTGTAGAAGCTATTCGAAAAACTCACCAAATTGTATGGTGCACAAGGTAAGAACTCAAAGATCTCCTTAAAGATAGAATTCTTAGTCTTGACTATGAAAAGGGAACCTATCTTGGTGTGTTCATATTGCACTTGAAAGTATTAATAATATACACTTGCATCAATGCAATCAATATTGAAGATTTCATAACAATCTTACTTAAAGGTGTAAAACATGTATGCCCAACCCTCGTAACAACACTAAAGAATGCAAGGGGAGAACTCACCAAATTATATGGTGTGCAAGGTAAGAACTCAAAGATCTCCTTAAAGATAGAATTCTTTAGTCTTGACTATGAAAAAATGACCTATCTTGGTGTCTTCATATTGCACATGAAAGGACTAAAGATGTCATAGCAATTTTACTTAAAGTTGTAAAACTTTTATAGCCCACCCTTGTAACAACACTGAAAAAATCACCCATGTAAGTATTGTAAAATCCCTTCTTGATGAAGGAAAAAGTCTCCCACAGTTAGTCAAGGATAGTAGAAGAAACATCCATTGCTCCAATCAAGCAAGCCCTTTTGCCAAAAAAAGTTGCAAAATACTCTCATTGGCATAAAAGGGTCACGTTGTAAATGATAGTTGGGAAAGATACACCAACAAGAAGAAGTGTAAATGATAGTTGGGAAAGATACACCAAGAAGAAGAAGTGTAATAAACATAAGAAAACTAGACATATCACTAGCAAATCTATAAATATAACATTAAGAAAAGTGAGCTTTATAGTAGTCTCCTCGACATCAGAAACCCTTTTCTAAAGGTTGAACATATTCCTATAACTTAACTCAAAGCGCAATGCACATCCATTCCTATAAGTTACCCATGGATGGCTTTGAGGAGAGTGGTGAAAGTGGCTACAAAAACCACCTTTATCTAGGTTTATGATTAAGGGAGGATATGTAAATGCAACCCTATTCTTGGGGACATGTGCGAAGGCTATCAAATCCTTCCACTTTTCCCATACAAAGGACTCAAGATCCACTCTCATGCACAAACCAATGTGTGAAGATGACTCGATTGTGCTGAAGGAAGTTAAGATTGTTAGAAACGAGTATGGTATCATCCACATATAGAACAAGAATAACAAAACTATCATTGCAGTTCTTGACATATAAGTTAGTATCTAAAGAACAAGAGATAAAACCTTGTTTTGTAAGGAAGACATCAATCTTTTTATACCGAGCTCGTGAAGCCTTTTTGAGACCGATGAAGTCTGCAAGCAAGATTTTCCTTATGTTTGACTACAAATCCCTCTGGTTGCTCCATGTGTATCTCTTCCTTTAAATCGCCATTAAGAAAAGCAATTCTCACATCCATTTGGTGAACCTCCAAATCAAACTCAACAACAGAAACTAATAAGACAATCAACTCCTACAATTTGTGAGAAACCTTTAGCAACCATCCTTGCTTTGAATTTGTCAAATGTTCCATCTACTTGTGTTTTAGTCTTATAAACCCACTTGCATTTAATAGCAATACGTCCAAGTGGTAGCTCAATTAGAACCCATGTCCCTTTAGAGGGAAGAGGTTCATGCTCAGCTTCCATAGCCTCTTGGCAACTCCTTTTGTAGGGGGATGATATGGCATAAACATAAGAGACACGATCTTCACAAATATTGAGAGCATTCACAAGAGTATCAGCATCATAAACAATATAGGTACCATGCTCATTATCAATTGGAAGATCAACATAAAGATCCATGCCAAGGTCATCATCAGCAATACTAGATGCAATATGTGAATCTTGATTTGAAGAGTCAAGGTATTATCCCATGAAGGAGGTTCATCATCATATAGAAAAGGAAAAGTAGTGAGTAATGACTTTGTAACATCAATGTCCTCTAGTGACCATGTCCTCCTAACATCCTAATGAGACCATGTGTTGCCCATAAGTTACTCATTGAATACAACATCACGACTTATGATTGTCTTCTTAGAGGATGGATCATAAAACTTGTATCCCTTAGAAAAATTTGAATATCCAATGAAAATAACTTTCAAACCAAGAGAATCAAGTTTTTTGTGACTCTCTTTAGGTACATGAATATAAGCAATACATCCAAAGGTTTTGTCTCATGCATTTGATATAGTGGATCTTGACGACAAACACTCATGTCTTGGTATTAAAATTCAATGCTATCAAGAAAAAGGTGTTTTATTACTGTGTCAAACAAATTTCAGTGAAGATAATATTCAAAATTTTGGTTTGGGTTTTGCACATCTTGCTACTACTCCTTCGCTTGTGAGCTCTGTCAAAAACTCTTAGTTTCTACAGAATGACGGACAATTAGCATTATATCAATCTTATGCTAATCTTGTTGGATGTCTTCAATATATTGGCTTAAATTCTCGCCCTGACATTCTTTTTGCTACAAATTTTCTTGGACAACATCTTAGTTCTCCATGCCTTAAAACATTGGTTTGTAGCTAAATGAGTTTTCAAGTATTTGACAGGCACTAAAGATTTTGGGTTGATATATCAATGCAAATAAAACTCTAATTCTCTACATTCAATTCAAGTTTTGGGTTATATAGACGCAAATTGGGCAAGCTCTCACTTATCTATGCATTCTACAAGTGGATATTGGTTCTTTATCAATGGTTGTCTTGTTTCTTGGACTAGCAAGAAACAATGTTGTGTTGTTGTTTCCACTATAGAGGCTGAATATGTAGCTACATCTTTAGTGGCTTGAGAGTTAGTATGGCTTCGGAAAGTTCTATCTGATATAGGCCATCCCCCTCTCTCCATCACACCACTTTGATGTGATAACCAAAGTGCACTTAGTCTTGCTAAAGACTATGTTCAACATAACAAGTCTAAAGACTATGTTCAACATAACAAGTCTAAACATATTACAGTGCATTATCATTATGTTCGATATGAAGTAAAGAAAGGCACGATCATGATTGAAGATTGTCCAAGTGATCAAATGACTGTAGATATATTCACGAAAGGATTCAACGAAGCACACTTCACTCTACTATGTCAAAACTTGGAGTTGTCTCAACTTCAATCGTTGGGAATCAATCTACTATGACATTGTAGTGCCATTGTACATACTTGTTGTAGGCACCATACACTTCACACATGCATATACACCTCAGAATTCTTGGTCATCTTTGTGCATACATATTCATTGTACATAAATATTCAATTTCACTCCACATGCACTGATTCACTTTACATGCACATAATAATCCTTCTTGATCATTTATGTACATTTGTATATAGGAGCTCACATTTTTTCCTTGTGCTCCCCAAGGGCTTTTTCATCTATAGCTGGAGACCTTTGTTTGAGTGGGGGTGTTGGAGCTATATATAGCTCACCCTATCTAGACTAGGTCTCACTTATATATATATATATATATATATATATATATGTAGATTGTGATCAATATGAAATAGTCTTTGGGAGTGTACACACACACACACACACTCTCTCTCTCTCTCTCTCTCTCTCTCTCTCTCTCTCTCTCTCTCTCTCTCTCTCTCTCTCTCTCTCTCTATACACACACACACACACACATCTTCTCTCTCTATTGTAGCAGCAATATATAGCTTACCCTGTCTAGACCAAGGCTCACCTATATATATGTAGATTGTGGTCAATATGAAATTGTCTTTGGGAGTGTAGATTGTGTGTCTCTTCTCTCTGTTGCACATCTCTACATATCGTATCTCTCTATTGTTGAGATATCGAGCTCCACTCGTGATATGCCAGGGTGACCGTTGTGTATTTATGTCACCGACTTGTCAGTTGCAGACGCGGTTGGTACACCGCCCATGAATAATAGCTACATGATACCTATCCTTATCTACTCTAGTTCGTGGCTCAGTTAGTATGCCGCCTTAGTTAGTTGAGTTTGGTTTGAGACCCATATATAGGGTTCTTCTATTTCTTTGTACTTGAGTTCTTTTGGCTTACACAACTAAGAAGAGGAAAACTGTTTTCAGCCTCCACCCTTGTGTGTATTCCCCCATTGTGCAAGCAAGAAAGCTTCAAGTGAGACTCCTTCCTTCTCTCCCACAATCTTGACATGGTATCAGAGCCTTGTTTGTGGTAAGGAGCTCAAGAAAGCAAGCCAAGCTCGCGGTGTTCTGGTAAGAGGAGCAGTGTTGCTTTCATTTTCTGTTTTGGGAGCAGATCTCTGCAGGTAGCACAGCCGGAAAGTGCAGGAGTGCATTGTCTCAGGTTGAGATACCCTTCGCGGTGAAGCAAGAGGGCAGTATATGCTACGGACGAGGGCTTTAGCCCTCGGCGACCTTGTTTTTTTTATTTGAGGCCATTTCGGGGCCTGTTTTGGAGGCAGAAGTTTTCTGCACGCACTCAGGAAAAGGCCCAGTTTTATGCTGTGCAGCCACTGTTCTACAGGTCAGTGAAAAGTTACTGTAGAAATTGCATCGTATGCTTGTGCGCAGAGACATTGGGAGTTACAGAATCATCCCTGTTGCCTATTGATGCAAAATCGTCACTAGGAAGTGACTGTGTGGTCCAATACCACTTTCGTCAGATTTGCAGATTTGCCTTTGAGAGGCTGAAGTTGTGTTCTTTGCAGTGACAGAATTTTTTGCAGTGTTCTGTAATGGCGTCTGATTCTCTCTCACAGATTGTCACTGAAAAGCTTGACAAGAATAACTTCCAAGCATGGAAGTTTAGAATGAAGAATTTCCTTATGGGAAAAGGATATTGGGAATTTGTTGCAGGAAATGAAGAAGAACTAGTTCTTCCTGATGTTCCCAATCAACAGCAAATGCAGGCATTTAAAGCATGGCATGAGAGAGCCAGGAAAGTTATGTACTGGCTGTCTATCAGCATTTCAGACTCTATGATTGTGCATATTCAAGATGCAAGTACGCCAAAGGAGGCATGGGATACTTTGTCAAAAATGTATAGCACAAATACGCAAGCCAGGAAAATGCAGCTCAAGCAAGAGTTGCATAATGTGCAAAGAGAAAATATGAGCATCAATGACTACCACATGAAGGTGAAGAAGATTGCAGATGCACTTGCTTCCATTGGGTCGCCAGTGGAAGATGATGATTTAGTTTCTGTGACCTTGAATGGTCTAGGAAAGGATTATACACAGTTCCAAACATCCATTTCCGTCCGTGAAAGATTTCCTGATTTTGAGGAGTTGATTGCTCTTCTAATTTCTGAGGAGCAGAGAAATGGTGGTGCATCTTCTTCAGGAGAAACTTCAAAAGAAGCTATCTTCTACTCAAATGTTGAAAGAGGTAGAGGAGGCCGATATGGAGGCCGTGGTAGAAATCAGAATATGCAGCAAACTTAAGAAAACCATTCCTATGGAGGAGGACGTGGTAACTCTAGAGGCAGGGGGAGCCAAAGAGGTCGTGGTGGATGGCAAAGAGGCCAAAATGCAAACAGTAATGTTGAATGCTACTACTGTGGTAAAATGGGTCATATGGCTAAAGACTGCTATAAAAAGCAGAATGACATCATGAATGGAAAACTGCAACAAGGGAATTATGCATCTTCTAGTAGATAGGGTGATGACAGAAATGAGCGCTTGTTTATGGTGCAGCACATGAATAATTATGTGACAAGTGGAGAAGAAAGCACTAATTTATGGTATGTTGACTCGGGTGCATCAAACCACATGACAGGTCATGCAGAATGGATGGAGGATGCAAGAAAAATGGAAAAACCAGGATTTGTGGAGACTGGTGATGATACTGCACATCCTATTGTGCAGATTGGAAAATTTCCTTTGTCTATGCAGGATGGGAAAAAGAAATACCTGTTCGATGTATTTCATGTCCCGAATATCACCAAGATTCTGGTTTCTGTTGGTCAAATGGTTGAGCACGGCTTGCAGGTCAGATTTAATCCTCATGGATGCTTTGTTGAGGATATGAAAAATAAAGGTCGCTTGATAGCAACAGGAAAGAAGAAGGGCAGAATGTTTACATTGGATGCAGATATGTCTGAATTGAGTGCAGCAATGTTTGCACATGGGACCGGTGTAGTTGTAGATAGTGATATCTGGCATAAACGCATTGGTCATGTTAATGTACAGCGACTTAAATCAATGCAGGCCCAAAATATTGTTGCAGGTTTGCCTAATTTCAAGGTTGCAGAAATGCATAAGGTATGTGAAGCCTATCAGTTTGGAAAACAGGCAAGGAAACCATTTCCTAGACATGTTCAAGAGAGTGAGAAGCCATTGGAATTAATCCACTCTGATGTGTGGACTACTAAAGCTGCATCTCTTGGAGGCTGTCATTGTTTTGTCACTTTTATTGATGACTATAGTAAAAAATTTTGGGTGTATTTTATGAAAAAGAAAAGTGAAGTTTTTGGGCATTTCAAAACCCTTAAAGCTATGGTTGAAAAAGAAACAGGCCTGCAAATAAAATGCCTAAGGTCAGATGGAGGGGGAGAGTACCTCTCAAATGAGTTTGCAAGGTTCTTGCAGGAGCATGGCATAAAGCAGCAATATTCATGCAGTCATACCCCACAACAAAATGGAATTGCAGAAAGGAAAAATAGGCATATTGGAGAGGTATCTCGTGCCATGCTCAATGAAAAAGACTTGCCAGATTTTTATTGGGCTGAAGCAGTTGCTACAGCAGTCTACATAATGAACAGGACTCCCACTGCAGCAATACATGGAATGACTCCAGAGGAGAGGTATACTAGTAGGAAATCAGATATTTCTCATTTGAAAATTTTTGGTTGCATTGCCTATGTACATGTGCCAGATGAGTTGAGATCCAAGTTGGATCCAAAAGTTGAGAAGTGCATCTTTATTGGTTACTCTCTGCAGCAAAAAGGGTATAGATGATATAACCCTTCTACTCGTAAGTTTACAGTGAGTAGAGATGTTTTTGATGAGATGAGTAGCTGGTATAAACCAGTAAATGTGATTGATGATGTAGATGCACAAAATGGTAATGCTGCACAGAATTCATAGCAGCAGTCACAAAATATTAGTGGACCTAGAGCGTCCTCTAGCAGTGGTTCACATTCTTCGCCATGGACAGGCAGATTGAGATCAGGAGAATCTTCTCAAAGTAATGTAGATAGTGGTATGCAGGTATCACGAAAAGGAAAAGAGAAGGTTGATCAGCCCATGTTTGATGTGAATGCAGGTCACTCTTATGTGGATGGTGAATCCAGTGGCTCAGAACAGAGCATTGATGATGAGTTGGGTATTCCTTCTATTGTTACACCTGGAGTAAGGAAGACCAGGGATGTTTTGAGAGCACCTGGGAGTGAACCTACTTTGCGCAGGTCTACGAGAGCTAGGTATCCTATGGATAGGCTGAAATATGATGGATTTACAGCCATTCACTATGCATATATGGTCAAAGTGATACAGGAACCAGAACCCACTTCTTTTGAGCAAGCCATGGGAAAAGGAAAATGGGAGAAAGCCATGGATGAAGAAATGGATGCCTTGGAAGCAAATGCTACATGGGAATTGGTACCTTTGCCTAAAGGTAAAAATGCAATTGGTTGTAAGTGGGTTTATAAGGTGAAGCACAATGCAGATGGTTCTGTGAACAGATACAAGGCAAGATTAGTAGTCAAGGGGTATGCACAAACATATGGCATTGACTATGAAGAAACATTCAGTCCGGTTGCAAGGATGGCAACCGTAAGAGTAGTCATTGCTATGGCTGCATCAAAGGGATGGTCTTTACATCAGATGGATGTAAAGAATGCCTTCTTGCATGGTGATTTGCAAGAAGAGGTCTATATGGAGCAGCCACCAGGTTATGTGCATGCTGTTCATCCTGAGTTTGTTTGCATGTTGAAGAAAGCCTTGTATGGCTTGAAGCAAGCACCTAGAGCATGGTCTGACAAGATAGGACAGTATCTTGTCACTATTGGCTTTCAAATTTCTAAGGCAGATTTCTCACTTTATGTGAGAAAAACAGAGAAATGTATTATGCTACTTGTCATTTATGTTGATGATTTGATTGTCACAGGTGATAGTGATGAAGATATCCTTCATGTGAAAATGCTATTGAAGCAGAAGTTTGAGATGAAGGATTTGGGAGGGCTGCGTTATTTTTTGGGCATTGAGGTGATTAGATCACCAAGTGGGATACAGCTCTTGCAGAGGCAGTATGGATTGGACATGCTGTCCAAATATGGGATGACATGTTGTAAGCATATTTCAGTTCCTTTGGAGCAGAATGTGAAGCTGAGCACAGATGCAGGTGAGCTTCTAGAAGACCCTACTATATACAGACGCATAGTAGAAAGTTTGATTTATATGACTATTACCAAGCCAGATTTGAGCTATGCTGTTGGATTGGTAAGTCAGTTTATGCACGCTCCAAGGAAACCACATTTGGATACGGCTAGACGCATACTCAGGTATGTGAAGTCCACATTGCAGTATGGACTATTTTATGAGACTGGGATTCAGATACAGTTGCATGGATACACTGATGTTGATTGGGCTAGTAGTATTTCTGATAGACAATCTACCAGTGGATATGTGTTCTCTTTTGGGAGTGCTGCAGTCACTTGGAGCAGCAAGAAACAGCCTACAGTTGCCTTATCGAGCACAGAGGCTGAGTACATGGGTGCAACAATGGCTGCATGTGAGGTAGCTTGGTTGCATAAGCTACTTTATGATATGCATCAGTCTACAGATGGGCCAGTTGTCATTTATTGTGACAACATGAGTAGTATACACTTGGCAAATAACCCAGTCTATCATGCTAGAACAAAGCACATTGAGGTGCATTATCACTATGTGTGAGAGAGGGTTTTACTAGGTCTTATTGATCTAGTTTATGTCAGCACAGAGGATCAGGTAGCTGACATATTCACGAAGGCATTGGGCGTAGAGAAGCTGCGCAAGTTCAGAGACCTGCTTGGTGTGCAGGAATTGGGATTGAGCTCGAGGGGGAGTGTTGAGATATCGAGCTCCACTCGTGATATGCCAGGGTGACCGTTGTGTATTTATGTCACCGACTTGTCAGTTGCAAACGCGGTTGGTACACCGCCCATGAATAATAGCTACATGATAGCTATCCTTATCTACTCTAGTTCGTGGCTCAGTTAGTATGCCGCCTTAGTTAGTTGAGTTTGGTTTGAGACCCATATATAGGGTTCTTCAATTTCTTTGTACTTGAGTTCTTTTGGCTTACACAACTAAGAAGAGGAAAACTGTTTTTAACCTCCACCCTTGTGTGTATTCCCCCATTGTGCAAGCAAGAAATCTTCAAGTGAGACTCCTTCCTTCTCTCCACAATCTTGACATCTATATCTCAACAAATTGTACTTAAACAACTAAATAAGCAAGTATCTTCTTTGTATATACCCTCTCTTTGAGTTTCTATTGAGTGTGTGTATTCTTCATTCTCTAGCATGATTAGTGTACTACTAAGCTTATCAAGTTTGTCTACCTCTTTGTTTTTCTAAGCACACACAAAAAAACCATCTTGTACTTGTGGTCTCTGTTCACTTGCATATGTTCATGTACATCTCTTGATGCCTTTGCATGAAATTTTTCCAAAAGAGAAAGTAGAAGCAAAAGAAGAAAGCTTATTGAAATTTGAACCAAGCAACTTGGAATTATAATGAGCAAAGAGAAACTACTTTGTAAGTCACAATCTCACTCAACTAAACATGTAGGGCACAAAAATGCACATAGAAAAGAGTTCAAAGTGATGAGAAAATAAAGAACACTTTGAAGAGAATAAGTTAGCTCCATAGTCACTTAACATGCACATGTAAGAAATGTCACATGTGATGAAAATGAGTAAGAAACTTCAAGGCCTCATGTTTTCTTGCTTCTCGTATGATAACTGCAACATTTATTTCATTATAAGTTTTTCTTGGGAATGTTATTTGAAACTATGAATTACTTTAAGATCTTCAAACCCCCTCAATAATTAGCTCACAATCAAGTTCATATCAAATTTGACTATGTATTTATTAGAGCAATGTGCATTGAAATGGGTTGTAGGTTGCATCATGCTCTTCTTTTATAATGCACACATTTGCACATGCATGGGACACACAAGTATATGTCAAAAACCTTAGAACTATCTCTATGAATGAATATACATTCAAATGTCCAAACACATCTGAATACAAAAACACACAACCACATCTAGACATGTACATGAGATACTATAGCATACACATGAAAAGCACACCATTATGTCTAATGAAGCACGTGCCTTTTCTTGTTTGTGAGCAAAGGAAAGCATTTGGGCAATAGCACCAAGACTTCATTTTGCTCACAAATTTGAACCAAGTAAGGCAAAGTTTCAAGATCTTTGCAATCTTACAAACCATGTGATGTGCAACCACACTAGGAACCTAGCTAATAGTATGAGCCTAGCCAACTAGTTTTTATGAGCTAATGCAAAATCTTTCTAGAAAGAAAAGGAGACCAAATTTACATAAGAAAAACATATTACACTAGATTTTTATCATGAATTATATTATTGAAATCATGCTTTCACTAATTGTTTTACTTGATGAGGCATATATAGATAGAGAACAATTTTTCAATTAGGGAAAAAACGAAAGTGCACATTGGTGTAGCCAAAGGAAGTTTTGTTATGTAGCATGGTGATAAATCTGTCATTTCTTGGCTAGGGATTACAATTTTTTTAGTGAACGAGAAGGTAATAATAAACTACTTGAGAGTGTGGATGCAATACTAGCCTTCCATCACAAGGAACAAGAAAGTGATGCAAAAGCTTGTCAAGATGGTTGAAAATGAATTGGATATGCAATAGAAAGGATCCTAAAATATGGGAGTGTGTATATAGTTTAGATCATCAAAGGGATCTTCTAACAACCTCAAAAGATAAAGATTCTGAAGTTCATAAAGATGCCAAAATATGATGCTAAGATATTTAGTTGAAAGTTTACATCTCATATTGGTGATGTTAATAGCCCAAAAAGTAATGAAGAGGGCTCAAAGGCTTGGTCAAGTCTTTAAATCTTAGAGAAAAGTGTAAGAATTAGCTTTGTAAAGTCTTCTTTTAAAGAAAACTTTATATTTTTACATGCTTTTGATTTCTTTACCATCAATCAATTATACAAGTGCTATTATCATATTCTCTTTAGCATTATGACATTTTATGGTAGAGATGACCATTTTGAATCAATTTTTATTCATTATACAAACTACCCTCATATGCATACACCTGAACATTTTTTGAAATAGAATTGTTGAATCAACTTCTATTCATTACACAAACTACCCTCATATGTAGAGTATTTATATTATCTTAAAAAGTTTAAAGTAACCTCATATGTTTCACCACATTTCTCAAAATAAGAATTACTAGCGTTCCTTGCGCGCGAAGCGCGCAAGGAACGCTATCCCGCTTCGCGGCAGCTTCGCTGCCGCGAAGCGGGGTGCGAGGGAAATGAAGCTGCCGTGCTATCGCACGGCAGCTTCACTTCCCTATCGCACAGTGGGAAATGCTATCACAAAAACATCACATACTTTACTCTCCTCTACTCACAACCCCTCTATCTTTAATTCCATTTACACCTCCCCCCTCTGTATCCACACTCACTCACTCACTCAATCACACACACACACACTCTCTCACTCTCTCTCTCTCCAATTCTCTCTAAGCACCCTCTCTATGTCTCACACACACACACCAAACTTAAAACTAAAAGTAGTTTCAAACCAATGTAACACAAAATGCCAAACATAAAAACAATCTATTCCATGCACCATACCTACAAACATTCCTCTCGACATAAATGTAAGAAATTATATGCTTGCACATGCGATAATTAGAAACAACAGCACAATACTGAAAAACGAAGCCACAAAGGCCAAGTATAAGGTACGCAAGTGTTTTTAAGCACCATAGGCAAATGGCCGATGCCAACAAAAAAAGACAGTGTCTCGAAGATGCCTAATAGAAACAAAGCTTTTTGACTAATCATTAACAAAATCTTCCTCGTTGAGAAAAACATAAGAAGGCGAAGCCGGGAATGCTTCCATAGTTTCCATTGGTAATCACTCGCCCTCTCTATACACCTAACCAACCAACCAATGCACTAAGTAACCTACGAACTAAACAAACTAAACCAAGTAAGGTAAGCAACTAATCAGCCAAACTAAAGTAACTAAAGTAAACCAACAAAACTAACAACCTATTTAACTAACTAAGTTTCTAGTTAAAGTAACTAACCCATAACACATATATAAACTAAAACAAAAAAACAAACTAACCCTAAACTAAGACACAATCTTCTAAAGTAACTAAGCAACTAATCTAAGGTAAAATCTACTAAGTAACTAACCCATAACACATATATAAACTAAAATAAAAAAACAAACTAACCCTAAACTATATGTAAAGTAACAAACTAACCCTAAACTAACTAATTAAACAAACTAACTAAATAAAGTAAGTTATAGTCTAATCAACTAACTAAATAAACAAACTAAATCAAATAACCACAAACAACCAAAACTAACTAAATAACTAACTAAAAAAACTAACAAAACTAAATAAACAACCTAAACTAACTAATCACAAATCTAACCAAAGTAACTAACAACCTATTTAACTAACTAACTTACTCTCTCTCTCTCTCTCTCTCTCTCTCTCTCTCTCTCTCTCTCTCTCTCTCTCTCTCTCTCTCTCTCTCTCTCTCTCTCTCTCTCTCTCTCTCTCTCTCTCTCTCTCTCTCTCTCTCTCTCTCTCTCTCTCTCTCTCTCTCTCTCTCTCTCTCTCTCTCTCTCTCAACTAAAACTAAAATAAACAAACTAAACCTAAACTATTAACTAAATAATCTAAATAACTAACTAAATAAACAACCAAAACTAACTAAACTAACTAACCACAAATCTAGCCAAACTAACTAACTTACTATATTTATTTAACTAACTAACTAAACTAACTAAATAAACTAACTAAACCAACTAACCACAAATCTAATCAAACTAACTAACAACCTATTTAACTAACTAACTTACTATATTTAACTAACTAAACTAACTAAATAAACAAACCCTAAACCAACACAACTAACTAAACTAACTAATTTCGACAACTAACTAAACAGGATTGTTAATTCAATCAAAGATGACGAACAGAGATGAACTAAATAAACTAAATAACTAACTAAATAAAACAACTAAACTAAATAAACAACCAACACTAACTAAACCAACTAACCACAAATCTAATCAAACTAACTAACAACCTATTTAACTAACTAACTAAATAAACTAACCCTAAACCAACACAACTAACTAAACTAACCAAGTAAACTAAATAACTAACTAAACTAAATAAATTAAACTAACTAACAACCTATTTAACTAACTAACTTACTATATATTTAACTAAATAAACTAACCCTAAACTAACACAACTAACTAAACTAACCAAGTAAACTAAATAAAATAAACTAACCCTAAACTAAATGCAAAGTAACTAACACACAAAAATAATTCAAACTAACTTATCTAATCAACTAACTAAACAAACTAACTAAACTAAATAACTAACTAACTAAACAAATCTAACCAAACTAACTAACTAAACCAAATAAACTAAATAAACTAACAAAACCAAATAAACTAACTAAATAAACAAACAACCAAAACTAACTAAATAACTAACTAAATTAACTAACAAAACAAACTAACTAACTAACTAACAAAACAAACTAACAAAACTAAAATAAACAACCAAAACTAACTAAACTAACTATTTAAACCAATAAACTAATTAACTAACCAACAATCTAATTAACTAACTAAACTAACTATTTAAACCAATAAATACATCAAACTAAACCAATAAATGCGCTTCTCTCTCTCTCTCACGTGCGACACGTCAAACACGTCAGAGAGTCTCTGACTGACGGACGTTAGAGAGAGAGAGCAAAGGTCCATTTAATTTGCATCGCTTTAATTTGTTCAAACCAATATAATCTAAAAAAAAGAATTGCGCTTTATAATCATTGAAGAGCTGACTCGACACGTCAGAGAGTCTCTCTCTGACGGACGTCAGAGAGAGAGAGAGAGAGAGTAAAGCTGTGTTTAGTTTGTACATCTGTCATCTGGTTTAGTTTGTACATTCAATATATGGTCATTGTGAGAAGTCTTCTTTCATGATTTTAAAGTAGCAATAACTGAAAATTTCTGAATGATTAAAGTTAGCAAGACTATGGCAGATGAATATACGGCAACACGTCAGACAGAGAGAGTAAACACAGCTTTACTCTCTCTCTCTCTCTCTCACGTCCGTCAGAGAGAGACTCTCTGACGTTACGACACGTCAGAGAGTCTCTCTCTGACGGACGTCAGAGAGAGAGAGAGCGTTTTACTCGATGCACATGCCACAGGTGGTCAGAAGTGATCCTTGCCAAGCTAAACGTGACGCAGTGCACCGTGCCTGTATCGAATGGGAAGTGTCGGGAGGGGAAGGACGGATCCTGAAGCAATGGAGAGTATCAGGAGAAAAGGACGACAACGGAGAGACTGGCGCCCAGTGGTCCTTTTGTTTCTGAGGAAACGGCGAGTGGTCCTTTTGCTTCTAAGTTGTCAGACAGACATCAACGCCGGTTTCTTCTTTCTTCAAAGGACGGAGGGACAGAGAGAGAGAGAGAGAGAGAGGGAGGGCGCCCTTTCGCAATGCAGGTTTCTGATGAAGTGAAAATAGAACGAACGGAGGTAGTACCTACGTACACAGTGTAGACACATGTGACACACGAGGTACCACCTCTACCGTGTCTCACTCACACACACACACACACACACACACCCCTCTCACTGTCTCTTTTTCGTAAATCTCTCTCTCTGGCCTGCCGTCCAAAACGTTCTGAAGCTATCAGAGACCAACCCCCGCCCAACCCTCTGACGTTCTGAAGCTATCAGAGACCAACCCCCGCCCAACGCTGCGACGCGACTGGCACACACGTCAGAGCATCTCGACGCTGCGACATGACTGGCACACACGTCAGAGAGAGACAGACTCTCTGACGTCTATCATACGTCAACCTGAGAGAGAAAGAGAGAGAGAGAGAGAGAGAGAGAGAAAACACAAAAATGCTGAGAGAGAGAGAGAGAGAGAAGACTGACCTCCTGCTGCTTGTTGCTGGCCTGCCTCCTGCTGCTTGCTGGCCTGCCTCCTGCTGCTTGCACTTGCTGCCTCTTGAGTGAGAGTGAGAGTGAGAGTGAGAGTGAGAGTGAGAGTGAAAGTGAGAATGAGAGTGAGAGTGAGAGAAGAAGAGAAGGTGGTGGAAGGAGACCACGTTCCATTCTGCTCCCAATCATGTGACATTAATGGTCACTTACCTTTCATTCTGCTCCTAATCATGTGACATTAATGGTCACTTTGGTTTGGTTTGGGAGCCAGGTTCGGGAGCACTGTGGTGGTTCGACACTTTCCCGAACCTGTAGCTCAAATAATAATGTAGTATAGATATCAAAATTTTAAATTTCTCCCTAACTCCTAAATTGGTATTTAATTTAAAACACTCAAAAAAGGGAGAAAGTGGAGGAGGGCATTTCTCAAGTTTTGAGCACGTTTTATTCACATCTATTTTTAATAAGAGCCAAAGAATGGCTATGTTGTTGGTAAATGTAGAGAGTCATCTCTATGGAACCCAAAAGGAAATAGGAAAAAGATGTGGCTATTTGTAAAATCCGTTTTTAACCAATCAAGTACTACCGCATAAGGATTCAACTATTATTGAAAATTGACATCAATGAGCTTTCAAGGGGTCCTTTAGTAAGTAGTGGTGCTTGTATCCTACATTTTCGCATGGCAAACTCACTCTCACATCAATATCGATCCCCATTAATCCAAAAGGCCCACCTCTTATAAAGATACCTTTTATAAGGGCCCGTTTGAGAATCCAATTTTTTCCCTAATCAAAATTTGAAAAGGCTTTAAAATAAAACTGATCAATTGGTCATTGATATTAGAGTATGGAAACAACATAACCCTTGATAAAAACATCATTTTTCACATGAACAATAAGGAATTAATTATGTCTTTTCTCATTTGATTTCCATAAGTTGATGTTAATTTGTTAATTTATGCTTCACATGACTTTACTACTCATATTGGAGCATTGTAGATGACTTTACTTCTAATTTTGTGAGTTTCTAACTTATGTTCATGTGACACATATTTACAAAAAGGTTACTAGTAGCTATGGAGTCTTTCTATCTAGAGCCCCAAAGAGCTCAAATAATTAGCTGCATATTATTTTTGTTCCCATGCAACTTGATGGTCCTCCTTAAGCTAGAGATTTATAGCCAATGTTTGGAGGATAATTGAAGCTCAAATCATGCTTATTTCTAAAAGAAAAATTATAAGTATCAAAATGGTATTGTTACTTAGGAAGTATTGTGCCGTGAGATTTCTTTAGGTGTTAAAATTCGTCATCCTCTCTAGATTATAAAAATAGGTTTATTTTTCTTCATTTTATTTCATTTATGACTCTTATACCACACTTTCTAATTTGCTAACAAGAGCTAGAGCTATTAAACCATTGCTAACCCTTATCAAATAAGCATGCCTATTGTCCATTAATCCTAATTCACTTCTTCATATTCAAATGCAACTAAAGAAAGCACATGCCTATCATAGTCCTTTGAGAATTTTTTTATTCTTCCAAGTCAAAAAGAAGCAAACAAATGCAAAGGGCAAACTAAAAGGACACACCAACCAATAAAAAGAGCATGTAAATGCAAGAGAAGGATGAGAGCATACAAGATAAAATCTTGAATGACAAAGAGAAGAGGAAAATTCAAACTTAAGGGACTACTAGAGGAGAGACCTTTAAAGAAGTTCAATGTGATTTGACAACCAAATACCAATTGGATTAGTGGATGACATCAAGAACAACCATGCATGAGCTAAGCACTTACAATAGTCATGTCTTGCAACATGTGAATGACAATGATTTGTAAGGCTTGAAAAGCTTCCTAAGTCAAGATGTTATGCTTTTTACTCATATTGTGTAAAAATTTGTTGATCTTTCTTTGTTTTTGTTTGGACATGGAAGTGCCAACTAAATATCATATCTTTGTACTCCTTTGACAACTTGGCAATGATGTTTTGAGGGACCTCTTTAAGCAAGAGAGATTATTTCAAATGGTTATCTCATCAATGCTCCAATTTGTCTAGCTAAAATTTATTGTTATAAAATCTAAAGACAACAAATGAGCCTCTTCTATATTCTTTATTGTTTACTCTTTATTTTGCAATAGAAACTTGTAACCTTCGACACATTAGACCTTGAATTAAAATGTTCTTTATTTACTATTGAGTCTAGAATATCCGAGTCCCATGTGTTTTCTTTCACCAACTACACCTCAAGTACAACAAGTATTTGCTAAGAAATGTTATAGCTCAACATTAATGAGTCCTTACTTGCATTGTAGGTCTCTATGCTTGCATTATTTGTCTTTGATGTTTCAATTTCATTAGTATTAATTGTAAAAGTTGGTATTTTCATGTTCATCCACATTGTCCTAGTCTTGTTTGGTACTTGAAATTAAGTTGCAATAACAAGAATGGGGATGAAATAAGAATATTCAAAATTTGGATGTCTCAAGGATTTGAACTTGAAAGAAAAGTTTGTTTTATTGACATGTATCCCAATAGATAAGAGAATGACTTCTTCTAACTTTTGACACACTTTCAAGTGAAATTCATGTTAAAGAATTTGATTTCTTTAAGTGAAGAATGTTGAAGGATAATTCAAAGATTGCAAGTTCATTGGAAGCACAAATATCATGTTTTAAAGGGACATATTTCTTCAAACAAACAATGTGGGAGGATAAGCTAGATATTTGAAATTTCCCAATTTAGCATATCTTATGTTGAATGTGCTTGTGAGTAGCTCTTTGTTGTTTGCCATTGGTATATGTCAATGGCAACTAATAAAGTTGAATGTGGTTGTAAGTAGCTTTAGTCATTGCCATTGGTGCATGTTAGTGGAAAACATTACCATAATAGCAAAATGCAAGGCTACTTTCAAGAAGCTCTGTTGTAGATTTATTATAGTAAGTGGGTATAAGATGCTCACCTTTGTAACAACCATTCAAAACCATTATGCACCACATCTTTTTAAGAGATGGGCCATGCACAAATCTAACTTACTTATGCAAGTCCACAGATGTGAGTGAGGTGTGGCTAAGATGATCGAGTTGATTTCCTTAAAAATAGGAACTCTAGCCAATCAATCGAGTATTCACTAAAATCGAAGGTACTAAGGTCTGCAAACTCCATTAACATAGCAGGACCCATGTTGATGTGCAAAGCAGCGTCCATTATTCCTCTCAGCTTGAATACATTCTCTCTCTGCTGTATGTGTGTTTCGTCCCTTGTTCACATCGCATTCTTCTTGCTGGCAATCTCTGGACTTGTGCATGTCCATGAGACCTGGATATCCTACCTACCAATGTGTAGGTCAATGGGCCTAAGCATGGCAGAGCTCTAAGAAGATGAAATGCATTCACTCATATTGTTTGCCTATCAAAAAGAGAAAATGAAGCAGCCAATTGTCAAAGTGGTTGTTGTGTGGAGAGGGGAGTGTGAGGTATTGAGCGGCAGAGTAGAAGGGAGGCTTTGGCACATGGATGGTGACTACCCTAAAGGAGATATAGGGCCATCCAAAGCCCATTAATCCTCTTCACACATGGCATCACCCTCGCCCTTGAACGTTAGGGGACTCGGGCTTGACACCCATAAAGAGGTTATATGGTAGAGTAGTGTAAGAGAAAGGGAGCCTGACTTGATTGCATTATAGGAAATCAAACTTGCAGATGATGATGCAAAATTCTTTGCTGATACGCACCGACGAGGACGTGAGGAGGCTTTGCAGCCAGCTATGAAATGGAAAATTGGGGGCAGGCGCAGGCGTTGCAGTCACTCTCATAATCGATGAGGAAGAAATGGTAAACCTTTACCAAGAAACATGGCCAAGGATAGAAGAAAATGCCTTGGAAGTTGTGCTTAGTTTAAAGAGAGCCTCCTGTACTAACCCTCATTTGTCTTGCTTGTTGCAGACAATTGAAGATTATGTTCAACAATAGAGAAGCTGATCATGTTCAAGCTGCCAACATTCAACTAAGAAGGGATTGGGCGATCATGTGAAATAGAAGAAAGAGACCATCACGGCTATGGAGGACGAAGACGGCCAACTATTCACTAATGATTATGACATCCTCCAGATCTTCAAACAACATCCGGTACATATTATGGGAATAGAACCTCAATCCTTAAGCCAAGCTCACAACCTTCTACAGTGATACACTGGACCCTATCCTAAAGGAACTTGCTATTGGACTTTGAGAGATCCTTCACTATGAAGAAGTCCTTAAAACACTCAAAGACATGAAGCATGGGAAATCCCTTGGGATTTTGTTGGCCTCTTGCCTAAGGTCTTCCTTAAGCTTTGGGATGTTTGTGGCAAGGACATGACAGAAATGGTCAACTACTATAGAAAGTCAGGGTTTCTCCTCCTTGACTTTAACATTGGTCTCATCAAGTTAGTGCTTAAATCACTAGAGAGGAGGATGCCAGCATTCCTTCATAATGCTTGACTTTGCCTATAAAATCCTATCAAAGTTGCTAATTACCCTTAAGAGTTAAGCTCATGCTGTTATGAGCACATGAAGTGCTCTTTGAAAGCAAGGAGATTGGTTTCACAACTTATAAAAAAAGAACTTGAAATAGAAATTTAACTAGAACTTGATTGCAAGATAACTCAATTACAAGAGAATGCATACAAGAGCGTGGCTTGATTACAAGACAAGATTCAATACAAAACAAGACTAAAACAAGATAAGAATTCGATACAAAATAAGACTAAAACAATATAAGAACTGGAAGAGGACTTACCTCACAAGAGCCTCATAACGGATGTTAGCAATGAAAACGTAGAGCCCAAGTGGAAGCACACAAGTGGAAGCAAGAGCTATGGTAGATGAACCAAGAGAGCAAGAAAAAGAGACCTCGTATATGGGAACTCCAACAATCACAATGTGTGATTGGTCTTCCCTTATTGAATAGTCACTGAAAGAATCAAGAATAAACTAATAGTGATGAGCTATTGTCACGTGCAGTATAAATATATGCCGTCATAGTGTGTGAAGTAAATACATGGCAATATAGGCACATATGTTTTTATCCCCAATAACCTCTCACTTAAAAATAAATGTGCCTCTGGTAAGGAGAGAACAAGAAAAAATGATAATGTACAAATGTATATTAAATATAACAGGATGAGGAATAGACATCATCTCATCCCTATACCCATCATCTTCTTAAGGAAGGCAAAATGTTCCATTCAAAGACTTTTAGTGAGCAAATCTGCATAATTCTTGTCCATTGAGATTTTCACAAGCTCAATAGACTTGTTCTCTATCACCTCCCTAATGAAGTGATGACACGTCTCGATGTATTTTATCTTCGTATGTAAGATTAGATTCTTGGCCAACTGAATAGCACTTGTAGAATTCAAATTCAATGTAAGAGTGATAGTAATACCAAGGTCTAAACAGCCTAGCCATAGGGCCTCCTTGCAAGTCTCAGTGATTACAACATACTCTTCCTCAATAGTAGATAAGCCCATACCTTTTTGTACCCTAGACATCTAAGAAACAATATCTCTAGCAAAAATAGAAATATACCCAAAGGTAGACTTCTTACTATATATATGTCGCATAATCAAAATCAATCCATGACTGTAGTATCCTAACGATAGCAAATGCTTATATCTATAGTGCCTTTTAGGTATCTCATGATATTCTTCATGGTATGCCAATGTTTTTCACCAAGTGTATCTATGTAATATACCATAACTCCCATTGTAAATACTATGTTTGAACAAGTAGCTATCATGGAATACATCAAACTGTCCACTATAGATATATGAGGGATCTTGGTAGTCTTAGCATTCTACTAATTTGACTGGGGTTAATCTGTCTGATTGACCTTCACATAGGAAGGTAACGGATAGCTAATAGGCTTAACATCCTATACATGAAAGCGCTCAAGGATCTTGTATATATAGTCCTTCTATGATAAGTAAAGGAGCTCCTTAGAGCGATCACGCATGATACACATGTCAAGAATATGTGAGACATGTCCCATGTCATTTATCTCAAAGCTCTTCTTGAGCTGACTTTTCAAGGCATCTAGCTCATCATAAGCTCTCCCAACAATCAATATATCATTTACCTAAAGTATTAAGATAATAAGGTTATCATCACAAGCTTTTTTCTATAAAGACACGAATCCATATCACTATGTATATACCCCTATGAATCATAAAAGTATTAAACTTGTAATACCATTTCCTAGGTGCCTGCTAAAGGTCATAAAGGCTCTTTCTCAACTTTCACACTATGTATTCCCTATATTTTTCTTCAAAGCCACTAAGCTATTGGATATAAATCTCATCATGTAGGTCTCTATTTAAGAAAGTCATCTTTACATCCATATAATAAAGGTTCAAATCTAATTGCACAACCAAAGTCAATACTAAGCGTAGAGTGGACATCTTGACCATAGGAAAGAAAATCTCATCAATGTCAACACCATGCTCTTGTTGAAAACCTTAGCAACCAATCTAGCCTAAAAAATCGACTTGGGATGTCTAAGGGTACTCTTCAACTTTCATACCCACTTACATAGCAAAGCACGTGTTCCATTAGAAAAAGTAACCAAATCCCATGTATGATTTTTCTATAATGAGTCATAACCTTATTGTATGGTCCTCTCTCAAGAGTGACTATCATCTCTACACGTAGCCCTCATCATAGGTAAGAGACTCACCAATATCTATCATCATTACATAGTCTATGGATTACACATATTGATCAGGCTAATGCCTATCTATAGTAGAGCATCCCAAAATCGATTGTGGAGCATGTACATCCTATCCAACATCATAATCATGGGCCTTTGGAACATCACCTATATGTTGTTTAGCTAACTGTATGAAATAGGAGGCTCCTCTTGAAATATCACTCTACGTACCTCAACTACCTACTTAGGCTGCTTATGCATCTTCTCCTTACAGAAAACATCATGGCTACAAATGACATTCCTAGCTTGCGGATCCCATAGGCCATAGCCCATCTGACTTATAATCAAGAAAGATGCATTTCACTTATTTAAGATCCAACTCATTATGTTTGTCCTTGGAAACATAACAAAAAGCCTCACATCCAAAGATATGCAAATGAGCATATGATGGAGGTTTTTCAAACCATACCTCTTTTGCAACCTAAAATCCAATAGTAGTACATGGGGATCTATTTATCAAATTTACGGCAATAGTATCTCAGCTTAAAGATACTATAGTAAGTCTATTTTGCTAAGTATACTACGAACTCTCTTGAATCATCATATTCATGCACTCTACAACACCATTTTAGGATGGAGTATAAGGGGCGATCAACTAACGCTTGATACTCTGCTCATCACAAAATTGCTCAAATCATTTAGAGATATATTCACCCCTATTATATAACCTAAGGTATTTCAACCTATACTCAGACTAGTTCTCAACATGAGGAAGAGAACACTGAAAGATAGCCAATACATTGAATTTCTACTTTATGGGGCATGCCTAGACCTTATACAAACAATCATTAATGAAAGTCACAAAGTACTTCGCATCACCTAGTAATTAACAAGGCATGGAACCACATAAATCAAAATAAATAAGAGCTAGAGACTAACCCATGTGCATAATACTAAACTTCTTATGAGAACTTCATGCATGCTTGCCATAAAGACAATAGTTACATGAATCAAAATATTTTTAGTCAAGGAGTAGAAGATACTACGAACGAGAAAGCATTTTTATTCCTTAAAAGGATATGTACCCAAGGCAACAATGTCATAAAGATATGTGTGGTATGTTAGCCATAGCTAAAACATGGTTAATAGATCCAGATGGGAGCAAGGGATAGAGACTGCCAGCCTTGGCATCTCCAACAATAACAAGATTTCCATGGGTAATCTTCCATAAAAAATCACCAAAGGATACATGATACCTTGTATCATCTAACTATCCAATAAAAAGTAAGATTTTGATCAAAGCTGAAACATGGCGTACAACATGTAAAACAAAAGTATTGCTTGAAGCAAACTACAATCTAAGATCGCCAATGCCAATAATATCCACCAGCGTTAAGTTTTTTTTTAAACTCACCTAGTCTATCATGTTGCGATAGGAATGAAACCAGTCCTTATGTAGGGTAACATGAAAAGAAGCCCCCAAATCAAGCATCTAACATTGAGAAAAAGTTTGGGAGGCATCAGCTAACTGGCTAGCATCAAGAAAAGAAGCTACCAAGATGTAATCATCAGCAAACTCACACTCTCAAGGCATTTATCTCCCCGATTTTGATGCTAGACTTACTAGGAACAATGTTACAATCATCAGGTTTATCTTGCACTTTCTCATTACCTTTTATCTTGCACTTATCATTGCACATCTCATAGCACTATGGCCTAATATAACTCTACTTCCCACAATAATGACATGTAAGAGAGGCCTTGCAAAACTAGGGGACTTACTGTGAGATTACTTAATGACATGTAAGAGAGGCCTTACAAACTAGGGGACTTACTGTGAGATTACTTAATGACATTTAAGAGAGGCCTTATGACCACGGGACTTATTGTGAGATTGCTCGCAAGACTAGGTCCTCTGTGAGTCTCTACCATGATGGTCATTACTGCTCTTACCATCATGTCTGCCTCTAATAGTCAATGCATAAGAATTATGGGCTATATCAACATTCTTTCTATTTATTTCTTCTGTGAGTAAGGCACCCTCAACATCCTAGAGTTTCAAATCATCCTAAAACTCATTCAAATGTACAAATATACTACTTCTTCCTTCTTTCATGTGAAGGTCTATGAGTTGTTTCAAATAATACATCTATGAAGCATGACTTTGCTTATGATAACGATTACACATCTTCTCCTATAATTGTCAAACATATCCTCAAGTGCCACAACATTGAAATAAACATATTTTAGCAATGATAATATAATAGTGAATTTACATAGCATATCCAACTTATCCCAAGTATCTTGATCAATGCCTTCAAGCTCTACACTCTTGATTTTCAAAGTCCTAACCTGCTTCTTTTGAAGCAATACATGCCATATCTACATCTTCTAATAGGTGAAGTTTATGCCATCAAGCTTTTTGGTATTTCAAAATAGCACTATCATTTGAAAAACTGGTTATAAATACATTATTACTAATGTAAAATCCAAGAGAATGGACTAATGTATATGATTGCAAATCAACCCCCAAAACCCAACCAAAACAAATATAAAACATGAGGGAATACCAAAGTATAGAGCTATCTACCAACCATAAGCAATAGACTACCAAAATACAATGGATACTCTCTAAGACAATGCTGAAATAGAGATAGTTGTATGTATCAATCCAACTATGGGAAAATAACCAAGAAAGTAAGCTCCCATTGCCATGCATATCCAAGTAGCAACCAAGATACAAAGAATGCAACTAGCAGTAACTAAGCATAGACCACCATTACCAAAGACAATCACAAATTAAATTGACAATAAAGCAATGCATCCCATAAGTATATACATCACTAACGAACCACTTACAAAGATAAGTATCAATGTTCAAAGGATACAAAATCAAATTAGCTCACAAGTGGAGATAGTTATGTCCAATAGCATATACGTAAACCAAGAGTCCCACTATCTCAAAGAACCAAGATCTATCGAGTAAATACAAGCAATTCCACTAGAAGAACATCCAAAATTCAAAGTGAGCAAGTAAAGCTTAAGACATACATCAAACCATTAGGGAAGCCCAAGTGTATCACAAATATATTCAAGAGCATAAGTGCCAAATGAAGCTTCAATGTCTATAAGAAAGTAAGCATGAAAGCTTAAAGCAATTGACCAAAGCCCAAGTACATCAAATGTAGCTCAAATTCAAGTGCTAAAGCATGTCGTAATCATATTCAAATTCATACATCAATGCTAGACATCATCGTGGACATGTAGCATATATGAAATACCATGTAGACACAATAGGTACTGAAATCATGAAGTTCACTATTGCATGATTTTTATCCAAACAATTATGATAGTAATAAATCTCTGCAAAATTAATCTAATCAAGGTTTAATCAATCCAAATAGCATCCCAAAAGCATAAGTATACCATCCGGGTACCAAAATAGCATCCCCAAAGCATCAAACATGCATTATGGAATTTTTTTCTTTGATGTACAAACCATAATTATTTTATTACATGTGAAATAAAAAATAAAAACTGCATAAAATCAACTTTATGAGTATCCAAATTTGTAAATCTCATCATACTCTTTGTTTCTAGCTATAGAACTCTTGAATTCAATATCATATACAAAAGTTATGACCAAGATATGAAAGTTCTATCAAGTTACCATAGCTATCCATGATTACATCATACTCTATATCTACTCAAAATGGACAGAATAGCTGCTCCTTAGCTCAACAAGGCTTAGCTAATCCCTAGGAAGCACTTCAACAAGTGAGGATCAAAGTAGAACAAGTCAAGAGAAGGGAAGACTCAATACACGCATCAAAAGGAAGAAACAATGATTGCCATGGAACCTTGAATTGAAGCTTCAACTCTAGGCTAAAGTAAAGGATAAACAATCTACTCGAATTGTAGCTCTGATACTAGTTGAAAGGTAGAGCTTGAATGAAAGTACACAAGCAAAAACAAAAGCTATGGCAGATGGAGTAAGAGAGCAAGAAAGACAGACACTGTTGTCGGAGGGGTTTTTGTCGAAAGGTGGTATCCACCGAGGATCAAAGATGGAAGGAAGTAGAGATAGGAGATGGAAGAGAAGAAAAAAGAATAGATAAGAGGTAAACACGATAAAGACAAAGCATAATGAATTGAATCAATGTGTATTGACAGAACCTGAAATCCTTTATCTAGCACTATTTAGAAGCAATGTCCAGGCATTAGATCTCCTAAAGCTCCTTCATAGACCAAAAATGTGTATCCAAATAACAACTCCTTCTCTACTGTTCGAAACCCAAATCTGATGGCTCTATTGGCTTTGAAAGGGGAGTAAAACCTTAGGACACTTGGCCCAAAATCTCCTAGTTCACTCCTTCTTCTTCTTCTAGTTCAAAGTGCAGTTTTTAGCCTATCAACAGTGATCGTGACGCGCACGATTTCGCCAATCTTTCTCTTTTATGAAAAATCCCATAACTAGCTAAAAAAGAAACTTGTTTTTTGCATGCCATCCTAATCTAGAAGCTTTTCTAACTTTTTAGGATTTTTTTACAATAAATAATATCTAGCATATCTAAAATGGGCTAAAATTGTCCAAAAATCTAGTATTTTTGGACCATCTATGCCACGGACTTTAGCATCGATGACTTAGATCAAATTGACTCTCTTAATTAATAAGAAAGTCGGATGATGATGCATTCCATGCTTTTTCTCACTGTGTCCGCATAGCATCACGACATCGTATGTGGAAACTCCAATACTCACAATGTATGTCCGACATTTCCTTAAGTTCAATAATCAACAAAAGAATAAAGAGTAAAGTGACAGTGATGGGTATCCACCACTTTCAGTGTACATGTGTGCGGTTATGGTGTGTAAAGTAAATACATGACATTATAGGAACAAACACCTTTACTTCCAACATGCAAGACTGAAGGGCAAAGAATGGCTGCAAGCTACCATTTTTTTTGCATGGCAACTTCAATGGACACCCTTGATAATCTAAAAGAAATATCTTTGACAACCCTAATAAATGTTGTCTTTGGAATCACATACTGTGTAGCTCTTTGTGCCTTCCTTATCTCACTAAAACATTTCTAAACATAAAAAGATCTAGACTTTCTCTTTCTCTTTGGCTTGGAAGGGTCTTCTTCTTCATGGGCATAAGAGGGTCCAGGTTGCTCTATCTGTTGAATAGGGGCTCTAAGGGAGGTTGGAAACTTAGCAATTGTTGTAGGGTAGTACTGTACATGATGATGCTTACTCTAGGCAAGAGAAGACACTGTCTATGCACTAGATTGTTTAGATTCCATGGTAGGAGACTGAGGGCAACCAGGGGTAGGTGGGATCTCAGGTGGGATCTCGGGTGGGATCTCAAGATGGAAAGATTGAGAAGCTAAAAGCCTTGTCTCCTCCTCACTCTCTTTGATGTTTATATACACCTTCCTTGCAGTCTGCTTTGTCCTAGCCATGAACCTGCAAAACAATAAGACTTTTTAGAACATTTAAAAACCAGGAGTAAAAAATGAGACTAGTTAGAATATTAAAAAACCATAAGTAACCCAAACAAAAATAACAAATACAGTGCGATAGGAGAAAAAGCCCGGGTTTGAAGTGAAGCTTCTTGCGTCATATTTGCGGATGACTGATACGGCGCGATAGGGAAAAACCGTGGGTCAAAAATGTAACTCCTCGCATCGTATTTGCGATAGGCTAAAGCATGATTTAACTGATACGACGCGAATAAGTGAAATGAAGTTTTAAAAAGCAACCTCTCGCGCCGTATTTGTGGTGAATGATACGACGCGAAAACAACGAAAACAGTGAAGCGTGGATTTGTAGTGTTCGATACGGTGCGAAAACAATGAAGTGCATGTTTAAAAAGCACCTGCTCGCGCCATATTTGCGGTGACTGATACGGCGCGACTATGTTTAAGCGCAGGTTTTAAAAACAACTCCTCACACCATAATTGCAATTATCAATATAGGGCGAAGTTGATCTCAGCGTGGCTGTGTATTCGCGCTTTGGATTTGAAAAATGAGTCACGTAAGCTACAATCGATCTTTTATAACTGCGAGGTCCGTGACACATGGCAGTGTTTAATTGGCTAGGTTTTGCGCGGGTCATCCACGTGGCTATCTACGTGGCATCACACGTGGCAAATATTTTTCGCTCTATATAAACATGGTGGTCAGGCATTCATGACTTTTTTTGCAAATGTACAAGCTTGTTTAGAGTTGAGATCCACTTTCAATGTTTCTTATGAATTTGCGCAATTTTGTTTACCCCTTGATACGAAGCGAGGAGATATTGTTCTTAAGGTCGCTTGGCCAAATTTGCGTCGTATCGTCGATTAGCAAATACGAAGCGAGAAGGCATTGCTCGTGAAGTGGTTGCATACTTTCGCACGGTATCGTACTTTCACTCATGTCTGAACCTAAGGATGTTGTAGGCTCCCAAGAGCAAGTAACCCCTTCTAAAAAAAGAAGAAGATTGCCATCAGGGTCAACAAGAGCTTCTAGTTGTGCTGCCTTCTCCCCTGAAATTCCCACAGCTACCTCCCCTTGTTCAGCAGCAAGTGTGGGAATGCCTAAGAATTCTCCACCAATCAAAGGCAAGTCACCATTGAGGGTTTCTGGATTGTCTCAGATCACAGAGGTTTGTCCATCTGAAAGGCTCCTAGACTTTCTTCTTCAGAATGGCATGGAGTTCTTATTACGGAACTGCAAAGGATATTTTCAACCCTGACTAGGATATTGACCATGTATTGAACTCATGTAAGAAGTTTTTCTTGGAGGAGTTTGCTGAGTTTGAAAGTCTTGCATTTCTAGTGGTTGAAAAGGATGCAAGGGAATATGTTCACATACCTATTGGGAGCTCACCTTCAGAGAAGGCTTCGTTTTCAAGAAAGTGTACATCTCATTCTCTTGACCGGTTTTGTACCTTAGATTTGTTTTGTTCTACTTATTCTAGGAAATGCAGGCTTATGTCCAAAACAGCTGCATTCATTATGTTTTCTCTTGTTAAATATCCTGTGAAATTTGATGAAAAACAATTAGAAGGTCCAAAATGTTCCAGTTTTTGCCTTTTGGACGAGGTAGCAAATGACAAGGATGCAAAGGAATGTTTGGACCCTGAGCAAGAAGCAAATATTGCTGGCAAACTAGATGTTGCCCAATTCAAAGTTGAGACCATTATTGAAGAAAACCATGCAAATGCAGATCTTGTTTGTGACTCTTCTTTTTATATTGTTGCTTCACTTCCAACTTTCCCTATCAAGGACAAGGAATACATACTACTAGCAGACATTCAAAGGCTCTTCAATCTTAGGGAGGATTATTGTTTAGCCATCGTTGCAAAGGCTTCTGATGCTGCAAATGGCATTGTTGACGTCGAAAATTAATCGAAAGAAGAGTTACTTAAACTTGACACTGAAATTACGGATGACAAGTTTATTGAAGCAAGGGATGCCCTTTCTCTTTGTTTTCCTAAGGCAAAGAATGTTGAGGAAGAGTATGGGATTACTGAAGAGGAATTCCACGGCCTTCAAGACCGACTTGGAATTTTCCATTTTGGAAGAGAAGAGTCGCAATATGTTAAAGAATTGGAAGATACCAATGAGGCACAATCATCAATTAACATATGGAATCCAACTAAGCTAGAAAATGATGAAAATCAATTGGTACTATTATCTCAAATTTTGTAAGATGTATATACATTAATATGTTTTATTTAAACATTCATTTGACATTTATCTTTTTTTACAATTGGAGATTGAAGATTTTGATAACTTCTTGGGACGGGGTAAAGGGACAAGAGTTGGTATTAGTTCACATGAAGATGTTGCACTTCGCCATTACTTAGCAAGGATTGATCCGCATGTTTTCTTGGTATTTCATAACATCTTCTCAAAGGAAGCAACATGGCCTATACTATGTATTAAGGCACTTACAAGGCTACTTGGTTTCTCTAGGTTACAATACAATGCACACAAGGTGATGCTTTTGGAGAAGACTGCGACAATTAGGATTTTTGGTTATGGTCCTAGTTTCTCTACTTCTAGAGCACGATACTTTCTAGCCCTCTCATCTTATGCTTTGATAGCAAATCAAACTGATATAAAATCAATAGTTGGCTACAAGAGAAGAAAATTTCTGCGTTATAGGGAAAATATCCCGAAAAGGAAGGATGATGTAAAGGCTCTTGAGAGCTAGCTTTGTACTTTCCTTTCTTGAATTCTCAAGTTGAAGTATTCATTCTTTGAAGTTGTCGTTGAAAAATACTATGAATTCTTAAGTTGAAGTATTCATTATTTGAAGGTGTCGTCGAAAAAACCAATTGAATAGCTTCTCAAGAGCATTGCTTTTTGTAACTCCACCTCCATATCTTGTGCTTCAAAAAAAACTTGTACGTGCTTGATAGTGAGATTTTTCCATGCCTTGGCCACTATAAGTTGCAAGGGGGCCTTGCTCCTCCACAAAGTAAGGCCCATGGATATTAAGGATATGCTGCAAATTCATAAGAGTAACAATCAGTTTCTGCCAATGGAAATTTTATCGAAGAAATCTTGGATTAAATATTCTCTCTTACCAAATAAAAAGTGATATCTTTTTCTCCCCTTGCCTCCTTTATTGCCTAAACAAGATTTGTAATCGAACATTTGTGGATATGTGTACGTTTTCGTTTGTTGCTTGAGGAGCTTTAAGAAGACATCAACGTGTCTCCAAACCTCCATCCTTAGAAATGTAAGTCGTGGTGTGGTTGCAACGTTTGTCGTTACCCCACACAGCTCTCTCCAATGCTCCCAAGTAATGCTCACATGTTTTCCCCTGTATGATTACCTAAAAAACGTCTAGCTTTTGAGCCTCCCATTGAGACATCAGCCAAGACATCTCTTGTTTTCCCTAAAAGTGTTGGATCTTTTCTTGGATGAACTTGACCTCCATGAAAACCCATTTTGGAGAGTAATGCCTCACATTTGTCAATACACTCATTCGATAAAGACAAAGGCTTAATTGAGTATGCATAGTCAAGATGCAACCTGAGAAGTTTATCAATAATTCTAATCTCTGCATGCAAAGTACATATATGAACATTAGTAAGAGGAATTGAAAGAATTGGATCCCATATATCTTCCTTGTTTTTCTTTTTTACTTAGATCTATAAAGTCTCTAGTTGGGACTCTTCTTACAGGGCGCAAGTTGCTCCAATTTTTAGACCCAACACTTTCCATGCAATAAATACAAGGATATTTTGCATTTTTCCCATTACATATTCCAAGCATACATTTGATAGTTTTCAAGTCGGCGCTCATATGCCATTCCACATTAAAATCACCAACCCCATCAACAACCAACATTTCTCCTTCACTTTGAGACTTAATAATGTTTGGAATACTTGTATGAGTAAACAACCATTTCAGTATTTCATGATTCTCAATTGGTACCTGAGTTGCACCAACCCACCAAATATCCATCTTAGACTGGAACTTATGCACTGGTGCTTGACCCCCACCATTGATGTATTCCAATGCCCTATTCATGATGCAAATGCTGACTCTTTCCATCTTTTGTCCTTTTTGAATCTGTGCTTCATCTAACTTCAAGGCAAACTTTAAAACACCGTGACATTCCTCTAACGTGAGTCTATACATGTGAACCATTGCAATCTGCACTCTTCTTAGATCAACCCATATATTGTTAAATACATTGTATTCAAAACTAGATTTTCTTTTTGTCTTTTCATATGGCATAGATGCTTCAATATGAATGTATTCCCCGAAAACTTGTGGAATCTTATGATTCGTGGCAGTCCTTGCAACTGATACTCCTAGGGCTCGAGGTAACCCAAATGCAGTTATTCTATTACATTTTAGATTTTTAAACCATAATCTTGAGCTAGCCCGATAACATTTTCGACTAATGCCCACAGTATCACATGTCTCTACAATTTCGTTTGGTTTTACTGTGTCCTTTAAGTCCTTCACTAATTCTTTGAGAGTTTGGCCTCTCGAATCCATATTTTGAGGTGACCTAAGAATCCTCAAAATATCATTCTTATTCATGGTCTCTTTTAAAAAACCGATTCTCTCCTCACTCTCTCGAATATTTATACCCAACATGTTGGAGACATATTTTTTTGCAAGATTCAATCTTCTTTTCTTTGCTCTCTCACACAAGCTAGTTATATTTTTTAATGGTCTCTTTCTCTCTCTTAATCCTATTGGAGTTTTCTTTAAATGTGCTAACTTGTCTTGTAATGATTTATTAGCATTTTCCAAAACATCAATCTTATTTGTAAGCTCAGAAATGCTTGTCTGTGCAATAAATAATGCTTTTCTCATTTCATTCATCTGCGCCATGTATGTGTAAGATGCAAAGTATAAGCTTTTACAATACCCAAGCATCCCATTATAACCTTCCCCAACATATCTCACGTAGTCATGAATATTAAAAAAATTAGGAGGTTTACCTGTTGAAGGATCCTTTGGATAAATATTTCCATCTACCCACAAATCTATATGTTTCTTTCCTTGAGTTCGCAATCTGTTGGCCTCCATCTCATCAGTTAGTACTCGACGATGTATACTTCTCCAATATGAATAAATTGGATCTAGTTGGATGGTAAGTTTGTATTTGCATGTGCTCGAATTTGTATCACTTGCAAAGGTGTTGCTAAACATTTTAGTAGATCAACGATCGTAGTGATAAGAAAGTGAGCACAAAGAAGATAATGGCGAAAGAGAATGGAGAAAGAGCGTGTGAAAAGAAGACGCGGGAGTAGAAAATCGTGATATAGATGGACATTTCTTGAAAATACAAATTCTCCCAAGTTCAGAGACAAAAAACGACCGAAAAGGCGACACTGACATAAATTAAATTTGAGGGGCAATTAATGGCTCAGCTCTTTGATGAATTCAATATTCTCTTATTAATCACATCTGAGCAACCAAATTTGGCGTTTTCATTTTTCCAAAATCTCAACTAATTAGCAACTTAATCATTTTCTTACAAGTGCCTTTTTTAAAGCGTTTTTGGCCCTAATGAAAGATAACTTGCTAAGTTTGAAAAACACAAGAGTTTTGATCTTTTTGTTTTTGGTCAGGTTAACATGCACATACACACATGTCCAACAAGGGGTTGCCTTCCCTCCCCTAAATACGAGTCAAGAGAGCGAGCAAGAGCCACGTGACACTTTTCATGTGCTAGATAGGATAGCTTGCAAGCCAAATGAGCATTAAAGCTTATGCTAACCTCCAAAATTTGTAAAATGGGGATTAATGATTATTTAATACAATTGGAATGTTGTAGCTAATTATGCAAATATGTCATAGGCTAAGAAAGAATAGTCGTCTAGATCTAAACACTTCAATGCTAGAAACTCTAGAAATCATCAAATTTATCCAATATTGCAATTGTTAATTGAATGATTTGAAAGAGGCAACAATACCATAATGATGGGCAAGATGGAGGGATCAATAGTCTTCTTCTTCTTCTTCATTCTTCATTCTCTCTATTCTCATATACACAATGTGAAACACAAAAGTGGATAATAAATCCAATCGACTTTTCATAAAGTAGCTTCACCATATCTTCTCCTAGTTTAGTATTTCACACATACATGTAGTAGTAAACATATACTAATACAAATCTATGACCACTCCCTCTCGCTCAAGCTTAGTATGAGCGTGCACATGTAAAACTCTAATGCACTCTTGAAGTAGTCATCACCCAACTACTACTTAGTCATTTGTCTCTTAAGTAGTCATTGAATACACCATTACCCAATCCCAAGCACTTCATGTATGTCCCAAACTTTTTTAAGCCATAGCTTTGAATTCCAAATACTTTCCAGATGCCTCACTTTTGTACTACAAAAAAATGTACCTATGACATCCTACAAAAATCATCAATAAATGTGATATAGTATTTTGCGCATCCACTCAAAGAAACATTTTAACAAGGATCCCAAATGTTTGAATGTACAATTTCCAAAGGATACATGTTGCTTCTCCCTCTCTTTGGAAATGGTAACTATGATTGCTTTCTAAAATGACATGCCTCACATACATGGTCCTAATTAACATGCCCAAAATATGATAATCTATCAACAATGTATTGCACATTTTTTAAAAACCTTTATAGATTAACATGCCCAATCCTTCTATGTCGAAATTCTACATCCTTCTCTTTGCAATATCCATGCTCCACATGCATATAACTTTACAACATAGGAGTTTTAACATCCAATGCAAACAGTCTTCCTTTCTTACCACCTCTAGTAATCAACTTGCCAAGTCTTCCATTATGAAACACCTTTATGAAGCATCCGAACTTACTAAAGTAAACATATAATACTTGGTTAACCATTGACCGTCTAACACAAATAGTAGGCACATAAAACACACCTCCATGCTTCTTTTCAATAGCATCCTTTGTGAGCAAAGAAACACTCCAAATGTGTATCATCTTATGAATAGTGTCATCTCCTGTAGTAGCCAGATAATCATCACTTATCTTTCCTTTGAATCAATCCATTATGCTTGATGTGTCATATGATTCATAGCAATGGAGTCCCAAAACCAAATATCATTTCATTACTTAATTCGTGTTCGTCGCAATAGTGATTTTGCTTAAACTAAAAGAAAAAGAATAACAATCTTAGAAAAGACATATTGGACAAGGTCTATGTATCTTTAGGCCTACTCTCCACTTTTAATAAATCCTCTTTAAATTGCTCATTGCATTGTATTTTCATATCACAAGCTAGGTTATTCTGTCAAACATGATAGCATTGTTAAGGTTGCCTTATTCCATTATGAATTTCGTATTTTCAAGTCCGATTGTATACATGATTGTAATAAGTGAATTTGGTTATGCACTTCAAATGGTTCAACCAACCCAAGCTTTGATCTGTGACTATCCTATAATACTTGTCAATTCCCTAGCATGGCATTTTGTTAAGATAACAAGATAAGGAAGAATCTCAATATGCTATCTCTGTTGACCTTGAGGATAAGATAGAAAAGGGAAAAGCCCACTTCTAGAATGATTGGTTTTAAAACTAGAGCAATCGTTAAGGAAGAAGAAATTCAAGCTCATAAGACTCTTAATTGCAATATGGGATGGTAAGTTTGCCCCTTAACATCAAATGATCAATGTCATTGATGGTTGTTACTTCCTAATTGTAGAATGCAAGCTCATTCTTTTACAAGTTCAATATGGGATGGTAAGTTTGCCCCTTAACATCAAATGATCAATGTCATTGATGGTTGTTACTTCCTAATTGTGGAATGCAAGCTCATTGTTTTACAAGTTTACCCCTTAACATCAAATGATCAATGCCATTGATGGTTATTACTTCCTAATTGTGGAATGCAAGCTCATTCTTTTACAAGTTCACCTCAACTTGAAGAGGTTGAATTTGAATACTACACATTAGAGTTGCAACCATGAGTTGTCCCAATAGTACAAAGACTTCTTAGTCATGCATCTTATAAATGCTTGTAAGGGATACAAACAACTCTGTACACTGCTAGTTGGGTTTAGTGAGGGTCTTACCAAAACATCAAAGAATGGATTAGAACTTAAGACCCTCCCTAATTGAAGAACTCGCATCAGCATGTGAGAAGCATGTTAAAGCTCTAGCTAGTGAAGAAGGCAATTGATTCTCAAACATCATATGCTTCTATAGGAAAGCATTGAGCATGCTCCAAACAATCATAAGCCTTTGTTTTCTTTTAAACTAATTTTGACAAGGCCTCTGATGGTTAGAATTGTGTTTCATATTCCATTCCTTATATGATGTAGGTAGAAGGTTCATTAAATTTTTAAGAAGAAAATGCTAGAGCTACAATTGCAATCAATGACTTGCTTAATACCCTTTAGCCTTAGACAGGTTCCTCGTTGATCTATGACATTCTTCTTTTCTGCCTTAGGCTAGCTATTTCACAAGGTGTTCAGACCCATTAAAAGCTCATTACATCTCCGAATTGACGGGCAGAATTATTATAATCACTCATTTCCTCCAAGATTGGATGAAATCTGTCCCTTGTGATCACATCCTGTTCACATGTTGGCAGGTGCAACACACTAACACGTTTACTTGGATGGCTGGCAGCCATACAGACGTATGACCCTCTCATTCGTGTTCATGGGTAACCGCAGTTCCGTTTCATAAATTCAGAGATACAGAACAGAAATGCTGTGGATCTGCACGTCTCCCCTCATTGGTTTAACATCGTTAGCCATTATCTTCAAGTACCATTGATTGATTGATTGAATGCATGTATTATTTAGGGGCCCCGTTTCTTCACAACCAAATGAACAATCTCTGACGCTTCCATATTAAAGATATCATGACCAAGTAAATTGCCATAAACTGGATATGGAGTAAATATACAGGCAAAAACTTAAGGGGCCATCCAACATTAGCCCCCCCTGGAATAGCCTTTGCCTGTGAGATACACGCTCCTGGGCAGTAACCCCATCCAAGAAGAACTGTGCACAAAATTGTTTAGTCCTAGCGAGTTAAGCACCTTGAGCTGGCAGGGTAGGGTATATGGTATTGGAACTTCTGGATAATGCTGATTTGAGGATGATGGCAACCATCATAGCATGAAAATGGTGATGACACTGCTGCTGATCATCTTCATCATCCTCATGGCATGGCATGATCATTATGATGATGGTGATGACAGAACTACCTGAAGAAATCAGAGATGGGAGAAGAGGGGTTGTTGCCTCCCATGGGATCCTCATCATTGGAGCTAGCCTTACTCATGTGATTGATGGAGTTTCTTCGGCTTCGGCCTCCTTTGCTGCTGGGCATCTCTCCAGAGAGGCCATCCTGCAGGACACCATCCTCCTGTGAGCCGCCATTGGAACTGGCATCCTGCACTTGCAATGCATACTGGAGATTCCACAGAACATCCTCCATGGAAGGCCGCAAAATTGGGTCTTCACACAGGCATTTCTCTGTTATCTCCACCACTGTGGTTAGGGACTCCATGTTGCACCCAGCCATGATCCTTGGGTCTACTGCCTCTAGCATTGGACCTTGCTCACATATCAAAGCTTTCTGTTTTAACAAGACCAGAAATTGACAACAAATTAGCATAGTTGCAAGAGCTCATCTCTCTATGCATTGTCACCACAATGAAATCCACATTCAACAAATTGAATATAACATACACGGAGTTTTTGACATTTTCTCATGTGGGAAAAGGGGCTTTTTTTCCTTGTTTCCCTGTAACATTCAACATCCTGAACTTCTACTGGGGAGTCACCAGATAATGCCTAGCTAGGTGCCATTGGGGAAAGGGGCTGCTGGCCTTTTCACTGTATTGTTCTACAACATGAGCTTTTTACTCACTACACACAGCAAACCTAGCAAGGTGCTGTTGGGGGCAAGGGGCTGCTGGCCCCAGGGCGTGCTGTAGGGGGCAGGGGCAGGGGCCGGGGCCAGCAGGGCCTAGGTAGGTATTCAGTCCCTCTCTCACGAAAACTCCTGATGTTGTAATTCACTAAATGGAATTTATATAGAGAATTTGTATAAGTCTTCTTGTGATACATTCTGTGATGGGCAGCATCTCAGAGTTTATAGCCTAAAGCCACAGTAGACTCAATGCCATTTTCCAACTCACCATATCTTTCCATCCACCATCTGCATCCATTGATGGGGGTCTTCCAATTAGTACCTCCAACAAAACAAGGCCATAATTGTATATATCCCGCTTATCTGACAACTTCTTCCTGCCATTACGATACAGCCCCATTAATTTGGCATTTCAAAGATGCAACAGCAGAAGTTACAGAACATTCAAATTCAACAAAAATTTAAAAGCCCATGCCTGTTCTTGTCTCCAGCTGATATGCTAGTAGCATTTGATCTGGATCTTCCCTGGAATTTGCCATTGGATTGAATTAATAGCAGAATGAAGCAAACGCTTTCCCAATATAAGTTGATGATATGCACTATCCAGTGGAGAAGGAAAGATGTCCTAGTACTTACAGGATGATGATCAGCGTTATCTGCACTCATGACAAGTCCATAGTCGCTCACTTTGGGCACAAGGTTCTGGTCTAAGAGGATATTTGTGGTTTTGATATCATTGTCATAGACACCCGGGACCAGCCCGCTATGGAGAAATTGGATCCCCTTTGCTGCACCAATAAGAACCAGAAGCCTTTGCAACCACCCAAAGCCCTCATGTCCCTTGCCTGCGAATCAGACACAGAGTCAATAACTTTATTTCATGATTTGGTTGGTACAGACATTTATTGTAAAACACCAAAAATTAACAAGGCCTTGCTAAGCATAACCTGATCCAACAAAGTTACGAGACATGTTCTCAAAAAAGTTTTTTTAGCTTCTTGGACCTGCATAGGAGCAGCTCAGATCCCAGAGATACACTATGACTTATGCTGAGGCTGTATCCAGGCCTACTTAATGGGATGCTAGGCCATGTGCAACTTCCCCTAGACATGGGGTAATGCACCATTCTGCTAGTGGAGAACTTCAAATCTCAGTTGCACAAAAAACAGGACATAAGTTATATAGGGTACGACCAATGAGACAATGACAGGTTCATAAGTTATATTGAGCATGACCGATGAGGCAATGAGGCAATGACAGGTCCAGCCAATATGCTACAAAATTCATTTGTTTTCTGAGCTTAACTAGACTACATTTATACTTCTCTCACCTGCAATCCTCGTCCGCAATGTCCGATTGCTCACATATTCATAGACAAGGCATACTTGGAACCCTGTTTGAGCATACGGATTACTGTCCTCACAGGTCAGATTGTAGCCCAAAAGGCTCACCAGATGTTGATGCCGGCATTTGCCAAGAATCTCAAGCCGAGATTTGACATTGCTACAGCCTTTTGTTACATCCTTGCTTAAACGCTTGACCACCACCAAGGACCCATCATCCAGTTGCCCTTTGTACACCTGATATGATCGCAGCAACCATGCATGAGAGAAAGACAGCCAATTAGTATAAGAGATGCTATACCAATCCCACAACCACCATTCTCAAAAGTTGGGATCTGATTTCACCTTTCCACGGCTCCCTTCGCCTATACATGCAGATTCATGGAAATAATCAGTGGCCTTGTATAATTCATCCATGCAGAACATTCGGAAATGGGGAGCTCCAAGTGTCCCCAGCTTCATTGTTCGAGATATGTACCCTGCGGCAAAGATTTCAAAGAAATGAACATCTAAATGAAGTGACGTACATTGTAAAGTTTTGCCATTCGTTATGTGCTAGCAAGGAACTCCAAATTTTCAATTAGATTCTAGACTTACTTGCATTAGAAAGGAGCTCCGAAGAAACCGCCACAGACTTGTTGTTCATGCAAGGAGATCCACTTGTAGAAGACTTGGAGGCATGGCCATTCTTAATCCTCCTCACCACAACCAAGAGCAAGATGAGGGATGCCAGACATGTGCCAAGGATGCCACCAGCAATTCCAGCCAGCATCACTAGGCGTCTTCGCTTAGAAGAGCTAGAATCATTATGACCTGAGAGCTGTGGGTTCAAACCAGATGCCAAAGCTGCATTTTGGCAATAGTCGAACGGATTTTGAGGCTGCATAGTGGTGGAGAGGCAATTCCCTTGGAACCTGATGCTTACACCGGCACCTTGCAACGATGCCAGGGACATTAACCGAGATGGAAGGTGTCCTGTCAAAAGATTGTCCGAGATGTCAATCAACTTCAAGCCACTGGGGAGTGTCAGATTACCAGGCAAGCTGCCACTGAGTTTGTTCATTGCGACATCCAGATACCTCATACTGGGGAGAGAAAAGAGGGAGGCTGGAGGGACCCCTGACAGAAGATTGGAGGACAGATCAAGCTGCTGCAGCTTACTCCACATCTGAATGTAGCCTGGAATTGGGCCTTGCAATTTATTTTCCCCGAGTGCCAGGTAAAGCAACTGCGGGCCCAGCTGAGGGAACTGTGGCCCTAACTGATTGTTCTGCAAATTCAAGGCCAAAAGATTTGTCAAGTTCCGAAGGTCAGGCAAATTCCCAGACAGCTGATTCCCTGCAAGAGACAGGGCTTGAAGGGAGTAAGCACTACTGAGAGAATCTGGGATGGGGCCTGAGATAAGATTGCCCTCCAGGACAAGGATTTTCAAGCCGGAAATGGAGAAGAGGGAGTGAGGCAGAGTACCCTGCACCCTGTTGTTGGACAAGCTGAGTGTAGTGAGGCTGGAGAGGGAGTCCCATTTCTGAGGGAGCGTTCCATTGAGGAGGTTATCGTCGAGCTGCAGGATTTGGAGGTTACGGAGGTACATAAGCCTGTTGGGCAGTACTCCAGATAGGAAATTGGAGCTCAGGTTGAGCACCTGGAGGTTCGGGAGACGCCCGAGCTTGCTCGAGAGGGGACCCCAGAGGCCCAGGGAGGTGAGCTGCAGAGACTTGAGGCTGGAGAAGTTGGAGAGCTGCAGCATGAGTGCCTCGAACGAGAAGCTCTTGGAGAGCATGGTGCCAGTGTTGGGGCCTCCCCTGTCACCCACTATCTGGAGATGAGTCACATATCCACCGTCGCACGCCACCGACACCATCGAGGAAGGTGGCAGGCTGCAGAAATCTGTCTGGGAATCCCAGTTGGACAATTGGCTTGGGCTTTCCAGCATCTGCTTGAGGTCGATGAGAGCTTGCCTCTCTCCTGGATTCATGAGGGCACGACCGGGGAAGGGGAGGAGACAGAGGAGGGTGAGGCAGCAAAAGAACCGGGCTGCCATGGCTTCAGCTGATGAAGACAGTGTTTATGTAACTTACCTGTGTGTCTGCAATGTGGGTTATGGAGATGCTGTCGAGAGGAGCGAGGATGGAAGCCTCTATTAACTGAATGATGGTGATGATAGCACTTAGGGATGCGAGCTCTCTTGCGTAAGCAAGCGCTCAACAAACCACCTATCTCACTCTGAATGTAGGGAAGTAGGTCACTGAGAGAGAGAGAAGCTAGAATTTGGTAGGCTTCTGTTTGATTGACCTTGCAGGCACTCAAAGGAGGAGCCACGGAAAGCAAGCTACAAGGTCGCTCTTTGATGCCTGTATGGTAGACATCTATTTTGGTATGGTAGACATCTCTTTTGAATTGTTTACAGGTGCAGGTAGACGATCAAGAAGAGAGGGAGACCAGAGAGAAAGAGAGAAGAGAATATTAAATTGCTAGTCAAGCAAATGTGCTTCCCGTTTACACTCTCGAGGCAGCTGTCTCTCTTCCCTACAAGCCTTCTAAACGCTCTCTCTCTCTCTCTGAGTCTCTCCCCTTCGCGACTTCTTGTCGCTAAAAGGAGAAACTCTTTTCGAAGTGGCAAACATGGCCGATCTCTCATCTCAGAAGTGCACTGTCTCTCATCTCAGTAGTGCGCTCTCTGCTACTGCTGTAAGCCGACCTGCAGCAGGTGCTGCTCCTCATCGGAAAGCCTGTGATAATTGTTTAAAGATTCCGCACAGATTGAGCCCTGCTCGTGAAACCCTTCTTTTCCTTTTTTGGGGCCTCCCTTATGAGATTGTGCCCCGTGTATGACGAGTAGGTGGGGAGGAAGCAAAGGCTCTCCCGCTCATTATCACCATCATGATTCATCGTCAACTCTTCTCAGTGAGAGGATAGAAGAAGAGAGCTGCAAAAGAGTGAGTAGCTAGCTGATTGAGTGGTCGAGTGCAGCAAAAAGGGATGGAATGGAACAGATATTTCTTCGAACTTCGAAATTGCCGAGGAAAAGAGAGGGAAGAATTGTGAATCGTGGATGGCAGCACAGAGAGCATAATTCATCCGTCCAGGGTCCAGTGTCCACCAGCCACAGGGGCTCGTAGACTGTAGTAGTGTCTCAGGGCTCCCATAGCCTTATGGTCATGATTCATTTAATCAGCTTTTCTCATAACTGATCAGTCACAGTGGCACACATACACACACACTCTCTCTCTCTCTCTCTGTCAATCTACCTATACGGAAAGAAGTGATGGGGAACAATTTTTGGCCTCAGAGTTCTTTGATGTGTGTTTTCAATAAATGGCGGGCTGGCACATGGACTCTCAAATTTCGATATCAGTACTCTACTCTCTCAAATTTCAATATCAGGGTTCATAAATCATAACTAGTCTGTGTCCTCTGTCTCGCTCTCTCTCAAGTCGAGTAAGACTCGTCGTCGGACAGTCTCGTCTTGACTCTTGCCCTTTCACCCCACATTGAAGAGCGAGCGAGCGCGCGCGCGCGCTTGGTGAATCGTTTATAATTTGATGGGTTTTTGGGGCTTTTGGAAATTGGGTTGTAGGAACAGACTCCAGAGTCCAGAGAGCGAGTGTGGGAAACACGTCCGGCTTTTCAGTCGTCCATTTACGAGGCTTCCTTTCTCCCACAACAAATCTCGATCTCTCTCCCCCCTCTCGATTTGCAATCTTAACCATTTATCAGCGCCTCGTATACCAAACACACCTTCCTACTTCGGAACTTTTAGAAGGCAATTTTTACTTGATCACCCCACCCCATAGCAGCCTGCCATTTTGCCAAAACAGGGAAATCCTATATTGCCTTTAGATGAGAAAAGATAGAGAGTGATGTTTCATAAATATCCAAATCACAAGAACTTTGAGCAGAATTGTGGCCATCAAAGCCTTTGAGTATACCTTCAAAATGTCATTAGTCATCATTAATCCTCATTAAAGGCTACGGATACTAATGGATAAGTGAAAGACACCCACCATACACCACATTGTGTCATCTTGCATGTAAACTAGTGCATGGGGCTTAGCGCTTGGTCCCCCTGGGGTGAAATGGGCAACCGAGCTCAGCCATCATAATATGTTATCCCAAAGTCGTACCACAAGTTGAAGGGGGTGAAGGAATTTGACAATAGAATTAATGAAGCGCCAATGAGGATAATTCAGGGTGGGAAATTTTCTTAGAAAATGTTTCAGTTGGCTCCGTTGATTTCTCTACAGAGTTCCCCTTGCTAGCATAGTCTCGAGAACCCTCTTTCTTGAGGGTGCTAACAGGGTACCCTACACCTCCTCAGTGCGACCAAGGGGCCATGGTGAGACCCGACTCTTAGCTCAAAGTATTCTAAGCAAGCCCAAACTACAATGTGCAATCATGGTGGGCAACAATTAATGAAAGTAGCCAACACATACGAGGAAAATGGGTGAAAGAAAATCATAATATACCATAGATTATGAGCCAACTAGTGAAGTTGCATAAGGTATATCCTCAACATAGGAGACATCATTCAAATACCTGAGAGAACTTGCAAACCAGCAAGTTGTTTTAAAAAATTTGGTGGCAATTCTTAAGAAAAACATGGACAAGAAGGGCAACGACTTGTCCAAGGAGGGAACTCAAAAAGTTCTTACTGAAAGTACCTACTTCAACCTCTTTACAAGAACTTAGGAAAGACAAAAGCACAAGTGTTAAGGGCAGGGACTAGTAAAAGCCCAATACAAACAGTAGGGTGGCCAACCAAATCCTATATATAAAAACCAAAAAGCAAATGGAAAAGCATGTTCGTTGTGTACAATTTTGAGAGAGCACCTACACTTACTTCAAGCTTATCCTCTTGCACTTGTGGAGAGAGAGAGAGAGAGAGAGTAAGTGTGTGTGTTGGGGGGGGGGGGGGGGCGGAGCAAGGGACTAAAGAGAGAAGCTCTTCTCCATCTCCACCTTCTTCTTTTGACCCCCTCCTCTTGTTATTCTTCTCATGATGGAGCTTTCATGGGTTAGCTTGGAGGAACTGAAGTAGCACCTTACTCAAAGAGGTATCATTTGAATCATGGAGCCATCATTAAACATTTCAAGTCTCAACTATAAGGCATAAGGTAAGAAGGTGAGCTCACCTGAACTTATCATTGATCATGTATACTTGCTTTTGGGGGTTGAGAGAAGAGTATATGGTTGGTGTGATAGGAAGTCTAGGTAGCTATGTGAGAGATAGTGATGCTAAGGTAGATCAGAGTTCTTGAAACAAGAAGAGTGCTATCCAATGTCTTACCATTACACTCACTAGATGCAATGTTTTGGTTCTGTTACTAGGACCAATAGATAGATTTAATTTGGTTGGAAGAAAGGCCTATTTAGTGACAAAACCCCCCAACTTTTAAGCAACAAGCACACTAAAATAGGAACACACCTTTTGTATAGGGTATCGAGTCATGATCATCACTTTATTAGTATTCTTACTCGAGCAAGTCACATAATACACCTCATCCCATGGGAAGAAAGACTACTTTTCTTCTTGCCTTAGGCTTGTCATAGAACTAGTCGCAACCTTGGTCCTAGCAAAGCCTTTCTTTCCCTCAGGGCTGTCACAAAACTGGTCACAATCCATCCTTTCCCTGGTCCTAGCAAGGCCATTAAGTCAAGTACATCCTTATCCTACCCAAATGCGAGACAAAAGGAAGCTCTATCCATCCTTCCTAGAATGCAAACCTACAACATACAAGAAATAGTCATGTCTCAAAAAGGGGGTTGCTACCAATATTAGTGCAAATAATAAAACATCATCGTGAAAATCTACATTAATGCTCATGTTAGTTCATCATTCCATTTTCAAACGAGTATTGAGATGTGCTATTTTCTTTCAACTTGATCCTACAACAAACCAGCCCACCAATGACAATGCAATTATGATCACTATAAATTGACAGTCTCTCTAACTTCCTCTTCTAAACAAATGATCACCTACCATTGCCCAATGTATGCCACAATCCCATCCCTTTGTGAGTGCAAAGCCTGCCTCACTGCAATATCTTCTTCACTTGGATGTTGCATGGTTGATATGCCGTGGTCCGCATACATGTTCTTGGGCTACCCATATCTTGTGCACAAGCCTGCTATTGGACAAACAAGGGCATAAGGTTTGTCCTTGTGATTGGATACACGCAAGCCTGTTGCATTTTGCATTGCTAAGAAGTCAATTGCTTCTTGCAAAAGCCCATCTTGTTGCCTACACTATTGAGAAAACTACCAAAGCTAATCCCTACTTCAGAATCTGTTTCCCTCTCATCTCAATCTGTCAAGGGATATTAGCACAGTGTTGTACAAAGTGAATGGAGAAGACTATCATCAAGCTCAACTATCCAAAGTGAACAAAACAAGCTACCCGCAAGCCCACCAAAAAAGAGGGTTTGTTGTTCAAACTATGCACACATATTGAATTGATACTTACTTAATGTGGTACTTATTAACTCTCTAACACCTCTTTCTTATGCATTACATACTTGTATCTATTTTAGACTATATAACCAATTAGTTTGTTAATGTTTTTTAAGGTATTGTGGTGTTATGTAGAATTATCAGTCCACCCACTAGTGTTCAACTATTATCTCACGATTGACATTTGCTTTGTGTTCCAAGTAGACTGTACATCCCTCTTTCGTGAAAAGAGATAACTTTAAAGGGTGGCACATTCTCTGTTGAGTTTGTAAACACAATGGCCTAATTGATCTTGCCATCATGAGGACTATGCGCACAAGGATTATCAAAAAAAGAAGTGTGGGATATGTTTGCACCAGCCCAATGATGTTCTCTTCCTCCACCGTCCAATGCTAGAGATGCATCAACAACATTGGAGGAGTCTGAGCCCTACAATACTCCAATAGCCAAGCCTATAGCTAAGAGAAGGCAACAACATTGAATAGAACTGGACATGGCCAAGGCAATTGTTGCACATGATGAGGGTATGTCTATGCGAGAGTGTTGTAGGCAAGTTGGCATGAGTATGATAGCCCTAGTTGCTTGGATAGATGGTAGATCCAAAAAGAAGCATAGGAACCCCCAAACCATTGTTACAGTTGATGAGGAGGAAGCCCTTCTCAATTGGGCATTCAATACACAGGACATTGAGCGGTGAAAGGTGAGAAGGATCAAAGCTTGCATGCGAGCTATTTGGCGGGAGAGCAAGAGCAAGAAAGAGAGAGACAAGAAATGGGAACTCCAACCATCACAATGTGTGACCGGGCCTTCCTTTATTTACTAGTCACTAAAATGAATGTAAAGACTAAAGTGACGTGACGGGTGCCCGCCACCTGCAGTGGGCAGTGGCGGGTACTGTCAGTGTAGTAATACATGGGGCAGCGCAGCGCCTTTACCCCAACAACCTCCCACTTAAAGGCGAATCTGCCCCAGTGAGAGAGAAAAGAAAAGAAAAAGACAGTACAACTGTACATAGGTACAAGGGATGAGGAAAGGCAACATCTCATCCAACGCCCATCAATCTCCTGAGGAAGGCAAAGCGCTCAGTAGTGAGGCTTTTCGTGAGCAGATCTGTAGGATTCTCGTCAGTCAAGGCCACATAATCCTCCCTTTCTGCTGTGCTGAGCATAGAACCTAATTTGATTGGCCGTGAATCATCAGGCATACCAAGGTCTAGCTCGATAACATTTGCATCTCTTATACGATCTTGGCCCTCTATTGGCTCGTTCAAAGTGATCTGATAGATGTCTTCCATAGTGGATCCCTCTTTGGACTCATCACTCGATGATGTCTCACTGGCAGATAAATCTTCTAATGTCTCCAATTCTGTAGAAGATAGAGGAGCTCTCTCACTCTGCAGGGACTCAGGATAAGCATCAACCACCACATGCTAGGCACCCCTGCCGAATATTAGTCGACCGGCGGGTATATCTACTTGGCAGTCCGCTTGCAAGATCCAAGGTCGTCCGAGTAATACTTGGTAACTTGGACGGCCTGCAAAACGAATCACCCTAAAGTCCAACAGGCATTCTACATTTGCAATAGTGACATGGACCTTAGTAATGCAGCCTTCCAGCTGTCTCAAACTATCATCTGCCATTCTGAGAATTGTGGAGGTATCTTTCTGGACCGCAAGACCCAACCTCTCCATCAGTTCAGAACTCATAATGTTAACAGATGATCCCGTGTCGACAATGGCATAATCTACTAATATCCCATCGACATAGGCTGCAACCCTTGGGCAATGCTTCTCAGCATGCTCGAACCAGTCATCACCAACTCGCGCAATACCCAAAGGTTCTACGATATACCCGGTACGTAGAATCTTTCTAAATTCCTTACGTACTCCTAGGGAAAGCTTAATAAGCTGCAGAAGATTCACATCCAGCTTGACTTCACAAAGAGAGCTCGCCAAATCGAATTCATGATAGTTCGATAGAGTTCGCTTTTCACGCCAAACCATCCGCTCTTTGGGTCGCTGAACCGGCTTTATTGCCTCTTTCTTAACTTTCACCTTCTTCTTTGGTGGTTCCTTATCGGCTTTACTTTCCACGGTCTTCAAAGGTCCCCCTTCCATGGCAGGATCCAAAACTTACGTTCCTTTGTCGCCTTGTTTAGGGTTTTCGTCGACAGGCTTATCCTTGTCAGCTTCTCTACCCTTTTGACCTCTTGTAAGAACAGCTCGCAGATTAGAGGTTTCAGCATCATTAACGCGTACAGCCTCAATCAAACTAACCCCACTACCACTGGGTAGCTCCTCCACTGTAGTCTTTGGTCGTTGAAGTATTTGTTTAGGCCCATCTTCTCGCTGGGAATCATTTCCTTGGGCACGATAATTAACAGGCCCTGGTTGCCCACTACCTCACTGGAGGGAACTGATCTTACTCCAGCAAGTAGCTGCTAAATGGCCGGATTTTTCACAGATGTCGCACTTAACATTTGGGCAATTTCTTGGATAGTGCTGCCCACCACACCATTTGCAACTAAACCTCGAAGGTGCACCCTCATCTGGGTATCTACTTCCTATCAAATTTTGTTGTTTTTTAAGGAAGTTGACATCAACGGCTACTTGCCGATATATCAGTCACTACATTGTCTTTGCCCCTCGTATGAGTGATGTCAAAATCATAATTCTGTAGTGTAGCTACCCACCGACGCTGCTTAGGAGTAAGATTGGACTGAGTAAGGAAATACTTAAGAACCATGTGATCACTATGTACTCTGAATCGGCTGCCATACAAGTAATGGTGCCACTTCTTAATTGTATGCAAGATAGCCAACATCTCCTAGTCATAAACATTCATGGCCATTTCTTTATCGGTAAGCTTACCGCTCTCAAAGGCAATCACTCCATGCTCATGTAACAAAACAGCCCCAATGCCATGGCCACTAGCATCATATTGTATGGTAAATCCTTTGGAGAAGTCCGGGCATACTAAGATAGGAGTAGAGGTAAGGAGTCCCTTTAACTGGTTGAAGCTACTATATGCAAGAGCATCCCAAAAGAAAGCCTCCTTCTTCAACCTATTAGTCAAAGGAGCTGCAATAGCCACATAATGCGAGAGGTAGTAGGAGTGGGTGTTGGCTAATCTTTTATACACTGCACCTTCTTGGGATCAGCCTGCATTTCTTTTTCACTGACAATATGTCCCAAGTATTCCACTTCAGTCTGCATGAAAGAACATTTCTTCTCCTTAGCAAAAATCCTGTAATGTCTCAATACATCAAAAACCCTCCTTATATGTGCCAAGTGATCTCGTAAAGTCTTATTGTAGATCAGAATGTCATCAAAGAACACCAAGACAAACTAAAAGAGGAAAGACTATACAATCTTATTCATCAGGCTCTAGAAGGTAGCTGGAGCATTTGTAAGTCCAAATGGCATCACTAAGAAATGATAGAGTCCTCGATCAATCCTAAAAGCAGTCTTGACTTCATCACCCTCTCGCATGTGAATCTGATGATACCCTGACCTCAAATCAATCTTCGTAAAGAATCAAGCCCCCTTAAGCTCATCAAGCAAATCATCAATCCTGGGTATCGGATACCTGTTCTTCACTGTGATCTTATTAAGATCCCTGTAGCCAACGCACATTCTGAAAGATCCATCTTTCTTTTTGACTAACAGAACTAGAGATGCATAACGTGAAGAGTTTGGTTCAATGAATCCCATCTCTATAAGTTCCTTGATTCACTTGGATATTTCCTCTCGTTCACACTTAGATAATCTGTAAGGTGGCTTATTGATTGTCTTTGAGTTGGGCTCCAAATCAATAGGGTGATCTACTACTCTCTTGGGAGGCAATGAAGTAGGCACCTCAAACAAATCCCTATACTTCTCAAGAAGAGCTGTCAAGGTTAGATGGTTTGTTGAATTATTGGGCTGACCTTGCATCTCTTTATTCAAATACAAAACAAATATTTGTGAGCGCCTTTTGTACTCCCTTTTGAGTTGTTGAATGGTAATAAGCTGAAAATCCGATCTACTAGGAATTCCCTGTAAATGGATGAGTTGTCCATTGAAGATAAACTCTATAGACAACTGTGAGAAAACCATAGTGATCTTGCCTAATGTCATCAACCAATCACAACTGAGTATGATGTCTATAGGCCCCAATCCAAAGTAATCAGGTTTACTTTTGCTTCAAAATTTTCAGCCAACTGTAAATAAACTAGTGGGCATATTTGTGTGCTGATTTCTTCTTCACTATTGGCCACTTGAACTCTACTGGGTTGTTGTAAATTTGTGAGAATACAATTCAGCTTGTCCATGATGGACTTATTCACAAAACTATGGGTACTGCCACTGTCTATCAGAATGAACACTGCCTTTCCATGAATGTTACCCTTCATACAGAGTGTATTAGGGCTCTTAGATCCTGTCCAAGCATCCATGGAAATAGAACAACTAGTGGTAGCAAGTGTGACATTACAAGTCCCACTTGGATCAAAAGGAACACTTCCACCTGGATCAAAAGGAAAGGAGTCAGCTCGATCATAGAAGTACTCTTGCCCAACTTCTTCCTCAAGATCTTCATTTTCAGCATTGAGTGCAATTGCAGTGGCTTCATCCATCTCATCTTCAAGATCCTCAAAGACTAACATACTTTGAAGCTTGGGTTTGACATTTGTATTTATATAGTTTGAGGCATGATCAGGTGTATACTTTTTCCCACACTTGAAACATAAGCCTTTCTCCTTTCTTTCTTTGTAAAGATCCATAGGAATGGACTTAGGATTCATGTTGGCTGAATTGGATTTAGGCTTGCTATCCCCTTGTTTGAAGTCAACTCTAGGACTGCTTCCTGTCCTGAAATTAATTTGAGGTCTAGAATCATTGAATGGTGGATAAGTTGACACTCGTAAGCTCCCATTTGGCACATGATTGCTGCCATAAGTGTTACCAACTTGCCCCTGTTTAAAAACATTCATTGGCTATCCAAAACTAGGCTGAAATGAAGATTCTCTTCTATATGTCCTTCCATAGCGCTCTGCAAGCTCAATAGCTTTAAAGAGAGAAGTAGGATTTTGTGCCATGACATCAACTAATAAAGATGGCTCTAAACCATACATGTACTTGTGGAGCTTAGTCTCATCACTGATGCTTTCTACATACATGGTTAGGTTGAGAAATTGGTTAGTGTACTCTCTTACACTTAGGCCTCTTTGTTCCAGACCATACCATCTCCGTGCCAATTTCTCTTTTTCAAGAGGGTAGACAAATACTTTAGCCATAAGTGCCTTGAAAGCTTCCCAATTCTCTACAAGTCTGTTTTCCTTTTTCATATATCTCCACTACATATAGGCAAATCCCTTCAAATGTAAAGAAGCAAAATGAATCGTCATGCCATCAGTTTTAGGGAATATGTCAAAGTAGGATTCCATCTTAGAGGTCCACTCCTCTAAATCAGATGGTGAAGATGACTGACCATTAAATTTGGCTAAAACAATATTGTCCTTTAGCCCTCTTTCATGGAATGGTTGCTGTCCCAAAATAGACTGATCATGAGTACCATACATTGAATAACCAAATTGAGATGGAAATCTCCCAATAGATGGCTGAGAACCACTATGCAATATTCCTATTAGTAGATGACCCCTAGGAAGTTGAGTATTCAGCCCAAAAGCTTGAGAGTTAGCTCCATTCAAACTGCCCAAATGGTCATCATGTCTTTGTAAAGTCTCACCTACTTGATATTGGCTATTTGGGATGACTCTTCATCCAATAATCCCATGACCATGACCATTTTGGTTAGATGGCTGAAGTGGGACTGAAGGCTCACTATTTAAATAGGCTTTCTCCTTAGCTTCTTTAGATTCCATTTGCATCTACATCCATTGGGAGAATTGAGCCATAATTTGAGCATTAGATTCCACCAACTTGTCAATAGAAGCCTTTGTTTGAGTTGTTGAATCTACTAACTTCTCGATGAAGACTTTGTTTTAATCAATAGACAAAACCATTTGCTCCATTCTTGATAATAGGGCCTCATGATGTTCTCTATGTCTTTGTTCATGTATGCATAAGGTATCATTGAGTATAATGATTTCCCTTTGTTGTTGAGGCTCTTTAGGGCTCTCTTGAGGTACATTATCCAACATGGAATCTTTGATTTGCTGAGCATAATCATCCTGGACCTTATTTTTACCCTTATGCCCTGCCATAATAGTGTAGTCTTGTAGTATCCCCTGGCAGAAAAATGGCTATAACTTTTGCTAGGGAACTCCGATTTCAAATTGTTTTAGTTCAAATCAAAGGCAAGAATGCCCTCTTCAAGATAAGCTATAGCACGCTATAACAAATTTAGGACAGAAAATTATGCAACTCAATCTCTGAGTCTGAAGAATTGTCTAGGCCTACACTCTGTTTTAACTTGTAAATGCCCTGTTTTGACCCTGTAAGGTGAAATAGTAACCCCAAATGGTTACCAAACCTTGTAGAAGACTGAGTAGGACCTGAGGGTACCCTGTAGTACCTGTACATGTACTTCAGTAATGAAGGGTGTACCTGTAACAACCTGTAAATGCCCTGTAGTGCCCTGTTTTACCCTATTTTGATCCTGAAGATACTTGAGCCTTTGGAAACTCTTCAATCTTCAATTATCCACTCACTATACCTATGTGAGGGATAAAACAGCATGACAAGCTCCCTACACAGACTCCAAATCATTGGGAGGTGGGCAAAGTCCCCCTCGTGTTGATTGGTTACCCCTTCGGGATCTTTGATAATGAGGGAGGGTCACCTCTCTTTTGTCCCACTATCTTCCCTGGCATCCACCTTTTTCCTCGGTGGGTATATCAACATGGCAATGGCGTTCTATTCTAATCAATCAATATGAAATGCATTGTTGGAATATTCATTCAGCCCTTTTCATGAGATGTAATTGGATGAAATCTGGAAAATTTGGATAGGGAAAGGGTCTTACCAATGCAATTCAGTGACTCATTGATTGCTTTAGTACTTACCCTTGTATAATATATCAGCTTGGGCAAAAGAATTCAACTAAAACAAGTCAAGGTTATGCATCAAACTTGGCAAATGATATCTATGATGAAGTTATGATTGAATCAATACTGAAATTCAATGGAATAGGTTGAGATTAATGAGGAATAACAGTAATATCTGATCTATTGATCAATTCAGAGAATTAATTGATAAATAATCTCTCATCAACAAGTGGAAAAGCATTAGCAAGTAAATTATTGAGAGATTAAGTGAAAGAAATACCTTGATTAATCTTGAAGAAGATTATAGATGTCAGCTCCAATCCCATTGATGGAAGAATTCTTCATAATCCACCAGAAATCCACCATGGAGTTTGAAATATCTACTAAATTAGACCATATGAGCTCCAATATGCTCAAATCCGTGAAGAATCAATGCCCAGAGCTTGCTTGAACACTTGAATATCAAATATTCAAGCCTCTTGAAAAAAAGTCCCAAAATAAACCTTCAATATGAGCTCGAATGTCCTCCATGGGCTGAAATCTTTGCAATTTGTTGAAGAATCTTCACTAAGATAATGCCACGGGGGGCTGAATTGATGAAGAATCCTCAAGAAATTGTTGAAGAATGAGAGCTTGAGCTGAAGCTTTTATGGCTACCATGGACTATTTCTGACCATTGGCAAGTGTAAATCATCATTGAAATTGGAGAGTGAACTCTATTCAAGAACTTTCAGCTCTCCTGTAAACCATGGACTATTCATCTAGGGTTTATAGGAGTATGAAAGTTCTTGAATAGAGTTCAATCCTCCAATTTCAATGATGATTTACACTTGCCAATGATCAGAGAGAGTGCCAAGGGCTAGAGATGAAGCATCAGATGTAAGAAATAGGCTGGAATCAGCCCAAAAATTGTGCCGCAATTTTCGGGGCTGTTCCTGGCTCCATTGCTGAGCTAATTTGGAGCAAGTGCATAGTCATCCTGCAAGAAGATCAGAGATTTGAGAGATATGAGCACATCTTGTTGATGAACTTCCATGAAACCTATAGGAAACTCCAAGAAAGGGGAAAGAGAACTCCCTCTTTTCAAAGTAACCACAATTTGTTCCCAAACTAAGCCCAGTTAACTCCTTTACCCTAGTTACCTCCAGTTTTTCATGAAATTTGATGACGCCCTGCCACTTTAGCCATCCTCTACCATATCTAACCTTGGAGATCTCGAGATGTAGTCTCTTACTAATTGTAGATGGTCTGTAGCAATCCACTAGTCACTGTCTTGTACAATACTTGTCTGAAATTGATTTTGATGGAAGAAAATAGGACTGAAAATAGAGGGAAAAAATGGATCAAAGACCAATGCTTTGATACCACTTGTTAGAGAGAGAACTAGAGAGAGAGAAAGAGGAGAGAAGACTATAGAAGAGAGAGAAAGATTGCAAGAAGAGAGAGAAAGAGAGTGATGAGGAGAGATAAATGCTAGATTTAGAGAGAGAAAGTCAGGAAAGAGAGAGAAGCCATGGAAGCTGTGAGCAAGATGAGAGAGAATGACAGTAATTGTATTAATGTGTCAAAAGATGTGAAAAATTACATGTCCTCTCCTTTTATACCAATGTCAGTGTGACATGGCATGATATCAATATTATTTTTTACACTAAATCCTTATTCCCAACTTCTTACATAGCCAGTGTAAACATGACTCATGTTGAATAGTTTTTAAGAAAACATAGTAGTGTGAAACCTCCTTTGTAGAAATAGGTTTGATGAGGGCAATGAGAATATGGACTTAAAGAAAATTGGTTTTGAAGTAGATAGTGTGAATGTGGATTCTTGAGAGAGGGATTTTTAGAACCTTAATACTAAAGGTTAATTCCTTTAACAAACACCTTATTGTTTAGTGAGTGACCGTTTTGAGACGGTATTGACTGTATGAACTATATTGGAGGGGTCAATTGTTAATAGGCCATGAGCACGATGATGATTTTGACATTGATGCAAGCTCGATCAGTAAAAGCAACCTCTCTTCTCTTTCTCTTCACTTTGACTCCTCTTCTTTTCTCTGTCTAGAATCGAGAAAGCAATTGCTAAGCTTGTGGGACAAGTTTAAAGAGCACCTGCCATGGCACAAAGAGAAGCTCGAACCGGCCAAGAGAGGCTACAAAAAAATTTGCTAGCCATGAAAAACCTGCAAGAAGAACTCTCCTTCTCAGCAAGAATCCATGCTCTCCAAACACACAAGGGAGAGGCACACAATAAATTAGGAAATTCTTCCATCCTCACCCTCTTCCTCTTCCTCACTCTCCATGAGATCTTACAAAGGAGCACAAGAGAGAAAGAAAACAAGAATGAGAAATATGAGAGTTGTGCCAAAATGGAAGAGGGAAAAATGAAGCGTGAGAGGAGAAGATAAAGGAAGAGAGAGGGTATAACCACCTCAACCTCCCACCTCCTCAAATCACCCAACAAGCCTCTTCCTTTTCTTTTCTTGATATTATAAAAATTGGATTGCATACATTTTGGCTAAGGTCTAAAATCTAAAAGACCCTTTATTTTTTCAAATGGGACAAAAGGTGTTGACCATCCTTTTCCTTTCCATATTTTAAGATGTGAGCCTAAGGACCCACATTGTTACATTGCTTCATATTTGAAATTTTGACAAAGGGGTACAATTGCAATGAATCATTTTACAAAAAGTTGTTTCCATGTGAGCACATTTTGGCGCCTATATTTGCACTGATTTGTCAGCCATCATTCCTCCCACACTTAAGTGTGAAGCATCCCTGCGAACAAATTTGAGAAGAACCATGATCAACTCTTGAGAAAACTAGGACGTTGGGCCTAGGGTTAAAAACTCACCACAAGAAAAATCCACTTAGCACACAAAAGATTTTGCTTTTCAACAATTTGTGCACAAGGGCAACATCACACTCAATATAGGCTGAAAGATAGCCACTAATGAAGCACATAAGAAAACCCAAAAAGGATTTCACACGCAAGTACACCCTTATGAAGGATTTAACAATGGAGTTCTCCCACCGGAAAAAATATGTTTTAGAAAAGAAAAGAAAGGCAAGTCTTATTACAAGCACAAAAACAACAATAAGAAATACATTTCACTAAAAGGAAATAGAATAGAGATGAGAATTCACATACTTGAGGAGGATAGTCTTGGTAAAAAAATGGATAAAAGCAAGACTTGCACATAAGTAGCCATTAAGAAGGTGAAAGGTCTTCCTTTTGATAATATGGTTAAAGGCATAAATAATTATAATCACCTGGTTATTTTCAGGTGACCAGTGACTTGAAGATGGCGAGCAAAAGGGCAGGTTGGAATGAAGTAAGGAAAGGGGGCAAGAGGCACATATTGGACAGGGAGGCACCAATTGATCTCTCTAACCGTCTTCATGTCTCCTTCCTAATCAAACCTTCTTTTCCTTGCAAATCTTGGATTGTCATTGCTCCTCTATCATGAAGATAATTAAACATGAAACTTTGAAACCCTTCTTTCTTGCAAGCTCCATAGCCACCCCTTTCTCGACCAGTGCACCAAATGAAGAGCACCCTACCACGACACAAAGAGAAGCTCGAACCGGCCAAGAGAGGCTGCAAAAAAATTTGCCAGCCATGAAAAACCTACAAGAAGAACTCTCCTTCTCACCAAGAATCCATGCTCTCCAAACACACAAGAGAGAGGCACACAAGAAATTAGGAAATTCTTCCATCCTCACCCTCTTCCTCTTCCTCACTCTCCATGAGATCTTGCAAAGGAGCACAAGAGAGAAAAAAAACAAGAATGAGAAAGATGAGAGTTGTGCCAAAATGGGAGAGGGAAAAATGAAGCGTGAGAGGAGAAGATAAAGGAAGAGAGAGGGTGTAACCACCTCAACCTCCCACCTCCTCAAATCACCCAACAAGCCTCTTCCTTTTCTTTTCTTGATATTATAAAAATTGGATTGCATACATTTTGGCTAAGGTCTAAAATCTAAAAGACCCTTTAATTTTTGAAATGGGACAAAAGGTGTTGACCATCCTTTTCCTTTCCATATTTTAAGATGTGAGCCTAAGGACCCACATTGTTACATTGCTTCATATTTGAAATTTTGACAAAGGGGTACAATTGCAATGAATCATTTTACAAAAAGTTGTTTCCATGTGAGCACATTTTGGTGCCTATATTTTCACTGATTTGTTGGTCATCAAAGTTGCCCCCTAGCTTTCTTGCAAACTAGGCACCTAGCTTTCTTGAAGCAAGTCCCTTGAGCTACCCCCTTGCCAAAAGCCAAATGGATTTAGTCTTGAACTAGCTCCCCAAATGACTACAAGCCTTCACCTTCTCCCACAATGACAGCCTTAAAATGGATATGAATATGCTCATAAGCACAAATTTGAAGGAGATATATCTCTTCCTTGAATTGAACTCCACACCCTTTGTAAACCTTCAATCTCCAAGCTTGAGTTGCTTCACCTCATGCATATGAATGAATGCATTTTTACTTCATAGCCTCTTAGGAAAGAGGCTCTCATACGATGTTACAAAACATGGTTGAGCAAGAAGAGAATAGTGTGCTATGGGGAAAGAAGAAAAATAAAAATGAGACAATGATATCATGACGGAGATTTGATTGATTTGAGAGTGAGCAAGTACATTCTTTTATAGCTTTTTAGCTAGAACACACTTTCCTCTTTTTGATTATGGGATACAATTCCTTACAACTACTTGTAGCACAACCTCTAGCACCATACATTTTAATAGAATGGAGAATTATATACCTTGCATCAATAACTTGAAGGTATTTTTTATATTTTGGTATCTTGCAAACTATCATAATCAAAATCCAATTAGATTCAGTTTAGAGGGAAGAAGTAATGAAGTTATCATCAAGGAAGTTGATCATTTTAGTGATCAAGGAGATTAGTTGTGTGTTCAAGAAGATTATGTTGTTGTGGATGATCAATCTCAAGATGATGGTTTTGTCAATGAAGATGTCATTCTTGATGATTTTCTTGGTTCTTTTAGTGCTTCTGAGGAAGATAATATAGCTAATAAGTTAGATTTCAGTGAAAAGGCTTTGGAAGTATATGAGATGCCACTATTCGTAATGCAAAATGCATCATTTTTAAATGTATCTATTCAAGATACCCATATTTTTAGCATGTAGAATATTATTTCAAGTCATTGCACTATATAACTTGAAGAAATTCAACATGTTTTCACTACTATAAATATTCAAGTCGTTTACCCATATGATAAATTTTTAGGACTACAAGTTTCAAAATAATAAATGATAAGCTTTTAGCAATGTTTAGGTTTACAATAGCAGATTGAATGTTAATATTTATAGAAATAAGTCAACTTGTATGGTTTTCTTGAAGATTTGCATGATGCATATTTTATGAATCAATCTTCAAACGAGATGGTTCAATGGATTTCTTCTGCGTTGGAAAATGAAAGGAATGAATTTGAAATTGTTGTATTTGAAGATTTGTTTGCTATGAATTGGCTTCAAGAAGAGGTTTGTAATGTGCTATCCAGGCACGTTTTTAGCAGCCCATTGCGAGTCTAAGCGATGCCGCCCAACACTCCCATGGAATGCCACAAGGTTTGTTTCCTAGGGTTTGTCGAGTCTGCCTCGCAACAACGGAACATTCACAGCTCAACCCACTAGAATCGACTTGAAACTTGGGTCCCTAGTGGTCAAGGTCTCTTGACAGCATTCTAGCATTTGCAGGTCATGGACATCCCTCTTTATGTAGAGATACCAAAGCTGAAGTTGACCCATGCCGCACTTGGTTCAAAGAGAACGGGAAACGAGAGGGATGCATCGCTCAACCTCTCTGCCCCGTAGGGCATAGAGACGGTCCCCTAAAACGGCATGAAACGGGTTCTATCCTAACAATACCTAAATTTGAATGATGGTAAGACCTTGTGAGAAGCCTCCCAATTCTCTGAAACCACCCTTCCGTAGAACGGACTTATCGGGGGTTCTGCCCACCTGCTTCCAATAGGCATTCTTTAGTTATCTAATTAGGTCCTATCACTTTTATGTGTGACATTTAAAATCAGCTTCTTTAACTAAGCCTTTTAAAGAACATGGTTCATTTGCGTAATTTATGGCATAAACACGAAAACAGAACAAGTAGTCCTTTTGTCAAACAAGCTCCTTAACTTATCTTCCTGTTAATCTTTGTCTCCTGCCCATATAGGAGAAATTATATATCCCTTCTGCCTTGCAGAAGTAACTGGTTCAAATCACATGGCACCATAAATTCCATCCTTTATCTAGAATAGGATCTTCCAATGCCATAGATGTTGGGCTCACGACAGTCGTCAACTATTATAAAATCTGAGATACACGCTCGACTTTCTTATATACTTAAAATATATATGGCGAATATTATGTTGGCACAGAGGGAGAATAGATGAGAGAAAAGAAAGATGTAGAGAGAGAGGTAGAGAAATTGGCAACACACTAGGGACTGGAAGATGGGCCAGTCCCCCCCCCCCCCTTGTGGAGTTATATTATTGATAAGGAGCAAGCTCCTTCGTTACACATAAGCCAGTTCTTACTTGTAGATCTTGGAAACAAGATCACGGTTCCTTACACGGTATACAACCGGCTAACACTTGCACAACTTGGAAGTTGGCACCTTTTGATCCTTCTTGAGTCTCCTTCTCTCCTACACAATATGCCTTTTTTTGCAAGAAAAAATTAGTATTTGTTGAAACAAACATACCATTGAGCATTGAATATGGCTAAGATATAACACTAGTGAATCTTTCAACTATCATCTCCCATGCCTTCTTGACATTCACTAGTAAAGCATCTCTGATATCTTGAATATGGCTGAGATTTCAGAACCACTGATGCATCAACATTAATCTCTATGTTTTTCAATATCTTCTGCTTAATATCTCGAACCCTTTTCTATAATAACTTATGCTTCACTTGCAACTGAACATGCATCTCCATAAAACTGTTGGGATGGTAAGCTCAACATGTGTGGACATTGATGATGGACCGCTTGGCTAGATAGATCTGCATGTCTACACTTAGGTTGTCGGTGATCATTATGATCCTCACATGGCCACTAACTTATCACCTATTATATTTAGTTTGTTGCACTTACCTTCAACTGGTATATTTATAGTGCCAATTGATTAGTATAGTCAATTATGCACTATTTGACTTAGTAGGCTATTCTTCTTTATGTTGTATCTTATCTATACTTTGTGTACATCCTCCTCTGTGAGGAAGAAGAAGAAAAAAACTAGCAAGAAAACATTTTGGCCTTCATCCCTCTTCTTGTGTTCTTGACCGAGCTTCCTCTTATATGTATATGGTGTGTGTTTGACGTAGCAACTCAAGCAAGTCCCCCCACCACATGATTCCTGACATAGTATCAGAGCGATGCCATTGAGAGAGGCTAGTTTTGAAGGCTAAAGCGAAGGAAAATAACCAAGAATTCGAGCAAGCAAGCAATGGGTAAGAAGCTCTACTATTCTTCAACTCTTTCTCTTGGATAATGCTTGTGAAGGCACTAGAAGCATGGGAGAGTGAAAATTTGAGATTGATATGAGATTTGGTGTGCGAGCAGAGCACTATATATTTAACAAACAAGATCTTTAGGGCTTACTTGCTACTTTCTTGGCCATTTGAGGTCATTTCGAGCCCTATTTTAAACCCACAAGATTGCGGACAATAGTTTTAGGATATACTGCGATTTTGATAGTGTCGACTAAAAGTGGATGCACAGGTTAGATATTTTGAATTTCTAAGTTCTGAGGTGTTTGCAAGAAAGAAAACACAAGTTTTATTTACAAATAGGTTGTAGATTATATATATTATTGAAAGGTTGCTGAAGACTTGCTTACTATTTTGTATCATTTTTGTGATAATGACAAAGAACAGTGGAAACCCCATCATTGAGAAGTTGGACAAGAATAACTACCCATCATGGAAGTTCCGTGTGACAAACTTCATTATTGGAAAAGGCCTTTATAAGTTTGTATCAGGTGAAGAAAAAGAGCTAGAGTTGAGTAATCTTGCAAGCACAGATGAATTAAAGGCATGGAAAGAATGGAATGCAAATGACAAAAAGGTGATGTATTGGCTATTTGCAATCATTGATAATACTATGCTGGGACATATAAAAAATGCAAAAACTTCACATGTAGCTTGGGCAATTTTTGAGAATATGTTTTCAGTACATACAAAGGCATGGAAGATTCAACTGAAGCAAGAGTTGAATACTTTGAAGAAAGAGAAAATGTCGATCAATGAACATGTTTTGAAGGTGAGGAACATTGCAAATGCTTGAGTAGCATTTAATGCAATGCCTGTTGATGATGATTTGGTTTCATCTACCTTGGATGGCCTTAATAATGAGAAGGATTGGAAATCATTTGTTACATTTGTATATGTACGAAATCCATTTCTATATTTTAATGAGTTGGTCTCTCTTATAATCACCGAAGAGATCAATATATAGGGAAAATCATATAAAAGAAGTGGTGAATAGGTCCAAGATTTTTATTTAATTTTAGGAAGGGAACATCGTAGATCCTCTTCAAAAGGTTGTGGTATGGGACGTACTGGGGAGAACCAACAAAATAGGTTAAATTAGTCATTCAGTGAAATGTAGGTTTTAGAAAACCATGGAAACTTTAGAGGCAGGGGAAGCTCTAGAGAAAGAGGTGGATGTCAAAACACATGTTCTAGCAATTCTCGTATTGTTTGTCATTATTGACATGACAAAATAAAGATAAAAATAAGTATCTGATTGTTATGTAGCATATGATGAATGTTGGTATAGGAAAGGGGACACATGATGATGTATGATATATCAATTCAAGTACATCTAATCATATGACTAGTTATGCTCAATGTTTTGAAGAGATGCATGATTTACAAAATCCAAGTTATATGCAGATGGGTGATGATTTATGCCACCCAATTTTACACATTGGAAAGGTTTTCTTATCCTTGCATGATGTCCAGACAAAGAGTTTGTCAAATGTATTACATGTGACATCAATCACAAAGAATTTAGTGTTTGTTAGCCAAATGGTAAAGCAAGGGTTGCAAGTTCGATTTAATATAAAATGTATTTTATAGATGACTTTAATGATAAGTGCAAGTTGGTCGCAAAAGAAAGTAGAGTTGACTGCATGTTCACTTTAGATGTTGGAATTCCTCCTATAAATGCTACTATGTATCCTAAAGAAAAATGAGTAGTTATAGACATTGAAATATGGTATAAACATATTGGATATGCAAATGTGCAAAGGTTGAAATTAATGAAATCCAAAGGATTGATTACAGGGTTGCATGCTTTTAGAGTACATGCTTTTACAGTGTCAGTTTGGTAAGTAGGAAAGACAATCTTTTTTGCATGACAAAGATGTGAGTAGAGATACACTTGATGTTGTACATACAGATGTTTGAGGGTTGACATAGAATATATCTCTTGGTGATAGCAAATACTTTCTCACATTTATTGATGATTGTTCAAGAAAGCTATGGGTATATTTCATGAAGGAAAAGAGCAATGTATTTGAGCACTTCAAAAATTTCAAGGTTGCCATTAAAATAGAAATATGCTTGAAAGTTAAGTGCTTGAGATTAAATGGAGGGGGAGAGTACCTCTCTAATGAGTTTAGTGACTTTTTGAGATATCATGGGATAAAGAGACAATTTACTTGCAGGTGTACCCCACAACAAAATGGGATTGTAGAAAGACAAAATAGGCATATCGCAAAAGTTATACGAGCATTGATGGATTAATAGAATATGTTAAAATATTTTTTGTCTGAAGTTGTTCATACTATTATCTATATTATGAATAGAACTCCCACATTTGCAGTTCATGGAATGATATTCAAGGAATACTTTATAGGCAAGAAACTCGATGTGTTACACTTGAAAGTGTTTGGATGTATTGCATATGTTTATATGCCAGATGAGCTATGAAAGAAGGTTGATCCAAAGGCAAAATAATGTATATTTATTGGATACTCTCTTTAAAGTAGAAAGGGTATTGTTGTTATAACCCTATCAAAGGTGAGTCCAGAGTGAGCAAGGATGTTATTTTTTATGAGGTGAGCAATTGGTATGTATCTAGTGATGATACATTGGATGATGGTGATGATCATGATAGTCATGTGTAGAAAGAAAAGCAAGAATCACAGAGTCTTAGTGGACCAAAAACATCATATGGTATTACATCTATAGTCCTTGGTCTGGGAGACTAAGGAGTAGTCCCACATCCTCAGGTGCATCTAAAGTGTTGTAGGTAGAGACAAAGGGAAGAAGAAAGTGTTGGATGGTAATGATGCATTTACTAATCATTTGGGATTTGATAGAGATTCCAATGGTTTAGAGAGTTTGGATGATGAGATTGGTATTTCTTCAATAAGGACACTAGGTGCACAAAGAGCATATGGTAATGTAAAGGCTCCACTAAGTGATCCAGTGGTACGTAGGTCTAGTAGGGTCAGATACCATGTTAACAGATTTAGTTTCGAAGGTTATGCAGATCACCATTATGTTTATATGGTAAAGATGGTTAAGGATGTTGAGCCCACTTGTTTTGAGAATGTTATTGGTCATGCTTGAAATACAATTATGGATGAGGAGATGGATGCATTAGAATCCAATAAGACTTGGGATCTAGTACTATTTCCTAAGGAAAAGAAGACTATTGGCTATAAGTGGGTTTATAAAATCAAGCATAATGCAAATGGTTCTATTAATAGATATAAGGCTAGTTTGGTTTCAAAAGGCTATGCTCAAACATATGGTATAGATTATGAAGAAACATTCTGTCCATTTGCTAGAATGGCAATTGGTAGATGTGTGATTGCTTTGGCAGTAGCCAAAGGTTGGAGTTTGCAATAAATGGATGTCAAGAATGCCTTCTTGCATGGTGAATTGCAAGAAGAGGTGTATATGGAGCAACCTTTAGGTTATAAGAATTTAGAGCATTCCACATATGTATGCAAGTTAAAAAAGGCGTTCTATGGGCTGAAGCAAGCACCTAGAGCATGGTTTGACAAGATCAGAGAGTATCTTGTCAACATTGGCTTTTATATTTTTAATGCTGATCACTCACTTTATGTGAGAAACAGATATGTAGGCTTGGTCATCGTAGTCATCTATGTGGATGACATGATTATTACTGGTGACAATGATAGTGGGATTACTGAAATTAAGTTCTTTTTGAAAAACAAGTTTAAGATGAAAGATTTGGGTGAGCTAAGTACTTTCTTGGTATTAAGGCAATTAGGTGTGATGATGGTATATGGATGTCACAAAGATAATATGGTTTAGATATGTTATCTAAGTATGATATGACAACATGTAAGGCTCTTTCAATGCCATTGGAGAAAAATGTGAAGTTGAGTGCTGACGTTGGGGATGAGATAATAGAACCTACTATGTTCATGAGCATAGTAGGAAGTTTGATTCACATGACTATCATAAGGCCAGACTTGAGCTATTTTGTTCGGAGGATAGTAGGAAGTTTGATTTACATGATTGACTTACCTCTTTTCATTATGGACCTTTTTATGAGGCAACTAAAGATATACATGCGTTTGGGTGCATAGATATAGATTGGGCTGGTAGCATGTTTGATAGAAGATCTACTAGTGGATTCATGTTTTCCCTTGGTAGCATAATAGTTACATGGAGTAGCAAAAAACAATCTATAGTTGCTTTATTGAGTATAGAGGTGTTGCTATGGTAGCATGTAAGGTGGTATGGATGCAAAAATTATTGGATAATCTAGATATGTAGGGAGATGGTCCAATTGTCATTCACTGTGACAACATAGGCAACATACAACTAACTAGGAACCTAGTGTTCCATATTAGGACAAAACACATTGAGGTGCATTACCACTTTGTCAGAGAGAAGGTACTTGCAGGAGAGATTGAATTGGTATGTGTCAATACACATGATCAAATAGTTGTCATTTTCACAAAGACATTGGGTGTAGAGAAGCTTCGAAAGTTTCAAAGCTTACTTGCAGTTTATAGATAGAGTTGAGCTTGAGAGGGAGTGTTGAGATAGCAAGCTCAACATGTGTAGACATTGATGATGGACCACCTGGCTAGATGGGTCCACATGTCTACACTTAGTAAGTCAGTGATCATTATGATCCTTAGATGGCCACTGACTTATTACCTATTATATTTAGTTTGTTGCACCTACCTACAATTGGCATAGTTATAGTGCCAGTTGATTAATATAGTCATTTATGCACTGTTTGACTTAGTAGGCCACTTTTCTTTATGTTGTATCTTATCTATGCTTTGTGTACACTATATTGTGTTAGAAAGAAGAAGAAAAAAACCAGTAAGAAAACATTTTGGCCTCCATCTCTATTCTTGTGTTCTTGAGTGAGCTTCCTCTTATGTGTATGGTGTATATTTAGCGTAGCAACTCAAATAAGTCCCCCCCACCATGTGATCCTTGAGAAAAACAACTCATTTTAGCAATATATTTGCTTCGAAGCTCTTGAGTCCATTTATCGAACAAAGCAATAGACATCTTACCCTTTGCAACAACCTGTTGCAATGTTGTAATTCACTCCTCATATCTCATTTTCACGACATCAAATTCTTGCTACTTGTAGCTACTGCACCAATCTCTCTAATTTTACCTCCTGATCATGAAGCTGAACTTGCAAATTTTTAATCAATGCCATTGACTAAGTTCTCTCCTTATCCTGCTGTTGGAGATAACCTGCAATTTTTTTCATGACATCAAAAACCTCTGTCATATTGCCAATTTTCAAAGCATCAGCCTCCACCAAATACTAAGAAGAACAAGGCATATTGGTCTCATGAACATCTACATGATCACCCATATCTTGACCCTTGTTATCATGAAGTTCGGATTCATTAGAAATAGACTACTACTCACCATCCTTCCTATCCATACTTCCTAGCCAAAATTTCCCTATTTTCATATTCTTCTTGAGATGTATTTGGCCCTCTGACTCAAGCATATGAAAGCTATCCATCCTACATTTGGAGAAACATTAGTGGCATCATCAATGTTAACATTCTTGACAAATTCTTGGGCCACCTATTTAGCATAAGGCTCTTCATATACAACTTGTAGAAGATCTCTATAAATAGCGTGTTTATGAGCATCACCACCAAACATGACATTAGTACCATCATCTTGTTGAAATTGCTCATTGCTATCAAATTTATCATCAACATTAATTGCATTATCTTTCCCATTGTTTACATTTATCTTTAGAAGATATTCTAATGTCAATTGAGGATGCAAAGTCTTGGCATACTGTAACGTGTCCCCCTGTCCACTTGTAGGACCCGTCTTAGCAGCCCATCGGGAAGAGAGTCCAGAAAGCGCCGCCCGGCACTCCCACGGAATGTCACGGGGTTTGCGATCTAGGTCTTCCCGATTCTGCCATGAAGCGGAAGCATTTCAGCCGTTCCCACTTAGGATTGACCCGAATCAGGGTTTTCTTAATGGTTAAGTTTCTCGGAGGTAACTAGCATCGAGCCCAAATGAACTACTTTACATAGAAACGTCAGGGTCGAAGCGGATTTATACTGCACTTGGTTTAAGGAGAATGGGAAACAAGAGGGATGCGAAGCTCGACCTCTCTACCCGTAAGGCATAGTCCCATTCGCTTCCCCTAAAACAGTATAAATCAGGACTCTAGCATCTCTAGTTTCTAGGCCATTGCTACCTCGTTGTCAATTCCTTTGAGAAAAGTTCCCAGCCAACTGGGACCACTCTTCTGTAGGACGGACCCATGGTCACATCCACCACACTTTCCTCAAGTTTCTTTAGTTATCTAATTACCTACCACATTTAGTTTGACAAGCAAAAACAACTTTCTTAATTAGCCAATTTATCACTGGTTCCTTCACGTAACTTAAGCACTGACATAGAAAAACAATGTCAAGCAAGTTTCTTTTCAACATTTGATCTTTATTTATCAGTCTTTGGAATACATCATATAATCCAGCCGAAGGCTATACCATAATCCGCTCGGAGGCAATTCCAACAATCCTCAGGGATCGCTATTCCAAGTTCCGCCCGTAGACTAGTATGTGGACCTCGAGATCCCATCTCGAGTCACGTCAGCCTCTTGTGTAGGGTCCGGAGGCAAGGGATTTATGGCAAGAGCCCCCTGGCACCCAAGCGTCCTCCCGCTCCAAGTAGCACCCATGGAGAGACCTCTCACAGGCAGCAGGTTCGGTCCATGTACTCGGCGCGGCTAACAACCCCCTTGGATAGGGTTAGGCAGACAGTTGGGGGTAACTGATGTTGCCTCTCCCTCCAGGCTTTCAACCTGAAGCATTAGTTATTTTTCAACATTAGTTCCTTGAGCAAAGAAGTATAAACAGTACTCCTAAGTATATAATCACAATCATTCCAGTGGTCGTTTGTACGGCCAACTGCTAAGGTGTGAATCCTTCTTTTCGAATATATCCAGCATTCGATCCGAGATCAATCAGGACTTGGCAAGATCCCAAGGGTTTCGTAAGCTGAGTTGCTTGTTTACCCTTTATCCTTGGGTTAGGGTTTATACCTTGCTGACCTAAATTGTCAATACCTTAGGTTTCCTCATATTAAGGTCAATAATTCTTGGGCAACCTCGTTGCCCTAACTTGATTGGTCAATTGCTTGCTAGGCAATATATAATTACCCTAACTTGGCAAATCAGCCTCAAAGAAGGGTGATGTAGCAGGATGACTACTCATCCTCTTGCAAATTAGACTTGTACTTAGAACTCGCCAACCTTGTCCTAAGGAGTGGCAATACTACTTTGTGATTTAGACACAAAACCATGTGACGTTGCAACTTGTTGCACGAGACAAGTGTCGCACCTAACTTATGGGATTATTTCTCCCATCACACCGTATTCCTTGGTCAAGAATACCTTTGATCGAGATATAGGGTTTGGGAGTCCTATTGACCCAATCCAAACCTAACCCTACTAGGCCGATAATGCTTTGGCCCTAGGGATCCTAAATTCTATAACGTGTCCCCTAGTATTATCCAGGACACGTCTTAGTAGTCCATCGGAAAGGATGTCTAGAAAGCTCCGCCCGGCACTCCCATGGAATGTTACGGGTTTTGAAATCTAGTTCTTCCCGCGTCTGCCATGTAGCGGAAGTATCCTGGCCGTTCCCACTTAGGATCGATCGGAATTAGGGTTTTCCTAATGGGTCATTGGCTAACAGCAACTAGCGTCAGACCCGAGCGAACTACTTTACGCAGAAACGCCAGGTCCGAAGCGGATTCATGCTGCACTTGGTCCAAGGAGAATGGGAAACGAGAGGGATGCAAAGCTCAACCTCTCTGCCATAAGGCATAGTCCCATTCCATTCCCCTAAAACAGCGTAGATCGGGTAAGACGTAACTCTAGGTCATCGTTCCCGTTATTCCTTTTTGATGATGATGATCATTCCGTTGTTCTTCGAGATTTTTGAGAAAAGTTCCCGGCTAACCGGGACCACCCAACCGTAGGACGGACCCATGGCCCATCCTCCGCACTTTCCTCGGTTTTTTTAGTTATGTAATTATCTAACACATTAATTTGACATATAACAATCAGCTTCTTTAATTAACCTTGTTAAGCACTGGTTCCTTCACGTAATCTTATCACGAGACATAGAAAAACAACATCAAGCAAGTTCTTTTAACATTTCATCATTTTATCTTTGAAATACAAGGAGTTCCGCACGTAGGCTTTTCTATAATCTGCCCGAAGGCTAACCAGTAATCTCCAGGGATCACTATTCCAAGCTTCCGCCCGTCAACTAGTATGCGGGCCTCGAGATCCAATCCCGAGTCACGTTAGCCTCTTGTGCAAGACTCGGAAGGCGAGGGATTTACGGCCAGAGCCCCCTGGCACCCAAGCGTCCTCCTGCTTCAAGTAGAACTCAATGGAGAGACCTCTCGCGGCGCGTTCGGTCCACGTTCTCGGCGCGGTCAGACAACCCCCTTGGTTAGGGTCAGGCAGGCAGTCGGGGGTAACTGAAGCTGCCTCTCCCTTCAGGCATTTAACCTGAAGTATAGGTACTTATTTAATTTGTAATTCATAATTCAAACAGAGCCCTAAAATCTCTAGCAAGCACAAACATTTCCATTAATCAACCCAGTTGTATGGCAAACTGCTAAGGAAGTGTTCTTTCCTTTTTGAGTGTATCAACACTCGTTCCCAAGGTGTCTTGTAACTTGGCAAGATCTCTTACATTCCGGTGTAGGGCATACCCAACTTGGTTAACCCTAAGGTACCTTAGATATGCTAGTTTCTGCTTTACAACTTTCCTTATTTAGAAGGATACCCAAAAATACGTCTTTTTGCAAGATAACTTGCGTAAGGATCTGCCGTCCTTGATGAGGGTTTTTCCCTTTTCTCCTTGTGAATCAATCACAAAATGATTTCATACATGTTGCGCAAGTCCTGCGATGGAATAATATGTTTAGATTCCTTAAGCTGACGTATGTCAGGCCTAGGGTTTCTTCATTTAGGGACAAACCCTAGTTTCTTATCTTTATGAAATTATTGTCCTTACGGTAAGGAAAGTAGTCAAGTGTTTAGGGAATGAACGTTTCTATGTTTAGATTGGTTCGGTTAGTTTTTGGAAAGATTGGTTCGGTTAGCTTTTGGAAGGTAATCTTACTCGACTTGTCACGGTTTTACTATCTTTGTGACAATTAACTTTCCCAATCAATACAGTTTAATTTGGCATATAGCATAATGCCATGATGATACAAAGAGCGGCCATACTTCTTGGAACAAAAAGGCCTAGCAGTGAAATTGGTGTATACACACTTTATTAGTCCTAAGTCCTCAAATAACAGGGGAAAAGTGTTAATAGAGTGTCATCCAGCAATTCCCCATTACATTTTCTTTCCAAATGAGTTCGTATATCTAATTTTTATACTTGTTAATTCCTAACATTTAACTTCCGTTTTCTTTAAAGATGAACTCATGCCAAATAACAATAGTTGCCTTGCTAAGATGTGCAACTAGCAAAGATAACTCCCTAGTAATTTGAGCATCGAAAGAAACCTTTCATGAATTTAGCCATTTTACCATGATTCGTTGCGAAAGGAATAAGACTACTGGTGCAAGATATAATTTCTACACTTTAGGAATATATTACTATAGTAAATGGTTAATCTTGCTTATAATTTTATAATGCTTGATGCAATTTGAAGAAAGCTAATTTGTATACATTGTCATTCATAAGCTAACTTCTTCGTTAAAAATAACTTGAACAAATATATATTTCCTTAACAAATTTTCTTTGCATGATTGACTTAAAACTGAATTAACACCAAGAAGAAAAACCTGGCTTTGAGGTGAGATATCCACATGGATACCAGGAGATGATCCTCCCGCAGCTACACCTTGGACTTTCTTCAGCGGTATGGCAACTGTGGTCCGTCGAACGTGGAAGCAGCTTTACAACTTCTCCTTAGAATTCCATCGTCGCTCCCTTGCACCGTTTGTCAAAAGTAGTTTTTGGAAGGCTCCCCCCTTGAATTCGGAAATTCGAAAGGGTGTTTTAGAATCTTTTATAACTATGACCCATTGAAGCCATGGGGAAGGCTTAATGGCCTTTGTAAGCTTGCACGAATGGGAATAAAAAGGTGTGGAAAAGACACAAGGTGTAGGAGAGCTTTAAGGGAAAATAATAACCGTAAATGTTATAAGTAAGAGTCTAAGGACCCTTAGGCAATTTAGGAGGAAAGGGGCTTATGAGGGTTTACACACGTAGGGGGGGAATGATTCCGAGGCCAATGAGGAAGGCTAAAGGGAAATTTAAAAAAAAACATGGGAGTTGGGTTCCAACTAAGGGAAGGGGTATATAATGCTTTAAACACGGGGGGTAATAAAAAGGGTTTTTGTAAGGGACAAGAAGGGGGTGAAAGGGTTTTTGAAGCCCGTAAGAAAGGGCTTAAAGTTTAAATCATAGGGGGGGGGGTTTCGAAGCTAGGGGAAAGGGCTTTTAGGGATTATACACAGGGGGAAAAATAATAAGACCCTTAAGGCTTTTGTGCTCTTGGGGGGAGTGACTCCAGAGTGAAGGGAAGGGGTTTTTCGCACGAGGGTGAAAGGGCCTTAAGGGTTTTTAAAAACCCAAGGGGGGGGGGGGGGGGGGGAATTTCATAAAAGGTATAGGAATGGGGTTAAAGAGGCCCCCCCTTTTGGAAGCTTTGAAAGCTCAAGATCACGTGGAGGGGGGGAGGCTAAGATCTCCACGTGGGGAAAATTTGGAGGCCGTTACACGGTTGCGTCGACCAGTACACTGTGGCACGGCAGATGGTGGCGACCTCACTCCCTCTTGATCTCCCCGGTGTGACCAACAGAACTCTCCTCCTTACTCTAGCCTTTCCCTCCTCTCGCTCAGCGGCGTCGCCCCCCCTTCACGGCAGCTTCGTCCTCCTGATCTTTCAGCGGCCCTCCTTTCAGCAACATGATGGCCTCTTTCGTTTCTTACCTCCATGGCAGTAGCCCTCTCAGTTAAATAGGGGAGGGAGGGGGATCCTCCCCTCTCCTTCGTGTCACGAGGCATGGTCATTGAGGCTAAGCAAGCTCCAACGAGGAGCTTGCTGGCCTTTCTAAATCCTTCTCCCCCTCCAGCACAAACTGTCGCCGACGGAAGAAGAATTATAAAAAATTTTCCCATGATTTTTTTAAATATATGATATATTACATTCTCTCCCCCTTAGAGGAATCGAGATGTCCTCATCTTGAGATAAACTCGGGATATTGATGGTTGAGTGTGCCTTCATCTATCCAAGTGGCATCCTCTTTGGGATAATCTTTCCACTGGACGAGGCATTCTCTCAGGGTTCTAGATCTTAACTGTCTCTCCCTCACATCTAAGATCCTATCCGGCCTTAGTTCAAGGACTCCTTGACTAGGCATTACAATTTGTTGGTCATCAAGTACATGATTAGGATTGGGCACATATTTTTTTAATAGGCTAATATGGAATACATTGTGAACCTTTAGGTTCTCTGGGAGTTGCAATCTATAAGCATTGGGTCCTAGGCATTTGAGGATTTTATACAGCCCACAATACCTTGGACTTAGCTTCTTGCATTCTCCTAGGGATAGATAACTCTTTTTAGGGCGTACTCGAATGAAGACCATGTCTCCTTCCTCGAAGACTCTATCTTGACGTTTCAAATCTGCGTATGCCTTTTGTCTATCCTTGGCCGCTTGTATGTCTTGTCTTATTGACCTTATTTGATCATCCATGTCCTCCAACCTTTGTCTTGAAGCTTCAACTCTTAGGGTTGGATCAGAAAAGTTTAGGGGACTTCGACAATCATGACCATACAATGCCTGGAAAGGGGTCATTTGAATGCTCTGCTGGTAAGAAGCATTGTAGGCAAATTCAACTAATGGCAAGTATTGAATCCACCTTTTCGGCTCTCGACAGCAGTATGCCCTAAGCATATCCTCAATGATTTGATTCACTCACTCTGTTTGTCCATCCGTTTGGGGATGGTAGGCAGTGCTAAAATAGAGTTGAGTCCCAATAGCTTCAAAGATAGCTCTCCAGAAGTGTGATGTGAAGAGAGAATCTCGATCACTAATGATTCTTTTAGGTAACCCATGTAGCTTGAATATTTCCTTGATAAACAATCTTGCAATGTCGGAGGCTTTATAGTTTGTCTTTACTGGAATCAGGTGTGCAACCTTGGTAAGCATGTCAACCACAACCATAATGGAATTGTATCCTCCTTGGACTTGGGGTAAGCCCACAACAAAATCCATACTGATGAATTCCCATTTCATTTGGGGAATGTCAAGCGGTTGCAGTTTCCCTGGCATCATGACATGTTTGGCCTTGATACATTGGCAAGACAAACATTCACTGACATATTTGAGAACGTCACCTTTGAGCCTCTCCCAATGGTAGCTCTTCCTAACTCCATTAAGAGTTTTTGCATAGCCAGGATGTCCTGCGAAAGGAGAATTATGAGCTTCCCATAATATCTTCTGCTTAAGTGACTGGCTTGCTGGTATACACAGCCTTGTTCTGTAGTAGACAAGCCCATTATCAATGGAAAATTCCTGATACTTAGCTTGCAACTTCTGATTCTGCTCCTTGGTAGATATTTCCTTTATCATTGTTTGGTAGGTCAAATCATGGCATGCTTCCTCTCTAGCTAGTTCAAGTATAGGGTTGTTTGGCATAGATAACTTTGTAGCCAGAGATCTAGCCGTTGATGGATTATGCAAGATTAGGGAATTTAGGAATGCCTTGCGACTGAGTGCATCGGCAACTACATTCTCTTTCCCTGGTCGGTACTTGATTTCAAAATCATATTCCTCCAATACTTCGATCCATCGACGTTGCCTCATGTTGAGCTCGTTCTGGGTAAAAATCCATTTGAGACTCTTATGATCGGTTACTAGAGTAAACTTGTTACCCAACAGGTAGTGTCTCCAAAGCTTTAGAGCATGGATGACAGCTAATAATTCCAGATCATGCGTGGCATAATTCTTTTCATGACTCTTCAATTTCCTTGAAGAGTATGCTACTGGATGACCTTCTTGTATAAGTACACACCCCAAGGCAAGAATGCTGGCATTAGTTACTACCTCGAACTCTTTATTGAGGTCAGGAAGTTTTAGAATAGGTGCTGATACCAAACTTTGCTTCAATTTGTCGAAGCTATTTTGTTCGGGAGTTGACCATGTAATAGTAGTCTGCTTCTTTAGTAAGTCTGTAAGAGGTGCTGCAATCAAAGCATAGTTTTTGATAAAGACCCTATACCATCCTGTCAAGCCAAGAAAGCTACGTATTTCTCTGATGGATGCTGGTATTGGCCATTCAATCACATCTCTGACTTTGGCTGGGTCTACTGATATTCCTTCTGATGATACTATGAATCCCAGATATTCAATCTGACGCTTGAAGAATGCACACTTCTTCATTTTTGCATACAGCTTATGGGACCTCATTGTCTCAAGGACAATCCGAAGTTGAGGTTCATGATCTTCTTCCTATTTAGAATAGACTAAAGTATCATCGCAGAAGACAAGCACGAAATCATCAAGATATGGTCTAAAAATATCCTACATTAATCTATTGAAGGTGGCAGGTGCATTTGTAAGCCCGAATGACATAACCAAGAACTCAAAGTGCCCATATCTTGTATTGAAGGCCGTCTTTGGAATATCTTCTTCCTTGATCCTTATCTGATAGTAACCTGACCTGAGATCAATCTTGGAGAAGATCTTTGCACCTTGAAGACGATCAAGAAGTTCATCTATTCTAGGAATAGGATACTTGTTCTTGACTATTGATTGATTCAACCCTCGGTAATCAATACATAGTCGAAGTGTCCCATCTTTCTTTTTCTGGAATAGTACTGGAGCTCCCCATGGTGAATTGCTAGGCCGGATGTAGCCCTGATCCAACAGTTGCTTGAGCTGTTCCTTCAACTCAATAGCTTCCGGTATGGACATTCTATAAGGTCTCTTTGCAATTGGTGCAGCTCCAGGCACTAGCCTAATTTCATGATCTACTTCTCTTGGAGGCGGAAGTTCAATCAATTCCTCAGGGAATACGTCAGCGTATTCCTTTAGCCAAGAAGGTCCTTCATGAGACTCTTGCTTTTGATTTAACTTGTTGAGTTTGATCAGGTAAACGGGTAATCCTTTTTTGACTCCTTTTATGATCCGAGATACTTTGGCTAATTGGATTCTTAGCACTCCTGCCTCACCTTGAGTTGTGACAAACTCCCTTTCAGAGTTTTGAAAGGAAACTTGATCCTTTCCACAGTGGATGTGGGCATCATTAGGCTTAAGCCAATCCATCCTGAGTAGACACTCATGGATACCTAAATTCATGACTCTGAATTTGACTGAGGTTTTCTTTCCTCCCAGAAAGAATTCCGCCTTAGCAGTTTGCCTGGTACAAGTTACCTCACGACCGTTTGCCAATTCCACAAGCAGGGTAGGTGCTTCTACTGTGGCTATTCCTAATCTTTTTGCACATGCTGGTGAGATAAAGGAATGTGTACTGCCACAATCAATCAAGGTTTTGAAACCTTTACCTTGATAGTCCGACGGTGTTTGAATCACCGAGAACTGGCGATTCGGCCCTTTCTTGTGTAAAGTGGCATGGACTGTCGCACTTTCGAATTCTGCTTCCATAGTCGGATCTTCCTTTTCTTCTTCTTCGCATCTTTGCCTATTGGCAATGCAGGCAGTTCTTCCTCTTCCACGGGTGGCGGCTCCTTGACCGCGGCCTGCACCTTGGAAAGGCGTTTGACGATGTCCCCCGCTGAGCTTGGGACATTGCTTCTTGAAGTGACCGGGTTCGTTGCAGTGGAAGCATCAGAGGTTTCGGCCATTACTTTGAGTAGGAACAAAGTTGTTGACGTTATTTGTCCTTGCTTTCTTCCTTTGTCCCTGATCGTGACCTTGAACTCTCTTCACTTGAGGTCTGAATGCTCCTCTGTTCGGGTCACTATACGACCAAGTTTTGTTACCCCTTGGTCTAGCTTGCACTTCCTAAATTATAGGGGCCGCTCGAATGAGTGCATCCTGCAGATCTGATGGATGCATAGATTCAAGAAGGGTATTTACGGGTGGATTTAAGCCCGCGCAAAATTTGGACACCTGGTGCGTCATGTCCATCTGTGGCGCATACTTTAAAAGTGAGACGAATTTAGAGTAGTATGCGTCCAGAGTGAGTCCTAGCTGTTTTAGCTCGTAGAACTCATTCATTTTCTGTGTACGATATGCAGGTGGCAAATATCTCCCCTACACGGCTTTCTTTAACTTCTCCTAGGTAACGGACCCCTCTGAAGTCCCTTGATCCCTGCACCATTGTTTCCACCAAAGTCTGGCTTCGCCAGTGAGTTTTAACTTAGCGAGCATGGCCTGATTGGTAGGTGCAGTACCAGCTGCTTCAAAGTAATCCTCCATAGATTCAATCCAAATTTCAGCATCAGATTGGACGAATCTGCCTCTCCCGTCAAACTCGGGTGGCTTTATCTGCTTGAGGAGGAACTTCTTCTCCTGGGTCACAGCAGTACTTGATGTAGAGGGTGAATTTGGAACCTGTACCTAGGGTTGTGCCTGGATAAAGTCTTCTTAACGTTATTATATGATAATCTTTAGTTCAGCTATCTCATAAATCATGAAGCTACTTAACTTTTTAACAACTCTGATGCACAGCCAGATATTGATAAAAGAAGTCTTTATTTATATTTGCATGGGCGTAGCCTTATACAACGTCTCGTGTGATGATAATCCAATCATTACATTCAGTTTGGGGAGAACAACGTTGTATTGCATTTGTCTACAGGAACTGTGTAATAGTAGGGTTTTGGGTCATGGATCTTTAGGAATTGATAATTCATTGGAAGTTCGGGATACCCTTTTCGTTGGAATCCATACTTCTCATGGCGGCCCAACACTTTAATCCTGTCGGCTGGGATTACACCGGTTACTTCCTCATATACATATGAGTTCATTTCAACCCTCCGACCTTGAATATGTAAAGTCGAATTTATGTGAGCTTCCACAAAAATGAACAGCTTCACGACTTTCAAGTCTTCCAACCACTTGATCCTCTTTAGGTTGGTCTGTAGATAAGCGAACCGGTGGGCAGCTATGTAGTAGATTCCTGAAGACCCTGTCCATCTTCGTTCTATATATAAAGGTGATGGATTATAAATCTGCTCCAGGATGTTCATCATCCCAATTCTTTGTCTATAAAGCGAAGAATGCATTGCAGTCATAAACATGACCCGAAACACCAAAAACTTGTTCCACGCTTCATAGTTCTGCAAGACAGCATTGAAGATGAGGAAATGTTTGGACAACAACAATTTCTTTACTTCATTTTATTGAGATCTCATAAAAACAATTCTGTTGTTGGTCGGCTCTAATACCAACTGTAACGTGTCCCCTAGTATTATCCAGGACAAGTCTTAGCAGTCCATCAGAAAGGATGTCTAGAAAGCTCCGCCCGGCACTCCCATGGAATGTTACGGGTTTTGCGATCTAGTTCTTCCCGTGTCTGCCACGTAGCGGAAGTATCCTGGCCGTTCCCACTTAGGATTGACCGGAATTAGGGTTTTCCTGATGGGTCATTGGCTAACAGCAACTAGCGTCAGACCCGAGCGAACTACTTTACGCAGAAACGCCAGGTCCGAAGCGGATTCACACTGCACTTGGTTCAAGGAGAATGGGAAACGAGAGGGATGCAAAGCTCAACCTCTCTGCCATAAGGCATAGTCCCATTCCGTTCCCCTAAAACAGCGTAGATCGGGTAAGACGTAACTCTAGGTCATCGTTCCCGTTATTCCTTTTTGATGATGATGATCATTCCGCTGTTCTTCGAGATTTTTGAGAAAAGTTCCCGGCTAACCGGGACCACCCAACCGTAGGACGGACCCATGGCCCATCCTCCGCACTTTCCTCGGTTTGTTTTAGTTATGTAATTATCTAACACATTAATTTGACATATAACAATCAGCTTCTTTAATTAACCTTGTTAAGCACTGGTTCCTTCACGTAATCTTATCACGAGACATAGAAAAACAACATCAAGCAAGTTCTTTTAACATTTCATCATTTTATCTTTGAAATACAAGGAGTTCCGCATGTAGGCTTTTCTATAATCTGCCCGAAGGCTAACCAGTAATCTCCAGGGATCACTATTCCAAGCTTCCGCCCATCAACTAGTATGCGAGCCTCGAGATCCAATCCCGAGTCACGTTAGCCTCTTGTGCAGGACTCGGAAGGCGAGGGATTTACGGCCAGAGCCCCCCCTGGCACCCAAGCGTCCTCCTACTCCAAGTAGAACTCAACGGAGAGACCTCTCGCGGCGGGTTCGGTCCACGTTCTTGGCGCGGTCAAACAACCCCCTTGGTTAGGGTCAGGCAGGCAGTCGGGGGTAACTAAAGCTGCCTCTCCCTTCAGGCATTTAACCTGAAGTATAGGTACTTATTTAATTTGTAATTCATAATTCAAACAGAGCCCTAAAATCTCTAGCAAGCACAAACATTTCCATTAATCAACCCAGTTGTATGGCAAACTGCTAAGGAAGTGTTCTTTCCTTTTTGAGTGTATCAACACTCGTTCCCAAGGTGTCTTGTAACTTGGCAAGATCTCTTACATTCCGGTGTAGGGCATACCCAACTTGGTTAACCCTAAGGTACCTTAGATATGCTAGTTTCTGCTTTACAACTTTCCTTATTTAGAAGGATACCCAAAAATACGTCTTTTTGCAAGATAACTTGCGTAAGGATCTGCCGTCCTTGATGAGGGTTTTTCCCTTTTCTCCTTGTGAATCAATCACAAAATGATTTCATACATGTTGCGCAAGTCCTGCGATGGAATAATTTGTTTAGATTCCTTAAGTTGACGTATGTCAGGCCTAGGGTTTCTTCATTTAGGGACAAACCCTAGTTTCTTATCTTTATGAAATTATTGTCCTTACAATAAGGAAAGTAGTCAAGTGTTTAGGGTATGAATGTTTCTATGTTTAGATTGGTTCGGTTAGTTTTTGGAAAGATTGGTTCGGTTAGCTTTTGGAAGGTAATCTTACTCGACTTGTCACGGTTTTACTATCTTTGTGACAATTAACTTTCCCAATCAATACAGTTTAATTTGGCATATAGCATAATGCCATGATGATACAAAGAGCGGCCATACTTCTTGGAACAAAAAGGCCTAGCAGTGAAATTGGTGTATACACACTTTATTAGTCCTAAGTCCTCAAATAACAGGGGAAAAGTGTTAATAGAGTGTCATCCAGCAATTCCCCATTACATTTTCTTTCCAAATGAGTTCGTATATCTAATTTTTATACTTGTTAATTCCTAACATTTAACTTCCGTTTTCTTTAAAGATGAACTCATGCCAAATAACAATAGTTGCCTTGCTAAGATGTGCAACTAGCAAAGATAACTCCCTAGTAATTTGAGCATCGAAAGAAACCTTTCATGAATTTAGCCATTTTACCATGATTCGTTGCGAAAGGAATAAGACTAGTGGTGCAAGATATAATTTTTACACTTTAGGAATATATTACTATAGTAAATGGTTAATCTTGCTTATAATTTTATAATGCTTGATGCAATTTGAAGAAAGCTAATTTGTATACATTGTCATTCATAAGCTAACTTCTTCGTTAAAAATAACTTGAACAAATATATATTTCCTTAACAAATTTTCTTTGCATGATTGACTTAAAACTGAATTAACACCAAGAAGAAAAACCTGGCTTTGAGGTGAGATATCCACATGGATACCAGGAGATGATCCTCCCGCAGCTACACCTTGGACTTTCTTCGGCGCTATTGCAACTGTGGTCCGTCGAACGTGGAAGCAGCTTTACAACTTCTCCTTAGAATTCCACCGTTGCTCCCTTGCACCGTTCGTCAAAAGTAGTTTTTGGAAGGCTCCCCTCTTGAATTCAGGAATTCGAAAGGGTGTTTTAAAATCTTTTATATCTAAGACCCATTGAAGCCATGGGGAAGGCTTAATGGCCTTTGTAAGCTCGCACGAACGGGAATAAAAAGGTGTGGAAAAGACACAAGGCGTAGGAGAGCTTTAAGGGAAAATAATAACCGTAAATGTTATAAGTAAGGGTCTAAGGACCCTTAGGCAATTTAGGAGGAAAGGGGCTAATGAGGGTTTACACACGTAGGGGGGAATGATTCCGAGGCCAATGAGGAAGGCTAAAGGGAAATTTAAAAAAAAAACATGGGAGTTGGGTTCCAACTAAGGGAAGGGGTATATAATGCTTTAAACACGGGGGGTAATAAAAAGGGTTTTTGTAAGGCACAAGAAGGGGGTGAAAGGGTTTTTGAAGCCCGTAAGAAAGGGCTTAAAGTTTAAATCACAGGGGGGGGGGGGTTCGAAGCTAGGGAAAGGGCTTTTAGGGATTATACACAGGGGGAAAAATAATAAGACCCTTAAGGCTTTTGTGCTCTTGGGGGGAGTGACTCCAGAGTGAAGGGAAGGGGTTTTTCGCACGAGGGTGAAAGGGCCTTAAGGGTTTTTAAAAACCCGAGGGGGGGGGGGAATTTCATAAAAGGTATAGGAATGGGGTTAAAGAGGCCCCCCTTTTGGAAGCTTCGAAAGCTCAAGATCACGTGGAGGGGGGGAGGCTAAGATCTCCACGTGGGGAAAATTTGGAGGCCGTTACACGGCTGCGTCGACTAGTACACTGTGGCACGGCAGATGGTGGCGACCTCACTCCCTCTTGATCTCCCTGGCGTGACCAACAGAACTCTCCTCCTTACTCTAGCCTTTCCCTCCTCTCGCTCAGCGGCGTCGCCCCCCCTTCACGGCAGCTTCGTCCTCCCGACAGCCCTCCTTTCAGCAACATGATGGCCTCTTTTGTTTCTTACCTCCACGGCAGTAGCCCCCTGAGTTAAATAGGGGAGGGAGGGGGATCCTCCCCTCTCCTTCGTGTCACGAGGCATGGTCATTGAAGCTAAGCAAGCTCCAGCGAGGAGCTTGTTGGCCTTTCTAAATCCTTCTCCCCCTCCAGCACAAACTGTTGCTGACGGAAGAAGAATTATAAAAAATTTTCCCTTGATTTTTTTAAATATATGATATATTACAAATTCATACGGAGGTTTAGTATTTGGTTAATGTATCCTTAATGTGAGAATCCTAGATCATTCTTGCATGGGCATTTAGATGACCCTAACATTTTCGAGAGTGTGGGTAGGATCTTTGGGATCGAAAGTCTTAAATCGACATCCCAAGTGCGATACTAGGCAGAATTTTAATGTAACTTAACCCTACCTAGCACTTTGAGGTGATCATCAAATGCAATCTAATCGTACCTTTATGATTTTCATGTGAGCAACTCAACTATACGCGAATTACTTAGTTGATTTAACTAACCCTTGATTAGAGATGATCATCCCTTTTAGATCATTCTTTTACTTGCCCTAAACTATAACGATTGACATTTAGAGCTAACTCGTATAAACCCTTCGTTGATGCAACGAAGTCAAGCTTTAATATTTTTAATGAAGATGCATTCAACTTCGACAAGAGATCTCCATGCATGAGCGAACGCCATGAGTCCATGATTCAATCTTTCCTTTTATCACTTAACTGGACCTAAAGTGTAACCTTCTTCGCATGCAACTTGCAAAGTTCATAATTCCTTTCCATGCATTGCGACTTTTTGGACATCATTCAATGGGCATCTAAGATTATCTCATACACGAGTCACACTAGGAAATTATTACCTAAGTGCGTTATGCACTGTTCTTCTCAGAGGCAACAAGGATGCCTTTAGACAAATCCACCTTTTTAACTTATGCAATATGCGTTCAAGAATGCAATTACCATGACTATGCAAGTAATCGTCATGCAACTTAACTTGGTAATTCGATGCGAGTATATAAATTTTCCAATGTATTCAAACTTGCCGATATGAATTTAAAGACATGCTTAATGCATCCTTTCATGCGGAAGTCTTATCGGAACCTGGGCATTAAGAATCGGAGCGTTGTCCACTCGTGTACTCGGGGTGGAAGTTCCCGCGTCTACGCCTTGTGACTTTTGCTTAGGAGGCATCGAGGACGTAGATCTCGACTTTGCAAACTCTCCTTGCCTTTTTTTCCAACTTCCAAACTCTCTTCTGCCCGTGAACTTACTTCCCTTCGCAAGAATCGGCCCTTGCAAACTCGGTTTTAAAAACCCGAGGAAGGCACCTGTGAATAGGGGCTATGGAAAGCTTTAATAGAAGCTTCCAAAGAAGCTTCCAAGCTTCTGGAGTACCAGAGATGACATGGAGAGAGAATGATTGGAAGGATGATAAGGAGGGAAGTGAAGATGATGACGACGATGTTGATGATGATGATGATGGTGAGGAAGGCGATGGCGACAGCAGCGTGGCGGCAGCACGGCAGTCCTGGCGATGGTGTGGTAGCGTGGCGGTGGCCTGGTTCCACAGGTGGGGGCAGCAGCCCATCCTCTCTCCTCCTCCTCTCAAGCTTAGGAGGGGATGGTTCTTATAGGGTGTGAAGGGGAGGGGGGGGGGGGTAGCCACCAAGTGGCGGGCTGCATGCCTCCTTCCCATCGTCCTCCACACTCAACTCCCATACATACTCCCTCTCCCCGCCATGCAACGGCTGAAGGTGAGGGGGTTATTATAAAAAAATTTGCCAAAAATTTATCCATTATCCCTTTCCCCCCCCCCTTGAAGGGGTGTTCCCGCATAGGCCTACGGTGGCTCGCGGTTTTCAAGCCACAACTTTCTACACGCGATGTAGGGTGAAGTTTGCTAGTGCACGCGGAGGGAGTACTAAGCCCAAAATTTTATTGATGCGGGAGATTACTTTGAATTGCTTTTGCGCAAGATTTTGGGTCTTGAATATTTCGTAGAGGAAATATTACATTCTCTCCCCCTTAGAGGAATCGAGATGTCCTCATCTCGAGAAGAACTGGGGGTATTGTTGGTTGAGAGTACTTTCATCCATCGAGGTCTTCGAGGTAATCTTTCCACTGGATGAGGTATTCTCTCAAGGTTCTGGATCTCAAATGCCTCTCACTAACATCTAAGATCCTATCTGGCCGTAGCTCAAGGACTCCTTGGCTAGGCATTACAACTTGTTGATCATCAAGCACATGACTAGGGTTAGGCACATACTTTTTCAGTAGGCTAATATGGAATAGATTATGAACTTTTAGGTTTTCAAGGAGTTGCAGTCTGTAAGCATTAGGCCCTAGGCACTTGAGGATCTTGTAGGGTCCACAATACCTTGGACTTAGCTTTTTGCATTCACCCAAGGATAGGGAACTCTTCTTTGGACGTACGCGAATGAAGACCATATCACCTTCAATGAAGGATCTGTCTTACGTTTCAAGTCCGCGTAAGCCTTCTGTCTGTCCTTGGCGACTTGGATGTCTTGTCTTATTGACTTGATTTGGTCATCCATGTCTTCCAGCATCTGCTTTGAAGCTTCAACCCTCAAGGTTGGATCTGAAAAGCTCAAAGGACTACGACAATCGTGTCCATACAATGCTTGAAATGGGGTCACGTGAATGCTTTGTTGGTAAGAAGCATTGTAGGCAAACTCAACTAGTGGCAAATATTGAATCCACTTTTTGGGTTCGCGACAACAATGTGCCCTAAGCATATCTTCAATGACTTGGTTGACTCGTTCCGTTTGACCATCGGTTTGGGGATGATAAGCTGTACTGAAACAGAGTTGAGTCCCAATGGCCTCGAAGATAGCCCTCCAGAAGTGTGATGTGAAGAGAGAGTCACGATCACTAATGATTCTTCTGGGTAACCCATGTAGTTTGAAAATCTCCTTGATGAATAACCTTGCAATTTCTGAGGCTTTATAGTTTGTCTTAACAGGGATAAGATGTGCAACCTTGGTAAGCATATCTACCACGACCATAATGGAGTTGTATCCCCCCTGAACTTGGGGCAGGCCAACAACAAAGTCCATGCTAATGAATTCCCATTTCATTTGGGGAATGTCAAGTGGTTGCAATTTCCCTGACATTTTGAGATGTTCGACCTTAATGCATTGACAAGACAAACATTCTGTGACATATTTAAGAACGTCACCTTTGTGACATATTTAAGAACGTCACCAACGATTAGCAAGATCTCTAGCCATAAAGGTATCCATGCCAAACAACCCAATTCTTGAGCTAGCTAAAGAAGAGACATGCCATGACCCAACCTATCAAAAATTGCTAAGGGAGATCCCCATCAAAGATCAAGACCCGAAGCTTCAAGCAAAGTATCAAGAATTCTCTATCAATAATGGACTTGTCTATTATAGGACAAGATTATGTATACCGGCAAGTCAACCACTCAAGCAGAAGATACTTTGGGACGCCCATGACTCCCCTTTCTTAGGACATCCTGCCTATCCCAATAATAGCTCTTTCTAATCGCATTGAGGGTCTTGGCATAGGCAGGATGTCCTAAGAAAGGGGAGTCATGGGCATCCCAAAGTATCTTCTGCTTGAGTGGTTGACTTGCCGGTATACATAATCTTGTCCTATAATAGACAAGTCCATTATTGATAGAGAATTCTTGATACTTTGCTTGAAGCTTTGGGTCTTGATCTTTGATGGGGATCTCCCTTAGCAATTTTTGATAGGTTGGGTCATGGCATGTCTCTTCTTTAGCTAGCTCAAGAATTGGGTTGTTTGGCATGGATACCTTTATGGCTAGAGATCTTGCTATTGATGGATCTTGCAAAATTAGAGAATTCAAAAATGCTTTGCGAGACTGAGTGCATTGGCAACTACATTCTCATTCCCAGGCCGGTATTTGATTTCAAAATCATATTCCTCCAGCACTTCAATCCATCGATGTTGCCTCATATTGAGCTCATTTTGGGTAAAAATCCATTTAAGACTTTTATGATCCATCACTAGGATAAACTTGCTACCTAGCAAGTAATGTCTCCAAAGCTTGAGAGCATGGATGACAGCCAACAGTTCCAGATCATGGGTAGCATAGTTCCTATCATGGCTCTTCAAATTCCTTGAAGAGTATGCTACAGGATGACCTTCTTGTGTGAGCACACATCCTAAGACAAGTGCGCTAGTATCAGTTATCACTTCAAACTTACTAAGATCCGAAAGTTTCAGGATGGATGCTGATACCAAGCTTTGCTTTAGTTTGTCAAAGCTGGTTTGTTCAGGTGACCATACAATTGATACTGGCTTCTTCAGTAGATCTGTCAGAGGCGCTGCAATCAAAGCATAGTTTTTGATAAAGGCCCTATACCATCCTGTCAATCCAAGAAAACTATGTATTTCTTTGACAGAAGTTGGTGTTGGCCACTCCAAAACGTCTCTGACCTTGGCTAGATCTACTGAAATTCCTTCCGCTGATACAATGAATCCCAGATATTCAATCTGTTGCTTGAAAAATGCACACTTCTTCTTCTTGGCATAAAGCTTGTGTGTCCTCATTGTCTCAAGGATGATGCGAAGCTGGGGTTCATGATCTTCTTCCTGCTTGGAGTAGACTAGGGTATCATCAAAGAAGACGAGTACGAAGTTATCAAGATAGGGCCTAAAGATATCCTGCATTAGCCTGTTGAAGGTAGCAGGAGCATTTGTCAGCCCGAATGACATGACTAGGAATTCAAAGTGTCCATACCTTGTGCTGAATGCCGTCTTTGGGATATCTTCTTCCTTGATCCTTATCTGATAATATCTAGACCTGAGATAAATCTTAGAGAACATCTTCGCACCTTGAAGACGGTTAAGGAGTTCATCTATTCTTGGAATGGGGTATTTGTTCTTAATGGTTGATTGATTCAACCCTCTGTAGTCAATGCGTAACCGAAGCGTTCCATCTTTCTTCCTCTGGAAGAGCACTAGAGCTCCCCATGGCGAACTGCTAGGATGGATGTAACCTTGGTCTAACAGTTGCTTGAGTTGCTTCTTCAGCTCAATCGCTTTCGGAATGGACATCCTATATGGTCTCTTTGCGATTGGTGCAACTCCTGGCACTAGCTTGATTTCATGATCGACTTCCCTTTAGGAGAAAGTTCAGTCAGCTCTTCAGGAAATACATCTGCGTACTCCTTTAACCATGAAGGTTCTTCCCTAGACTCCTGATTCTGATCTAGCTTATTTAGCTTAATCAAATAGATAGGTAGCCCCTTTCTAACTCCCTTTATTATCCGTGTTGCTGTCCAGTTGAATTTTTGGCTTCCCAGCCTCTCCTTGAGTTGTGACTAGTTCTCCTTCAGAATTTCGAAAGGAAACTTGTCCCTTTCCACAGTGAATGTGGGCATCATTGGGTATTAGCCAATCCATACCGAGCAAACATTCGTGGACACCTAGGTTCATTACCCTGAATTGACCGAAGTCGACTTTCCACCTAGTAGGAATCTCACCTTAGTAGTTTGCCTAGTACAAGAGACCTCACGACCATTTGCTAATTCCACAAGTAAGGTAGGTGCATCTTTTGTGGCTATTCCTAATATTTTTGCACAGACTGGTGAAATGAAGGAATGTGTACTGCCACAATCAATCAAGGTTTTGAAGCTTTTACCTTGATAATCCGATATGGTTTGAATCACTGAGAATTGGCGATTCGTGCCTTTCTTGTGAAGAGCGGCATGAACCGTTGCCCTCTCAATGTCAGCTTCCATGGATGGATCCTCTTCATCACCCAACTCCTTGTCGGCAACACTAGAGGTTCTCCCTATGGCCACGACGGTGGCTCCTTGGCCATGGATGGCTCCTTGGAATGGCCCTTGACGTTGTCCTTTGTTAAGCTTGGGACACTGCCTTTTGAAGTGACCAGGCTCATTGCAATGGAAGCAACAGAGATTGTGGCCATTACCTTGGGTAGGAATGAAGTTGTTAGCAGCGTTCGCCCTAGCTTTCTTCCTTTGTTCCTGATTTTGGCCCTACGCTCTCTTGGTTTGAGACCTATACACTCCCTTGTTCTGATCCTTGTAAGACCAAGTTGGCTTGGTCTGTACCTCCTATATTATCGATGCAGCTCGAATGAGCGCGTCCTGAAGGTCTGTTGGGCGCATTGATTCCAGGTGGGTGTTTATGGGTGGGTTTAATCCAGCACAAAACTTTGACACCTGTTGTGACATATCCATTTGTGGGTGTACTTTAAGAGAGAGACGAATTTTGAATAGTAAGCATCAAGAGATAGACCAAGCTCCTTCAGTTCATAGAACTTGTTCATCTTTTGCGCGTGGTAGGCAGGTGGTAGATATCTCCCTCGCACAACTCTTTTAAGCTTCTCCCAAGTAATTTACCCTTCCGAGATCCCTTGGTCTCTGCACCATTGCTTCCACCAAAGTCTTGCTTTGCCGATAAGTTTCAGTTTGGCGAGCATCGCTTGGTTAGCGGGTGCAGTACCTGCTGCTTCAAAATAATCCTCCATGGATTCGATCCAGATCTCGGTATCAGTTTGGACGATCCTTCCCTTACCATCGAATTCAGGTGGCTTGATTTGTTTGAGAAGAAAATTCTTCTCCTGAATTACAGCTGTACTTGGTGTAAGGGTCGGACTAGGAATCTGCACTTGAGGTTGCACCTGGGCAACAAAATTCTTTACGTTAAAAACTTGCTAGACGTTCTCACATTACATTAACATGCCCAGATCAGCTTTTAGCCAAGTGACTTAATCACTTAACTCATTTACCAACACTTATAGCCAAGATAGTCATTGATAAGAAAAATCTTATTCATTCATGTGGGCATAGCCCTTTCAAGTACATTTATTTGGGAAGGTAGAAAAAGCTGATACATCAATTTGGGGCAAATAAGATTGTGTTACATTCGGCTACGGGAACTGAGTAATAATATGGATTGGGGTCATGGATTTTTAGGAATCGATAGGTCATAGGAAGCTTGGGGTATCCCTTCCTTTGATACCCATTCTTCTCATAATGCCCCAACACATTGATTCTGTCGGCAGGGATTATTCGAGTCACTTCCTCGTACACATACTTGTTCTGCTTAACCTTTCGACCGCCGACATGTAGGGTTGCATTTGCGTGAGCCTCAACAAAGATGAACAGCTTCACGATCTTTAAATTCTCCATCCACTTGATTCTCTCCAAGTTGGTCCGAAGGTACGCAAGTTGGTGGGCACCTATGTAATAAATTCCCAAATCACCTGTCCATCTTCGTTCCAAGTACAAGGGTGAAGGATTGTAGATGCGGTCTAGGGTATTCATCATACCTAGCCTTCGTCGATAATCCAAAGCATGCATCGTAGTCATAAACATAACTTGGAACACCAAGAATTTGTTCCATTCTTTGCGACTCTACAGGCCAGCATCGATAAGTAAGTAAGAAAATGTTCTTAACAGCAACATTTGCTCTTCTTCTCCTCATTAAGTTTCCTTGTAAATATTAGATTCTCATTGGTTTGCTCTGATACCAACTATAACGTGTCCCCTTGTCCACTTGTAGGACACGTCTTAGTAGCCCATTGGAAAGAGAGTCCAGAAAGCGCTGCCGGCACTCCCACAGAATGTCACGGAGTTTCCGATCTAGGTCTTCCCGAGTCTGCCACAAAACGGAAGCATTCCGGCCGTTCCCACTTTGGATTGACCCAAATTAGAGTTTCCCTAATGGTCAAGTTCCTCAGAGGTAACTAGCGTCGAGCCTAGATGAACTACTTTACGCAGAAACGTCAGGCTCGAAGCGGATTTATACTGCACTTGGTTCAAGGAGAATGGGAAATGAGAGGGATGCGAAGCTCAACCTCTCTACCCGTAAGGCATAGTCCCATTCCGTTCCCCTAAAACAGTATAAATCGGGACTCTAGCATCTCTAGATTCTAGGTCATTGCTACCTTGCTGTCAATTCCTTTGAGAAAAGTTCCTGGCCAACCGGGACCACCCTTCCGTAGGACATACCATGGTCACATCCACTGCACTTTCCTCAAGTTACTTTAGTTATCTAATTACCTACCACGTTTAGATTGACAAGAAAATACAGCTTTCTTAATTAGCCAATTAATCACTGGTTCCTTCACATAACTTAAGAACTAACATAGAAAAACAATGTCAAGCAAGTTTCTTTTCAACATTTGATCTTTATTTATCAGTCATTGGAATACATCATATAATCTAGCCTGAAGGCTATACCATAATCCGCCTGGAGGCAATTCCAACAATCCTCAGGGATTGCTATTCCAAGTTTCGTCTGTAGACTAGTTTGCGGGCCTCGAGATCCCATCTCGAGTCACGTCGGCCTCTTGTGCAAAGTTTGGAGGCAAGGGATTTACAGCCAGAGCCCCCCCTAGCACCCAAGCGTCCTCCTACTCCAAGTAGCACCCACGGAGAGACCTCTCCCGATGGGTTCGGTCCATGTACCCGGTGCCGCTAACAACCCCCTTGGATAGGGTCAGGTAGACAGTCAGGGGTAACTGATGCTGCCTTTCCCTCCAGGATTTCAACGTGAAGCATTAGTTATTTTCCAGCATTAGCTCCTTGAGCAAAGAAGTACAAACAGTGCTTCTAAGTATACAATCACAATCATTCTAGTGGTCGTTTGTACGGTCAACTGCTAAGGTGTGAATCCTTCTTTCTGAATACATCCAACATTCGATCCGGGATCAATCGCGACTTGGCAAGATCCCAAGGGTTTCGTAAGCCGAGTTGCTTGTTTACCCTTTATCCTTGGGTTAGGGTTTATACCTTGTTGACCCAAATTGTCAATACCTTAGCTTTCCTCATATTAAGGTCAATAATTCCTGGGCAACCTCGTCGCCCTAACATGATTGGTCAATTGCTTACTAGGAAATTCATAATTACCCTAACTTGGCAAATTAGCCTCAAAGAAGGGTGATGTAGCAGGATGACTACTCGTCCTCTTGCAAATTAGACTTGTACTTAGAACTCGCCAACCTTGTCCTAAGGAGGGGCAATACTACTTTGTGATTTAGACACAAAACCATGCGACGTTGCAACTTGTTGCACAAGACAAGTGTCGCACCTAACTTATGGGATTATTTCTCTCATCACACGGTATTCCTTGGTCAAGAATACCTTTGACTGAGATATAGGGTTTGGGAGTCATATTGACCCAATCCAAACCTAACCCTACTAGGCCGATAATGCTTTGGCCCTAGGGTTCCTAAATTCATACAGAGGTTTAGTATTTGGTCAATTTATCATTAGGGTGAGAACCCTAGATCATTCTTGCATGGGTGTTTAGATGACCCTAACATTTTCGAGAGTGTGGGTAGGATCTTTGGGATCGAAAGTCTAGAATTTTAACGTAACTTAACCCTACCTAGCACTTTGAGGTGATCGTCAAATGCAATCTAATCGTACCTTTATGATTTTCATGTGAGCAACTCAACTATACATGAATTACTTAGTTGATTTAACTAAGCCACGATTAGAGACGATCATCCCTTTTAAAGATGCAAATACTTCCTTCCAAATTAGCAAGCAGTTTTCCCTAAAAGATGCAAGTAACTAGAAGATAGGTGAGATGCATCATTCCATGCGAGTATGCAACTTCAAACCATAGACCTTCTGCTTTTATGTAACTTAGAGATCATTCTTTTCCTTGCCCTAAACTATAATGATTGACATTCAGAGCTAACTCGTATAAACCCTTCGTTGATGCAACGAAGTCAAGCTTTAATATTTTTAATGAAGATGCATTCAACTTCGACAAGAGATATCCATGCATGAGTGAACGCCATGAGTCCATCCTTGATTCAATCTTTCTTTTTATCACTTAACCCGACCTAAAGTGTAACCTTCTTCGCATGCAACTTGCAAAGTTCATAATTCCTTTCCATGCATTGCGACTTTTTGGACATCATTCAATGGGCGTCTAAGATTATCTCATACACGAGTCACACTAGGAAATTATTACCTAAGTGCATTATGCACTATTCTTCTCGCGAGGCAACAAGGATGCCTTTAGACAAATCCACCTTTTTAACTTATGCAATATGCGTTCAAGAATGCAACTACCATGACTATGCAAGTAATCGTCATGCAACTTAACTTGGTAATTCGATGCGAGTATATAAATTTTCCAATGTATTCAAACTTGCCTATATGAATTTAAAGGCATGCTTAATGCATCCTTTCATGCGGAAGTCTTATCGGAACTTGGGCATTAAGAATCAGAGCGTTGTCCATCGCGTACTCGGGGTGGAAGCTCCCGCGTCTGCGCCTCGTGACTTTTGCTTAGGAGGCATCGAGGACGTAGATCTCGACTTTGCAAACTCTCCTTGCCTTTTTTTCCAACTTCCAAACTCTCTTCTGCCCATGAACTTACTTCCCTTCGCAAGAATCGGCCCTTGCAAACTCGGTTTTAAAAACCTGAGGAAGGCACGTGTGAATAGGGGCTATGGAAAGCTTTAGAAGAAGCTTCCAAAGAAGCTTCCAAGCTTCTGGAGTACCAGAGATGACATGGAGAGAGAATGATTGGAAGGATGATGAGGAGGGAAGTGAAGATGATGACGACGATGTTGATGATGATGATGATGATGGTGAGGAAGGCGATGGCGGCAGCAGCGTGGCGACATCATGGCAGTCCTGGCGATGGCGTGGCAGCGTGGCGGCGGCTTGGTTCCACAGGCAAGGGCAGTAGCCTATCCTCTCTCCTCCTCCTCTCAAGCTTAGGAGGGGAGGGTTCTTATATGGTGTGAAGGGGGGGGGGGGTAGCCACCAAGTGGCAGGCTGCATGCCTTGTTCCCATGGTCCTCCACATTCAACTCCCACACATACTCCCTCTCCCTGCCATGCAACGGGTGAAGGGGAGGGGGTTATTATAAAAACATTTGCCAAAAATTTATCCATTATCCCTTTTCCCCCCCTTGAAGGGGTGTTCTTGCATAGGCCTACGGTGGCTCGCGGTTTTCAAGCCACGGCTTTCTATACATGATGCCGGGTGGAGTTTGCTAGTGCATGCGGAGGGAGTACTTAGCCCAAAATTTTATTGATGCAGGAGATTACTTTGAACCACTTTTGCACGAGATTTTGGGTCTTGAATATTTCATAGCGGAAATATTACACATACTCATAAAGTGTTATAAGATAACAACCCATTCGAGACTTATGAAAAACTTTCTTTGATTTAGAGACTTTAATCCTAGCCATTATTCTCTCATACATCAATCTTTCCCAATTCGATCTACCAATATGCTTTGCATAATGTATGATGCCATATGTCTCCTATGCAATGCTATCACTTTTGATGAGCATCATAAACCTTCAATAAACCACCTAGGTTGGAGCTTTTGGATTGCATCAAGATTTTTCAAGATATACACTTTGCTTGGCCCCATGGGATCTCCAAAAGAATCAATCATTTTTTCCTTTGAGCATCTCCAAGTTGTATGATTATTGTTGAATGTAATAGAAACACACAACTAACAATTTTACTTGACAATTCAAGCTTTCTTGCAATGCGGCCATTTGTTTGCTGAAGTATATCCATGTAACATCTCATTTTGCTCCCACATGGGAACTACCCCCCAAAAAAAAAAATGAATTACTTCAATTTTTTTTTACCTTCCCCCTTGTTGTCATTGACAGGTGGCCGGGGGGGAGGGGGGAAAGATGAGAAAGACAGCGTGGAGATGACACAGAAGACGATGTTGGAGACAGCGTGGCAAAGACGATGTCGATGAAGCCGAGGCCACAGGCCTACCACAACCAATCCACAGTAGTGCCGCCATGTGGTGCGACAGGTGGTGAGTGGGGAAGACCACCACCACCACTCCACACCCCCCACCCAACCCCCCCATCATAAAAAAACACAAGGGGATACCACCTCTTGCCCCCCTCTTTGCTATTGAGAGAGAGAGAGAGAGAGAGAGAGAGAGAGAGAGAGAGAGAGAGAGAGAGAGAGAGAGAGAGAGAGAGAGAGAGAGAGAGAGAGAGAGAGAGAGAGAGAGAGAGAGAGAGAGAGAGAGAGAGAGAGAGAGAGAGAGAGAGAGAGAGAGAGAGAGAGAGAGAGAGAGGAAGAGAGCGAGAGAGAGAAAGAGAGAGAGAGGGAGAGAAAGGGGGAGGTGAGAAGAAGAAGAAGAAGAATAAGAAGAAGAAGAAGAAGAAGAAGAAGAAGAAGAAGAAGAAGAAGAAGAAGAAGAAGAAGAGGGAGAGAGAGAGAGAGAGAGAGAGAGAGAGAGAGAGAGAGAGAGAGAGAGAGAGAGAGAGAGAGAGAGAGAGAGAGAGAGAGAGAGAGGAAGAGAGCGAGAGAGAGAAAGAGAGAGAGAGGGAGAGAAAGGGGGAGGTGAGAAGAAGAAGAAGAAGAATAAGAAGAAGAAGAAGAAGAAGAAGAAGAAGAAGAAGAAGAAGAAGAAGAAGAAGAAGAAGAGGGAGAGAGAGAGAGAGAGAGGAAGGGAGTGACAAAGAAAAATAGAGAGAACCTTCCAAGAAGGTTCTCCTTCTCTTCCCCTCCTTAGAGGGTGGCCACACACATTTTCTCTTTTCTTGTTCCCCAAGCTCATCCCCTAACCCACAAACCGATTTTTCCCAACTACCCCTCTTCTTGAGCAAGGGGTGCCGAAGTCTTGTGTGAGTCGCGTGCCTAAAAGAGGAGAAGACCGAGGATGGCCCCCAAGCGAAAAATTTCACGCACAAACGGAAACCCCGCAATGAGCAACGAAGCCTCGGGCGAGGGCATCACTGCCAATCCAACTGCGATACTTGTCATAAGTAATGTATTTCCAAATTGATGGATGCTTGCTTGATTTTTTGCATGAGATATGCTAGGGCTGCACTATGCCACACGAGAAAAGGACATTGAAAAGGATAAATTTTATCTCAAGTATTCAAAGAAGGAGTTTGCAAAGTGCATGTATCAAGAGAAGTAGATTGCTTCACATTTCTATGCATTAAAATCCATGCATAGCATAAGTAGCATATAAAGCTCTAAAGTATTAGGCATCGATAAGTCTTTACCTAGGACAATATTGTTTAAGGTTCACAAGTGCGCATAGACGGTGCATGCATGGGGAAAGATTATATGAGACATATATCAATGGTACATGAAATGATCTTACATTAAAGTCTTGCATCCATTCCTATGAAGGTTTTGCATAAAATAACGGTTAAAGAGTCTATCTTGTGCTGTCAAACCATGAGTGATTACAAATAATTCAGGGATTATTTTACATTGGAAGATAGTCTTGCATCGTTACAAATTTGTATCACATTATTCACCTTAGGAGAAAGGAAGATAAAGTCAAGTTAAAATTTTGCCTAGCATCGCTCTTTAATCCCAAAGGGGGAGAGTAAATATGCGATGGAAATGTTGTCGCGTCTATTCTTGCGTTGTTTGGGAAGAATACAATTGGTTTCTATTGATTGATCAAACAACGTCCTTAATGCTTTTGCATTAAAATGATTGTTGGGATGTGATTTGGATGATTATTCCAAGTGCTTGTGTTTGATGGTAAATGCATAGCAGGGGTCTGTGATGATAAGTTGCAATGGGGATAAAGGAATGTTTTCTTGGACAATGATATTAGGGCTGAATGCCTTGTTTGTGCTTGATTCTTAATTGGATTAATCAAGGAAAGAATATTTTGTACAGGTGGATCATCTCCAACGTCACATCATGCTTCAACCTAAGAAGGGCACTGCTCAATTCACGGGCCAAAGATCGAGTGGTGAGAAGGCCAACCATGGAAATGATGTTTCACTCCTAGAGCACTTGTGGAGATGGAGCTCTGGACACCCCTTGCCAGTCCAAAACAGAGTTGAAGATGGGTCGTGGGGCCAACGTCTCTGGCATTGGAAGATCCTATTCTAGATAAAGGATGGAATTTGTGGTTCCATGTGATTTGGACCAGTTATTTTTGTAGGGCAGAAGGGAAATATAAATTCTCTTGTATGGGTAAGAGACAAAGATTAACTTGAAGATAAGTTAAGGAACTTGTTTGTCAAAATGAGTGCTTGCTCTGTTTTTATGTCGGTGCTATAAGTTATATGAATGAACCCTGTTCTCTAAAAGGTTTAATTAAGGAAGCTGGTTTTTAAATGTCACACATAAATGTGGTAGGACCTAATTAGATAGCTAAAGAATGCCTATTGAGGGAAGTGGGTGGGTGGAACCCCTGATGGGCCCGTCCTAGAGAACTAGCAGGCCTCTCACAAGGTTTTGTCACGACCCTTAGAAAGTGTTAGGTTAGAACTAGATTCATGCCATTTTAGGGACCGGAATGGGACTATGCCCTACAAGCATAGAGGTTGAGGGATGCATCCCTCTCCCATTCTCTTTGAACCGGGTGTGGCATGGATCTGCTTCAGTTTGGGTATCTTTACATAAACTAGGATGTCCAAGACCCGGTGCTAGAATGCTATTAGGAGACCTTGATTACTAAGGACCCAAGTTTCAGGTCAATCCTAGTGGGATCGGCTGCAAACGTTTTGTTGCGAGGTCGCAGAATCGAGAAACCCTAGGCGACAAACCCCGTGACATTCCAAGGTAGTGCTGGGCGGTCTCACTTAGACTCGATGGACTGCTAAAAACGTGCCTGGAAAACCAATGGGTAGGCACGTTACAATCCAATTGAATTGAAGCATGAACATTAGAAGACTATTTCTCCCATGGCAAGCATGCATACTCAAACAATCCAATTTTCTTCAGGCACTCACAATGTGCATCCTCATCAATGTTAAGAACAAGGTTTGAATCCATAGATAGGGCAACCACACTACTTGGGCTTCGAAGAATGTTATTATTTTTAGGAGTTACCTCACCCTCAGGCTATCCATGCTTGTTATCATCTTCATACTCAGCAACATCATCATCTTCCATGTCAGACCTAGCACATTTGGAGAGTGCAAGCTTTTGTGTAGATGAACGTTGAGTGTGTGCCATCATGTTTACAACAATATGATCATGGAAGAATGACGGTGAGAAAGAAACCCAAGAATTGCCATGCTCCATTTGCAATGCAAAGTCAAAGTCTAACTAGAGATTTGTTCCACTTGTGCCAAATGTCAAGTCATTCCCTCACATACTGACCCTTCACACAAATAATTGTCCCTTAACAACAATTTTCCCCAAGTAGGAATGACAAGATTAATAGGGGCATAAGAGGTTTGAACCATTCTTTTCAACCTAAAGCCATTCACTATAGGTTTCAATACATTGCGTTTCATGTCCTTCAAGAAAAATGTGCCTTGTCCAAGGTCTTTATGGATAATAAATAGTCCAACATACTTGAGCTTCAATTTTCCCCAAGTCTTGAATCATATACCACAACCCAATCCCCCTCTTCAAAAAATATCTTCCTTATGTGCATGTTCACCCATGCCTACCTTCTACAATTGTGCAATTCCTACAACATAGGTAGCTACCACCCTATTCTTCTCTAGCTTTAGGAGTTTTTCCAACCTGTATTGCATTGAGCTTTTAGGATCCAACTTATTCTCTATAGAAATTCTCAAACTAGGAACCAGAAACTCCATTGGTACAAGTGCCTCTAATCCATAAACTAACCTAAAATGTGTAAGTCCTATTGCACTCTTGTAAGTTGACTTGAATGCCCATAATGCAAAATCTAACTTAACATCTTGATCCTTCCTTTCGTCTTCAACTATTTTCTTTAAGGTACAAAGTAGAATCTTTTTAGAGCTCTTTGCCTACCCATTAGCTTGTGCATCGTATGGGGTAGAATTTTTATACAGTATCATGCTCGTGGATGACTTGATTCAAAAAAGGTTTCCCCCTATCACTGACCAACTCTATAGGGCATCCGAAGTAGAATCTTGTTAGAGCTTTTTGCCTACCCATTAGCTTGTGGATAGTATGGGGGGTAGACTTTTTATATAGTATCATGTGCCTACTATCAATTCTTGAATGACCTGATTCAAAAAATGCTTACCCCTATCATTGAACAACTCTATAGGGCATTCAAACCTAGTCATAATGTTAGAATATAAGAACTTGGCCACACTGGTTGCCTTGTTGTCTTTCAGGGCTTGAGCTTCCACCCAATTCGTATAGTAGTCAGTGCAAACCAAAATATACCGATTACCTTTCCTCTTTGCATTCGGCTTAATAGGTCCAAGAAAATCAAATCCTTGTTTTTCAAACTGTTCAAATAGTAATACCGGGTGATCTTGCATCCTATCTTTGTTAAGTGGCTAACCCTCCTTCAAACATTATAGGCACTCTTTAGCATATTGATGGGCATCCTTCAACATAATAGGCCACCACAAACCAACAGGCAAAATTTTCTTGCCTGCAATCTCTCCAGAAAAATGACCACCTGATAGTCCGACATGGGCCTCATGAAGAACTAATGGCTGTTTATATTTGGACACATACCTTCTTAGTACATTATCAAATCTTCTTCTCTTCTGTACAATGTATTCATAATAACTTGAAATGATCGACTCTTCAGTACCAACCTCCTTCCTTGATTAGTTATAAGATGTGTTGGCATGATTCCTTCCTGCAAAAAATGTAGTAGATGGTCATAATATAAATCTAGTCTAATACCTGAACCTCAACGAGTTTAGCATCAAATAACTGATCATGAACTCTTGCTTCTACATCATCATTCTTCAATCTACTAAGATAGTTAGCAACTGCATGTTCTTTCCCTAGAGTATGAATGACCTTGTAATCAAACTCTTGTAACAACAACATCCATCTAGCCAATCTGCCTATTAGCTTAGGTTTATTGATCAGGAACAAGAGATCCTGGTGGTCCACATGAAAGATCACTTGATTGCTTAGCAAATAATGCCTAAATTTCTAAACCATTCCAAGTTCTTCTCTCTCTATGACTGAATAGTTCTTCTTAGCAACACTTCATCTTCTACTTGTATAATATATTGATCTAAACCATCTAGGTGCTTGATCTTGCATAAGCACTACTTCCACAACAAGATTAGAGGCATCACAAATACATCGAAAGGTAGGTCCCATGCAGGATGTTGTAATATGTGAGCCACCACTAGCATTTTCTTAGAGATGTTGAAAGATTTTTCTTGAGCTTTCCTCTAGATATATTGCATACCCTTCTTGGAGAAGAGAAGGTGCAAGTGTTGCGGAAGCTTTGCTGAAATCAAGCGCCAAGAGGAGAGCCCTACACATATTGTGTAGGAGAGAAAGAGACTCAAGAAGGATCAAAAGTTGCCAACTTCCAAGTTGTGCAAGCATTAGCCGGTTGTATACCGTGCAAGGAACCGTGATCTTGTTTCCAAGATCTACAAGTAAGAACTGGCTTATGTGTAACAGAGGAGCTTGCTCCTTGTTAATAATATAACTCCACAAGGGGGGGACTGGCCCATCTTCCCCAGTCCCTAGTGTGTTGCCAATTTCTCTACCTCTCTCTCTACATCTTTCTTTTCTCTCATCTATTCTCCCTCTGTGCCAACATAATATTTTCCATATATATTTTAAGTATATAAGAAAGTCGAGCGTGTTTCTCGGATTCTATAACAAGTACCTACTATGCCATTTCACTTGTCCTACAAATCTCATCACTTCCTACACATTAGTCGGAGCTTTGGCCTTCTAGACAATTGCTATCTTTCTTGAATCTATAGCCATGCCTTCTTCAAATAGAATATGGCCCAAGAGTACTCCCCTCTTTGCTACAAAAACATTCTTGAAAGGATTCAGGGATATTCCAAAATTTCTACATATTTCAAAACATAACTTGAGATGCTTCAAGTGCTTCCTCTTGCTGCCAAAGACATATAAATCATCAATAAATGTCCTCATAAAGGTTGTTAGATATGGCTCAAAAGTCTTGTGGGTAGCTCCCTGAAACTCAAGAGGTCCATTTTTCAATAAAAAATTCATCACCATATTGACATAAGCTCCCCACTTCGTAATGAAGGCAATCTTATCCATATCTTCTAGATGCTTGCTAATTTGATTATAGCTTGAAAAGCCATCCAAAAAACTATACATTTCATGTCCTACTACATCATCAAGCAAAAAATTAGTAAATGGTATTGGGAAGGGATCGTTAATGGTAGCTGCATTTAATTTCTTGTAATCCACACACACACTGATCTTCTCGTTCTTCTTAGGTACTGCCACAATGGGAGATAGCCATGTCACTTCATTAACAAGCTTGATAAAGCCAACCCTCAATAGCTTGTCAATTTCTTCCTTTAACCTACTTAACATCATTCTGATTTACCCTATATCTCTTTTGAATAATTGTCTTAGCATCCTTCTTTAGGTTGATCTTGTGCTGGCACACTACTGGATCAAACCCCTTCATATCTATATAATCCCAAGCAAGGATGTCCTGAAACTCATGACATAAGTTTATAAGGTCCTTATTGAAAGTCTCCTCAACATAGATGCTTATTTTGATGGCTTTATTGTCTCCTTCCTCATTTAGATTGATCTCCTATACTTCATCATCTATCTCTCTTGAAAATCTTCTCATAGTGTGCTCGCACCTCTACCTAGATTGAATAACGACTTTCTACTCTTCCTCTTTTAGCACATCAGAGCTTTCCATACACTAAGATTCCTTAGTCTACTGATTTTTAGATTCCTCTTTTATTGCAACTTCAAGATGACTAGTTCTTGAGTCCTGAATCACTTTATAATCCCCATTTCTTGACCTCTCTTGAAATTTAAATTACTCTTGATCTTCAAGAAGGCTAGTTGAATGCTACCATGATTGGATTTGGTATATAGATTGAATAGTTTGCTATTCTAAAACTACTTGCCAAATATGTCTACTCAAGAAGTATGTTGACTCTTGAGCCTCCATCCAATAGGACATCATCATACTTCTTTCCTACATACTCAACTTGAATAGTGGGAACTTGATAATCCACTACTTTCTTTTGGGTAGCTATTATTGCATGACATTCAGGAACTGCTTGATCTTGAAATGATTTGTCTTCAAGAAATTCTTATTGCTTTTGTCAAACATTTAGGAGAAACTTTTTTTGAATCTTGGTATCAAGTCCAAGATCTACTCCAAGGTCAACTGTAAAAAGCACCTTGCTAGAGCATGAAATACCTCTTTTGAATCTCCTTTCTGAAACTTTTATGTTATCCTAACTTCAAGATGTTGATCCTCCTGATTAGGATTTAGGGCATCCTAGCCCTCCTAATCCTCAAACTCCTCAAATATTGGTTTTCTTGCCATTTTTTGTAGCTTCGTAACTTGCTTTGTTGCCTTTTTCATGGCTTTCTCTTGTTTTTGCTAGCGGTCAAGTTTCAAACGTGCTTGGCTTCTAGTTACAACTAGTACCATAGCTTCTTCAGGACAATCCTCTACTTTAATGCAATTAGAACAATCACATTGAACAAGCATACTTATAGCATTCAAGTTACCTGACATCGCCATATCCCTTTCTTGAACTTCCTTTTGATGTGTCTGCCCATAACTAGCAACATATTCACCTTTAGGATGTTGCCTTTGCCCATCTTGGTTAGGTAATTCTATCAAGATTGCTACTACTAGGGTAGATGGATGCTTTTGTGAGTTTCTCCTACATGTCTTTCATCATTGCATGTCTTTGCTACTAGCATTCCTCTCTTAGTCCTATGTCTTGCCCAAAGTTCATAGCTTGGCCCTACAAAATGTTATTGACCTGCACAATAATGGCATTCTCTTGTTTGAGTAATAATTTGTTGTGCTTGAAAATTTCCCCATGGGTGTCTTGTTAGCATTCTTTGAGGTTCTCTAAGGGGTCTCTAAGTGAGGCATTATGTCAATAGTTACTTGATTAATTGCAGTTGGCTGCACAACTCTTGGCCTAGGTTGCATTACTGGCACATGCTGTGCCATCTTGACATTAGGCTAGTACTAGCAAGTTTTGGTTTCATGGCCATTCCTTTGGCATATTTCATAGTACTCTTCCTTCCTCTTGGTTTCAAAAAGACCTAAGTCTTTAATCTTTTGTTTAATCTTCTTATCTAGTTTACTTCCTCTATCTTTTTCTTGGTTTTATCATTCGCCTTCTTCTTCAACCTAATTTCTTCCTTTTCTTCTTGTGCTTTCTCATTTGAGTCACTGAATTTATCTTCGAATTCTGAACTTAACTCACTATCCTCATCCTCACTATGACTTTTTGATCCTGAATTTGAATCTGAATTGGAATACAAATATGAGGAATCATCATCCTTATGAGTCTTTGATTAAGAAGCACCAAGCCTTCTCTCCACCCTCATAGTAGCATGACCATAGTGTCCAGTGTATCATTGTGACCAATCTCCACATTAGCCATTAGATTCTCGATTTTACCCTCAGATCCTTAATAAAATAAGTAATCTACATCTCTAGTAATGGTGCATCTACAACATCCAACCTATTAAGCATATTCTTAAACTTTTGAGCATAATCTCAACTAACATTTTCTTTTTCTTGATCTTCTAAATATTTCTCAAGATGTCTCTAGGAGTTTTATCTTTCCTAAAACTACCTAAGAATGTAGCTCTTAATTCATCATATGTGTTAAATGTAGCCGTTCCATAACTGCTAAACCAGTACATGGCCTTTCCCTGCAAAGATGTTGCAAACTGCTGCTTCTTAACTTGGTCCCCATACATCTAATTGAATCCGATTATTGTCCACCATGTCTCAAACTGAGCCACATAGCAATCATGATCTTCCTTCTTTTTCCTTGAAAATTTAGAAGCTCTAATTGCTGGGTTAATGAGCTGATTTTGATTCATTATACTTTTCTTTTGAGATTTCCTCAATGGTGGTAAGGGATTTAACTTCAGAGACTTCCTTGATTGAAGTATTATACTTTGCAACAACACTATTCTCCCAAGCACTATATGTTGCAATATTTCAAATTCTTGTTTAGGAGAGTAACAATATTGATCCATCATCATTTGACAAATTTGATAGGCTTGAAGGAGTTAGAGGAGACTCTCTAGAGGTTGTAGGGGAATTGTATATTATTGTAGTACTTGTAGAGGTACCCACATCTTGATAGTCCTATCTATCATTTGTAAACTACTCTTCATCCAGCCTGCCTAGTCCTCTTGCTTCTTCTCTATTATTCAACAATGCATCATGCTACTATTGTCTTGCCAATGCTTCCATTAATTCTCACGATCTTCTCCTTGTTAAAATATCATATGATAAATATGGATAATTTTTTGACATATATGCTACCCATGAAAGGGACTTGGCACATATTCAATGCCATTAGCATCTTGCACTCCTTCAGCTCGATCTTGTAGTAATTGATTCCACAGCTGATTCCTAAATAATGAGAATTATGCCCATGAAACCAATAGGATTGCCAAAGTGTTATGGCCTCTCAGGACCACAACAAAAACATAGGAAACACTAACCTACCAAAAATATCCGTATTGTTGCAGGCAACTTCTTGAATAGATTTACAACCATATTAAACATTTAATATTCAGGAGTGATATCCAGACATAGAATACACATTATAATCATTCAAAAAATAACTCTCTTGAAAAATATCAGTCAGATTACTATCATCATGACCATTCTTGAATGAATAACTTGACACAAATCACATTAATTTTTAGGAGACCAAGATAGATTGATAGAATCAGGCATAACTGACCATATCCCAGAGTTATCCTAAAGATATTATCATTTTCATGATAAAAAGATTTGAAAATATGCATTTGATAATCCTAGGACATGCACCATCCTTTTAGGTGAAGTCACATGACATTTCCAGGTCACTTTACATATGCTGATTATTGACACCTACATGCATATAAATACTAAGGTGGATGATGCAATTCGACCCCTATAAATCAATGAGCTAAGATATATAAATTCTTCAAGGGTCAGTTGGTTCTCTACTATGATGCATGATGAGAATTATCCTTAGAAAAATTAGAACCCAAATGGATGTTCCTTACAAAATCATACGTACAGGGAAGAATGGATTTACAATCCTTTTAATAGATTTTCAAGGGTTATAGTTTAAAAACAAAGTAAATTTCAAGAAGCTCAAGCCCTATTATGTGTCGAGGGATGATGTGAAGTTTGGTGCCTTTGTAGGTGACTCAAGCTTAAACTTGTAGGAAGTTTAGTGCATTTGTAGGTGACTCAAGCTTACACTCGTAGAGAGTACTAAGGCCATGGATGGGATAGTTACTTCCATATCTTGGGCATTTGTATTTAGAACAATGTTATTACCAAGGCAAAATAATTTGGTGAAGTACCATGTCACTGAGTGGCTAGATGGTTCTTTCATATGGGAGATTGTCTATTGCCACCACTATCATGGGGTTCTTTTGAGCACTCCTATTGAGTTCAATGAGGAAAGAGGTATTGTGCACGTTACACATCCCCTCTCTAGTTTGGATGAATAGGTTGATCCACATGGCATGGTGTATCAATGGAGCTATAGCCTATACATTGTATTTTGATGGAGCTTCTCGAGGTCCATCCAAGAGTGCAAGTGTAGGGGTTATCATCAAGGACCTATGCTATAAAGTGATCCCAAAAACGTTTCTTTAACTTGGTGTTGCTTTTACTAACAACATGGAAAAATACAAGGGCTTATTTATGGGTTCAAGGTTTATCATCAAGGACCCTCATCGTAAAGTGATCACAAAAAGGGCAAAATACTTTATAGTGATTGCTAGTTGCCAAGGGGGCCATTTCATTTCCTTGGTGTGGGTGCTTTAAACATGTGGATTGTAACTAGTGTTGTTTTACAGGTTAGTTCATTTGTAATCAAGGAGGGTTTTATGAGTTGCAATGCAAGTCATTTTTAGCATCATGTGTGTCTATAATGTTGTCATTCATTTGCCTATTATTTTCTTTTGAGGCGACGGGGTACTGAGGATGGTTTTGCCAAAGCTACAATAACCTATTCTAAAACAACTTTCTTCATAGGTTATAACAATTGGTTTAATACTTCATGATTAAGAGATTCCTTGTCCTCCCATGATTGAAAATGGTTCATGTAATTTGACATAATGATATTTTGGTTTAATTATCCATTTTCCATCATCTTGTTGTCATGCTAATAATCTATTCTTCAATCTCTCATGTTTCAAGCTTCTAATGAATTTAGAAGAGTTGCAATGTATTGCCATTCTTTTGTTATAGAGGAGGCTTATTTTTCAAGCTCCCTAAATGCAACATTTCTTATGACATATGATTGTATAAAAGATCCAATTCCCAGTCATCAAATATTTTTTCTTTGGTACTCTTTGTAAGGCTCTTGAGAACCTACACAGTCAAAAGTGCTTGTCTCCTTCTCTTCTCATACATCCAGACCAATTTCAAGTTTATACACTATTATTGTAGAGTGTAATTAAACCCTTCCTATGGAAAAATAAGACATTTAAGGGGGATCATAGACAATGCATGCCACAAGTTGGATAAGTAAAGAAAACCACATACTCCATCGTATAGAGGTTGCCTCTTTAAATAGGATAATGTGTACATTGGATACATTGCATTGGGTCAAGTTTGACTTGCCATCTTAGATCCTTATCCTTCTAACTCATCATCCCCATCTCTCCACTCTAAAGACTAGTTCATATTACATTTTCATACAGAGAAGGCACCACTCTTACATATAGTCACCAAATATTCCAACATCACTCTTTGTGCCTTATTTGACTGTTGCAAGGTGGTTAGCTGATTACATTGATTGGTTTCTACAATGATCGATTGTCCCTCCCTCACTAGGTGCATCATATGTATACTGCTAGTGGGTGGTTAGGTGTCTTTAGCTCTTTGTTTTTTGTCTTTAGTCTTTAGAAAAGGTGTCATTTTGCCTTTTTGTCTTGGTTGTTTTCTTTCATGAAATTTAACTATCTTTTTAACATGCATGCTTGTTCATGGTGTCCAATTTTCTTACAATGATTGCATTTGGGTAGGTTCCTCAAGTTGCATTCGGTGTGCTGATGTGTCCTCCCCTTTCACAATGGCAATATTCCTTAGATTCCTTCTTTTTGTAAAGAACATGGTGTCCTTGCATGTTGATGTTATATCTTGACCTTTGAGTTTCTTTTCTTTCAAAATGATTAAAGATATGTAACCCTAAGATTTAGTGTTTCATGTCTAAGAAGAAAATCTTTTAAGGATGCATACTCTTTAGATAGGTACACCTACAAGTAGCATTGCTACTGTGTCCTTTTTGGGAATTTAGACTTGGATGCCTTCATGCTGATTAATTAAACTTCTCAATTTGCATACATAATTGTCCATTACCTTCCATGTGCACATTGATGCATCAAAGTTTGTTGTGGGGGCCATGTTGTGCCAACCTGGGGAGCATAACCTTGATTATATAGTGATCTTTGTTAGCAAAAAATTCACTGATATGGAAATGAATTATTCCACAAAACAGAGAGGGAAGGGTTAGCCATGGTGTTTGCTACAAAGACATTATCTTCTAGTGACACCCTTTACCTTCTTCGTGGATCATCAAGCATTGCTTTATCTTGTGAACAAATCGTGTGCAATAGAATGCATTGCTCGATGGTTACTTTTGCTTTTGGAATTTGACTTCTCTATTGTAGTATGCAAAGGAAAATAACACTTGTGATAGATCATATGTCCCACATACCCACAGGTGAAGCAGCTGGACATGGCACCATTGATGACCTACCGATGCACATCTTTTTAGAATGTCCAGTGAACGAGACTTGTTTGGAGCATACCTCACACCGTGTTGAGTGGATGAAATAGTCCACATCCTAGAGAATGGATTGGCCGAACGGCCCATAGAAAAAGCTAGGTTAAAGAGACTAATTTTGAATATCCAACCCTACCAGTTGATTGCTAGTCAATTATATCAGTTAGGATAGGATGAACATTTAAGGAGATGTGTCTATGAGTATGAAAAGCATTTTGTGCTCACAAAAGCACATGATGAGATTGTTGCCACTAGCTTAAGCTATCGCAGCAATGAAAATCCATTCTTGAATTGTCTTCCAACATAGCCATGGACATAGGAGATGACTTAGTAACGTGCATTCGATGATTGGACTCAACTTTCACACTGTTTGCTAGAAGTTACGAATGCTTAGACCTAGGCCTACTTGGTGAACACATAGCAAATGAGGTACATTCCTTACTATGTTGTTGAAAAGAATACAAATTCATTTTCACACAGGCCCCCACCATTGTAGAAGAGTTGATTGCCAATAAAATTTTAAGAGAACAGGCCTTAAGCTAACACTTAATGACATCCTCCAAGAAGAACAAAATTCCCATACCACCACAGGAACTTGTTGAGCTCCAATGATTAGTTGAATTTGAGTCCTTATGCAAGTGGTATAACATGCGCATTCAATGGGAAGAAGAGGGTTATCAAATCATGACCAATGCAGAGCAACGATGTGCTATCAAGACTTTCGAGTAATACCAAACATATTGGTGGCCCAACTTTATTTACGGTATTAGCAATGACATGAAATCGGCCATTAGAAGACAATATCATGCTACATCCATACTTAGATAGGATTCTAACAAAGGAGAAACTTCGCATTGCAAGACGAATCAACTTAGATAGCCTCTTGACCGATGTATTGACTTATATCATGTAGACATTTTTCCACAAGATATGGATTGTTATGCAACATTAGAGTATAACCCAACCTTTTACGACTGGCTCTTGAAACAGTGAGGTACACCAAGGATGCATTGAAGGCCCTTACACCTTTAGTTCCACAATCTTAGGAAGGACTTTCATTTGTTCCAAGGGGAAAGGGGCTAGGGTGGTCCCTAGGTGCAATGGTTGTGACACTCATAGAGTACAAATGGAGATATTTTATTTTTATTTTATTTTCTTTTTCACTTCTTTTCTCTCTTTTTTAAAAAACTTACAAGGGATCATGTTAAGTGGCACCCCATTAATGGATAGGGGCCAAGCTACAAGGAGGCTTGAGGGATTTGCTTAGAAAGGTTGGTTTTGCATATAGCCTTCAAGTTGATTCTTACATTGAGGGATGTGGTGGACAAAAATGGGTGGTTGCACCCAATAAACCTACTATCGCTCATATCTTCTAATAAGATCATATAGAACGCTAGCAAGAGGGTGGTTCTCATCATGAGGTGGGTCATTGCACAACTATCTATCCCTGCATTAATGTCAAAGAAGAGGGGTGGTAACTACTCTTCTCTGTAGTAGGAATTGTTTTAGTAAGATCCTCAAGAGGCAAACATAATTATAAGTGATGATGAAGGTAGGATCTGGGTAAGAAGAGAATTCCTTGAGGAAGCGTGTTATGGATGGGCAGAGGTCCCTCTTTGTGAAGGTCATGTACTCGTTTGGAGATGCACCATTTACATTGTAGATCTTAGGGGAATCATATATACCATTCAGCTCCTGTTTGAAATCAACTCCAATTCTCTATAGATATGACATGTAGGTAGTATTATTCCTCTTGTATGATAGTGTGCTACAAAATGCCATCTAGACATCTAAGTTAGAGTCCCTGGGCACCTCCATCACCTTGTCCTCCCAATAGCATGTAGGTTCTTATTGTCACCTTGTGGGGTGTCTAATTCTCTCCTATGACGATTGCTTCCCGAGCCTTGTTGAGAGCTTTATCCCTTTCTCCACTACCCTTGGAGATAACACTCTATTTAGTGTTTGAGGGAATGCAAATTCAAAGGGTCAGCTCTGCGATTCTCCCATTGTTTCCATACTACAAGTTTGTGGTTCTAGTTCACAAGATAGCACTCCTCTCCTTGAGGAATGGCCACATTAGGAACTTGCTGCAACTTGGCTTGGAGTTTTCTTTGTGCTAGCTCTACTTGTTCTCTCCACTTGTGCCTCATTTCCACCATTCTATCGGGGGGGTTATGGTTTCCTCACCTTGCTCTTCTATTTGCACTTATGTGCATAGTGGGGAGCTTGGTTCATGCATCTACTCTTCCTCATTGCAGTCTTGCTCAAATTTTGGCCCCTCTTCATGTATTGGCTCTCTTGGCTCCTTAGGGGGAGGTTGTGCTTGCTGTTCTTGCTGCCCAAAACCCAGCAATTTAAGTTCCTGCATGGATAATCCAGTCGTGATCAATTGAGCTCTTTGTTTCTCCACACACCTAAGCTGGTGCTACGTTTGGGCGCCTTATCATGGAGTCCATGTTTAAGTGCTCTTCTTGCCAGCTCTAATTTCTTTTTGAATTCATCAATAATCTCTTCCTCTCTTGTTTGGGTGACATTTAATACTATGTTCAAGAAGGATTTTTGTTGTAGAAGCATCCTTATCTCCACAACTTTAGATTTGCTTTCTACCATAATGCGTTCACTCTTTGAAAATGCCAGGCGGTAAGCTAATGTTTTAATCCTATCATCATTTTTAGTTGCCCATTCTTTTGCCGTCCCTTCATTTGATCCAAGTTGCTCTAAAGCCATACAACTTTCTCTTTCTTCTTTGTTTAGGTCTTTTAGATTTTCTTCACCCTGCCTTGCCTTTAAGGTTTCTTTTAATGCAATCACTTCCTTGGTTATTACGATCATCTACCTCATTTTCCTAGCCGATAAGTTGTGAAGGCATTCCTTTCTTCATCTAGCTTGGCAAGTGCCACCTATCTTTCTTCATTCATCTTGTCACGTTGAATTTGAAGTTCTTTCACCAGCTCATCATACTCTTCTGTGTTGCACATTGCTGAGGGCACCAAAGTAGTAGATACTTCAAGGTGGGGTACCTTCGACCCTTGGCGAGATTCCACATCAGCTGCTATTGTTGTCCTTTTGGTTCTTACAAGTGGAGGTCCTTTGCTTGGTGCAAGTGTAAGCTCTTGCTCTTTGCTTACAAGACATTGCACCTAAGCCATGATGTTTCTTTCATCAAATACCACTTTTGTGGCTTCTTATGATGGGGTGATTGTTGAGGCCATGACTGGTGGGATTGCATGCATGGGGGCCTTTCCCTTTCCTTCCACAATTGGTCTTTGCTTAGTGCCTCTTGTGCAATAGCACTTGTGCAAGGCACATCCTCACATGTAGGGCTCATCATGGCTAGCTTCTAAGATCAAGAGGGTTGCTCTACTAATCTTTTGATAGCCATGGCCACTTGCTTCTCCTCCTCTCATCTTAGTCTCTCTTCTTCTTCCTCTTGTTTCTTTTTATGTTCTTCTTTAGATCTTTTTGACTCCTCTTCCACTCTTTGCAAGTGCTCATCATCTTCCTCCCGCTTCTTTTTGCATTCTTCTTCCAGTCTGCTTGATTTTTCTTGGGTGGCTTTTAGATATTTTCCCCCTTTTGCTATGGCTCTGACCTTTTGCGTGGGATTCTCAACACGATTCTTCTTCTTTCTTATTGGCTTGATGGTGAAGAATCGTGCTTTCCTTGTTTACTAATCATTCTTTCTCTTGAAGTTTCTTGCTGTTGAGTTTGGCGGTCAGCTTCTCTCTTCTTAGCACCTTGTTTTGCCTCTTCCTCCTCTCTATTGAATTCTTCTTCCCCCAAATTCTCTATTGAGAATGAAGTGGGAGGGCTCATTGGAGTGGGATAGTGATGCTTTTCTTGATCGGTGATCGTTCAAGGGTCTCCTCCACTACTTCTTCTATTTCCATCTCCCCCATGGCTTCATGTATTATGGTTGCTAGTACCCCTTCAAACCCTATGGTCGATGCCTTAGATGCAAGTTTTTTCCTTTTTGATTCCACTGTTGTAGCTGGAGACTCTCCACCTATTGCCCTTGAGCTATTGCTAGCACCTTTGCTAATGCCTAGATTATTTTTTGAATATAAGAATTCTAGTTCACCTCATCCAGTACATTTGCTACAAGGGTTTCAAATAAGGGTACTCTTATTCTATTCATAAGGGCATTATATCTTTTACTTAAGAAGAGAGTGTGGACCATCTTCACTTGGAATTTGATGGTGGGATTGGGAATATTAGCCAAGCTAATTCCATCATTCATGTAATTTTCTTCTTACCCATTCCTAACATCCCATAGACATCTCTCTTTGACCTCTTCTCCAGCTTGTCCACTAACCCAAAGGCCTTCTCCATGACCTCTGGGCTAAGTTTGACTTCTACCCTCCTAGTGGCATCTCCCTATCTGATTGTCACTATGCCAATATTCTTTTGGACATCAAAAGTTTTCAGAAATTCTATGCATTTGCTATGATCTATGCCAAGGCCCACCTTCTCTAGGTACTTAGTAAGATTGCACTAGTCTATTATTTGTTTGATTGCCTCTTCCAATGCCACCAGCTCCTTAGGTCATGGATGTTGTGGTATTTTAGCTGGTTAAAGGCATGTGTCTTAGTGGCTAAGCAGTATTTTTTGTGTTCTTCCTCCGAGAATAGAAGCTTGTTAATTTACCCTATTGCCCTTCCATTTGGGTTCTTGTCACCACACAATAGCCCACAATGAGTTCTCTTTGAGTGACATTTCTTGCATAAAAGGTAAAGTGATTAGAAAGAAACACTATCAAATGGTGAAATGTATAAACCAAGAAATTAAAATTTCCACATCAATCAATCTATACATTCCATGCAAGAACTTCATGAAGAATTTTTGTTAAAAGAAGAAGAAAATTCAATTCATCCTTTTCTTTTGAAGTTCAACTCTTGTTTTGATTTTTCATTCACCTTTCACTTTACCCCCTCCCCCTTGGAATTGATGAAAATCCTTCCTAGGATTGTGAAAGTAAAGGTGTAAGGGCCTTCACTACGTCCTTAGTGAGCCTCACTATTTCAAGAGCCAGTCATAAAAGGTTGGGTTATACTCTAATATCTCATGACAGTACATATCCTGTGGACGAATGCCTACATGTGTGATATAAGTCAATAGGCTAGTCAAGAGGTCACTTGAGTTGATTCAGCTTGTAATGTGGAGTTCATCCTCTATTAGGATCCTATCCAAGTATGGATGTAGTATGATATTGTCTTCTAATGGTCGATTTCTTGTCATTGCTAATACCCTAAATGAATTTGGGGCCAGATATGTCTAGTCATACTCAAAAGTCTTGATGGCATGTTGTTGCTCTGCATTAGTCATGATTTGATAACCCTCTTGTTCCCATTGAATGCGTACTTGCGTAAGAAATTGGACTCAAATTCAACTAATCGTTGGAGCTTAGCAAGCTCTTTTGATGGTATGGGAAATTTATTCTTCTTGAAGGATGTGATTAAGAGTTGTCTTAAGGCCTATTCTCTTGAAATTTCATTGGCAATAAACTCTTTTGCAAAGGTGGGGACCTTTGTGAAGATGACTTTGTATTCTTCCCAAGAACACAACAAGGAACGTATCTCATTTGCTATGTGTTTGTCAAGTAGGACTAGGTCCAAGTGTTCATAACTTCTAGGAAACAATGTGAAAGTTGAGTCCAATCATCAGATGCATGTTACTAAGTCATCTCCTATGTCCATGGTCATGTTGGAATCTAATTCAAGAATGGATTGGCATTGCTGTGATAGCTTAAGGCCTACTGGTGGCTTTGGTTTAATTGGATTGGACATGTTGGTATGTGGTGTTTCTACGTTAGGATTCTCATTGGGTTTGGTGAGCATGGTTTGAGAAGTTGATTGGGTTTGAATTTTGATTGACATTTGTCATTGGATTGTGTGGTGGTGATCACACCAGAGTTATTAGATGGGAGCTCACTGATGATTAGTTTCTCATTACTGATTGATTTTGCTTTTGGTTGATAGACCATTGGAGCACTCAGGGATTGAGCACCCTTCCTCTTGGCTTTTCTCTTACCTTGTTTTGATTTATATTTATGGTAATTATTTTTTGGAACCTAGGATTGAGGGGCATACATGCCACTTGTGATTTTGGGCAGCCACATCAAGGTGTTACCTTTGTAGTAACCTTGGGTATGCAATAGGGCTTTTGGAACCCAATGCAGGGTCTAATCATCTGTGTACCATAGAGGCGTGAACTCCTCCATTTAGGTCTAGAGTGTGAGGCATGAAAACTACAAATTCCTAATGATTGGCTTTTGTGAAGTAGTGGTCTACACTCTAGGACCCACTTGATTGTTTGATCTATAGCTTTGGATATGGTTTCTAGATGTTGGTGGGACTTCACAATGGGTGTATGTTGTGGTGTGCTATCCCCTTCTTAGGGTTGACATTAGGGTTGACTACTGGTGATACTGCATGATTTCGGGTGGCTGTGGTACCCTTGCTGAAAGTCCTTACTATTCTAACATTGCTTATGGCAAGGTTGATGTGCTGCGAGTCGTCATCAACATTATAGTGAACTTGTTTTTTGAATATGCAACCCAACAATGATTCCTTGCCACCAACACTTTATTTGTTAGTTAGTACATAAAAGATGATGCCTAGGCTCTCAGTCTTGATAGAAACCATTCGTTTGCACTTCCCCAAGAGTGGATAGTAGTGCCCCCAAAATGGATTGAGTTTTGCATTGGTTGGTTGTAATTGGGGTTGACCGATAGTGGTCCAATGATCATATGTTAAGATACTATAGTTACCTCCCTCATCAATTAGTGCATCAAAGGTGTATGCCTTTTGAGAGGTCACTGTTATACATAGGTAGACTGGTGCTACTACTACCTTATCCTCATCCTCTATTTCAATGATAGTTGCAACTCTCACATTCATTGGTGGTTCTATCATTGGAGGTTCATGGAGTGGATGTGACAGAGGATAATACTTTTTGATGCGACTTCTTTTGAAAAATCCTATGTCCTCCCCCTCTAAGGTTTCAAGTTCTACATTTCCTATTCTACTGATATTGCAAACCTTGAAAGGTCCCAATGCCCTGAATTTCATCTTTTGCTTATGTTCCTTAATAGAGTACAACAAGACTAGGTCTCCTTACTTGAAGTCTCGTTGTTTGACATGCTTGTCAAACCAACTCTTGCATCATGCCTTCTCATAGATTTGAGCATGGGTAATAACCCTTAGATGAACAAGGTGGAAAATTTGGAAAATCTAAAGCAGAAGACAAGGCCGCAAAAAGTAAAACAAAAGACAATGCTTTTGTAAAAGAGCAAGTCAATACTTTTATAAAAGCGCAAGTCAATACTTTTGTAAAAGAGCGCAAGGCGCACCATGATTTATTTTAAGAGCACCGGACTCTCACTCTTGCAAATTGTAAAGGTAGATCGCGGCTGTAGGAAGGAAGCTAGGGAGATAGGAGGACAATGGGAAAAAGGGCCTAGGCCACGACCGGCCATGTAAAAAAGGGGATAAGGGGATGACCGCTCCCAAAAGGGATTTAGGGCTTTGTACATAAGGTTGAAAAGTGAATGAGAAGCTCATTCTTGTGTGTAGCTAAAAAAGTAGCTCTCCTCTTCTTCTTCCTCTTCTTCTTCTTCTTGCTTGCTTGAGCTTGTGCTTGTTAAGAGAGGGAGTGTGAGAGTGTGAGGGAGTGAGTGTGTGAGGGTGAGGGACTATGGTGGATAAGCCCTTCATCTTCTCCTCTCTTCTTCTCTTCTCTTCTCTTCTCTTCTCTTCTCTTGTCTTGCTTGCGACAATGGAGCTTGGAGCATGGAGCTTGATGATGGAGCTTACTTGAAGCTTGCATTTGGATCGTGGAGCTACCAGAGTGCTCGGGAGAGGAGGTGCCTCAATCGTGCATGGAGGTAAGCTCACTACACTCGTAGAGATGGATAGTGCATTGGCTATGTGAGAGGTAGCCATTAGTGCTCGGCTTGGAATGCTTGAACAATAAGTGGTCCGTGGGTCTTGGCAGTTGAGCCTGCCTCTACATTTTGGTTCCATTGTCGGGACCAATGGATTCAAGTCTTGAGTGCTTGCATGTTTTGAATCAAGCATTGAAGTAGGGTTTTTCCTAAACCAGTGCTTGAGATAGATATATAGGAAGTGAGGGAGTTTGAAGAAGTATTCAATCTCCTTAGCAAGTAGGTTTTTGGTTTTTTGGATTTGGGAAATCATGTTAGACTAGTGTAGGTATGTATTAAGGTAGGAAAAAACAAAGAAAAAAAAGAAAAAAGAAAAATAGGCATTAGGATTTTTGCTGTCATAATAGGGCAAGAGGGTTTGATTTGTTTACTAATTTGTATTTTGGAGTTATTTGCTATTCTAGGTATACACAATCCTTCATTAGGGTCTATTCTTACATTTTGGAAGTTTGGGCGACCCCTCATGACCAAAATCGCTAGAATCAAGTGATTTTTGTCATCCCTGGAAACTCGTCCATAGGAGTCAAACACTATTACTAGAGTCTGATTCCCAGAATCGGATGATTTTTGGGCTTAAACCAACCCATTCTGTCCGATTGGACATAACCTTGGACATAACCTGTCCGATTTTGAAAATCGAACACCCCATAATCGGACGTCCAATTCCCAGAATTGGACTCCCAAAATTGGATGCATGAAAATCAAACACAAAAATCGGACGAACACCCCAAAATCGGACACTCCAAAATCGAACACCTGTCAAATCAAACGTCCAATTCCTAGAGTCGAACTCCCAGAATCAGACGCATGAAAATCGGACCAACCCATAATCAGACCACCTGAATCGGACCACTCGGACTTGGACCACCGTTTGATCGGCCGATTAGACCGAAAGTTCGATTTTGATAATCAAACTCCCGAAAATTGGACCTCTTAGAATCGGATTTAAAATTTCAGAATGGGATAGGTGAATAGAATACAAATTTGACATATCTAAGCCCTGAAATCGACCTAGAGGCCATATAGAGCCAAAAGCACATCATAGACATATCACTGGGCTGAAATCTAGAGCAAGTAGTTCAAAATTGGCTACAAATGATCCTTCAAATTGTGCATGGCATTTAGTGTAATGTCCCTACAGGCTAGGGGGACTACCCCCTGGATCCTGTTGAGATGGCAAGCTCAACACGTGCGGACATTGATGATGGACCGCCTGGCTAGATGGGTCCCCATGTCTACACTTAGCACGTTGGTGGTCATTATGATAATCACATGGCCAATGACTTATCACTTATTATATTTAGTTTGTTACACCTACCTACAGCTGGCAAAGACATAGCGCTAGCCGATTAGTGTAGTCGGTTATGCACTGTTTGACTTAGTAGGACACTTTCCTTTATGTTGTATCTTATCTATACTTTGTGTACATTGTATAGTGTGTGGAAGAAGAAGAAGAAACTAGCAAGAAAACATTTTGGCCTCCATCTCTCTTCTTGTGTTCTTGAGTGAGCTTCCTCTTGTGTATACAATGTGTGTTTGGTGCAGCAGCTCAAGCAAGTCTCCCCACCACGCGATTCTTGACATGGTATTAGAGCTGTGCCACTAAGAGAGCTTGATTTCGAAGGCTGAAGTGAAGGAGAAGAAGCAAGGTTCAAGCAAGCAAGCAACGGGTAAGAAGCTCTCCCATTCTTCCACTCTCTCTCTTGGATAGTGCTTGTGGAGGCACCGGAAGAAGGGTCGAGCAAAAATCTCAGATTGCTCTGAGATTTGGTGTGCAAGCAGAGCACTGTATATTTTGCATATAAGCCCTTTAGGGCTTGCCCGCAATTATTTTGGGCGTCTAAGGCCATTTTAGGCCCCGTTTTAGAGCCGCAAGGTTGCAGACAGCAGCTTCAGGGTACACTGTGATTTCGACTGTATTGACCGAAAGTGGGTGCACAGGTTACAGATTGCGAATCTGTAATTTTTGAGGTGTTTGCAGGAAGCAAACATAAGGTTTATCTACAAACAGGTTGCAGATTACATGTACTATTGAGCAATCAGTGAAAAAGGTTGCTTGGTGTAGTGCTGTGCATGTGTTGTGAAAGATTGCAGAAGACTAGCTTGCTGTGTTGTATCCTTGTTTGTGATAATGGCAAAGAACAGTGGAAATCCCATTATTGAGAAGCTTGACAAGAACAACTACCCTTCATGGAAGTTTCGTGTGACGAACTTCCTCATTGGAAAGGACCTCTATGAGTTTGTTTCAGGTGAAGAAAAGGAGCCAGACCTGGGTATCCCTCCGACTGCAGATGAGTTAAGAGCATGGAAAGAGTGGAATGCGAAAGACAAAAAGGTGATATACTGGCTATCTGCAGTCATTGATAATACTATGTTGGGACATATCAGGAATGCAGAAACTTCACATGTAGCTTGGACAATTTTTGAGAGTATGTTTTTAGTAAATACAAAGGCACGAAAGATTCAACTCAAGCAAGAGTTGAATGCCTTGAAGAAAGGGAAAATGTTTGTCAATGAGTATGTGTTGAACGTGAGGAGCATTGCAGATGCTTTAGCAGTGATTGATGCAATGACGGATGATGATGATTTGGTTTCATCCACTCTGAGTGGCCTTAACAATGAGAAGGCATGGAAATCATTTGTTATGTCAGTATATGTACGGAAGCCATTTCCAGATTTTGATGAGCTGATGTCTCTCATGATTACTGAAGAGATCAATATGCAGGGTGATTCGTCTGAAAGAAATAGTGAATAGGTCCAAGCATTTTACTCGAGTTTAGGAAGGGGACGTGGTAGATCCTCTTCGAGAGGCAGTGGTATGGGACGTGCTGGTGATAACCAGCAAAACAGGTTCAATCAACAGTTTGGTGAAATGCAGGTTTCTGGAGGCAGAGGAAACTTTAGAGGCAAGGGGAGCTCTAGAGGAAGAGGTGGATGGCAGAATAGAGGTTCTAGAAATTCTGCTATTGTTTATCATTATTGTGGCAAAACAGGCCATATTGCAGCCCATTGCTATGCAAAGAAGGATGATATTCGCAGTGGTAAATTGCAGCAAGGAAACTATGCATCGTCTTCATGATAAAATAAAGACAAAAATGAGCGTCTATTTGTTATGCAGCATATGATGAATGCTGTTACAGGAAAGGGGACACATGATGATGTATGGTATGTTGATTCACGTGCATCTAATCATATGGCCAGTCATATTGAATGGTTTGGGAGAGATGCAGGACTTACAAAACCCAGGTTATGTGCAGATAGGTGATGATTCATGCCACCCAATTTCACACATTGGAAAGGTTCCCTTGTCCTTGTATGATGGCCAGACAAAGAGTCTGACAGATGTATAGTTGCATTCGGCCAACTCTACTTGCACTTATCATTAAAGTCTATTTTCGGCCAACTCTACTTGCACTTATCATTAAAGTCTATTTTCGGCCAACTCTACTTGCACTTATCATTAAAGTCTTCTACAAAACAACCTTTTGCATTGAATCGGACCTGCAACTCTACTTGCACTTATCATTAAAGTCTTCTACAAAGAGCAGTTCCGCCAAAGATGTATAGAGTGCAACTATATGCCTGTCTGACAAAGAGCCTGTTTTCGCAAAAGGAAGTAGAGTTGGCCGAATGTTCACTTTAGATGCTGGAATTCCTGCAATGGATGCTACTATGTATGCTAAAGGAAAAGGAGTAGTTACAAATATTGAAATATGGCATAAACGTATTAGACATGCAAATGTGAAAAGGTTGAAATTAATGTAGTCCAGAGGATTGGTTACAGGATTGCCTTCTTTTAGAGTTGTAGAATTGCATAAAGTTTGTGAAGCATGCCAGTTTGGTAAGCATGCAATACAACCCTTCTCGCATGATAGAGAAGTGAGTAGAAAAATACTTGATGTAGTGCATACAGATGTTTGGGGGCCTACATAGAATGTATCTCTTTGTGGCAGCAAATACTTTGTCACATTTATTGATGACTATTCAAGGAAGTTATGGGTATACTTCATGAAGGAAAAAAGTGATGTGTTTGAGCACTTCAAATCTTTTAAGGCAGCTGTTGAAACAGAAACATGCTTAAAAGTAAAGTGCTTGAGATCAGATGGAGGGGGAGAGTACCTCTCTAATGAGTTCAATGGCTTCTTGAGGACTCATGGGATAAAGAGGCAATTTACTTACAGGTATACCCCATAGCAAAATGGTGTTGCAGAAAGAAAAAACATGCATATTGCAGAAGTTTCATGGGCATTAATGGCTGAAAAGAATATGCCCAAACACTTTTGGTTTGAGGCTGTCCATACTACTGTTTACATTATGAATAGAACTCCCACAGCTGCAGTTCATGGGATGACTCCTGAAGAATGCTTTACTGGCAAGAAGCCTGATGTATCGCACTTGAAGGTATTTGGATGTGTTGCATACATTCATGTGCCAGATGAGCTACGGAAGAAGCTTGATCCAAAGGCAGAAAAATGTGTTTTTATTGGATACTCTTTAGAGAAGAAAGGGTATCGCTGTTATAACCCTGTCATAGGTGAGTTCAGAGTGAGCAGGGATGTTATCTTTGATGAGATGGGAAGTTGGTATACACCTCTGGTGATGTTTTGGATGATAATACTGATCACGACAGCTATGTGCAGAAAGATAAACAAGAATAACGGAGTCTTAGTTTACCACAAACATCATTTGGTACTACACCTACAATGAGCCCTTGGTCTGGGAGACTAAGAAGTAGCCCCACACCTTTAGGTGAATCTATAAGTGTTGCAAGGAAGGACAAAGGAAAGAAGAAAGTACTAGATGGTAATGATGCATCTACCAATCATTTGGGATTTGATGGAGATTCTAGTGGTTCGGAGAGTTTGGATGATGAGCTTGGCATTCCTTCAGTCAGGACGCCAGGTGTACAGGGAGCTCATAGTAATGTAAAGACTCCATTGAGTGATCCGGTGGTACGCAGATCTAGCAGGGTCAGATACCCTGTTAAAAGATTTGGTTTTGAAGGTCATGCAGCTCACCACTATGCTTATATGGTGAAACTAGTTGAGGATGTTGATCCCACTTGTTTTGAGGATGCTATTGGTCATGCTCATTGGGATGTAGCCAATGGATGAGGAGATGGCTGCATTAGAAGCCAATAAGACTTGGGATTTGGTACCCTTAACTAAGGGTAAGAAAGCTATTGGCTGTAAGTGGGCTTACAAAGTCAAGCATAATGCATATGGTTCAGTTAGCAGGTATAAGGCTAGGCTGGTTGCAAAAGGCTATGCTCAAACATATGGCATAGATTATGAAGAGACATTCAGTCCAATTGCTAGGATGCCAACTGTTAGGTGTGTGATTGCCTTGGTAGCAGCAGCCAAAGGTTGGAGTTTGCAGCAAATGGATGTTAAGAATGCCTTCTTGCATGGTGAATTGCAAGAAGAAGTGTATATGAAGCAGCCAGCAGGTTATGAGGATTTAGAGCATCCCACATATGTGTGCAGGTTAAAGAAGGCACTCTATGGACTAAAGCAACACCTAGAGCATGGTCTGACAAGATTGGAGAGTATCTTGTCAATATTGGATTTTGTATTTCTGATGCTGATCACTCACTTTATGTGAGAAAGGGAGATGTAGGTTTGGTCATCATAGTCATCTATGTGGATGACTTGATTATTACAGGTGACAGTGACAATGGGATTGCTGAAGTTAAGGACTTCTTGAAGAAGAAGTTTGAGATGAAAGATTTGGGTGAGCTGAGATACTTTCTTGGTATTGAGGTGATTAGATGTGATGATGATATATGTCTATCCCAAAGATATTATGGCTTGGATATGTTATCCAAGTATGGTATGACAGTATATAAGCCTCTTTCAGTACCATTGGAGCAAAATATAAAGTTGAGTGCTGATGTTGGATGAGATAGAAGACCATACTATGTTCAGGAGGATAGTAGGGAGTTTGATTTACATGACTATCACAAGGCCAGATTTGAGCTATGTTGTTGGCCTTGTCAGTCAGTTTATGTAGATGCCTAGAAAGCCTCATTTGGATGTAGTTAGACGTATATTGAGGTATGTGAAGTCCACTTTACATTATGGACTTTTTTATGAGGCAGGTATGGATATACAGGTCTTTGGATACACAAATGCAGATTGGGCTGGTAGCATGTCAGACAGAAGATCTACAAGTGGATTCATGTTTTCCCTTAGTAGTGCAATAGTTACATGGAGCAGCAAAAAGCAACCTACAGTTGCTTTATCAAGTATAGAGGCTGAGTATAGAGGTGCTGCTATGGCAGCATGTGACGTGGTATGGTTGCAAAAGTTACTAGGTGATTTGGATGTGCAGGGAGATGGTCTAGTTGTCATTCATTGTGACAACATGAGTAGCATACAGTTAGCTAGGAATCTAGTGTTCCATGATAGGACAAGACACATTGAGGTGCACTACCACTTTGTGAGAGAGAAGGTACTTGTAGGAGAGATTGACTTGATATATGTCAGCACACAGGATCAGATAGCTGACATTTTCACAAAGGCATTGGGTGCAGAGAAGCTTCAGAAGTTCCGAAGCTTACTTGGAGTTGCAGAGATAGAGTTGAGATTAAGGGGGAGTGTTGAGATGGCAAGCTCAACACGTGCGGACATTGATGATGGACCACCTGGCTAGATGGGTCCGCATATCTACACTTAGCACGTTGGTGGTCATTATGATACTCACATGGCCACTGACTTATCACTGATTATATTTAGTTTGTTACACCTACTTACAGTTGGCAAAGATATAGTGCCAGTCGATTAGTGTAGTCAGTTATGCACTGTTTGACTTAGTAGGCCACTTTCCTTTATGTTGTATCTTATCTATACTTTGTGTACATTGTATAGTGTGTGGAAGAAGAAGAAGAAACCAGCAAGAAAACGTTTTGGCCTCCATCTCTCTTCTTGTGTATACATTGTGTGTTTGGCGCAACAGCTCAAGCAAGTCCCCCCACCATGCGGTTCTTGACAGATCCTTGTAGAGGGGGCTCTATCCCCTACACACCTCCCCCAAGTAGGCTGGAGAGAAAATACACACCGCAAAAAGTCTTCCAAATTAGATCCTAGTGTAGTAATTGCTCTACACAAGTATAGACTCTCACTTGCAAAACAACAACCAAAAGCCCATACTCAAATAGAGACCCTCAAACCTCAATGGGCCAATCTAGCCAACAAGGGTAAAAAGGCCACACCACAAAAACATGTATAGGTTGCATTCAGACTGGATCTAGTCAAAGTAGGATGCAAAAACATCAAGCTACAACTGCGAGGATGACTAGACATGATAATCCTGACGATAGATGCATCTTGAACGGTACTGCATAGACGACCCAAGACATCAGTGGAGAATCCACATCTGGTTTGTGCAGTTGGGGACACAAAGGCATATATCAGAAGGCTTGAATTTATAAGCCAAGACATGGAAGATGAAAAAATAGTACCATTGCTTATCTTAGGGTCAAACTCACCACAAAAAGAGAGCATAGTGTCAATGCTCTCACCGATGAAGGAGCATATTTCAATATCTTGACCTATGAGGCATGGACCCTACTAGGCCAATCAGAGCTCACACTGACTAATGCAACTCTTAGTCCTTACGGGAGACACCCACAAGCACTTATAGGGAAGTGCAAAATCCTTGTAACTATTGAAACTGAAAGCTTGCCTGTCCTATTCCATGTTCCTCCAAATAGTGCTAATTGTGGAAAGGAAACCCTCTTAGGACGACTCTTCAAAAGCGCGATGAAGTGTGAGGTTGATTATGTAGCACAAAGGATACACTTGACACTACCGGGTGTGAGGATAATCACAACCTTTAGCAAGGGTGAGCTCATCAAACCTCGAGGGAAAGAAAATGAATTTTCTAACATACTAGGCAAGCCTAGTAATGAGAGCAAGGACTTGTTGAAAGAGTTGATACAAGAGCATGTTGAACAGAGAGAACCAGTGAGCGAGGCCATGCTTGAAACAAGAAGGTCAAGAGACAATGCCAAGGATAGGCTTTGGACTTAAAAATATCACAGAAGACCACAAAAGAAGCCCAAGCCTTATAGAGGAAGGTATTGATGGAGAGCCAACACAACACTGCGATGGATATCCAAAGTGCTGCTACGTGCTCAAGGGTATTACACAGGTAACCGATGGATTTGGGTGCCAAAGCCCCTTGCTAAACTACCTCTATTAGTTGAAGGCCAGATCATATCAAAATCAAAGAAGCGCAGGAGGAAATCTAAACAAAAATCCAAGTCTTGAGTCAACAACATTGAAGTGATTGAGCCCTTGATGATTGAAATCAAGAAACCAAGCAGGACCATTCGAAAGGTAGATCCTTAGCCTAGCATGCTTAACAAGTGGATATTAGATGTAGCCATCGAGTGTGCACAAAGACCACTAGTGCCCAAGGAGCCTTCGACTTCCCAAGAGGATAATAATGAGTACCATAGGCACAATGTTGCTCATGATAAGGTTGAGTGCTCAGCAAAGCAAATGGCAGAATCATCTAATAGCCACGAGCAAATCTTCCAGCCAGTGTCAAGTCCACTTAGGAGTCCCAAGTCTCCTACACCCTCTTTCCCTAAAAGGACACAAGAAGCACAACATCATTCATCAAGTGCATCTACTCAATCCCCATCTCTATCTCCATCCAAGCTTCTTCCAAATGTCCAAGGTGTAGGACATGACAGCACCCCTAATTCTTGACCTAGGAATATTCTTGTGTAATCCATTGTGGCTAGCTCAACTGTCCATTTGCACAAGTGAATTATTAAAGGGAAACAAAAGATGTGACCACTTTTGATCTACCTAAGGACTTGACACTGCAATCTGCCAACAATAGCCAATCCACTGAACTAGTTGCTACTACTTCCAATTATGAATCACATCAATCACAACCTTTGGCCATGATGATGCCCCTTATGGAACATGACCTTAGCAATTCACCTATGGAACATGTGTCACAACCAACATCCTTGATACCTCTAGCACTTCCAAAGCACATAAAGCCTAGGTTTGAGGAGAAATCTCTTGAAGATTTGGCTAAGGAGACAACAAACACTCGTTCTGGTGCAGTGGTTCCTACACTCGTTCTCAAGTTAGACATATAGGTGTTTGTGGCAACAAGTATAGTCAAAAGAGAAAAGGAATCCATGCAAAACCATGCATTCCTTGGTAAGTCTCTTAGGGCCCCTCAAAATGTAACTACTATAGAGTATCTGGATGATGTCTAGTGTGTCCCCTCCCAATGCATCTCCAAAAAAAGAAGAAGAAGCAAACAAACAAACAAAGTCTCACACAAAGAAGAAGGAAAGAAAAATTGAGCTTTTCCATGTATATCAGAGTGCCACAAACACTGCACCTAGGGGTCCTCAGGTTAGACATATCTGGTGGCCTTAGTCAGCGGCTCCGTGCCTACCCCCTAGACCTTCATATCCCCCCACTTCACACTTAGGGCACATCAAGGGCATGACACACCTAGGGAGTTTGTGCTCGCCTATGGTTAGATTTGTCTCCCTCAATAACACCAATAGCACCTCCCCTATACACAAACCAAGTCCTCAAGTGTGGGACAACACCATAGGCCCAAATCCGAGTTTTACTAGCACAGACACCATGCAACACTACATAATCAGGTAGATATAACCCCAGGCAGTACACTTCCTTTTTCTTCTTTCACATACAGTCAACAATGGTGATCAATCATCACCGACATTGAAGTCCCCCATGATCAAATCTAATATTGGCCTTTACAATCTAAACTTGGTGTCAATGAGCTTAATTATGCTACACCGTGTTGTCAAAAGCACAAATAATGTCTCAAGAAGCCTTCGAGTGTACTTCTCCTCAACATCAACAATCTTTCATCATACAAGCCCACCAAAGAATTATTAAAATACGTGAGATCTAGAGCATGGTAGATGCGTAAGCTATGGAGGTTGAAAGAGGAAAATGAAACTCATGAAGACATTGAACTTGACAAGGGTAAATTGTTACACAAGTGAAGTAGGTTCCAAGATTGAGACTTGGACTTATAAACACAATCTTGTGTATTGATAGTGACAAGACACTTTACTAGAAAGAAAAGAGTACTATCATTGCATTAGAAAAAGAGTGCAAGTGCAATGCTTTATAGGAATTGAGTGATGGTACTTTCTCCTACTATGCATATGGGATTCTGGTCCTAAGCCCTCACTGCTTCTCACAAAGGGATTGAAGTAGGTGTGATTGCAAATATCTAAACACCCCTCCTCAATTAAAACTAGAAGTACAAAACATATAGAGGCTTTAGTGAAAACAACACTTGCAAAGTGTGGGCACACCATAAACATGGAAAAACACCAGAGACTATCGCAGAAAAGGCTAAGTGTGGGTATCACAAACATGATGGACATCCAGAGGCTATAGCACATGCCTCACAAAGTGTACAAAGGCTGTAGTACAAGGATAACTAAGGAGTTTACAATTTTATGTTTGAGGCATTAGGACTAGGAAATACAGAACTAAAAGAGTCTATCTGAATAGAAGGATTGATGAGGTTTGTCCTTCTCCTGGTGATCTTCTTCTTCTTCTTCTTCCTTTGCTCCGTTTTCATCTTTTTCTTTGACTGCAACTAGATAGGCCTTTTGGGACCTATTCCTAGCATGGCAGAACTTCTTGGTGTGTCCAATCCTTTTGCAGAAGTCACAAAGAGATGATCCTTCTTGCCTTTGTACCAGTTGCCAACATATAATGCATGTTCATCTCTAGAGGTGCTTGGTTCTTCCTTAGTTTTTAGCTTCTTTTCCTCCTCTATAGTGATGCCTGGATATCAACAAGTTCAGGATTTGGCATGTTGATTAAAGTTGTTGATACATTATTATATTCAGGAGGCAAACTCTTAAGTAGAACACTGATGCAAACATCTTCTTCCATTTTAATGTTGATTCCTGCAAGTTGGGTTAGAAGTCCTTCCATGTAATTTAGATGTGTGGCAAGTGATGTGCTGGACAAGCATAAAAAACTCAATTAGGAGACCATACTTTGATGATTTGGATTGTGCACCAAACAAGGTGTCAAGTCTTTTCCATGTATCCTATGAGGTTTCACAGTTATCCACATGGTGGATATAGCTGTCATCTAGCTCCAGTTTGATAATGGCCTGAGCCTTATCATCGTTCTTTTGCCAAGTGATGGCAAGATCCGTATCACAAGGCTTCTTTTCATTTTCAGTGGTAATGGCCCAGAGGCCCTTCTTCATCAGGATGAGTTTGATGCGGGTCTGCCAGGTGTGAAAATTGAATCCTTTGAAATAAGCAGATGAAGAGTCTTTTCCTATGTTAGACTTACGGGAACAATAGCAAATCAACTTTAGAATTATTAGATTTGAGCAGTAGAAGAGTTGGTTGAGAGACACAAGTGCTAAAAGCACTAAATGAGTGTCAATGAACACTATGTTTGAGTCTTTCCAAATCTGCAAAATCCTTTACTTCTTTTAAATCCAAATCTAATCTTCCCCTTCTTGATTTGATGCTGATACCTTCAAATCTGAGTGACAGGACTTTCAATGTGTTGGAATCAGTGAGTAGATGAAGTAAAAAAGGAGATTAGTGTCAAATGACACTTGATAGATATTATTCGGTACTTGATTTGCTTTTTCTCACGAGCTTTGTGAATAATTTTTGAGTTTCCTCGGGCACTTCCAGAACTGTAATGAAATTTAGAGAGTATTGCTCAGTGATTAAAATCACTGTTGATAACTTCAGTGAGAGAAACAGTGAAAAATGTCAAATTTTTGAAGCTTTGGCTATGGCTTCTGCATTAGGGTTTCTGGGGGTAGCCCGATTTTTTGCTGATTGTGGGAGCTACAGTGGATCATTTTCAAAAAAAATTTAAATCAAAATGAAGCTTGAATGATGGGCTATCAATGCCTTATGGTGATCGTCAACATTGTGACCTGTAGCGATGGCAGCAACAACATGAATGATAGCAGGTGCAATTCTGACAGCAGCTACAAATTTTAGCAATGCCATCGCATAGAGTGTGCAATGTTGAGTTGTATTGTGCCAAGATGATGCATCTAAAGTTGGGAACAACTTTGTAGAAGACAATGTGAAGATTTATGACCTCTATTATAAGATCCAGCTCCTCAAAGTTGGTAGGGTCTGTTTGGCTATGGCAGACACACATGGCAACAACTGTGTAGACTCACAATGCTGAGCTTGAAATGGCCTAGTGTTGAGCTCTAAGGTGATAGAGAGGAGCTCTAGGAGCAGAATAAAGTTCTCTAGAAGAAATCTTGTCAAGATCTCGTCTGGTTGAAGAGATCTAAGAGCTTGAAGCAGGATAGGTGCAGGGTGGCTATGGCTGCCACAAGGTCAAATGGAGAAGAAGGAGTAGAAGATGAGCTCCTAGACTTAACGTGAGTTGGACTGAGCTCAAGCTGAGCTAGATGAGAGTAGAATGGAGCCGGAGGAGTAGAGTGCCATGCCTGACTAGGCTCTGATACCATGTTAAAATACATGGGATCTAGAGCATGGCAGATGTGTAAGCTACAGAGGTTGAAAGAGGAAAAAGAAACTCATGAAGACATTGAACTTGACAAGGAAAAATTGTTACACAAGTGAATTAGGTTGCAAGATTGAGACTTGGACTCATAAACACAATCTTGTGTATTGACAGTGATAAGACATTTTACTAGAAAGAAAATAGTACTATCATTGCATTAGAAAAAGAGTGCAAGTATAATGCTTTATAGGAATTGAGTGGTGGTACTTTCTCCTACTCTGCATATGGGATTCTGGTCCTAAGCCCTCATTGCTTCTCACAAAGGGCTCACAAAGGGACTGAAGTAGATGTGATTGCAAATATCTCAACAAGAATCATCACATGCAGAATCCCTAGACCACCAACACCTATGAAAGCCATGAGTGCAACTCCCAACAAATAATAACCCTATCTCCAAATACAACAACCCTATCACCATCCAATCCTACCAAAAAAGTACCACCAATGACCTTCTTCTGCACTGCCACCACAACTCCTCCAAGGCAAACCACAACAGTCCTTTTCAACCATGTCTTCGATGTATGCCAAAGCCTGCTACCTACGATGGTGAGTGCCATGGGATTGACACTCATCTAGGAGGGGGGTAATGTTAACCCTCAGATGAACAAGGTGGACAATTTGGAAAATCTAAAGCAGAAGACAAGGTCAAGGCAAAAGTAAAATGGAAGACGAAGGCACACCAAGAAAAATATGGAAACACAAGAAGTGCAAAAAAGTCCTAAATCAAGGAGAAAGGCGCATAAGAAAAAGCGCAAGTCAATACATTTGTAAAAGAGTGCAAGGCGCACCATGATTTATTTTAAGAGCACCGAGCTCTCACTTGTGCAAATTGTAAAGGTAGATCGTAACGCTAGGAAGGAAGCTAGGGAGATAGGAGGACAATGGGAAAAATGGCCAGGCTAGGCCATGTAAAAAAGGGGATAAGAGGATGATTGCACCTAAAAGGGATTTAGGGTTTTGTATATAAGGTTGAAAAGTGAATGAGAAGCTCATTCTTGTGTGTGGCCAAAAGTAGCTCTCCTCTTCTTCTTCCTCTTCTTCTTCTTGCTTGCTTGAGCTTGTGCTTAAGAGATGGAGTGTGAGAGTGTGAGGGAGTGAGTGTGTGAGGGTGAGGGACCGTGGTGGAGAAGCTCTCCATCTTCTCCTCTTGGACTACTATTCTCAAGCTTGGAACAAAGAATTCCATTGGTAGAATCACTTGAGTTCTGTAGGTCAATTTGAACAAGGTCTATCCTATGGCCATTTTGTAGGCCATCCTATATGCCCATATAGTTGTTATGAGCTCGTTGTCCCAATCACTCCATGAAGTAGAGAATATCTTTTTTAGGACATTCACTAAGATCTTGTTCATGGATTTAACTTGACTGTTAGCTTGAGGATAATATGGTGAGGATTTTTTGTGGATTATCAAGAAGATGGATAACAAGTGAGCAATCACCTCATTGATGAAGTGTTTGCCTTGGTCACTAACCAACTCTACGGGATAGCCAAACTGTGAGATTACTTGCTCCCAAAGGAACTTGGCCGTGATCCTAGCATCATTTGCAAGTTTCTCAAGTTTTTGCCCACTTGGTAAGATAGTCTATGGCAACAATAATGTACTTGGCTTGTGAGTACTCTGCCACACTATTGATTGGGCCAATGAATTCAATTTCCCATTTCTAAAATGGTTGGCATATAATCATTGGGGTCAACTCCATTTTCCTTATAAATAGAGACTTTGGTCCTTTTCGGAACTCATCATAGTGCTACAAAAACTTAGCTACATCATCAAATAGCATAGGCCACCATAGTTTGAGATTGGAGCATCTTGCGTGTTGTGGTGTCTCCACTGAAATGTCCTCTAGCAATCCTGCCATGTGCTTCCGTAAGCACAATGTGCATTTTGTGTTTGTAGACACATCTCCTTAAAAGTCCATCTTGTCCTAGCCAATAATATTGACCAACAATCAACTGATAGGGTTGGATGTTTAAAATTAGTGTCTTTAACCTAGGTTTTAGAAGTGAAATTCGAAAAGCAAAAGTAACCATCGAGCAATGTGTCTTGTTGGGTAGGGTTTGTGCACAATATAAAGAAATGTGTTAACCCCAACACGAAGAAAGAAAAAGGAAGTGGAAAAGACGCAGGGCAAAGGCGGAAAAAAGATAGCCCGACTGAAGAAAGAAAAGGAGAAAAGGCCAAAAGCGCAAGGGCAACCTTAAAAGTCCAAGGCAAAGGCAAAAGGGAAAATACGCATTTTAAAATAAAAAGGCGCAACTTGAAATCTTGTAAAAGAGCGCCGGGCTCTCACCCGTGCAATTTGTAAATGTAGACGGGCGGTGGAAAGGAAGCTAGAAAGAGAGAAGGAGAATGGGAAAAAGGGCCTAGGCTATGGGCGGCCATTTAAAAAAGGGAAAAAGGGGATGACCACCCAAAAGGGATTTAGGGTTTTGTATATAAAGTTGAAAAGTGAATGAGAAGCTCATTCTTGTGTGTGGCCAAAAGTAGCTCTCCTCTTCTTCTTCTTCTTCTTCTTCTTCTTCTTCTTGCTTGCTTGAGCTTGTGCTTGAGAGAGGGAGTGTGAGAGTGTGAGGGAGTGAGTGTGTGAGGGTGAGGGACCGAGGAGGAGAAGCTCTCTACCTTCTCCTCTCTTCTTCTCTTCTCTTCTCTTCTCTTGTCTTGCTCGCGGCAATGGAGCTTGGAGTGTGGAGCTTGAGGATGGAGCTCGGTTGAAGCTTGCACTTGGATCGTGGAGCTACCGGAGTGTGCGGGAGAGGAGGTAACTTGAACGGCATCAAGGTAAGCTTACTACACCCGTATATATGGATGGTGCGTCGGCTATGTGAGAGGTAGCCATTAGTGCTCGACTTGGAATGCTTGAAACAATAAGCAGTCCGTGGGTCTTGGCGGTTGAGTGAAAGCTCCCACATTTTGATTCCGTTGTCGGGACCAATGGATTCAAGCCTTGAGTGCTTGCGCACTTCGAATCGAGCATCAAAGTAAGGTGTTTCCCCCGAACCGGTGCTTGAGGTAGATAGGTAGGAAGCGAGGGGGTTGAAGATGGTATTCGATCTCCTTGGCAAGTAGGTTTGCTGCTTTTTGAGATTTATGTTGTGGAATGGAGTAGTATAGGTATTTATTTTGTGATTTGGATGCATTTAGGATAGGAAAAAAACAAAGAAAAAGAAACAAACAGTAGGGCTCTCTGTTGTTGTATAATAGGCTAAAACAAGGAAATAGGGGACCAGATTCAAGTTCTGGGTAAGATAGGGACATGAAACTAGCTGTAAGGTTCTCCAGTGCTAGGAAAGGACCTTAAGAGGCCTGGGAGGCCAGGACAGACCTCCTTTCCTTGGTTTGCCTTGTGTGAGAGAGAGACAGAGAGAACTTCTGGTTCACAGGACGAGGAAGCGCTGCCTCGATTTCTAGGCGCCAGTGATTCGTGCTGCTCCAGGTGAGTCTGGTGTTTTCCAACAAGTGCCTTGATCAGATCTAGAAAGTTTGTGGTGATTTTGTGCACCAGACAGTGAGGAGGGGACAAACGTGCGGGAATCGCGCCCGTCACCGACGCACTCAGACCAACTCGCTGTGGTCCGATTCCCAGAATCGGACTAGCCCGATCGGACGTGCCACGTGGCACTCGGACCAACCTTTCCAATTTTGAGAATCGGACACTCGGACCAATCTGTTCGACTCGGACACTCGGACGAGTCCATAAGCGGACCACTCACAATCGGACCAGGCCGTCCGAGTCCCAGACTCGGACCAGCCAGAATCGGACCACCAGCCAGAATCGGACCACCCTGTCCGATCCGATTCCTAGAATCGGACCACTTGAAAATCGGACCACTTTTTGATCCGACTCCTAGAATCAGACACGACCAAAAATTGGACCACTAGTCTGATCGGACCCACCCAAAATCGGACGTCCGATTCTGATAATCGGACTCTTGAAAATCGGACATCTGAGAATCGAACAGAAAACTGTCAAAATCGGACACGTGTCTAGAACAAAATTTTGATACATCTAAACCCCGAGATTGACCCCCAAGGCTACGTAGAGTTGAAGGCACATCACAAATTCATAACCGGGCTAAAATTTAGAGCACGTATTCAAAATTTGGCTATAAACAGTCCTCCAAATTGCATATGGCGTCTACCGTAACGGCCCTACGGGCCAGGGGGACTGCCCCCCCCGGACCCCCGCAGAGGGGGCTCTGCCCCCCTCCGCACCTCCCCCGAGTAGGTTGGAGAGAAAATGCGCGCTGTGACAGGACCTCCAAATTGGACCCTAGTGTAGCAATGGCTCTACACGGGCATGGATTCTCACTTGCAAAAGAGCAACCAAAAGCTCGTACCCGAATAGAGACAAACAGAGACCCTACAACATCAATGGGCCAATCTAGCCATCAAGGGCAAAAAGGCCACACAACGAGAACACTAAGACATTGTGTTCAAACCTTGTCTAGTCAGAGCAAAATGCAACTTCAGCAAGCTACAAAAGTAAAGATGACTAGACATGACACTCTTGACGAAAGATGTACCTTAAATAGCACTGCACTGATGATCCAAGACAGCAGTGGAGAATCCACATCTGGTCGTGCAGTCGAGAACTCAAGGGCATCTGTCAGAAGGCTTAAATTTACAAGCCAGGACCTGGAAGATGAAGACATAGTACCACCTGCTTATCTTAGGGTCAAACTCACCGCAGAAAGAGAGCATAGTGTTGATGCTCTCATTGATGAAGGAGCAAATTTCAATATCTTGACTTATGAAGCATGGACTCTACTAGGTCAACCAGAGCTCAAACCGACTGATGCAACTCTTAACCCTTACGGGGAATACCCACAAGCACTTCTAGGGAAGTGCAGAATCCTTGTAACTATTGAAACAGAAAGCTTGCCAGTCCTGTTCTATGTCCCTCCAAATAGCGAGAATTGTGGAAAGGAAATCCTCCTAGGAAGGCCCTTCAAAAAGGAAACGAAGTGTGAAGCCGACTATATAGCATAGAGGATACACCTAACACTACCAGGTGTGAGGATAATCACAACGTTTAGCAAGGGTGACCTCACCAAACCTCGAGGGAAGGGAAAGGAGCATTCTGACATACCAAGCAAGCCTAGTAATGAGAGCAAGGAGTTGTTGAAAGAGTTGATACAAGCGCAGGTTGAACGGAGAGAACCAGTGAATGAGGCCATGCTTGAAACAAAAAGGTCAGGAGACAAGGCCAAGGATGGAGTTGGGACTTACAGATATCGTAGAAGACCATGAAAGAAGTCCAAGCCTTATAGACGGAGGCGTCGGTGGAGAGCCAACACAATGCCACGATGGATATCCAAGGCATTGCTTTGGGCTCAAGGGTATCATGCAGGCAACCGATGGATTTGGGTACCGAAACCCCCTGCTAAGCCAGCTCTGACAGAAGCCCAGATTATGTCAAAAGCAAAGAGGCATAGGAGGAAACCTAAACGAAAGTCCAGGTCTCGAACCAAAAATATTGGAGTGATTGAGCCCCTCACGATTGAAATCAAGAAGCCAAACATGACCTATCAAAAAGTAGATCCTCAGCCTAGCGTGCTTAGCAAGCAAATATCAGAGGTAACTATCGAGCGTACACTAGGTCCACTAGTGCCCAAGGAGCCTTTGACTTTCCAAGAGGATAATAAGCACCACATGCACAACATTGCGCATAATAAGGCTGATTTCTCAACAAAGCTAATGATAGAATCGCCTAACAATCACGAGCAAATTCTCCAGTCAGTGCCAAGCCCATGTGGGAGTCCCAAATCTCCCACATCCTCTTCACCTAAATGGACACGGGAAGCACGACAACAACAACCTCGTGCTGCTGCTCAACCTATACAAGTGAATGTGCAAAGGGCAACAAAAGGCATGACCACTTCTGATCTGCCCAAGGACTTGACACCGCAGTGTACCAATGGTAGCTAGTCCACTAAACTAGCTGCTACTACTTCCAATCAGGGACCACAGCAGTCACAGCCCTTGGCTGTGACAATGCCCCTTGTGGAATGTGTCCTTAGTGGTTTACCTGAGGAGGAGGTGTCGCAACCAAATCCCTCGACAACTCCAGCACTTTCAAAGTGCCTAAAGCCTAGGACGGAGGAGTCAAACGCAGGGGAGTTGGTTGAAAAGCTAGACTCTCCGAAAAGAGCGGTAGTTGTGCCCTCACAACCGGGCAAGGCTATTCAACAAACCGCGGCTATGTCCCATAAGGACACACTAGAGAAGGGAAATGCTGAGGCCCGACCAAGCACATCAACGGTTGATATAGCCCAGGGTCCTGAGTCGTTGAGAGAGGCACTTTCATTGACCAAGAAAAAGAGGAGAAAGCAGAGAAAACAACAATAGATGCAGGTGGTTGTGGACCCAAAGAACATTGAGACGAAGGGCGTTGGAGAGCTGAGGAATAAAGCATCGAGTCCATCCACCAATGAACCCACTGATACCTCTCCTAATAGCGGTGAACCCTCAGACACATCCGTGTGCTCTGAAAAACCAAAGCAACCGTTGCCATCAACAGTTGCTTGCAACACTCTATCCACTGACAATAGAACTCACATTGATCAATCAAGAGTGGATACAACGCTGTCACAACAGGGTGACAAATCTATACCAGTCACATCCGAGAAGAACCGTGACAAAATAACAGCAAAACCTCAGGAGAAACGTGAGAACCCCAAGAGCATAAGAAAACCTAGCGTGGACCAATCTTGCTCGTTTAGGCCTGAGCCCCCAGCCATGCTAAAGCCTAAGGAAACTCTTAGAACTTTGCATGAGATAGCAACCGAGCAAGCCCTCGTTGAACATAGAAGTGTCGCAGAATGCTTAACTGAGTTGGAAGCTAAGCTCAAAGTGGTCGCGCGTGTCTACATCCTTGCGGACATGGGCATGATCTCTAAGGAACAGCTTGGAGATCACTTGACCTTTCCTCTATCATGGGAAGAACAAGAACATCTTAACGGGCACTACGACCGGCTCCTGCATGAACAGATGCGACTTATCCCTGACGAGGAGGCTGACAAACTACGCTTAACCGTCACGTTCAATGAAGTGCTCTGTCGACCGAATCTCGTAGACATAGAGCTACTAAAGCGACTGTCAGCAGGCCAAAGTCAATTTGAGCAGTGTTGGTGCAAAAGCCGCATTGTGATGGCCGAACTAGGGGCTCAGATCATGACGGTCTCAGATCATTGATAAGGTTCTCACTGAGGAGGAGTTACATATTGCCAGCAGACTCGGTCAAGGTTCCATGCTACTCGACGTGGCAAAATATCTATCAGTATTAAGTCAGCTACCACGAATACTAGATGCGTGTGCCACGCTCCGGTACAACCCCGAGTTCTACACTTGGTTCTTATCCTCGTGATCTGACATGGATTCATAGATATGTATATAAATAAACACTGATTTTTGTGTCACCATGTATAAACAATATCAACACACACAAGCAATGATAGTCAAGCGCAGGGAGAAGAGTCGGGTTTGACAGGCTAAGCTCCTCAGGTCCTCCTCACATCACACTTTTACAAGTCGGGTGACCAGCCCCACCTCCAAGTGAAGGGCATGCAACCCATATTGCCGCCATAGGAGGCCTTGACCAACAACTCTGATGGTGTAGACAGGGTGTAGTCCCTTCCTTTACACCTTCTTCCCTTTTTGGTCTATCCTCCCGAGGATGTACCCTGTCCCACTCCACGACAACCAGTCCATGCAACTTAGCATAAACTAATATCCGCTAATGAATTGAGGAAACGCGAACATCAAGATGGGGACCATTCCCCTACAACAAACACCGCATGCCTCACCCCTCCCCTTCTTGTCATATGCGCTTGATAAACCACACTAAAATCCCTTCCATGCGAACAATTGTATCCTGTATCAAGGTCTAACCCTTGGTTCGCACCTTGAAGGTTTCCTTTTTTGGCGGAATGCATGGAGAATCATGGAGAGTTGGCTTGCAAAGATGCTCTTCGCAGAAGGCGAGAGCATGTGGCACGCGCCCCTCCACCAGAGCGCTATGTGCCCACCATCAAGAGGTATGCCAAGAAGCGGGGCCCTAAGCGACATTGCCTAGGGCGAAGGCCGAAGAACCCTCAAGTCAAGAAAGTCGAGACTCGAAACCTGCAACAGGCCGCAGCACTAGTGGTACACACTCCCAGCTCCCGCTCAGGCCCCAGATGCTCAAAGGCAGAAAGGGCAGCTCGGGAAAGAGAAGAATTTAATGAATTATTTGAAGACATCCTAGAGACGGTAGCAGGTCGGGATTACACCATTCATGTCCCGGCCGAATGTTCCCTGCTCACCCCCACGGGAGCCCCACACCAGTAGAGCCCCAATCACCCGGCCATCCAGACTCGCCCCGCCTCGTACAAATCGAGTAGCCCATAATGCATAAATGGCTTATCAAATGATAACTGGCCAGGACTTTTGGTTTTTAATGGTTAAGTGTTCCTGACTTGTTAAGTGTTGACATGTTCCTGACTTGGATGAACTTATTATATCTGCGTTTAATATATGCTACGTCTTTAGCAAAAGAAAAAGCTAATCAAGCGTAGGTGATAAATGTCTAGTCAACACCATAGAATTCAAATAAGTGATGTCTCCTTGCATTGCACTGGTTTATTATAGTTGCGGCATACACAATGCATATGCTCTCATGAAGCGACAAGTGGATGCAGGATAATACAGGTCCTTGTGCGAAAATGTTCAATGCCCAAATCACCGCAACACCCACAACCCCACAACGAGCCGTGGCAAAGCCATGCTGCTCAAAGCACCCTTGCCAACCGCCCACATTGCATGGCCCACAAAACATTCCTGGGCCACGCCCCCTTTCTGGGTCAAGCTCTATAGTTGGCTCATGGCAGTCGTTACCTCAATTGTACCCACATCGCATGTGCCGCAAAAAGGGTTGCAATATCTCAAGTGTATCTCCCCCTTTCGCCAAATGCTTCTCTAACAACGAGGCTAGGGCACCATCATCATTGTACTATTCATTTTCTGAGCCTTCGAAGCTTGACATTTTCCAACCCATTGGAAGGCTGATAGCCTCAACATATTGTAATGGTTGTACTCAGGCAAAAAAAAAAAAGGAAAAAAAAAGAGCAAAGAAAAGAAAAGAAAAGGAAAGGCATGGAAAAATAAGAAGCACCCACGATCACAGCACAGCACCTAGGGGTCCTCAAATTGAGTACGTCTAGTGACCTTGGTCGATTGGCTTCATCCCTAGTCCCCTAGCCCCTTACAATCACCCACAATTGTTCAGGGCACATCAAGGGCGGGACATACCTGGGGAGCTTGTCTCGCCTAGGGTTAGACCTGTCACCCTGACCCACTTGCACAATTTTCTTTTGCACTCTGCCTTAGTACCATTGCAATCAGTGGCGATAAGCACCGCACGATTGGCCATGAAAAGTACACCATACTCATCAAGCAAGTCCAATAGTTTCCAGCTGCGGTGTCCTTGTAATCAATTATGCTACATCGTGCAGTCACAATGCAAAGGATGTCTCATATACCTTCACATGTACTCCTTCTCCACATGGACAACTTTGCTTCATCCCCGCATTGTTATGAGAAACTAGCCCACGGTCTTCTAACTATGTAATATCTAAGTATGCACGAGCACTCACATGATATCTGCACCGAAGTATATCCACAGTTTGGGTCCTCAAGTGCAGGACAATACTCTAGGCTTGCTTAGAGTTCGACCTGTCTCCCAAACTAATCAAAATATGTCTTGTGCACGATGAGAAGACTAGCACTACCCCTTAAGGAGAGACCACATGTGAGGTTTTTCAATTGTAGGTATAAGATGTTGTTCTCTCTTCATCACCACTCAACTTTGAATGCTTGTCCCTTACCATCCGACAAGCCCGCAAAGAATCGTCATGTGTAGAATCCCTAACAATCCAATACTTGTGCTGGCCATCAATGCAATCCCCAACACAGCATAGCCCTACCACCAACTCCAACAACCTTCCACCAGCCACCTGGGCCACCAACAGGCCCCCAGGACCTTCTGCCACACCACCACCAACACTCCTCCACGGAAACCACAGGCGTCCTTGTCACCCACGTCTTCGGTGCATGCTACAGCTTGCTCCCTACGACGGTGAGTGCCATGGGACTGGCACTCGTCTAGGAGGGGGTAATGTTAACCCCAACACGAAGAAAGCAAAAGGAAGTGGAAAAGACGCAGGGCAAAGGCGGAAAAAAGATAGCCCGAGTGAAGAAAGAAAAGGAGAAAAGGCCAAAAGCGCAAGGGCAACCTTAAAAGTCCAAGGCAAAGGCAAAAGAGGAAAGGCGCATTTTAAAATAAAAAGGCGCACCCTGAAATCTTGTAAAAGAGTGCCGGACTCTCACCCGTGCAATTTGTAAATGTAGATGGGTGGTGGAAAGGAAGCTAGGAAGAGAGAAGGACAATGGGAAAAAGGGCCTAGGCTATGGCCGGCCATGTAAAAAAGGGAAAAAGGGGATGACCGCCCAAAAGGGATTTAGGGTTTTGTATATAAAGTTGAAAAGTGAATGAGAAGCTTATTCTTGTGTGTGGCCAAAAGTAGCTCTCTTCTTCTTCTTCTTCTTCTTCTTCTTCTTGCTTGCTTGAGCTTGTGCTTGAGAGAGGGAGTGTGAGAGTGTGAGGGAGTGAGTGTGTGAGGGTGAGGGACCGAGGAGGAGAAGCTCTCTACCTTCTCCTCTCTTCTTCTCTTCTCTTCTCTTCTCTTTTCTTGCTCGCGGCAATGGAGCTTGGAGTGTGGAGCTTGAGGATGGAGCTCGGTTGAAGCTTGCACTTGGATCGTGGAGCTACGGGAGTGTGCGGAAGAGGAGGTAACTCGAACGGCATCAAGGTAAGCTCACTACACCCGTATATATGGATGGTGCGTTGGCTATGTGAGAGGTAGCCATTAGTGCTCGGCTTGGAATGCTTGAAACAATAAGCGGTCCGTGGGTATTGGCGGTTGAGTGAAAGCTCCCACAAAATGCTTGATGATCCATGAAGAAGGTAAAGGGTGTCGCTATAGAAGATAATGTCTAAACTTCTTTATAGCCCAACACCATGGCTAACCCTTCCCTCTTTTTTGTGAAATAGTTCATTTCCATATTAGTTAGTTGTTTACTAGAAAATCTCAATAGATAATCAAGGTTATGCTTACCAAGTTGGCATAACATGGCCCCCACGATAAACTTTGATGCATCAATGTGCACATGGAAGGTAATGGAAAATTATGGGACTCATAAGATAGAAGCTGAAGTTAGAGCTTGCTTAAGCCTTTCATAGGCTTGTTGTTATTGTTTGGTCCACTTGAATAATATCAATAGCTTCTAGAAAGGTCTAATAATCAATGCATAGTTTTACACAAACCGTTGATAGGACCTGTGTGGCCTAAAAAGCATTGAACTCCCTTGAAGTTGGTCGAAGGGGGAAGGCCTACAATTACCCTAACTTTTGAGGAGTTTATGGCTATCCCATTCCTCAACATAATGTGCCCTAAAATACAACCGTGCTTCACCCAAGATTGGCACTTTCAGGGGTTCAATAAGAGATTGTATTGCCTACATCGTTCAAAGACTATTCATAGCTTTTCTAAGTGCTCTTTCTAGTTGGTTCAAATGTGCAAGTCATCGATGAATACCTCCAACCATTTTTTGAGCATGTCCTTGAAGATGGCACACATGAGGCATTGAAAGGTAGTAGGGGACTTGGTCAACCCAAATGGCATGACTATGTAGGCAAACACCCCCCATTTGGTGGCGAATGCCATCTTGTGCCTGTCATCTAGATGGACTTGCACTTGGTTATAGCTTGAGAAGCAAACCAAAAAAATGTAGGTTTCCTTTCTTGCCAATCCCTCTAGTATGTGCTTAGTGTATGGTAATGGGTAGTTGTCTCTCTTTGTAGCTACATTGACCTTTTTATAGTTTACGCACAATCAAATCTTTCGATTCTTTTTCATGACTATCGCTATGGGTGATACCTAGTCCATGTGCTCTATATCCTAAATGAATCTTGCATTTAGTAGCTTATCAATCTCTTCCTTCACTATATATGCATGTTTAGGATTCATTGTGTATGGTTGTTGCTTAATTGATACTGCATCGGGGGTCATGGAAATATTATGAGTCACAATACTCGGATCTATTCCTTTTTTAGCTCATCTAAGGACCATGCAAACACATTGGAGAATTTCCTTAAGCGATTTATGAGATTATTCTCTTCCTTCTCATTTAGAACATCCGCTATGTACATGGGTCGAGGCTTGTCCCCTTCACTTGCCAAGTTGACTTCCTTAACTTTGGTTGGTGCTTCAATGGGTGTACTCGCTTGCCCTTTCTTCTTGGGTCCTACTAATACCACTATTTGATCACCCTTCTTAAATTTCGTGAAGAACTTATGAAAATCCTGGGGTTTTTTTTGTCGATCAGCTTCTTCTGAAGAATTCAACTATTTTCTTCTCTCTTCCTTTAGCCTCTTGGGCCTTAGGAGGGCTGGGAGGTCCCCCTAGGTGCATTTGGTCCTAGGTGGTCAAGGCATTTCAGGGTCGCTATCAGAGCTTATCTTTTACTTAGAGATGTACTCACAATCCTCATTGGAAGAGGCTGTCTCCCCTAGTGGTCATAGCTCTAAGGCTGACTCCACTCCAAATAATGATGTAGTGGCAAGCTGGACTAATCTCACTTGCTCATAATCTACTATCTCTAGGTATTCTAGTCAAGTTTGATCACAATCTACCTTGACAACTCCTTTATTCACTCTAAAAGCATCGACCTCTCAGGGTTTAAAGTCTGCTCTAACTTGGTCAATAATTCTTCTCCATTCATGTCATATTCTATGGTCTCTACTTCCTCTTCACTTTTCTCGTTGATGGAACAACAATCTTCATACTCATCATCAAAATCCTCATATTCAGTCTGTGGGTTGTTTTCAGGGTTCCTGTCCCCAAGTGTTTTCTCACTTTTAATGAGAGCTTAGTTGTATAATAGGTTTAAGTCATGCACCTTAGTCCATCACCACTCCTTACTCTCCATGAGATCCTTGAGGGGCTTTAGGTTTGCATCACTTGGGTTGCTAGTTAGTTCACTTGACATGTACTCAAGGATTCTATGAGGTTCCAATTTGTTAGTTGGAACATGATAGGTGATTGGTGTCAATTGGCTGATGGAACTCCTATCCATCATGCATAGGGGCACTATGGGTAGGTTAGACATTGTGGCTTTGTTGGGTTTGCTAGTTGAGTTAGTATATACCTTGCCTATATTCATCCTCATCATTTGAGAATGGCAGATCAATGGTTACCAACACATGCATCCAACCACACTCATCCTTAGGACATGGAATGTACTTAGATAGAGGTCCATAATCGCTTCTGGCCTTTGAGTCACCCTTTAGCATGGAAAAGATGGCATTTAGGTACATTGGTGAGGTTTTATAAGTGTCCATCTCTACTCGGGATGCTTTTGATCTATTGCCTAAGAATATCAGGCCATTAGTGCAATCCTCTATTAGCCTCACGCATTTCTCATCTATGTAGCAGAATTTCATAATCCACTCCCTTCATGACTATGAAGTTCATGGAGAATTGAATTCCTACTATCTTTAAAGGCCAATCCTTCAGGACTCCAAAGGATCTAACCTTCATTCCATTCACTAGAGTGACATTGACCAATGTTGTTTCTATAGATGGGTTTCCCCAAGCCTATAGGAATGCATGGCAAAGTACACTAACTCGTGCTCCTATGTCTACTATCCCCTTTCGCATTGTAGCTCCTAGGGCAATTATATATAAGACTATGTGCATCTTAGTGCCTTCCCAAAAGGCATTCACTTGTGTGGATTTAAATATTGGGTTTAGCGCTAGGCTTGGTATGTGTGTCACAATGTCATGGTTGGGCAAGTCTTGCGGTTCATGTCTATCAGTTCACTCTACCCATTTCTTTTCAACACTTGCCACATTGCATGGTTTTGCCCAAGAAATTCTCCCTGTGGAAATGTTATAGGAGTTGATATAAGTGTGGCAAGAAAATTTCCTACCATCTTTTTCTCCTCTTCTTCATGGGCTTCCTGCCAATGCACTTAGGTAGTTTGTCTAGACATTCATGGCATCCATGTTCTGCCTATGCGATTGTGCATGTGGTGATGTTGCCTCTCCTGCTCTCAAGTACATGGTAGAGATTGGTGGGCTCATGGTTGAGAGTTCATTGATCTCATTCTCAATGATAGGCTCAGCACCTTGCAAGTGAGCTTGTGCTTCTTTTATCTATTCTTTGACCTTATCCATAGCCTTTAGTTGCTAGTTGGGGTCAAGGTACCGTCCAACCTTAACACTTCCCTCTCGCTCGTCTTAGGAGCAGATGTTTTTGCTTCTGCATTAGTAACCTGCTTTTCGTTTGTTAAAGTGGTTGCACTCTCTATTTTGAGTGTTATTTTTGCATTAGTATTCTTTCTTCTCCTTTGTCGACTCTTCTTCTCTATAGAGGTTGCATCTAGGTTGTTGGGTCCAGGTAATGAAATACCAGCCTACTTCATTTGGACTCATGTCATGAAATTTATGGGGATGGGTGTGTCATTGTTGTTAGGTGACTTGACAGAGAAGAGTCCAAGCAACATAGATGGCATGACTGTCGAACTATGGAGGGTTTCCACCTAGGACAATCGGCAAATAGGTGTGTGACTCTGCATTCGGGACACCTTAAGTGGGTCTTCTCTCTATTTTCTTGGTCCTTTTTAGGGCAGTACGATGAGATATGCCTTGGATGGCCACACATCCAACACGCTAAGGGTTCATGGTTCTGACCTCCTCTTTGGCCTCTACCTCTTCCTTTGCCCAAATTCATGACTGGCACATGCCTAAAGTCCATCAGTATGGGATTACCCTACTTGTCATAAGAGACATAAGGGTTCACACATGAGTCTTCCTCTAGTGATTCCTCTACAAAGTGCATTGGAGCATCACTTGGTAGATGGGTCACTATAGGTTTTGGTGGTCTAGAGATTCCTTTTGGGTTGATATCAATCCTTGGAGTGGCTGGATTTGAATCGTTAGGTGCAAATAAAGCCAAAGGGGCTCCTCTTCCAAAGTTAGGATGCCTAACTCCTAGAGAGTATGATCGAGCATAGGGTTGCTTGTATGGCAACCATCTTGGCAATTGATAGTGCACAATGTCATGCCCAAATCTTTTGTAGTTGGCACAAGGCCAGGACCTAGGATTGAGACACTTAGATGGCAAATGGTTCCCTCCACAATGCACACACTGCACGTGAAGTCACACTAGCCTTCACAATGACATCTATAGTTTAGTCAGCTTTGACTTTAGATCTCAGCTATTGCTTGGGTTTGGTTGACATTGTTTCCTTTATCTTTCTCGCTGGGGGTTGATTTTTTGCTAACTGCTGCAGTTCTCTCGACATTTCTAAACGTGTTGTTCTCTTGCTATGTAGCGCTAGAGCTTCTCTCTTTGAGCAAGTCATCCATTCGTATAGCCTCCTCAAAGACTCTTGCCAATACATCCCTTTGCAAGTTTGAGTTGTTGGCTAAGGCCTTATAGAGTTCTTCATTGCAGATCCTATTGATGAATACGGTGGAGACTGCTCTCTCACTGGGTCACTTAGCTATACATATCCTCTTGTAGAAACTCCTTACGTGAGTGACATAGTCTTGTATATCCTCTTTGTCTTTTTAGCTAACATTCATTAGCTTAACGATGAGGTTATCAGAGTATCTTTCCTTCGAGAATATCTTGATAAAGAGATCCTTTAGATCTTTGAAATTATTGCATTTGGCATTATTTAGACTAGTAAACCGAGTTCATTCCTCATCTCTTAAGCAAAGACCAAATGCTTGTGCTTGTTGAGCGGGATCCATGAGGTTGTTAGCCTCACACACTTGCTCAAAGTGCTCGACAAAGCTATAGGGGTCATTGTTTGTCATGTTTCTTGGCAATTATAGGTATATTTGTTTGGCTCTCGATATCCTAGCCCACCAGCTAGCAATGCTACTGCCAAGACTGCTCCACTTTGTTTGGTGCTAGTATTGTCTAGAAATCACTTTGTGAGAAGCTCACTCTCTATAAGATCTTCTTTTAAGGGTCTCTCCATCTCGGCATTTTCTTATGCTCTGTTTCTAATTGGGATGGCTAGGATCCTGTAAATCTTGTTGAGCTCTCTCTCTTGGCGTGACCTTTGAGCCCATTGCTCTTGTTTATAGCTCACTATGCACTGTAGTGTGATCCTTCCTAGCCTCCTCTTCTCCTCAAGATTGACTATAATATCAGCTACGTAGGTCTTCCATGATGTGTTATCCTTGTCTGTTGGTCAAATTGTGTGATAAGTGGCTGGATGTCATTCAGGTACCTTGGTATGTTAAGGTCAAGGTCATTCTCGTTCGAACTCGTACTTGCCATGGTGGTTATCTCTTGACCCACTAGTATTTCTATGAGGTTGACTAGGCCGGCTAAAGATGTGTTTTTAATCTTGGTTAGTCCTTCCTTCCCTCAGGGGTCTCATGGTTCTATCTTCCCTAGATCTTTGTCTCTGGTGTCTTGGGTCACTTATTTGATTTCTAGGGCTACACTCCTACTAGTGGGTTTGTTTCTTAGCTTGGTGTGTTCCTTGTTAATCCAATCAAATTTCAAGTGTACACACACTTATACACTTGAGTGGTGCTACTCAATGTGAGCTGTGTGAAATCATGCTTTTAGGTTTTCACATGCACTTAAGTGTTTATGATGCAAGGTGCAACCTTTGATGAAATCAATTACATCCACACTTTCACCGGTTACTTTCATGTAGTTGCAGCTCTTTTGCATGAATCTGATTACTCCTAATAGTCAATTTTGGGTCCCTCATGGGTTTTGATAGGTGGTTTGATGGGTGATCATCCCAGGTAGTCAAATTGAGTCTCTATTAGGGGGTAAGCAGCCAGTGGTAGATAATATCAGCCACTCTTGGACTGCTAGGTTAAAGCTCTAGTGACAATTAGCTCTATGGTCTCATATGCAATCTAAATTCTAACTTGGATTGCTAGATAGCTAGATGTTAGCCTTAGCATGTCTTGGAGTAGTCAGAATGATAAAAAATTGTATTCTTGACAACCCATCTGAGTAGTAGGTTTACTTCTTCGAGTCCCAAACTTGGCCATTTGAGTGGACTCTATGACCATCTGAGTGGTTTTCGAATAAGGGGTGCCCATTCAAGTGTTTGAGTCTACCATCCGAGTGTTTGAGCGAGGGACTATCTGAGTGGACTTTGAAAAAGTGTCAGAGTAGACCAAAGTGACTTGGGTGTTTGAGTCCGAGTTGACTTTGTTTGTCCAAGTATTGGAATGGGACTATCTGAGTCCGAGTGTTTGAGTTTGAGTGGGACTAAGGTGACTCAGAGGTTCGAGGGGCTAGTGAGGATTTGACTATTTGAGGCCAGGGGATGCAATCCAAGTGATGGAAAAAACATGTCGAATGACCAAAAAATTATGGTAATGATTCACTCAACTACCCACATGCTTAATTATGATCCTGTCCACATTCATCGGTCATAGAAAGGAGGGTTCTGATCATACTTGGAACCACCAAGGGCAAAGATACATGGATCTCTGTCGCTCCTTTTTCTTGCTGCTCTCCCTGGACGTATTGCTCTCTCTCTCTCTCTCTCTCAATCTCTCACAACTCAAATGAGCTATTTCCCACTTTTCTTTCCTTTTAATGCTCTCTCTCTTTCTTCCCTTACTATCTATTTTCCTTTCTAAGTATTCAATTTTTTTTTCTTTCTTCATTCTCTCGTTTCTTGGTTTTTATAGAGACTTATCTTTTTCCTCTTTTTTTCTTATTTTCCAAACCTTAATGCATCCTACTAATGTAAAACCACATAGCAGTGATCTAACTAATGCTTGTAAATCTTCCAACACATAAATTATCAAGAAAAGGAGATCAAACACCCTCTAACTCCCTCACTTCCTACCTAAACCACACATCATTTTTGGAAACAAACTTCTACTTCATTGCTCGATTTGGAGCATGCAAGCACTCAAGCTTGAATCCGCTAGTCTTAGAAACGGAACCAAAATGTCGATCTCTCACAAGCACACCAACAAGATCCATGGGCCACTTATTTCTTCAAGCATTTCAATCCAAGAGATATGGCTATCTCTTACATAGGCATGCACACTCACACACACACAAGTGTAGTGAGCTTATCTTTGAATCCAATCGAGTTGCCTCCTCTCACAAATCCGTCAGTAGCTCCACAATCCAAGATGCGCTTTCAAGCGAGCTCCATCTCCAAGCTCCAAGTTCAAGCTCCATCGCCATGCATGCGAGAAAAGAGAAGAGAAGAAGGAGAAGATGAAGAGAGGAGAAAAAGAGCATCTCCATGGTCCCTTACACACACACACACACACACACTCTCTCTCTCTCTCTCTCTCTCATACATAAGAATGAAGCAAGAAGCAAGAAACAAGAAGAGAGAAAGTTTGTCCACACACCAAGAATGAGCTTCTTCATTCACTTTTTGACTTTCATACATGCCCTACCTCCTTCTTGGGTGGGCATCCCCTTTTTGGTCTAGCCTTTGTCCTAGCCTTTGTCCATTCCTCCACTCATTTTCCTTCTCCTTTCCTATTAGCATGGCCTCAACCCTTGCCTTTTATTCTTTACAACTTGCACGAGAGAGAGCCAGGTGCTCTTTTACAAAATAAATTACAATGCACCCTGCCCTCTTTTTACAAAATATTAAGGTACGCTTATTCTTGTGCGCCTTGCTCTTACATTTAGAATTCTTTCCTGTGCTTTGTGTTTTCAATTTTTCCTTAGTGAACCTTTGTCCTTTGTCTTCCTCTTTCCTTGAGATTGTCTTGCGCTTTCAATTTTCTAGATTTTTCATCTTAGTCTTCTAAGGGTTAACAATGTTTCATTTCATGGATTTGGCATTATCTTAATCAAACCCTCATTAAGCTTTGTAACTCCATATATAACCGATTCTAATTGAAAATAATTTCCAAGTGTGACGCTAGTTGAGTGGGCTTAAGGTTTTCTTGATCATTCTTAAATACAGAGTTATTAGATAAAAGTTTGTATGACAATAACCAAGAGATGGACATTGTTAGATGGAAGAGAAGCACTGTATAGTTTATCTACAATCATGGGTGTAAGATCCCAATATTAGATTAATGTTGAATTGATTGGAAGAAGGTAGAAAAAGCTTATAAAGGTGACGAGTTACTCTAACAAGGCATTGAGAAATCTTCAAATTCATAAAACTACTAGTATTATCAATTTTCATGAGCCTATGAAATGTTAATTTATTAAAATATGCATTTTTAGGGTATTAGCAAATTAAGTTTTTTATGCCTAGAGATAATTTTTGAAAGGAGCATCCCCTCCCTTGATGAGACTAGTCCATGCACAATGTACTATTTTGAGTAGGTTAAATTATCTTTACTTGCTACTAAGATAAAGTGATTGTATAGTAGCTATAAGAGACTTACCATACGAAAGTTATGAGCAATGACATGCTAGGTCAAATATGCAACCCTTCCTCAAGAACTAAGTCAATAGAATGAGTTGTAACACACTATCAATGTGAAGAGGCATAAGTTTGGCAAGGTTAAATAACCTTGACATTGCTATATTAATCCATATTCAAACAAGGACCTATCCTTGGAAAGGATTGGTTAGTAGAGTATTGGCATTCTTATCCTTGATTAAGATAATTGTTTCTTCAAACTAGTAAGTCATCATCCTTACTATGAAGTTTTAAACGATGATAGTTTAAGACAACTTAGTTTAAGGGGAGCATAGGAGCCACACACTTAGAGAATTTCCTCCTAGGATCCCTTTCTAAGAAGATTTTTCCCAAATATTCTTAAACAAAAGGTTGTAAGAACCCTTATAACCTTAGAAAGAGGTTATGATTAGAAGAAATGTAGAGCCTAAGAATGATTAAAGTCCTAAAAGAAGGGAATCAAGCTCAACTAGAGATACTAAATTATCCCAAGGTAGAATTTTCTTTCAAAGCGATAGGCTAAAGCCTATGAAAAGTTCATGACAACTTGGATGAATCATGGGGACCCCATGCTAGAGAAAATGGCACTTAGAATAAATTCCTATGCATAAGTTGCATTAAAACAATTGCTTGGTGCATTAGAAAGGATTGTGTAGATGATTATGTACACGAGAGGTCTTAGCATAGGGACCAAGAGTTATCTAACATGTGCCAAGGAGCTAGGGTAGCCTTGGAGATAGTTCCTTAGACATGCTAAGACTAGTCTTATCCCTTATGAGCCTAGGTTAAGACTCTTGAAAGGCCTTGATGCTAGCTAAGGGAAAATTGATAGTTTGCCTTGGGCATAGTCCTATGTATGGAATGGAATTGATGTAATAAGATAATGATTGTACAACTTTTGAGACAAAGATTATGGCTTTAGAGAGGATTATTTTATTTTTTATTTTGTTTGTGTTAATGTTACATGAATGATGTTTTAATGAGTTAATCAAGGAGTTGTTTGTAAGCATTAAACTAATTGTCAAGATTGTGGGAGAGAAGGAAGGAGTCTCGCTTGAAGCTTTCTTGCTTGCACAATGGGGGAAGACACACAAGGGTGGAGGCTGAAAACAGTTTTCCTCTTCTTAGTTGTGTAAGCCAAAAGAACTCAAAGTACAAAGAAATAGAAGAACCCTCTATATGGGTCTCAAACCAAACTCAACTAACTAAGGTGGCATACTAACTGAGCCACGAACTAGAGTAGATAAGGATAGCTATCATGTAGCTATTATTCATGGGCGGTGTACCAACCGCGTCTGCAACTGACAAGTCGGTGACATAAATATACAACGGTCACCCTGGCGTATCACGAGTGGAGCTCGATATCTCAACACTCCCCCTCGAGCTCAATCCCAATTCCTGCACACCAAGCAGGTCTCTGAACTTGCGCAGCTTCTCTGCGCCCAATGCCTTCGTGAATATGTCAGCTACCTGATCCTCTGTGCTGACATAAACTAGATCAATAAGACCTAGTAAAACCCTCTCTCGCACATGGTGATAATGCACCTCAATGTGCTTTGTTCTAGCATGATAGACTGGGTTATTTGCCAAGTGTATACTACTCATGTTGTCACAATAAATGACAACTGGCCCATCTGTAGACTGATGCATATCATAAAGTAGCTTATGCAACCAAGCTACCTCACATGCAGCCATTGCTGCACCCCTGTACTCAGCCTCTGTGCTCGACAAGGCAACTGTAGGCTGTTTCTTGCTGCTCCAAGTGACTGCAGCACTCCCAAAAGAGAACACATATCCACTGGTAGATCGTCTATCAGAAATACTACCAGCCCAATCAGCATCAGTGTATCCATGCAACTGTATCTGAACCCCAGTCTCATAAAATAGTCCATACTGCAATGTGGACTTCACATACCTGAGTATGCGTCTAGCTGCATCCAAATGTGGTTTCCTTGGAGCCTGCATAAACTGACTTACCAATCCAACAGCATAGCTCAAATCTGGCCTGGTAATAGTCATATAAATCAAACTTCCTACTATGCGTCTGTACATAGTAGGGTCTTCCAGAAGCTCACCTGCATCTGTGCTGAGCTTCACATTCTGCTCCAAAGGAACTGAAATAGGCTTACAGCCTGTCATCCCATATTTGGACAGCATGTCCAATCCATACTGCCTCTGCAAGAGCTGTATCCCACTTGGTGATCTAATCACCTCAATGCCCAAGAAATAACGCAGCTCTCCCAAATCCTTCATCTCAAACTTCTGCTTCAATAGCATTTTCACATGAAGGATATCTTCATCACTGTCACCTGTCATAATCAAATCATCAACATAAATGACAAGCAGCATAATACCTTTCTCTGTTTTTCTCACATAAAGTGAGAAATCTGCCTTGGAAATCTGAAATCCAATAGTGACAAGATACTGTCCTATCTTGTCAGACCATGCTCTAGGTGCTTGCTTCAAGCCATACAAAGCTTTCTTCAACCTGCAAACAAACTCAGGATGAACAGCATGCACATAACCTGGTGCCTGCTCCATATATACCTCTTCTTGCAAATCACCATGCAAGAAGGCATTCTTTACATCCATCTGATGTAAAGACCATCCCTTTGATGCAGCCATAGCAATGACTGCTCTTACGGTTGCCATCCTTGCAACCGGACTGAATGTTTCTTCATAGTCAATGCCATATGTTTGTGCATACCCCTTGACTACTAATCTTGCCTTGTATCTGTTCACAGAACCATCTGCATTGTGCTTCACCTTATAAACCCACTTACAGCCAATTGCATTCTTACCTTTAGGCAAAGGTACCAATTCCCATGTAGCATTTGCTTCCAAGGCATCCATTTCTTCATCCATGGCTTTCTCCCATTTTTCTTTTCCCATGGCTTGCTCAAAAGAAGTGGGTTCTGGTTCCTGTATCACCTTGACCATATATGCATAGTGAATGGCTGTAAATCCATCATATTTCAGCCTATCCACAGGATACCTAGCTCTTGTAGACCTGCGCAAAGTAGGTTCACTCCCAGGTGCTCTCAAAACATCCCTGGTCTTCCTTACTCCAGGTGTAACAATAGAAGGAATACCCAACTCATCATCAATGCTCTGTTCTGAGCCACTGGATTCACCATCCACATAAGAGTGACCTGCATTCACATCAAACATGGGCTGATCAACCTTCTCTTTTCCTTTTCGTGATACCTGCATACCACTCTCTGCATTGCTTTGAGAAGATTCTCCTGATCTCAATCTGCCTGTCCATGGCGAAGAATGTGAACCACTGCTAGAGGACGCTCCAGGTCCACTAATATTTTGTGACTGCTGCTGTGAATTCTGTGTAGCATTACCATTTTGTGCATCTTCATCATCAATCACATTTACTGGTTTATACCAGCTACTCATCTCATCAAAAACAACATCTCTGCTCACTGTAAACTTACGAGTAGAAGGGTTATAGCATCTATACCCTTTTTGCTGCAGAGAGTAACCAATAAAGATGCACTTCTCAGCTTTTGGATCCAACTTGGATCTCAGCTCATCTGGCACATGTACATAGGCAATGCAACCAAAAATTTTCAAATGAGAAATATCTGGTTTCCTACCAGTATACCTCTCCTCTGGAGTCATTCCATGTATTGCTGCAGTGGGCGTCCTGTTCATTATGTAGACTGCTGTAGCAACTGCTTCAGCCCAATAAAAATCTGGCAAGTCTTTTTCATTGAGCATGGCACGAGATACCTCTCCAATATGCCTGTTTTTCCTTTCTGCAATTCCATTTTGTTGTGGGGTATAACTGCATGAATATTGCTGCTTTATGCCATGCTCCTGCAAGAACTTTGCAAACTCATTTGAGAGGTACTCTCCCCCTCCATCTGACCTTAGGCATTTTATCTGCAAGCCTGTTTCTTTTTCAACCATAGCTTTAAGAGTTTTGAAATGCCCAAAAACTTCACTTTTCTTTTTCATAAAATACACCCAAACTTTTCTGCTATAGTCATCAATAAAACTGACAAAATAGTGACAGCCTCCAAGAGATGCAGCTTTAGTAGTCCACACATCAGAGTGGATTAATTCCAATGGCTTCTTACTCTCTTGAACATGTCTAGGAAATGGTTTCCTTGCCTGTTTTCCAAACTGACAGGCTTCACATACCTTATGCATTTCTGCAACCTTGAATTTGGGCAATCCTGCAACAATATTTTGGGCCTGCATTGATTTAAGTCGCTGTACATTAACATGACCAATGCGTTTATGCCAGATATCAATATCTGCAACTACACCGGTCCCATGTGCAAACATTGCTGCACTCAATTCAGACATGTCTGCATCCAATGTAAACATTCTGCCCTTCTTCTTTCCTTTTGCTATCAAGCGACCTTTATTTTTCATATCCTCAACAAAGCATCCATGAGGATTAAATCTGACCTGCAAGCCCTGTTCAACCATTTGACCAACAGAAACCAGATTCTTGGTGATATTCGGGACATGAAATACATCGGACAGGTATTTCTTTTTCCCATCCTGCATAGACAATGGAATTTTTCCAATCTGCACAATAGGATGTGTAGTATCATCACCAGTCTCCACAAATCCTGGTTTTTTCATTTTCCTTGCATCCTCCATCCATTCTGCATGACCTGTCATGTGGTTTGATGCACCTGAGTCAACATACCATACATCATTGCTTTCTTCTGCACTTGTCACAGAATTGTTCATGTGCTGCAGCATGAACAAATGCTCATTTCTGTCATCACCCTGTCTACTAGAGGATGCATAATTTCCTTGTTGCAGTTTTCCATTCATGATGTCATTCTGCTTTTTATAGCAGTCTTTAGCCATATGACCCATTTTACCACAGTAGTAGCATTCAACATTACTGTTTGCATTTTGGCCTCTTTGCCATCCACCACGACCTCTTTGGCTCCCCCTGCCTCTAGAGTTACCACGTCCTCCTCCATAGGACTGGTTTTCTTGAGTTTGCTGCATATTCTGATTTCTGCCACGGCCTCCAAATCGGCCTCCTCTACCTCTGCCTCTACCTCTTCCAGCATTTGAGTAGAAGACAGCTTCTTTTGAAGTTCCTCCTGAAGAAGATGCACCACCATTTCTCTGCTCCTCAGAAATTAGAAGAGCAATTAACTCCTCAAAGTCAGGAAATCTTTCACGAACGGAAATGGATGTTCGAAACTGTGCATAATCCTTTCCTAGACCATTCAAGGTCACGGAAACTAAATCATCATCTTCCACTGGCGACCCAATGGAAGCAAGTGCATCTGCAATCTTCTTCACCTTCATGTGGTAGTCATTGATGCTCATATTTTCTCTTTGCACATTGTGCAACTCTTGCTTGAGCTGCATTTTCCTAGCTTGCGTATTTGTGCTATACATCTTTGACAGAGTATCCCATGCCTCCTTTGGCGTACTTGCATCCTGAATATGCACAATCATAGAGTCTGAAATGCTGATAGACAGCCAGTACATAACTTTCCTGGCTCTCTCATGCCATGCTTTGAATGCCTGCATTTGTTGTTGATTGGGAACATCAGGAAGAACTGGTTCTTCTTCATTTCCTGCAACAAATTCCCAATATCCTTTTCCCATAAGGAAATTCGTCATTCTAAACTTCCATGCCTGGAAGTTGTTCTTGTCAAGCTTTTCAGTGACAATCTGTGAAAGAGAATCAGACGCCATTACAGAATACTGCAAGAAATTCTGTCACTGCAAAAAACACAGCTTCACCCTCACAAGGGCAAATCTGCAAAACTGGCGAAAGTGGTATTTGACCACACAGTCACTTCCTAGTGACGATTTTGCATAAACAGGAACCAAGGATGATTCTGAAACTCCCAATGTCTCTGCGCACAAGCATACGATGCAATTTCTACAGTAACTTTTCACCGACCTGTAGAACAGTGGTCGCACAGCATAAAACTGAGCCTTTTTTGAGTGCGTGCAGAAAACTTCCGTCTGCAAAACAGGCCCCGAAATGGCCTCAAATCAAAAAAACAAGGTCGCCACGGGCTAAAGCCCTCTCCCGCAGCATATACTGCCCTCTTGCTTCACCGCGAAGGGCGTCTCAACCTGAGACAATGCACTCCTGCAATTTCCGGCTGTGCTACCTGCAGAGATCTGCTCCCAAAACAGGAAATGAAAGCAACACTGCTCCTCTTACCAGACCACCGCGAGCTTGGCTTGCTTTCTTGAGCTCCTTACCACGAACAAGGCTCTGATACCATGTCAAGATTGTGGGAGAGAAGGAAGGAGTCTCGCTTGAAGCTTTCTTGCTTGCACAATGGGGGAAGACACACAAGGGTGGAGGCTGAAAACAGTTTTCCTCTTCTTAGTTGTGTAAGCCAAAAGAACTCAAAGTACAAAGAAATAGAAGAACCCTCTATATGGGTCTCAAACCAAACTCAACTAACTAAGGTGGCATACTAACTGAGCCACGAACTAGAGTAGATAAGGATAGCTATCATGTAGCTATTATTCATGGGCGGTGTACCAACCGCGTCTGCAACTGACAAGTCGGTGACATAAATATACAACGGTCACCCTGGCGTATCACGAGTGGAGCTCGATATCTCAACACTAATATGATAGGTAATTAGGAAACTAAGAAAACCTCATCTTGAATGGAAAGTGGGAGGGGAGAGTGCTTGATAGGTTCTAGGCTCGTCTTGGTTAGCCGTATCTGAGAATTTTCCCTCAAAAAGCATCAGAATATGAACTTCTGGAAAGAGCTATATTAGAGCATTGTGTTAGTTCATTACTTATTGTCATTGTAGAAGGCATCTAGATCCCCCTTGTTTCTCACTCTGTTTGAATCAAGTGCATTATGGGTTTGCTTTGATTTAGGTTGTCTCATGAAAATATTTACCCATTGACATGAGAAACTTTGCTAGGGGATCTTAGAGTCAATTAAAATCCTTATTGCAGGTCAATCCTCATGGCAATGAGGCGGAGCTTCCCCTGCGAGGATAAAATCAAGTGATCCTAGACCACAAAGTTCGGATATTCTGTGTGGGAATTCTAGATGGAGTTACCTATGTATATCCCTTGATGGACGAGAACATTTGTGCTATCAAGAATTTCTTATAAAAATCTCATGTGGTATTAGAGTGAAAGTAATTATAGTTATATAAACCTAGGTAGAATTTTTTGCAAAGCTTGTATAAGGTTATGATTAAGTTGATAACTTTTTGTGAAGTATTTTTACCACTAGAGAATTAATGGTTTTTCCAAAATGATAAAGCTTAGCAACACTTTCTAGTGTTTTGGACTATGTTCACCTTAGTCATGCACACTTGGGATTTTAAATGGAGAGATCAATTCATATTTACCTTGGATCTAATCTATAACCCATCCCCATTGTACTATGAAGGGTGTTGGATACATGAAGGTGTGTGCAACTTCATTAATGCAAGTCACCTTGCTTATGTTCAAACTAACTTGATGAGAAACTAGTGGATGGAAAATATTAAAGTTGTTAAGCTAATCATCTTTGAAAAATTTATATTAAACCCTACCCTCCACATGGTGGATAGTAGATTTGACAGAATTTTTATATCTATGAGCAAGTGACTCAAGTCAATTCGGTTTAGAGTGTTGCTATTTTACACTATTCTTACTATCACAACTATTCTAAAGAATCTTACCCAAACCTTCCTTCTAAGTACAAAATCCTATATATTTTTTCCAAGACTCTAGCTTACAAAACCATTCACGTATCCAATTGTCATGGATAAGTCTTCTAAAGTAATTCTTAGTGTGATCCAATGCCTCTTTGGCTATTATAGTTATGAATAAAAGATGTCTCTCTTCTTCTATTTGTGCGAAGATCAATGTTTTCTTGAGTCTTATATCAAGAATGTGAAAAGGTTTACATGAAACCTTTGTAGCTTATATCAAAATAGTTCCATGCATTGTAGTCTAGGGTGTTCCACCTATAGTTAACCATATTGAAACTTAGGAGAATAAATTTCTCCTCAAGCAAGTTAATCCACCTAAGTTTCATGGCAAGGGTGCAAATGTCAAAATTGATGTCAAGGTTTGGATTGAGACAATGGAGGATTACTTCTTTATAGTTGGCATTGGCACTTCAAACCAAGCCATAATAGCCAAGCTGAAACTAATAAGAGAATCAAGGCTATGGTGTAAGAAATCGAGCCAATGGAACCTTAAAGTTGGCCACCACTTGGAAACATGTGAAGAAAGTTACATGAGGAACATATCTCCCATTATCTTACTATATCATGAAGATAAATGAGTTCCTTGCCATGCAACAAATGGGGTTGAGGTTGGAAGCTTACTACTCCTTTGTTATGTTAGAAGATAGACATAGGAACCCACTGTAAGCAAGGGTGTATGAGGGAAGATGGTTGTGAATAGCCTTAGGGGTAGGGGAAACCCTAACCCTAGCTTGGCAGAGGCTATATCAACAGCCTACCGGTCACTATCATGTGTGGGAGAGTGTACCCAAGTTGTACTTGTAAGCAACTTAGTAAACAAGCTATTGTTCTTGTACTTTTGAGCTCTCTTCTCCCTCTTGTGCACACATTCCAATGCTGCAACTCTGCTTTCTCACATGGTATCAGAGGCTCCTCTGATCCCCTTAGCTTCCTCAAATCTTAGCCCCACTAAGTGCACAAAAAAAACTCCATCTTTCATCCATCTTCTTCACCTCCATAACCTATTTTTTGAACCCCTTGATTTTGGTGGAATTACTGCAAGCAAAGGAGGGCATTTTAGCTCCTGCAATCTTCTACAAACCTTCTCTCCACCTCAGGGCATAGTTGAATTCATTTCGCAATTCAGATACATTTTAAACCAAGGCAGGAAACATTGTATAAGACAGATTGAGACACAACAAGGTTAATCCGTTTTGTTCTAGACATTAATTCTGAATCATTCCTTCCATCATCAACATGCTCATTTTTTACCACACAGACTCCATTTCATAATTCAGATAATCAATTACTCAAAATAGATAACAATTTTAATATAAATAGAAACATAGGAATAGAAATATGTTCTGTTCTTTTCATTACTTTTCTGAATAACCACATCGATTATAGATTCATCTATTCTCTTCACGCAAAAAATAGACACGAACAGATCTCACAACTCCTTCTTCTAACTTCCCAAAAAGACTCATGGTCTACTCATGACTTTTCAAATCTGAACAATTACAAAGGCTCAAAATACCCTTAAAGACTACTCAATAGACCCCTAGGTTATGCCCTTACCCTGCCTTTAACACTGGCACACATGGTGGTTGCTATTTTCTCAAAATAGTGGATCTGAACCCACAAAATCCCTTGTTTTCATTTCAGTCCTAAGAATTTCATTTTTGCTTTCCTGACTGTCAACTCTTCTTTGCTTGAATATAAGTTAAAACTGATTGAATTGATTTCTCACTCTTTGCATCATTTTTGGTTTCCTCCTCACCTCTTGGAACAACTTCATCAATTTTCTAAACATCTTCTGCATTGACATGTGTCTAAGTATCAACCACATTCACTTCTGTAACTGAACATCTAAAATAACATTCTCTTCTTGCACATAAGTTTGCACTTCTCCGACAGGTACAATAGCCCAATTTTCAGTCAATACACCACGCTCTGACTTTTCAGAACATGTGGAGATTTGACATTTCACATCATGCATGTTCCTTTTTATAATTGCATACTTGCTATGGTCAATATCCACGACATCATGAAAGGATATGTGTGAAAATGAATTTGTGTCCACTTCCACCAAATTCAAATCAGCATCTTGAAACTTATTGAGCAAAAATAACTTTAGTCTAAAATCATTCACAGGTTTAGCCAACAATTTACCCTCCAAATCAGCCAATTGAAATGTTCCTTGCATGAGTTTTAATTTGCCACATACTTGAGTTTTAATTTGCTAGGATGCTTGCCCAATTTAGAGTTATACATCAAGACCAAATTTCCATGTTTGAATTTCTTCTTCTTCAAGTACTGATTCAGCCATGCAGATCTTCTATTCTAAATCACAGTAGCCACATAAGCATTGTGAAATCTGTCTTCATCCAAAGACAGCAACTACTCCAATCTCTATTTAAGTGAATCCTCCTGTGTTAGTCTATTTGAAACTACCACCCTCAAAGATGGTACTATGAACTCCATTGGCACCACAACTTCCATGCCATAGACCAATCCGAATGGTGTGCATCCTATACTGACCTTAAAGGATGTTCTAAATGCCCACAGTGCTGAATTCAATTTCAGATCCCAATCCTTTCTGTTTTTTGAAACATTCCTTTTAAGAAATTTAACCAAAATCTTGTTACTGCTCTCAACTAATCCATTGGCATGTGGATGATATACTGAGGACATTTTATGGCTAATCATATGAGTTTCAGTAAGAAATTTAATCAGTTTGTTAAGAAAATGGACTCCCTGATCTGATACAAGTTCCATTGGGTAGCCAAATCTGGTCATTATGTTATTGTACAAGAAATAGGCCACACTCCTTGCCTTATTATCCTTTAATGCAATAGCTTCTACCCATTTGGTACAATAATCTATAGCAACCAAAATATATCTGTTTTCTAAAAGTTCTGCTGCTGGCTTGAATGGAACCCATAAAATCCATTTCCCACTTCTCAAAAGGACCCAATGGCAAAATTGGATGCTGCCTCATTCTGTCCTTATTCCTTGGACATCTATCCCTTTGACATTTATCATAAGCCTTTGTATATTGATGTGAATCTCTGATTACTGTTGGCCACCATAAGCCACTCTGAAATATTTTTCTACTAGTTATGTCACCTAAAAAGTGACCTCTAGAACTTACTGTATGAGCTTCAGTTAACACTGCTGCCTGCTGACTCTCAAGAACACATCTCCTGATAATTTGATCCACTCTTCTCTTATAGAGATATCCTCCAATTACTGAATAGGTTGCACTTCTTAACACTAGCTTTCTCCTATGGTCTTTGGTCATTCCCTTAAGGAATATACCTTCAGTAAGGTAATTAAGCATCTGTTCATACCAATCATCTGAGTTGGTTGCCCGAATTTGAAATAAATCTCATCATATAAATCATTTGTTGTCCCTTCAGGAGGTTCTCCTGACTCCATTCTGCTTAAATAATCAACAAAATCAAGTGTTCTCTTCCAGGTCTATGCACAATTGAATAATCAAATTTCTGTAATAAGAGAATCCATCTAGCCAATCCTCCTATTGGTTGTGCTTTTTTTTTCACAAAATAGATCAATGCCTGATGATCAACATGAATTATTATTGAATTGCCCAACAAATAATGCTTGAACTTTTTTAGTGCAAATATAAATCCCAAGCACTCCCTTTCAATAGCAGAATAATTTATTTCTGCTCTTGTCATCACCTTACTTGCATAATAAACTGGTCTAAAACAACCTTTCTGTTTTTCTTGCATTAACACAGCTCACACTTCAATATCAGAGGCATCTTCAAACACATGGAATGGTAAACTCCAATCAGGAGGCTGCATTATTGGTGCTTCTTGTAACATCTTCTTTAGTAATCTGAATGCGTTTTCATGTTCTTCTGTCAGACATACTTCACATCCTTCTTGGTCAACTTGGTTAATGGAACACATACATGAGACAAATATTTCAAAAATATGTTATGCCACTTGATCTGTCCAAAAAATCTGCTCGATTCCTTCAAGTTTGCTGGTGCCTTGGCCTTTTGAATAGCTGCCACTTTCCTGGGATCAACCTGCATTCCTTCTTCTGAAATGATATGCCCCAATAAATCCCTCTTTTAATAGCAAAATTACATTTGGCTGGATTAAGAATCAACCTAGCCATTCTCATCTTTCAAAGCATAATCTGAGTTGATTAAGATAATCCATAGCCTTCTCAAACAACTAAAATCATCTAGAAGGACTCTCATGAATGTTGTCAAGTATGGAGCAAAGACTTCATGTACCCATTTTTGAAATGTAGGTGGAGCATTTTTGAATCCAAATACCATTGCATTATTGGCATATACTCCCCACTCTGTAACAAAAGCAGTCTTCTCTCTGTCTTCTTTTGCCATCAATATCTCATTATAACCACTGAATCCATCCAAGAAACTATACATCTGATGACCTACAACTGCATCCAACAGAGTGTCTTGAAATGGTAATGGGAAAGGATCAGTTATAGCGGCTGCATTTAGTTTCATGTAGTCAACACATATTCTGAGTTTGCCATTCTTCTTTGGCACCACCACTATAGGTGATAACCATGCCACCTTCTCCAAATGATAAATAAATCCCACTTTCAAAAGTTTTTCCAACTCCTCCTTAACAACCTTTGCATAATTTGGATTCATCTTGTATCTCTGTGAAATAACATGGATTGCATATTTTTTGAGGTTAATCATGTGCATACAAAACTTAGGATCCACTCCCTTCATATCAATGTATTTCCATGCAAAAATATCTTTAAATTCCTGTAATACTGACTCAGATATGTTTTGAACTGGCCTTCCACATGAACACTGACTTTGACCACTTGAGGATCCTCTGCAAAACCTAAATTAAGATCCTGTAAATCATCTTCTTCGACCCTGGCAGTTTTAGCCATCTGCTCCTCAAAAGCCTTTTTAGCCTGAATGATCTGTTGAATGTGCATCTTCTCCTCCTGTTCAAATAACTTCCTGTTTATGTCCTCTTCTATAGGATCTTCTTGTTTACTCTCATTCTGTTGTTGTGAAGTTTTAGGTTTCTTTTGCTCCTTATAATGTTCTAAAATTTTGATCACATCTATATTAAAAATAGATACAACTGATTCATTAACTTTAAGGAAAGCATCCTCCTCCTCATCAACTTCCTTCACCATATTAATACCTTGTGCATACAAGGCTCTGGCTTCTTTGGACAAGGTTACACTAGGTACCATATTCATGTGAACTTTTTTCTTTCCCTTCCTGATTGTAATTTTAGCAGCTCCCCAATCTTGTTTGACCTTTGCTTGTTTAAACCAAGGCCTTCCCAAAAAAATTGGATATGGGATGTCTCCTTCATCATCCATTTTCAGAACCACAAAATTCATTGGAAATGTGAGTCCTAAAAGAGTAATCTGTCGATTTCGGAGAATTCCTAGAGGCTGAATCCTCCTCTGATATGCCATTTTAAGTTTAAAAGGAGCTTCTTCCAACTCAAGTAGCTTTAATCTGGTATACAAGAACTCATGTAAAATATTTACACCTAAACCTCCATCCAATAATGCTCCCTGTATTTCCAATTCCTGAAAATTAACAATGATTTTGGGTACTTTGTAATCCACATCTTTAGTCTCAATCTAATAGGCTTCAAGTTCATCCATGTGTTCTTCCTCCTCACTCAGATTTCTCAGTACCTGTCTTTTAAACTCATGAACCAAACTTAAAATCAGATCCATTGTAATAGTGGTATTCCTCAAAACTTCAGCTGTCAACTGAGCCTCCCTTGTTTCTTGATGCTGGATCTCCTCCTAATATTTATCTGTATAGCAAGTATTTGTTGCTGCAATTTCTATTTACCATAGTCAGTTTACTGACTCTTTTGAATTTCCTTCAAACACCCCTGTTTGACATGTCTTTGATTCTCCCACCAATACTGAGGGTATTTCATCTATTTATGAGATATACCAAGATCAGCCACATACTTTCCACTTGATCTTGTAATAAACAAAATTGATGCTAATTTTTTAGGAATCTCATCCACCTATATGCAATTTGAACAATCACACTAGACATGCAACACATTGAGATAGTCCCCTTGTTGTTTTTGCAACACAGGTTCATTAACTTGCCTAGCTTCCTCCACAATGACTGCATTAGCATGTGGTGGCCTATTCTATTGTGCTTGTGTAGGTTGTCTCTGCTTGTTATATCTGATAATAGGAATACCTCTCTCCTCTCTATGTTTACACCACAATGAGCAATTAGGACCCTGCTTGTGATTCATTTCTCCACAGTATGTGCATGGGTTATCATTCAGGTTACCATTTCCTTGAGGATTATGTAGTCCCCAGTTATTTCTCCCTAGAAATCTTCTAGGTGGACCTTCCATTACTCTATTTCTGTCTGGTTCTATTGCATTTGTAGGTGGTGCATTTGCCCTTGGCACTTGATATCTTGGGTTTGCCCTATTGTTAGGATTATACCAACAAGTAGCATCTGTGTGCCCATGCTTTTGGCATGTGTTACAATATGGTTTGTCCTTCTTCTGAGATGTTGAAATTCCCATACTCTTCAAAGTTGCAATAATTTGTTAGTAAGGTTTTGAGACTTGCTCTTTGTCTTTTCCTTTCCATTTTTCTCCTTTTGTCCCCTAGATTTACTTCTCTGCTTCTCCTTTCTTTTCTTTTTCCTGCTTCTGGATTCCTTTCCTCATCTTCTGAATAATCAGAATCTGAATCTAAACTGTCATCTTCTGAATTTGAACATGAGTTAGACTCGAAATCTGAGTCTGAATCTGAATCACTACTATACTTCTTCTTCTTCTTCTGTTTGACGATTGCCAACCTTTTCTCAGCTCTTCTGGCAGTTGCTACCAATTGATTAAATCCTCATGCACCTCTAGGAATATCTGTACTGGCTACTGCAGTTCTCAGGGATTTCCTCAATCCATTACAAAAATAATCCCCCAGCATCTCATTGGTTGGCCTTTCATTGGGTGCAAGTCCCATTCAAATCTAAAATCTGTTGTGCATAATCCTCCACAAGGAGCATCTTCTGTTTCATTGTTTTAAGCTTCTTCAAAATATCAGTGGTGGGTGTTTTCCACCTTCTAAATCTTGCGAGAAATGCTGTTTGTAATGCTTGTACATCAACAAAATGGGCTGCACCATAATGTGTAAACTAGTTTATAGCCTTACCCTCCAATGTGGCAGCAAATTGTTGCTTCTTCACATCATCTCTATACAATACTCCTAGTCCACTTGCTTCCCATTTTGTGCTGAATTGAGTTACATGGGCATCAGGGTCTTCCTTTTTGGACTCACTCTTGAAGTTTTCAAATTTGACTTTGAGATTTGCTGGATTGTGCCATTGATCGTGGCTTTTGTGTTGCTGCAACCTTTCTTCTTGCTGGATTAGGGGGTTGTGCCATTGATCCTGTCTTTTGTGTTGCTGCAACCATTCTTTTTGCTGGTGTTTTAGGCAATGGTTGAAACCTTAGTTTTCTCCTTTCATGTCTTTGTATTTGTGACCATGCTAACAATCCCACAAATTTGTTTTTGTTTCTCTCCTCCTCACCTGGTGTAACCTGTAATTGTTGATCAGTAACAACATCTCTTGTTGCATGACTAGGACCTACTTCTTTAGTCTATACTTCCTGATTATTCAAATACCCTAAATCCAGGATATTCACCTGACTACCACTATTGGACCTCTGTTGTTCCTTCTTCTTCTGTTTCTCTTCTCACCGCTGTATTTTTCAGCAGACATACACCATACACCTATTCTGTCTCATCAGATTATTCTACTGCTAAGAACCAGGTGCACAATGTTCATAGTGATGACTTGCACAACCATGCTGATTTTTCCATCTTCCCCTGACCAATTTAGGTGTATAACTCAGCCCATATGGTTGAAAAAATTGCCAAAGATACTGATCATGCCAAATTTTCCTGAACACATTGCTTGTATACTTCAAGCCAAAAAGAGCAACCTGTTTTGTCTATTCATTCCACACTACCTCCCTAACCTTTCAAATAATGTCCAAAGGTAAATCACAAAACTGTGCGTTCAGAAATACCTGACTATATGCTTCAAACTCCTCTTCTGTTGTCCAATTCTGAAACTCCTATAGAACAGAGCGTGTGCAAAGGATTCCTGTTCTTCCTCTTCACTAGTCCAATACTGAAATTCCTCAAGCCAAGAATCCATTTCTGACCGTATCCTTTAACTCACGAATCTTCTACATTTGTTCCATTCTGAACCATCCTGTCTGATGCCCAAATACTAATTTGCAGGATTGGCAAGTGTTAGGGGTCAAAAGCCTTCCCCTAAATTCACCCAAAACAGACATCTCTCTGATATAAAACAAATTCAGATTGCGACTATTATTGGCCTTTCTACCTTTGTCAAAACACACCATTGAACATCACTTCAACATATAGACCAACTTTCCACCAAATAAAATTCATTTTGCAATTCAGATACATTTTAAACCAAGAAAGGAAACATTGTATAAGACAGATTGAGACACATCAAGGTTAATCTGTTATGTTCTAAACATTAATTCTGAATCATCCCTTCCATCAATAGGTGCATTTCCGACCACAAAGATTCCATTTCATAAATCAGATAATCAATTACTCAAAATAGATAACAATTTTAATACAAATAGAAACGCAGTAATAGAAATATGTTCTGTTCTTTTTATTAGTTTCTGAATAACCACATCGATTACAGATTCATCTATTCTCTTCATGCAAAAAATAGACACGAACAGATCTGACAACTCTTCCTTCTAACTTCCCAAAAAGAGTCACAATCTAATCATGACTTTTCACATCTGAACAATTACAAAGGCTCAAAATACCCTTAAAGACTACTTAATAGACCCCTAGGTTATGTCCTTACCTTGCCTTTAACAATGAAAAAAGAGACCTTCCTTTTTGTTAGGGCATATTACATAACTTGGCTTATAAACCTTTTCAAACTCACTCTAGGCAAATTGGACTAACCAAAATAGGTAGCCTTATTTGCAATGTTTGAACTCTCTAGATCGATTTGGGACTACTAGGCTAATTAGAACTACCTATACCTTTCCTCCTTTTTTGTCAATTGTCAAATGGCCCTATCATGTTATGCCTATATTTAGGTACTTCAATTCTTTATCTAGTACTCCATTTTCATTATTTAATGTTATCTTTCATTGATACCAAACTGTTTTTAAAATTGATATGTATTAACATCGAGTTAACATGAAGCAATAATTGGATTCAATTCCATTATGGCAGGGAATACTCGTTCTAGAAATCCTCCCTAGGGTATCATCATTTGGAATCCCCTTATCAAAGTTAGGAAACCACCATAAGATGTTTGAAACCCTAGTGGTTGCATTTATATGCATAATTATTATCAAGAAATAACAAGGAATTATTCACTAAAGTATTGAAAGTATAGTGCAAGCATAACAAGGAACACTTTGGCTTGGGGTCAGGGTGGTATTGTTTGCATGTGCTATCTCCTATCCTACTCCCATGTTTCATCATTTCAGGGCCATTGTACACAAACTATATGGCATTGTCACACATTTCAATCCTTATGCTCTTCATCACTCTTGAGATTCAAGCACTCTTGTATCCAAAGCTTGCAAAGGGGATTTTAATTTATGGCCTTGGTCAAGGTACGATCCTTGTTCAAAATAGGACTCTTCAAGGCTTTGGCTTCAAGCAATATATCTTGGGTTGTACTAGCTTCTTAAGTTTCTTTGTTCAAAATAGGACTCTTCAAGGCTTTGGCTTCAAACAATGTATCTTGGGATGTACTAGCTTCTTAAGTTTCTTTGTCCTTTGAAGTCTTCTTCCTTTCTCTCACTCTCTAGTTCTTTCAATCTTTTCTTCTCCCTCACTCTTCCTCTCTCTTTCTCTCAATCTTCTCCCTCCCTCACACACACACACACACACACACACTCTCTCTCTCTCTAATAAGCAACATTTAAAAAAAAGTTTTTTGGCATGATAATCCTTTGAAAGGAAAAAGCTTCATAGTCTAAGGTTCAAGGCTACTATATAGCCTAGTGATGGACCATTTCAAATTGTTGTGACTGCTCCATTGATTAGCAATGATTGTGCTATTTGATACAATTGATGGACATGGTGGAGTTGATGTGTATGGAGATGATGAGCCCAATGATGGTGTTGTAGTTATTAAATATAATGAAGTTGCCTATTCTCAATTCATCATGTAATTGACATTGTGAAAATGGTGGCTATTGGAAAAGATTAGCTTGAGATGACAATGTTGAGAAGAGATGATAACTAGTTTGATTTTTTATCATGACAACAATGATGATTATTTTTATTTTTGATGATGGAAGCTATGGAATTGATGGTTACAAAAATTTGAAAATTTAATAATAATAATAAATTTTATTTAACCATTGTTTTCTTTTCCTCTTGCAAGTGTGCATTCTTGCACAGAAGGGGCATGGATATTACAATACTTATGTACGAGAGCCATCTAGTGCCTTCAAGGAAGCTAAAGACTCATGAGAACAATTGTGTTTAGAATTTACACACAATCGTGAGACTTTGAATGAAGATCTTTTTGATTCAACAGCTTCAATCACATTGGACCAAGTTATATCTCACCCACCTACCTTACACTCCATCTCCAAACCAGCTATGCAATCTCCCTTCCTATTCAAGAAAGCAAGCATGTAAGACTAGCATCAAGTTGTAGCAAACTCACCTACTTACCTCTCATGTTATAGTTGAAGCTTGGAAGGTTCGTAAATGGCTCCAGGATACACATGATGCTTCTTTCAAGCAATGCTTGAATCCCTTTGCATTAGCAATGGAGATACCATCATCAAAAGGAGAGGATGAGAAGAAGAAGTAGTTGTAATAGAGCTTTTCCTTGCTTGGTTTCCTCACCTTCACTCACAAGTATCCCTTACACTTTACTCTCAAACTCTCATCATTGGGAATAAGAGATGAGAAGTAACAAACAGAGATAAGTTTCTCAATACAAGTACCTTACTCATACATAGTCTCACTTACACACACACACACACACACACACTCTCTCTCTCTCTCTCACACACACACACACACACACACACACTCAATAATGGTAGTACAATATAGAGAATAAGAAATGAAAAGAAAAGATTACTCAAAATCGCATATACATGAATGAGCTCTTCCATTCACCTTTTGGATTTTCTCTGGCTTTTATACATTAGGTTTAACATTAGGGTTTTCACCAAAAGTTGGGCACCCTACCCACTTTTTTGGCTCTTGATCATGCCTTTTTAATTTATGCATACATGTTATGTTAATTGGACCAAACTAGAATAGAAATGTCATACCTACAAACCCCACATCTAATGCGGGGCCTTGTATACTAATTTTGGAAGATTTCACAATTTGCACATGAGTGAGCCTAACTCTCATATAATGTTATAAAAGTAATAAATGTTTACATGTGTAAGAATCAGTTAGAATACATTGTAGCTACATATTATAGATGAAGGTTCCTTAAAGTAACATGATGAAACCAAAAAGAATAATCCTTTCTAAAATAATTCCATCACTTTGACTTGCATACTCCTACTTTGATTTGACCTGACTTTTTTCATTCTTTTTCAGTCTTAAATGTTAACACCTATTATTAAGATATTAAGCCTTGAACCTTAAAATTAAATACAACGTTTTACCAAGACAAAACCCTAGAACACCTTTATTAGGTACCTATGGCTCAAGGAAAACCTATTAGTCACGGGGAAAACCTTGGAGCTCTCTCCTACAAAAAACACCTTTATTCTTGCCCTTAAGTCCATCTAAGTTTGTCATGCTAAGAGCTATAACAGAAATCCTTCCTTTGCTTACTATGGCTTGTCCATATATCATTAGACCATCCTTAGTTATGTTTAGGCCTTTAGGAAAAAGTCTCACCCTATCATCCCTGTAATGGACTAAGAAAGAATACATATTCTCTTCCTTCATCTTTAGGTACTCCAACACTATACAAAACTTCAAGTATTCCAAAAAATCAAGGGTCATTGGTGACATCATTATGAGATCAAAGTTTTCCTTAGGTGCATGGATGATTGGTGGTGCTAAAGTGAAACCTTGTTGAAGGATCACTTTACACCTCCTTTGAATTTGCAATGTAGGCCTCCTTTTTTGGATACTTTTTTGTACTCGAAATAAGGGGCAAGAGTCTCTAAGCTATTAGGCTCATCTTCCATAGTGTTATCCGAGAAAAGCATACGGACAACTGGTGCCGTATCTTCTTCTTCAACTAGGTCTATAGAGCAAGATACCTTGTAAGCCAATAGAATTGCAAAAACCTTGTGGGACGAGTCCACATTATGAAGGCCCCATTTCATTACCTTTTGCTTATTTCCACTCTTTAGGAATAGCGAACACTGCAATGGGACTTGAAAAGCCCAAAATGTTGAATTGAAAGGAGTCTTGAGGTTGTGTGTTAGATGAGGATCATCTTGCTCCAACATAATCATATAGTAATTTGGGTCAATAATTTAATTTAGATATATTGAAAATGTTATCTCCCTTTGAGGAGAAACGTACATTAGCTAGCTAGCTAGGTACCAAATCATTATGCTGATAGAGGAGGTAGGATCTAGAACAAGTGTATGTGAGATCAATAGAGAGCAAGATAGGAAGTGAAAGAACTAAAGAGTGAGAAGGATTAAAAATCATTAAGTCCCTAAGAACTTTATATGGTATGAACTTTAAATGTGCCTTTAGAGTACAGTAAATAAGACTGTCAATTAAGCTTTTAGTTTGGCCCTTAAGACAATATATTGAAAGAAGACCAACTAAATTCTAAGGTTGCAATGGATCATTTAGAAAGTAGCTGTCTCATTAACATCATTTATGGGAACTAATGTATGAAAGCTTACCATACTTGATGTTGCCTCCCTAGCTTGAAACCCTTTTCCCTTTACTTAGTAATTGAACCTCCCCTTTCATTGCTTTGTTGCTTCAAGCACCTTTTCCATTCATCCTCTTGTTACTTGACCACATGCTTTGTGTACGTTCTTTATTTAAAGTGACGTTGATATAGAATGTCCACCATGGAAGTAAGCAATGATGCAGTAAAACCTCAAATATTCATTAAGAAAATTATTTTGCAATGTCGTAAAGGACACTTCCACAAAGACAATGATTTGACCATAGTGGTAGGAATAGCAGAGAGAATTCTCTTGGAGAGCAAGACCATGTTAACAAAATGGACCTAGTAGAAAAGAAATGATTGGGAAGGGATACCCATGAGGCATCCTTGAGCCCTAAGGGGAAGGTGGTTCATATACACACCATATGGGTGGTCTCACTAAGATGTTCCTAGCTCATGGCTCATGCTTAACGCGCACTACATGGAGAGCTTTTATCCAGCTTTGTGTCGAGTCGACAATCACATCTCAAGCGGAAAAATCCCCGACCTGACAGATTCTCCTCTTTAGTCGAGAATCAAACCTTTCGTGCCTTCATCCTTTGTTGTGCCAGATGCTTGAATCGTATGATGTATTGCCTTGCTTTGAACCAACTTTTGCATGTACATGTCTTCCTTTATGTCTTTTCAAGCTTTGGAAAACTCCAAGCCCGCAAGTAAGGTAGCTTGTACGTTGTAAGCAGGTTTGAGCATATGCGTGCGTGTAGGCTGCCTCTCAGAGTCTAGTACCCACCCCCACGAGGAAGAATGGAAAATACACACCCACATGTCTCTCTGCCCAAACATTGTACTATGAACTCACCTTAGAATCTAAGGTGTCAAACCATTAACAAGTTAGAATTAGAGATGTCAAACCATACAACACCTCTCTTAATAGCTAGAATACCCATCATTCCAACTTTCCACATTCCAACTTTCCACAGCATTCTCGGAGATGAATATATAATGAGTGAAACTCATGTTAGAATCCGAGATGTCAAACCATACAACATCTCTTAGCAGCTGGGTTATCCATCACTGATCATTCCAAATTTCCAAAAGATCATAGTATGAATAGTATGAGTGGGACTCATATCAGAATCGAAGATGCCAAAGCATACCTCTTTGATAGCTAGATCATCCATCATGCCAAATTTCCACAGGCAGAAGGACCTTGAGCATATGCTCTCTAGTAAAAAATACTTGACCATGTTGTGTTCTTTTGCAATGGCTATTGCTTTGCCCTATCTACTAGCATACCCTATAGGCATGCAAAACATAGTACCTCTTATTGGTTGTGCAAAGGAAGGGTTCCACAAAATCGGATCCCTGCTTTTGAAAATACCCAAAAGTAAAAATAGGTTATAATGGTATCATTTCTAACTTACCTATTTATACACGACATGTCCAACACCATTTGTTTGCACCTATAGATATAAAATCCAAAGATCTATCATACCTCACCCCAATCTTGCATGGCATCTATAAGATGCTCCCAAACCTTTAAAAAAACTCCCTCTTGATTTAATTTACTTTTTCTTGTTAATTTGATATGCATATTTATTCATCATTGCTACATATATGTTGCCAAAGAGGCACCTACATAAGAAGTTCAACACCTTAACTAGTTTTCCTTGTACGCATTGTTGGAAGTGGAGAGTGCTTTAAATGGTTCTCCTTTAGTGCTAGGCATGTTCTCAATGTGAGATAAAGGTTTCATAGCCAAAGAGTTGATGGGGACACTTATACTTTTCATAATCACGGTTTGTTGCTGTGTACAGGGTTGAAATCACAAGCGAGTGATTCTATAAAATAAATATCAAGATGTTTATATGATTTAGAGTATGAATGCTCCCGTCAGAATGATATTTAGTGTTTAGTTGTACTTATAAAGTTAACATGCTGAAAAGCATTTTAATTCATTTATAGATTTATACACTAACTTGTATTTGTGAATGCTCAATTGATGTATAGAGGCATGACGGATCTCGGTCATCGAGAGGGGATATTTTAAACAGAGTTTGACTTGGAGGGAAACTTCAAACTATCATTTTTCGAAAGTTCATTAGCACTAATGACAATTGGATTTAATAAGGCATGTTGACCATTTATAAACCTTAAAGATATATTTCAACTTTGTATATTTATATTTTCAACAATTAAATACTAAATGAAAGTAGAAAATTTGTGAGTCAATGGGTGAAGATCATGCATTTCTAGTAAGGATAATAAATTTTGGAAAAATATCAATAAAACTTTAATTACATGCACACGTGAGGGCCCTTCCTATGCATAGGTGAAAGATCTCACCCAATGATAACTTCACAAATAGAAAGGCTACTAAAGACAAGTTTGAAGACTAAAGAGGACTAATCAAGGAACTAAAGAGGACTGATCAAGGGTGTGTTAACTACAAGGAGGAATAATGCCTACAAATTTGTGAAAAAGAAATGATTTTATAACAAGTTAATGTTATTATTTTGTTGAAGAGTAGGCCCCTACATGTGTGAATTGTAACAACTAATTGATACTTTGAAGTTATCATTTGTATTAATCAATTTTCAGTTAAAGATTGAGGTTTAGAAGCATGAATAGAAGCCATGACTAGTTTACAAGGCCAGAAAAGGGGCACAACCCCAAGGGACATGGGGAAAACGTAACCCTAAATTTCTTGTATAAAAAGGATGAGAACTGATGGAAAAGGCTATTCATGTATATACAAACTTTGTCTTCTTGATTTCTTGCAATTGTTGCCAGGAGAGTGAGTTGAGAGCTTGTGAGTGAGTTAGGGACATGGAGTGTGAAGCTCTTCACATACCATCTTCTCTTCTCTATCTCATCATGGTGAGTGTCTTTGTGAGCAAGTGCTTGAGTTGAGAGTACAAGAAGGTGAGGGATGTAGAGCAAGAAACCATATTCATTTCTTCTTATTTTGAGTTTGTTGTGGGATCTCCACTCCATTGCAATAATAAGGAAGGGACATTGAAGAGTACGAAGGAGTGTATGCTTGGATCGAGAATGAGGGAAACAAATAAATGTACTACAACAAAGAAGGTAAGTATAGGTAAGTTTTTTCTCCCATGTTTTTTGGATCCATTACGTGAGTAGGCTAGGTGAGAGCTAGTTGCAACTCACATATGTCAAACTCTTGAAGTAATAAGAGCATGTCCAATGGTCCTAATATCAAGCTTGTAGAGTCTGACATTTTGGTTTCACTACCAAGACCTTGACACATTGATGAGGAAGCCACTCAGGCACATCAAAACCACAAAATAAGATAGTGTACTCATGTGTCTAGTTCGAAATATGGATAGTAGATAGATCATAGTATAGGGTTCCATGTTTAAAAATTGTATTTAGACAAATAATGAATTAGTTAGGAAAATGATAAACATCATTATGGTACTTGTACAAGTTTGAGAAAAGAATTATTGAAAAAAATGATAAAAAGTGCTACATGGTGCTAGCACTCTCATCACAAGAGTTGAGTATTAGTTTTGATGGGATAAGAGAGAAATATAGAGAGAGATAGGGAGAGTAGGTTCAGACTAGGTTACTTTTTAAAAGAACTTGCCCTTCATCAACATAATCTTTTTTTTTAATCTTCATCATCTTCATCAAGGGTTGAAGCTTGCTATAGACTACATATTGCATGTACCTACTCCTAGAATGTGCTAACGAATTGCAACAATAGATTGCCTACAAATTTGAACCATAAGCATTATCTTCTTCATCAAGGGATTGAGAGATTGCAAGAAAAATCCTCTCTTCATCTTCTATTGTAGCTTAAATCTCTTCTTCTCCTACTAAAGCCATCTGCACTTCCTTCTTGGCCATCCTTCTCTCTACCATCTTCTTGCCACATCTGCTATACGTGTAGCATTGTTTGATGTGGACACAAACAACTAGAAGAGAGAAAGAGATTTCGATTAAGGAAGGAAGTTGGAAGGAGGTAACTACCACAAGCATAGCCAAAGGAGGAGCTTCAGCGGATTGTTTGATAGCACATAGAATTTATTAAAGGTTTGTGCTTTGCTATTAACTTGAATTAGTTGTACTTGCTATTTGATAGCATGTAGAATTTATTAAAGGTTTATGCTTTGCTATTAATTTGAGCTAGTTGTACTTGCTTGGTTGGAGGGATTTGACTGCATTAAAGAGAAGAGAGTGGAGGAAGGCTACCTAACAACCTAGCTTGTCTGACACTCATCCTATGGTGAGGGGGTGGAGAGAGAGGATTCAATGGAAAGCAAATAGCTGACTCTTATCTAGAAGTGGTTGTCTATTTTCTTTTAAATATTTGATAGAATTGATTAAAGTCATTGGATAGCATGGTGCATTAAATTATTTTGGCTATTTGTGGGGGTTCACTTTAGTGTACAATGCATAGTGTATAGCGTACAGTGCACATGCACATTGGTGCATACACACATGTATAGTGCACATCACCTCTTGGACACACAAGAGTGTACGAGATCATCTTTTCTCTTTTCTTTGATTGCCCAACATAACTCTATTTGCAATGGGGAATAAGGGAAAAAATGAGAAAGGAAACTTGCATTTAGAAGTGTTTAATCTTGTGCACCACATCTATGCATAGTGCACAATGCACTGTGCACATGTATACCACACCTTGCACAAAACTTGTATGTAACACATTGCACTTGTTGGGTCTCTTCTACATTTTTTCTCTCTCAACCTAATTCTACCCTGTTCCGACAAGGGGGGAACAAGGGCAAAGGAAGGAAGGAAGGAGGTGCCTCAAAGTGCACACACATTAGTGTATGGTGCAAATTACACACACACATGGAATCCCATACTAGGATACAATACCAACTTCACTAAGACACATTAAGTCTTGTCTTGCATTGTAATTGATTCATATCGGTGCACATGCATGTACATGAATACCATAGCCCTGTACATGTACACCATTGTGCTCATTGTGTCTCCTCTTCTCTTCCTCTGTTGCACAATGCTTGCCTTGTTCTCAAGGGGGACTTGGGGAGGTAAGAGTATGAGAGAATGAGACATCCCATAGTGCCCTCTATATACTACCTTTGAACCTTGCATGTAGTCACTTGCACAAAATTCCATCCCAACACACACACACACACACACACCTGTATACACTGTACCCATCATGATGCACACCACCTAGTGCATTACATCTCACACACTCACATATATGTAGCTCATCATTGTATGCCATACTCCCAAAATAAAAGCCACTATTGCATCCACTACCCTTTCCTCCACCAGTCACTCTATAGTGCACTAGTGTACCATCAACACATAGAGCACATTGTCCATTACAAGTACACTAGTGCACACGTATACTAGTGCATCTATGCACAAGTAAAATTTTACATCTACCCCTTGCATCTAGATTATTACCCACAACACAGTACACCCATCTCCTATCATGTTAGGAAATTAATCTTATTGCATAACACCCTTGTGCATGGGCCCCCACTTAGTGCACAATGTACGATGCACAGTGCACAATGCAGAGCACATAGCGCATAGTGCACATGTACACATACACCAGCACAACATCTCCTTGGTGCACAAAGGAAAAATGCATTCTCACATATTTGCTAGTCTCTTCTCTCTTTCTCTAGAACTAGTACAACACTCACCCTATTTGCAAGGGGGAGATAAGGTGAATAAGGAAGAAAGAATGGGCACCTTGTAGTGCACTAGCATATGCCCTCATAGTACAAAGGGAGTCTGTCATTGCTATCACTAGCAACCGCCGAGACCCTATGGACTGCTTATCAAGTCAAGCGTTTTAAGCAAGTGGCAATGGCTATCTCTCACATAGCCTTGCACACTCTCACACAAGGATATAATGAGCTTACCATTGAATTTGTTAGTTGTAGTCCTCCTGCTCAAATCCTTCAATGGATCCATGATTCAAGGTGCTTGCTCAAGCAGGCTCCATGCTCCATGCTCCATGCTCCAAGCTCTAACCTCCATAGTAGTGCGTGCAAAAAAACAGAAGAGAAGAAGGAGAATATAAGAAGAGGAGAAGAAGAGCTTCTCCATGGTCCCTCACTCTCACACACTCACACTCTCCCTCTCTCATGCACAAGAAGGAAGCAAGAGCAAGAACAAGGAGAGAGCTAGTTTGTGCACACACTAAAGAATGAATTTATCCATTCCCTCACTCTCACACACTCACACTCTCCCTCTCTCATGCACAAGAAGGAAGCAAGGGCAAGAACAAGGAGAGAGCTAGTTCTTGCACACACTAAGAATGAATTTATCCATTCACTTTTTGGCTTTTATACATGCCCTTCTCCCTTGGGTACCCAACCCATTTCCATGATTGACCATCTGGCCTTGGTCCTCTTTTCCACTCTTTTTCTATTCTTTCATATTCTCATGGATCCTTTACATACATCTTTTCATTTACAACTTGCATAGGAGGGAGCTTGGTGCTCTTTTACAAAGGGCTAAAATGTGCTTTATCTCTTGTGTGCCATGTTCTTGATTTTTAAAAATTTTTATGTGTTTCTTGGTCTTGTTTTTCTATCAGGTTGTCTTCTTATGCTCCTTCTTAAGCCGTCTTTGCACCTTATGTTGTTTTGAGTGTTAACATTACCCCCTCCTAGTTGAATGCCAATCCCATGGCACTGGATGGTATGGATTGGAGAGGTAGAGGGTGGTCTGGGAAATGGTACTTGGGGATTTTGGAAAATTGGTCATGTAGGATGACCTTGTGAATACTGATCAGGGATTGCTAGTGCTGAAAACATGTTGATTAATTGAAGAGGGCCTCAAGAGTTGTTGGCTTCCTGCACAACTACTGAATGTACTTGTAAAGAAAGTATTGGTGCACCATCTAGGGGGAGTTTCTACCTTACTCTGTAGTACATTGTGCAAGAAGTGGTGAAACTTGAAGATGGGCTCGACAAGCCTGAGGTGTTATTCCACACTTAGGTGCGTGAAGTGGGGAGGGCTAGGGATTTAATGGTCCCTAGATGTAGTGTTCGTGGCACTCATATATTACAAATGAGAAATTTTTACTATTTTTATTATTTTTATTATTTTTTGTTTTTGTTTTGTTTTTTTGCAAGGGATCTTACTAAGTCACATCTTGTAATTGACTATCACTCATATCCTCTAGTAGGCTCATACAAAAAGCTAGCAATCGGGTAGCTCTCATCATGAATCTAGCCATATCACAACTATCTATGCCCACATTTATATAAAAAAAGAGAGGCGATAGCCATTGTTCCTCTATAGTGGGCTTTTGCTTAAGAAGGATTCTTAGGAAATGTAGATAGTTACAAGTGGTGATAAACACTGGATTTGGACATGAAGAAAACTCCTTGAGAAAGTGCGCGATAGATGGGCATAAATCTTTTTCAGTGAAGGTCATATACTCCTCATCGGGGACGTGACATTAACATTGTAAATTCAAGGGAAATCGTACCTTCCATGCACCTTTGGAGCAAAATCTAGTCTGTATCTCCCTGGGTAGGACATGTAGGTCAGATTATCCCTTTCACATGGCAATGCATTCTTCTAGCCACCTTTTGCCCAGCTACATTGAAAGCTTGATCACCTCCTTCACCATCCCTAGTGACGGTACTCAATCAAGTGATCAGGGTTAGGAGAAGGTGAATTTGAATGGGTTGTAGTAGCTTTCATATTGCTCCCATAGGGACAGTCCTCATGCCTAGTTGATTGGCAAGCATTCTTTATGTTGAGGGATAGGGACTTCAAGCACTAGTTGAGGCTTGACACTAAGCTCTCTCTGCGTGAGCTCTACCAATTCCCTCCTTTGTGCCTCATTTCCACAGTTCTCTCTGGGGCAATGGGGTCTTTGTCATGTGTTTTTGCTTGCAACTTTGGTTGTGGGGGTGGATTTGACACATTAGAGTGCTCTTTCTTATCATCCTCCTACTCAAAATTAGGTCCTTCTTCAAGATTTAGCTCTACAGGCTCCGTAATAGGGGGATGTGGTTACTGCTCTTATTCCCCAAGTCTTAGCAGGCCAAGATCTTGTCTAGATAACCTTGCCTTAATCAGATGTTGCCTTTGCTCTTCCATACTTAGGCTGGTGCTAGCTCTAGGTGTATTTTCATGGAGACCATATCTTAATGCTCTCCTTGTGAGTTTTAATTTCCTTTTAAACCCATTGATTGTTTCTTTTCATTTTGCTTGAGTGATATGCAACACAATGTTTAAGAAGGCTTCTTGTTGTGCTAGCATCCCTATCTTTATCACTTTTTCTTTTGCTTCAGCCATTATGTGCTTGCTTTTTGATAGTGCCAAGTGTTATGCTAAATCCCTAATTCTAGCATTGCTCCTTTTCACCCATCCTTGAGCTCTCTCTCATCTATTTGAGGCTTTAGTTTTGCTCTCATGAAAGGATGGTTACTCTTTTCATATCACAAGCATCTTTTCTTTGTCTTGGCCTTGGTGTTCCACTTACTCCTTTAGGATGCCATGCTCATGGAGTGCTACTTGGAGTTGATTATGTAGCTCTGCCATCTTCTTCATAGCCTCTTCATCTTTTTGCATTTTTGTGGCATACAACTATTGTCTCAAATCATCCCTTTGCTGCTTCAACTCCTTGTTTTCTAACTCCAGGAGTTTGTTTTCTTTGAAGTTAAGGGCACACAATTTCTCTAATGCCATGCAACTTTCCCTTTCTTCCTTGTACAAGTCCCACAAATTTTCCTCACCCTGTCTTTCCTTCAAGGCCTCTTTTAGCACCATCACTTCCTTAGTGTATATCGCCATTTTCCTTGTCTTTCCTAGCCAGAAGGCTATAAAAGCATCCTTTTCTACTTCTAGCTCAGTAATTGAAGCTTTTCTCTCTTCATTCATTCTCTCACACAGACTCTAGAGCTCTTCATCATACTCTTCTATGTTGCACATTGCTGATAGTACTGAAGTGGTTGATAACTCAAGGTGTGGCACCTTAGGACCTTGGTGGGATTATGCATAAGCTTGTTGCTGGTCTCTTGGCTCCTACCATTGGGGTCCCTTCTTTTCATGTTGTTGGTGCCATGCCATGCACTTTCCCTAGTAGGTATTGCACCCATGCCATCATGTTACTTTCATTGAGACAACTACTTCACATTGGTGGTTCTGGTCTTCTTGATGGGAATCCTCAACATAATTCTTCACCTCTCCCCCCGACTGAGCCTTTCTCCCCCTGCTCATTGACTATTCTCTCACTTGAGGTTCCTTGTTGTTGAGCTTGGCAGTTAGCTTCCCTCTTCTTAGCTGCTTGCTCTACTTCTTCCTCTATTGAACTCTGTTAGCTTCTTTGTCCCAAAGGTTCCCTATAGAGAAAGAGATGGGAGGGCTTACTCAAATGGGTAAATGATGATCATGGGTTTGGCAATTGTTTTGGTGTTTCCTCTCCTTTCTCTTCTCTATCCATATCTCCCATGACCTCTTGTATTAGGACTGTTAGCACTCCTCAAAAACCTATGTTTGATGCCTTGGATGCACATTTTTTTCTTTCTAACTCAGCCTTTGTTGTTGGGGATTCTTCGCCTATGGCCCCTTTAGAGCTAATGCCAATATCTTAGTTGAGATTTGGAATGTTGTTCGGACATAGGAGTTTAGATTTATCCAATGCCTTAGTTGCAATACTCTTGAGCAAGGTACCCCTATTTTTTTTGTGAGTGCATTGTACCTTTGACTTGAGAAAAGATCATGTAACATCTTAGCTTGCAATTTGATAGTGGGATCGGGGATGTCTGCTAGGTTGATTCTATCATTCGTGTGCACTTACTACTTATTCATCCCTAGCATGCCGTACATGTCTCTCTTTGGCCTCTTTTTTGGCTTGTCCACTAACCCTAGAGCTTTCTCAACCAACTCTAGGCTACACACAACTTCCACCCTCTTGGTTATGTCCCCTTGTTTGACCGTCATCACTATACCACTATTCTTCTTGGCATCAAAGGATCTAAGAAACCTATGCACTTGCCATGATCTATTTGATGGTTGCCTACCTTCTCAAAGTACTTGGATAAATTGCAATGCTCAACAATCTAACTATCCGCGTCCTCAATTGCCATAAGTTCTTCTAGGTTGTGTATGCTTTGGTATCGTAACTGGTTGAAGACCTACATTTCCGTGGTTAAGTGACATTTGTTCCATTCATCCTCAGTAAATGAGAGCCTTATCATTTGGATTCCTATCATAACAAAATAGCTCACAATGAGTTCTCTTTGAATCGTGGGAGTTTTTATGAATATGAATTCAAATTCCTCCTAAGAATAAGGCAAAGATCATATGCCAATTACTATTTGCTCGTCAAGTATGCCTAGATCCAAGCGCTCATAGCTTTTGGCAAACAATGTGAAAGTTGAGTCTAATACATGTTACTAAGCCATCTCTTTTATTTATGGCCATATCAGATGCCGATTCAAGAATGGATTGACATTGATAAGATGGTTCAAGGCCTATGGATGATTATCAACTAGATTTCTTAGCTATGGTTGCCTTCGCTATGATGTTGTCATTGGAATGTTTGCTATCTATCGCTTGTGATGGAGCTTGAGGTTCAAGGGATGTGTAGTTCTCTATTTGTGTAGTGGGTGGTGCACTGGAGGTATTAGGGCAATGCCTAATACTAGTGGGTCTAAGTTTTGGACAATAGACCCATTGAGTGTTCATGGGTTGAGCATATTTTTGTGCACTCTAATTTTTACCTTTGGCTGGCTTATGGGTATGTGTATGTTGGTTGGGAGGCTGCAATGGATTGGCAAGTGTGCCATTCGTGGATCTAGGCAACCACACTAGGGTGTTGCCATCATAGAAACCTTGGGCATGCAATAGAGCTTTTGGCACCCATCGCGGTTTGGTCCTTTGCCTATGCGTGTAACACTAGCTTTTTCTTTTAGGTCTGGTGTACAAGACACGAGAGCTATGAGACATTGCGGATGTGCCCTTGGTAGGTTGTGATTCATGTTTGGGAATCCACTTGGTTATTTGGATAACAGCTTTGGTTAGGGCTTCTAAGTGTTGCGAGTTTTTCACACTGGGTGTTTGTGTAGGTCCACTATCCCTCTCCTTAGGGTTGACACTAGGTTTAACTACTGGTGGTACCGTGGGCTTTGGCAAAGCCATGGTACCCTTCCTAAAAGTCATGACTATCCTAACATTGCCTATCGTAAGGTGGATGCACTGAGAGTCGTAATCAACATTGCAGTGAGTCTTTTCTTAAAAACATGACCCAAATGTGATTTCTTGCAACATCTTTTTTGTTAGGTAGTACATAAAAGATGATTGGGAGGCTCTCAGTCTTGATATAGACCATTACTTTGCACTTCCCTAGTAGTGGATAGGACTACCCCCCAAAGGGGCTGAGTCAGTTGTTGCACTTGAGACTGCCAATGAGGGTCCAATGATCATATGAGAGGATGTTGTTGTCAGCTCCCTCATCGATTAATGCATTAAAGATGTGTGCCTTTTGGGAAATTATCATTAAACACAAGTGCTGTTATCATTGGAGGCTTGTGTAGTGGGTGTGATGGAGGGTAGCACTTCTTGATGCAACTGCCATTAAAAAAGCCTATACTCTCTCCCTCTATGGTTTTGAGCTCCACATTTTCAATTCTACTAATGTTATGGACTTTGAAAGGTTCCAACCCCCTAAACTTTATCTTTTGTTTGTGACCCTTTATAGAGTACAACAACACGAAGTCTCCTTATTCAAAGTTGTATTGTTTGACATGCTTGTCAAACCAACTCTTGCGTCATGCCTTCTCATAGATTAGGGCATGGGTTGCAATGAGTTAGGTTTCAGATAGGCATTCTAGTTCTACTAGGTGATTTGTCCATGTTTCCTTGCCATCCCATCTCTCTTGGATTGCTATTCTCAAGCTTGGAACAAATAACTCTACTAATAAGATTGCTTTAGTTCCATAGGTTAGCTTGAATGGTATCTATCCTACAACTTTTTTGTAGGCTATCCTGTAAGCCCGTAATGCTACATTAGCTTGTTGTCCTAGTCACTACATGAGGAAGAAACCACCTTGGTTAGGACAGTCACTAGGATTTTATTTATGGCTTCAGCTGACCATAAAATGGTGAGGATTTCTGATGGATTATCAAGAAAGTGGATAACAAGTGGACAATCACCTCATTGATGAAGTGCGTGCCTTGATCACTGACTAATTCTATGGAACATCTGAATCGTGAGATCACTTGCTCCCAAAGAAAATTGGCAATGGTCCTCCACTTAGTGAGATAGTGTATGGTGGCTACAATTTTGTACCTCACTTGTAAGTATTGTGCTATAAGGCTTATTGGACTGATGAAATCAATTCCCCATTTTTCAAATGATTGGCATGCTATCACTGGGGTCAAGTCCATCTTAACCTTATAAATAGGGACTTTGGTTCATTGGCACTCATCACAGTGCTTCACAAACTTAGCTGCATATCGGGGAATAGTATAGGCCACCACAATTGAGACTAGAGAACCTTATGTGTGTTGTATGCTGTCCCCATTGAAGTGTCCTCCAACAATTCCGCCATGAGCTTCTACAAGGACATAATGCATCTCATGCTCACATGCACATCCTTTCAACAATCCATCCTATGCCCTAATCGATAGAGTTGGCCGGCAATCGATTGATAGGGTTGAATCTTTAAAATGAGATGTTTTAGCCTAGTCTTCTCAATTGGACGTTCAAGTAATCCATATTCTAGGATGTGGACTATGCCATCTACCCAATAAAGTGTAAGATCTAATCTAAACAAATCTCTTTCATTGGACATTCTAAACATATGTGTGTTGGGTAGGTCATCTATAATGCCTTGTCTAACTGCTTCTCTTGTGGTTATGTGAGACATATGGTCTGCCATGTAATGTTGTTTACCCTTGTGCACTACTAGAGAGAAGCCAAATTCTAATAGCAAAAGTAACCTCCATTGAGCAATGCATCCTGTTGTGCATGGTTTGTTCACAAGATAAAGCAATGCTTGATGATCAACAAAGAAAGTAAAGGGCATAGCTAGAAGGTAATGTCAAAATTTCTTAACCACAAAGACCATAGCTAACCCTTCCCTTTTTGTTGTGGAGTAGTTCATTTTCATATCACCAAGTTTTTTTCTTGCAAAGCTCATAGGGTAATCCAAGTTATACTCTCCAGGAGACTGGCACAAAATTGCTCCTATGGCAAACTTTAATGCATCAATGTGCACGTGGAAAGTAATGGACCAATCTGGGGCTCATAGAGTAGGTGCGGTCATTAGAGCCTTCTTCAATTCTTCATAAGCACATTGGCACTCCTTAGTCCACTCAAATACAATCAACAACTTGTAAAGTGGTCCTACAATGAGTGTGTAATTCAACCCAAACCGTTGATAGTACCTAGTGTGACCAAGAAAGCACTAAACTTCCTTGTAGTTGGTTAGTGGTGGTAAATCAACAATCACTCTAACTTTGGAAAAGTCAATAGCAATGCTATTTTTTGAGACTACGTTTCCTAGGATACATCCATGCTTTACCTAGAACTAGCATTTTAAGGGGGCTAGTGAGAGACCATATTGTCTACACTGTTCAAAGACTTTGTAGGGTTTGTCTAGGTGCTCCTTTCAACAAGAATGAACACACAACTGGAATCAATGAATACTTCCAGCCACTTTCTAATCATGTCCTTAAAAATGGCACATATAAGACACTGAAAGATAGCAGGTGCATTAGTTAGCCCAAGTGGCATGACTATGTAGGAAAACACATCCCATTTTGTTGCGAATGCCATTTATGCCTATCATTTGGGTGCACTTGCCCTTGGTTAAATTGGAGAATCCATCCAAGAAACTATAGGCTTCCTTCTCTATCACTCTCTCAAGCATGTGCTCGGTGTACGGTAATGAATAATTGTCTTTGTTTGTCATTGTGTTGATATTTTTGTAATTCACGCACACTTGAATCTTCCCATTCTTTGTCAGGACAATTACTATGGGTGATACCCACTCTATATGCTCAATCTTGTAAATGAATCCAACATTCAATAGCTTGTCTATTTCCTCCACAATAAGAGCGTGCTTTGGATTCATTGTGTACGGTCTTTGTTTGACTAGTGTTGCGTTGGGGATCATAGGAATATTGTGAGTTACAATATTAGAATCGATTACCTCTTCATCTCTTCTAAGGCCCAAGTGAATATATCCACGTACTCTTGTAAGCGATTTATGAGATTGGTCTCCTCTTGCTCAATTAAGTCATTGGCTATGTACACGGGTCGAGGCTTGTCCCCTTCCCTTGCCAAGTTGACTTCCTTAACTTTAGTGGGTCCTTCAATGGATTCACTAACTTGTCTTGCTCATTTGTCTCTTATTAACACCAGTATGTGATTGCCCTTCTTATAATTATTGAAGTGTTTGGGTAAGTTATGTATTTTCTTTTGTCATTCAGCTTTCAAGGACTTGGACTATTTCCTTCTTTCTTCCTTAAGCCTCATGCACCTCAGATGGACCAGGAGGTCCCCTTTGGTGCATTTGGTCTTAGGTGGTCATGGGATTTCTAGATCACTCTCAAAGTTGACTTTTGACTCAGAGTTGAACTCGCAACCTTCACCGGAAGAATGAGTTTCCCCTGGTGGTCATAGCTTCAAGACTGATTCCACTCTAAGCAGTGGTGTGGCACTTGATTGAAGTAACCCAGCTCACTCATGGTCCACTATGTCTAGGTGCTCTAACCAGGTATGATCACAATTTACCTTGATAACTCCTCTTTCCACCCTAAAAGCACTAGTCTCTCGGGGTTTAGAGTGTGCTCTTATCTACTCAATCACTCGTCCCTTTGTGTTGTATTCTATGGTCTCAGCTTTTTCCTCACTTTCCTCACCATTGGAATAATAGTCTTTATACTCATAATCAAAAACCTCATGCTCAGACTGTTCATCATTCCCATGGCACTCGTTCGTAGAACTTTTCTCATCCGCAATGAGAGCCTAGTTGTACGATATATTTAGGTCATGCACCTTAGTCCATTGCCACTCCGCATTCTCTATGAGATCCTTAAGAGGATTATAGTTTGCAGCTGGGTTGCCAGCTAGTTCTCTTGTTAGGTACTCATCAAGAATTCCATGGAGTTCAAGTTTATTAGTTGGTACATGGTAGGTGATATAGGTGGTCGATTGATGGAACTTCTAGCCATCATGTAGAGAGGTACTAATGATGTAGTATCATTCTTGGGTAACTCAGAAGCCATGACTCTGTTGGGTTTACTAACTGCTTCTATAGCTTGCCTATACTCATCCTCATCATCTGAGAATGGCAAGTCAATGGTTGCAAATACATGCATTCAATCACACGCATCCTTAGGGCAAGTAATATACTTAGTTAAGGGTCTATGTTCACTCTTACCTTGTGAGTCACCCTTTAGTATTATAGAGATAGAATCAAGGTTAACTAGTGAGGTTTTCCAAGTGTCCATCTCTACTCGAACAGCTTCTACTCTGTTGCCCAAGAATATCAAGCCCTTACCCCAATCCTCTATCATTCGAGCATTTCTCATCCATGGCCTACCTAACAAAATATCATAGTCCACTTCCTTCATGACTATGAAGCTAATTGAGAATTGGCTTTCTACTATCTTTAGATTCCAATCTTTTAGCACTTTGAATGGTCTAATTTTCATTCCATTCGCTAGTGTAACATTAAACTGTGCACTTTCCATTGGTAGGTTTCCCCAAGCTTGCAGAACTGTGTGGCTAAGTACACTAACTCTTGCTCTTGTGCCCACAATTCCTTTCCATGTGGCATCACCCAATGCAACAACAAGTAAGACTATGTGCATTTTTGAGCCCTCCCGAAAGGAATTTACTTATAGAGATTTAGACAATGGGTTCACGGTCAAGCTTGGTATATGTATCTCTGCATCATGGTCTAGCAGTTGGTTGCTCCATGTCCATCGGGTCTTTCTACCCATTCCTTCAACACTTGCAATAGTGTGGGATTTTGTCTAAGAAAATCTCCTAATGGCAAGGTTACAGGAGTTGATATCAATGTCATGAGCAAATTTCTAGCCTTTTCCTTTTCCTTAACTCAAGGCTTTTTCGCCTATCCTCTTGGGTAGTTTGTTTGTCCATGGCATCTAGATTCTACTTGTGTGGTGTGTGGTGCTACATGGGGCATTAATGTGCCTCTTGATCTCAAGTGCATAGGGGAGACTGGTGGACTCACACTAGAGAGCTCATTAATCTCATCCTCCAAGATAGGCTCTCCATCTTGTAGGTGCACTTGAGCTTCTTTCACCCACTCTTTGACTTTGTCCACCACAACTTCTAAATGGAGTTTTGAGTTGGGGTATTCTCCAACCTTGGCACTTCCCTTCTCCACTATCTTAGGGGTAGTTTTTTATGCCTCCTCATTCGCAACCTATTTTCCTTTGGTCAATGTGGTGGCACTATCCATTTTAAGTGTTATGCTAGAATCTACCCTCTTCCTTCTCCTCCTTTGACTCTTCTTTCCATCAGATGTTGCATCTAAGTTGCTAGGTCCAAGAAATGAGGTACTCACTTGCTTTCTTTGAGCTCAGATTATGACATTTAGTGGGATTGGTGTGGCTTCATCATTAGGTGTTTCGACACTAAAGAGTCCAAGTGGTACTAATGGCACAATTGCCGTACTAGTGGAGGGTTTTTGTCTAGGGCAATCAGTGTACAAATGTGTAATCCACACTCTGGATATCTCAAGTCGGCCTTGTCCTTATTTTCTTGCTCCTTTTTAGAGCAATGATATGAAATGCGCCCTAGATGTCCACAAGTCCAACGTGCTAGTGGCTCTTGGTTCAAGCTCCCTCCTAGACCTCTACCACTTCCCCTACCTAAATCCATAATCGGCATTGGTCTAAAGTCTATCAATATAGGATTACCCTCCTTGTCATAGGAGACATAGGGATTCACATATTCTTCATTCTCAAGTGGCTCCTCTACAAAATGTATCAGAGCATCACTTGGTGGATGGGTCACTATGGGTCCCAGTGGCCTAGGGATTCTTGTGGGGTTGATGTCAATCCTAGGGGCAGTTGGCTTCAAGTCATTAGGTGCTAGTAGAGCTAATGGAGCTCCTCCTACAAAGTTGGACCACTTATTCCCTAGATAGTAGGGCTAAGTATAGGGTTGTGGGTATGGGAGCCTTCTTGGAAACGTAGTGCATTGCATCATGTCCAAACCTACCACAGTTAGTGCAAGGCCATGATATAGAGTTGGGAAAGTTAGTTGGAAGATGGTTCCCACCACAATGCACACATTGCAAGTGGGGTTGCACTGGCTTTCTCAACATCTCTTGTAGCTTGGACAAATCTAACTTCAACTTAGCTATCTCTTGGTTTTGGTCGATGTTTTTTCCCTTATCTTGCATGCCATGGCTTGATCAATCACTAAGGATTGTGGTTCTCTCCGTGTTCCTAGAGGTGATGTTCTCTTGCGATGTGACTCTTGAGCTTCTCTCTATAATCAAGTCATCCACGTGTATTGCCTCTTCAAAGTCCCTGGCTACTAACACATCCCTTTACAAGTTTGAGTTATTAGCTAAGGCCTTATAGAGTTCTTAATTTTAGATTCCATTGATAAACATGGTGGAGACTACTCTCTCATTGGGTCACTCCATCTTGCTAGAATCCTCTTGCAAAGAGACTTCTCACGTGAGTGACATAGTCTCGAATTTACTCCTCGTCTTTTTGGCTAACATTCATCAACTTGACAATTAGGTTATTTGAGTCTCTAGCTTTGAAAAATCTCTTAATGAAAAGATCCTTTAGGCTATTGAAGTTGTTGCGCTTCGCATTGTTCATGCTAGTAAATCAAGTTCGTCCCTTGTCCCCTAGGCAGAGTCCAAAAGCTTGAGCACAGTGAGTGGGGTCCATGAGGCTCTTTGCCTCACATACTTGCTCAAATTGCTCGACAAAGCTGTAAGGATCGTTACTGTGTGATACTTCTCAAGTTGCTTTGCAACTATACAAAACACCCCATGGCCTCATGGATAGGAGCGTATGAAGGATACACTTTGATCTAACTTACACACATGTTTATACCATTCATAGTCCAATGGATGCCTTCCCAACTCCTCACAAGGAGTATCCAAACATAATGGTGCCTAGCACCTCGTAGCACATACACAAGGAGCACCCCTTGATTGACTACCGCGGCCCCACTACAGCTCTCCTACACCTGGGGGATTGGCCCCAAGATGCGTTGTCCAAATATAAAGCACATATGACACATAGTCCTCTCTTTATAAAAATCATTCCACGAGATAAAGTATAATCCTCACTAAATCAACCCCCAAAGAAACGAGCGTACTAACCCTAAGTCTTGGGACTTCTCACTCTCTCAACGTGGGTCAACATTTATGAAACCAAGTGCTATGCAATCCAAGTGTGCTGATACTGGTTTGATACCATGTATATGGGATGCAATGCAAATGTGAATGCCTAAGAGTGCACAAACAATTTATTTAATCAAATCAGCAACATGGATGTGCACAACCAATTGTTTTCATGATTTTCATACTACCAACATATTTACTTTGCGGCGTAGGGGACAACAAAGAGCATACTCGTGCTACTGAACCCTTTAACTTTTAAAACAAAGGTGTCCTATTTGTAAAGTGCATTATAAAAATCAGATTTTAGCCTATATTAAGCACTCATGATCCCTCCCCTCCCTATCGGTTTTAATGTTATGCTTGTGGTGGTAGGTGTAGAGAATGTATCAATGTATTGTTTTTTGTATGGAGAGTAATAAATACACACTCTAACATAGAAATAGGGCTTAGTTGAGGCTAACCCTTATGCTTTAGCCCTACCATACATCCACGGACACATTCATAATTTTTAAAGTACATAAATTATTTTTTCTCTATTTTTTCTGTTTATTTATTACTAATGACTATTATTTTATATTTTTTGATGTAACTTGATTATAATTGCTCAAATCCACTATCATTTCTCATTTCATCCCACAAGAATACAATTTCCTCACTCGAAATGAAGAAAACCCTTATTTTTTCAAATTAAATACTGTATTTCGAGCTTTAAACTGTTAATAATGACCATATTTAACTACAAGTTTGACATATTATCACTCATACCCTCAAAGACATGTCAAAAAAGTTATATAATTTTTCATAACATATGCACTTCATTTGGACCCCATAAATTATAAAAAACAAGCAAAATTTCCCCATAAAATAGGCATACTGCTAATTCATGTGTTGCGGGCTATTATAATTGAATACACGAATAACCATTGGACCCACCATCAATATCCAAGTAGCACTCGACATCACTTCTCAGTGTCCTCTTCTTGAACTTATATCAATCCGGTTCATGCCACGACCAATCCTCATCCCACCCTTCACTTTGTGATTTCCACATGAATTGCCTAGAGGGAGGAGAGAGAAAGACTGATTTTGCACCTCTACATCTAGGCTACCATTTTTGGAGGCAAAGGTGGAAATGGAGAGCAAAAAAATCGAGGAATGGCTTGACATAATCAAATTATATACTTGCTTTTTGCAGTCCATAGGCCCCCCTTCAACAAATCGTAGCCGCCCAAGAGGAAGGAGGCACCATTTTTCCTCATGCCGCCATGGAAAAAAATGTATGCATCCCCCCCCCCCCCCCCCCCCCACCCCCGCCTGCCCCCCCTTGTGCCCAATTTGTCAAGTTTTGGGCCACTAAGGGTTCCAAGGGTCATGCCCTTTCAAATCTTCCAAGTCCCTTTATATCATGTTGGGTGCTCGATCTTCAGCTTCTTCTGCATCCAGTGCTTGATTCCAATTTTGAAAATTTCTGCGTGTTCATCTTGAAGTCTTGAACTATGTGGAACTCATCGTGCTTTGATCTAGCACTTGAAAAAACTATGAAAAATTTGCAACCACTGCAAAGTCTAGCTTTCAAAGCTATTTGAATTCTCAACTTTCATGGCCACTTAAAATTGTTGGATCTGTGTCTTCCACTTCCATTGAGCTTTGAATTCTACCTAAAATTCTCGTGATTTGGCACTTGTTGAGCATTTCCTTGGTGTTTAAAGTCCTCTCTCATTGTCGACCATGGGATAGGGTGACTCAACCTGTTAAATCCACAAACTAATCTACACATAAAGAAACTATAAAGTGCATCAAACTGCTTCAAAGAAGAATACACAACAAAACATAAACAAAGCTCTCACCCTATCCCCTGAACCAAATCAAGGCACAAAGATCCATAAGGGATATGCCAAGTATAACCTAATAGAGATCCAGAGATAGTCATTAACCAACTACTTCAACATAGATAGGCTGAAAAGAAGTATCACAAAAGTCATCTCGAGTGGTAGTTTGATCTACTTGCCTACCCCACGACAATTGGACTAGGAGATCCTACTAGGCAAGGACTCATATAGCTAGATCTTTCATTTCCAACTACTTTTGATTCATCACTCTTTATATACTTTAGGACTTGATACTTGATGTGTAAAAAGGAGGGAGCTAAGCATAGTGACCCAAGGAGAATAGGGCATCGGCCTCAGATCTGGCCTCAGATCTTGACTCAGTATCTGAGAACCTACCAAGCCCTCGTAAGACGAAACTAAATCATTTTCTTTCGCTCACTTTTATTTTTACTCCAACCATCCTTATTTATTTTGATTAGCTAGAAATCACCCCCAAGAAGACAAGGCATCGGTGACTCATTCCGAGAAACCTACTAGCCCTTCGCAAGGTGATGATTATCTTCTCTTTGATTTTTCATTTTCTTCATTTTTGCTTCTTTTGTTCAGGGATTAGAACCCCTTTTTACACATCTTCGTATTTTGGGTTTTTCTATAGATATATATAATCTTCTTTCTTTATTTGGTAGGCTTCTCTAACTATCTCACAACTAACAGAAACTCCTAGAACCAGCTACCTAGAAGGGTAGCATAATAGGGCCACTAGGACTACCTTCTAGAATAGTTCTTAGAGTGCTTGACAATGTCTTCATAGGTTGAGGTAGTAGATAATTGCTTGAACCTCCTCATACACACATAACCTAAACTTTGGTACTTTAGGGTCGCCTTGAATGTTAGTTCCCAACAAAGTAAAAATCCCCACAATGGCAAGTGCCATAGAGCCATGTAGTAGTTCAGAGACATTGATCCTTAGACCAATTGAAATGCATACACCCACTCATCCAGTTGAGGGCACCATCCCTAGGGATGGAAAGTGTTGCAAAGCCATGAAACAATTGGGGGGAATCATTCATATGAATAGTTCAAACACATGTGCCTCTCTCTACCAATTGAGCTATGGCTCATTGAAATGGGTTCACAAGTAACCAACCTCAACCAATTGGACTAGTTGAAATGCATACACCCACCTCAACAAATCAAGCTACAGCTCCTCGACGTGGCTTCACATGTTACATTTGGCTCTTTATATCCTTAACCTTGTATCTCCAACAAAAATTGCAACGCCATTTCAAGTCCATTTATAAATTGTGCTTGTTGGCTTGTTAGGAGTTGAAATTATCTCCAACTTACAATCAACATTATCATTATTATTTAACATTATCAAGTGTACAATTTTAATTAAAATTTAATTAAACTGAGTGAGAATACATCACAAAGAGAAACTCACATGGATAAGGGGGGGTACACCCACATCCGAACACATTTCAATTGCAGAGTCATTCCCTAATGTGTCATGCATAGGGACCTACAAAAATTGTTAGCCCCCCTAGATTTTTTGGTCTACTAGTAGCATTGTGCCAAATTTAAAAATGAATAATTTGGAGTGCTAATCAAGACTTGAACCTTTGTCATTATAAAGGAAGGATATCACCTGGACCTTGCTGTAAGAAGCTTCAGCACAATAAGAGGCTTGCTCTAGGTACTCCATCAAATATGTTTGGTATGGCACTAAAACAAGAAAACATTAAAAAGTCATTTTTCTCTAGCCAATTTTGGTCTACTTGGCATATAAATTGCACCTTATGAGACTAACCAAGCTAAACCAAAGTGACATAATGTGTGAGGGCTAACCTCATGCCACATATGCATGTGATCTCACTATAATTCAATCACTAAGTTTTAATCTTGGATCTTTTGTATATCCACAAGTCCAAGCCTTCCCATTGATATAACATCAATATGGGCTATTTCTTTTTGTGTGCTATTAGCTAAATGAATGACCTCATTGGGCTCATATGTTCCACCTTGCTTGTCATTCCAATAGATTGATCATCCAACCTTTCCAGAGTCCCCTCCTATAAGGAGAATTATAGATTTATGCTCATTGAAACCTTCCCTATTTGGAAGTTCAAATGTGTTATTGTTACAACCCAAACAAGGTAGGGCTTCAATCCTAGGCCCATCACGTCAATGCATCCTAGAGTGGTTTATATTGTTAGATGTATCATTATGGCCCCTCGTCTCATCCACTCGAGGATTGACCATGGTATATCCACCTAGAATTCTTGGCTTCTCATCTAGCACAACAACCACACTTTTAGAGATTTTAGGCCTCCAAAACCATCTCCGTTTAAGCATTGCATGGCTTGATAGGATGCCACCACTCTTTATATTCTTTCATGATAATATATTGGCTCGCTTGCTACTTATCACTTTCTCTAAATAGGATACTTTTATTAGATTCAACTCTAGGTGGATCTTTACTATTGTAAGCCCTAGATTTCCTATAACCTTGGCTCTCAATAGTTGAGATACCCTCCATATGGTAGCATATATTAGCTATGTTTAGGGGAATGATCTCATTGATATGATTTTTTTCAAACTTAGACCATTGTGGGGTTGCTTAACCAGTCTACTTCCCCCATTAAGTCTACACGGATTTCCATCTAGCTCATGGCTTTGGAACATAGGATTGGCTGCACTAGGATGCCAAGGTTCCTAGGCCTTAGGATCTTTATAGTTAATGCCTAGTATGCCTGCCACTTGCACCTCTAGTATGACTAAAATTTAGAAAATGTTGCCAATCCTTATGAATTTCAAGGGTGTGGGGAAACCCCAATAGCTCTCCCAACACCTCTAAATATATCTCTCATAATCTTCTGCTTGAACCTTTTCCTTCTTCATCGACTTAAGGTTTCTCAACCCAACTTGGAACTACGTGTTTATTTCCAAGCTTGACAAAGATTTCACCAAGCATATCTTCTGTTGAATTTCCTTGGCCAAATTTTCAAAATGTCATCGAAGGCTCTCGTGTACCCTTTGACAGAGGTATATAACTCTTGCCAAATTTATATAAGCTATCCCAAGACTTGAGTCATGGGAACATTCTTCTCATATTCATCTAAAAATCTATCACATAATCCTCAAATGATTTGATTGACCCTCTTGAGAGGCTCCAATACCATTTCCTAGCCTCTTCCTTTAGGGCACTTGAAAACACAAGCATCCAGATGTAGATCATTGAACCCACTTGCAAGGCAAGTTAGGCCATATTATTTTAAGTGTAGTGTCGGATCCTCATCCAATAACCCATAAAACACTAGCAGATCCCTATAAGGAGGAGGGCATTTAGTCCTCTTCTTTGGGATCAACACTGGGTTATCAAGATCTTTGTATTCCTCTTGACTTAATACCAGTGTGTTACTTATCTCTTCCATTTCCACCTCTAATGATATGGAAGAGTCACTAGTTCCTTGGACTTCCCTTTCTGCTAACTCACAAAGTGGTTTTAGGGAGTCCAACACTATGCAATAGGGAATTTTCCCCATCACTGACTAGTCAATGGTTTTCCACACACATAGACATCATGCAATGCTTTATGGATCTTAGCAATTGCACTATGGTACCCAACTATGTTAGGCACTAGCATTGGATGTATTCTTGGATCATAGTAATGTATTATTGTGTGCATATTAACATCTAAAAAGTCATCATCATTAGTGGATGATTGTGTCCTCTTAGCCTCACTTTTACTTTCTAATGTTTTCTCTAACTCCCATGGCCTATTACAAGACATGTCATGGACACGGCCATGTAGCCAAAAAGAAGTAGAGGAAGACCAAAGAAGACCAAGTCAAAAAGTGAATGAAGAAGCTCATTTTGGATGGGCAAGAAAAGTGGAGGAGAAGGCAAGCTCAGAAAAAACGTGGGAGAGCACTGAATATTCTAGCAAGGTGCTCTCAAGGATGAAGGAAAGCACCAAACATTCTAGCAAGGGGCTTTGTCAAGGATGAGGGAGGCTCTCTCAAGGATGAAGGAGACCTTGTGTGGGCTCTTGCAAGGAAAGCGTAGGGTGAAATGTAATTCATTTTATAAGAGCACTAGGCTCCCTCTTGTGCAAGTTGTAAAGTCTAAACAGACATAGTTGAAGGGATAAGACAACTAGAAGGGAATAGGAAAAAAGGACCTTGGCAAGGTTCCCGGTCATGTAAAAAGGGGACGGGTGCCCAAGGGATTTAGGGCTTATATATAAGCCTGAAAAGTGAATGAGGAGCTCATTCTTTGGTGTGTGGAAGAAGTGGTGTCTTCTTCTTCTCTTCTTCTCTCCTTCTTGCTTGCTTATATGTGCTTGAAAGAGGGAGCGTGAGGGTGAGGGATCTTGGTGAAGAAGCTCTCCATCATCTTCTCCCTTATTCTTCTCTTCTCTTCTCTCATGAGCAGCTATGGAGGATGGAGCTTGAAGGAGGAGGCTTTAGGTTGCTTGAGCTCACATCTCGAATCGTGGAGCTATCAACTTGCTTGAGGGAGGAGGCTACTCATTCGAGCATCAATGTAAAATCACTACACCCCTATAGGATTGAAGGTGTGTCGACTAGGTAAGAGATAGCCATTTTTGCTTGCTTGAAATGCTTGAAGCAATAAGAAATCTATGGATCTTGGTAGTCAAGCATGAGCTCCCACTACATTTTGGTTCCATTGCTGCGACAAACAGATTCAAGCTTGAGCACTTGCATGCCTCAAATCGAGTGTCGAAGTAGTGTTGCATCCCCGAACCGGTGCTTTATATAGGTAGGAGATTTGGGGTTTTAAATCTTCAAAAAAAGTAAATATTTTGGGTTTTTGATGAGTACACGAGTAGGATAAATCATTTCAGTACTTGGGTTGTGATTTTTGTTGCACTTAGAGTAGAATAGAGTCAAGAAATATAAGCAAATTGATTTAGGATTTCTATTGTAAACAGGCCCAAAATAGGGCAAAAACAAGGGAAAAATGGGGTTGCAATCCATTAACAAGTCATAAGCACTAACAGGGCAGCGCTTGGGCATTTAAGACCCCAAGGAAGGGGGTTGAAGGCTCACTTTTAGCTTCTGCAATGAGAGCAAGAGAGAGAGAAGAGAGAGTCTAAGGCCAAAGAAACCGATCGATCAACTTATGATGGCCATTCCAGGTATATACAAACCTTGCCCCTTGTCTATTTTTGCATTCTGGAAGTTTGTGTGGCCTGGCATGCCCAAAATTGTTGCCACCATTGATTCAATTTTAGCCTCGACTTGAAGCACAGTAGTCGGAATTGAACACGACTGACAGAGTCCGATTCCTAGAATCGGACTCTAACTATCCAATTTTGGATAATTGGATGGTTTGATTTTGGAAATCGAATCACTTGGACACCATCCAACCCGTCTAGTCCGGACATGTGACCTGTCCAATTCAGACAATCTGGCACTTAAACAATCAATCGCACGCCCCAAAATTGGAAAACCACCTGGGAATCAGACGAACCTAAATCAAATAAACAAAAACGGCCATTCAGACACACTAGAATCAGACCCGTATAAATTAAGTCACAAAAAAATAAGACGCCAAAATCGGACTAGTTTGAATCGGATGCACAGAAATCAGACGGTGCACAGAAAAAAGCGCCATGCACACACTGAGAGAACCTAAATTGAGGATTGTTTGTAAATAAAAAGGAACACACTCAGACTTAATGAACACAACGAACCCACCAATAGGAGATGACCCTCAAACTTAGATGGGTGATCAAGCAATCCTAATCGATAGGACCAAGTGATAGAAACAACACCAAAGGCCAGACACATCAAAGGAGAAACACCATTGTGAGCACGATGTTGCACAACTTGATCAACCTCATCAACAATTTAGTGAAGCAAGAGACTACATATATGGCAAAACCTAGTTAAACCGTGGAAACAAAGAGCTTGACTTGGGAGATTTTTTGGTCAAAATTCAGCGGATGGTGAAAAAATACGATGCACAAACCAGGCTGGACCAACATGGTAGAACGTCAGAAGACATCATAGCGGACCTCGAGAAGGAAAGAAAGCTGGCACAGAAAGCCTTGCAAAGCATAGCAACATATATAACCAGCAATAGGAAGACTAGGAGATTGCAATAGGACATTGAAATGTGAGATGTTCAAGCCCTAGCAAATAGAAATGTGAGAAGTCAAGCAGGTGCTAGGCCTAGCAAATAGAAACGTGATAAGTCCGCATGCTAGCCCTAGCAAATAGAAACCGAACAGGACCAAATGCCTGAGGGAAAGAGTACTAGAGGTAGACTGAGCAAGCTTCTCATGAAGCAACAGAACAAAGCTTGGAAGCACTAGCAACATCATTGCTTGAAGGATTAGGAGTTACCTAGGGCTCCAAGAGCCAGTCGAGGATCCTCATAGTTGCGAAACAACTAGACAAGTACTAGCTGAGCAATGACCTGGGTAAAGTTTTGTAGAGAATTTTGAGCATGTCTGTGAAGCTAATGGCCTCACAGATCTTGCTCAGTGCTCACAAGCGACTGACCTATGCTTGGGCGATAAGGGTAAAACATGGTACACAAGCCTAGACTCTACGTAGTGCAACAATTTCAATGACCTCAAGAGTCTTTGAGATTCTCAGAAGGCCAGGTACTTGAATAATATTATAGTGTGGTTGATGAATGTCAAGCAGGGGGACAAATAGGACATCAAGGACTATGTTACTCACGTGTAGAGTCTCTATAAGAGAATCCCCACTAACAAGCGACCCACCGACAAAGCAATATCTGCAGTGTTCATCAATGGAATCCATAGTGAGAAACTCTACAAGGCCTTGGTAGGGAACTCAATCTTGTAGAGAGACACACTTGCTAGGGTCTTTGAAGAGGCCATACGAGTGGACTGCTAGCTTAAGGAGAGAAGCTCCAGGAGCTTGAATTAAGATGAACTCAACTCTAGAACCCTATAAACGGCAACGACATCTAGCGAATGGTCAAGCCCAAGCAACCAAGGTAAAGGGAAGGGTGCTGCCTAACAGAGCTAGCAGAGATAAAAATGGAGCTAGCTAGACTACAAGAAATGATGAGGAGACCTACATGATCACATGTCCAATACGTGCATTGTGGCAGAAACCACCTTCCAGTTGAGTGTCAAGACCCTAGGTCCTAACCTTGCACCAATTGCAGTAGGTTTGTGGCCACGATGCCATGCACTACAGACTGTCAAGGAGACTCCCATACTCATAGCCTTACAACCAACCTTACCTAGGGAGTAGGCCTCCAAATTTATTTGGGAGAGCAGCCTCGTTGGCCCTTCTAGCACTTAATGATGCAAAGCTAGCCATCCCTAGGATGGAGATCAATCCCACAAGCATACCTAGGCCACCTGGACCTTAAGTAACCCATCCACCAAGTGAGACTATAGTTCACTATGTGGAGGAACTGAACAATGAGGAGCCTTACATGAACCCCTAGGTCTCGTACGACGAAGAGGGAAATCCAATTCTCATGGATTATCGACTAGTATCAGTGATGGTGTTAGGAAGAGGGAGAGAGGTAGAGGTTTAGGAGGGTAGACCCAAGAGCCAATTTCTTATTTGACTTGTGGTCATCCATGACACATCTCTTTGCATTGCCCCAAGGGGGAGCAAGAAAATAGAGACAAGGTCAATCTTAGATGTGCTGAGTGTGGAATCACCTGCCTATCTGCCAACTGCCATGCTGCCTTGGGCTGAAGACATACTCTAGTTCAAAAATTGTGCCATCAGTTCCATTGGGATTGTTGGGCATCAATACGCTTGATCGAGAGGCCACGCACATTCCGTTGCATGTTATGATCTACGCACAGATGAAGCAGACTGGCATATCATTGCCAAGGCTTAGTAGCATGGATGTAGCCTCAATCAAAAAGAAAATTTGTAGGCAAAGAAAGAAGAAAAGTGAAGCGAAGGTCACATTGAAAACCGAAAGTGCAACGACACTACCTATCAGAAAGAAAGTCATGGACATTGAGGTAGAAATATCTACTTAGAAACTGCTGAGAAAGGGAGTACTAAGGTAGGGGAGTACCGCAATCGGAAGCGCCAACTCAAAGCCATAGAAAAGGTCAAGGAGTGGGTGAGAGAAGCACAGGAATACCTAAAGCATGTTGAGCCTAACTTGGAGGATGAGATCGATGATCTCTCTAGCATAAGCACACCATACTCTCCCACACGATCAAGAGATGTGTCCGCACCTCAAATTGTGCCAATAGGCCGATAGGGGTGGTTTGCTGGCACAATTGTGCCATTGGCCATAGGCCAGCAAACTAGTTGAGCCCATTGGCCAAGGAGCACAAAATTAGGAGACAAGAAATGGCTAGCAATATTCTCACAATGTTAGCAACCACCCCTATAACTCTGAGCCTAGGTAGATCTACTCAGGCAACATCCGACGCTATGGAAGGAGCTAAAGCAATGGGTGGAGGGATTGATGGAGCAAGTTGCCACCCGATGACTTGTACGACCATGACACAATAACACAAATACCGAGCCTAATGCTATACTCAGTACCCAAGTCTTTGCATGTTAATGCTTTCTGGGAAGGCATTAAAATGCACATGGTCTTGCCACTCCTGGCTCTAGGTGATACCATGAGGAAAGGGATTGTAGACATGGGGGCAAGAGTCAGTGTACTTAGCCATGTAGTACTCTAGGCTTAGGGTAACCTGCTTGTCAAGGATGCTAGGTTCAATTTCACACTGGCTAATGGAACGAAAGTGAAGCCATCCAGACTATTGAGAAATTGACAATTGAAGATTGTACAAGTCTAGTTCTATGTGAACTTTATAGTAAAAAAAGGAGTGGACTATGATATCCTGTTAGGCCAACCCTGGATGTACAATGCACGAGTCATAGAGGACTAGGGTAATGGTATGATCTTCCTAGGAAATTGAATAAAAGCGCGGTAAGAGTGGAGATGGATACTTGGAAGACTACACCAGTTGACTTAGACACCATCTTAGCTATGCTCAAGGCCGATGCTGAGATTAGGAAATCATACATGCCATTGACTAAGTATATCCCTTGCCCTGAGGATGAGTGAGATTGGATGCATGTGCTAGCCACAATTGATCTGCCATTCTTGGATAACGAGGAATACGAGCAAGCTGCTAAGGCAGTGAGTAAGCCTAGGGACACACCCTCAGTACCAATCTGCATGATGGCTAGGAGCTCACATAGGCGACCTGCCTCTATCACATTTCACGTCCCAAATAACAAATGAGATCTTCTCAAGATCTTAGAGCACCTAATGGACAAACTAGCTAGTAACCCAGCTGCAAAACTTAAAACACTCATCACTGATATTTTGGATGAACACAAGTGGCAATGGACCAAGTTACACGACCTAAACTTGATGTAAAATTGGGCCTTAGCCACCTCAAATGGTTATCTTGCAATGATTGGACTTAGTCCTTGCAAATGGGTACCTTGGTTTGTTGGCACTTGTTGTTGCATGCTTTACAAATTGTGCTGCATCTCGAAAAAGAGTAGGCTACCACAGTTGAGATTGCAACACTGTGGGAGATTTCGCTCAACTGCCAAGACCCACGGACCACTTATTGTTTCAAGCGTTCCAAGCCGAGCACTAATGGCTACCTCTCACATAACCGACGCATCATCCATATCTACGGGTGTAGTGAGCTTACCTCCGTGATGTTCGAGTTACCTCCTCTCCCGCGCACTCCGGTAGCTCCACGATCCAAGTGCAAGCTTCAAGCAAGCTCCATCCTCAAGCTCCACGCTCCAAGCTCCATTGCCGCGAGCAAGACAAGACAAGAGAAGAGAAGAGAAGAAGAGAGGAGAAGATGGAGAGCTTCTCCTCCTCGGTCCCTCACCCTCACACACTCACTCCCTCACACTCTCACACTCCCTCTCTCAAGCACAAGCTCAAGCAAGCAAGAACAAGAAGAAGAAGAAGAAGAGGAGAGCTACTTTTTGCCACACACAAGAATGAGCTTCTCATTTACTTTTCCACTTTATATACAAAACCCTAAATCCCTTTTGGGCGGTCATCCCTTTTTCCCCTTTTTACATGGCTGGCCATAGCCTAGGCCCTTTTTCCCATTGTCCTTCTATCTTCCTAGCTTCCTGTCCACCGCCCGTCTACATTTACAAATTGCACGGGTGAGAGCCCCGGCGCTCTTTTACAAGATTTCAGGGTGCGCCTTTTTATTTTAAAATGCGCTTTCCCCTTTTGCTTTTGCCTTGGACTTTTAAGGTTGCCCTTGCGCTTTTGGCATTTTCTCCTTTTCTTTCTTCAGTCGGGCTACCTTTTTTCCGCCTTTGCCCTGCGTCTTTTCCACTTCCACTTCCTTTTGCTTTCTTCGTGTTGGGGTTAACATTACCCCCCTCCTAGACGAGTGCCAGTCCCATGGCACTCACCGTTGTAGGTAGTAGGCTGTAGCAGGCACCGAAGACGTGGGTGACAAGGACGCCGGTGGTTTCCGTGGAGGAGTGCTGGTGGTGGTGTGGTAGAAAGTTTTGGGGGACCTGTTGGTGGCTAAGGTGGCTGGTGGAAGGTTGTTGGAGTTGGCGGTAGGGCAATTTTGTGTTGGGGATTGCATTGATGGCTAGTACAAGGGTTGGTTTGTTGGGGATTCGGCACATGATGATCTTTTGCGGGCTTGTCGGATAGTAAGGGATAAGCATTCGGAGTTGAGTGTTGATGAAGAGCGAACAACACCTTATACCTGCAATTGGAAAACCTCACATGTGGTCTCTCCTTAAGGGGTAGTGCTAGGCTTCTCATCGTGCACAAGACATATTTTGATTAGTTTGGGAGACAGGTCGAACTCTAAGCAAGCCTAGAGTATTGTCCTGTACTTGAGGACCCAAACTGTGGATATATTTCGGTGCAGATATTATGTGAGTGCTCGTGCATGCTTAGATATTACCTAGTTAGAAGGCCGTGGGCTAGTTTCTCATAACAATGCGTGGATGAAGCAAAGTTGTCCATGTGGAGAAGGAATACACGTGAAGGTATATGAGACATCCTTTGCACTGTGACTGCACGATGGAGCATAATGGAATACAAGGACACCGCACTTTCAGTAGCTGGAAACTATTGGACTTGCTTGATGAGTATAGTGTACTTTTCATGGCCAATCATGCGGTGCTTATCACCACTGATTGCAATGGTACTAAGGCAGAGTGCAAAAGAAAATTGTGCAAGTGGGTCAGGGTGACAGGTCTAATCCTAGGCGAGACAAGCTCCTCAGGTATGTCCTGCCCTTGATGTGCCCTGAACAATTGTGGGTGATTGTAAGGGGCTAGGGGACTAGGGACGAAGCCGGTCGACCAAGGTCACCAGACGTACCTAATTTGAGGACCCCTAGGTGCTGTGCTGTGATCGTGGGTGCTTCTTATTTTTCCATTCACTTCTTTTTCTTTTCTTTTCTTTTCTTTTCTTTCTTTTTTTTTTTGCCTGAGTACAACCATTACAATATGTTGAGGCTATCAGCCTTTCAATGGGTTGGAAAATGTCAAGCTTCGAAGGCTCAGAAAATGAATAGTACAATGATGATGGTGCCCTAGCCTCGCTATTAGAGAAGCAGTTGGCGAAAGGGGGAGATACACTTGAGATATTGCAACCCTCCTTGCGGCACATGCGATGTTGATACAATTGAGGTAATGACTGCCGTGAGCCAACTATAGAGCCTGACCCAGAAAGGGGGCGTGGCCCAGGAATATTTTGTGGGCCATGCAATGTGGGCGATTGGCAAGGGTGCTTTCGGCAGCGTGGCTTTGCCGCGGCTCGTTGTGGGGTTGTGGGTGTTGCGGTGATTGGGCATTGAGCATTTTCACATAAGGACCTGTATTATCTTGCATCCACTTGTCACTTCATGAGAGCATATGCATTGTGTATGCCACAACTATAATAAACCAATGCAATGCAAGGAGACATCACTTATTTGAATTCTATGGTGTTGACTAGATATTTATCCCCTACGCTTGATTAGCTTTTTCTTTTGCTAAAGGCGTAGCATATATTAAATGTAGATATGATAAGTTCATACAAGTCAGGAACATGTCAACACTTAACAAGTCGGGAACACTTAACCATTTAAAAACAAAAAGTCCTGGCCAGTTATCATTTGATAAGCCCCTTGTGCATTATGGGCTACTCGATTTGTACGAGGCGGGGCGAGTCTGGATGGCCGGGTGATTGCGTCTCTGCTGGTGTGGGACTCCCATGGGGGTGAGCAGGGAACATGTCGGCCGGGACATGAATGGTGTAATCCCGGCCTGCTACCGTCTCCAGGATGTCTTCAAATAATTCATTAAATTCTTCTCTTTCCTGAGCTGCCCTTTCTGCCCTTGAGCATTTGGGGCCTGGGCGTGAGCTGGGGGTTCGGGCCACTAGCGCTGCCACCTGTTGCGTGTTTTGAGTCTTGGCCTTCTTGACTTGAGGATTCTTCGGCCTTCCCCCTAGACAGTGGCGCTTAGGGCCTCGCTTCTTGGTCTATCTCTTGATGGTGGGCACATAGTGCTTCGGTGGAGGGGCGCGTGCCACATGCTCCCGTCGTTTGTGAAGAGTGTCTTTGCATGCCAGATGTCCATGGTTCTCCATGTGTTCCGTCTGGAAGCCTGCAAGATGCAATCCAAGGGTTAGACCTTGATACAGGATACAACTGTTCGCATGGAAGGGATTTTAGTGTGGTTTATCAAGCGCCTATGACAAGATGGGGAGAGGTGAGACATGCGGTGATTGTTGTAGAGGAATAGCCCCCATGCTGATGTTCGCGTTGCCTCCAGTCATTAGCGGATCTTAGTTTATGCTAAGCCGCCTGGATTGGTTGTCATGGAGTGGGACATGGTATATCCTCGTAAGGATAGACCAAAAAGGGAAGAAGGTGTATAGGAAGGGACTACACCCTGTCTACACCATCAGAGTTGTTGGTCAAGGCCTCCTATGGCGGCAATATGGGTTGCATGCCCTTCACTTGGAGGTGGGGCTGGTCACACGACTTTCAAAAGTGTGATGAGAGGAGGACATGAGGAGCTTAGCCTGTCCAATCCGACTCTTCTCCCTGCGCTAGACTATCATTGCTTCTGTGTGTTGATATTGTTTATACATGGTGACACAAAAATCAGTGTTTATTTATATACATATCTATGAATCCATGTCACATCACGAGGATAAGAACCAAGTGTAGAACTCGGGGTTGTACCGGAGCGTGGCACACGCATCTAGTATTCGTGGCAGCTGACTTAATACTGATAGATATTTTGCCACGTCGAGTAGCATGGAACCTTGACCCAGTCTACTGGCAATATGTAACTCCTCAGTGAGAACCTTATCAATCAAAGGGCCCTGAAGCCTAGTCCCAGCTAAGTCCGTACCCCGAATGTTAGTGAGTACTCGAAGGGAAGTTGGTGCCACATAGGTTGGGTCCCTTTGGGATCGCCATTTGGCCAATCGCTCCTCAGAGACTGTCATGATCTGAGCCCCTAGTTCGGCCATTACAACGTGGCTTTCGCACCAACGCTGCTCAAATTGACTCTGGCCTATTGACAGTTGCTTTAGTAGCTCTATGTCTACGAGATTCGGTCGGCAGAGCACTTCATTGAACGTGACGGTTAAGCATAGTTCGTCAGCCTCCTCGTCAGGGATGAGTCGCATTTGTTCATGCAGGAGCCTGTCGTAGTGCCCGTTAAGATGTTCTTGTTCTTCCCATGATAGAGGAAAGGTCAAGTAATCTCCAAGAAGTTCTCACAATGATATTGCTCTTGTATTTCATTGATAATTGGCCTTGCACTCTCTCTCACAAAGCCTTCAACATCTAAAGTAGTAATGTCCCATTCATCTCCAACATTTTTCTCTTCAAAGGAAACTACTAATAGATAAAAAAGGCCACTATCAAATGTGGTCAACTAGTTAGCTATATCACTATCATTGTCTTATTTTGAAGAATGGTGCACATAGTACTCTCCCATTCCTAAGGGTTTAATAATATTGTTTTGGTGCACCATATTAATTGTTGTCTTATCTCCATCTAAGGAGGCTTGATGATGCAAATCCCTATATAACCAAGTATACTTTTGCTCAATCTCCAAGCTCTCATTGAACTCATCCTCCATCCTAGGTGGGTTTGATTGATTAGTATATGTACTCTCCTCCATGGGTTCATGCAAGAATTATTTGGCCACAACCCTTAGCTTCACTCCATCATGCTTGGGTCCTATCATTATCATTCCCTTATGCTAGCTTTGATCACATCGGGACTACAATAACCAAGGTCTGCCCAAAAGAATTGGGTATAAAGTAGCTCCTTGAATAGGTTGTACCACTAAAAAGTTAATGCTAAAGTTCAACCTTGCAATCACTGTTGGAATGTGATGTAAGATACCTAACGGTGTCACTCTCATTCAACTAGAAATAATATTTGTAATCTCCTTTTTATCACCCAACCTAAGTTTAAGCATTGTCTCTTCTATCATTAAATTCACTAGTATTCTGCCATCCAGTTGAGCCCAAAATATAATGTGCTTCATCACTTCCATGTCTACAATTGGAGCCCCTGGATCCAAGAATAAATAAATAATTCTTACAGATCAAACACATTTATTCATATTATCAACCTTTGTATTTGGCAAGAGAGTCCTAGATGCACCCCTTTTAGCCCTTTAGTGCACTAGTCTATGATATAACTTGCTTTTACAAGTAGGGACAATTTCTAGTAGTTGTCACAAATTAATAGACACTTGTAAGCTTTCCAATTTGTCCCATACATCAAAAGATTTCCCTTATACTTGTCATTATCTTTAACTACTTTTGATCTGCTTAATCTTTGAGGAAATGGAGCCACTTCCTCCTTAATCTTTGGAGAATTTAAAGGAATGGGAAAAGTCGGATGATCTTCTAATTTAGGTAGTAAATCTCTTGCTTCTTTTTCGATATCATGATCTTTTGAGTATTTTGGTAAGGGTCTCTCCTGCTTTGGAGTCCCAATCTTGGCACTATTAGGCTCATTCAGCCCCGAACCTTGTTTCTTTTCTAAAATGATTATTGGATTTGATTGTGAACATATGAATTTCCCAATAATTGTAACGTGTCCACTTGTTATCTTCAGGACACATCTTAGCAGTCCATCGGAAAGGATGTCTTAGAAAGCTCCGCCGGCACTCCCATGGAATGTTACGGGGTTTGCGATCTAGGACTTTCCGTGTCTACCATGTAGCAGAAGTATCCCGGCCGTTCCCATTTAGGACCGACCTGAATTAGGGTTTTCCCTTTGGTCATTTCCTAACGGCAACTAGCGTCAAACCCGAGCCAACTACTTTACACAGAAACTCCAGGTTCGAAGTGGATTCACACTGCACTTGGTTCAAGGAGAATGGAAAATGAGAGGGATGCGAAGCTCAACCTCTCTGCCATAAGGCATAGTCCCATTCCGTTCCGCTAAAACAATGTAAATCGGGATCATCTATAACTTAGACTCTAGGTCAATGCTCTTGTTGTTCATATTCTTTGAATGGGAACCACCCATCCGTAGGACGGACCTATGGCCACATCCACCGCACTTTCCTCAGGTTGTTTTAGTTATTTAATTTCCTAACACATTTAGCTGGACATGTATCAATCAGCTTCTTTAATTAACCCGTTAGACACTGGTTCCTTTACGTAATCATAGCACACTTGACATAGAACAACAATGTCAAACAAGTTTCTTTTCAACAGGTTATTATATTTATCTTTGAAATACATAAAGTCCAGCCCGTAGGCTTATCCATAATCCACCCGAAGGCTATCCAGCAATCCACAGGGATCACTAATCCAAGATTTTGTCCGTAGACTAGTATGCGGGCCTCGAGATCCAATCCCGAGTTACGTTAGCCTCTTGTGGAGGGCCCGAAAGGTGAGGGATTTACCGCCAGAGCCCCCTTGGCACCCAAGCGTCCTCCTGCTCCAAGTAGCACTCAATGGAGAGACCTCTCATGGCGGGTTCAATCCACCTTCCCAGCGCGGTTAACAACCCCCTTGGTTAGGGTCAGGCAGGCAGTCGGGGGTAATTGAAGCTGCCTCTCCCTTCAGGCCTTCAACCTGTAGCATTAGATATCCATTTATCCTTTAATTCTTTGATCAAACAAAGCAAACTAGTGCTCTTAAATCTGTAACAAGCACAATCATTTCCATTGGTCATTATTTTTGGCCAACTGCTAAAGGAGTGAATCCTTCTTTTTGAATGCATCCAGCACTCGATCCGGGATCAATTGCGACTTCGCAAGATCCCCAAGGGTTTGTTTGTTAACCCTATATCCTGGTTTAGGGTGTATCCTATTAACTCGACTTGATCCATACCTTAAGTTCATATGTTATTCCAATTTATTGGTTGGTCCTTTACTTCCAAGCAATTATCTTTACCCCAAAAAGATACTATATTAGGACGATTATTCATCCTCTTGCAAGATAACTTGCGTAGGAATTTTCCAATCTCCTTCCAAGGAATTGGCCATTCCCTTGTGACCAAATCACAAGATCATGCGACTCTACAACTTGTTGCACAAGTGTCACATCAATTATGGGACTATTTACCCATCGAATGGAGTCACGAAATAATCTGTTCCTGATGGCATTAGGCCGACTTGTCAGTCCTAGGGTTTCGAGTTTCATCTTTTTAGCGAGAGATTCTTAGGAAAACCCTAGATTACTTCTCGCAAGTATGTCCTACTGTCCCTACATTCCGTGAATGTGGGCAAGTATTTAGGGTATAGGAGTTTCAGTTTTTAGCAATATGTGTGACTAGGTAAATGTTTTCACCGGGTTAACCCTAGTCAGTTCCTTGGGATACGTCGCATTGAATTAACCCTTTTCTAAACGAGTGCTCCGCGGTTTTAGGTGTTTAGGTTTATGCCAATTTAACCTATCTATTCCTGAAGATAATTATGCTATCATTTTCATAACCACATGACTTATTGTCTACGCATAAGTTGATTTTCAAATCCAAACTTTCGGTTTAAGATCAAGCATAGGTTAGGTTATAGCCTAATTCCAATTAATCAAATTTCAATTTATTGCAATGCGTAAAACTACTTGCTAGAAATGCATATCAATTTTCTGCTCACTTTATTTTGTTAGTTTTATTGAAAATACTAATGGCCGAACTCTTCCGTCGTGAGCTAATTCTTTCAAAATTAACCAAAGTATTTAAGACGAAAAATGCATCCTATCTCCAAAAATCATCCACGCACGATTGAGTTATAACAACGTAAAATAAAAATTAGGAAGGAAAACCTGGACTTGTGGTGAGATGTCCACGTGGATGCTAGGAGATGATCCTCATGCGGCTGTCCCTTGTGCTTTCTTAGGAGCCATCGCGAATGTGGCTATTCCGTCTTGGATGCAGATTTATGACCTTGGCCGTCTCCTTTGCACACGTAGCTCCCCTTTGTGAAAGCTTGCACTGTCTTTCGGAAACGGTTTTTGTAGAAGGTTTCTTCCTATGAATTTGAGTGGGGAATGCCCACGGAAAGGGTCTTTAAACCCCGGCCTAAAGAGGGCACAAGGGCTTGATTTCAACGGGGTAACTGGGATTTTAAACCCCACTTGCGAGGGCAATAAGAAGGCTCACGAAAAGGGCTTTAGATCCCGTGGAGGGGGTTTAAAGTCTTTAAAGGGTAAGGCTTATTAAAGCCACGGAAATGGGGCTTTTTAATTTGATCGCGGGGGTAGTTTTTAGGATGCCCTGGGTGTGAAAAACAAAGGGGAAAAAGGAAGGGGTTTATAACCTTGAAGAGGGGGTTTTAAGTGGGGAGAAAAAGGGCTTAAAAGAGGCACATGAGCCTGGGCTAGGAGGGAGCTTTGTATGGGGGAAAAGGGGCTTTAATGAGCCCTAAGGAAGAGATCTTGTGTGTGGGGGAAGAAAGGGCTTAAGTAGTCCACATGTAGAAGCTTCCTAAGAAGCTTCCGAGCTTTTGGAAGGGAACATGGAAGCTCCACGTGGCGACTTGCGACAGATCGGGCGAATGTTGGCAGAGAGGGAGGATTGCACGGTGGCTGTTGGCGTGTCTCCTTTGGCTCCACGGCAACAAATCGGCAATGTCTCGACTGCAGCGTTAGCGTCCACTCCTCTCTCTCACGGCGGCAGCCACTTCTTGCACCACGATAGCATAGCAGTCTCCCTTGCTCTATGGCAGCGGTGATGCCCCTTAATCTTCCCACCATTATCAACTTAAATAGGTGAGGGGAGGGGGATCCTCCCTCCCCTGCATGGCATCTCGCATGCTCTGCACCCTCAGCAAGCTCCAGCAAGGAGCTTGCTCATACATGCTATTCCCCTCCCCTCCAGCACGACTGTCGAGACTAGGGGGGGTAAGGGGAATAATTAAAAAAATTTGCCATTATTTTCAATTTAATTATCATTATGACCTCCTATTAGGAGGAGGTTCATGCGAAGAATATGTATTTTTTATTCGAAAATGTTACAATAATTACGTCAAAGCTAAAGGTGACATGTTTTTTCTTAATTGGTCTTACTCCAAGTCCTCTACAATTTCTATTAAGTTTGCTACTGAATTAGTAATGTTTTACCCTTATCTTGGCTTTGTGAAGATGTACATTCCCCTAGACAATCCTTTTCATAATGGCCTTCACGACCACACTTGGCACACAAAGGGACATTATCCTTTCTCTTTTGCTTATTTGGGGAAAATCTAGTCATGTGTCCAAGTTGCTCACACCTCCAACAAACTACACTTGTTCTTGCATTTTTATTCCTTTTGGAATTAGGGTTTCTATATGGTGAGAGTCTCCTCTCATTTCCATAATATCCTCCATGTTCTTAACTCCTTGGCATTGGAGGTGTCCTTAGGTCGGCGTACCTCTCTGCATAAATGGTATGTAAGGAGGTCCTATAAGATAAGTCACATTTTGACTATCCATATAATTATGATTTGCTTACATTTGATCTAATTGTTGTAATAAATGTGTTTACTTAACCTAGCATTGATCCTCCATGTGATTGTTTCTTAAGCAATATCCACAAAACAAATTCCTCGGTTTTGATCAAGATCCACTCTACTTGGTGTGGGGCATTCTATTGATAAATGATCAAAACAATGTCATTTCTCACACCATGTATTGGACTTTGGTGTTGTGGGATTCCTGTGACTAGATATTGGGGTTGGTCCTATTAGACTAGTAACAAGTTGGCTAACATTATAAACTCCCTCCATATTGGGGTTTACCTCAGCTAAAATTTCTATCTTCCTATTTGCCAAAGATTTTGCTCTTAGCTCAGCCACCTTAAACTTATCTAAACTCTGTCCTATGGATGCAATGATTGTTGATGGCGGTGGATATATAGGGGGTGCCATATATAGATTTAATCCTAAATATGGCGTTGATGATGGTGCCACACACATGTAGTTGTCATGCACACAACATAAAGAGCTACTAGAGATCCTATTTATGGTGTGCTATAGCTACCATGGATGGTGACATACTTGAGGGAACTAATCTAGGGTTAATGTGTAACCCCTTCCACCTCAATTGCCCTAATTTAACTTTCTCTCACCATCATGCTTTTGTCTTTGCATTTGCCAAATTTGTTGGCTGCTTAAGACTTACATGTTTCTTAATAATTTCTTGAAATCCATCAATGAATTTTCATTATCCTAAATGGTTTTGAACCCTTGCTGCCTCAACTTAGTTAAGAACGCCTCTCTTAACACTACATACGTTGCACTTATGGCAACATGAAGATTCCCATACCACAAGGCTACTTCCTCCTTCAAAGTTCTTGGGAATATATGAAGGTTTTAACCATCATCAATAATCTTATTTGCTATGCCTGTCACTTCAAACCACTAGTCATGCATATTGGGATCATCATTTCAGCAATCAAAATACTATGTGAAATCTATAAGTTGCATAGGTGCTCTCATTGTTGAGGGTTGAACTAACTTATTTTTTTGGGTTGATTTTTGTTGTTTTGTTGAGATGAATGGTTTGATTTTGAGGCTTTATTGATTGATTTTTGTTAAATTGGAAGTTTTTTGGAATGTCTTGGGATGGGTTGAGTATGTTTAAGAAGCTCATGATGGTTTTTGATTGAGATATGATGTTTTGACAAGTTCTATAATGTGTTTGTTTAGTTCCAATAGTCTATTTTACCTTTGTTTTGATCTATTTTCTTTCCTTTTGTCAAGATGGGATTGTAAATAAGTATTTTGAGGAATAATTGAGAGTGTGTTGGATGGTTTTGAATGGTTTGAAGTGGTTTTGATTTGAGCTTTATGGTTTTTATGTGTTCTATTGGCCCTCTATAGTGAATGTTCTGATGGATGGATGTTTTACTGGAAGAATGTTGTGCAATATTGAAAAGGAGTAATACAAGCTCAAAATAGCTTGAAGAAGCAGAAGAAGTAGCTGAAGAAGACTTGAAGTGAAGACTATTGTGATAGTCACAGGAGCTCTCAAAGGAGACTATAGTGGCTCTAGTGACTCTTTATATTAGACACACCTTGTAACGTGTCCGTTTGTCCACTGTGGGACAGATCTTAGTAGCCCATCGGGAGGGGAGTCTAGAAAGCGCCACTTGGCACTCGCAAGGAATGTCACAAGGTTTGCAATCTAGGTCTTCTCGAGTTTGCCCCGAAGTAGAAGTATCCGGCCATTCCCACTTAGGACCGACCTGAAGCCAGGGTTTCTTCCTATCAGTCAAGTCTCTAAGAAGTAGCTAGCGTCAAGCTCCAAATGACCCATTTTGAGTAGGACAATAGAGTCAAAGCGGATTTATGCTGCACTTGGTTCATGGAGAATGGGAAACGAGAGGGATGCGAAGCTCAACCTCTCTGCCCATAAGGCATAGTCCCATTCCGCTCCCCTAAAATAGCATAAATCGGGATTCTAACTCTAGTGACTCTAGGTCTTCACAGTTTCGTTATCACGTCTTTTGAGAAAAGTTCCTATCTAATCGGGACCACCCTTCTGTAGAACGGACCCAAGTTGCGTCCACCACACTTTCCTCAGGTTGCTTAGTTATCTAATTACCTACCACATTATGTTTGACATGCAAATGCAACTTCCTTAATTAATCAATTTAAACACGTGTTTCTTCACGTAACTTAGGTACTGACACAAAAACAATATCAAGCAAGTGTCTTTTTCAAATATTTGATCTTTATTTATCATAGTCCTGGAATACATCAAGTATCTTCCATAGACTAGTACACGACCCTAATTATCCTTACCTTAGGTCTCCTTGTAAAATAGATCATGGACGACCCCGTCATCCTTGGTTGGTCAACTTGCTGGTTATCTCCTAGATTCCTTGAAGTACCTATGTACCTTTATCTTTGATCTTAATTGATCAAGATTGTCTATCCCCTTGACCATGGTTGGTCAAGATGGTTTTGTTTAGAATAGTTCCTACTCCATCTTAAGTATAATCTTCTTAAGCCCTCTTAATAATGCTCACATGCACTAAGCTTTTACCTATCCCTCTTGAAGTCGCCAAGGACTTTGACATGGGACTCATGGATCTCAGTCCCATTTCGTAAATTACAAATAACATTGAATTTTCCCAACAACTTTAATGCATGCAATGTAATGCCATGCCTTCATTTCAATGCTTACAATTTTGATATAATCCATACGATATTTTTTGCCACACATGCGAACGTATTTTCTATGCATGCAATCTTAACAATATCCTCTATGTAATTATTTACACGATCTATAACCTTCTTGAATGATCTCATCTTTATAGCTTTATGTGATTATTGTATGAGTCTAGCTGCACTTAAATCTTTTTTGCAGTTTATTACATGTACCTTAGAATCCATCTTGCGATATGGAGATGCACTTTGCTTCTTTCGATGTCCTCTGAAATGTATTTTGCAAGAACTTGTGCAAGGAGAAATGCACTTTATGCAATAATTCATGCAAGATTTTTTTTTTTGGTAATTTATGATACAATTACCTAATCAATTTCACCTATAATGATGGCATCTTACAATGAAATTTATATTGTTTGTTACAACATCACAACTAAATTCATACCAAGGCAATTACCCATTAATCACGCAATCAATGTGATGCACGTGAATATGATTTTCACCATGATAATTATAATCTATGATTTAATAATAGAGCAACCTGGGTCTGAGTGATGTCTTGATTCCAATGGTATTTATGCCTGATGATATACCATTTGTGGTTGTGGTGCTGTCTTGATTTGAACCACCATCCACACTTGTAGGGTTTCCGGCCATCCTTATGGATCTATGCTTTGGGGCCATACTCGAAGACACGTGTACGAGAGATAGAATTCTCACACTCTCCTATGCAACTATAAGTAAATTCTTGCAGCCTCTCCTTGAGTGGAGAAAAGATAATGAAAGGGGGGTGTATTTTCAGAAATATTAGAGGGGGCGTATGACCTCTCTTTAAGGGGGGGAAAGAAGAACCCCCAAAAAGCTTTCCTCTCTCTCTCTCTCTCTCTCTCTCTCTCTCTCCCCGTCAGAGCAGCAAGGGCAACGTTTTCTGATCACGAGGGGGGGCTGTCGAAGACGATGAGGGGGGAGGCTGCTATCTAGCGACGAGGGAGGGGGATCCCCTTTATAGTGGGGAGGGGGTGGTATATGGGGGGGGGGGGGGGGGGAGACAGCCATCTAACCACCACCACCCCTCCACCTGGGGGGCTGCATGCCCCCTTCTCTCTCTTTACTCCCCATCTCTCTCTCTCTCTCCCCGACATGCTGTCGGCGGGGGGAGAGAGTAAAAAAAATTAAGTTAATTTTTAAAAAAATTAGGAAGGGGGGGCGTTCTTATGCACGGTACGAGGGGAGATATTACATCCTCTCCCCCTTAGAGGAATTGAGATGTCCTTATCTCGAGAAGATCTTGGGGTATTGTTGGTTGAGAGTATTTTCATCCATCCAAGTGGCATCCTCTTCGGGATAATCTTTCCATTGGATGAGGTATTCTCTCAAGGTCCTTGATCTCAAATGCCTCTCCCTAACATCTAGGATTCTATCAGGCCGTAGCTCAAGGACTCCTTGGCTAGGCATTACAATTTGCTGATCATCAAGTACATGATTCAGATTAGGTAGATACTTTTTCAATAGGCTAACATGGAATACATTATGAATCTTTAGAGTTGCGGGTAGCTATAGTCTGTAAGCATTAGGCCCTAGGCACTTCGTGATCTTATAAGGTCCAGAAATACCTCAGGCTTAGCTTCTTGTAATCTCCCAAGGACAGTGAACTCTTTTTAGGGCATACACGGATGAAGACCATATCACCTTTGACGAAGGATCTGTCTTGCCGTTTCAAGTCAGCGTAAGCCTTATGTCTATCCTTGGCAGCTTGAATGTATTGTCTTATTGATTTGATTTGATCATCCATGTCTCCTAGCATCTACCTTGAAGCTTCTACCCTCAAAGTTGGATCCGAGAAGTTCAAAGGGGTATGACAATCATGCCCATACAATGCTTGGAAAGGGGTCATCTGAATACTCTGTTGGTAAGAAGCATTGTAGGCAAACTCAACCAGTGGTAAGTATTGAATCCACTTTTTGGGTTCGCTACAGCAGTATGCCCTAAGCATATCTTCAATGACTTGATTGACTCGTTCTATTTGACCATCAGTTTGGGGATAGTAAGCTGTACTGAAACAGAGTTGAGTTCCAATAGCCTCAAAGATAGCCCAGAAGTGTCATGTGAAAAGAAAGTCACAATCACTAATGATTCTTCTGGGTAACCCGTGAAGTTTGAATATTTTCTTGATGAATAATCTTGCGATGTCTGAAGCTTTATAGTTTGTCTTGACAGGGATGAGATGTGCGACCTTGGTGAGCATATCTACTACAACCAAAATAGAGTTATATCCTCCCTGAACTTGGGGTAAGCCAACAATAAAGTCCATACTAATGAACTCCCATTTCATTTGTGGAATGTCAAGTGGTTGAAATTTCCCAGGCATTTTAACATGTTTTGCCTTAATGTGTTGACAAGACAAACATTCCGTGACATATTTGAGTACGTCTCCCTTGAGCCTTTCCCAAAAATAGCTCTTTCTGACCGTATTAAGGGTCTTGGCATAACCAGGATGCCCTGAGAAAGGGGAGTCATGGGCTTCCCAAAGTATCTTCTGCTTGAGAGTTTGGCTTGCAGGGATACATAATCTTGTCCTAAAGTAGACAAGTCCACTACTGATGGAGAATTCTTGATACTTCATCTTTAGCTTTGGGTCTTGATCCTTGATGGGGATATCCCTTAGCATTTTCTGATAGACTGGGTCATGATATGCCCCCTCTTTTGCTAGCTCAAGAATCAGGTTTTTTGGCATTGATACCTTTGTGGCTAGAGACCTTGCTGTTGATGGATCTTGCAAAATGAGAGAATTTAGAAATGCCTTGTGGATTGAGTGCATCGACAACTACATTCTCTTTTCCAGGCCTATATTTGATTTCAAAATCATATTCTTCCAGCACTTCGATCCATCAACGTTGCCTCATATTGAGCTCATTCTGAGTGAAAATTCATTTAAGACTCTTGTGGTCCATTACTAAGGAAAATTTGTTACCTAGCAAATAATGTCTCCAAAGTTTGAGAGCATGGATGACAGCCAACAGCTCCAGGTCATGGGTAGCATAATTTCGTTCATGGCTCTTCAATTTTCTTGATGAAGAATATGCTACGGGATGACCTTCTTGCATAAGTACACATCCTAAAGCAAGTGCGCTAGCATCAGTTACCACTTCAAACTCCTTACTAAGATCAGGAAGTTTCAGGATGGGTGCTGATACTAAGCTTTGCTTTAGTTTGTCAAAGCTGGTCTGTTCAGCAGGTGACTATACAAGTGCTACTTGCTTCTTTAGTAGATTAGTTAGAGGTGCTGCAACTAAGGCATAATCTTTGATGAAAATTCTGTACCACCTTGTCAACCCAAGAAAACTTTGTATTTCTTTGACAGAAGCTGGTGTTGGCCAATCCAAAACGTCTCTGACCCTAGCTGGATCTACTGAAATTCCTTCTGCTGATACAATGAATCCTAGATATTCAATCTGTCGCTTCAAAAATGCACACTTCTTCTACTTGGCATAAAGCTTGTGTGCTCTCATCGATTCAAGAACAATGCGAAGCTAGGGTTCATGGCCCTTTCCCTATTTTGAGTAGACTAGGGTATTGTGAAAAAAGATGAGTACGAAGTCATCAAGATAGGGTCTAAAGATATCCTACATTAACTTGTTGAAGGTAGTAGGAGCATTTGTCAGCCCGAATGACATCACTAGGAAATTGAAGTGTCCATACCTTGTACTGAATGCAATCTTTGGAATATCTTCTTCTTTGATCCTTATCTGATAATATCCAGATCTGAGATCTATCTTTGAGAAGATCTTCGCATGGTCAAGTAACTCATCTATTCTTGGAATGGGGTATTTATTTTTGATGGTTTCTTGATTCAACCCTCTGTGTCAATGCATAGGCGAAGCGTTCCATCTTTCTTCTTTTGGAACAACACTGGAGCTCCCTATGGTGAACTACTAGGATGGATGTAGCCTTGATCTAACAGTTACTTGAGTTGCTCTGGACATCTTATATGGCCTCTTTGGGACCGGTGTAGCTCCTGGCACAAGTTTGATTTCGTGGTCGACTTCCCTTTGGGAAGGAAGTTTCGTCAGATCTTCAGGGAATACGTCTGTGTATTTCTTTAACCATGAAGGTTCTTCTACGGATTCTTGATTCTGATCTAGCTTATTCATTTTAATCAGATAGACAAGTAGACCCTTTTGAACACCTTTTATTATCCATGTTGCTTTTGCCAGCTGTATTTTTGGCTTGCCAGCCTCACCTTGAGTCGTGACTAGTTCCCCTTCAGAATTTCGAAAGGAGACTTGGCCCTTCCCATAGTGGATGTGGGCATCATTGGGTATTAGCCAATCCATTCTGAGTAAACATTCGTGGACACCTAGGTTCATTACCTTGAATCTCACAGAAGTTGGCTTCCCACCTAGTAGGAATTTCACCTCAGCAGTTTGCCTAGTACAAGTGACCTCATGACCATTTACTAATTCCACAAGTAAGGTAGGTGCATCTATTGTGGCTATCCCTAATCTTTTTACACAGATTGGTGAAATGAAGGAATGTGTACTGCCACAGTCAACCAGGGTTTTGAAGCTTTTACCTTGATATTCTGATGGAGTTTGAATCACCGAGAATTGGCGATTTGGACCCTTCTTGTGAACAGTGGCGTGAATCATTGCCCTCTCAATGTCAGCATCCATGGATGGATCTTCTTCATTGTCCAGCTCCTTGTTGGAGACACTGGAGGTTCTCCCTCTGGCCATAATGGTGGTTCCTTGGCCGTGAGTGGCTCTATTTTGACCTTGGAATTTCCCTTGGCGATGCCCTCTACCAAGCTTGGGGCACTCCCTCTTGAAGTGTCTGAGCTTGTTGCAATGGAAGCAATGTGGGTTGCGATCATTGCTTTGTGTTGGAACAAAGTTGTTGACAGCATTGGCCCTAGCTTTCTTTCTTTGGCCGTGATTCTAACCTTGTGCTCTCTTAGTCTGAGCCTTAGGCATGCCCTTATTCTGATCTTTGTAAGGCCAAAGCCTGTTGTTCCTTGGTTTGGTATGCACCTCCTGTATTATTGGAGCAGATCGAATGAGTGCGTCTTGTAGGTCCGTTGGGTGGATTGATTCCAATCAAGTGTTTATGGGTGGATTCAACCTAACATAGAATTTTGACACCTATTATGTCATATCCATTGGAGGTGCATACTTTAGGAGTGAAACAAACTTCGAATAGTATGCTTCAAGGGATAATCCTAGCTGCTTCAAGTCATAGAATTCATTCATCTTTTGTGTGTGGTAGGCAGGTGGTAGATACCTCCCTTGCATAGCTTCCTTAAGCTTATCCCAAGTGACTATCCCCTCCGAGATTGCTTGGTCTCTGCACCACTATTTCCACCAAAGTTTCGCTTTGCTTGTAAGCTTAAGTTTGGCGAGCATGGCTTGGTTAGCAGGTGCAGTTCCCACTGTTGCAAAATAGTCCTCCATGGACTCAATCCAGATCTCGGCATCGGCTTGAACAATCCTTCCCTTTCCATCAAACTCGGGTGGCTTAATTTGGTTGAGAAGAAATTTCTTCTCTTGAGCCACAGCTGGACTTAGTGCAGGAGTCGGATTTGGAACCTATGCTTGGGGTTGCGTCTAAACAATAATTTTCCTTATGTTAACATCTTATCATACGTTCCCATATTACATTAATATGACTAGCACATCTTTTTAGCTAAGTGATTTAATCACTTAACACCTTAGTTAACATTTATGATCAAGATAGACAATGGTAAAAAGTCTTATTTATTCATGATGTCATAACCCTTTGAGTACATTTATTTTGGATAAGTAGGACAGGCTAATTGATACATCAGTTTGGGAAAAATAGGATTGTGTTTCAATCAGCTACAAGGACGGAATAATAATATGGAGTGGGGTCATGGATTTTTAGGAAATGGTAAGTCATAGGAAGCTTGGGGTATCCCTTCCTTTGATACCCGTTCTTCTCATAGCGCCCTAACACTTTAATTCTGTCACACCAGCAGAGATCACTCGAGTCACTTCATCATAGACATACTTGTTCTGCTTGACTTGCCAATCACTAACATGTAAAGTTGCGTTTACACAAGCTTCGACAAAGATGAACAGCTTCACAATATTTAAATCATCCATCCACTTGATTCTCTTCAAGTTTGTCTGAAGGTACGTGAGTCGGTGGGCTGCTATGTAGTATATTCCTGAGTCTCCTGTCCATCTACGTTTCGCATACAGGGGCGAAGGATTATAGATGCGGTCCAGAATATCCATCATGCCAAGCCTCTGATGATAATTTGAAGTATGCATTGCAGTCATGAACATGACCTGGAACACCAAGAACTTACTCCATGCTTCGTGACTCTGCAACCCAGCATTCATAAGTGAGTAAAGGAATATTTTTGACAAAAAACACTACTCTATTCTACTCACCTTCCCTTGTTTATCCCCTTATTCCCTTTATTTTTCTCCATTATTTCCCTTGTAATATTTAGATCTCGTTGGTTCGCTCTGATACCAATTGTAACGTGTCCCACAATGGACAAACAGACATGTTACATACCTCTTGGGAGGAATATCTATGACCAAGAGAGGTTTATTGAGTGTTATTAATTGTTATTATAATATACTAAAGAGAGAATATGTGTGAGAGAGATCAAGTATGAGAGATAGTCATTTTCTATGTTGAAAAACATAGAATCTACATAAGAGATTGAGAGAAGTCTATGAAGACATTGAAGATGAATACTATGTGATGAAATTCCATTCAATGTGGATAATTATTTTGTGTTTTTTTGGTTCTTTCATGGATTCTAAGAAGAATATGAAGAATGTGATCAATTTTGTTAAAGATAAAATCATGGGAGATTCTTTATATGATGTGTGAAGATTTGTTGTGCTTGGTGTTCTTTTTCTTGTTGTGGTTACATAAAGGATGAAAACAAGCTTGTTGATGAATAAATAATAGGTTTTTGAATTGTAAATCCCCTATTTCTTTGGTGTTCTCTTGAGGGCTCTATGTTTTTGGTGCGTAGCTAGGGAAAACTATCATCAACAAGCACCAACAGAGACTGAAAATGGAAGAAAGTGACATTGTTGAAGAGGAATAAAATCAATGAAAGATTACTGAATTCCAAATAATATTGAAGAATTGAAGATCTTCATTACCAAAGTGACTTTCTACAAGAAGTGTATTCCTCAATGGCAAAAGCATATCACTATCTTGATGCGAGCTCTATGTGATAGACTAATCCCACTCTCTTTTGAAGCTACAAAAAGCTGTATCAATATAGCCAACTATTTTCCACCACAAAATTGAAGCCTAAAGTAGAAGCAAGGAGAATGACCATCGATGGGAGATTTGGCATTCATTGAAGAATTTCTAGAAATCATCAACTAGGAGATTGTGAAGAAGCTTTAGGAGTTGTGGTCAGTTAAAGTTCACAAGAATAATAAGGAAAAGAGTTGGAATTTGTTCATAGATTCTCAACAGAAAGATACATGGGATATTTGGTGCTTTGATAACCTTCTGTTTGTCCAATTGAAAATCCACTAGAAGCTAGTAGATAGAGTGTTCTTCACAACCTATGCTACTAAAACCCTCCAAAGTTAGTATTATCAAGATAATGGCACTTTGGCGATCCTTAGAAGAATGAATTTTGATACCTTTAGAACTGAATATCTTCCCATATGTAGTGGAATGAAAGCCGAATTTAGAGACATTGAAAAGAAGTATAAGAAATGTTGGAAAGAGAGTCCTTCAGAGACTAAATCCCTTCTCATTCTATTTTTTTGAGTACAGACAAATTAGGTGGAGCTAACTCTTTGATGAATGACGTGATCAAGAGGCAAGCACTAGAATAATCCCAGAGGTACGTGAGAAGAGAAAATGTAAAAATCAAAGCTGAGAACAAGCTAGCAACAGAAGCCTCATTTGTTGCCCTTGTAGCACTCTTTAAAAAAGTCCCAATAGCAAATCAAGGTCCCTTTTCTAGCCAAATTTGTATTGGAAAGATTGATAACAAGCCACTGAATGCAGTCCCATTGCCAATCTTTAAAGGAGAGTACAATGAAAACCCTGACTTCATGTAACTGAGTTCATGGTAGCATGTGTAGCCAAGGCATTTAGTTCTGAGTGATAAGACTATTTTGTCTTTGTTTTGGCCTATTTTCTTTCTACTTGACAGGTTGAGATTGTGAATTTTTAGGTTTGAGTGGGGTTGAGTAATTTTTGAATGGTTTGGATTGGTTTTGGTTTGAGTTAAATAGTTTTTATGCTTTCTGTTGATGTTTTGTAATGGTATGTTGAGCTTCTCTATATATTTTGTTGTCTTCTATTTCTTTCTATGAGTGTCCTATAGGATGAATTTTTAGCTTGGGAAAGTTTTCTAATCTTGGAATGAGAATTATGGTATAAGAGTAATTGAGAGCATTGGTAAGAGAGATATTGAGAAAAATATAGTCAATTTCACTATGCAAAAACATTGTATCTATGAGAGATTGAAGGAAGAAGACTATGAATTATGAATAATGAAGATTATGTGATTATTTTTCATTTAGTACTGAGTGTTCATTTTATTTGTGGTTGGTGGTTGTGATAAATCCATGGGAGATTCATTCTATGATGTTGCATTAGAGTTGGCTAATGCTTAGAGCTAGTGTTGGGCCTGTTTTAGGTCTCGAAATTGTACAATATAATTTTGCATGTAATAATGTTAACCCCAACACGAAGAAAGCAAAAAGAAATAAAAAAGATGCAGGGCAAAGGTAGAAAAAAGGTAGCTCGGCTGAAGAAGGAAGAGGAGAAAATGCCAAAAGCGCAAGGGCAACCTTAAAAATCCAAGGCAACTGCAAAAGGGAAAAGGTGCATTTTAAAATACAAAGGCGCACCTTGAAACCTTGTAAAAGAGTGCCAGGCAGTGGAAAATCCGGAAAGCTCAAATAAAAGACAAAGACAAAGGCCAAAGAAAGAGAAATGGAAGGCAAAGGCGCACCAGGAAAAGGGCAAGACAAAACTTGTGTAAAAGAGTGCAAGCGCACCGCGATTTAACTCAAGCAGCGTTGGGCTCTCACCCATGCAATTTGTAAATGTAGATGGGCAGCGGAAAGGAAGCTAGCAAGATAGAAGGACAATGGGAAAAAGGGCCTAGGCTACGACCGGCCATGTAAAAAAAGGGAAAAGGGGATGACCGCCCAAAAGGGATTTAGGGTTTTGTATATAAAGTTGAAAAGTGAATGAGAAGCTCATTCTTGTGTGTGACAAAAAGTGGCTCTCCTCTTCTTCTTCTTCTTCTTATTCTTGCTTGCTTGAGCTTGTGCTTGAGAGAGGGAGTGTGAGAGTGTGAGGGAGTGAGTGTGTGAGGGTGAGGGACCGTGGGGTGGAGAAGCTCTCCATCTTCTCCTCTCTTCTTCTCTTCTCTTCTCTTCTCTTCTCTTCTCTTCTCTTGCTCGCGGTGATGGAGCTTGGAGCGTGGAGCTTGAGGATGGATCTTGCTTGAAGCTTGCACTTGGATCGTGGAGCTACCGAAGTGCACAGGAGAGGAGGTAACTCGAACGGTATGGAGGTAAGCTCACTATACCCGTAGATATGGATGGCACGTCGGCTATGTGAGAGGTAGCCATTAGTGCTCGGCTTGGAACGCTTGAAGCAATAAGCGGTCCGTGGGTCTTGGCGGTTGAGTGAAAGCTCCCACAAATAAAAAATAAATTTTACTTATTTTAAAAATCCATACATATCAAAAGATCAATATCCCTCCAAAATGCTCAAAAGCATTGCAACATTTTTCATGCAAGGAGGGAGCAAGTGAAGCAACTGCTTACTTAGTAAGATTCTTAACTTTTTTTAAAAACGACAATGTCATTGAGATCTACTCATATGCTCTCAACTTTTATCAAGGGAATGCAGATAAATAGGCGACAAAGGTGATGCTCAAGGCAACAACAATGGAGTAGTAGGTTATCGACATCATAAGCCTCAAGAATACAAGAGAGATATATGCAAGGATATGAAGAACTTTTAATGCACTCCATGAGCACATGAGAAAAAATATAACAATAAGAATATACTTTGGTCAAACAAGTTTGACTTGACTTGCTATCGAAGACTCTCTATTGCTTCAACATGAAGTACAATGGTTGGTTATGAAATTCAAGTGTGCCTCTTCATCAATAAGAAGTCGTCTATTATCGAGGCATCCCTATAGTATTAACCATTCTCAGCCCCCAAATTCTAACATTCTCCCATCACTTTTGAAAGGTTAAAAGCCTCATTGTGCGATGTTGATATACTATTTAGAGAGAGAGAGACGGTTTGGTCCTCAAGTATATAAAAACACTCTAGGCTTGCTTGGAGTTTGAATTATCTCCCAAACCAATAAAATATGTCTTGTACATGATAAGAAGGATATCACTACCCCTAGGGAGAGACCACACGAGAGGTTTTCCAATTACAAGTATGAAGATTCCAAAAATTAATGCACCATCAACTATTTGTCGTTGATCTTTAGCCAAATACTTCTGTCCTTCATCTCACTATCGAAGCTTACCAAGAGAATGATCACCATCAAATTTCACCAAGAGAATCTCTAGAATACCAACAACTTCAACAATCATGTCAACTACCATCACTCCAACCAAAGTTCACCAAAAGCTACAATCATTCTTCATCAATCAGCAACTCCACAAGGATTCCTCTAAGGTGACACATAATTGTCCTAACATTCATGTCTTTAGTGTAAGTAAGAGCATGCTACCTATGATGGCAAGTGCTATAGGATTGGCACTCTCTAGAAAGGGGGTGATACTAACTGTAAGAAGCAACATGCAATGTCCAAGAAAAGCATGAAGGAGTCTAATTTTTGGATTATTATCCAAAACAACAAAATGTGCATGAAGGTGTTGCACATTTGAATTTCCAAGAGGTCACATCAATTGTATTACTTTTCCATATAAATCCTAGACCGGTGGGCTTGATCCCATGCCATTTGAAATATTGAAATAGGCTCTCATGGTAAAATTGCAAAGGTTATATGCTATTCTCATCATAGAAAAAAATAAGAGATGACTGATCTTTTGGCCCAAAAGATGGAAATGCCCAAGAAAGATGTATTGGGGATAAAGACACTTGTGCCTATGTCACTATGTATTTGTTACATACATTATGGCTACACACATGTACATCGCAAGTGGCAGGCAACCATCACTATCACTTTATTCTTTATTGTTTTAGGGGCTATTGAATAAGGAAAGGCCAGTCACACATTGTGACTGTTGGAGTTTCCATATCTTATTTCTCACTCTATTGATCTCTTGCTCCATCTACCATAGCTCTTGCTTTTGTCTTACTTCCACTTGTGTGCTTCTGCTTGGGCTCTACTATTCAACTAGTATCATAGTGAGCATTTTAGGAGCTTATTTATCATTTTCTTTAGCACGTTGATTCAAAGCTTCATCTCAAATCATTGCTTCTTCCTCTAGAGGTATGCATTGAGTCTTCCCTTCTCCTGAGCTTTTTCCCCTTGTTTCTAGCTTGTTAAGGAGCTATCGCAAGCTTAGTTGAGCTTTGTTGAGTATTATTGAGTTAAGAAGCCACCATTCTATCCCTTTTGATTGGATACAGAGCATGTTGCAAAAGTTCTAGACAACTATGGAAATTTGACAACACTTTCATATTTTGACCATAACTTTTGCATACAATATTAAATTCAGGTGTTCTATAGCTAGAAATGAAGAGTGTGATGAGAGCTACACTTTTGAGTACTCATAGAGTCGATTTTGTGCAAATTTTATTTCTTTGTCTTACACAAAATATAATAGTTTTGATTTACATAATGCATGTTTTATGCTTGAGGAATGCTATTTTGGTACCTAGTATGTGTTGGGGGTAAAGGCGCCTCCGCCTAGCCTACCATGTATTACTACACTGTCATTGTACCCGTGCATGCACATTGCAGGCGGTGGGAGCCTGTCACTGTCACTTTATTCTTTATTCTTTTAGTGACAGATTAATAAAGGGAAGGTTGGTCACACATTGTGATTGTTGGAGTTTCCACATTCAATTTGTGAGTCTCTCTCTCTCTCTCTCTCTCTCTCTCTCTCTCTCTCTCTCTCTCTCTCTCTCTCTCTCCCACCATAGTTCTCTCATGAAAGATTCGATCCTTCTCACCTTTCAACTAGTATCAAATTATGGTTGTTTGATCATTCAAGCTTGGTCCATGACTCCTTCAACATTCATTCGAATCCCTACACCATTGGTTTTCACTCTTGGCAGCCATATTTGACTCCTTCCAGCTTCGATCACCCCCAGCTTCTGGAGCACCTACCCAACCCATTTGGGCACCCTCACGGCATTCCTTCAGAGGTATTGAAGCATTATTTTGAGTGTATATTTCAATTTTTAGGGCATAGTAGGAAGGGGCAGCCATAACCATTGGAGCTCCCCCATTTCATATATTGGCTCCTGCCTGATTAGGCTTGGCAAGGCTTTGTGTAGGCCTTCTTTAGGCCCTACTTGAGCCCCCCTTCCACCCCATTAATTCCATGTGGACTAATAGCATACCTAGTAACATCTACCTTATTTGTGCCGGCTTGAAGACCTGCAAAAAATTTCGTTTTTTACTTCAGGCCTCCCTTGGCACTCATTGGCAGCTTGAAAACACTTCATTTGGCACTTGGGAACACCCCCTTGATGCTCAGCATTGGTGGTTATCATTGTCATTGATTTTTGGACTGATTTACCTCACTCTAAGACTAATTTCCATAGTCCACAGGTAGCCACAAACAATGCTACATCAGCACTTTATGTTTATGCTTGGTTGGCATTAACATTTGACGACGGTTGGTGGTCCTGAATGGTCCCTAAATGTTAGGGGAATGTATGCCTATTGATTAGCCATCATTTGGAGCTGATTTAGTGGCCTAAAATACTCAGGTTTACACAGTAAATTACTACTATACACTTCAAGGCTGAAGCTTATTTAGTCCCTTTATGCTCTGCCTATTGGTCATGGGTGCTTCCCGAGTGTTTCATATGACTATTGGGATGCAAATGAAGGTTGGCAAATGATTTGGATGGTTTCCGAATGCATTTTGAGCCTTGTTTGAGATCTGTATTGGTTTGCATTTACTTAACATTGGTCTACACTGGCATGCTTTGTGACAGAGGTTATATCTATGGTTTATGTATGACCCGTTCGTACATGCTTGATGCTTATGTTACCTACACATGCTAGTTACATTGTTTGGACTTGAATGCTACTGAGCTTTGTTTGGGCTTGACTTTGGATAATATGGAGCTTATTTTGGTCTTGATTTGGCTCGTCAAAGATTGATTGGGATTGTCTTCATGACATTGGATGCTATCATTGGATACTTGACGGCTCATATGCTTTACATGCTTTGTTTGAGCTTATTTTCTTGACACTTACAGCTTTTGTGCCAATGGGAGCGTCTTTGTACGCTTATCAGACATTGAGCAATGCGGGTTATGTATATTGAGCTTTTGGATCTTTGAGACTGGGATCTCCTTATGGATGATGTATGGTTGATATACCTTGGTTCATATAGATGTACTTGGGCTGATTCGGCTTTGTATTTACTAAGTTGACACCAACTTGTTTTCAAATCTTGGCAGTGGTATGTACTGATCCAAGAAAATCATAAAAAAATATTTGTCTAACACTTTGTTGATTTTTTGTACATTTGGAGCTTTGAAATAAAGAAGAGGGTGGGAACAACTTCTTGGAAAATCCAAGAAATCACTGGATAAAAATATTTCATGGACCGGTTTACCAAGGGGGGGTGAAGAGTAAAGATCAATGGAGGAAGGTGAAGGGAAAATGTATAATGTGAAAAGAAAAGATATAAAATGAATTTGGAGACATCCAAAGGGCATGTGAGGCTCATAATGCCATGACTTTGGAGCCTTATGATAATTCAACCAAATGGGACCCTTCTTGGAAGTATTGGTGGAAGAAAAATCAGGCACATGATTTTGTAATATTTTTTAAAAATGCTTCCACTATGATTCAAAAAAAAAATTCAACCTGAAAGTTGTAGCGCGTGAGCTGAAGTTTTGGCTGGTATTTTTTTATATTTTTTTGGAGCTACGAGTCGGAAGATATGGCCAAAATGGTGGATGCCAACTTTTTCCAACTGCGGTGGAGACCACCTCCTAATTTTATACACATCCATACTTTCTTCCCTTCCCCACACTTAACACTTCCATAAAACATCATTCATTAGACTCCCAACCCTTTCCCCTCTCTTCTCCTCTCTCTCAAGCTAATAAACCATTAGAATTTCCCTCCTAAATCACCCTCAAATCATCCTTAATTGTAGTAGTAATGTATGAACTCTCACTACTCTCTCTCTATTATTTCTAGATATTATCTTATTTTATGAATATTCTCTATATTTTTTTATAGGATAGCTCTTGGACTCAAGCTATGGGGAAGAGAATGGAGATAACTCACCTATGATGGAGCTTGATTAAGTACAAATTGGTCAACAAAACATCTAGATGGAGCTTCCACATTGGTAGAACCGCCTTAATGTAGCTTTGGTGGTGTTAATTCCTATTATATCTTAACCTCCTCCCTAAACACCCTTAAGGCCTATATAAAGAGGCCTTCTCCTTTGTAATTTTCAAGAAGAGAGAGAGCCAAGAGGCCTCTTTCAGCCCTATTGAGCCTTCCCTATTCTCTCTCATGAGCTTATGCAATTCATTCCCCTACTATAGCTTATGCATGCTCTACAATGTAATAAGCCCATGCTATTAGTGTCCATATTGTGTATATTGATTATGTCCCAACGATTCTCCATCTCTTAAGTCTATTGATTCATCTATTTTTTTGTAGTTTTCTCACACACACACACACACACACTCTCTCTCTCTCTCTCTCTCTCTCCCTCTCTTAGTTTTCCTCTCTTCTCCCTCACAATCTCCTCTCCCTCTTGCATAGCGTCCTAGTTCACTCTTCCATGACTAGGTGGTGCCCTTGCCTCATTCACTTTGTGGCAGAAGGGAGTTTGGCATAGTATAGAGGCTGCCATACCAAATTTCCTTCGTTATAAATTGGTGCCCCCGCCGCTGAGGAACTTCTCATCCATGCGGGACGATACAACACATGGTGGTGCATCCTCTACAACAAGTGCTCCAAGTGGCTCTTCTCCAACACCTTCACTAACTCTTTTTGAAGCTAGTCGAATTCCACGACTCCCACAATGGTCTCCCAAGGAAGCCCAAGAAAGGAAGTATGCCTATCGGATGATGGCATGTATGCGGGTAAAGGTGTTCACCTTAGAAATTCCATTCTCTCACAATGGAAAAAATCATGTTGCTATCAATTGCTAGGTTCTCATAATTGTGGTGAGTGTTTTGCAAACAAAGTGAAGGCCCTTCCGGGAGGTCCTCGTCTCCAAATCATCAAATCCCTCTCTCTCTCTGGCCTAATCCACATCAAAGGAGGACAAATATGCATGAATGGTGTGGAGTTTTGTAGAGGTGCAAAGTATGGAGACTACCTTCAACTGTTGTTAACTCGAAGGTTGGGTGTGGTTGAAAAGGTGGCCATCCACACCTTATGAAATATATGCCGTTGAGGATGGACATACTAAGGCAAGAACAATCACTGGTGAGCAAATTCTCTGTATACCAAAGTTGGTGGGTTCCAGAAAGAAACACTCTGGGGAAAATCCTTCATAATTCAAGAAAGTGCATTCCCTCTACTCCCTTAAGTAGTCTCCACTCATGAATAACAATAATGGCCCGAATTTCTACACCTTCCACTCTGTACAAAACATCCAAGTTAATGTATGCTTCAGTAGGAAGATTTTCTTCAAGCAGCGTCTTGTCATGTACTTTGGGGCTGAAAGATTGAGGAAGATTCTTGTATTACCAAAACCTATAATCTTCCCAATGCTAGACTACAATGCATCCTTCAATGTATATGTCTTTATCTTATTATAATGGTTTCTCATGAATCACCATGAGTTGTATGGACCTATCCGTCCACTTGCTATGTAAACTATGCATATTGTAGCCAACACAAAGCTTAGATTCCAAGGCATTATTAGAAGCATACTGGGGCCTAGATGTCTTGTTGAAATCAATGCATCTGTGAACCCATTCATCCTTCCCCTCATAAAATACAACTTAAGTCTAGACGTGTTCATCTTTGTACTCTACTAAGGCAACATGGCATTTCCAAGCTTCTTTGGGTGCAATGGGGAAAATGCAATGGATTTTTTGGACAACCTTGAGATGGCCTTCCTTGTCTCTGGGAGGGATGATGAAGCATTAAAGTTGAGGGCTTTTCCTTTGGTGCTCAAGGAAGAAGCTAGAATGTGGTTCCAAACTCTAAATCCGACCCAAAGAGCTGAATGGGAGGGATTGAAGGCAGTTTTCTTGCAGAGATTTCAACAAACTAACTTAGCTGAAGAGTTATGGCAATGGCTTTTGGCCCTCCATTAAAGTCATCCTTATGGTTATGAAATTTATGAGGAAGGGTTTTTGAAGCTTTGGGGACAGTGGTTAGACTCACTGAACCCTAGAGAGAGAGCTCCAAAATGGCTTCAAAAGGATCGATTTATTTCAGGTTTGTACCCCTTGCTCAGGTAGAAGGTAAAGGTGAAATTTCCAAAATTTTTTGAAGATGATTTGAGAATCACTAGGGAAAAGAATCGAAAGATTCTCTACCAAGCCCAAGCTAGCTAGACAGTTTTGGGAAACAACATTACAACTATGAAGGCCTCTCAAGTTCCCCCAAATATATCTAATGTACCAGGCCTTGTTAGAGGTCAAGAAGACATGATCCAACAAATAAACAATCTTACTAATCAACTAGACGGTTTGAGAGTGAATCTTGTGCAAGGTGCAAGAAGACCTATCGAGGGGAATGGTGGGAATCAACCACAAATGTGGCGACAAGCAAGGGAGATGTTGTGTTACAACTGTGGAGAAAATGGACATGGCATGTACAATTGTCCTCACCCTGCCAGAGGTCCTCGACAACACGTAAGCCCTCCTCGTGCTAGGACTCAAGAGCAAGAGCAGTCACGACCTGCAATTTTACAACCACCTTATGTTCAAGCTGAAACCCCTGCTGCTCAACCAAATGTTAATGTCATAAAAATAGAGGAGGTGGTCAGGGATAGAAGGCTCCAAGAAGAAATAGTGAGAGGTAAGATGAAGGTAGATGTAGTAGAGACCATGCCTATCAAGCGGGTACGTGTCCAAACTGAGGCAAGCAACGAAGCAATCAATGAGGCAAGTACATCACGGGCACCTAAAGATAAAGGGAAGAAGAGAAAGACTCGAGCTAGGTCCAAAATTGATATCTTCGACTTCCCTTTGGGTTCTCAGCAACAACCTTATGATATGGTAGCAGATGTGAGCTCTCAAGGGCCAAAAATTGCTTGGCCACAACTACTTCACGTCTCTCCAAAGCTACGACGACAATGGTAAAAAATGGTAAGCACAAGGGCAAGGCAAGGCAAAATGGTTAGTGCAATCAAGGCATATGGACTCAAAGATATAGTGCCTATAGTGGAGGCTCAAATCAAAGGTCAATGGATTCAAAAAACATACATAGATAGTGGAGCAGAGGTTTGTGTCATGATAGAAAAGATTACACATCAATTAGGTTTAGAAGTAATGGAATCCTCAACCTTCACGGCAAAGATGGCCAACAATGATGCGGTCACATGTGTGGGTGTAGTGAAAGCTTTGAGAGTTTCTGTTTTTGGAATCACTGCAGCAGTGGATGTTTATGTGATGCCAGTAAAGGAAGAAGGATATCCCCTCATCCTAGGGAGACCTTGGCTTATGGGCATCTGAGCTAGGCAAGATTGGGCAACATGAGATATGGAGTTGAGGCCACGTAAGGTGGGTGGCCACGATCAAAAGGTGGTTTACAACTTGAAGAGTGGGCATAAAGAGAACCTTGAACTAGAAACGTCTGCATACGAGTGAAGCTCAAGTGGATGTTCCTCATTGGTAGAAGAGGAAGAGAGTTCAAGTGGAGAGAGTGATAGCACTCTCGAAGTTATGGGCGTCACCTTAAAGGAACCTACCTCATCAGAAGACAACCCAAGAATCCAAGGAGAAGATGTGTGGGATGCTAGCCTAGAGAAGATGATATCCAAGGATATAAAGGATGAAGAAAGGGAGGGTTATGTGAATGTTCTCAAGAAGCATGCATCATTGTTTATTTCTGATTATACTCACATTACAGGTGTCACTGCAGTGAAGCATCACATCCAACTCAAAGAAGGAAGCAAACCTATAGTACAAAGATTGAGAAGAGTGGGAGTTCTGCAACAGGATGCACTATTGACGGAGGTGAAGAGACTCTTGAATGTAGAATTCATATACCCAGTGGAAGATTCAGAATGGGTCTCCCCAGTAGTAGTGAGGCCAAAGAAAAATGGTAAGTGGCGAGTATGCATAGATTACAAGCCACTAAATGCTGCAACAAAGAGGGACCACTTCCCTCTCCCATTTTAGGATGAGATCTTGAATGAAGTAGCAAGACATGAGCGATATACGGTGTGTGATGGCTACTCTGGCTACTTCCAGATTTGCATTGCAGAGGAGGATCAAAAGAAGACCACTTTCATCACACCATGGGGTTGTTTTGCCTTTTGGGTCATGCCCTTTGGTTTCACAAATGCCCGAGCAACCTTTCAACGATTCATGAATATGGTATTCTAACCTTACTTTGGTAAGTCCATAAGGGTTTTCATAGATGACTTTTGTATTTACAGCTCAAGGAACATACATCTACGAAAGGTTGATGAAGGATTTACTCGCTTAGCTAAGTTGGGTGGACAACTAAATAAGGATAAATATCACATTGGGGAAAGCAAGGTTACACTACTAGGGCATGTAGTGTCAATTGAAGGAATTGAGGTAAATCCAAATAAGGTAGAAAAATTGCTAGCTCTACCTTCCCCAACCTCCATCAAACAATTAGTCTCAATCTTATAAAAGCTAAGATATTTGGGTAGATTTATACACTTACTCTCTTAGGCCATATATCCCCTGCAGCCAACTGACATGCCAAGAAACACTTGTATGGAGTGAACAAAGTGAAGGATATTTTAAGGAGATAAAGAAAATGTTGGGGTCACTTCCTATAATCCTCTAGCCTTGTTGGGAAGAAACATTCTTTGTAAACCCTAGTGTGGGAGAAGAGGCCATTGGTGCTGCTCTCCTACAAAAAGATCCAAAAACATCCTTCATGAGGCCTGTGTATCTTGCCAGCCGCCTCATGAAAGCCTCAGAGAAGGCTTACACCTCCATGGAACAACTAGTGTTGGCCCTCATGTTTGCAGTAACCAAATTTCGGCCATATTTGCTTCCAAAGAGGTTTGTGATCATCACTGTGGAGGATATGTTTCCCTATGCACTACAATATATGGAAATCTCTGACAAAATAGCAAAGTGGGTGGTCCGAATTCAAGAGTTTGATTATACAGTGCAGGTTGAAAAAACAGCTCGGGCATGCTTGGCTGATATTTTGACAAACAGGTGCTATGAGAAAAATCTCAGGGTGAAAAGAAAGAACCTTCCACCACCCCCATCCATAAAAACTCTTGTAGATGCTTATTGCCTCTACTTTGATGGTGCATACAAGAGAACTAAGGATAAGGCAGCTGCAGGCATCATTGTTTTCACTCCTTTAGGAGAGAAAATCTATGGTGAAGGAATCATCTTGGAAGGTGTCCACTCTAACAATGAGGCAGAATATCAAGCTTTAATTCATGGTCTTTGTTGGTGTCTTAGTAATTCAATCGAGAGGTTGAATGCTTTTGGAGACTCCATGTTATTGGTAAGGCAGATGCAAGGTACATGGGCATGCAAAAATACAAACCTTTCTAGTAAAATGAGAGAGGCCAAATCTCTTATGAGAAGATTTAGGAAAGCACAAGTACATCATGTGCCAAGAGACCAGAACAAAGATGCCAACCATCTAGCATAATTAAAGATGAATGAGTCAATGGTGGGAGTAGTGGCTATCAAACCCCCACTTCGACAAGGCAAGGAAGACTTAGAAGATATTCTACATCCAGCCGTGCTACCATCCGCACCTCTCCCACCGTGCCTTGATGATCTTCCCACAGGATTCCACGCAGAACTGGTGTTGTGGGAGATATAGGAACTAGGAAAGGATCCATTCCCCTTTAGTTTCCTCTTAGCCAATAGTCAGCGGAGGGTCCTGCCGCTCAAGGTGATGGATGAGGTAATCGCGGTCGGTGGCTGGTTGGGGCAAAAATGGCTAGAAGAGCGGGAAAAGACTGCGACCTCTTGGGGCACAAAAGCGGCCGACTACTGGCAAAATAAAGTTTTTGAAGTCCCACACACTGTACAGGGCTACAAAAGCCAACCCCTGTGGAGAAGGCAAGTATGCGACATCATCATGCTCGCCTGGATGGCATTTTGTAACACCCTGCCATTCAAGCGGAATAACCCTACCTACATGGCGTACCCTCAAAGGGTAGGGGTAGATTTTGATGCCACCCTCCACGGGCGGTATGACTTCCCCATTATTTATAACTCCACTGTAGTATCCTTTGAGCATGCCCTTCTTTTTACCGCCGAAACCTTAGATGATTCTATGATGCACTTTCTTGTAGATTTCTCCTCATGTCCTGACCCCGCTTTTGTAACAACTTGTAATTATCTTAGGTTACTTAGGCTACTTCTTAAGCAGGACCCGACTCCACAAGAGCACGGCCTACCTCCCCTATTCTTTGACCCTAACACTATAGACAACTGCGCCATGGCTCATCTCATGATGAGGGCTAGTCTTCTTCCCTCTTTTTGCCTAGCCCTCCTAGAAGATATGAACGATAGCAAATTCACTAGGTGCAATCACCCCTTCCTCTCCACCACTTCTCTTCATGTTCGCATGAATATGAAAGATTACATGCAAAGTCGCCAGTTTTTGAGCAAATCTATCCGACCCCCTTCTCCTCCTCATTCCGATGAAGACAATTAGGCCTATTTATCATTTTCAAAAAAAAGAAAAAAAGAAAAAAGAAAAAAAAGAAAAAAAAAGGAGAAAAAATGCACTACAGTCATCGCACCTACGGTTCTCCCTAGCCCCCTCCCCACTTCACACTTAGGGCACATCAAGGGCAGGACTTTCAGACCTGTCACCCTAAGACTTGCACCGCACCTCCAATGACGCACGAACTGGGTCCTCAAGTGTGGGACGTTACCAAGGACTGGCGACCCATCTCCCAGTTCCACTGCCACGGGCACCACACACTACACGGCGAAACAGACACACCCCTTAGGGAGTGCACAACTTTTCTTGCAGGCTATGTTCAAGTTTCAAGAACTGGCTACTCCATTGAAGAGGATCATCCACAGCATCCTTTAATGACCAAAACTCTTTCCCTATACCGGTGTCCGTCCATCTGCCTTGCTGATGGCTACCATGATTGAACTAAGCCAAGATAGATCTGCCATTGGCATAGATCTTGAAATCTCATCTTCCAAAGATGCATGTCCAATGCCTGGAGATCTATGGATCGCTTATTGATTCCACAAGCCTGAAGTCCTTCAACTCAAAGATGAAGACCTTCAACTCAAAGATGAAGACCTTCAACTCAAAGACACAAATTTTCAATGCAAACAGCATTCGGGGGGGGCTTCTCTAGAATAAATCCCTCCAATACCATCCTCCTAAGGCATTGCTTATTGTTTCAAGCGTTTCTAATCCTCGACGGATGACCGACTACATAACGGGCGCCACAACAGTGTGAAAGATGTCGAGTATCTTCATGGAGCCTAAAGAACAAGGGTCCCATTTGGTTGAATTATCATAAGGCTCCAAAGTCATGACATTATGAGCCTCACATGCCCTTTGGATGGCTCCAAATCCATTTTATATCTTTTCTTTTCACATGATCCATTTTCCTTTCACCTTCCTCCATTGATCTTTACTCTTCACCCCCCTTGGTAAACCGGTCCATGAAAGATTTTCATCTAGTGATTTCTTGGATTTCCCAAGAGGTTGTTCCCACCCTCTTCTTTATTCAAAGCTCCAAATGTACAAAAAATCAACAAAGTGTTAGACAAATACTTTTTTGTGATTTTCTCGGATCATATAGCACCCCCCAACTTGGCTAGAGGTATTTATGCCTCTAGACACTCTTTGGTATCTTGAGCTGACCCCACCCTAATGTGATAGGGTTTTAAGCGCCATCCATTTACCCTGGTCTTGTGCACTTTTCCCTCAATGTCTTGAAGTTTGTAGGAGCCATTGCTGAATTTTTTTGTGACCCAAAACGGTCCCTCCCACCGGTAGAGAAACTTGCCATCCTTTCTTTTATCAAAGCGATTGTCATATTGAAGCACTAAAGATCCCTCCTTGATGTTTTTATCTGTTAGCTTCTTGTTGAACTTTTCTCTACACTTCTCAGCTTCCTGGGAGTAGTGGTTGATGGCTTCTTCATGATTTAATTGTAGTCTCTCTAGGTCCAGTAATCTTTGATGTAACTTCTCCTTTTGAGAGCCTACTGTGCCACCTAATACCTGAAGGCTAGCTAATTTCACCTCAATAGGCAAAAGAGCCTCTTGTCCATAAATTAGATGAAAAGGTGTGAACCCTAACATGGTTTTGAAGGAGGTTCTGTAAGTCCATAGAGCTCCACTAAAGTGCTTGTCCCAATCCCGGGGCCTTGAATGTACCTGTTTGTTGCTGATGATTTTACAAATCATTCAATTTACCTTTTCCACCAATCCATTGCATTGAGGGTAGTAAGGGGTAGAGTGTCGTCGTTGAATATTTAGCTTTTACATGAGTTCACCCACCACATTAGCTCTAAACCTTGGTCCTCTATCTGATAGTATTTCAAGAGGGGTACCAAACCTACAACAAATGTGGTCAAAGATGAATTTACTCACTTCCTTACCAGTGATTCTTCTAGTTGGCATAGCCTCGGCCCATCTAGTCATGTAATCTACCCCCATGATAATATACTCTTTTCCCGATGGAGTGCGTGGTAGAGGCCCTATGGCATCAATTCCCCACTTCTCAAAGGGTCCATAGACCTTGATTGGGGTTTGGGGTTCTGCTATGAGCCGTCGTGGTCCTGATTTCTGACATTCTTCACATGTTTGACACCAATATTTGACATCTCGGTGTAGACTGGGTCAAGTAAAGCCAGCTTGTAGAACCTTTCTACTTGTAATGTCATGTGGAAAGTGGCCTCCACACACATCATCATGATAAGCTTTTAAGATTTCTTCAATTTTCCATTTTAAAGGCACTTTCCTAAGCACACCATCCTTACCAAGTGTGGGAGCTTTCGCTCAACCACCAAGACCCACGGACCGCTTCTTGTTTCAAGCGTTCCAAGAGAGCTCTAATGGCTATCTCTCACCTAGCCAACACGCTGTCGATCCTACGAGTGTAGTGAGCTTACCTTGATGCTTGATCAAGTACCCTCCTCTCTCTTGCACTCCGGTAGCTCTACGATTCTTGATGCTAGCTCAAGCATCCTCAAGCCTCCTCCATCTCCAAGCTCCATCCTCCATAGCCGTGTGCGCAAGAGAAGAGAAGAGAAGAAGGGAAGAGGAGATGGTGAAGAGCTTTACCCTCTTGATCCCTCACTCCTACTCACACTTACTCCCTCATACTCTCACACTCCCTCTCTCAAGAGCACACACAAGCAAGAAGGAGAGAAGAAGAGAGGAAGGAGAAGACTCTTTTTGCCATATATAAAGCCCTAAATCCTTTTTGGGTGGTCATCCCCTTTTCCCTTTTTTACATGGCCGGCCGTAGCCTAGGCCCTTTTTCCCATTTCCCACCATTCTAATTTATCCTATTCCCAACTAATGCGTACACTTTGCACAGGAGTGAGCCTGGCACTCTTTTACAAATATTCGGGGGTGCTCCCACATTTTAATGGTGCGCCCTTTTACTGTTTTGTTGTCTCGGGGAGACATCGAGGCTTTCTAAGGGTCGTGCTCGAACATTTAAATTTTTTAGGGTCTGGTTACCGGTCAAGGCACATTTCTCTGCTTTTATCCTGTGCCTTTTTTGCTATTTCCCTTGTTTTTTTCATTTTTCGCTCCTCTATGCTGCGGGAAACACGGTAACATTACTCCCCTCCTAGCCAAGTGCCAGTCCCATGGCACTGCGGTGGGACGTAGTGGCTAGTTAGGTCGGCTGCGAGGCAGAACATGTAGGTGGATGACACTGCTTTCAAGGTGGTTGGGTGAATGACAGGTGATGGAGTTGAAGGATGATAACCAGGAGAGATTCAGGCTTTCCGCCTTAATGCAGCTTTGGTGGTGTTAATTCCTATTATATCTTAACCTCCTACCTAAACACCCTCAAGGCCTATATAAAGAGGCCTTCTCCTTTGTAATTTGCAAGAAGAGAGAGAGCCAAGAGGCCTCCTTCAGCCCTATTGAGCCTTCCCTATTCTCTCTCATGAGCTTATGCAATTCATTCCCCTACTATAGCTTATGCATGCTCTACAATGTAATAAGCCCATGCTATTAGTGTCCATATTGTGTATATTGGTTATGTCCCGACAGTTCTCCATCTCTTAAGTTTATTGATTCATCTATTTTTTTGTAGTTCTCTCACACACACACACACACACACACACACATCTCTCTCTCTCTCTCTCTCTCTCTCTCTCTCTCTCTCTCTCTCTCTCTCTCTTAGTTTTCCTCTCTTCTCCCTCACAATCTCCTCTCCCTCTTGCATAGCATCCTAGTCCACTCTTCCATGACTAGGTGGTGCCCTTACCTCATTCACTTTGTAGCAGAAGGGAGTTTGGCATAGTATAGAGGCTGCCATACCAAATTTCCTTCGTCAGTATATTTTTCCCTGTTGATTAGGGGTGTATTGACTTTACTAACAAACTTTGTCTGACATGCTTGGGTGTTAGCTCATGTCACTTTGACTGTTATATGCTTGTTGATGCCCGTTTGATGCTGGTTTTGCATTGACAGTCAGTGGTTGACTTGGAATATTATTTTTAGCTTATTGTCAGCTCTCATTGTACACTACTGCAAATTATTACAGCAAGCATATATCTCTAGACTACGATATATTTTTCATGTTGAATCATCCTGGTTTGATGTAGTTTTGATTTTACTTGGTGGACAATATCAATAAATACTCATTTCTTACCATTTTGCCTTGGTTTTGGTGGTTTTTTTGTCACTTTCTGTAGTTTACAGCAAGTAGTTTTGAACTATTTATACTATTTCACCTTGCAATATGCATATTCTTCCACTAATAGTGCTATCTTCAACATCACTAAGCTTGATAGTACGAACTATGCCTATTCGAAGAGCCAATTTTGGTAGGTATTGGTGTAGAAATCGCAGATAAATCCACTAAGGTTAGGTGGAGAGCAACTCGAAACTATGACTAATGATGAATGGATAAAGCTTGATGAGCTATGCAAGTCTACCCTCATCTTTTCTCTTACTGAACATGTGCATTACAATGCGGTTGAGAAATCATAGAGTGCTTGTAGCTTTGGGATAAGATCAAGAATCTCTATAACAAGCAAAGCCCAGTAAGTCAAATGTATTGGCTAATACAACTTATGGATCTCTGCATGAAAGAGAATGTGACCATGTCAGCTCATCTGAGCCAACTTCATGATATTCTTAAGAACTGGTTTCACACGTCATTGATTTCAAAGAGGATGTCACTCCATTTTTCTTGCTTGGAACATTTAAATGAATCTTGGGATGTATTCTGCATTGCCTTATGTGCTTCTGCCACTACTCTGAAGCTATTTGATGTTGAGAGCTCTCTTCTATAGGAAGAGATAAATCATAAGAATTTGGATGCCTCTTGTGTGTCTCATGCTTTGACAGTTAGAGACCGACATGATGGAAATGCAAAGAATAACCATGGTAATGGTCATGGACGTTGGATTCACAAAAATCTGAGTCCAATTCGTGTAGTAAGTCTCATGGGAGAAATGCAAATTTGACTTGTCATCATTGTGGGAAGAAAGGCCACATAAGGCCATAGTGTCATGAATTGAACAATGAAAGGTGCAAAGACAAGGGAAAAGAGAAAGTGCAAGAAAAGACTTCTAATCGCAATATAGTACTTGCTAAGTCAAGTGTTAAAATTGAAAAGATCAATGTCATGTAGCCCGAGGATAGTGATAGGGATTATATCATTGTAGTAGCTTCATTTAGTGCTTCATAGATGTTAGAGATGCACTCTATGTATTTACAGTGTTGGCTCTTGGACTCAAGTGTGTCCTTTCATGTGACACCTTGCTAAGAGTGATTCCATTCATACCGTTCTATTTTGAGTTCTGTGCTCTTTGGGTAATGATAGGTCTCTTGAGATTGTCGGCATCAATGATGTTAGGCTACCGTTTCTTTTTGGCATTAGTTTTGTTATGCGTGATGTACATCATGTACCTACATTGACACACGGTCTCATGTCTGGTGGACAGCTTGATGACGCAAGATATCATATATATTTTGGAGACTCTACATGGAAGATTACTTGTGGCAGGCTTGTGCTTGCAAGAGGTGCCAAGACTAGCAACCGCTACCCCTTAGTTGTTTCTGGATCTATAGTTGATCATGTTTTGTTTGTGGGGTATTTACCTTATGTATCTCTTTGGCATGCCTGTTTGGGGCACATGTCCATTAAGGGAATGAAAATGCTTTTTGGTTTGCAGTACTTACCGCCCCTTGACTATTCTCATTTTGATTCTTGTGATCATTGTCTTTATGATAGGTAGAATAGGTATACACATAAGCAGTCTAGTATGTCACGCATGAATGAGCCCTTAGCTTTGGTACATTTTGATGTCTGTGGGCCCATTCGCTATCAGTCTTTGGGTGGTGCAAAGTATTTTGTTACTTCCATAGATGATTTTTTCACATAAAGTATGGAATTATCCCATAAAGCAGAAGTTCGATGTATTGGTAGTTTTTCAGAGATGGCTTGCTTTTCCAGTCTGGGCATAGGCTAAAATGCCTAGGACATATAATGGGGGGTAAATATGTATCACGTGCTTTTGAGCAGTTATGTGATGAGAGGGGTATTAAGCATTAGTTGACCACCCCTTACACCCCTCCTCAGAATGGTATGGCTGAGTGGATGAGGACCATCCAGGAAATGGTTTGGAGTATGCTTAGCCATGTACGCCTATCCCAGCACTTTGTGGTGTTGAGGTAGTTATGACTACCATGCATATCATTAATAGATCACCATGTAGTGCCATTGATTTTCAGGTTGCAGAGGAGGTATGGACACGAAAGCCTCCCTCTTATGCACATTTATGTGTCTTTGGATGTAAGGCATTTTGCCATGTGCCCTTGGACAATCGTAACAAGCTGGATCCTAAGAGTGTTAAATGCATATTCCTTGGTTATGGAGATGCAAGAGAGATGGGTTACCATCTATGGGATGTGCAGGCGATGCGGAAAGTCATCCCAACCATGATGTAGTCTTCCATGAAGAAAAGATGCATAGGCAACCTGAGAGAGTCGTGGAGATACGTAGGGTTATATTTCAGGAGGAGCTACGTGCTCCCATATAGCCAGCTGGACAGCCTACAACAGCAGCAGATACTCATGGCCAGGGTGCTGGATAGAATGGTGGGAAAGCATCAGAGCCTGCAATGTCGCATTCTACTAGAGATAGGCACACACTTGATAGATTTGAGCCCTTCATGCACTATGTCTTGATTACAAATGCAAGAGAACCTCTCACCTATGATGAGGCTATACGTAGAGGTGATAGTCAGTCCTGGGAGAGGGCTATGCAGTCTCAAATAGACTCCTTGTATAAGAATGAGACTTGGGATTTGTTTTCCTTGCCTAGTGGTAAGAAGGCTCTACCATGCAAATGGGTGTACAAGTTGAAGAGTATCCCTGGACACCCCAAGCTGGCTTATAAGGCAAGACTTATTGCTAAGGGTTTTAAATAAGAGCATGGATTTGACTTTGATGAAGTTTTTTCTCCTATGGTTAAGATGACCACCCTTCGTTTGGTTTTGGCCCTAGTCGTGTAGCTTGACTTGGACTTGTATCAAATGGATGTCAGGACGACATTTTTACATGGGGATTTGCATGATGAGATTTACATGGAGCAGCCTAATGGCTTTGCAGAGCTTGGCAAGGAGAACCTACTGTGCAATTTGAAGAAATGTCTTTACGGCTTGAAGCAAGCACCTAGGGAATGGTAACATAAGTTTGATGCCTTTATGTAGTCACAGGGCTATAGCCGTAGTGCTATGGATCTATGCTTGTACACGAAGAAATCATGTGATGGATCTTTGCTTATTTTAGTACTCTATGTGGATGGCATGCTATTATAAGGGAAAGCTCATGATGAGCTAGATGATCTTAAGGCTCAACTCAGGAATAGCTTTGAGATGAAGGATCTAGGATATGCCTCTCACATACTTGGTATGTGCATTAGACACGATAGGCATCAAGGACTCCTCTACTTGTCACAGAGGGAGTACATTCATAAAGTCCTTGAGCACTTCCGCATGCATGATGCGAAGCCTATTGGCTATCCATTGCCTTCTTATGTGTAGATATCATAGGTCGATTGTCTACAAACAGATGACCAAAGGGCCGAGATGGCCAAAATTCCCTATGCATTCGCAGTGGGCAGTCTTATGTATGCCATGATAGCCACTCGTCTAGATATTGCCTTTGCAGTTGGTGTTGTGGCACGCTATATGGCTACACTTGGAAAGAAGCATTGGGATGCCATGAAGGGTATCATGAGGTACCTAAAGGGCCCTGTTGATACATGCATATGCTATGGCAGTCAGGATACATGAGTCATAGAGTACACCGACTTTGATTATGCCTGACATGCAAATAGTAGGAAGTCCACTTTTGGCTATGAGTTCATCTATGTTGGAGGTGCTGTCTCTTGGATGTCCACGGTGTAGAAGTGTATGACTCTTTCCACCACTGAGGCCGAGTATGTTGTAGCCACTGAGGCTTCCAAGGAGTCCATATGGTTAGGCCATTTGATTCATGACCTTGGTATTGAGATTGATGGGCGTGGGATGAGATGACGTCTTTCCTCATCCTGTTGTACATGTGTACATGTTGTATTGTCTTTTCTTTTTTCTTTTTCACTCCTCATTGGGACATATTCACCTTTAAGTGGGAGCTTGTTGGGGGTAAAGGCACCTTCGCCTAGCCACCTGTATATTACTACACTGACAGTACCTGCGCATGCACACTGCAAGCGGTGGGTGCTCATCACCGTCACTTTATTCTTTATTCTTTTAATGATAGATGAATAAAGGGAAGGTCGGTCACACATTGTGACAGTTGGAGTTCCAACATTGTGAGTTTCTCTCTCTCTTGCTCTTGCTCTCCCGCCATAGCTCTCCTGTGCAAGATTCGATCCTTCTCACCTTTCAGTATGATTATGCTTTAGGGTGCTACTTGGATTGTTTAGAACTTGATTACTAGATCTTGTAGAGGTTTAATTCCATCATAACAATTTGTACAACAAGCATATAACAATGAGCTTCATGCTTTGAATGCCTATTGTGTCTACATGGTTATTTATGTATGCTACATGTCTATAATGATATCTAGAATTCATGTATAAGCCCAAAAATGGTTATGACATGCTTTGGAACTTAGTTTGAGATACATTTGATGCAATTGGGCTTTGGTCTATTTCTTTGATATTCTATGATTACTCACTTATGGGTATTGAAGTTTCATTAAACATTTATGCTCCATGATATATTTATTATACACTTGGGCTTTCTAGATGCTCTGATATATATATCTTGAGCTTTGCTTTATCATTTTTCATTTCAAATTTGCTTCGAATGGGAGACACTTGTGTTTACTTGGTAGAGCTTGGTTATTTGAGATAGTGAAACTCTTGGTTCTTGTATATGCTCTCGTGTATAATATTGGATGGAATTAATCCTGCTTGTGGGCCGGTTTGATTCGAGTCTATTGCTTGAAATCGGTGGATAGCTTTATACTTTGATACTCCCTCCTATTTTTTCCTTGTTTTGGTGGCTGATTTACAATAATTTATAATAGCCCATTCTCTTGGATTTTACATTGGTATACTATCATTATACTTGGTTCTTTAAACGATAATGCTATTTTCAATATTAGAAAGCTTGATGGTATGAATTTTAGGTAGATATGGCAAATATCAGTTCAAAATAAGCAAGTTAAGACATTAAAAATTAAGTATAAAACCCAAAGGCATGGGTAAGGATGATGAGGAGGAGTTGAGTGAGCTACGTAAATCCACCCTTATACTATCATTGTCTAAACATGTTTACTTCAATTTTTTAACCCTTAAGGATAATGCATGGAAATTATGAAAATATATATGCAATATTTATGATAAGAAAAGTATTGCATCATAAAAGTATTGGTTGAAATAACTTATGGACCTTCATATGAAGGGAGGGACTAGTGTATCCTCACATTTGAATGAATTTCATTTGATTTTCAACCAGTTGACTTCTAGGGCATATTGAGTTCAAGGATGTTCTACCTCTATTGTTCTTGCTCATGACACTTTCCAAATCTATAGGACACTTTACGTACAACCAGCACAGCCATGTGTGCTAATATGCCTAAGGATGGCTTGAAACTCTATAATATTGAGGGTGCTTTACTCACAGAAGAAATAAAAAGAAATAATGTGGATGCCTCTCGCATTTCTCATGCATTTACTCTGATAGGGGCAAACATGATAGTAAGAGTGGTAATTACCATCATGGTAGAGAGTCACGAAGGTCTCTATTTGGGGGGAAGTCTTGTAATAAGTACCATGGTTGTAAGTCCTCTTTGACATGTCATTATTGTGGGAAGCAAGGTCATATTTGGCCACATTGTCATAAGATATGCAATGATAAGCATAAAGGGGAAGGCAAGGAAAAAGTGTAGGAAAAGTCTGATGATCACTGTATTTTCCTATTAAGTCTAATGTTATGATTGAAGAGATAAATGTAATGTCATCACAATCAAATGATGATTATATCTTAGCAACTTGCTCTCTTGATGCTTCTCAGTTGACTAATGCTTTATCTACATAGTCTTGATGTTGGCTACTTGATTTTCATATTGCCCCTTACAAGGATTGGTTTTAGCCCTATTATAGCATGATATGCTCTGTGCAACTAGAAAATGACTTGGCATTGGATATAATTGGCATTAGGGATGTACATCTATAGTTTCCTTCAAACAGCTCTTTTACTATGTGTAATGTACATCATGTATCAGCTTTGACCAAAAGACTTCAATTTGTTAGACAGTTTGATGATGTAGGCTATTATATATATGTTGGTGATTTCACATGGAAGATTTCTCATGGAAATTTTGTTTTTGCTTGAGGTTCCAAGGCTCACAACCTCTATCCTTTATTTGTGTCTAGATCCCTTAACTATGTTTTAGATGTGGTGACATTCCATATGTATCTTTATGGCATCATTACAATCAGATACACATCTTTAAAGGGAATGAACATACTTACTCATTTGTAGTATCTTTTGGCTCTTGATTACAAATGTTTTGATTCTTGTGAGACCATTATCTTTATGGCAAGCAAACCTGTAGTCCTTATAAGAAGCCCAACATTATGCACATGGGTGAGGCTCTAACTCTTGTGAATTTTGATATATGTGGTCCCATGCCCTCGCAATCATTGGGTGATGCAAAGTAATTTATTACGCTCATTAATGATTATTCACATAAGTTTTGGGCATCAGATGTTTTATCTATCTTTCAATATTGGCTTACTCTTGTTGAGAACTAGTTTAGATATAGACTAAAATGCCTAAGGTTTGACAATGGGACTGAGTATGTTTCTAAACCATTTGAGAAATTTTGTGATGAGAGGGGTATTAAGCATCAATTGATTTCCCTATACACCCCACTCTAGAATGGTGTTGTTGAGTGAATGAAGAAGACCATAGAGAAAAAGAGTTCTCAATATGCAATCAAGTAGGCTTACCACAATACTTATTGGCTGACATAGCTACTACTGTCATACATTTGATAAAAAAATCCAGATGCACTAATATTGATTTCCAGATTGGAAAGGAGGTATGTTCTAGAAAACCTTTCTCATATGCACATTGTAGAGTCTTTGAATGTGAGCCTTTCTGCCATCATGTACCCAAGGAAAAACACAATAAGCCAGATCCTATGCCAATGAAATACATCTTTCTTGGTTATGGGGATGCACGTGAAATAGACTATTGCCTATTGCCTATGGGATCTATAGGGTTGGAAGGTGGAGCCCCAAGAGAAATACCAAGGAAAAGGAGTTTCTACTACAAGAACATCTATCTTGTAACATCAACAAGCTTATTTCATTCTTTAGATAACCACAACAAGGAAAATAACAAATCTTCAAGCAGCATCATAGTAGATATCTCCCATGGATTTGATAGAATCAACCATAATCTTCAACATCTTCATAGAATCCATCAATAGAACAAGAAACACAAAATAATATACCATTTTTGAATGGAAATAATCACATAGTATTCATCTTCATTGTCTTCATAGTTCTCTCTCTTAATCTCTCATAGATAGATATATTGTTTTTATAGAATTGGTTATCTCTGACTCTCTCTTTCTATCTCAATCAATAGTACATCATTTCCTTACTAAATACTCAATAATAACTCATAATAATCCTTCTTAGGTCGTGGATGAACCTCCCAAGAGGTATGGGAGGTATGAAAGGGCACCAGAGTCACTACAGTGTCTCTTCATGGCTCACTACTGTCACTTCACTTCAGTCTTATCTTCAGTCTTCAACAACTGCTTCTTCTATTTGTTTTAGCTCTTTTGAACTTAGATTCATCCTTTCCAAAAGTTAGAAAAAATTTTCAAAGTACAACCTCATATCACAGACTACTTACAGAAGATCTACAAAATAGAATAGAATAGAACAGAGGCTCTACAGAGGGTTTAACAGAAGATCAACAGAGGGTTACAGAAGGTCATCAGAGAACATCAAAACCTCATAACTCATACTAAAACCATCCCAAAATATCAAAAAATATTCAATAAGCTTTCAAAAGACCCCAACCTTCATCAATCATCAATCCATGCTTCATATAGAACAAAACAGAAGCTAAACAGAAGGTATCAGAACCAATCAGAACCTCAATAGAACCTATCAAAACATCACAGAGCCTCATATTTCTACTAACAATCATAATGAGCTTCCAAAAAATAATCAATATCATCCAAAAATACTTTCAAACACTTACAAAACAACCAATAATCAATCAAAATCCATAAAAAACAACCATTTAGGACTCAAAAACAACAAAAATCAACCAAAAAATCTAGTCATTTCAGCATTCAATAGAAGGTTATCCATAGCCATTATGATTTTTTCCATGAGTAGTAAATGCATAAGCAACCTAAGTAGATAGTTGAGATATGCAATGTGATCTTTCAGGAAGAGCCTCATGTTACCATACAACTAGCTAGACAACTTGCAAAAAGCTAATATTCCAATGGCCCATGATCATTATGTTGGACAAGATGTACAAGCCTCACAGCCTACCAGAGATAATCCATAAACTATGTTATGGTGAGAAATTCTAGTCTGTCCCTTATGAGGAGGCCATGCACAAAGGTGATAGTCCCTCTTGGGAGAGAGCCATATAGTCAGAGTTTGATTCATCACTATATAAAAACCATACATAGGATTTGGTTTCTTTTTCCAATGGAAAATATGCATTGCTATGTAAGTGGATGTAGAAGCTAAAGAGCACCCTTGGATGCCCCAAGCTAGCATATAAGGCCAAATTTATTGCTAAAGGTTTTAAGCAAGAGCATGGTGTTGAGTTTGATGAAATCTTTTCTCTTGTAGTCAAGAGGACTACCCTAGGATTGGTTTTGGCCTTGTTTACATAGTTATGCATGGACCTTTATTAAATGGATATAAAAATAATTTTTTCGCATGGGGACTTGCATGAGGATATATATATGCATCAGCCTAAGGGATTTATGGAAAAGTGCAAGGAGCACCTACTGCATAAGTTGAGAAAGGGCCTTTATGGACTTCAATAGGCACCTAGGAAATGGTACCATAAGTTTGATCTTTCATACAGTCCTAGGGATATACTCGCAATGATATGGATCTGTGTTTATATAGAAGAAGGATCATGATGGTAGCCTTATTATCTTGGTACTTTATATTGATGTGATATATTGATTATTGGCAAAGCTCATGATAAGCTAGATACTTTGAAGATTCAACTCAAGAAGAGCTTCGAGATTAAGGACATGGGTAGGGCCTCACATATTCCTAGTATTTGCATCACACGTGATTGCTCTAAGGGGCTTCTTTACTTGTCACACATTAAGCATGCATACCAAAGGTGTTTGAGAAGTTCCATATGCACGATGTTAAGCCTATTGGGTATCCTTTACCTTCCCATATGAAGGTCAATAAAGCTTATCATCCCTAGTCAGATGCGAGATAATATTCCTTATGCATCTATAGTAAGTAGTTTTATATATGCCATGATAGCCACTCGCCCTAATATAGCATTTGCAATGGGAGATGTGAAATGTTGTATGGCCACACCTAGTTGATGACATTGAGATGTCATAAAGGATATCATGAGGTATGTGTAACGGGTCGTAGATATATGCATTTGCTATGGTAGCTAGGATACTTCAAGTTGATTTAAAGGAAAAATGACAATGTCATGAAGATGCAAAGTGTAAGTTGTATAGCAATGGAGGCTTCCTAAAGGCAGTGCAAATGCTTTACACAAAGATCAACACTCTTAAGTTGAGGCTGGTAGACTCAATAGATAATATTGAAAAGCAAAAAAATTTAAGTTAGATTGAAAGTAATGGGGATACCATTAATGTAATGGTGCAAGAGATTGGTGATGAAGACATTGGGATACATGTCACTCAAATAAATGTAAGTTCTCTTCTATCTTGCAAAATATCATTTATTTGAAACCATGATTGCTTCGATTTTATTTCAAATTTTATGTCTTATGGAATCCTAATCTACCATTGATATTTCTTTCTCGTACAAACACTTCATAAAGCTTAGATTCACTTGGAACTTTTAGCTCATGCACAAGTGCTCTCCTTGCCTAATTTCCAAGTCTCATTTTCCATGCATGATGTGGTGCGCAGATCGGTCGCAGATAGCTCACGTGGTGAATCCCGGAAGGTCCCCAAGAACAAAGTACTCTACTTTTTAGCACAAAAACCCATGTAAAAGCAAGCACGACATGAGGCAAGAGACAAATTGGGTTCAATCTCCCCCATGCCTTGTGTGAGCGCTTCACAAAGCATGTATTTTATGTATATTTCCAATCTTCATGCTCAATAATAGCCCAATTACAAAAATATGACAAGCTTTTAGCTTTTGAGTTTGCTTTCTACCAAAAATAGGAAAATAAAGCTAATGGACGGTGCCCATAGTGTCTGGCACGCCCAATCTCAATGTCCAAATAGAAATAACATATCCAGGCACATAAGCGCATACAAAATAATAATAAATAATCGATGTCTCAATAGACATAACAAAATATAGGCGTGGCGCCTATCAAAATCTAGTCCAAGAGTCGAAAACCCGCTAGACTCCAATGCTTTCCTCCGCCACTGCTGCTATCTCTACACATCAACTGAAGCATTCACAATCGTTAGTAAAATAACACAATTAAACCGACAAAAGTGAATACCTAGCAGTCTTCAGCTACATAAATAAATCAACTGGTTAGAAATAAATCCTAACCTTAATTTATTACGAGTGCGCACTCTAAACTCATAAACGTTTATTAATTTAATATGCATTTTGCGGAATCACCCGCTATGGAATCACCCATGTACACACTAAATTAATGAAACGCCCGAAAAGGACAGGCGTCCCCATCAACTTCTCGCACAAAGAATCCTCTTTGCGTATGAGCCCCGGTCATCTAAGTTTACGGAATCCACCGTAAAACCTCACGGAATCCACCGTGGAATATGCCTCCTGGCATCATACCCCCGGGGTGGGATAGCAATTGACCTCAATTGCTATTAGCTCAATGTGGAGCTAACAGAGTGGGGAAAGCATTTAAGTCTCTAGCGTGCATCCATTGTGCTTCCTCTACAGGATGGTTCTTAAATTTCACTAGATATCTAGAATACCTTCGGCCAGTTCTAGTGGTCATGTAGTCAGTGTCTATGATGGCTTCTGGTTTAAGTATTTCAGTCTCTTCTTCTAGTAAAGGTGGGTTTTCATAGACAGGGTGGATAGGTAATTGGCCTCTAAATGGTCTCAATAAACTAATATGAAATGTATTATGAATTTTCCAATGAGATGGCAGTTCTAACTTGAATGCATTGTCATTAATCTTATGAATGATTCTAAATGGTCCGTAGAATCTAGGAGCTAATTTGACAACTGGATGTCTATCTACACTTTGCAGTCTACGCTTTTCTATTCTAAGCCAAACATAATCATCAACTTTGAAATTCATGGCTTGTCTTTTCTTGTTGGCTTGTTTGGTATATGATTGTTGGGCTTTAGCAATCATATCCTTTACCTCATAAAAAATAGTGTTATGCATAACAGCAATATCATCGGCACTTTGTATTCTATTAGACAAAGATGCAACAGGTGTAGATAATCTATATCCATAAATAACTTCAAAAGGTGCTTTCTTTGTAGATGTGTGTGGTGTATTGTTATATGCAAACTGTAATAAATGTAAATGAGTATCCCATGTCTGAGGTTTAGAGATAGTGTATGCACGTAAAAGATCTAGAATGGTGCTATTTGTGGCTTCTGTTTGTCCATTTGTTTCTGGATGAAATGCAGATGAGAAATCAATCTTTGTGCCTAGATTTGCAAACAGTGTAATCCAAAAATTATTACAAAATCTAGAATCTCTATTTGAAATAATCACTTTCGGCAATCCATGGTTAGTAAAAACAGTTTTCAAAAATAACTGTGCTGCTTGTGATGCTGTTAAAGTTTTCTTACATGCAATGAAATATGCTTGCTTACTAAATCTATCTACAATTGTCCAAATCATGTCATGGTTAGATTTAGTATTTGGTAAACCAGTAATGAAATCCATAGATATATGTTCCCAAGGTTTAGATGGAATAGATAAAGGCATTAATAATCCATACTGTTTACCATGATGTCTCTTTATTCTTTGACAAATCAAACATTCAGAAACAAAATTAGATAATGCGGCCAATAAAAATCTTCAGTTAACATGCGTAATGTAGAAATGATACCTCTATGACCTTGATATGGGGGACAATGAATTTCATTTAAAACAAAAGATCGGAATGGGGTAGTAACACACAGTCTCTTTTCAAAGAACATGAATCCATCATTATATGACAATGAATCAACATGAATGAAATTATTTTGAACTAATTTTTGCCAATCAGAATGAAAAGTAATATCCTGGTGATATGTGTCTTTCATAGCAATCAAAGAATCAAAAGATATGATAGAAATATTATGAATTGCAGGTCTTCTACTCAATGCATCAGTAACTACATTTTCTTTTCCAGGTTGGTATTGAATGATAGGATGGAAACTTTGAATGAATGAAGCCCATTTGATATGACGGTCAGAAATTTGGGGTTGGCTAAGTAGATGTCTAATGCTTTGTTGGTCGGTCTTTATCATGAATTCTGAACCCATTAAATAATGCTTCCATTGTTTTAATGCTTGTACAACTGCTAAGAGTTCCTTGTCATAAGTGGAATATTTAAGCTCAGAGGGTTTCAGCTTAGAACTAGAATATGCTATTGGATGGTTGTCTTGCATTAGCACAGCTCCTATTCCTGATCCGCTAGCATCAGTCACAACTAGAAAGAATGGTCTATTAAAGTCAGGCAATTGTAGAACAGGGGCATTGGTTAATGCACGTTTGAGTAAGTCAAAGGATTTCTGCTGGTTTTCAGTCCATTGATAAACAATGCCTTTCTTAAGAAGTTTGGTCAATGGTAAAGCAAGTAATGAGAAATTACGTACAAACTTCCTATAGAAACTAGCAAGACCAAGGAATGAGCGTAGTTCATGTACATTTTTAGGAACAGGCCAATGCAATATTGCATCAATTTTCTTAGGATCAACTTTTATTCCTTCTTTTGATACAATATGACCTAGATATTCTATTTCTGTCTTAAAGAATTCACTCTTGTCAGGATTTGCAAACAATTGATTTTCTTTCAGTAATTGAAAAACTAATGACAAATGCTCATAATGCTCTTTTTCACTTTGGCTGAACACTAAAATATCATCAAAGAAAACAATCACACAATATTGATATTTTAGAAAAATACGGTTCATCATTCTATTGAAAGTGGCAGGTGCATTAGTTAATCCGAATGGCATGACTAAGAATTCGTAATGGCCAAACTGTGTCCTGAATGCAGTCTTAAATATGTCGGATCTATCTAGCCTCACCTGATGATATCCAGACTTAAGGTCAATTTTACTAAATATAGAAGATCCTTGCAGTTTGTCCATAAGGTCATCAACTCTAGGTATAGGATACCTATTCTTTACAGTGATCTTGTTTAATGCTCGGTAGTCAATACACATACGATAAGTATTATTCTTTTTCTTGACTAAGAGCATAGGTGCACCGAATGGAGAACTGCTAGGTTGAATTAAACCTCTATTTAGTAATTCTTCAACTTGACTCTGGATTTCTTTTTGCTCTATTTGATTGTGCCTATATGGGGCTTTGCAAGGTGGTTGTGTGCCAGGTATTAGGTCAATCTTATGGTCTTCTGGACGTGATGGAGGTAAACCTGGTGGTAGGTCTTCTGCAAAACAGTCCTTAAAATATGCGAGAAATTCCTTATGCCTAGAGTGCATATGATTTTCCTTTGCGTGCAATTCATTTACCCAAATGAGATATGATTTAGTATTCTTGCGTAGTGCACGTTTTTCTTGAGTATGCGAAAGCAGTGGAAAAATATGAGATGCATGCATACCAAACAATGTAATAGATTTTCCTTGAAAATTTATATTCATTGTGTGTGTGGAATAATCTATATTGGGATTATGTTGGTGTCTCCATGGCATTCCTAGAATAATGTCGCTAGACTGTAATGGGACAACTAAGAAATTTCTTCTTTCAATATATGGACCAATTTGAATTTCTAAATCTTGAACTTCTTGTGTGCCATTATACCTAGTGCCTAAAAATGCAGCTTTTATGCGATAGTGCGTAGGTACAGTATGCAGTTTCAATTCCTTTACCAATTTTGCTGAAATAAAGTCATGGGTACTACCGTCATCATGCAATATAGTTCTTTCTTTTCCATGCACCATACATTTCATAGTCAACAATGAATGTGAAGTAGGCATACCTGGTAAAGTGTCGGAAGTAGTAGTAGGATCATCTTCTTCTTCAGTGAAATCCGGCATATCCTCATGCTCGTCTTCGTCCATAGCTCCAAGGTAGTTGATATGTGCTGATGGCTTCTTTGAATGACAATTTGCTGCGAGATGCCTTGGCTGGTGACACTTGTAGCATACGATGGGCTTGGCTTTGGTCACATTATTTGCAATGGCTGGGAGTCTGGGTATATTTGGATTTGCTTGTGGAATAGGCTTAGAATTTGAATTGACAGTGGATGGTAATGCAGGTGGTTTAGGCCAATTCTTGCGGAAAGATGGTGATGAAAAACGACCTGGATTAAACCTTCTGAAATTGGAATTGAATTTTTTAGATCCATAATTACCGTTTGCTTGGAATGGCTGTGGTCGTCGATCTCTTCCACGTAACTTATCTTCAGTGTCGTGAGATAAGGAGATGGCATCTTCAAGGGTAGCAGGCTTGAACATATTCACTTCAGCGTAGTAATGTCCAAGAAGTCCAGACATATACTTCCGCTTATGTGTCGTCTCTGGTACGTCTTCAAGCATGCGTAATTGTAGGAGTGCATTCCAAAAACGCTCTGTATACTGTGGAATAGGCTCACGATCGCGCTGTTGAAGTAAATCCCATTGCTTGATAGCCTTCTCATGAAATTGCGGTGGAAGGAAATTTTGCATGAACTTCTTCTTGAAATCTTCCCATGTAGCAGGACATTCTATGCTCTTGCGGACTACAGTCCACCAAAGTGATGCTCTGTCTATCAGATGATTAGTAACACACTTGATTTTATCTTTCTCGGGATAAGTTTCCTCATGGAAATAGTCATCAAACTGGCTAATGAATGATAAAACAGTCTTTCCTTCTCTTATGCCATTGAAAGTGCGAAACTTGAAACTTCGTTTACTTATCTTGGATTCCTTGCGAATGGTTTGTGCTTCAAGAGTGGCGTTGATGGTACGGCGAATCAAATCTTCAGCTTGCGGTTCTTCTTTATCAGTGGACGCTCCTTGTAGCTTTGTCAATTGCGCTTGCAAGGCTTGCCTAGCTCTTCGCTCTTCTTCCAATTGCAACATGATAAGATCCAGCTTTTGTTCCATGGTAGGCTCGGGTAGATCGTCTTCAGCCATAGGATCATCCATATGTGGGGTAGTCATCCTGTAAAACTCAACAAACCTTTCTCACTCAAAATCAGTTAGCGGGATGAGCGTAGCTCAAATTTGGGGTTACAAGGCTATGTATTTTTGGATATTTTCTTCTTCAATTTTCAGAAATTCTGCAATATTTCTGTCTCCATTTGCTGAAAGTACTTCAACGAACTTGTAGATAGGTAGAACAGCTTGCTGCGAACAACTTTCCAGTTCAGAGTTTTTGCATACGAACAAGTCTTCTATGAGTTTTAAGCACTAGTCAGTTATGATTTAGTCTGACTTGCAGAGTTGCAGACTTAACAGACTTGCAGAGTTGTGGACTTGCTGGACTTAGGCCGACTTGCAGAACTTGCAGAACTTGATTACCGTCGACTTACGGAACTTGACTTCAGGAGTGCGAGACCCGGAGTTACTGAACTTATCTGCCCAGTGTGACTTGCAGAAGATTGTGTGACTTAGCTTAATGAATTAAGCTTAAGCTTAATAAGCTTAGTAGCTTAGGCTTATTAGGGAGGGAGAGTCGACTGAAAACGGCGCAGATCGTGGAGGTCAAGAGGATGTGTTTGATGATGTCGCGCGAATTTCGGACAGCCTCAGATACCTCGTTGAGAATTTTTTGTGGGACTTCTTCAATTCCTAAGTCTTTAAGCTTGAAGACTAAGCTTTTTTTTTTTGAAGAAAAAGATATGGCTTCTTACTATTTTATCCACGACTTGATGAAGGGAATGTATGAGTGGTCCTCCGCCGACAGAGCCTGGTCCTTCGCGATCTGACAGTGGAAACAGGGGTTCTTGATTGCCAGAAGTCTGCCTGTATCGACGGTTCGCGATGAGATTGACTGTAGAGCCCGTTTGTTCCTGGAGCTCTGCCTTCGCCTGAGATTGGCAGCGATTGGAAGCTCTTGATCTCTGCTCCACTCTGATACCACTGGTGCGCAGATCGGTCGCAGATAGCTTACGTGGTGAATCCCGGAAGGTCCCCAAGAACAAAGTACTCTACTTTTTAGCACAAAAACCCATGTAAAAGCAAGCACGACATGAGGCAAGAGACAAATTGGGTTCAATCTCCCCCATGCCTTGTGTGAGCGCTTCACAAAGCATGTATTTTATGTATATTTCCAATCTTCATGCTCAATAATAGCCCAATTACAAAAATATGACAAGCTTTTAGCTTTTGAGTTTGCTTTCTACCAAAAATAGGAAAATAAAGCTAATGGACGGTGCCCATAGTGTCTGGCACGCCCAATCTCAATGTCCAAATAGAAATAACATATCCAGGCGCATAAGCGCATACAAAATAATAATAAATAATCGATGTCTCAATAGACATAACAAAATATAGGCGTGGCGCCTATCAAAATCTAGTCCAAGAGTCGAAAACCCGCTAGACTCCAATGCTTTCCTCCGCCACTACTGCTATCTCTACACATCAACTGAAGCATTCATAATCGTTAGTAAAATAACACAATTAAACCGACAAAAGTGAATACCTAGCAGTCTTCAGCTACATAAATAAATCAACTGGTTAGAAATAAATCCTAACCTTAATTTATTACGAGTGCGCACTCTAAACTCATAAACGTTTATTAATTTAATATGCATTTTGCGGAATCACCCGCTATGGAATCACCCATGTACACACTAAATTAATGAAACGCCCGGAAAGGACAGGCGTCCCCATCAACTTCTCGCACAAAGAATCCTCTTTGCGTATGAGCCCCGGTCATCTAAGTTTACGGAATCCACCGTAAAACCTCACGGAATCCACCGTGGAATATGCCTCCTGGCATCATGATGTCACATAATCTGCCTTCTTTTGCCTCAACATTTTGGTCTTCGAGTGCTTAGCATGTGGTATGGATTTTGAAGACAAAAAATTGATAAGTTTGTGCATGCTCCCTTGCAAACATGTCTATCATCTGTATTGTTTTGGGATACTTTGCCACATGGGGGCACTTGTCAACTCCCACAAATGTGATGAAAGGATATCAGACATGGTTAAAGGATTCTATCATCACACAACAATATTCCGATCTCTTGGATTTAGGATTCATAAAAATAAGTACCTTTATGCTTTTGGAATGCATCCACCATTAATTGATCTTTGGAAAAATAACTATGATGGTTGAGTAGTTAATTAATGAGCTAGCTAGTTGACCATTGACTTGGCCACTTGACTAGTTACTTAGGTAGTTTCATGACCAACTAGTTAGTTAGTTTGTCAACTAGTTGATTAGTGACTTGGATAGCTAGCTAATTGAGAAATTAGATAGGTAGTTAGTTGACTAGTTACTTGGATAGTTAGCTAGTTGGCCAATTATATAACCCATTACTTTGTTGACTAGTTACTTAGCTAGTTATTTAGCTACTGAACTAGTTGAGCAATTAGATAGTCATTACGTAGTTGACTAGTTACTTAGCTTGTTAGCTAGTTGACCAATTACATAACTAGTTAGTTAGTCGATTAGATAGTTAGATAGTTAGGCGACTAGATAGTTGGATATCTAGCTAGTTACTTTGTTGAACTAGATAGTCAACTATTTAAATAGTAGACTAGCTACTTAGATAGCTAGATATCTAGATAGCTATTTCGGTATTAGATTAGATAGCTAAATAACCACTAGAATATTTAGGTAGCTGATTTGTTAGTTGACTAGTTGGTTATATAGCTAGCTACTTGACCAATTTAATAGCTAGTTAATGTGTTGGCTAAATAATCAACTATCTAGATAGTAGATTGGCTACTTACATAGTTAGATAGCTAGATAGCTATTTAGATAGTATACTAGACAACTAATTATATAGTAGAGTAGATAGCTAGATAGGTAGTTAGGTGGTTAGGTAGCTAATTTTCTAGTTGACTAGTTGTTAGATAATTATCTACTTGACGAATTAGATAGCTAGTTGCTTTGTTGACTAGATAGTCAGCTATTTGGATAGTGGGCTAGCTACTTAGCTAGTTAGCTAGGCATATGTTCTTTTCATTTCCTTTTCATTATTTTGGCCACTTGTAACTTGTTATTTGTATGATTCTTTTGTAGGAGAAATCATGGACTATGTTTCAAAGCATGGGGAGTCTATAAATGGAGAGTCGATTCATCGAAAAAAAGATGATCTTACAAAAGGTAATGTAATCAAAACAATCACCTTGAATTGTGGGCATGATCTTGTATACACACATAAATGATTTGATATTGATAAATTCCCACTTCTCCTAAGTTGCATATGTGCATTATGCCATGAATTCAAATGTCGATGAGGTCTTGACGAATATTTAAAAGGAAGCACATTTTGTATAGTATGAGGACTAAGCACTAGGGAGTCCTATAAATACAACTCCCATATCAAAGGATAAAAATGGAGATAAAGAAGGCCATTTGAGCAATGGAAGGTCACCTAGTAGAGGAAAGGCCTCTTCATCGGAGCCATCAACTCCACGAGGTAATAACATTTAATGTACTTGCTTGCACACCAAAACCTTGATTTTGTTGCTTTCATTGATGGCTTTGAAAAATTAGCAATGTGATCTTAAAAAATGATGGAGTGGAAGATGGCGATGCTAGAGATTATGATTTGGACTACCCTCTAAAGTCATTTATGGAGGTCGATAGGAAGAATCACAAGAAAGGTGATTCCTTCTTTCTTAGTGACAATGAATGGTGATTGTTTGGTTACAACTGTTAGAAAATTTTGATGTGTGGATGTAGGCTTTAGTATTGGTTTAAAGGAAGCAAGGAATATCCCAAGATCCACTGGAAAGAAGAAGTCACATGTGTTGACCCACACCTTTGCACATAGTGCTGCTTCCCGAAATCCCAAAAACCTTAGTGCAAACTTTGTGTGACAACTTGTATTTGATAGCTTGGAAACCACTCCTTTGTACTCTACAATTTGTATGCATTGTCATTCCCTTTGCGACGCTCACCACTACTCTCTAATATGAAAATTTAAGCCTCCATTTATATTCATTTTTCACATTATCTTAATTTCATTTCTCTAAATTTTTAGATTATTCCTAAATTGTCTCAAATGCTCTATTGTATGTAAATTTCAATTCTCATAAATTTTCAGATTGTTCTTTTCTCTCAAACATTGCATTGATTTAAAATTGTTTTTGTGGGTGTGGAATTCAATGTCCTACTACTCTACCTCGTGTGATTTGAGCATGGTCAAGGAAACAAGTTAGATTTTCTGACTCTACAAATACAAAAGAAAATTTGGATGAAATGTATACTAGTGAGGTTATGGCACATGCAATGGATGGGATGCATACATAGCATGTAATGGGGATAATTCTGTGATGTTTGAATGTAATATTCCCGCCATAAAACATCATATCAAGAAATAAATTCAGGCTTGAAATGTTTTAAAATTTACTCTTTGAGTTATCACATAAGTGACCGCACGTAATATCGAGTCTCGCATTAAACCAGTTCTGCAATCTGACACGAGAAGACACCTCAATGTTCCCAACCAACAAGAAGCAAAGACACCTCGCAAATAATATTACGATGGCTTGATCATAATATTTTCCACATTATATTTGATTTAGTGTTCTCGATTCCATTTAATGCATTAAGTATCGCATTGATTTTGTAATGGCAAGAAAAATCACAAAAGCCTTAATCAGTAGACAAAGAACGCACAAGAACGAGCACGATATTGAGTAAGTTAAGTATCAAAGAGTATGGCATGACTACATAAACTAGATAAGACATGAGGTAACTTGGCCAAAAACCACCAGATGAAGTCGTTTTGAAGAAAAAAGACGTTTTTAAAAAAATAGGCAAAAAATTATGAGTTTTTTATGCTAGAGGAAGAGAAACAATTTTAAAATCATCCCCATGCCACCATCCAACAATTAGGCAATCAAAAAGCATTTTTTATAAAGCTTACTTAGCTCTTGACAAGTAGCCAAAAGAGTGAGAAAATACACCCTCTCTCCTTCACAAAGAAAGCAAGAAGGAAGACCATGGAAAATTTTCTCTACATCTCTTTTCCATTCTAGCTTGAGCCTTGAAGGAGGAAAATGCCCCTCTTCTACCTCATTTCCATTTTCTCTACCCCCTGTTATATCTTCCTTCCATACAACCATAACCCTAAGCAAAATGCTAGCAAAATTTTTTTGGACGACCACCAACTCTCCCTAAACTACCACGTTAATTTCACTAGACATCCATGGCTCCACGAGGTCGCAAAAATTCAAGAAGCCCATTTGAAGCAAGAGAAGCAAGAAACTCGACTGATCGAGAAAATGACACGGTATGAATTGGCAAAACCCCTGTTACTACAAATCTAATAGAGGTAACATCTCATCGGTTTGGAAAAATTAAATTTTTATAAGCTTATCATTATATTTGGCTAAATACATTTTAAAGAAAATACATATCAAATATCGCTTAGAAAAAAGCCTAATTAATATAATAATTAACTATTTAGTGAAAAGACTCTTTTACTTGGAAAATGAATATATGTCTATCATTAAGAAAATATCATAATTATGGTTTATTTTGTGATATTTATTGTTATTTCATTAATGACGCATGTGATTATAATAACTGAAAAAAGGTAGACGGTGTTAGGGAAGTGAATATTTTATAAATTTTCCTTGAAAGTGACTATCTATATTTTATTTTTCCAATGATAAATAGATGCATATGAGTTTTATAATAATTTATAAAAAATAATTTAGATAACATCATGAAATAATTAATACATTAAATCAATAGAAAAATTGTATAGGAAAATATATGCTAGACACACATAAATGAAGTGTATAGTAATATAATTCGATGTCTGAAAGATGAAAGAAAAACTACACTTATAATTTTTACATTTCTTAGAATAAAGTTTTCTAAAAAAACATCAATATTACACTTAGGACATAGCTAAATGAAAGTTGATATTTCTAGATAACGTTGAAAGATCAGACATCGTCGATTAAACCATATAATATGAGTATAATAAAATAAAAATTATTTTCTTGCTAAAAACACACACAATGTTAATATTAGTGGTTATATTAGCGAGAGCGCCAATATCATGAGTTGACTCACATATGAGTCAACAATAAAACCTAACCTAAAATATCGAGAATGTTGAAGCAAAAATAACTATGAAATACTTAACAACCTTGAAACTATCAGTATCAGGAAATTAAATAAATATTGAAAGTCTGTAGGACTTGTTGGACATTGATAAGAATTTTTCGATACAAATTCTAATGTCTAAACAGACTTAGAAAAGCATTTGAAATCCTACTAAGTGCGGGTTAGGGCAGGGCAGTGCATAAACTACTGGTCATAGGTATAAATGCCCATATTATCTTTTAGGGCAAAAATACCAAGTTTTCATAAGGATAAAATAGACTTCAGATTTGCGAAATAACTTGCAGATCCAACACAATATTAGTGAGTTTGGAAATCTCCCAATTTCCATTTTTTGAATACTAAAAAGGTGGCACCTGAGTAACATGCCCATAAGTTTCTCAAAACCATATGATGTCACCTATCATTGGAAAGCACTTAAAAATGGAATCCATTGAGCTATAGAGCGCTCAATTTGGAGTTTTAGTGTTCAAGTTATGACAAATCCAAAAATTTGACCATGTGTCCCACACTTATGGAAAATTTCCATATTCCCCAATATGGTGTTATCCGAAAAAAAGAGTTGCAAGTGGGAAGAAAAACCCTAAGAATAAGGTGCGACCTTAAAAGAGAAACCCTAGAATTGGGTGGGGCTGCTTCCTATGCTAAAAAAACTTGCTGCTGTTTCTTTTTTGATTTGTGCATGCATTGATGGTTACACAGGAAAGATTGATTGTGCTTGCAAAACTTAGATTTGATTGTAAATATATAATCAGGATAATAAGAGGAAAGATCACATCATGCCTCCCCCATGGCTAGACACAAAACCCTGCTCCAAGGGGATTGTTTTATATCATCACAAGAAGCTTTGGACTGGCCCCGACGGTGAGAGGTCACTCGGTGAGGAATCCATTAGGCAGGAGGAGGTGGGAGTGCTAGGGGGGCTCTGGCTATAAATCTCTCGATCGCTCTTAGAAACTGCTTGACCCTCACGCGAATCAGGATGGGATCCTGGAGTCCCTAGTACTAGTGAAGGGACAGAAATATTAGAGGGTTTGTTTTCTTCTGCGTAGATAGAAGGGATTTTTCGGTGAACGGGCGGATGTTTATCTTCTGCATAGGTAGAAGGGGAAAAGCATTGTAAATAACTTTGTAAAATAATAAATAAGTATGTTTGCCAAAATATATTTTTTCTCTATCTTTGTGCAGTGTCGTAAAATTACGTGAAGGAACCTATGATAACAAGTTAATTAACGAAGTTGCTTTCATATATCATAACTTAATATGATAGGTAATTAGAAAACTAAAGAAAACCATTTGTGAAAAGCAGGTGGGTGAGATCCCTGACAGATCCGTCCTATGAATGGGTGGTCTCCCGATAAGCTGGGAGCTTCTTTCAAGAGATTGGATGAAACGTTAATTAGGAAAAATTAGGTAGAGCCGAGCGTTGACTTACATAGGGTCAAGTATTAAAACCTTGGTCAGTAATTATCTTAGGGGAAAGGTGCGACGGCTGTGCCAGAACTCCGTTAAGGTTCCCTGAATCCTAACTAGTTGCTGGAAAAAAGTGTTGCACTCCATGAACCAAGGGTAACTATGATTGCTCCAGTCGGACAAGAAGCCCTTGTGGGACACCTCCGATGGAGCTAGCTAATGCATAAAGACCTCAATTGTCAAATTAGGACCCCGAGCTTGCAGGTTGATCCTCATGGGGACGGTCGGTACCTTCCATTACAGGGTAGACTTTGGAAAACCTAGATGATAGACCTTGTGCATTCTCACAAGTGCCACTGAAGCCATCTAGGATAGCTCCTCGATGGACCACTAAAATGTGTTGCCAGGGAATTGTTAGGTAGGCACGTGACACATGGTATTAGAGAATAATTGAAATTAAAAATATCTATGGTTTTTGAGACTAATTGTTCTAAGTAATAATTAGTATGTTGATTGTTAAGGGATAAACTTTGGCAGAATAATGAAGGGTGAAACCAGTTCCTCATTTTTCGAGCAATGTACACATTTGCGCTAGACCCCATGGATGACGAGTGGAGAAGAGAAATGATGAGGATGCTTGATTGCCTATACGATCCATCCCCTGTTGAATCACGAAAGAAGATGGTTCTAGGATGAGTGTTATTGCTACATCGAGGCCAATCAATTCTTCAACATGCAAACTAATCTAAAACGCCTTGAATGGGTGGAAAATTTAAAAGTAGTTGAGGCCTTTATCTTTTGTCCGTCCACAAGGAATCCACTTATGATTACCAGTGGTTGGCAGATACGTCTAGAACGTTATGTCTATGACAAGGTACTAAAGGTAATCCCAGCTGACATGATTATAATCCAAGGATGTCGCAAGTATCGAGATTACCATATCCATGGGTTTCCAGATCTACCATTTCCATAGTATAGGTTTCTGGACATAGACGCTAATTTACCTACTTTCTTCTACATGAATGTAGCTGATATCCATCCCTGAAAAAGAAAGATATAATGATATCCTATTTTGGAAATTGTACATAACATCTAGCCTATCCTATCAATGTTGATGTATCTCTACTTGTAAACATCTGCCATTTGTAAATATCCCTTACTTGTAAAAATCATAGCATATGGCTACTAATAATAAAAGATAATAGTGACTAGATTTTGTAAAAATATTTTGCTCTTTGGCCCATCATTGTTTTACAAAACTAGTAAGATATGGTAATGTGGAAATGAAGCTAAAAAGTTTAAAGCACTAAACTAATTCGTGAAACTTATGATAACCTAGGGTAATAGAGCTATCGCTAGTCAGACTAAAATTCAGGAGAAGAAGTATCTCCTTAAGTACTTTAAGCCACCAGAATTTGATGGCAAGGGAAAAGACGTTGAAGCCAAGGTAGAGATTTGGATTGAGACCATGGAGGACTACTTCACTGCCATGGGAACTACCCCTGCTAAATCAGGCTATGATCACCAAGTTGAAATTGACCGGTGAGGCACTCCTGTGGTGGAAACAGTGGTGTAAAAACCAGGGACTTGCTAAGACAACCATTACCTGGGAAAAGCTGAAAGAAGCTGTGCATGGTCGATATTTGCCACCAGCTTATCGCACACTAAAAATGAATGAGTTCTTTAACTTAAGAAAGCTGGGAATGAGCCTAGAGGCATATTACTCAAAGTTTATCTCACTGCTTAAATATGCACCTTTCATGATTATTTCTCAGCAGATGTCTAAGTTTTGTCACGGATTGAATGCTTCTCTGAACACATGCCTTGAATCTATGCACCCAACTGATCTGCAAGATGCTTTGATTCGCACAACACCTCTTATTCAGGAGATTCCTTCAAAGCCAAGGAATAATAGGCTCTGGAATCAAAACAAAGGACTTCACAGGGCTATGTTAAGTGAGCCCAAGGTCAACATCCACTTGGTCAAGGAAAGAGGGCCAAAACAAATACACTCGGGAACTTCATACCTACAGAAAGTAATTCAGGAGTACTTAGGTGTTTCCATTGTAATGAGCCAAGCCACTTTAAAAAAGACAGTGCCCAAAGCTTGGCCAAATTCCTCGCCAAGGAAAGTAGAGAGGTCAAAACCAAGCTTTGATTGCAAAAGGAAAAGCATCTGCTATAATTCTTAAAGATCTTGAAGAAGAGGGAAACCCAACTATGGAAGCCGATATGGAGAGGGCATTAGTTCATGCCCACATGCCCAAATCACCAATTTTCAGTGATTCAAACACCAGCAGAATATGAGGGTAAGTCCTTTAAAATTTTGATTGACTGTGGAAGCACACACTCTTTCATGTCACCAAAGTGTGCCAAGAAATTAGGTATAGACACAATACCTACATCTAGGTTACTTGTGGAACTTGCTAATGGAAAAGAAATCCTGTCTACTCAGCAAACTTACAAAGTGACATTTAGCCTCAGAAGCAATCTCTCTGAAGTGGGATTTAGGATCATGAATTTAGGGGCCTACGAATGTCTATTGGGTATGGAGTGGTTAATCCCCAATGATGCACATATTTAGTGCAAAAAGGGCTAGGTGACTTTTCAAAACCTAAAAGGGGAAACCCAAGGTTCAACTAGCCAAATCATCTCACATAATAAAAGGGTTAAGAAAAGGATTACCTGTGTGTCTCATAAAATTAAATAAGGTTGAGCAGAATAAACAAGACGAGGGAGAGCCATATTGGTTGAAGGAATATGATGACATCTTCCTAGAAGAACTGACTAAATTACCACCTCGAAGAGAAGTCGATCATGAGATTAGACTTGAACCAGGAGTCACTCCAATCCCTAAGATTCCATATAAAATATCTATCCTTGAAACAATTGAGCTAAAAAAGTAACTCAAATAGTTACTAGATCAAGGATACATCAGACCCAATAATTCGCCATGGGGACCCCTAGTACTATTTCAAAAGAAAAAGGATGGAACTCTTCTCCTTTGCATTGATTACCAAGTTCTAAGCTAGGTAATAGTCAAGAATAAATATCTAATCCCAAGAATAGATTAGCTACTTGATAGGTTGCAAGGGTGAGAATCTTTCCAAGATTGATCTCCGATCTAGTTATTACCAAATAAGGATCAAGGAAGAAGATATCCCCAAAACTGCCTTCAATACCAGATATGGTTATTTTGAATTTCTTGTAATGTCTTTTGGTCTAACTAATGCCCCTGCTACATTTAATAGATTAATGCAGGATATTTTTTGACCTTATCTTGATGAGTTTATCCTAGTCTTCTTTGATGACATCCTAACATACTCCAAGAGAGACCAAGACCATGAGCTACAATTGCGCATTGTGCTGGACACAATGAGGACACACAAGCTCTATGCAAAGAAAAAGAAGTGTGCCTTTTTCAAAAGACAGATGCAATATCTCGGATTCATAATATCTACTGCAGGAATATTTGTAGATCCAGCCAAAGTTAGAGATGTTCAAGAGTGGCAACCTCCAACAACAATTAAGGAAATGAGAAGTTTCTTAGGACTAACTGGATGGTATAGAATTCTCATAAAAAATTACGCCCTAATAGCTACACCTCTCACTAATTTACTCAAAAAGAAAATTGCTACTGTGTGGATGCCCATTGAGCAAACTAGTTTTGAGCAACTCAAGAAAAGTTTGGTAACAACACGCATTTTAAAGCTACTTGACCTAAGTCAAGAGTTTGAAGTTGTAACAGACACAAGTTCTCTTGCATTAGGTTGTGTGCTTCTGCAGCAAGGTCATTCAATAGCCTATTCCTCAAGGAAACTGAAAATCCATGAGAGGAATTACGCCACCCATGATCTCAAGCTGTTAGTTGTGATCCATGCTCTCAAATTGTGGCGACACTATTTGCTTGGAAGCAAGTTTACTTTGGTCACTGACCACAAAAGTTTCAAATGTATTATTACTCAACCAGACCTCAATATGAGGCAGCATCGATGGATTGAAGTCTTGTAAGATTTTGATTTTGAAATCAAGTTCAGACCTAGGAAAGAGAATGTAATTTCTGATGCATTAACTTGTAAAGCTTTTTTGAATGCACTTATCATGGAAGAGCCATCTAAATGAGAGACTTTAGCTACTACTGGGAAAGATTGAAGCATGATGTACTCAAATATGTTATTGAATGACTAAGTTGCTAGCAAGTGAAAGCTGAGTGTGTCAAAATGCCAGTCAAGCTCCAATCACTTGACATTCCATAGATGAAATGGGAGTTCATCAGTATGGATTTCATAGTTGGCTTACCTTTTGTTCAAGTAGGGTATAATTCAATCATGGTGATTGTGGATATGCTGACAAAGGTCACTCATCTTATCCTAGTTAAGACCAACTACAAAGCTTCAAATATCGTAAGATTGTTTGTGAAATAAATATTTAGGCTTCATGGATTGCCTAAACAGATCATTAGTGACCGCGACTCTCTATTTACGTCACATTTCTGGAGAAACCTATTTGAAGCAATTGGAACCAAGCACAGCTTACAATCCCCAAACTGATGGTCAAACAAGGCGGGTTAATCAGGTCATTGAAGATATATATTCAAATGACTCCATTTCAAGCATTGTATGGGGAAGATTGTTTGACACCACTGAATTTCTCAGATCCAACCCTAAAGGTTGAGGCTTCTAAGAAAATGCTAGAAGACATGGATGATCAAGTCAAAACTATCAAACAAGACATCCAAGCTGCCAAAGATTGCTAGAAAGCTTATCTTGATCTAGGATGGCAAGAGCGTTTCTTCCAAGAGGGAGACATGGTTTTCATCCATATACATCCAAAGAAGAGTTCTCTATCATTGGAAAAGTTCAAAAAGTTGAGTCCAAGGTATTGTGGATCATACAAGGTTGTTAAATGCCCAGGAGCTAATACCTACAAACTACAACTTCCTGATCATGTGAAAGTCCACAATATATTTCACGTTAGTCTTCTAAAAGCTTATGTGGAAAATCAAGATCATATTCTTAATGACCAACAAATCATATTGCCTAGTCAAGGAGTCCTTGAACTCCAGCCTGATAAGACCCTAGATGTAAAAGAGAAACCTTTGATAAACAAAACCATTAGAGAGTATTTTATCGAGTGGAAAGACTATCCTAAGGAGGATGCCACTTGGATGGAAGAGATAGCTCTAGAAAAAGAGTTTTCCTATTTCATTTCAAGATGAGGACATCTCGATTCCTCTAAGGAGGAGAGGATGTAATATTCCGACCATAAAACTTCATATCAAGAAATAAATTCGGGCTTTAAATGTTTTAAAAATCACTCGTTGAGTTATCACATAAGTGACCGCATGTAATATCGAGTCTCGCATTAAATCAATTCTATAATCTGACAAGAGAAGACGCCTCAATGTTCCCAATCAATAGGAAGCAAAGACACCTCGTAAATAATATAACGACAGCTTGATCATAATATTTCCCGCATTATATTTGACTTAGCATTCCCGATTCCATTTAATGCATCAAAGATCGCATCGATTTCGTAATGGCAAGACAAATCGCAAAAGCCTTAACCAGTAGACAAAGAATGCACAAGAACGAGCATGATATTGAGTAAGTTAAGTATCAAAGAGTATGACATGACTTTATAAAACTAGATAAGACATGAGGTAACTTGGCCAAAAACCACAAGATGAAGTCGTTTTGAAGAAAACAAATAAGTTTTTTAAAAAATAAGCCAAAAATCATGACTTTTTTATGCCTAGAGGGAGAGAAAGCATTTTAAAATCATCCCCATGCCACCATCCAACAAGTAGGCAATCAAAAAGAAATTTTTATAAAGCTTACTTAGCTCTTGACAAGTAGCCAAAAGAGTTAGTCGACTGCATGCTCCCCCTCATAGCTATAAATACACCCCCTCTTCTTCACAAAGAAGAGGGGGTGTATTTATAAATACACCCTCTCATGGCTATAAATACACCCCCTCTTCTTCACAAAGAAAGCAAGAAGGAAGACCTCCTAATGATGGAAATTTTTCTCTACATTTCTTTTCCATTCTAGCTTGAGCCTTGAAGGAGGAAAATACCCCTCTTCTACCTCATTTCCATTTTCTCTACCCCCTGTTACGCCTTCCTTCCATACATCCATATTGCTAAGCAAAATGCTAGCAAAATTTTTCTGGATAACCATCAACTCTCCTTAAACTACCACATTAATTTCACCTGACATCCATGGCTCCATGAGGTTGCAAAAATTCAAGAAGCCCATTTGAAGCAAGAGAAGTAAGAAACACTGACGATAGAGAAAATGATATTGTAGAAATTGGCGAAACCCCCTTTATTACAAACTGGATAGAGGTAACATCTCATCAATTTGGGAAAAATTAATGTTTTATAAGCTTATCACTATATTTGGCTTTAAATGATTATAAATGCATTTTAAAGAAAATACATATGAACTGCCACTTGAAAAAATAAATATATACTAGATGCACATAAATTAACTGCATAGTAATATAATTCGATGTCTGAAAGATGAAAGAAAAACTACACTTATGATTTTTACATTGCTTAGAATAAAGTTTTCTAGATAACATTGAAAGTTCGACAAATGGTTGAACATCGTCGATTAAACCGTAGAATATGAGTAGAATAAAATAAAAATGATTTTCTTGCTGAAAACACACGCAATGTTAATATTAATGGTTATATTAGCGAGAGCGTCAGTATCATGAGTTGACCCATGTATGAGCTAGCAAGAAAACCTAACCTAAAATATCGAGAATGTTTAAGCAAAATATCAGTATCAGGAAATTAAATAAATATTGGAAGTCTGTAGGACTTGTTGGACATTGATAAGAATTTGTCAATACAAATTCTAATGTCTAAACAGACTTGGAAAAGCATTTGAAATCTTGCTAAGTGTAGGTTAGGGCAGGGCAGTGCATAAACTACCGGCCATAGGTATAAATGCCCATATTATCTTTTAGGGCAAAAATACCAAGTTTTCATAAGGATAAAATAGACTTTAGATTCGCGAAATAACTTGCGAATTCGAAAAAAAGAGTTGCAAGTAGGAAGCAAAACCCTAAGAATAAGGTGGGACCTTAAAAGAGAAACCCTAGAATTGGGTGGGGCTGCTTCCTATGCTAAAAACACTTGCTGCTGTTTCTTTTTTGATTTGTGCATGGATTGATGGTTGCACATGAAATATTGATTGTGCTTGCAGTAGTTAAATCTAATTGTAAATATATAATCAGGATAATAAGAGGAAAGATTGTGTTATGCCTCCCCCATGGCTAGACATGAAACCCTGCTCCCAGGGCGATTGTTTTATACCGTCGCGAGGAGATTTGGACCAACCCCGATAGCAAGAGGTCACTTGGTGAGGAATCCATTAGGCAGGAGGAGGCAGGTATGCTAGGGGGGCTCTGGTCATAAATCTCCCGATCGCTCTTAGGAACTGCTTGACCCTCATGCGAATCAAGATGATGGGATCTTGGAGTCCTCGATACTAGTGAAGGGACGAAAATCTTGGAGGGTTTGTTTTCTTCTGTGCAGACATAAGGGATTTTTCAGTAAACAGAGGTTTATATTTTGTGTAGACAGAAGGGGAAAAGCATTGTAAATAACTTTGCAAGATTATTAAAAAATATGTTTTGCCAAAAGATTATTTTTCTATGTCTTTGTGTTGTGTCATAAAATTATGCAAAGGAACCTATGATAACAGGTTAATTAACGAAGCTTGTTTCATATGTCATAACTTAATGTGATAGGTAATTAGAAAACTAAAGAAAACCATTTGTGGGAAGCGGGTGGGTGAGATCCCTGACAAATTCATCTGGGTGGTCGTGGTAAGCTAGGAGCTGCTTTAAAGAGATTGAACAAAACATTAATTAGGAAAAATTAGGTAGAGTTGTGCATTGATGTACGTAAGGTCTGGTCTTAAAACCTAGATCAATAATTATCTTAGGAGAAAGGTGCGGCACGGCTGTGTTAGAACTCCATTAAGGTTCCCTGAATCCTAAGTAGTTGCTAGAAAAAAGCTGTAACATGCTTGCCTATAGGCTGTCCAAGCAGGTTTTAGCGGTCCATCGAGAAACGAATCTAAGCATCACCGCTCGGCACTCCCAAGGAATGTTCCAGGGTTTGTCGCCTAGGGTTTTCCGAATCCGCCTCACAACGAAACGTTCACGATCAAACCCACTAGGATAGACCTGAAATCTGGGTTCCTAGGGCCAAGGTCTCCTAACAACATTCTAGCATCAGGTTTTGGACATTCTACTTTATGCAAAGATACCCAATCCAAAGCAGATCCATACCGCACTTTGTTCGAAGAGAATGGGAAACGAGAGGGATGCACCAGTCAACCTCTCTGCCCATAGGGCATGGTCCCATTCCGATCCCCTAAAATGGCATAAATTGGGTTCTAACTTAACAATACCTAAAGGTCAAACGATAGTAAAATCTTATGAAAAACCTCCCAGTTCTCTGAGACCACCTGGCCGTAGGATGGACCCGTCAGGGATTCCGCCCACCTACTTCCCTTGATAGCTTTAGTTTTCTAATTAGGTCATATCACATTTATGTGCGTCATTTAAAATTAGCTTCATTAATCAAGATTTTTAGGGCATCAGGTTCGTTCACGTAATTTACAACATATACATGAAAACAAAACAAGCAGTCCTTTTGACAAACAAGTTTCTTTACTTATTTTCAAGCTAATCTTTATCTCGTGCCCATATAGGAAAATTATGTATCCCTTCTGTCCAACAGAAGTACCCGGTCCAAATCACATGGCACCTTTATCTAGAATAGGATCTTCTAACACCCTAGACATTGAACTCACGGCAATCTGCAATTCCGTTTTGGTCTACGAAAGGGGCGTCTAGAGCTCCACTGACCCCAAACGACCTAGGAGTGAGACACAACTTCTGTGGTTGGCCTTTTCACCACTTGACCTTCAGCCCGTGAATCGAGTAGTGCCCTCTCAGGGTAATCCACAGTGTGATCTTGGAGATGATCCACCCGTGCAAAATATCCTTTCTCAATTAATCCAATTAAGAATCAAGAATAATCAAGGCAATCAGCCTAATATCATCTTCTAGTGAAACATTCCTTTATTTTCCATGGCTTCTTGTCATTACTGACCTTTGCCATGCTTTTGCCATCAAACACAAGCACTTGGGATATTTATCCAAATCACAATGCAACAATCAATTGATTTAATAAAAAAAACATTTAGGGTGTTGTTCAATCACCCAACAAAACTAATTGAATTTTTCCCAAACAATACAAAAATAGATGTGATAATAATTCCATCGCATATTCGCTATCCCCCTTGGGATCAAAGAGCGATTCTATGCAAAATTTACTTAATACTTGTATGCACAATTCCTAATGTTATTCTTTTTACGATTATGCTATTCATAATCCTTGACTGATTGTTCTATCAACGAATAAGCCATACACAACTAAGTGCAACTAACTTTTCTTAATGCATGCACTTCACGAACTCCATCTTTCAAATATGTGAGAAGAGGCCTATCCCTTCCCATGACCTATTCTCGTACATCATAGTATGGAGCCTAATGTATCTCATACGAGAATCAAAGCAAGCATCTATTAATTTAGAAATACATTACTTACGACCGAAACTACAGTTGGATTGACAGTGATGCCTTCGCCCGAAGCTTTGTTGCTGGTTGTAGGATTGCCATCCGCACGCAACATTCTTCACTTGGAGGCCATTGTTCGCAAGTAGACTAAAGAGATTAAGAAGGAAAAATAGATTCGAGATGGGAGAGGGTAAGAGAGGATGGCTAAGTCAAGAATCAAGATAGAGGGAATTGAGCTAACTCTCTCCCTTGCAGCCTCTTGGGGTAACTATTCTCTCTCTCTCTCTCTCTCTCTCTCTCTCTCTCTCTGTGAATCTCTTGGAGGGGTATCCTTCTCTCTACCTCTCTCACAGCGGTCTCGTTATGCTTTCTTGTGCCTCCCCATGTCTCATATTTATAATGAATTAGAGAATAGGGGATGAGGCTGAGAACAAGAGTTCTTGGTGGAGGGACTCTTGGAAAACTGAGTGATTTGATGCTTAACTCATAAATTTGATGGTTCCATTGGCTCCAAAAGGGGGGTAAAACACCAAGACACTTGGTTGGAAAGCTTTCAGATCACTCCTTCTTTCTCTCCCTATTTGAAGTGTTGTCTACTACTGCTTGTAGATTGTAATCACGGTGCGCGCGATTTCGCCAATCACTCTCTTTATCTTTTTTCTTTTTATAAAATCTTCAAAACTAACTAAAACAACACTTGTCTTTTCTTTTAAATGACATCTAGTTCTATCTTTTTAGGATAATATCTAAAATATGCTAGTTTTTTTGCCCAAAAATCTAATAATTTCGAACCATCCATACTATACACATTAACACTAATAATTAATATGGCTCGTAACTCTCGTTCATGTTGTAACTTCTATGAAGGGTGGCTATGGTCCTTATTAATTCAAGAAAAATATCAAATTTACGACCCTCGATTTTTTAAATTAAATATTTTTAATTAAATAAAAATTGTTAGTTATTAATGTTAGTTAGTTTTCACCTTAGTTAGTCTTTAGTTAGTAACCTTACTAACTTATTAGTTGACTAACTAACTTTTGAACTAACCAACCAACTTTTAATTGTGTGGAAATATTACAAAAGCGTTGCATTCCATGAACCAAGGGCAACTATGATCGCTCCAATCGGACAAGAAGCCCTTATGGGTCACCTTCAATGGAGCTAGTTGATGCATCAAGACCTTAGTTGTCAAATTAGGACCCCGAGCTTGCAGGTTGATCCTTGTGGGGATAGCTGGTACCTTCTGTTACGAGGTGGACTCTGGGAAACTTAGACGATAGACCCTATGCATTCTCGCGAGTGCGGGGCGAAGTCATCTAGGATAGCTCCCTAATGGACCACTAAAATGGGCTGCCAAGGAATTGCTAGGTAGGCACGTGACATCGAAATGCTATGCATGCTGATAATGAAATGGTGGATAATGTGGTTGATTGTGATGGAGGTGGGGATCATGTAAAGATAGTTTTAGACTTAAACTATAAGAACATGCAACCAAATATGTATGGGATCATTGCAATGAGGGCCTGAATGTTGGGGAATTGTTGCACGAGAGCTAATTCACTGATGCTATGAAAAATAGTCATTGTGAATGGAAGCTTGTTGAAGATGTATTGGATGATGGATAGGATGATGGCAAAAAGGGAATGCATTGTCAAAACATAGGCACTGATGATGATGTGCAGGATGGTGGTAGTGAAGGCATGCATGCTGAATATGTATTTCATGATGGGCACGACCATGGCAGAAAATGGATGCAAGATACTCAAAGTGAAGGTATGCCTACTAAAAGTGCATTGCATGATGGACAAGACCATGATAGAAAAGGAATGCATGATTGTCAAGATACCTCATTCACTGATAATGTGCAAGATAGTTGCAATGAAGGTAGGCCTACTGAGAATTTATTGCATGATGTGCAAGACCATGGCAGAAAAGTGATTCATGATATGTGCAGTGAAGGCATACTTGATGAAAATATACCAGAGGCAAGTTCATGGTAGAAAAGGAATGCCTCATTATCAATATGCCATAGCCAATGATGATATGTAGGATAGTCATTGTGAAGGTATGCCCATTAAGAATTCATTGTGTGATGGGTAGGACCATGGAAGAAAAGGGATGTATGTTTATTAAGATGATGATGTAACACAATCACTGTCATCGCATGGTTTAGATGCACCAAATGTCACCGCATGTTGTGATGTGGGTATGCATATTGAGAACATGATCCTAACAATGAGGGCACAAATGCTATGTAGAGCAATGGTGGAATGGACTCTTTGCTATCCCATGGTTTGGAATGACTACATGATATTGTGAAGATGAAGGTGGTTGCATCCATGGCTCACATGAAGAACAAGATGCGGGCAGCCAACATGTTAAGTTAAGTGTGCTAGATTCTCAAGATGGTCCAATAGAGCCTCAAAAAATGACTATTGAGCATGCCAATTGGAACATGGTACAAGGAGATATTCATGTCAAGAAAGAGTCCATGGAAGATGAGCATGTGGACCTTCTAGACTCATTCGTTTGTCGTGAGTATCAAAGGTGTATAGCACAGGCCATGTGAGGATCCCAAGAACCCTAATTTTGAAACTAGACTTGCTTTGATAGTGGATCATAATGGTTTACTTTTTGTGAAAGTGGACAAAAGGAAAGCAAGTTGGTAGCATGGCAAGAAATTTTTGAGATTTAAGATGGTCAATGTCTCGTTGAGGCATCACATAAGTCTTGCTATCAAAATGGATTCACAATTCTTTTTAGATTGGTGCTTTAAAAGGTTCAATGTGTTTATTTGGATGTGTGTCAGGTGAGAGAGGATAACGATCATGCTAAAATCTACTTCATACCTATTGGAAAAGATTTATTAAGGTGTATTCTTAAGCGGATCGTATGCTTGAGGAAAGATTTGACATTGAACAACCATTGAAAAGAAAGCCATGTTTTATAAGTCCTACATACATTTTAGAATGACCATGATAGCTACCTATTTTAGGAATAGATTTTAGATGAGAAATTTTAGGGAGCGAAAAATGAGTAAGTGGTAGAAGGCAAATACGGGGAGAGATTTTTGGTGGAAGCCATAGACATTTTGGAGAGGGAAGAGAATGCGAGTGGAATTTAGTGTGTCTATATAGAATATGGGTCAATAAGCTGTGGGTGGGGTCAAAAATAGGTCGAAGATGTGGAGATGTGCCAAAGAGAATAAATTCAAGCGTGAAACTTATAAATTTGAAGAAGGTGATAATCAAGAAGTTGAGAAGGAAGTGTCTTATGAAGGAGGTTGAGCAAGAGAAGAAAAACATATAAAAAATGGATGCCATCATTCTTGGACCATGTTGATGATTTCTTGCAGCATTTGGCATGATTTTCAACATTAATTGATTGTAATCAAATACTTCTTTCATCTCCTCTTTCATCATCCCGTTCTTGAAGCCTATTTTATTGCATAGAGAGAGTGATTTCCAACAAGATTAGGGTCACATTAGAATATATTAGTGAGAAATGAAGGAGATTTAGGATTTTCAAGAATTTTTAGCATAAAGGAAGAGAAGGAGCAAGCAGCAACATTGTCAAATACAACTAATCATCTTTTTCTATTAATAAGCTACTTCCGTTTCTAATGAAAAATGAAGTAAAATGGATAGTTTAAATGGAATTGGTGTTAAAATTATTGTTCTTTTGATCTTTGAGTTTCAAATAAATAAAATGGAGTTTAGTTTTTGCATTATATGAATCAAAATGATAAAGAAATGATAGAAAATAAATCAAAATTTGTATTTTTAGGCTCTAATTAGTGGATATAAAAAATTATTATTTATGAAAACTAAGTTCAAATAGAGTTGAAATATGATGAAATGCACCTAATAATGAAAAATAATATTTAGTTAATAAATTTAGTTTGAGATATAAGCATTTTAGTAGTTAAAATAGTAGTTTTTATCATAATTAGCAATAATTAAGAAAATAAAAATATATTTGAAATTAAATATTAAAATGGAGTTAAAACATGATTTGAGAGATTTTTCTATAAATTTTTAACTACTATGATCTTTGGATCGGAAGATATATAATTTCTAAGGGTCTAAATGGTAGTTTTTGAGTGTTTTTGGTGCATAATTAGTGAATATTAGAGGAAAATAATGTTATTTACTCATGGGAATTGTTATGAAAGCTACATTTGTTATGAAAAATCTTTGGTTAAGAGGGCTTGAAGTTTTGTATATGGGAATAACTAATATGAATATTTTTATTATTTGGATAAAGAAAAAGAAAATTTGATCAGTTGAGATAAATAAAAAATTTGTCAAAAGTCTGAAAGGAGACTATAGTTTATTTTTAAATTAGATTATGTTGTTAGAGTTTTGTGGCTAATGGAATCTATTAGAGGGTACTTCCTTTGTAAAATGACATTCATGATAGAAATAGTAATTAGTGAATATTAAGTATTCTATCGAAGTATTAATAAAATTTAAGGGTGCATTAGAAGTTTTATGATATATGTCTTCTCTGATTTGAATATGGAGAAAATTGGACTTGAATCATTGATAGTTTTAGTTCAAAATGGAAGAGTTAATGCATAAAACTTTAGAATCTTGAGAGATTAAAGTGAATATGCTGAACTTAATTGGAATTGGACTACATATAATGAAATTAGGCTATCGTTATATGATAAATTAGAGATTAGTAAGACTTCTTTAGTTCACCTTTTATTTTTAATTAGCACAATGGCTTTATACATAGCCACTTTGCTCAATTATCTAGGGGTCTCTTAAGGGATCAACATTTTGGTGCATTTTTTCAAGAGGGGCAAGCATGTTAATTAAGGAGAAGAGGGGGTGCTCTGGGATTTTCTAAAGTAATTTAAACATCATTTAAAAAAATTAAATTGTTAATGGTGAATAAGTTACATTAAGCAAGAATAGAAACGCAGGGAAGATATATAAGACATTCCAATTATCTTATCTAAACACATTCCAAAGTTCAACACCCATGCATATGGTTAGAATCCTACACAGATTTGACCTACCTATAAGACTTTAGTTACTCTAGGACTTTGCGAGAAAAATCCATCAATATGATACGTATGTAATTTAATAGGAGAGAATCTAATGAGCCATTATGACATAGATTTTCTACGAGGCTTCTTTCCTGAATTGCAACAAGATATTCAATGGATTATTGTAGATAAGGCTAGGGACACCGAGTTGGTGGATGGGCATACAAACTTTGGACCCCAATTGTGGCTTGATGTAAAAAATTTATGAATTTGGAATTGGATGTTCCAAGATTAAGCAAAAAGGATTGTTTTCTTAGTGGTCCACGTGTCTTTGAATGAATTGGGCCCACGTGTCTTTTAGAAAAATAATTTTTTTTAGATAAAGATAAAGAAAATTTGAATAATAAAAATATTCATACAAATATTTTAGAAAAATAGATTGGGCCCACGTGTCTTTGTGGGTGGCAATGTCTAAAGGCATGAAATTAACATTTGATACAAAGGAAGCAAAAAAAGTGGCTGAAATATTAGATTTAGTAGAAAAATTGGGTGATGATATACCATATATGATTGAAGATAAGGAATTGCTTGACATTCTTTGGAAGCTTAGTCTACATAAACAAGGGCTCCTATTGTAGAGGGAGATAGGGGATGTACGAGATAGAGAAAGTTTCCAAGTACGAGAGCGAATGAGCAAATGCTAGAAACTTGCATGAGATGAGAGAGCAAGAAGAAGACTGGAAAAGAAAGTTGAAAAGATAGTGAAGGAGTTAGAGATATTAAATGTTGAGTTGCAAAATACATTGCATGGTGGGTCAAATTTAACATTGGAAATAAAAAATGTCATTGAAGAGACATCTTCTATTGGGATTGAGTCAAATTATGATTGGAAGTGGCAAGTAGAGAGTTCCAAGGGAACAAGTGGTACCAACAAGAGTAGCTCAAATGTAATATTTCCACTCAATTAAAAGCTAGTTGGTTAGTTTTAAAGTTAGTTAGCCAATTAATAAGTTAGTAAGATTACTAAATAAAGTAAGAACTAACTAACCTTAATAATTAATTATTTTTATTTAATTAAAAATATAATTTAAAAAATCGAGAGTCGTAATCCAACGTTTTTCTCGGATTGACAAGGACCGTAGCCACCCTTTACGGAAGTCACAACGTGAACGAGAGTTACGAGCCATATTAATCACTAGTATTAATGTGCATAGTATGGATGGTCCAAAAATATTAGATTTTGGGGCAAAAACTAGCATATGTTAGATATTTTAGATATTGTCCTAAAAAGACATGGAAATTTCTAAAACTTGGATGTCATTTTTTAAAAAAAAGTAAGTGATATTTTAGCTATTTTTTAGATTTTATAAAAGGGAAAAAAAATAAGAGATTGGCGAAATCGCACACGCCGTGATCGTAGTTAGCAGGCTACTGACACCACTTCAAACAGGGAGAAAAAGGAGTGATCTAAAAGATTTCTAATCAAGTGTCTTGGGGTTTTACCCCCCTTTCAGAGCCAATGGAACCATTAAATTTATGATTTGAGTATTAGATCACTGATTTTTCCAAGATCCCCTCCACAAAGAGCTCTTCCTCTCAGTCACAACCCTTCTTCTCTTGTTTAGCTATAAATATGAGGCATAGAAAGCACAAGGAAGCACAAGGAGACCTCTAGAGGCACAAAGAGAGAGAGAGAGAGAGAGAGAGAGAGAGAGAGAGAGGTTACCCCAAGAGGCTCTGAGGGAGAGAGTTGGCTCAATTCCCCCTATCCGGGTCTTCGACTAAGCCATCTTCTTTTATGCTATTCCATCTCAAAATCTATTTCTTCCTTATCTCTTGAATCTACTTGTGGACGATGGTCCCCAAGCAAAGAATGTTGCATGTAGATGGCAATCCTACAACCAACAACAGGCATCACTATCAATCCAACTGCGGTACCGGTGGTAAGTAATGCATTTCCAAATTGATAGATGCTTGCTTTGATTCTCGTATGAGATACGTTAGGCCCCATACTATGATGCACGAGTACAGGTCATCGAAAATGCTAAATTTTATCTCACATATTCGAAAGATGGAGCTTGCAAAGTGCATGTATCAAGGAAATTTAAATGCAACTAGTTGCACATGGCTTATTCCTTGATAGAGCAATTACAAGGAAGAATCACTCAGGGGTTATGCATGGCATAATCGTTGTTAACCCCAACACGAAGAAAGCAAAAGAAAGTGGAAAAGACGTAGGGAAAAGGCGGAAAAAAGGTAGCCCAACTGAAGAAAGAAGAGGAAAAAAGACCAAAAGCGCAAGGGCAACCTTAAAAGTCCAAGGCAAATGCAAAAGGGAAAATGCACATTTTAAAATAAAAAGGCGCACCCTGAAATCTTGTAAAAGAGCACCGGGCTCTCACCTGTGCAATTTGTAAATGTAGATAGGCGGTGGAAAGGAAGCTAGGAAGATAGAAAGACGATGAGAAAAGGGGCCTAGGCTAATGGCCGGCCATGTAAAAAAGGGGGATGACCGCCCATGGAAATTAGGGCATGTATATAAAGTTGAAAAGTGAATGAGAAGCTCATTCTTGTGTGAGGCAAAAGCTTCTTCCTCTTCTTCTCTTGTTTCTTGCCTTCTTGCTTGTGCTTGAGAAAGGGATTGAGAGAGTGTGAGGGAGTGAGGGAGTGATTGTGTGAGAGTGAGGGATCTTGGAGAAGAAGCTCTCCATCTTCTCTCTTCATCCTCTCCTCCTCTCTTCTCTTCTCTTGTCTCACACGTGGCTATGGAGGATGAAGCTCATGGGAGAGGGATTGAGATTGCTTGAGCTTGCCTCAAGGATCGTGGAGCTACTGGTGTGCAAGAGAGAGGAGGGTACTCGATCGAGCATCAAGATAAGCTCACTACACCCGTAAGGTAGGCATTGCGCGTTGGCTATGTGAGAGGTAGCCATGGCTGCTCGGTTCGAAACACTTGAGTAATAAGTGGTCCGTAGGTCTCGGGGTAGAGCTTGAAGCTCCCCTACATTTTGGTTCCATTGCCGGGATCGACGGAATCAAGCGTTGAGCGCCGCGCGCATCAGATCGAGCATGGAAGTAGGGTTTGCAGCCTGAACCAGTGCTCGAGATAACTAGGAGATTTAGGAGGTTTTAATCCGTGGAACAGGTAAGTATTTGGGTTTGTTGGAAGCATTAGATTAGGACTACTATTTTGCATTTCTGTTTTTTATATTGCCTGCACTAGATTAAGGTTAGATTAGGGTAAGAAAAGAGAAAACAAGGGTTCTAGTTGCTGCTGGAAACAGGAAAACAAGGGCCCAGATTCAAGCTTTTGGGTGAAACAGGGACAGGGAACTGGCTGTAAGTTTTTGCAGTGTTGGGGAAGGAACCTTAAGAGGCTTGGGAAGCCAGGACAGACCTCATTTCCTTATTGGCCTTGTGAGAGAGAGAGAGAGAGTTTTTGGTTCACAGGACGAGGAAATGCGACCCCGATTCTAGGCGCATTCGATTCGTGCTGCTTCAGGTGAGTCCGGTGGGTTCCATTGTTGCTCTAATCAGTTATGGGAAGTTTGTGGTGATTGAGTGCAGCAGGCATTAGGAAGAATTCAAACGCGCCGGAATCGTGCCCGCTGCCGATGCAGTCGGACCAACCTGCAGTGGTCCGATCCCCAGAATCGGACCACTCGAGTTCTGGAGTCGGACCGTATGACTCCCAGGATCGGACCGTCCGACTAAGAGAGAGTCAGACCAGACTGGTCCGATTGCCAGAATCGGACCAACCCGATCGGACGTGCCATGTGGCACTCAGACTGCCCCTTAGAATCGGACCATCATAGTCGGACCACTTCAAAAATAGGACCACCCTCCTGGTCCGATTCCCAAAATCGGACCACCAGGTTCAGACGATTCCCGGAATCGGACCAACCCTGTCCGACTGTTAGAGTCAGACCAGACTGGTCCGATTGCAAGAACCGGACCGTCCGACTCCCAGAGTCAGACCAGACCTATCCGATTCCCAGAATCGGACCATTTTTCCAGAACAAAAAGATAAGGATCTTTTGCTGACCTTGCCACAGACGTGACCCCAGGACGCAACCCTGAACACCCCCAAGACCCAATTTGACCATTAGGACCACAGAGACTAATCGAACTTGGGGTGCGGAAAGACCATAGGATAGCTAGGAACCGAGTTGAAAACTCAAATTAGGCTAAGAACATGGGTAGAAACAAGGTGGAGTTTGCATTAAACACTTTCTGCATCGGCATTCCACTTTTGTGCTCCACTAAACCTGCACAGCAAGAAAAAAGAAAAGCTTGTTTTCACACCAAGCACCACAAAAGCACTAAGCACAACGTGTGAGTAAGGATCGCCGCTACTTTCAAATAACAAGGAACACATCTGGATACCTAATAACATTAAGGAACCCACTAGTAGGAGGAGACCCCAAGACTTAGACAGGTGCTTGAGCGCCCTACTAGTAGTACCTGGAGAAAACACAAAGACACGGGAAGCAACAAGATAGAGGAGTGGAAGCTGCCAGAGCTGATTGGATTCATCGACAATCTCGTGGAGCTGGAATCAGAAACAATGTTGGGATCAAGAGGCAACCAAGGGGAAAACCAATTAGACTTAGGAGAATTTTCAACTTCGGTCCAAGATCTGGTACATGACTACGATCCACTCACCAGGACTGAGATCCAAGGTAGACCTATAGAGGAAGTGGTGGCTAACCTGGAAGAAGAGAGAAGAGCTATCAAGAGAGCACTGGAAGGCATAATTGCCTATAACCATGAGCAAAGGGCTAGAAGGCTGCAGCAAGACGTGGATATGTATGAGGCTAGACGAGTACTAGACCTAGCTGGGGCAGCCAAGTCTGGACCAAACATAGAAAGGAAATGGGCAGCAGAGGGCTGGCATGACGTTGAGTGAACTAGTGGCAAAGCGACTCATGGACAATACATCCGTGGAACAGAGTGCTGCTGCCCTAGCCACTACACTACTGTCAGGATTGGGAGTCATGCAAGGGGCTAAAGGGTAGGCTAGAATCCCCATAGTAGCAAAACAACTAGCTCGATACGAATCTAGCAGTGACCCATACAGCTTCATGGAGCAGTTTGAGCAAGTGTGTGAGGCAAATGGTCTTACTGACCCTGCGCAGCAAGCTCAAGCCTTTGGCCTCTGCTTAGGCGACAAGGGAAGGACCTGGTACTCTAGTCTGGATGACGCAGAACGTACAAACTTTGCTCTCCTTAAGGGCCTCTTCATCAAGAGGTTTTCGGAGGCAAGGTATTTGGACAACCTCATTGCTAGGTTGATGAATATTAGTCAAAGGGAGAAGGAGGACGTTAGGGATTATGTTACTCAGGTGCGTAGCCTCTACAAGAGAATCCCTGCTAATGAGCGACCTACCGAGAGGGCAGTGTCTACAGTGTTCATGAACGGGATTTGGAGTGAGGAGCTCTACAAGGCTTTGGTCAGTAACTCCACCTTACAATGAGACGTGCTAGCTCGAGTCTTCGAGGAGGCAATACGCGTAGATGATCAACTTAGGCAACAAAGCATGAGGGCTACCAACCAAGATAGTGCAAGCCAGAGGGACCCTGAGAGATCAACCCCCTTAGGGGAAAAAGCAACTACTAGCGCGCAGGACAAGGGAAAGAGTGTAGACCACGACCAAGGGATGGCAGAGATGAGAATGGAGATTGCGCGGTTGCAAGAGCTCGTTAGAAAGCCTGTGAGATTGCATGTACAATGTGTGTATTGCGGTGGCAATCACCTCCCAGTGGAGTGCCAAGATCCTAGATCTCGGCCGTGCTCAAACTGCGGTAGATTCGGATATGATGCAACGCATTGTAGAATGCTGAGGAGATTCCCATACGCACAACAGTACAACCTTCCATACTTAGGAAATAGGCCACCTAATTTCTTTGGCAGGGGAGCCCAGTTAGCTCTTCCAACATCAACTGACTCAAGACCTGTCGTGCCTAGGCTGGAAATGAACCCAACTGGTATACCCAAGCCACCAGGGCCTTTTGTGACTCACCCACCTAGCGATGCTCCTATTCACTTTGTGGAGGAGCCTAATGAGGAAGAGGCATATGCCAATCCTTATGTATCCTCGACGAGGAGGGCAGCCCAGTCCTAATGGACAATTGGCCAGTTCTGGTGATGGCTTTAGGAAGAGGACGAGGCAGAGGCTTTAGAGGGCCAAGCCAGGATCCAGTCACATGCTGGACTTGTGGCCACCCAGGCCACATTTCATCATGCTGCCTAGAGCGAGAACAAGCTAACAAAGACAAAGCGGATCTCCGATGCACAGAGTGTGGAATCACACATCTGTTTCTTGACTGTCCTAGGTGGAAGCCATCAACGAGCGCTGCCAACATGCCATCGATGCCTTTGGGGCTCTTTGGAGTTGAAACTTTTGGTAGTGAGGATACGCCCATCCCACTACATGCTATGACGCGAGCTCAAACTAAACAAGCAGGCATCTCTTTGCTAGGGCCAAGTAACCTTGATGCAACCTCAATAGGGAAGAAAAGACGGAGGAGACGAAAAAAGGGAACCGATGCGAAGATAACCCTTAAAACCGAGGAAACGACTATGCTAGTAATGGGAAAGAAGGGCACAGACGCAGAGGCAGAGACCTCGGCTCCTAAGACATCAGAGCTAGGGAGTGCCAAGGTAGGGGAATATCCCCACCCCAAATGGCAACTCGAAGCTATAGCCAAGGTCAAGGAATGGGTCAAGGATGCCCAAAAGCACCTCGAGGATACTGAACCCATATTGGGAGACCCTATGGATGACTTCTCCAGTGTTAGCACACCAGTCTCACCCCCAAAACCACAGGCTGGGAGCATACCTGCATCACTAGAAGCGACTCAGCAGTAAGGCCGGGGGGAAGCTTACCAGGGCAGACAGAATGCATGGCCTAGAACTGCTAGCCTCGGAGGAAGACACGGGTCCAATACCCTCCTCATAACTTTGCTGTCCACCCCAGTAACCCTAAGCCTGGAGGATCTGCTTAGGCAAAATCACTCCTTGTGGCAGGAGTTAAAAGACTCGATCGAGGGACACGTAGAACTTGTGGGTATTGATCTGCAAGATCATGATGCAGTTACACGGATTCCAAGTCTAACTCTACACCCAGATTCCAAGTCTTTGCATATCAATGCTTTTTGGGAAGGCACTGAAATGCACACAGTTTTTCCCATCCTAGCCTTAGGAGACATGACTCGAAAGGGAATTGTAGACACAGGCACCGGTGTTAGTGTGCTAAACCATGCGGTCCTAGAGGCATGGGGAAACCCTCTTGTAGAGACTGCTAGATTCAATGTCACGCTAGCAAACGGAATGAAGGTAAGACCATTTGGGGTCTTAAAGAATTGGCTGGTAAAGATTGCCGGTGTGCAATTCTTAGTAAACTTCATTGTCATGAAGGGAGTGGATTACGACATACTATTAGGCCGACCTTGGATGAGGAATGCACGAGTCATAGAGGATTGGGGCAATGGATTGATTTTCCTAGGGAACAGAACTAGTGCAGTGAGGGTAGAGATGGACACTTGGACGACGACACATGTTGACCTGGCTGCCATCTCAGCCATGCTAAAAGGCAATACTCAAACGATCAAGCCCTATGGATCACTCGCTAGATATATTCCCTGCCGTGAGGATGAGAGGGATTGGATGCATGTGTTGGCAACCATTGACCTACCATTCTCAGATGAGGAAGGACCACATCACCAGGCTGCTAAAATCGCTACCGTGCCAACTGAGGAGCCAGTTGTGCCGCTTTGCATGATGGCAGGAAGCTCACTCAACCCAGGCAAACGGGCCTCGTCCCGCATCCCCAACAACAAATTAGAGCTTCACAAAATCGTAGAGTATCTGATCGATAAATTGGACGGCAATTTGGCTGCTAACTTAAAACCTCTACGTGACCTTTTAGCTAAACCAGAATGGAAATGGACTAAGGTCCATGACCTGAACTTGTTATATAACTGGGCTTTAGTTACGGATGACAAGGAGATTGAAGAGGGAAGCTTAGGGGATGATGAGCAGTCAGAAGGACAGGACCCATGTTGAGATATCGAGCTCCACTCGTGATATGCCAGGGTGACCGTTGTTCATTTATGTCACCGACTTGTCAGTTGTAGATGCGGTTGGTACACCACCCATGAATAATAGCTAGATGACAGCTATCCTTATCTACTCTAGTTCGTGGCTCAGTTAGTATGCCAGCTTAGTTAGTTGTCTTTGGTTTGAGACCCATATATAGGGTTCTTCTATTTCTTTGTATGTGAGTTCTTTTGTCTTACACAACTAAGAAGAGGAAAACTGTTTTCAGCCTCCACCTGTGTGTGTATTCCCCCATTGTGCAAGCAAGAAAGCTACAAGTGAGACTTCTTCCTTCTCTCCCACAATCTTGACATGGTATCAGAGCCTTGTTCGTGGTAAGGAGCTCAAGAAAGCAAGCCAAGCTCGCGGTGTTCTGGTAAGAGGAGCAATGTTGCTTTCATTTTCTCTTTTTGGGAGCAGATATCTGCAGCAGGTAGCACATCCGGAAATTGCAAGAGTGCATTGTCTCAGGTTGAGACGCCCTTCGCGGTGAAGCAAGAGGGCAGTATATGTTGCGGGCAAGGGCTTTAGCCCTCGGCGACCCTGTTTTTTTGATTTGAGGCCATTTCGGGGCTTGTTTTAGAGGCGGAAGTTTTCTGCACGCACTCAAGAAAAGGCCTAGTTTTATGCTGTGCAGCCACTGTTCTACAGGTCGGTGAAAAGTTACTGTAGAAATTGCATCGTATGCCTGTGCACAGAGACATTGGGAGTTACAGAATCATCCTTGGTTCCTGTATATGCAAAATCGTCACTAGGAAGTGACTGTGTGGTCAAATACCACTTTCACCAATTTTGCAGATTTGCCCTTGTGAGGCTGAAGCTGTGTTCTCTGCAGTGACAGAATTTTTTGCAGTATTCTGTAATGGCGTCTGATTCTCTTTCACAGATTATAACTGAAAAGCTTGACAAGAACAACTTCCAAGCATGGAAGTTTAGAATGTTGAATTTCCTTATGGGAAAAGGATATTGGGAATTTGTTGCAGGAAATGAAGAAGAACCAGTTCTTCCTGATGTTCCCAATCAACAGCAAATGCATGCATTTAAAGCATGGCATGAGAGAGCCAGGAAAGTTATGTATTGGCTGTCTATCAGCATTTCAGACTCTATGATTGTGCATATTCAGGATGCAAGTACACCAAAGGAGGTATGGGATACTTTGTCAAAAATGTATAGCACAAATACGCAAGCCAGGAAAATGCAGCTCAAGCAAGAGTTGCATAATGTGCAAAGAGAAAATATGAGCATCAATGACTACCACATGAAGGTGAAGAAGATTGCAGATGCACTTGCTTCCATTGGGTCACCAGTGGAAGATGATGATTTAGTTTCTGTGACCTTGAATGGTCTAGGAAAGGATTATGCACAGTTTCGGACATCCATTTCAGTTTGTGAAAGATTTCCTGATTTTGAGGAGTTGATTGCTCTTCTAATTTCTGAGGAGCAGAGAAATGGTGGTGCATCTTCTTCAGGAGGAACTTTAAAGGAAGCTGTCTTCTATTCAAATGCTGGAAGAGGTAGAGGCAGAGGTAGAGGAGGCCGATCTGGAGGCCGTGGTAGAAATCAGAATATGCAGCAAACTCAAGAAAACCAGTCCTATGGAGGAGGACGTGGTAACTCTAGAGGCAGGGGAAGCCAAAGAGGTCGTGGTGGATGGCAAAGAGGCCAAAATGCAAACAGTAATGTTGAATCCTACTATTGTGGTAAAATGGGTCATATGGCTAAAGACTGCTATAAAAAGTAGAATGACATCATGAATGGTAAATTGCAACAAGGGAATTATGCATCTTCTAGTAGATAGAGTGATGACAGAAATGAGCATTTGTTTATGGTGCAGCACATGAACAATTTTGTGACAAGTGCAGAAGAAAGCAATGATGTATGGTATGTTGACTCAGGTGCATCAAACCACATGACAAGTCATGCAGAATGGATGGAGGATGCAAGGAAAATGGAAAAACCAGGATTTGTGGAGACTGGTGATGATACTGCACATCCTATTGTGCAGATTGGAAAAATTCATTTGTCTATGCAGGATAGGAAAAAGAAATACCTGTCGGATGTATTTCATGTCTCGAATATCACCAAGAATCTAGTTTCTGTTGGTCAAATGGTTGAGCAGGGCTTGCAAGTCAGATTTAATCCTCATGGATGCTTTGTTGAGGATATGAAAAATAAAGGTCGCTTGATAGCAAAAGGAAAAAAGAAGGGCAGAATGTTTACATTGGATGCAGACATGTATGAATTGAGTGCAGCAATGTTTGCACATGGGACCGGTGTAGTTGCAGATATTGATATCTGGCATAAACGCATTGGTCATGTTAATGTACAACGACTTAAATCAATGCAGGCCCAAAATATTGTTGCAGGATTGCCTAAATTCAAGGTTGCAGAAATGCATAAGGTATGTGAAGCCTGCCAATTTGGAAAACAAGCAAGGAAACCATTTCCTAGACATGTTCAAGAGAGTAAGAAGCCATTGGAATTAATCCACTCTGATGTGTGGACTACTAAAGCTGCATCTCTTGGAGGCTGCCATTATTTTGTCACTTTTATTGATGATTATAGCAGAAAAGTTTGGGTGTATTTTATGAAAAAGAAAAGTGAAGTTTTTGGGCATTTCAAAACTCTTAAAGCTATGGTTGAAAAAGAAACAGGCCTACAAATAAAATGCCTAAGGCCAGATGGAGGGGGAGAGTACCTCTCAAATGAGTTTGCAAGGTTCCTGCAGGAGCATGGCATAAAGCAGCAATATTCATACCCCACAACAAAATGGAATTGCAAAAAGGAAAAACAAGCATATTGGAGAGGTATCTCGTGCCATGCTCAACGAAAAAGACTTGCCAGATTTTTACTGGGCTGAAGCAGTTGCTACAGCAGTCTACATAATGAACAGGACTCCCACTGCAGCAATACATGGGATGACTCCAGAGGAGAGATATACTGGTAGGAAACTAGATATTTCTCATTTGAAAATTTTTGGTTGCATTGCCTATGTTCATGTGCCAGATGAGTTGAGATCCAAGTTGGATCCAAAAGCTAAGAAGTGCATCTTTATTGGTTACTCTCTGCAGAAAGGGTATAGATGCTATAACCCTTCTACTCGTAAGTTTAAAGTGAGCAGAGATGTTGTTTTTGATGAGATGAGTAGCTGGTATAAACCAGTAAATGTGATTGATAATGTAGATGCACAAAATGGTAATGCTGCACAGAATTCACAGCAGCAGTCACAAGATATTAGTGGACCTGGAGCATCCTCTAGCAGTGGTTCACATTCTTTGCCATGGACAGGCAGATTGAGATCAGGAGAATCTTCTCAAAGCAATGCAGATAGTGGTATGCAGGTATCACCAAAAGGAAAAGAGAAGGTAGATCACCCATGTTTGATGTGAATGCAGGTCACTCTTATGTGGATGGTGAATCCAGTGGCTCAGAACAGAGCATTGATGATGAGTTGGGTATTCCTTCTATTGTTACACCTGGAGTAAGGAAGACCAGGGATGTTTTGAGAGCACCTAGAGTGAACCTACTTTGCGCAGGTCTACCAGAGCTAGGTATCCTGTGGATAGACTGAAATATGATGGATTTACAGCCACCATTCACTATGCATATATGGTCAAAGTGATACAGGAACCAGAACCCACTTCTTTTGAGCAAGCCATGGGAAAAGAAAAATGGGAGAAAGCCATGGATGAAGAAATGGATGCCTTGGAAGCAAATGCTACATGGGAGATAGTACCTTTGCCTAAAGGTAAGAATGCAATTGGCTGTAAGTGGGTTTATAAGGTGAAGCACAATGCAGATGATTCTGTGAACAGATACAAGGCAAGATTAGTAGTCAAGGGTTATGCACAAACATATGGCATTGACTATGAAGAAACATTCAGTCCGGTTGCAAGGATGGCAACTGTAAGAGCAGTCATTGCTATGGCTGCATCAAAGGGATGGTCTTTACATCAAATGGATGTAAAGAATGCCTTCTTACATGGTGATTTGCAAGAAGAGGTCTATATGGAGCAGCCACCAGGTTATGTGCATGTTGTTCATCCTGAGTTTGTTTGCAAGTTGAAGAAAGCCTTGTATGGCTTGAAGCAAGCACCTAGAGCATGGTCTGACAAGATAGAATAGTATCTTGTCACTATTGGCTTTCAGATTTCCGAGGCAGATTTCTCACTTTATGTGAGAAAAACAGAGAAAGATATTATGCTACTTGTCATTTATGTTGATGATTTGATTATGACAGGTGACAGTGATGAAGATATCCTTCATGTGAAAATGCTATTGAAGCAGAAGTTTGAGATGAAGGATTTGGGAGAGCTGCGTTATTTCTTGGGCATTGAGGTGATTAGATCACTAAGTGGGATACAGCTCTTACAGAGGCAGTATGGATTGGACATGTTGTCCAAATATGGGATGACAAGCTGTAAGCCTATTTCAGTTCCTTTGGGGCAGAATGTGAAGCTGAGCGCAGATGCAGGTGAGCTTCTGGAAGACCCTACTATGTACAGACGCATAGTAGGAAGCTTGATTTATATGACTATTACTAGGCCAGATTTGAGCTATGCTGTTGGATTGGTAAGTCAGTTTATGCAGGCTCCAAGGAAAACATTTGGATGCAGCTAGACGCATACTCAGGTATGTGAAGTCCACATTGCAGTATGGACTATTTTATGAGACTGGGGTTTAGATACAGTTGCATGGATACACTGATGCTGATTGGGCTGGTAGCATTTCTGATAGACGATCTACAAGTGGATATGTGTTCTCTTTTGGGAGTGCTGCAGTCACTTGGAGCAACAAGAAACAGCCTACAGTTGCCTTATCCAGCACAGAGGCTGAGTACAGGGGCACAGCAATGGCTACATGTGAGGTAGCTTGGTTGCATAAGCTACTTTATGATATGCATCAGCCTACAGATGGGCCAGTTGTCATTTATTGTGATAACATGAGAAGTATACACTTGGCAAATAACCCAGTCTATCATGCTAGAACAAAGCACATTGAGGTGCATTATCACTATGTGCGGGAGAGGGTTTTACTAAGTCTTATTGATCTAGTTTATGTCAGTACAGAGGATCAGGTAGCTGACATATTTACGAAGGCATTGGGCGCAGAGAAGCTGCACAAGTTCAGAGACCTGCTTGGTGTGCAGGAATTGGGATTGAGCTCGAGGGAGAGTGTTGAGATATCGAGCTCCACTTGTGATATGCCAGGGTGACCGTTGTTCATTTATGTCACCGACTTGTCAGTTGTAGATGCGGTTGGTACACCGCCCATGAATAATAGCTAGATGACAGCTATCCTTATCTACTCTAGTTCGTGGCTCAGTTAGTATGCCACCTTAGTTAGTTGTATTTGGTTTGAGACCCATATATAGGGTTCTTCTATTTCTTTGTATGTGAGTTCTTTTGTCTTACACAACTAAGAAGAGGAAAACTGTTTTCAGCCTCCACCTATGTGTGTATTCCCCCATTGTGCAAGCAAGAAAGCTACAAGTGAGATTCCTTCCTTCTCTCCCACAATCTTGACAACCCGGACGATGAGGAGTATGAGGATTGTCACTCTACGGGAGAAGAGAGTGAAGAAGAGGTAGACACGATAGAGTACGACACGGAGGGAAAAGCAATAGAGCAAATCAGGGCAGACTTAAGGCCTAGGAAAGAAGGAATCAGTCGAAACAAAAAAGGAGTCATGCTAATGGAGTGTGACAGATCCTGGCTAGAACGAATAGAAGCCGTAGATTACGAGCAAGCTGGAGTAGCACAATGATGGGTAATCCCAGTGCTCAAGACAGATTCACCTACAGAACTACGACCCCCTGGGAAAACACCTTCCTCAAGTGAGGGATGCGAGTTCAACTCAGAGTCGGAAGTTAGCACTGAGAGTGATCCCGAGATACCGCAACCCATTGAGGTCAAATGCACCAAGGGAGACTTGCCAGTCCACCTGAGGCGCAGGAGGCTAAAAGAGGAGGCCAAGAAGCAATCAAGGGACTCAGAAGTGGAAAGGCAGAGGAAACCACGGGATCTACCCAAACGGTTTACAAAATTCAAAAAGGGTGACAGAGTGGTGGTCCTGTTAGGTGCAAAAAGACAAGGTCAGACTAGTGAACCAATCGAGGGACCCGCCAAAGTCAAAGAGGTTAATTTGGCTGGGAAAGGTGAAAAACCAAGATCGGTGTTCGTCGCAGATGACTTGGCGGAGGAGGAAGAGACCAAACTTGTTGCGCTCCTGCAAGAGTACGTTGACGTGTTTGCCTGGACATTGGACGACATTGGACGAACTTAAGGGAGTGGACCCTAGGGTCGTGACTCATAACATCCCAATGGTTTCAGATGCAGTGCCAACAAAACAATGACCTTACCCCATGAATCCCAAGCATGCCCATGCAGTGAAGGAGGAGATTGATAAACTCATGAGGGCAGGTTTTATATATGAGATCGAGCACACGGACTGGGTGTCACCTATCGTGATTGTCATGAAGAAAAATGGGAAAATCAGAGTGTGCGTAAACTACAAAAAGGTGAATGCCGCTACAAAAAGGGATAACTATCCTTTACCTTACACCGAGCACATGCTGGAGAGGGTAGTAGGGAAGGAAGCTTACAATTTTCTAGATGGTTTCTCGGGTTACAATCAAGTGCAAGTGCACCCCGATGACAGGCACAAGACTGCCTTTGCTACGGAATGGGGCGTATTCGCCTACATTGTCATGCCTTTTGGGCTAATGAATGAACCTGCAACTTTCCAACGCCTAATGTGCACTATCTTTAAGGACATGCTTAGGTGCGAACTGGAAGTGTTCGTAGACGACCTATGTTTACACTCTAGTTGGGCCGAACACTTGAAGAAATTGAGAGCTGTCTTTGAAAGGTGTAGGCTATAGCACCTCTCGCTAAACCCCTTAAAGTGCCAGTTCTGGGTAAAACACGGATGCATCTTGGGGCACGTAGTGTCAAGGAATGGCATTGCTATTGCCTTTTCCAAAGTCAGAGTCATTGTTGACCTACCGACACCCGACAACTACAAGGGAGTTCGGTGCTTCTTGGGACACACTGGATATTATTGACGATTTGTGCTAACTTATGCATTAATAGCTAGACCTTTGTACAATCTATTGATAGTGTTTGAGTGGACGGAGGAATGCCAGCGCACATATGAGGAGTTGAAAAAGGCTCTTACGAGTGCACCAATCTTGCGAGCCCCAGACTGGAACGTAACGTTCCATGTGCACATAGACGCCTCTAAGTTTTCTATTGGAGTCGTGCTATGCTAGCTTGGTGAGCATAACTTGGATTACCTGGTGAGTTTTGCCAGCAGGCAGCTCACAGAGACCGAGATGAACTACTCCACGACGGAAAGGGAGGGGTTGGCCATGGTATTTGTGGTAAAGAAATTTAGGCATTACCTGTTGGCCACTCCCTTTGTCTTCTTTGTTGACCATCACGCCCTATTATATATTGTGAACAAGCCTTGCTCTACGAGGCGCATAGCTAGATGGTTACTCCTTTTACTGGAGTTTGACTTCTCTGTGGTTGTACGCAAAGGAAAGTAGCACTACATGGCTGATCACATGTCCCGCATACCCACAGGAGAAGCTGCTGGACAAGGCGTGCCTGACGATTTGCTGGATGCCCATCTTTTTAACTTGTCTAGTGAACGAGAATTATTTAGAGCAGATTTGACGCCATATTGGGCCGACGACATAGTGCAAGTGCTAGAAAATGGACTACCAAAGCAACCCATTGAGAAAGCCAGGCTGAAGAAACTCATCTTGAAAATCCAGCCATACCAACTGATAGCTGGCCAACTCTACAGGTTGGGACAAGACGGTTTATTGTGCAGATGCGTGTGTGAGCATGAGATGCACTACGCATTAAACGAAGCAAATGGCGGAATCACTGGAGGACACTTTAGTGGGGACACAGCAGCTCGAAAGGTGCTACAATCCCAGCGATGGTGGCCCACCCTATTCCGCAATGCAGGTAAATTTGTAAAGCACTGCGATGAGTGCCAAAGGACCAAAGTGCATGTGCGAAAGAACAAGATGGAGTTGACCCCTGTCATAGCCCGACAACCCTTTGAAAAATGGGGCATTGATTTTATTGGACCTATCAGTCCTGCAGCACAATATTCCCAAGCTCCATATATCATAGTGGCGACCGACTATTTAACGAAATGGGCAGAGGCACGAGCCACGAGGAAGAACGATGCTAGGACCACCCCAAAGTTCTTGTGGGAGCAGGTCATTTCATGGTTTGGCTATCCAATCGAACTTGTAAGCGACCAAGGCACACACTTCATTAATGAAGTGATTGCCCACTTGCTCTTTACCTTCCTAATAATTCATCGGAAGTCCTCTCCCTATTACCCTCAGGCTAATGGCCAAGCCGAATCCACAAATAAAATCCTAGTCAATGTGCTTACAAAAGTCGTGTCTACTTCGAGAAGTGACTAGGACAACAAGCTAATGGCGGCCTTGTGCGCCTATCACACAGCTTATAAAACGACTGTAGGACAGACGCCCTTTAGGCTGACGTACGGAATTGAATCCATTTTGCCCTTAGAATTCTTCATCCCTAGTTTGAGGCTAGCAGTCCAGGAGCGTTGGGAGGGAAGAGAGGCTTGGATCAACTGCTTAGTGGAACTCGAGCGCTTAACGGAGACTCGACTCCTCGCCACTCACTCTCTGATTTGTGAAAAGGCTCGATGAAAGATGTGCTTTGACAAGCATGTCACGCAGTGAGACATCGAACAAGGGGATCTTGTTCTGTTGTACTCGATAAAATGACATAAATAGAAGATGAAGTTTTAGGGGCTAGGGCCTTTCAGAATACGCATGATCGGTAGGACCGGGAATGTCGAGTTGGAGACACTTGACGGTGAAGGAATAGGCTTTTTTAATGGCAGCTGCATTAAGAAGTACTATCCTCCTTCACATCCATTACATGAGCCACCCATGCTAGAACCCCCATTGAATGTCCACATGGCTACTGTAACTGACCTTACAGATCAGGACAAAGAAGCAGTGGCAACAGCGTACCTGCGGATCACAGTTGCAGCAAGAGCGGTGTATTCTTTCGAGGCCTTGATTGATGAAGGTGCCGACTACAACATCTTGATGCATGACCATTGGACACGCATTGGTCAACCGCAACTACAGCGCACTAACGCAAAACTCACCCTGTTTGGGGGCACCGCTTACCCACTCCTAGGGAAGTGCAAGGTGGTCGTTTCCATCGAGTCTGAGAGTTTACCAGCCTTCTTCCATGTGTTACCTAACAATAAAGGAGCTGGCAATGTGTCGCTATTGGGTCGCACTTTCAAGAAGCAAACCAACTATAATGTGGATTACAACCTAAATCGCATACATCTTGCTATCGGCAATGTGCGCATAGTGACAACTTTAGACAAGGGCTGTCTTAACTCCCCCACTTTTACAAAGCCACCGGTAGAAACCCCTACAACCACGCTTCAGCCGGAGTCTGAACAGACGGAAACTACGGCCTCGTGCCGAGCTCTCAACCCCAGACCCACGCCCACCAAGAGCACTTACAAGGCCAAAGAGTCCAAGTTTCTATGGGTGCTGAAACGGCAAAAACCACATTCGGGTAGACCACCCAAGTATGATCCTAAACGTCCAAATTATCAACCGTCTCGACCCAAGAGGCAATCTAGGTGCTATCTTTGTAGACGCACAACCATGCCGCGCTGGATTCCCAAAGATCTCTTGCGGGCACATAGATACTACGAGGGCAATCTCTGGATTTGGGTGCCTAAAAATGGCCAGCTAGGAAGCTCATCTACAAGCAATCTCACCCTAATGAGAGAGGCTTGCACAAGTGGCACCCAGAACAAAGTTAGCAGGCCAGGGCCAACGGTGGCTAGCAAGCCTTAGCTCATCTATCGACCAAAGCAAATGCCATAGGCCTTAAACCTACCCAATCCCGAGAACTTACAAACCACTATGACTGCTCACTCAGAACCTAGTACAACCCCCATGCCTCTAGAGCTTCCTGCAGAATCTCAAAGTGCTTCAGAATGCGAGGCCCAACCTGCGACACCAATGAGGAAGTCATAACTATCCAGTCCAGTTGCACCAGCCTTGCCATCGGGTCTTAAACCTTCATACGCAATATGACCTTTCCTCTCTTTGGCTAAGGACCTTGCCGCAACTTCTGGGGACGACTTAATAACCTACATTAAAATGTTAGACAAAACGTTCACTACATTTGCTAGAAGCTACGAGAGGCTAGACCTAGGCCTTCTTGATGAAACGCTTGCTTTAGATGTTTGTGCATTACCATGTACTTGGGAGGAATACGAACTTATGGCCACTAAAGTTCCCAAAATTGCTGCTGAACTAATAGCAAACGATGAAATCTCAAAGGATCAAGCTGCACTCAGAAGACTTATCACTTCTTATCGTAAGCCTCCTTGTTCTGCTCCTGAACAGGAGTTGCAAGAGCTCCAGTAGATGGCAAGCTCACCTTCCACGTTCTTGCAGCAATGGTTTACGCTAAGGATCCAATGGAAGAAAAAAGGTTGTCGCATAATGACCAATGCTGAGCAACGTAGGGCAATTAAAACTATCAAATATGACCCCACTTATGTGGCACCTATCTCATTTAGGGTCTTGGCCATCACCCGTAATCATCATTTGGACGCTCGCCTACCCCTACATTGACCAATTCCTCACCAAAGAGGAATTACATGTGGCCAGTCGCCTCAATACCAGAGATCTCTTCCACGATGTTTTGATCTACATTTCCCAAGTCTCCATCCAACCATCTACTCTAGATTGTCATGCCCAACTCGAATACAATCCAAGCTTCTATGATTGGCTATTGGCTAGATAAGTCAACCCACATGAAAACAACGCTTACCTCGTCCTTCCTATGCTAATCCTAGGAAGGATTCTTTGAAAGATCCCCGACGGAGGGGGGAGCAAGGTGAGCAAGAGCAGAGCAAAGACGAAAAGTTATGCTATCTAGCTAGCAGATTGTTATAATTAAGAAAGTTTCTATGGAAGAATACTGCAGAGTAGAACAATAGCAATGGTCAAGCCTCTAAGCAAGTGTACCCATTTTGGGCCCATACATTTTTCTCTCAAACTTAGTTCTAGTTAGAAATAAGCTGATTGTTAGGCATTAATGTTGGCATGGTGTGTTGACAGGTCACCACCATGGTAGGATAGGACAAAGGAGGCAAACTACCATTCTCTGAAGAGGAAATGACCAAATTCAGCATCAGCATCGAGACGTGCGGATTCAGTCAGTTCACTTTCAAGCACACACTGAATCTGGACGAGGCCATCCTGGAGGAACCCGCGATCAAAGACTTAGTGGACAGATGCCACCTCCACAAGTACGTGGAGAAGGTGGGGCAGGCTGTGGATTACAGCAAGTGCGAGGATTTCTTGAGGAACTTCGACAAAAGTAGGAACTGTGGCACCGTCACAGTAAGGAAGAGGGAGCAAGAAAGAAGAATCGAAGTGCCTCTCAATGCAACAATCATAGAAAAGGCCCTGGGGCTTGTGCCAAAGAAAGAGAGAAGGCCGAGACGAGATGTTTACACCATGCTGGGGGTCAAGAAAGAAGCGGTGCATACTGTGGATGGAATCAGCTTGGCTGACATCCCGGACCCAGCGGTGAAATTACAAGCAAATATGATCCATACCCTCTTCTCGGGCCAACGCTACAATGCGCTGATGAATAGGATCACGTTCCCACTATTGGAAAGCATAGCAGCAGGAGTCCCTGAAGAAATAGAGTGGAATGGATTCGTACAGAAGACCATTCAAAGTTCAGCTGCCCTCCTCACTCCGGTGGAAGCACCAGCAGGAGGAGAATCCCCTGCCTCAACTGCGCGCTCCGCAAGGAAGAAACCTGCATCAAAAGCAGCCATAATCAGATACGGGGGCATCCTGACAGCCATCATAGATGAAGAAATAAAGAATGAGGGCGTCATGGATGAGGAAGCTGCGCATCAAAGCCCACCTCACCACGAAGGAGGGAAATCAAGCGAAAGAATAGTAAGCGACAAGGGAGAGTAGGAAGTGCCGCCTCCACGAGAGAGCAAACCCGAAGAACAAAGCAAAAGTGATAGGAGACAAAAGGAGAATAAAGAAAAATTAAGTAAGGAAGAACGGGCTGACATCAAAAAAGCTAAAAAAGAGTCTCGAAGGGCCGAGGAAGAAAGGAGGAGGAAAGAGGAGGAGGAGCTTGCCAGAATAGGAGAGGAGTCGAAGAAGGCAGAAGAGGACAGGAAAAGGAGGGCAGAGGAAGAAGCCGAGGAGCAGTGACTCAAGGAACTGGCCGAACTGGCGGAAGCTACATGAAGGTCGGTGGAAGAGACCCATGGGGGCGGAGAACTCGAACCTGCAAGCCCTGGCCATAAAGCTGAAGCCAGCGCAAGTGTGGAAGCAGCATCGGTGGTTGTAGGAAAGGGCAAGTCCCTCCTACATCCACTCCCTCGCTCCTTTGTGCCAACAACAGTTGAAATTACGACTGCAACTACTGCACAACCCACGCCTCCTCTCGATGCGGCACAGCTCATGACCATGGTGCAGATGCTCGTGAGCTAGGTGGCCAAAATTGTCCCTGAAACTAGATTGAAAAGGCCCATGCCGCAGATGCAGAGTCACGACAAGACCCCAAATGACAAAGGTTGGAGGCATCGACCACCACGCCCAATACTCGCATACCTACCACAGACTATGACGCATATGTGGCCGAGTTACTGACACAACTGGACAAGGCAAAAGAAGAAAAGAAGGTGGCCCTGCTGGAACTAGAGAAAGAAAAGGAGACGTCAGCGGCCCTCAAGCTAGAGGTCTCAAGGCAGGAAGCTAACAGACGGAGAGAGATAAAGGCCCTGCAGGACCAGCTAGAAGAGAAAACGAAGGAAGCCCAAACCAATGAAAGCCGCCTTAGGCAAAGGCTGGAGGATGAGGAGCAGAGCCTAGTGGCTGAACAAAGGAACCTAAAACTATTGATGCAGCAATACAGTGATCTCCAGCAAAGGGTGGCCCAAGTGGAAAAGCTCTACCGGGAGGTTTAGGAAGGCGAAGCCACTATTCCACAAGAACATGCCGCGGAGCCCCAGCCATGGCATGAGCAAGAAGAACTGAACAGGCTAATAAGGAAAATTGAATTCCTGAAAAATGAAGGGCCGGGGATCTCAGCATCTGAAGCAAAACGACTATAGGATGAGGTGCAGAGATTGCAAGATGCGCTGAAGACCTCCCAGGAATACGTGGAAGGCCTCATGGCCATGACCTTTAATCAGAAGAGGCTGTTCCTCGCTGAAATCCAGAGCCAAGAACAATTGGTACAAGAGAAATCAGAAATCCTGGCCAAAGCGCAAGAGGGATCGCTGAAGAACAGCTCGCTCAGAAACTAAGAGAAAGAAACCAGTTATGGTTTTTATCAAATGAGCAGCAACAGGTGGTAACCACCCTGGCAGGCCAGCTAGAGGAACAAAGTCAAAAGATGGAGGAGAGAGCCATGGAGTGGGAAAGAAAAAACTTTGATAGGGTAAGGGACTTAACAGAACGCTTGACGGTGGCAGAATGTGAAAGAATGCTGACCGAAGCTAGGGTTGAGGCTGCAGAGATAACCACTAAGACCCAGCAACAAGCCTTTCTCAACACAGTGCTCCACGTGACGCAAGACGAGGGCGATGATACAGTGGAACATGTAAAAAGAAAGTTGGAGCTAAGCACCCGGGCGCTAAGATACGATCTTCAAGAGCAGGAGCTTCCAACAAGTACAAGAATAACTAAAGAGCAATAATTCTACTACCTGCGATGTACGGGCCTTTCCACTGCGGAGCTCAAGGAGTTGGGTTTTCAAGAGCAGGAGTAGCCATCGCCACCACCACCAGTCATTCCTCCTATGGTAGAGCGAAATGTCGAAGAGGGCCTGGACTTCGAGCAAGATGATGACAAAGAGCCACAAAAGATGCCGAGTCCGCCCCAACCCAAGATCCCACAGGAGGAACCTGCCGATGCCGAGCTACCTGAACACATAATTGCAGCAAGGAGAAGGAGGCAAGAGTTAGCAGAGGAGGCCCAATGCCGAGCGCGCATACTTCCACGACAACTCCCTGAGGAGCCCATGCCATTGAGAAATGATATGTATCCTGTAGATTGGCCCCAGGAGTTGGTCATCTGGCACCAGAGAGAGCTACATAAGATTCCATTCGAGCTTTCATTCGCTTTTCCATGCTCCCTAGACCGGGCCCTACCTTTAGGAGTCGTAGCCAAGATCAAAGATCTGGCTAACGAACTCGCAAATAGATGGATGGAATAAAGAAGCATGATAATGACTAGGTGGAGACAAGAGCCACGAGAATACTGGGAAGATAAGGTCAGTCTGGTTCCCAAATCCGTCCAAGGCTACGAGGCACAGCCAAAATGGCGGAGGAGGATTTGGGACACCAATTTTGATGCCTGGACCGCGCATTTTGTAGCTCCCTCCTCGAAGAGAGTAACGATCCCATCTACATGCCCTACCCCCGTAGGCATGGAGTGGATTACGACAGAGATTTACATGGGGATTTTGACTTCCCGAAAATCTATAATGTAAATGCTAGAAGCTCGGAGGAGTGCTTAGTATTCAGGGTAGAAGATATACTTCCCTCCATAAATCGTTTTCTTGTAGATTTCTCTTCCTGCCCCGATCCAACATTCTTAACCACTTGTAATTACCTCCGACTTCTCAAATTTCTGCTACTCCAGAAACTTGCAGTAGAGGAAGACCATCTCCCTCCACTCTTTTTTTATCTTAACCTAGGAATAGATAGTACAGCCATGACAAGGTTGATGATGCGCGCTACTCTCCTCCTTGCCTTCTGCTTAGAGCTATTAGAAAATATGAGTGACACCCGTTTTGCAAGGTGTAATCACCCCTTTTTGTCCGCCACTCCTCTAAGAGCTAGAGCCGGTATTAAGGAATACCTACAAAGTCGCGCATTTTTATCACAATGCCTGTGACCGCCCCGTGACTAAATAGGTGCCCCATACCTTGCCCAATGTACTCTCTCATTCAAAAAAAAAAAAGAGAAAAGAAGAAAAAGAACAAGAAAAGAAAAGGAAAGAAAAGAAAAGAAAAGAAAGTGCTTGCAGTCTTCATTCACTATTATGGTGCACCATACTCATTGCATCTAGAGTCCTCTCTAGCCCTCCCCCACTTCACGCTTAGGGAACATCAAGGGTAGGACTTTCAGACCTGTCACCCTAAGGCTCGCACCGCACCTCTAACGAAGCACAAGCTGGGTCCTCAAGAGTGGGATGTTGCCAAGGGCTTGCCCAAGGTTAGACCCATCTCCCAGTTCCACTGCCACAAGCACCACACACTACATGGCAAGCAGACACACCCCTTAGGGAGTGCACAACTTTCTTTGCAGGTTATGTTCGACTCTCAAGAAATGGCTAGCCGCGGAAGACTATCACCCACCGCACCCTTTAATGACCCAAACGTGGCGGCATCCAGCCATCCGCCTGCTGATGGCCACCATGATCGAACCAGGTCAAGGTAGAACTTCCATTGGCATAGATCTTGGAACCGCATTGTCCAATGATCCATGCCCAACGCCTCAAGATCCATGGATTGCTTATTGATTCCACAAGCCTAAAGACCTTCAACTCGAAACCTTAAAAGTCCAAGGCAAATGCAAAAGGGAAAAGATGCATTTTAAAATAAAAAGGTGCACCCTGAAATCTTGTAAAAGAGCGCCGGGCTCTCACCCGTGAAATTTATAAATGTAGACAGGCGGTGGAAAGGAAGCTAAGAAGATAGAAGGACAATGAGAAAAGGGGCCTAGGCTAATGGCCGGCCATGTAAAAAAGGGGGATGACCGCCCATGGAAATTAGGGCATGTATATAAAGTTGAAAAGTAAATGAGAAGCTCATTCTTGTGTGTGGCAAAAGCTTCTTCTTATTCTTCTCTTGTTTCTTGCCTTCTTGCTTGTGCTTGAGAGAGGGATTGAGAGAGTGTGAGGGAGTGATTGTGTGAGAGTGAGGGATCTTGGAGAAGAAGCTCTCCATCTTCTCTCTTCATCCTCTCCTCCTCTCTTCTCTTCTCTTGTCTCTTGCGTGGCTATGGAGGATGAAGCTCATGGGAGAGGGATTGAGGTTGCTTGAGCTTGCCTCAAGGATCGTGGAGCTACCGGTGTGCAAGAGAGAGGAGGGTACTCGATCGAGCATCAAGGTAAGCTCACTACACCCGTAAGGTAGGCATTGCACGTTGGCTATGTGAGAGGTAGCCATGGCTACTCGGTTCAAAACACTTGAGCAATAAGTGGTCCGTAGGTCTCGGGGTAGAGCTTGAAGCTTCCCTACAATCGTAAAAATAATGACATTAAAAATTGTGCATACAAGTGTTAAGTAAATTTTGCATAGAATCGCTCTTTGATCCCAAGGGGAAGAGCGAATATGCGATGGAATTGTTATCGCGTCTATTTTTGTATTGTTTGGAAAAAGTACAATTGGTTTTTGTTAGTTGATTGAACAACTCCCTAAATGCTTGTACATTCAACTGATTGTTGGATTGTGGTTTGGATGATTACTCCAAGTGCTTGTGATTCATGGTAAATTCATGGCAGGGGTTTGTGATGACAAATTACCATGGGGAATAAATGAATGTTTTCTTGGACAATGATATTAGGGTTGAATGCTTTGATTGTGCTTGATTCTTAATTGGATTAATTAAGGAAAGATATTTTGCGTGGGTAGATCATCTCTAAGGTCACGTCGCGTTTCAACCCGAGAGGGCATTGCTCGACTCACATGCCGAAGGTCGAGTGGTGAAAAGGCCAACCACGGAAGTTGTGTCTCACTCCTAGGTTGCTTTGGGTCACAAGAGCTCTGGACACCCCTTGCTTGCGGAGTTGTAGATTGTTGTAACGTCTAGGGTGTTGGATGATCCTTTTCTAGATAATGGATGGAAATTATGGTGCCATGTGATTTGGACCGAGTACTTCTGTTGGACAGAAGGGAATATATAATTTCTCCTGTATGGGAGAAGACAAAGATTAACTTGAAGATAAGTTAAGGAACTTGTTTGTCAAAAGAATTGCTTGCTCTGTATTTGTGTCTATGCCATAAATTACGCAAACGAACCTCGTTCCTTAAAAGGCCTAATTAAGGAGGTTGATTTTCAATGTCACACATAAATGTGATAAGACCTAATTAGAAAACTAAAGCTATCAAGGAAAGCGGGTGGGCGAAACTCTCGACGGGTCCACCGTCCTATAGCAAGGTGGTCCAGAGAACTGGGAGGCTTCTCACAAGGTTTTACCGATGTTTAGGTATTGTTAAAAAAACCCGATTCATGCCATTTTAGGGGATTGGAATGGGACTATGCCCTACGGGCAGAGAGGTTGAGCGGCGCATCCCTCTCGTTTCCCATTCTCTTTGAACCAAGTGTGGCATGGGTTTGCTTCATCTTGGGTATCCCTGCATAAAGTAGCATGTCCACGACCTGACGCTAAAATGCTATCAGGAGACCTTGACCACTAGGGATTCAAGTTTCAGGTCGATCCTAGTGGGTTCGGCCGTGAACGTTCCGTTGCAAGGCTGACTCAGGAAACCCTAGGTGACAAACCTCGTGACATTCCATGGGAGTGCCGAGTGGCATTGCTTAGACTTGTCTCTCCATGGACTGCTAAAAACATTCCTGGATAGCCGATAGGCAGGCATGTTACATTAAAAAAAGGATCAAATGTGAGTGACAAAAAGAAGAAGATACAAAAGAAACGGATCAAAATAGTGAGGACTTTGTGGGTTGTTCTAATAATATTTCCACTAAAACTGTGGGACATTAAACATAGGAAACCTCCAATGATCATACAACAAAGGATAACAACATAGATACCTTTACACAATAATTGGGTTCTTAGTAGGTTATTCGTTGACCCAAAAGAGTGGGTTCCAATCTTTGAAGATTTAAAGGAAGTACTAAGAGTGTTATATATGGCTATGAGTGGATCTCTTGAGAGAATACCAAAGAAACAAGGATCTTACTGCAAGTAAATCTATCTTGTATTCATCAACAATCTTGTTTTCATCCTCTATGTAACCCACAATAGGAAAAAAAACACCAAGCACAATAAATCTTCACACAATATCATAGAAAGAATCTCCCACGATTTTATCTTTAACAAAATTGATCACATTCTTCATATTATTCTTAGAATCCATCAAAGAACCACAAAAACACAAAATAATCCTCCACTTTGAATGGAATTTCATCACATAGTATTCATCTTCAATGTCTTCATAGTCTTCTCTCAATCTCCCATGTAGATACAATGTTTTTGAGTATAGAAAATGACTATCTCTCATACTTGATCTCTCTCATACGTACTCTCTCTCATTAGTACATTAGAATAAAAATAAATAATCCTCAATAACCCTCTCTTGATCTTGGAGATCCCTCCCAAGAGGTATGTCTGATATGAAGAGTCACCAAAGCCACTACAGTGTCCCTTGAGAGCTCACTATTGTCACTGTCATTATGGTCTTCACTTCAAGTCTTCTTTAGCTACTTCTTTTGCTTCTTCAAGATGTTTTGAGCTTTTATTATTTGTTTTCAAGATTGAAAAAAATTCCCCAAGCTAAATCCATCAGAACATTCATAGAAGCAAACATAAGAAAACAGAATAGAGACAGAGGCTCTACAAAATACTATAAAGGGTCAACAGAACACATAAAAACCATACAGCTAAAATCAAAACCACTTCAAACAATCCAAAACCATCCAAACTCTTAATAATCACTCGAAAAACTTATTCACAATTCCAACCTCACAAATAGAAAGAAAACAGATCAAATCAGAGGTAAACAAATCCTATTAGAACCAAATAGACACATTACAAAACCTATCAGAACATCATATATCAACCAAAAACCATCATTAGATTCTCAAACATACTCAACCCATCCAAACACATTCCTAAACACTTCCAACTCAACAAAATTCAATCAATAAACCCTCAAAATCAACCACTCAACTCACAAAGCAATAAAAATCAGTCCAAAAAGACAAGTCAGTTCAGCTCTCAATATATCCCCACACTTAATTAGAAAGCATCCTCATGACCTTAGAAAAAGAGAATAAAAGCTCAAAATACTAGTTTATTAATTTATCTTCATCTCAGTAATCATCCGGTAGGAAACAGCCAATCACGACTCCATCCATTCTTTAAAATAACTCGGATCTAGTAAACAGATGGATGAAAGGAAAATACCTTAAAGTATAGATCAATCCTTAGTTGTCAAATGATAACTAAACAAGTTAGTAAAGGATATAAGAGTTTTCTGCATTGCAACACATAGTCATCCAAACAATCTTTAACTTCAATCTCCAACAAGCTTTGATTAGCTTCAACCTCAATCTTCTTCAATAGCGATTTCATCATCTCCACGTGACAAAGATAATACACACATACCACACACATCACAAAACATAGAACACAGAACTAAAAAATACACAAAAAAAGGTAGTTTGAATAACCGAATCTCGTAGACATAGAGCAACTAAAGCGAGTGTCAGCAAGCTAGAGTCGATTTGAGCAGCGTTGGTGTGAAAACCACGTTGCAATGGCCGAACTGGGGGCTCAGATCATGACAGTCTCTGAGGAGCGATTGGCCAAATGGCGATCCCGAAGAGACCCAACCTATGTGGCACCAACTTCCCTTCGAGTGTGCTGACTGTCATTCGGGGCAAGGACTTGGCCGAACCAAGCCAAGAAAACCCTCTGTTTGATAAAGTTCTTGCTGAGGAGGAGTTACATGTCGTTAGTAGACTCGGACAAGGTTCCATGCTACTCGATGTGGCAAAATATTTATTAGTGTTGAGTAAGCTACCACGTGTGCTAGATGCGTGCGCCATGCTTTAGTACAATCCCGAGTTCTACCATTGGTTCCTATCCTAGTGGAATGCCAAGGGTTTGGACAAATGTGTGTACACATATATATACAATGATTTTCGTGTCACCTTGTATAGACATTATCAACACACACAAGCCATAACGAGTCAAGCGCAGACAGATAAATCAAGGCTACCAAGCTATGCTAGGCCGGCTCCATGATCACCAGATCATGCCCGCCTTCGAGCAAAGAGCATGTGCTCTGCATTACCACCACATTAGCTCTGTCCAAAGGACGTTAGCAGGGCGCAGTCTCTCTCTCTCTCTGTCCACGACCCCCTCCCTGACCTATCCTTCCGAGGAGGAGCCTTCCAAATGCAGAGCCACCAGCCAATGTAACTTGGTGTGAGCCAAGACTTGCTAATGGTGGGAGGCTGAGTCAACAACATCACGAGGGCCACCCTGCTACAATGAGCACAGCACGTCCCACTCAGCCTCTTCTAAGTCATATGCATTAGATAACCCACACTGTAATCCTGTAATGCGAACGCCCTTATCTTGTATCAAAGCCTAACTCTTATATTACATTTTGCAAGTTTCCAGAAGAAAAACATGGAGAACCACGGTCAGTTGGCGTGCAAGGACGCTCTTTGCACATGCCGAGAACATGCTGCACGTGCCCCTCCACCGGTGCGCTACGTGCCCACCCTCAAAAGGTATGCGAAGAAGCGAGGCCCTAAGCGGCACCGTCCAGGACAAAGGCTGAAGAATCCCCGGGCCAAGAAAGTCAAGACTCACAGGAACGCGGAGCATGTGGCAACGCCAGTTGCACAGACCCCCCACGCGCCGAGCACCAAGTGCTCACAAAGTGACAAGGCAGTCCGGGATAGGGAAGAATTTAATGAATTGTTTAAAGACATTTTGGCAACGGTAGCGGCCCAAGACTATATTGCCGACTGACATGTTCTCTGCACAGCCTCACGAGAACCTCGCACTAGCACCGCCCCGGTCGCCTAGCCAACCAGACTCACCCTGCCTCATACCTATCAACTAAACCCCAATGATGTGCAAGTAGCTCGACAAGTCAGCATGCCGTAACTTTTTGTTTTTGATGAAGTAAAGGGGCAAGATCCCCACTTGTACACATTTCCGTTACCTCTCATTAATGTATGCGATCTTAACAAGTAATGAAATAGGCATCCCAATAGACATCATAGAATTCTGAAAAATTATGTCTTAGCATGATTACATTTGTTCGATGTACTTAACGCAAGCAAGCATATACTCTCACGAAGTGACAAGTGGATGCAGGATGACACAGGTTGTCGCGCAAACATGTCCAATGGCAATGCCACCGCAAGACCACAAACTGCACACGAAGCGCAACACAGCCATGATGTGGAACATGAAAAATCACCCTTGTGAGTACCCCCATTGCTCGTACCAAAGCATAGTCGTGGGCTACACTCTCTTCTAGAGCCAAGCGCTACAGTGAGCTCACGACGGGTGTCCCCGCAATCACACCAATATTGCAACAACGACCTCCCTAACAACGAGGCTCGGGCACAATCATCGTTGTCATATCCATTTCCAGGCTTGACATTTCCCAGCCAAAAAGGGCTCATAGCCTCAGCATATTGTAGTGGTTGTACTTTGGCAAAAAAAAAAAAAAAAACCATCACCCACAAAAGTTCAGGGCACATCACGGGTAGGACATACCGAGGTGAGCTTGTCTCGCCTATGGTTAAACCTGTCACCTTGACCCACTTGCACAGTTCCCTCCGGCACTCTGCTTTAATACCATTACGATCAATGGTGATAGCCACTCACGATTGGCCATGAAACGTACACCGTCCTCCACAAAACAAGTCCAATAGCTTCCAGCTACCGAAAGTGCAATGTTCCTGTATTCAATTATGCTACGTCGTGCAGTCACAACACAAAGGATGTCTCATACACTTTCATGAGAACTTCTCAACAGGGACAACTTGGCTTCATCCACACATTGTTATGAGAACCTAGCCCATGGCCTTCTAACTACGTACTATCTAAGTATGCATGCGCACTCACATAATATCTACACCAAAGTCTATACACAGTTTGGGTCCTCAAGTGCAGGACAATACTCCAGACTTGCTTAGAGTTTAACTTGTCTCCCAAACTAATCAAAATATGTCTTGTGCACGATAAGAAGACTAGCACTACCCCTTAGGGAGAGACCACATGAGAGGTTTTTCAATTGCAGGTATTAAAGACTCCAACGAAGGTGTGGTTCACTCTTCATCAACACTCAACTCTGATTTCATATCCTTAACACCTTGTAAGCCTGCTAAGAATCATCCTGTACAGAATCCCCAACAAACCGCCACTTGTACTCCATCAGTGCGACCCCCCCAAAGAACAACCCTACCACCAACTCCCATTGCCCGACCACCTACCACTTAACCCACCTACGTGCCCCCAAAGACCTTCCTCTCCACCACTACCAACACTCCGCCATGGCAATCACAGAAGTTCTTACCACCCACATCTTCGGTGTATGCTAACGCCTGCTACCTACGACGGTGAGTGCCATGGGACCGGCACTCATCTAGGAGGGGGGTAATGTTAACCCCAACACGAAGAAAGCAAAATGAAATAAAAAAGACGCAGGGCAAAGGTGGAAAAAAGGTAGCCCGACTAAAGAAAGAAGAGGAGAAAAAGCCAAAAGAGCAAGGGTAACCTTAAAAAGTCCAAGGAAAATGCAAAAGGAGAAAGGTGCATTTTAAAATACAAAGGCGCACCCTGAAATCTTGTAAAAGAGGGCCAGGCAGTGGAAAATCCGGAAAGCTAAAACAGAAGACAAAGACAAAGACCAAGGCAAAGAGAAACGGAAGACAAAGGCGCACAGGAAAAGCGCAAGTCAAAACTTTTGCAAAAGAGGGCAAGCGCATCATGGTTTAATTCAAGGAGTGCCAGGCTCTCACCCGTGCAATTTGTAAATGTAGACGGGCAGTGGAAAGGAAGCTAGGAAGATAGAGGGACAATGGGAAAAAGGGCCTAGGCCATGTAAAAAATAGGAAAAGGGGATGACTGCCCAAAAGGGATTTAGGATTTTGTATATAAAGTTGAAAAGTGAATGAGAAGCTCATTCTTGTGTGTGGCAAAAAGTGGCTCTCCTCTTCTTTTCCTTCTTCTTCTTCTTGCTTGCTTGAGCTTGTGCTGGATAGAGGGAGTGTGAGAGTGTGAGGGAGTGAGTGTGTGGGGGTGAGGGACCAAGGAGGAGAAGCTCTCCATCTTCTCCTCTCTTCTTCTCTTCTCTTCTCCTTCTCTTGTCTTGCTCACGGCGATGGAGCTTGGAGCGTGGAGCTTGAGGATGGAGCTTGCTTGAAGTTTACACTTGGATCGTGGAGCTACTGGAGTGCGCGGGAGAGGAGGTAACTCGAACGGCATGGAGGTAAGCTCACTACACCCGTAGATGTGGATGGCGCATCGGCTATGTGAGAGGTAGCAATTAGTACTCGGCTTGGAATGCTTGAACAATAAGCGGTCCGTGGGTCTTAGCGGTTGAGCGAAAGCTCCCACATCCTGTGCCAAGAGCCTACATGTGAAAAAAGGGGTATTGCTGCAAGGGAGGGACTAGTGATGCAAGATAGCCAAGGGAAAAATTAAAAGTGAGAAGGGTGGTGCAAGGCAGAGTTGGAGGACAAAAGCAGGGGTGAGGCGTAGAAGGGTAGTGGGGGTATGGGGGGAAGACCCTAAAGGTAAAGAGCTGGGCAAAAGACATGAGAATATGCACTTGCAAATAAATAAGGAAGAAGATGGGTGGGAGGAGTAGAACTAGGGGGTAGATGGCTAGGGTAGGGTAGTGGGGGTATGGGGGGAAGATCCTAAAGGTAAAGAGCTGGGAAAAAGACATGAGAATATGCACTTGCAAATAAATGAGGAAGAAGATGGGTGGGAGGAGCAGAACTAGGGGGTAGATGGCTAGGGTAGGCAAATATTTTTTTAAAATTGTTTGTCAAAATCATCACAAAGACTTAGTACAATGAACCTGTGGACTCTAGGTTCTCTCCCCCAGCAGGCCCGCAGGCCTCTTGGAAAAGAAAACTACCAGAGTGGAAAACTCCTTTGTTAATAGTTGAGTGCGGTGTGGAGAAGCCCAAGCTATTGAGGGTGAGTGAAACTTCTCATTGGATACAATTGACCACTAGGACAATGTTGTTGTGCAAGAGAGGTCATCCACAGTCTATGTATCTTATCGCCTCCAAGGGGGGAGTGGGGATGAGGTAACCAAGGGAAGATGGGAGGCAAAGGTGGGGGATGGGAGGACAGGTTGTGGCCTTTGGATGGGTAGGGGGATGGGGAGGGGAAAGAATAGAGAAATCCATGAGGATAATAATGGCAAATGAAAAAGCAGGGGTAGGGGACAGGGTAGGGGTGGAGGTACACGCAAAGGAAGGTGACACCCACAAGAAGGAGAAGCCTACCTTTGATGGGCTTTATCTTATTATGTTGTTTGGGCATGGCCCTTTGAAGCCCTCAAAATTTGCAAACACTTGGGATCCATCAGACATGATTTGGAGTATCTATCCACTAAATGAGAGGGTTGAGAGAGGAGTGAAATGGGATCCATATCTCATGCCCGGTTTAGAAATCAACAAGGAAAATGATGCAGAGGAAGTATGCCAACATGCACAATTGATGGTGCATCAGTGTGTCCCAATCCATTTCGCATAGGTGCGAGGAGGTAGGCCTCTAGGGAGCCTTGTAGTATAGTGTACAGAGCAAAGTGACATGTCTTGTGGTGATGGCAAAGGCCTATCCCATGTGTGCATAGGAAAATGGAAATGTACTTGATTGCTAGTGATCGTAACGTCCCTCAAATCCAACCTCTTAGTTGATGAAAGGGAAAACCAATCATTCTCAACCTCCCTCTCTATCTCACACTTTGCTTTGATAAATACAGAGGGAAACCCAATTCCTAACACCCATTTATATAATCCTCACGGCCACTTGTGCAAAGACTGTATGCCTTATGCACAACTGATGGTGTAATAGTGCATTCCACCCTCTTGTGCCAGCATACATGCAAGAAGGAAGGCTAGGGAGCCTTATAGTGCTATGCACAGGAATAGATCGTGCATTGTGCATGGAAAGGTCCAATTACCCGTGTGTGCAAAACTCCATTCACATTACTCACCTCTCATTTTGATTTAAAGGGCAAGGACTGGTCACTCACCCCACCCTTTGTCTCACACTCGATTGAGAGATCCAGAAGGCAGCCCATACTCACATTGCCATCCGGTTAGATAGAGAGCTCACATCACTCAAGGGGTTGTTGATGAAGATCAACTTGACTTGTTGATGATGTCAAACAATGTTTGTTGAGGAAGAGGCATACCGAGGGAGGTAGCTGACAGATCAGGAACATATGTTGGATATAAGAGGTTACGTCTGCTAGAGGAGTCAGATGCTTTGTAAAGTCACAGGACATAGCATACCAAAAAAGGTAGCTTCGGAACTATACCTTGGAGATTTCGATTGAGGAAGCTAGTTTGGACTGTGGGGTGTTGCTACCTTCTTCACAACTAGCTTCCTGCCCAAGAATGTTTACCACATTTTTCTAGAGTAAGGGCTATTATGACAAGGAATTGCTTCATTTTCTTCCACAACACTCTTGGTTTTTTTTTCTCTCTCTTTTTTTTTCCTTTTTCCCTACTCTCAAGCGTGTTTCTACCTTTTTTGGAAGAGTAGGTCAGCATGGCAGGGATTGAAGTCATTTTCTCCCATAGTTAATTTTTGTTTTTTTTTTTTTCACATGGCTAGTGTAATGAAGGAGGCAAGAGAGAGAGAAGAAGAGGAGAGAGAGAGAGGGTTTAGAAGAGAGAGAAAGACTGCAGGAAGAGAGAGAAAGAGAGTGACTAGGAGAGAGAAATAATAGAAAAAGAGAGAGAAAGACAGAAAGAGAGAGAAAGAAGCCATGAGAGCTTGGAGAAGGAGATGAAAATGAAAGGAGACTTGTATTAAAATCTGATGGTGAAAAATCAAGTCCCTAACACCTTATATACCAGCCAGTGTAGCTAGTATTTTCCCATTATTAAATCCCCCTCTCTTACATTCCATCCCCACCCGAAGGTTTTTGCCCTAAAAAACAATTTGTGCACTTATGCTAACTAGGTAGGAGCAGATCAGAGTACTACTCTGCAGCATTATTACAAGGGTATACAAATGAATGAAGAAGTATTATTGTGTATGTCGGGTCATTGGGATATGTACGTTACATGGGTCTTATTGGGGAATTATAAAAAATGAATTTTGACCCAAGTATCTTGAGTAAATGTGAGTTGCAGACAGTGGATAGCAAGTTGTTTACTACAAGACCCTACTGTAGTAAATCTGTCATAACTTTCTATAGGAGACTCCGATCGGGGTGGGCCATATATCAAAACGGAGCTCTCGAGGAGTACATTGCTGTCCATAGTGCAGGGTAAAATCTGCTTTGAAACAGAGAGCTGTCTCTGAGAGATATGGGAACTCTTCCAAAACTAAAGCTGGCCTCCAAGAAGCTTTCTCAAGTGGTAAACCTTGCCACTTAATCAAGTATTCCATGATGGAGCGAGAGCAAAGCTTCTTTTCCCTTTGTCCTATGATTTGCTCTGGTATGTATTGAATGATGCCTTCTTCATCTATCGGTGGTAACTCCTCAACATAATCCACTGATGATCCAATGAAGGGCTTCAATTGGCTCACATGGAAGACATTATGAATTTTCGTGGATGGTGGTAGTGCTAACTGATATGCCAATTCTCCCACTCTTTTGACAATTCGGTATGGCCCATAGTGTTGAGATATCGAGCTCCACTCGTGATATGCCAGGGTGACTGCTATGCATTTATGTCACCGACTTGGTAGCTGAAGATGCGGTTGGTACACCGCCCATAAATAATAGCAAGATGACACCTATCCTTATCTACTCTAGTTTGTGGCTCAGTTAGTATGCCACCTTAGTTAGTTGAGTTTGGTTTGAGACCCATATATAGGGTTCTTCTATTTATCTTTACTTGAGTTCTTTTTGGCTTACACAACTAAGAAGAGGAAAACTATTTTCAGCCTCCACCTTTGTGTGTATTCCCCCATTGTGTAAGTGAGAAAGCTACAAGTGAGACGCCTTCCTTCTCTCCCACAATCTTGACATGGTATCAAAAGCCTTGTTCGTGGTAAGGAGCTCAAGAAAGCAAACCAAGTTCGTCGTGTTCTGGTAAGAGGACCAGTGTTGCTTTCATTTTTCTGTTTTGGAAGCAAGTCTCTGCAGGTAGCATAGCCGGAAAGTGCAAGAGTGCATTGCCTCAAATTGAGATACCCTTTGCGGTGTAGCAAGAGGGCAGTATATGCTGCAGGAACGGGCTTTAGCCCTGGGTTGCCCTATTTTTTTGATTCGAGGCCATTTCGGGGCCTTTTTTGGAGGTGGAAGTTTTCCACACGCACTCATGAAAAGGCCCCGTTTTTTGCTGTGTGACTACTGTTCTACAGATCGGTGAAAAGTTACCATAGAAATTGCATTGTATGCCTGTGCACAGAGACATTGGGAGTTATAGAATCATCCTTGTTGCCTGTTGATGCAAAATCGTCACTAGGAAGTGACTGTGTGGTCAAATACCACTTTCGTCAGTTTTGCAGATTTGCCCTTGTGAGGTTGAAGCTGTGTTTTTTGCAGTGTTCTGTAATGGCATCTCATTCCACACACTATACAATGTACACAAAGTATAGATAAGATATAACATAAAGGAAAGTGGCCTTTTAAGTCAAACAGTGCATAATCGACTGGTGTTATATCTTTGCTAGTTGTAGGTAGGTGTAACAATCTAAATATAATATGTGATAAGTCAGTGGCCATGTGAGTGTCATAATGACCACCAACGTGCTAATTGTAGATGTGCGAACCTATCTAGCTAGGTGGTCCATCATCAATGTCTGCAGGTGTTGAGCTTGCCATCTCAACAATGGCAAGATACAAGGATGATAATAACATAGTGCATAGAAAATGCCCACATAAATCACAGGACCAAAAAAGAAGAGGATGTGCGCTCCACGAATCTAAGCGCGAGCTATAGATCCTCGCCATCTGAAAGCTCATCCTACCACCGCAAAGGAGCATTGAATAGACTCTGCAAAAAAAGAAATAACTACGCATTAGTCCACCATACAATAATGCATTTAAATTTAAATTAGTAACTATGGACAAGAAAGATGAGTCACTTACTGGGCCGCCGCATGCATACAATCTATCAATCAATGTGGTGAGATCGTGTCTATCTACATATCGAGTCTCTAGGCTAGTGGGATCACGGTTTGTATGGAATGCTGCAAAGAAAAAAAAAACAACTATTAGACACACGATTGTAAGTACAAGCGATGTTGCAAAAAAAAAGCAAGCAGAACAAAAGAAAAACTTACAAAGTCCTCTAAATAAGTCCTATGGCCGCCACTCCCAAGATGATGGGCCACTCCTGCTGCCTCCAGTCATGTCCTCGCTGCCTCGCACTATTATCTCCAACATCCTAGAGAATCTATAGCCTCCTCCCTGAGTTGGTGCCAATCATCTGCGTCTAGCCACTCGGGCTTTGAGGCCCCACTCTTAAGTGCCTTGTGTGCATCTGATTGTCTATGTGACATGTGTCAAGATTGTGGGAGAGAAGGAAGGAGTCTCACTTGAAGCTTTTTTTTGCTTGCACAATGGGGGAATACACACAAGGGTGGAGGTTGAAAACAGTTTTCCTCTTTTTAGTTGTGTAAGCCAAAAGAACTCAAGTATAAAGAAATAGAAGAACCCTATATATGGGTCTCAAACCAAACTCAACTAACTAAGGTGGCATACTAACTGAGCCACGAACTAGAGTAGATAAGGATAGCTATCATGTAGCTATTATTCATGGGTGGTGTACCAACCGCGTCTGCCAACTGACAAGTCGGTGACATAAATACACAACGGTCACCCTGGTGTATCATGAGTGGAGCTCGATATCTCAACACTCCCCCTCGAGCTCAATCCCAATTCCTGCACACCAAGCAGGTCTCTGAACTTGCGCAGCTTCTCTGCGCCCAATGCCTTCGTGAATATGTCAGCTACCTGATCCTCTGTGCTGACATAAACTAGATCAATAAGACCTAGTAAAACCCTCTCTCACACATAGTGATAATGCACCTCAATGTGCTTTGTTCTAGCATGATAGACTGGGTTATTTGCCAAGTGTATACTACTCATGTTATCACAATAAATGACAACTGGCCCATCTGTAGACTGATGCATATAATAAAGTAGCTTATGCAACCAAGCTACCTCACATGCAGCCATTGCTGCACCCCTGTACTCAACCTCTGTGCTCGACAAGGCAACTGTAGGCTGTTTCTTGCTGCTCCAAGTGACTGCAGCACTCCCAAAAGAGAACACATATCCACTGGTAGATCATCTATCAGAAATACTACCAGCCCAATCAGCATTAGTGTATCCATGCAACTGTATCTGAACCCCAGTCTCATAAAATAGTCCATACTGCAATGTGGACTTCACATACCTGAGTATGCGTCTAGCCGCATCCAAATGTGGTTTCCTTGGAGCCTGCATAAACTGACTTACCAATCCAACAGCATAGCTCAAATCTGGCATGGTAATAGTCATATAAATCAAACTTCCTACTATGCGTCTGTACATAGTAGGGTCTTCTAGAAGCTCACCTGCATCTGTGCTTAGCTTCACATTCTGCTCCAAAGGAACTGAAATAGGCTTACAGCCTGTCATCCCATATTTGGACAGCATGTCCAATCCATACTGCCTCTGCAAGAGCTGTATCCCACTTGGTGATCTAATCACCTCAATACCCAAGAAATAATGCAGCTCTCCCAAATCCTTCATTTCAAACTTCTGCTTCAATAGCATTTTCACATGAAGGATATCTTCATCACTGTCACCTGTCACAATCAAATCATCAACATAAATGACAAGTAGCATAATACCTTTCTCTGTTTTTCTCACATAAAGTGAGAAATATGCCTTGGAAATCTGAAAGCCAATAGTGACAAGATACTGTCCTATCTTGTCAGACCATGCTCTAGGTGCTTGCTTCAAGCCATACAAGGCTTTCTTCAACCTGCAAACAAACTCAGGATAAACAGCATGCACATAACCTGGTGGCTGCTCCATATAGACCTCTTCTTGCAAATCACCATGCAAGAAGGCATTCTTTACATCCATCTGATGTAAAGACCATCCCTTTGATGCAGCCATAGCAATGACTGCTCTTACGGTTGCCATCCTTGCAACCGGACTGAATGTTTCTTCATAGTCAATGCCATATGTTTGTGCATATCCCTTGACTACTAATCTTGCCTTGTATCTGTTCACAGAACCATCTGCATTGTGCTTCACCTTATAAACCCACTTACAGCCAATTGCATTTTTACCTTTAGGCAAAGGTACCAATTCCCATGTAGCATTTGCTTCCAAGGCATCCATTTCTTCATCCTTGGCTTTCTCCCATTTTTCTTTTCCCATGGCTTGCTCAAAAGAAGTGGGTTCTGGTTCCTGTATCACTTTGACCATATATGCATAGTGAATGGCTGTAAATCCATCATATTTCAGCCTATCCACAGGATACCTAGCTCTCGTAGACCTGCGCAAAGTAGGTTCACTCCCAGGTGCTCTCAAAACATCCCTGGTCTTCCTTACTCTAGGTGTAACAATAGAAGGAATACCCAACTCCTCATCAATGCTCTGTTCTGAGCCACTGGATTCACCATCCGCATAAGAGTGACCTGCATTCACATCAAACATGGGCTGATCAACCTTCTCTTTTCCTTTTCGTGATACCTGCATACCACTATCTGCATTACTTTGAGAAGATTCTCCTGATCTCAATCTGCCTGTCCATGGCGAAGAATGTGAACCACTGCTAGAGGACGTTCCAGGTCCACTAATATTTTGTGACTGCTGCTGTGAATTCTGTGCAGTATTACCATTTTGTGCATCTACATCATCAATCACATTTACTGGTTTATACCAGCTACTCATCTCATCAAAAACAACATCTCTGCTCACTGTAAACTTATGAGTAGAAGGGTTATAGCATCTATACCCTTTTTGCTGCAGAGAGTAACCAATAAAGATGCACTTCTCAGCTTTTGGATCCAACTTGGATCTCAACTCATCTGGCACATGTACATAGGCAATGCAACCAAAAATTTTCAAATGAGAAATATCTGGTTTCCTACCAGTATACCTCTCCTCTGGAGTCATTCCATGTATTGTTGCAGTGGGAGTCCTGTTCATTATGTAGACTGCTGTAGCAACTGCTTCAGCCCAATAAAAATCTGGCAAGTCTTTTTCATTGAGCATGGCACGAGATACCTCTCCAATATGCCTATTTTTTCTTTCTGCAATTCCATTTTGTTGTGGGGTATGACTGCATGAATATTGCTGCTTTATGCCATGCTCCTGCAGGAACCTTGCAAACTCATTTGAGAGGTACTCTCCCCCATCCATCTGACCTTAGGCATTTGCTGCAAGCCTGTTTCTTTTTCAACCATAGCTTTAAGAGTTTTGAAATGCCCAAAAACTTCACTTTTCTTTTTCATAAAATACACCCAAACTTTTCTGCTATAGTCATCAATAAAACTGACAAAATAATGACAGCCTCCAAGAGATGCAGCTTTAGTTGTCCACACATCAGAGTGGATTAATTCCAATGGCTTCTTACTCTCTTGAACATGTCTAGGAAATGGTTTCCTTGCCTGTTTTCCAAACTGACAGGCTTCACATACCTTATGCATTTCTGCAACCTTGAATTTCGGCAAACCTGCAACAATATTTTGGGCCTGCATTGATTTAAGTCGCTGTACATTAACATGACCAATGCGTTTATGCCAGATATCAATATCTGCAACTACACCGGTCCCATGTGCAAACATTGCTGCACTCAATTCAGACATGTCTGCATCCAATGTAAACATTCTGCCCTTCTTCTTTCCTTTTGCTATCAAGCGACCTTTATTTTTCATATCCTCAACAAAGCATCCATGATGATTAAATTTGACCTGCAAGCCCTATTCAACCATTTGACCAACAGAAACTAGATTCTTGGTGATATTCGGGACATGAAATACATCGGACAGGTATTTCTTTTTCCCATCCTGCATAGACAAAGGAATTTTTCCAATCTGCACAATAGGATGTGCAGTATCATCACCAGTCTCCACAAATCCTGGTTTTTCCATTTTTCTTGCATCCTCCATCCATTCTGCATGACCTATCATGTGGTTTGATGCACCTGAGTCAACATACCATACATCATTGCTTTCTTTTGCACTTGTCACAGAATTGTTCATGTGCTGCACCATAAACAAGTGCTCATTTCTGTCATCACCCTGTCTACTAGAAGATGCATAATTCCCTTGTTGCAATTTTCCATTCATGATGTCATTCTGCTTTTTATAGCAGTCTTTAGCCATATGACCCATTTTACTACAGTAGTAGCATTCAATATTACTGTTTGCATTTTGGCCTCTTTGCCATCCACCACGACCTCTTTGGCTCCCCCTGCCTCTAGAGTTACCACATCCTCCTCCATAGGACTGGTTTTCTTGAGTTTGCTGCATATTCTGATTTCTACCACGGCCTCCAAATCGGCCTCCTCTACCTCTGCCTCTACCTCTTGCAGCATTTGAGTAGAAGACAGCTTCCTTTGAAGTTCCTCCTGAAGAAGATGCACCACCATTTCTCTGTTCCTCAGAAATTAGAAGAGGAATCAACTCCTCAAAATCAGGAAATCTTTCACAAACTGAAATGGATGTCCGAAACTGTGCATAATCCTTTCCTAGACCATTCAAGGTCACAGAAACTAAATCATCATCTTCCACTGGCGATCCAATGGAAGCAAGTGCATCTGCAATCTTCTTCACCTTCATGTGGTAGTCATTGATGCTCATATTTTCTCTTTGCACATTATGCAACTCTTGCTTGAGCTGCATTTTCCTGGCTTGCGTATTTGTGCTATACATTTTTGACAAAGTATCCCATGCCTCCTTTGGCGTACTTGCATCCTAAATATGCACAATCATAGAGTCTGAAATATTGATAGACAGCCAGTACATAACTTTCCTGGCTCTCTCATGCCATGCTTTGAATGCCTGCATTTGCTGTTGATTGGGAACATCAGGAAGAACTGGTTCTTTTTCATTTCCTGCAACAAATTCCCAATATCCTTTTCCCATAAGGAAATTCTTCATTCTAAACTTCCATGCTTGGAAGTTGTTCTTGTCAAGCTTTTCAGTTACAATCTATGAAAGAGAATCAGACGCCATTACAGAATACTGCAAAAAATTTTGTCACTGCAAAAAATTCTATCACTGCAAAAAACACAGCTTCACCCTCACAAGGGCAAATCTGCAAAACTGGTGAAAGTGGTATTTGACCACACAGTCACTTCCTAGTGACGATTTTGCATAAACAGGAACCAAGGATGATTCTGTAACTCCCAATGTCTCTGCACACAAGCATACGATGCAATTTCCACAGTAACTTTTCACCGACCTGTAGAATAGTGGCTGCACAGCACAAAACTGGGCCTTTTCCTGAGTGCGTGCAGAAAACTTCCGCCTCCAAAACAGGCCCCGAAATGGCCTCAAATAAAAAAAACAGGGTCGCCAAGGGCTAAAGATCTTGCTCGCAGCATATACTGCCCTCTTGCTTCACCGCGAAGGGTGTCTCAACCTAAGACACTGCACTCTTGCAATTTCCGGCTGTGCTACCTGCAGAGATCTACTCCCAAAACAGAAAATGAAAGCAACATTGCTCCTCTTACCAGAACACCGCGAGCTTGGCTTGCTTTCTTGAGCTCCTTACCACGAACAAGGCTCTGATACCATGTTAAGATTGTGGGAGAGAAGGAAGGAGTCTCACTTGAAGCTTTTTTTTGCTTGCACAATGGGGGAATACACACAAGGGTGGAGGCTGAAAACAGTTTTCCTCTTCTTAGTTGTGTAAGCCAAAAGAACTCAAGTACAAAGAAATAGAAGAACCCTATATATGGGTCTCAAACCAAACTCAACTAACTAAGGTGGCATACTAACTGAGCCACGAACTAGAGTAGATAAGGATAGCTATCATGTAGCTATTATTCATGGGTGGTGTACCAACCGCGTCTGCCAACTGACAAGTCGGTGACATAAATACACAACGGTCACCCTGGCGTATCACGAGTGGAGCTCGATATCTCAACAACATGTACACATGCATACACTCCATCATCCAACCTGTGGAGAACCTATCTACTGCGATGGGTATTGAAAACTCTTCATGCAAGGATGCTACTATGTAGTCCTTGCTCCCCTTCGGTATGTTATTCCAATGATCCAAGACGTTGTGCCAAAAAACTTGTGGCAGAACTCTCTCATTTGAAGCATCACCCTCCTCCCCTCATCATTCATGATGACGGCTCCTATCCTATCATCTACAAGGTATCCATACCCCTCTAGGGTATGTCTAAGATGTGTCCTCTCCCACTTGTGACTATACTTCTAGGCATATCCAAGAGATCCCTGTAAATCTGGTGTACCCACGAGGGTGGTATCTCTCGAAGTAGCACCCATAGGGGTGCCACCTGTGGACGGCTAGAGTGACTGGAGTAGACGTCTCCACAAGTGTGACAAATCCCACAGTGACGCAAATCTAGTAGAACGATGAGATGGAGACATGCATTGGTACCTCCACAACAACCACCTAAGCCATGCTTTCTTGAACCTGTACGAGATCAAGGAGTAGCACCTGTATCTCGAGCCGACCGTGGGCTCACCGCATCTACATCTCCGCAGCATCCCCTAGAACCACTTCCTCCATCTGGCCCAAGTCTGGAGCATCGACCTCGTCTACTAGAAACCAAAGCAACAGAGAATGTTGAAGTAGATTGAATAGAATGGCCTAATGGTGTCAGGAGACAGCTCATGGTCCACCATGTCTGAATTAAGCCATTTGATCTGGAGACATACGTGTGAATATCTCACGTAGCTTCTCCTCGCTCATTCCTTCACTCATCGTGCTGGCCAAATATCCACAAAGGTCACCTGCACATACAAAAATTGATGTTAGCATAATCAATATAAAGATTCAAGCATAGCACAATAATATAACTCTTTAAAAAATGATCTTATTTAAAATGTATATTCTAGAGTACCCTTATGAGTGATTCATCAACAAATTGAGTAGGTGGATGCTCCAAGTATAACGTAGCCTCCTATGGTCCCACATCAATCTCCTGACACAACTCCGCATACACTAGAAGGTCAATAGAAAGGTCACCACAAAAGGACGAGTCCACCTTGTTCTCAAAGAATTCTTGGCCTCCTGTCTTTCCATCATTGTTGCTCGATTTTGCCTCCTCTACATGCTCCAAGCTTTGGGTGGCCTCCACCCCTTGAAATATTAACCCCTCTATTTTCATACTATCCTCATCTATGTTGGGAATATTACTTTCATCATATACTCTCGCACTTCGGGGAGCTGAAGGTACAACATATCACCATCAAGGTTGTCGGGGGTTTGGATAAAAAATTACCCATTTAAAATCAAATACAAGAGACATTTAACATTTTTGACATATACCATGTCGTAATAAAAGTTTTAAAAACATGAGTTCATGCACCTATTCACAATGGGCCGGTAATACAAACATGTCACATAAATCTTTTCATCTTTTTTCAGAATCTATTTCAAAAAATCCAGATAGACCTCGTCGAACAGTTGCTCTGGCTCCTTCCAGTATCACTTTGAACCACTGCACATTAAATAGGATCATAGAGAAGCTACGGTAATCTACCATGATAATACTATGCAAGTTTCCAAAATACTCCATCTCTTCTATAACGGTGTTTGGATCTGTGGCTCACCATTGGCTCTCTTGCTCGAACTTTGCCATGACACCACAATCCATTGTGGAGCGCATTTTGTCGATACACTCCATGTGAAAAATATCATTCGCACAACCAAGCTGCACTTTGTATTTTGTACTGTATATTGAAATGGTTAATTAGTTGTCACATATAAAATCTAGATACAACAACTTATAAAATATGTGGTCACCTTTGGACTACATCCCCTCGAGAATTCCCACTCCTCAGTAGAGATCTCCACCCCTTCGCGAGAGGCTGCAATCAAAGCTCCATGCAACCATTTCATAGACATAAACCATGGCATCTCCTCCATGCCCTTGAGACATCGAATCGTTCGGTGGCACGTAACGTCGAAATTTGGATCGCACTTCTTCTCGATCTTTCTTGGCTTACTCGTACCTAGTGAGCCATGTCTCCATGGAGACATGGTGCAACATAAAAAAATGATTCACTTTCTCCTCCATTGTATCATCTATCCTTTTTTCTACCCCATTTCCAACCACCACATCTCCAGTCAATCTATCATCATCCTTTAGCGACCATTGAATACTATTGTCTGAATCCACCATTGATAGCCACTATGAAATATACACTAACGACTTGGACACCAACCAACCTTCAACCATGCTAATTTTTGGCTAAGCTTGTTGTCACACAAAGCCTTTTAGGGTTTTCATGAAGTGCTCCAAGAAGAACATCCATCGTGTATGGACATGTCCTGCAATCTCTACTTCATCTACAAGATGCACTAGGAGGTGGGTTTGTATCGTGAGCATGTTGGTGGGCATGTACTTCTCAAAGAGATAGACCTTCTCCACTACTCCCTGCCTTGTAGATTCAATAGAGAATGTCTTGATCTTCTTTTGTGAAATCCATTGCACTAACTTTGACCACGTTATCAAGCTCACCATGCCTGATGTATGAAACATGTGAAGTATATGGGGGATAAGTGGAAAGTGTCTAAGAACTTTTTGAGGGATGGTTTTCCCTTGCAAGTCCTATCAAAACCTATGAGCACCACACTTTGGACATATCTCCATAGTCTCATACTCTCCTCAAAATAGCACGTAATCATTAACACATGCATGGATGCTATTGTAGTCTATGCATAGCTTTCGTAAAACATGTTGTGCATCATCATGAGACTCGGGCATGGTATTTCCAAGTGGTAATATATGATACTTTAGCAACCTGAAAAGAAATCATAAAACATCTTGAAAAAGCACACTTGTTTTTTATAATGGTGCCGAAAGGAAATCAACAAAGTGTACATAGAAGATACGTGCACAACTCGGTCACACTTGCATTGCTCCACCCATATTTTGCTTGCACACTTAGGAGTGCAAGTAGCGTCTTCAGGTGAGATACTCGGCACCCATCATATAATGGTATGGATGCTTTCTCTCTAAGCAGATTAGATGTATTGGTATCCATGGGCATCAATGTATTGATCATTGCCTCCATCATAGGCTCCAAGATTGTAGGAAAGTCTTAAAGGTTGCCTATCTCCTCTATATTGACGATATAGGCTGGATAGTACCTTCCAAGTGGTGGATTGGTTCAGACACTCCATCCACCACATGCCCACGAGCTCTTCTCACTAGCTGCAATAGGTGCACTCCTCCTTGGGATGAGACGTCACCTCCCTATATAAATTTTACGGTCACATCCAATGTTATTGTATATGATATTCAATTAGTTTACAAATATAATGCATAATTGATACACACTTTTCTTATCGTTTGCTCAAATTTTGAGATCACCTGATCAATGATCTTCGATTGAAACTCGCCAAAGCATTGTACGTGTTCTATAGACAAGAGACACTTTTGTCTGATTGCCAGGTTGCATTGAGAGCAAGGACATGGGACATGCTGATTAAGATACGCCTCGTGATCTTGAACATCACGACCTTCATCATTTTCCATTTTATCTACATTACGACAAACAATTTGTTTTTGTTCTCATTCTCTTTTTCTTTCTGAATTTATTTGAGAAGGGATTTCTTCTCTTGTAACTCAACAAAAATAACATCAAATGTCATCTTGGTTTTCTCTCCATTTCTTTGATTCTCCCACATTCTTTGCACCTTTCTTTGTGCTCTTCGTTTTATGTTCTCTCCCGTTTTTCTTTCTCTCTCTCTCTCTCTCTTTCTTTGTTGTCCCTCTCTTTGTTTCTCTCCACCCCCTTATGTTTTCTCACTCAGTCTCATGTCTCCCTCCCTCTCTCTCTCTCTCTCTCCCCATTTCTTTGTTGTCTTTCAAGTTTTTTTTCTCTCTCTCTCTCTCTCTCTCTCTCTCTCTCTCTCTATTATTCTTTCTTCTCCCTCTCTCATTCCTATCTTTCTTACTATCTCTCACTTTCTTTGTTGCCTCTCTCTTTGTTTCTATCCACCCCCTTACGTTTTCTCACTCATTCTTCTCTCTCTCTCCCTCTCTCCCCCTCTCTTTGTTTTTCTCTACCCCGCATGACTATGGTCTTAATAAGTGATTAGTTTAGGCAAGGAAGTGGTGGATTCTGAGGAAGACACCTCTCACTCTCCAAATTTGTTATATGTTCGATGTATCGTATGCTAGGTGCTAAAAAGGTTGTTGCCTAATTTGTCATTGTTGGCTAGTAAGGCTCATTTAGTGATATGGTCTCTATTGCATGGTGTGTAAGCTTAAGAATATTTTTTATGATAAGGTCCATTTTTCTAGCTTGCAAGTGCATGTAGGTACACCATGCACAACTAGAATTTTGTTTTTCACAATCAATATGATTCAATATAAATGCAAGTATCTTCATGATGATGGTGCTGAAGCTTCTAATTCAATTATGAAATATGTAAATAAGCATTCAATCACAATTTTTTCAACACTACACAATGTGTGAACTCCCTTTTTTGATGATCCAACCACTTGTGAGTGTTTTTGTAGGCTAATTAAGGTTAGATCCTAGTATTCTTAGGGTTTCCATCTCTGAGATGTAGTTACTTTTGATGACCTAGCTACATGAGGTCCAAGGTCTTGACTATCACTATTAGTGCTACCTCCACTAAAGTTGTTCTCACCAAATGGTTCCGTGTGAGCTTAAGAATAGTTTTAGGTTGACTTCGTGAAAGTTCACTTCTCGAGGTATGAAGTGAGCCTTTAGTACTTACTTTGAAAGTGAGAGTATTAGAAGTGTTAGCATAATCTGTTTTGCCTCTATCTAGCACTCTGAAAACACTCTTAAAGGTGTCTAAACAAGTGAGTTGAGTTGAGCTTCCTGTTAGTGAAGACTTGGTTACTCCTTCTCAAGTGCAATGGCCCTTGTGACGTGTCAAGGTGTAGGGAGTTTCTTTCACCAAGATTTTAACCATAAAATGTCCTCTTGCATGATTACAAGTCTATGACTACGGTCTCTCTTTGTTTTTCTCTACCCCCTCATGTTTTCTCATTCATTCTCCTCTCTCCCTCCCTCCCTCCCTCTCTCACTTTCTCTCTTTCTTTATTATGTTTCATGTTTATTCCCTCTCTCTTGTTTTTTCTTCCTTTTTCTTTCTTCTTCTCCCTCTCTCCTTTCCTCTCTTTCTCCTTCAATGCACCTCATTCTCAACAAAAACAAACAAAAGAAAAGGAGAAAGAACAAGCACAAAGCAAGAGGAAGCAATGTACTCACCGCAAAGGCTCGAAGATGGATTCTTCGTCTCCTCTTCGCGATGGATCCTCTTTGCCCTTCGTACACTTCCTCCTCTTCTTCATGAACGGCGAGGCCGCGGCGGCAGTGGCGACAGGGAGAAGCTCTCCTTCCTTCTCTTTCTCTCCCTCTCCCTCCCTCTTTCACTCTTTCTTTCGCTCTCTCTTTTGCAAAACCTTTCACAAAATTTTGCACTCGGGTTTGGCCATGTTTTTTTTGTCTGAGTACCAGCGCTATTTGCATCGCAAATAGCGACGCTACTAATTTGCGTTGAAACTCAGTGTCGCTATTCTCCCCTTCCCTTGTAGTGAGATTCCATAAGAATTTGACTTCACCACTAGGTAAGTCAATTGATAGTTTCTTCTTAAAATTGTGGTCTTAACGTAAGAAAGCAGACCTTAAGACTTGATTTTGCTTTGATCTACCACTATGATAACCCACTAAGTTGGCTACATGTCTTGCAAGCCTATATCTTTATTGTCACATCCGTCATGATGTTCACTAAAGAACCTCCATCTATTAATGCACTTGCAATGAATCACCCTTCTATCTAGATCCTAGTCTCTCGAGTGCCAAGATCTAGGAAGGCATTGGCCATGCCCAATCTTTCACAAGCTCTAGGGCCTTACCGTTTTTGTAGCAGTTGCAAGGTAGGTAATCCTTAGGCCATGTCTTCATGTGAGGATGCTTTTGAACCTATTTTTGCAATTAGTAGATAGCATCAATAGTTTTCAAAATGTTAAATTAGGATGGAAGGTATCTAGGTCTTTCACCAAGTCATACTATTTGATGGGATCCACTGGCTTCTCCAATCAACTAGGGAATGGGGCAATGCCCACTTTGATATTTTCTCTACCCTCAATCAGTGGCTACATCACCACATCTTCTATTACTAGAGGTACATCCACCTCTTCCATCTCTAATATCTTCGGTCCTTTATTTAGTTGGACCATCTATATATCCTTTTGTGGCTCTAGAGTGCTCTATACTTTATTGTCCTATACAGTGCTACTCTATGGCTATGTACACCTCTCAAGAGGTATACATGATATGAAGAGGCACCAGAGACACTACAGTGACCTTTCAAAGCTCACTACTATCACTATCACTTCAGTCTTCACTTCAAGTCTTCATGAGCTATATCTTCACTTCTTTAAGCTATAAAGAACTTCAATTCTTCTCTTTCCAAGTTTAGAAAACTTCCTCAACAGACCACTACACAGAACATCAACATAGAAAGCATAAAAACTATATAGCTTAAATCCAATCCAATCCAAACAATAAAAAACCATTCAATACTTACTCAAACACAACAATTTGTAATCTCAACTTCTCAAATAGAAAGAAAATAAACCAAAACATAGGCAAAACAGATTTATTAGAACCAAATAACGATTCGATAAAATACATAAGCATATCAAAAGTTTTAAAAAAAACCATAATGAGCTAATCAAACAAATTCAATCCATCACCACAAACTCCAAAACACGTAAAAAACCATTCAAACCATCAATCTCACCACAAAATCAATCATTTAGCACCCAAAAAACAATAAAAAGTCTAATCATTTGAGTCCTCAACAATGGTTGATATATCATTGATCCCAGCAAATGGAACCAAAATGTTCTACTCTACAAGCTCAATGTTTGGACAATTGGATACATCCTTATTGATTCAAGGATTTTGATACATGAAGCATGTAGCTATCTTTCACCTAGCTACTACATGCTTATAAAATGATAAATAACTTGATATAAAATAGAGAATGCACTTACCAATACTTACCCTATTGTAAAAATTTGAATAAATAAGCTAAGCTCCTTTATCCACATGTGTACCCTTCACTCTCAACATTTCTTTTATTTTTGTAGCTTGTTCTATTTCTTTTTATCTTTTTAAACATGATCATTAGGATTGGGATCTCCCCATTTTCATTGGACATCTGGTCCTATTTGTGGCCACATGATGGGTCTTTCTCCCTTTTGCATGTACTTAGATCTTAGTTTTAATGTGAAATCTAACTAGTGTACACCTAATCTCATGGGCTACTTAATTTGATACAATTTTCATAGGAGGGAATGGAGCCCCAAGAGAGACACCAAGGAAAAGGGAATTCTACTACAAGAAAATCTATCTTGTAACATCAACAAGCTTTTGTTTCATTCTTTAGAGAACCACAACAAGAAAAAGAACAAATCTTCACGCAACATCATAGTAGATATCTCCCATGGATTTGATAGAATCAACCATAATCTTCAACATCTTCATAGAATCCATCAATTAAAAAAGAAACAAAAAAGAAAGACACCACGTTTCAATGGAAATAATCACATATGATTCATCTTCATTATCTTCATAGTTTTCTCTCACAATTTCTCATAGAAGGATATATTGTTTTGATAGAATTGGCTATCTCTGACTCTCTCTTTCTCTCTCCATCAATAGTACATCATCTCCTCACTACAATACTCAATAATCACTCTCTTAATAATCATTCTTTGGTCATGGATGCCCCTTCCAAAAGGCATGGGAGGTATGAAAGGGCACCAAAGCCACTACTGTGACTCTTCATAGCTTATCACTGTCACTTCACTTCAATCTTCAATAGCTACTTCTTCCATTTCCTTGAGCTCTTTTGAACTTACATTCACCTCTTTCAAAGGCTAGAAAAATTTCCCAAAGTACACCCTCATATCACAGAACACATACAAAAGATCTACATAACAAAACATAACAGGAACAGAGCAAGAACATAATCTCTACAAAAGGTCTACAGAGGTTCAAGAGCAACTGAACAGCAAACATTTAGCTCAACTAAAACCAAATAAACCCATCATAAATCACTCAATAAGCTATCATAGAACCTCAAATTTCATAATTCAATATCCCAACCTCACTTACTCAAACAAAACAGAGAAAAACATAAAAAACAGAAACTCAACAGGCTCAAACAGGATCATATAAAAGCTATCAGAACATCATCAAAACCTATCACATCAATATATCTTCATCAAAAGATATAATGAGCTATCAAAATCAATCCAAACCTATCCAAATAATTCTAAAACCAATCAAAAATCATACCAAATCAATCATTCAATCCACCAAAAACAAGAAAATTCAGTCAAAAATTCAGTCTTTTTCCACTCTCAACATATTCCCACATTTAGAATAGGAAGCGTCCTTGTGACCTAAGGAAAAGAAGAATAGAAGTTCAATAAAGAGCTCAACGTGACCTTTTTTCTTCAACAACACTTCATAAAATCATCCAATCACGACCCCAACAAGTAACCTATAGGGAAGGGATAAAGCCTTCTCTAACCCTCTAGGTGTCAGGACCATGGAAGTACCATGAACCAAGCCCGATTTCTTAATGTATGACGCAAGAAACTCATCACAAAGGGATGGATCTTTGGTGGGAATCAAAGGGAGAGGAGCAGCCCCACAAAAGATGCAAGGCCTTCTTTCGCAATAGGTTCAAAAGTCAGTAGGGAAGAATAATCCATACTGATCAATGTGATGTATTGAATAGGAGGAGGTGTACAGGGTGCCATTCAGATAGTGAACACACAACACAACTCACAAACAAAAGGGATGCCTAAGAGAGTGTGTGTGTGCACAAGGATACTGAATGCGCACGTATCAATCCCACAATGTAAATGAGTCTCAGAAGAGAAAAGCCAACAAAATGAAAAATATTTGAACATAGTAAGCTCATAAAAAACCAAACCAACACCTCATTTTTAAAAAAATCAAGAAAACAGTTAGATTTGTAGAAAAACAATACTTTTACCGACAAGATTAGAGTGGGTGTATTTTATTTGGTTGGGGTTAGTGTTTCGATTGTGTGTTGACTTTTGTTTGATTTTTTTTTTGCTGTTTTTAATGAAGAAATCCCTCAGGTTGAAATGTTTAGGTGTGAATCCAATTTAAAAGCATTTTAGAGGTTGGATTTATTTTTCAAAATGTGTTAGGTTGGACACATAAAAAAGGTTTTGAATTTTAAGTATGATGTTTCAACCATCCAACGTGAGTGAAAACTGAACCAAAAAATTTCAGCAAGGTGTCTAGATTTTTCCAAAAATTTTACATTTATGTTTGGCATTTAACATGCTTTTTCTCAAGATTTTTGCCCAAAAATAAAAATTTGATTATTTTGTAAAGCATGTTCAGTTATTTTAAAAAATCAAAATTAAATAAAAAGGTGGATGGATTTTTAAATATTTTTTTATTTTTAAATTTTTATTAATTTTTAAACCAAATTTTAATGGATTTTAAATGAATTTTGAAGTTTATGAATTTTGTGCAATCAAGTTTTGGAATTTCAACTTTGGAAAATAACTTAAAAACTGTCTAGTTGGTCAAAGAAAATTTGAGCTATTTTTGTAAATTTTTATGAATTTTTAGGAATTTTAATTAAATTTGCTCGATTTTTATGTTTTTTAAGGGTTTTTGAAACTTTTTAAATAAAAAATGGGGTACTCGCCGACTGCGTATGAACAATAGTTGTGCACATCCACGAACTAGTCCGGTGCGCGTCCTCGTGTGTGAACTCCCGCTCAAAAAACCACACGAACTTCCATGAACGAAACCATGCACGCAAACACTAGACAGACTCCCTAGTGCGTAGATCGGATGTTGTATGCTCGCGTAGTGAATGCTAGAAGGTCCCCAAGAACAATAGAACTCTACTTTTTGCACAAATTACAAGGTAAAAAGCATGAACGACATGAACAAGAGACCAATTGGGTGCAATCTCCCCCCATGCCTTGTGTAAGCGCTCCACAAAGCATGTATTTTATGTATTAATCATCTTCAAGCTCAAATAATAGCCCAAATTACAAAATAGCAAGCTTTTAGCTTTTGAGTTTGCTTTAACACAAAATAGGAATAAAGCTAATGGACGGTGCCCAAATAGTCTAGCATGCCCAATACAATGTCCAAATAGAAATAACATAATCGTGCGCCCATGCACATACAAACTAATAATAAATATCCAACTCCTCAATAAATAGGTGTGACAAAATATAGGTGTGGCGCCTATCAAAATATAAATGATAAATCGAATACTCGCTATCCTCCAATGCTTTCATCCGCCACTGCTGCTATCTCTACACATCAACTGAAGCATTCACAATCGTTAGTAAAATAATACAATTAAACCGACAAAAGTGAATACGTAGCAGTCTTCAGCTACATAAATAAATCAACTGGTTAGAAATAAATCCTAACCTTAATTTATTACGAGTGCGCACTCTAAACTCATAAATATTTATTAATTTAATATGCATTTTGCAGAATCGCCCGCTATGGAATCACCCATGTACACACTAAATTAATGAAACGCCCGAAAAGGACAGGCGCCCCCACATCAACTTCTCGCACAAAGAATCCACTTTGTGTATGAGCCCCGGTCATCAAAGTTTACGGAATCCACCGTAAAACCTCACGGAATCCACTGTGGCACGGAATCCACCGTGAAATATGCCTCCTGGCATCATACCCCCGAGGTGGGATAGCAATTGACCTCAATTGCTATTAGCTCAATGTGGAGCTAACAGAGTGCGGAAAGCATTTAAGTCTCTAGCGTACATCCATTGTGCTTCCTCTACAGTATGGTTCTTAAATTTAACTAGATATCTAGAATATCTTCGGCCAGTTCTAGTGGTCATAAAGTCAGTATCTATGATAGCTTCTGGTTCAAGTATTCCAGTCTCTTCTTCTAACAAAGGTGGGTTTTCATAAACAGGGTGTACAGGTAATTGGCCTCTAAATGGTCTTAATAAACGAATGTGAAATGTGTTGTGAATTTTCCAGTGAGGTGGTAATTCTAACTTGAATGGATTATCATTAATTTTGTGAATGATCCTAAATGATCCATAGAATCTAGGGGCTAATTTCACAACTGGGTGTCTATCTACACTTTGTAGTCTACGTTTTTCTATTCTCAACCAAACATAGTCATCAACTTTGAAATTCATTGCTTGTCCTTTCTTATTGGCTTGTTTGGTGTATGATTGCTGGGCTTTGGCAATCATGTCTTTAACCTCATCAAAAATAGTATTATGCATACTAGCAATATCATCAGCACTCTGAATTCTATTTGACAAAGATGCAACAGGTGTAGATAATCTATAACCATAAATCACTTCAAATGGTGCTTTCTTTGTAGATGTGTGTGGTGTATTGTTATATGCAAACTGTAATAAATGCAAATGTGTATCCCATGTCTGTGGTTTAGAAATAGTATAAGCACGTAAAAGATCTAGTATAGTACTATTAGTGGCTTCTGTTTGTCCATTAGTTTCAGGATGAAATGCAGATGAGAAATCAATCTTTGTGCCTAGGTTAGCAAACAGAGTAATCCAAAAGTTGTTACAAAATCTAGAATCACGATCAGAAATAATAACTTTTGGCAATCCATAATTAGTGAAAACAGTTTTCAAAAACAATTGTGCTGCCTGTGATGCTATTAAAGTTTTCTTACATGGAATGAAATATGCTTGTTTACTAAACCTATCTACTACTGTCCAAATCATATCATGGTTAGATTTAGTATTAGGTAAACCAGTAATAAAGTCCATAGAAATTTGTTCCCATGGTCTAGATGGAATAGACAAAGGCATAAGTAATCCATACTGTTTACCATGATGTCTCTTAACTCTTTGACAAATCAAACATTCAGAAACAAAGTTAGATACATCAGTGTCCATATGCGGCCAATAAAAATCTTCAGTTAATGTACGTAAAGTAGATATGATACCTCTATGACCTTGATATTGAGGACAATGAATCTCATTCAAAACAAAAGATCGGAATGGAACTGTAACACACAATCTCTTTTCATAAAACATAAATCCATCATTATATGATAGTGAATCAATAGGAATCAAGTTATTTTGAACTAATTTATTCCAATCAGCATGAAAAGTAATATCCTGATGATAAGTATCTTTCATAGCAATCAAAGAATCAAAAGATATAACAGAAATATTATGAATGGAAGGTCTTCTACTTAATGCATCAGCCACTACATTTTCTTTACCGGGTTTATATTGAATGATAGGATGAAAACTCTGAATAAAGGATGCCCATTTGATATGTCGGTCAGATATTTGAGGTTGGCTAAGTAAATGTCTAATGCTTTGCTGATCGGTCGTAATCATAAATTCTGAACCCATTAAGTAGTGTTTCCATTGTCTTAAGGCTTGTACAACAGCTAATAGTTCTTTGTCATATGTGGAATATTTCAGTTCAGAGGGTTTCAGCTTACAACTAGAATAGGCTATAGGATGATTGTCTTGCATAAGTACGGCTCCTATTCCTAATCCACTACCATCAGTCACTACTAAAAAGAATGGTCTATTAAAATCAGGCAACTGTAGGACAGGGGCATGGGTTAATGCATCTTTCAATAAGTCAAAGGATTTCTGTTGATTTTCGGACCAATGATAGATAATACCTTTCTTCAGAAGTTTAGTCAGTGGTAAAGCAAATAATGAAAAATTACGTACAAACTTCCTATAGAAACTAGCAAGACCAAGGAATGATCGTAACTCATGCACATTTTTAGGTATAGGCCAATTCAATATTGCATCTATTTTCTTAGGGTCAACTTTAATTCCATCAGATGATAAAATATGACCTAAATACTCAATTTCTGTTTTAAAGAATTCACTCTTTTCAGGATTTGCATACAGTTGATTATCTTTTAGTAACTGGAAAACCAATGACAAATGCTCATAATGTTCCTTCTCATTTTGACTAAACACCAAAATATCTTCAAAGAAGACAATAACACAATACTGATATTTTAGAAATATACGGTTCATCATTCTACTAAATGTAGCAGGTGCATTAGTCAATCCAAAAGGCATCACTAAAAATTCATAATGACTAAACTGTGTCCTAAATGTAGTCTTGAATATGTCAGACTTATCTAGTCTCACCTAATGATAACCAGACTTAAGGTCTATTTTACTAAATATAGCAGATCCTTGCAGTTTATCCATAAGGTCATCAACTCTAGGAATTGGATACCTATTCTTTACAGTGATCTTATTTAAAGCTCGATAGTCAATGCACATACGATAGGTATTATTCTTTTTCTTGACTAACAGAACAGGTGCACCAAATGGAGAACTACTAGGTCTAATCAATCCTCTATTTAGTAATTCCTCAACTTGACTCTGAATTTCTTTTTGCTCTATCTAGTTATGCCTATATGGTGCTTTGCAAGGTGGTTGTGTACCAGGAATCAAATCTATTTTATGGTCTTCTGGACGTGAAGAAGGTAAACTAGGTGGTAGATCTTTGGCAAAACAGTCTTTAAAATGTGTAAGAAATTCTTTATACCTAGGGTGCATATGATTTTCTTTAACTTGTAGTTCATTCACCCAAATGAGATAAGATTTACTACTCTTGCGTAATGCACGTTTAGCTTGAGTATGCAAAAGCAGTGGAAAAGCATTAGATGCATGCATGCCATACAATGTAATATGTTTTCCTTGAAATTTAATATTAATTTAATGCGTGGAATAATCTATATCTGGGTTATACTGATGATGCCAAGCCATACCTAAAATAATGTCACTCGACTATAATGGAACAACTAGAAAATTTCTTCTTTCAGTGTATTGACCAATTTGAATTTCTAAGTCATGCACTTCCTGTGTACCATTATACCTAGTGCCTAAGAATGCTGCTTTGATGCGATAATGCGTAGGTACAGTCTGTAACTTCAATTCTTTTACTAACTTTGCTGAAATAAAATCATGAGTACTACCGTCATCATGCATAATAATATTTTCCTTTCCATGCACTAAACATTTCATAGTCAATAAAGAATGTGGAGTTGGCATACCTGGTAAAGTATCCAAAGGAGTAGTAGTGTTGTTCACATCTTCCGTGAAATCAGGCATGTCTTCATGTTCTTCATCTTCCATTGCTCCAAGGTAGTTGATATGGGCAGGTGGCTTCTTTGAATGGCAATTTGCTACTAGATGTCCAGTCTCATGGCATTTATAACATACTATTGGCTTGGCTTTGGTTACATTGTTTGCAATGGCAGGAAGTCTAGGTACATTAGGATTTGGCTATGGAATAGGCTTGGAATTTTGATTGACATTGGATGGTAAAGCAGGTGGTTTTGCCCAATTCTTATGGAAAGATGATGAAGTGAAACGACCTTGATTAAATCTTCTAAAATTTGAGTTGAATTGCTTAGATCCATAGTTACCATTTGCTTGGAATTGCTGTGGACGTCTGTCTCTACCTCGCAGTTTGTCTTCAGTGTCATGAGCTAATGAAATTGTGTCTTCAAGAGTAGCAGGCTTGAACATGTTAACTTCATCGTAGTAATGTCCAAGGAGTCCAGACATATACTTGCGCTTGTGTGTCGCTTTAGGTACGTCTTCAAGCATGCGTAACTGGAGTAATGCATTCCAAAAACGCTCTGTGTACTGAGGAATAGGCTCACGATCCCGTTGCTAAAGAAGGTCCCATTGCTTTATAGCTTTCTCATGAAATTGTGGAGGAAGGAAATTCTGCATAAACTTCTTCTTGAAATTCTCCCAGGTAGCGGGACAATCTATACTCTTGCGTACTACAGTCCACCAAAGAGATACTCTATCCACTAAATGATTAGTGACACACTTGATTTTATCTTTTTCTGCATAGGTTTCCTCATGAAAATAGTCATCAAACTGACTAATGAATGCAAGAATAGTTTTTCCCTCTCGACTGCCATTGAAAGTACAGAATTTGAAATTTCTTTTACTTATCTTTGATTCCTTACGGATAGTTTGAGCTTCAAGAGTCGCATCGATGGTACGTCGAATAAGATCTTCAGATTGAGGTTCCTCTTTGTCGGTAGACGATCTTTGTAAATTTGCCAGTTGAACTTGCAATGCTTGCCTAGCTTGTCGTTCTTCATCCAATTGCATCATAATTAAGTCCAGCTTTTGCTCCATTGTAGGTTCAGGTAGGTCGCCTTCAGCCATTAAATCATCCATATGTGGTTCCGTCATCCTGCAAAACTCAAAAGACCTTTCACTCTCAAAATCAAGTTAGCGGGATGAGCGTAGCTCAAGTTCGGGAATACAAGACTTATGTATTTTTGGGTGTGGCTTTCACAATCTTCGAAAAATCTGTGTTTATCCTTCTTCATATGCTGAAAATGCTTCAGCAAACCTGCGTATGCGTAGAGTACCTTCCAATGATCAACTTTGCAGTTCGGAGTTTCTGCGCAGGAACAGTCCTTCTATGAGTTTTGAACAGAAGTCAGTTTTGACTCCAGTTGACTTGTCTGACTTGCAGAGTACCAGACTAATGTGACTTGCAGAGTTTGTAGACTTGCAGAACTTGCTTGCTTTATGGAACTTGCAGAACTTGACTTGAAAAACTTGCAGAATCTGATTGATTGTGTGTGACCTGTGGCTTATGACTTAGCTTAGGTGATTAAGCTTAAGTAAAGGGCAGCAAATCGTCGTGAATTTTGGGGGGGGGCGTTTTTTTCTTCACGCGACGCAAAAATCGGAGGTCTTCTGACAGCTCACGATGACGTTTTGAAGTTTTTAAGCTTCTTAAAGCTTAAGTTAAGCTTATTAAGCTTTAGTTTTTAAAGCTTGAAGATATTGAGTTATGGAGTTTATGACTTATCTCTTTGTTCTTGACGACTTGATGAAGAAGATGTAGGAGTGGTCCTCCGCCTCTACAGACCGGTCCTTCACAGTTTGATGATGGAAACAGGGGTTCTTGATCGCCAGTAATCTGCCTGTATCGACCATTCGTGACGAGATTGACCATAGAGCCCGATCGTTCCAGGAGCTCCGCCTTCGCACAAGATGGGTAGCGATTGGAAGCTCTTGATCTCAGCTTCACTCTGATACCACTGGTGCACAGATCGAATACTGTATGCTCGCGTAGTGAATGCCGGAAGGTCCCCAAGAACAATAGAACTCTACTTTTTGTACAAATTACAAGGTAAAAAGCATGAACGACATGAACAAGAGACCAATTGGGTGCAATCTCCCCCCATGCCTTGTGTCAGCGCTCCACAAAGCATGTATTTTATGTATTAATCATCTTCAAGCTCAAATAATAGCCCAAATTACAAAATAGTAAGCTTTTAGCTTTTGAGTTTGCTTTAACACAAAATAGGAATAAAGCTAATGGACGGTGCCCAAATAGTCTGGCATGCCCAATACAATGTCCAAATAGAAATAACATAATCGTGCGCCCATGCACATACAAAATAATAATAAATATCCAACTCCTCAATAAATAGGCGTGACAAAATATAGGCGTGGCGCCTATCAAAATATAAATGATAAATCGAATACTCGCTATCCTCCAGTGCTTTCCTCCGCCACTGCTGCTATCTCTACACATCAACTGAAGCATTCACAATCGTTAGTAAAATAATACAATTAAACCGACAAAAGTGAATACCTAGCAGTCTTCAGCTACATAAATAAATCAACAGGTTAGAAATAAATCCTAACCTTAATTTATTACGAGTGCGCACTCTAAACTCATAAACGTTTATTAATTTAATATGCATTTTGCGGAATCACCCGCTATGGAATCACCCATGTACACACTAAATCAATGAAACGCCCGAAAAGGATAGGCGTCCCCATCAACTTCTCGCACAAAGAATCCACACTTTGTGTATGAGCCCTGGTCATCAAAGTTTACGGAATCCACCGTAAAACCTCACGGAATCCACCGTGAAATATGCATCCACAAATGGTGGCGTGCGGAGTGGACGGCGCGAGGCGGCACGACTGCGGTGGGAGAGGGCATGCAGATGGCGGCGGCTGTGGGTGCGATGGAATGGCACCCACAAGGGAACGGGGGCATGGCGAAGGCGGACGACGGCTGGGAGGAGAGGCAGGGGAGTGGAGAAGAATGGGAGGGGGGAGGAAGGGTGGCGGGTGAAGGGAAGGAGGAGAAAAAAGAAGAGGAAGTGGAGGAGGTAGGAGGCGGTGGGGGCGAAGGGGGTGAAGGGAGGGAGATGGCGGGAGGGGGGAGAAGAAGAAGAGGAAGAAGAGGAGAAGGAGGAGAAGGTGGGGGAGGAGGAGGAGCAAGAGGAAAGAGATGGAGGGGAAGAAGAGCATGGGAGCCGTAGAGAAGCGGAAGGGTGGCAGAGAGAAAGAGGGAGAGAAGAGAGAAGAGGAGAGAGAAGAGGGAGGAAGGAGGGGGGAAAACTCTCGGGGAGGGGGAAGGTAAATTTTTTGAAATAAATAAAAGAAAATTGTAAAATAAATAAATAATAAGAAGAATAAGAAGAAAAATAAAATCAAGGGAGTCCCCCCTTGTCCCGCACATAAGCGCGGGGCGAGGGTAAAAAAAATTGTGACAGTGGGATTAGACGGGGCCAGGACAGTGGCACAAGAGTGGGATGATGGGACAAATGTGACGTCATGAGTAAAATTTGAAAAAACAGGCTGTCACGTGCAACTCGAGAGGCACGACAGGCGCAAATGGATAGAGAAAATGCATAAAACCCAGACCGTGCACCAGAACAAAATACTAAAAAAAGGAAAACTATGTTTGAAGTTGAGACGAAGACAACAGAAAAGTGCAACGGGGTGTCCAGGGCGTTCACATGGGAAAAACACAAAAATCGGGCCAAAAAACGCATACAAAAATTAATATTGAAAAATCCATTCGCCGAAATAAAGCACAAGAAAAAGGAAAAATGTGCGAAAAGTCATGCCGGACAGGCCTAGCATATCAGGACTTAGTTTCAACAAAGATAAGACCCATTCATATGGGAAAAAACTGAAAAATCACCCCCGAAATGAGACGTGGAAATTAATATAAGAAGTTTTGGGCACCGACACAAAGGTCAATAAAAAGGAAGAATGTCCAGACAATAGTGTGCCAAATGATTATCATGTTGGAATGCGTGTCCGAGGGGGTTAAGGGGCATTCACATGAGAAAAAGGCAAAAAAAAGGCCCGAAAAGATATTTAAAAATTAATAACAAAAAATCCAGGGGATCAAAACAGGGTGGTGAAAAAAGAAAAGATGTGTATGAAGGGTGGTCGGACAAGGATATCTAGTCAAAATGGAATTCCAAAGAGAATAGGGCAGGTTCCTATGGAAAAAGAGAAAAAATACACACGAAAAAGGCACAAAAACTTGCAAAAATTAATAATGGGCAAAAACCGTACAGTGGAAGAATGGGTGGGTAAAAGGAAAAATGTCTAAGGGAAGACAAAGGACAGGGCTGGTATGTCAAATCATTGTTTTGAAGCGATAAGGGCTTGTTCGCATCGAAATACATACAATTGTGCGAGAAAGGCTTCAAAAATTAATAATGCAAAAAAAGTAAGTCAGAATAGGGGGATCTAAAAAGGAAAAGTGTGTCATTCAAAGGGAAAAATAGGGCTATAAGGTTGGATCAAGAGTCTGGTGAATGTACAGTGTATTCACATAGAAAAGGGAAAAAATTGTGTAATAAAAGCAACCGCAAGGGAAACGGCCTCGATAACAGGGGGTACGAAGGTGGTTGGGTGGGGAAGGGATCCCATCAGGGAAAAACTAGTACGTGGTAGACACGCATGATTGGTTAATGACATATGCAGGGGGTATGCACATCAAATGCATAGGGATGCATTCCCACACTTAAGACCTTACCGGTTAGGGTAGATTGATCTACACGGCCTAAGACTTGTCAACTATCTAGATGCTAACATCGCCACACTTAAGACATAACATGCACTTGCAAGCAGAAAGATAGGGTTAGGAACACTTGGCCCATTTCGTAGATGGTTGAAGGGAAACGTCATTGTGGATGTAGGAAGATCGGAGCCATTGACAGGAGGTACTAGGGCTCGCAACAGAATACATCTTGCATGGCAGGGGCCATGCATCAGCACCCAGGGAGGTAGCTTTGGTGGTAAAGTCTGTCGATTCAAGTGTCGATGATGAGAAATAGAACTCTCAGCTCACGAGCACTCATGAAGATGATAGAACGGTCGCTCACCCCATGATGCCCATCTCTCAATGAATAAACATGAAATCCCATAACTCACGCCAGTTTGGAATTGAACAAGGGGAAAATGATTTGGAGGGAGTATGCCAGTGTGCACAATTGATGGTGCATTCGTGCATTCCACCCAGTGTCAGCATATAGTGCGAGAAGGAAGGCCAGCGAACCTCGTCATGCAGTGTATAGAATAGGGTGACATGGCCTATGATGGTGGTAGAGACCCATCCTGAGGACCCATCTCATGGGTGCATAAGAAAACGAGAACGTACTTGACTCCAAGAGTCGTAATGTCCATCAATCCACACCAGTCACACTCTAACCCCCCTCTGTGGCACACTCTGTTTGAGAATATAAGAGGGCAACCCATTCCTTACACCCATTGATGTAATTTACACTTGCGCTGGTGCAGAATTTTTTAATGCCTTGTGTGCATTTGATGGTGTAACTATGCATCCCCGCCCTGTGCTGGCATATGGTGCAAGAAGGAAGGCCAGGGAGTCTTATAATGCAGTGCACATGAAAAGATTCTTCTTTGTGCATTGAGAAGCCCAACCTGTGCGTCCAACACTCCATTCCACATAGCTCACCTCTCATTTGAATTAAGGGAAAGGACTGGTCACTCACCCCACCCTCTGTCTCACGCTCATTGATAGATACAGATAACATACCATACTCACATCCCCATCCAGTTAGGATGAAAGCTCGCATCACTCAAGGGGTTGTGAATGAAGATCGCTTGGTCTATTATTGCCATCAGGGTGTTGAAGATGATGCGTACCTAGGGAGACAGCCAACACATCTGGTACTTTGATGATTTGTATGAAAGATCACTGGTTAAAGAGGGCTAGACAGATTGATGAAGTTACAGGGAAAACGCACCAAGGGAGGTGGCTTGAAATTGTATCTGAAGAAGTTCTGCTCCTGAGTCAGCTATCCTAAACTGTGGGGTGTTACCACCTTTTCCATAGCCAGCTTCCCGCCCAAGAATGTTTACCATCTTTTCTTGGAATAAGGTCTGCTATGATAGGGAATTGCTTCATTTTCTTCCGTAGAAGTTTGTTTGTTTATTTCTTTTGTTTGTTTTTTTTTTCTCTTTGCTTGTTTTTTTTCTCTTTCCTACTCCCGAAATGTTTCCACCTTTTCTCAAAGAATAGGTTGGCATGATGGGAACCTAATTCATTTTCTCCCGTGATCGATATATTTTTTTCTTTTTTTCTTTTTTAATAAAGAGAATGGTAGAAATGCCATGTGTCAGGACCACCCTCATCACCACTGCTAGATCATATGAGAGGAGAATAGAGTAAGGAGGGGAGGTCACTGGGAGGGGCTAGCAGAATGAGACCGCCTCATAAGGAAGTTCATAAGGGCTATCAGGAGCACGAGAAGAAGGATAGTGTGATGTCGAAAAGGGAAAGGGTAGGTCGACTGTGATTGTTAGGATCCCTAGGGAGGAAAGTACTTCTTCAGGCGATAGCCATTGATCAGAAGGGATCCTCAAAAGTATCGACGGCTTGTACTTCGACAGAGCCATTAGGATTGACAGCAAGTACCTTATAGAGACCCATCCAACGTTGTTGAAGCCTGCCAGGAAACTTCCCAAATTGTGAATCATAGGCCAGGACAAGATCGCCCTCCTTGAACTCCTTATGCTTGATGAAACTGTCATGATAGGCCTTGCGTGGCACTTGAGTGGTTTCCATGCACTGTAGGGCCATCCGCCAAATCTCATCCAAACATTCCAAATTCAACAGGTGGCGCTATGGAGAGACTCATCATCTTCGAGGCGTTTGTTGACAGCCACTCTTAAAGAGGGCACCTCTAGCTCAACAAGGAAGACGACTTCTGTGCTATACACCAACTAGAAAGGAGTTTGTCCTATAGAAACTTTGTAAGAGGTTCTGTAGGCCTAGAGGGCCTCTGTAAGTCAATCATCCCAATCATGGTGATGTGTAGCAATCGTCCTTGTTAAATCGAGCAGAGGATGCGATTGGTGACTTCAACTTGGCTATTGGCTCTAGGGTAATAGGGGGTGGACTTGCGATGGCGGATCTTGTATAGCTCTGTCAACTCTTCCATGATATTATTAAGGAAATGATTACCTCTCTCACTTACCAACTATGGGGGACTGCCAAAATGGGTGGTAAGGAACAAGGCCACACTATTACCATCGTCCCTCTTTAGAGCTTTAGCTTCACACCACTTGGTAACATAGTCTATTACATACCATGACGTATCTATTCTGCTTCCTTCTGGTTGGCGGGGATCAATGGGGCCCACAAAATCAATCCCCCACTTCTCAAATGGCTTTAGGGAAAGATAGTGTGATGTCCGAAAAGGGAAAGGGTAGGTTGACTATGATTGTCAAGATCCCTAGGGAGGAAAGTACTTCTTTAGGCGATAGCCATTGATTAGAAAGGGATCCTCAAAAGTATCGACGGCTTGTACTTCGATAGAGCCATTAGGATTGACAGCAAGTACCTTATAGAGACCCATCCAACGTTGTTGAAGCCTGCCAAGAAACTTCCCAAATTGCGAATCATAGGCCAGGACAAGATCGCCCTCCTTGAACTCCTTATGCTTGATGAAACTGTCATGATAGGCCTTGCGTGGCACTTGAGTGGTTTCCATGCACTGTAGGGCCATCCGCCAAATCTCATCCAAACATTCCAAATTCAGCAGGTGGCGCTATGGAGAGACTCATCATCTCCGAGGCGTTTGTTGACAACCACTCTTAAAGAGGGCATCTCTAGCTCAACAAGGAAGACGACTTCTGTGCTATACACCAACTAGAAAGGAGTTTGTCCTATAGCAACCTTGTAAGAGGTTCTGTAGGCCTAGAGGGCCTCTGTAAGTCAATCATCCCAATCATGGTGATGTGCAGCAATCGTCCTTGTTAAATCGAGCAGAGGATGCAATTGGTGACTTCAACTTGGCTATTGGCTCTGGGGTAATAGGGGGTGGACTTGCGATGGCGGATCTTGTATAGCTCTATCAACTCTTCCATTATCTTATTAAGGAAATGATTACCTCTGTCACTTACCAACTATGGGGGACCGCCAAAATGGGTGGTAAGGAACAAGGCCACACTATTACCATTGTCCCTCTTTAGAGCTTTAGCTTCACACCACTTGGTAACATAGTCTATTACATACCATGACGTATCTATTCTGCTTCCTTCTGGTTGGCGGGGATCAATGGGGCCCACAAAATCAATCCCCCACTTCTCAAATGGCTTTAGGGAAAGAATAGGTTGCAAGGGCATGGCATTGGATTTGGTAGGATTTCCCATTTGTTGACAAGCAACCGTTTCAGTAATCATAAGCATCCTTATGGAGGGTTAGCCATCAATATCTTGCAAGTAAGGCCTTTCCGACTGTCGCTTCTCTTGTAAAGTGTCCACCACATGGCTCATCATGGCAAACTTTCAATACTATACAAATTTCTTTGCCTGCAACACATCTTTGCAAGACTTTGTCCTTGCCTTTCTTGTACAGAGCACCACCTAACAGGGTGTAGGGGGATGATTCCAATAGAAGCTTCTTCTTCTCACAGCTCGAGATGCCAGGGGGATACTATTGGGTTGCCAAGAGGTTGGCTATGTCTGCATACCATGGGGTAACTATTTTGACTAGAAAAAAGGAAGCATCAGGAAGGTTCGGATCATCCTACTCTTCTTCATCATCACTTGGAGGGATTCATGAAAGGTGATCAACCAGGACATGAGAGTGACTGGGTTTGGTAACCGCTTCAAAGTCAAACTCTTGAAACAGAAGGAGCCATCTCATCATTCTTCCCTTCATGTTGGCCTTCTTCATTAGGAAGGAAAGGGCTTCATGGTCCACATAGAATTTGAAATGCATCGACAACAAATAATGTCAAAACTTCTCCAAAGCAAACACCATTGCTAGATGCTCAAGCTCTGTCACTATGTAGTTTCGCTCTCAGTTGATTACTTTCTGACTTGCATAATAGATTGGTTGATCTAATTTAGAGGGCCCCTTTTTCATAAGACTGCACTTAGGCCTTCAACTGATGCATCAGTGTGAACATGGAACTCCTTTGTCCAATTAGGAGGCTGCACGATGGGTGCTTCAATCAAACACTGCTTCAGGATATTAAATGCCTCGTTACAATCAATGGTCCATGTCAACTTGGCATCTTTTATTACGATTTTATGCAAAGGATCTTCCTTCGTCGCAAAGTGTGCAATGAACCTTCTGTAATAGCCCACATGGCCAAGAAATCTCATCAATTGCTTAAGGTTAGTTGGGGCTATCAAGGCGGCAATATTCTCAATCTTAGCAGGATCTGTTGCGATCCATTGTGCAAAGATAATGTGGCCTAGAAGAACTTCTAATGAGACACCAAAAACAAATTTGTCGGGGTTGAGAGAAATCCCATACTCTCGGCATCTGTCAAAACATTGCTCTAGGTGTCCCCAATGCTCACGAATTAGGCTATAGACACATATGTCATCAAGATACACTTCAATGAAATCATGCAGATGTTTCTAGAAGGCAGCCATCATCACTGATTGGAAGGTAGTAGGAGCATTAAAGAGCCCAAATGACATCACTCTATAAGCATAGGTTCCCCATTCTGTTGCGAAGGTTGTTTTAGATTGGTCCTCTTCTATGATTTGGACTTGGTTGTATTCACTGAATCCGTCCAAGAGAGAATAGAGCTCATGGCTTGCAACTGTGTCCAACAGTTGGTTTGTGAAAGGGATAGGGAAATGATCCTTCTTCGTCTTGAAATTCAGCTTTTGAAAGTCCACACATATTCAAAGTTTCCCGTTCTTCTTGGGTACTACCACAATGGGCGAAACCCATTCACTTTTAGCCACAGGATAAATGAACTCAGCTTCAAGGAGCTTTAATAATTCGGCCTTCACCAGAGCTGAATAATTGGGATTCATGCACCTCTGTTTTTGCCTCACAGGTTTGGTATCAGGCTCCAGATCGATGTGGTGTTGGCATACTATGGGATCAATCCCCTTGAGATCTTTATACGACCATGCAAACATGCCTAAGTTCTCCTTTAGAAGGTCTCCTAGGACCATTAGTTCTTCTTATTGAAGATTTAGACCCATTTTCAAGTGACGTTCAGTACCATCAATATCTAGGAACGTCAATTAGCTTTCACCTTCCACTTCATGCGGATAAATGTCCCACGGATTGCTTTTGGGTAAAGATCTGACTCCTTCAAGGGACTGGTCTCATCTTCTGATGATGCACTGGAACTACTGTTGTCTTTTAATGGAGGCTTAGCTCACTCTTTGGGAGGTTGAAAGGGTATCATTAAGGTTTTGAGTCTAGATTGGGGATGAGTTACTTCTTGGCTCGAGAATTCATCTTTTGAAGATGCATCCAAGAATGTCACATAATAGGAACTTCCTACATTATGTTTGAACTGCAAGGCCAAGGGTTGTTGGCGAGGTACATCGTCATCATCTTCTTTAAAGAAGGCTAACTTTGGACGACAAGAGCCACTACATAAGGAAGGCTTATTCTTCTTAATCCATTTCTTATAAAGGCTTTGTGTATGGCATGATTCATGGATCAGTCCAAAGGGTACCACAATCATTCTGTCAAATAGAAAGGGATCTTCTACTTCTGAGGCTTCAAGTACATCAGGATCGTCTTCCTCATCTTTGCCTTCTATGAGTAGGATAGACCCTTCTAGCTCACTTTCATAATCTTCATCTACATTATCACTTTCGTCCTCTTCAGGTTCTTTTTCTACATCTGTGGGTACTCTATAAGAGAAGAACAAGCTCTCTTTTCTGTCTTCTGCTTCTGCTTGTGCAACTGTCTCTGCTACTGACTCTACCTTTGACTCTGCAATTGCCATGTAACAAGGATACAATATATCCATGCTTCTATTTCGCTGTCAGAGGTGATTTCAAAAGTCAATTCAGGTTTAGGTAAGAGGTATTATCCCATGGACAAAGACTTTGCTTCCTTCGGTAGTTGGCTTACATTGCCCACATTTAGGGACTGTGCCTTTGTTGTCCTGGGAAAGATCTATTTGACAGCCTCTTCATCTCCTAATGTACCATCTATTACTCCATTGGAGGATTCTGCTATGACTTTGATGGATGTAGATCCAATATCTTTTTGTGATCCATACAACTTCAACACCACTTTATTGGGTCATCTGCCTAGGGTTAGGATTCCTTTGAACCAGTCCATTCTTGATCTTGCTTCAAAAATCCAAGGTTGTCCCAATAGCAGAGGGTATGAGGTTCCATAGGAATTTGTTTTGACCACCAAATATGTTAGCCAATAGTCTCTTCCTGCAAAGGTTGTTTTTAAGTATGGGAGAATACCTAACAATTTGATTCTGCTTTGGTCTACTAATTTGATAAGCCACTGTGTAGGTTGTATTCCTTGCAAACCTAGATCCTTCATTGTCACATCCATCATTATGTTACTAATGAGTTTCCATCAATAAATGCATCTGCAATAAAGCATCCTTCTATCCATACGCCAATCTCTGGGGTTCTAGGATCCAGGAAGGCGTTAGCCACATCTACTTCATTCACGGGTTTTGAGGCTCTATTGGAATTTGTTGTTGTTGGGAGAGCAATCCTTAGGCTGCATCTTCTTGTCAAGATGCTTTTAAATCTTTTTCGGCAACTAGGAGACATCATCAGCAAACAACTGTTAGAATGTTAGGTTTGGTTTAAAGGTGTCTAGGTCTTTGACCAAATCATACTCTTTGATAGGATCCACAAACTTTTCCAATTGACTGGGAAATGGGGCCACACCCACTTTTATCTTCCCTTTTTCTTCTAGGAGTGGCAACATATGCGCTTCTTCTTCAAGAGGAGGTACTTCTACATCCTCTATTTCCTGGACCTTTGGTCCTATCTTTGAAACTATCTCTGTAGCTCTTTGTGGTTTTGTAGTGCTCTGTACTACATTATTGTGGATTGCATTGTTCTGCTTTTCCCAAGGAAGATTGAACTTCACAGTCTTGGAAGAAGGAACGTTCTCTTTTGGAACTACGAGTTCTCCTTTCTTTGCTTGTTTTATTGCGGCCACTTCCAATTCCACCAAATTGGAAGCAAGTTCTTGGGTCTTCTGTTGGGTATCAGAAGTAGATTTCACAGGGGCTGGACTTGGACAATATTTTGTAGTATGGCCTTCTCCTTTGCATCGATTGCATAAGGTCTTGTAATCCATAGATCTTATAGGGTTTGGACAATTCGGTGAGATATGACCCTTTTCTCCACATATGTAACATTCCACCTCACCACCAGCAGACTATCGTCCTCTGTAACTTTGAGAGGGAAACCTCCTTGGACCAAAATTAGGACCAAACTCCCTAGGCTTTGGTCCAATGTCTTGCTTTGTCATTTTGGATTCCAGTAAGTTGAATCTTGCAACTTCATCTTTCTTTATTCATTCGTGCATCTCTTTCAAAGAGCAGATATTCTCCATATGGTTCTTCCTCAAACAATATGAATAGAAGGCTCCAAGAATGGTTGGTTTTCGGGTACATTCAATGGCTAAATGTCCTGCTTAACGACACTTTCTATACCATGTATTAGAATGCATCACATCTCTCCCACTTCTTGCAGAGGAGTGGATATATTGGTGGTATTCACCTTCAGCGTCTGTAGCTACTCTATAATCACATCCATAAGCTCTTTGTTGATACTTGCCACCACTGAATTCGACATGGAGTCCTTCAAATTTTCACCTCCTATAGTACTTGTAGTAGGGTTTTGGGAAGCTTCTGTAATTACTCCATACACTGGTTGGGTTGATCCAGGAGGCTCTCTGTTCTAGTTCTGATTCAGAGCTCTTATTGAGACTTGGGGTTGTTGATTCCAGTGGGGCTAGGATTCCAATGTTGTTGAGTTGCAATTGGAGGAATTGTTTGAGACCACTATTGATGTAGTTGAACCATCATTTGAGGCATTGTCATCTACGGCCATTGTGGATTAGGTGCACTGTACTGTAGCACTATTTGCATTTGGGATTAGGGGTAGGGAACTGTCCTCGGGACTGCATTTGGTGGGTATACCATTCCTGGCATGGGAGGAGGTAAGACTCCTCTTCCTAAGGTCACTAACAACCTTGCTTCAACTTCGTGACTAGGAAGGGGACCTTGAGTCACCATGGGGACTTTTGTAAAGAGTGCTTTTAAGGCATCAAAGGAGGCTTCTACTGCAAGCTCGTTCTCAGCCTTGATTTTTGCCTTCTCTCTTTGCATATACCTCTGGACTCGTTCTAACACTTGTCTCTTTATGGCATGATTCATGAGGGGGTTGGCTCCACCAAGTTGTTAGTGCTCCACAAAAGGATAACAGAAGGCTCTAGTCTCTGGAGGACTCTCTTGCCGACATTTCTTCTACTTCTTTCTTTTCAATGTCTCTGAATTCTGCTTTGTGCCACTACATAGGGGGAGATATTCCATTCTGAAGGTATCAAAACTCATTCTTTTGAGGATGATTGTTGTGCCATCATCATAATAATGCCAGCTTCTGATGGTTTCAATAGTGTATGTTGTAAAGAACACTCTATCTACCAACTTCCAGTGGGTTACCAATTGGACAAACAGAAGATTATTAGAACACCAAGCATCCCACATGTCCTGCTGTTGAGCGTCTATGAACAAATTCCAACTCTTTTCCCTTCTTATTCTTGTGAACCTCCACAGACCATGACTCCTAAAGCTTCTTCACGATCTCCCACTTGATGATGTTTGGAAAACTCTCAATGAATGCCAAATCTTCCATGGATGGTCATTCTCTCTGTTTCTACACTTTAGTTTGTTCCCAGACAATTTGCCACCAAGATGCAGGTCTCTATTGCTTCAACTGAAAGAGGAAATAGTCCACTACATAGAGTCTGCATCATGATGGTAATGTGTTTCCACCATTTTGGGATGAACTTCTTGTGGAAAGTGTCTTTGGTAATGAGAATCTCCAATTCTTCAGTGGTAGAAGGAACTTTGCAAGCATCCATTGAATTCTTCTCTTCTTGGCAATGCCATTTCCTTCATTTTCAACCTCTTCAGATGCTTGTTGATGGCAAGTTTCCCTGGCTACGCACAAAAAACATGGAGTCCCAAGAGAGACACCCAAGGAAAAGGGAATTCTACTACAAGAAAATCCATCTTGTAACATCAACAAGATTTTGTTTCATTCTTTAGAGAACCACAACAAGGAAAAGAACAAATCTTCACGCAGCATCATAGTAGATATCTCCCACTGATTTGATAGAATCAACCATAATCTTCAACATCTTCATAGAATCCATCAATTGAACAAGAAACACAAAATAAAGACACCACTTTTGAATGGAAATAATCACATATGATTCATCTTCATTGTCTTCATAGTTTTATCTCACAGTTTCTCATAGAAGGATACATTGTTTTGATAGAATTGGCTATCTCTGACTCTCTCTTTCTCTCTCCATCAATAGTACATCATCTCCTCACTACAATACTCAATAATCACTCTCAATAATCCTTCTTTGTTCATGGATGTCCCTTCCAAAAGGCATGGGAGGTATGAAAGGGCACTAGAGCCACTACGGTGACTCTTCATAGCTCATCATTATCACTTCACTTCAATCTTCAATAGCTACTTCTTCCATTTCCTTGAGCTCTTTTGAACTTACATTCACCTCTTTCCAAGGTTAGAAAAATTTCCCAAAGTACATGCTCATATCACATAATATATACAGAAGATCTACAAAACAGAACAGAATAGGAAGAGAGTAGGAACATAAGCTCTACAGAAGGTTTAGAGAGGTTCAACGGCAACTAAACAATAAACATTCATCTCAACTAAAATCAACTAAACCCATCATAAATCACTCAATAAGCTATCATAGAACCTCAAAATTCATAATTCAATATCCCAACCTCACTTACTCAAATAAAACAGAGCAAAATAGAAGCTCAACATGCTCAAACAGGATCATACAGAAGCTATGATAACATCATCAAAACCCATCACATCAATATATCTTCATAAAAAAATATCATGAGCTATCAAATCAATCCAAAAATATCCAAATCTTTCCAAATAATTCTAAAATCAGTCAAAAATCATACCAAATCAATCATTCAGTCCACCAAAAACAACAAAAATCAGTCAAAAATTCAATCTTTTTCCACTCTCAACTGGGAACATGGCTGAGATATCCAATTGATTTATAGAGAATTTATTTTCTCAAAAAATTATGGGGAATTTTATATTTCATGTCAATAGTTTGGTAACTATTCCATGGGGGATTGATTATGAAATTACTTCAAGTTATTGATACAATATACTAATATATGGAAAATACCTTCAAGTTATCTCACTAGAAGGTAAAGATGCTCCACTCTCCCATTGATAAGTTCCTTTGTTGCGTTTGGGATAGTCAAATGAATCTTAATGTCTTGGGATATTTTCCTCTCACACTCCCTTTGCCTCAGTATATATTGGTAAAACATAGGTAAAGGGCACAAATCATCATCACTTCTTGAACTTGAATCCAAAATATATTTATATTTCTCCCTGAATTTTTCATTTCTCTTATCAATCTTTGAACATGCTTCAAACTTGGGCAAGACTTGAATTTCTTGCCTTTGTTATGATTATGTCATTCACAAGAATTGATATGTACATGCTGAAAAGAATTCAATGTTTCAAATGATTTATCGATTCTTGAACTTGAACCCTAGAAATTAGGCAACATGTGCTCAACATCTTGGGACCATTGGACACACTCCTATTATTTAAGTGCTTCAACACATGAAATCCTTGGTCTATCTCTCACCTAGGCACTTGCACATGGATCGAAACCCAATTTTAGTGAGCACTGCATAGCATACCACCAACCATGATGGACACATGTACACGATCCATGATCCAAGCGAGTGTTTCTTCATCCCTCAACCCTCTACAATCTCTACATGTGAAAGAATAAGCATGGGTATGGCAAGAGAGTATGCTTGGAGAGGAGAATAGGAGAGCTTCACCCTCTTGCTCCCTCACCCTTACTTTCTCACTCTCTTGCTCTCAATCTCTCTCACTGTCACCCTCACTCTCTCACACACAAAGAAAGCAAGAGGACAAGTGCACAGAGTTTGCACATACATGAACAGCTCATTCTATTCATTCTCATCCTTTTTATACAATTTTCTAAGATTAGGGTTTCTCCATCCATCTTGGGTATCTTGCCCACTTTTTTACCTTAGGACCGGTCATCTCTATATTGCATGCTTTTTCTATGGTGAAAATAATCTAGACACTTTATGGTTTTTCCTCAGAAGCCTATGCTATCATTACAATTTTTAGAGTGGGATCATGCCTATAGCTTTAGATTTTTATGATAAATTAATACAATGGTCTAACCACTTAGTGATTTAATTATGCAACCACTTCATGCACATTGCAAAGAGTTAATCCTTCGTTTTTCATGGAACGATTCTAATTTGAAAAATGTGCTCTTTTAGGCTCCTTGCTACTTGTGGTTAACATTATCCCCCTCTTAGATGAGTGATGATCCCATGGCACTCTTTGTTGTAGGTTGCATGCTTTAGCTTGCACCAAAGAGGTGGGTGCCACAAACCACTGTATGTTGTCCTTAGAGGAGTTCTTCAAATTGTGATGATGTAGAAGCTTCTTGTTGTAAGGTAAGTTGTGGTTTGGAGTGGTGGTATGTGACTTGGTTGGTAAATTTGGTGGTACCTTTGGGATTCTCTTGGATGTTTTGATAGTGATCATTCTCTTGGAAATTTTCTATGGTGAATCTAAGGGCAAAAGTAATGGGTTTAGAATGGAAGAACTTGAAGAGAAGTTGATGGTGTGCTAATCCTTGGAAACTTTAGTACCTAAAATTAAAAAATTCTCATGTAGTCTCTCCCTAGTGGAGAGTGCTCACAAGACATATTTTTTGGGTTTGGGAGATGGTCTAAATGAAGAAAACTTGAAATGTCGACCCACACTTGAGGACCCAAACCATGTGTAGGTTGTGGTGTAGATATCATCAGTTATGTGAGTGCACATGAACACTTAGCTATTACTTAGCTAGAGGATAGTTGTATAGGTCTTCATAAAGTTATTGTTGATGGAGCAAGGGTAAGATAAATTGAAAAAAATATTGCTATTAAGGAATAGTACACTTGAAGGAGGTCCTGAAGACATCATCAGTCTACTAGATAAGATATCTCATAGTCGAATAGCCTGAAAATAAAGGTCTTTAGTATTTATAGCTTGGTTCTTGTGATTGAGGAGAATGGTTTCCTCTTCTAGTTCTTTTTCATCTTGCTTCCATTGCATATTGTGATGATATTGATGTGGAGTAGAGATAGAAAGGCATAAATAACTCAAGATGATATGTCTAACCCTAGGTGAGGTAGTCTCCCTACGTATGTCCTACCATTAATGTGCCTTGAGTGAGTGTGGGAGGAGTGAACCGAAGGGCCGAGGGATAAGGACAAAGTCAACCAACTAAGGCCATTGGGCATACCTAATTTGAGAACCCCTAGGTGCACTATAATGATTATGTGTAATTTTTTTATTTTCATTTTTTCCTTTATTTTGAATAATACAACAATGCCATACAATGAAGTGCCTTACACGAGAGATCAAATGGATGGTGAAGATTTGAAAGGTTGAGAAGGATTACATATTGAGTAAGAGGTGTTTGATCCTTAAGCCTTGCTTTGATGTTACAAAGGACCTGCTGTTGATGAGGAGTTTGAAGGTTGAGGGATGATTGAATATCTTGGTGACCGTTGCAATTCATGTTGGAAAGGTAGAGATCTTAAGGTAGTAGGTGAGGTTTATTTAATAAAATCGTCTCATTGTTGTCAGATTTTTTTTCTTACGTTCCCTTGGAGTTTGTTGAGAATTCTGCATGTCCATGTCTTTAGTCTTTCTTGTGTCCATGAGCTCTTCCATAGCTTCCTAACTTGCTGATCCTTTGTTATTGCCTTAAGTTTATCAATCACCACCCATTTGTATGAATTCCCTTGATAAAAATTGAGAGCATATGTAGTCAAGTTCAACGAGGATTTAATTTTTTTAAGAATATTCTCTTAACATCACTTACCAGTTTCTATTATTAATAGTCAACTCCCTCCCTGCATGAAAATTGTAGCAATCCTTTTGAGCATTTTGAGGATGCTAATATAGTTTTTGTTTTTATAGATTATGTTGTGTATAAAATTGTAATGCACAAGTATTGTGTATCATGGTACATGGTTACTCTACCAAGATGTGAGCCATTGATAGAAGCTAGGATTGTATTGGAGTGCAACATATGTGTCAAGAAATTATGGTAATTTTGCAATTAGGGTTAGTCTATATGCTAAAACATCAAGTATCACACCTCTTTGATCTAATCTACTTGCAACATGGAGCTCTTCTTTCATGAGTATTTTTTTGAGTAAAGGAAGGTCTAAGGGCGGTCCAACTAGCATGACTCCTCATGCAATGCCAAGTACTTGGCAGAGCTACATACATTGGGTCAATTTGGGATTTCCATATGGTGCATCTTTGCTATGGAATTGTAATGTCCCCAAGAGCCCACATGGGAATAAGGGCTTATGGGGGAATTTTAGAGGAATTGGAACATTTAAGAGTTTTTAAGGAAGAATCGAGAAGGAAAATAAAGTCATTGTGCTACTATCAAACTACCACTAGATCATCATGATCAAGGCTACCCCCTCTCCTCAAGCTCAACAGAGAGCAACTATAACCTCATATCATCATTGGGACTAATCACCACTTTGAGCCACTCAATCACCACACAAAAATGAGCTTGAACCTATCTCAAGAGGGAGAGATGATCAGACTAGAACCATGACATGAATTATGAACCTTTACAAAGGCTATAAGAGCCTTAAAACTAAGGCTTGATAGCCTAATCATTGTTTTTTTTCAGGCACCTGTTCCCCCCCCCCCCCAAACATACACACACACACAGAGAAGAAGAAGGAAGAAGAAGAAGAAGAAGAGAGAGAGAAGTAGAATAAGGGGAGAGAAGAAGAGAGGGAAGGAGTAAAAGGAATGAAAGAGAAGGAGGAGAAGAGGAGGAGTAGAAGGAAGGAAAGACAAGGAGGAGAGGAGAAAAAGAAGGGAAGGAGAAGAGGGGAAGAAGAGGAGAAGAGAGAAGAAGGAGAGGAATAGAATGGGAGATAAGGAGGAGGAGTAGAGGTGGAGAGAGAGAGGAAGGATAAGAGAAGAAGAGAAAGAGAGAGTGTGAGAGATACAAAGAGTGAGGGAGAGATAGGAAGAAATTAAGAGAAGGGAAATATAGAAAGAAAAAGAGGAGGAGAGACCTTATGATTGAGGGTTCGATAGCAAGTTTTGCCATTGTAGGTTCTTCCATTGATCCTTGTGCATCAATTGATCCAACTATTATATTTTGACAAGAGGCATTGATATTAAGTCAAGTAATAACTAGCTACAGGGCACTTCCTTGACCCCACATTGATCCTACTATTTTTGTGGATGTTGAACCACATCAAGTCCAAAGGACTACAAGTGCCCCCTATATTCATTAATTTTGGTTATAAAATTGAGTTGAGAACTATGGTCATCATATGGTCCTAGTCTAAACTCATAAGTCATATCTTTAGTATTTTGACCTCTTACTATTGCATAGAAATGAAGGATGTTCATATAGTTGAAGCATAAAGAGTGTGCATAAAATTTCCTTGTAAAGTAGCAACTCATATTGCAAAAGTAGTAACAAAGTTGGTCATGCTATAGAGAATTTTAGTGACCTACGGGAAGATAGAATAAATATCATATGATAGAATAATGCAAGGATTGGTCATAATATATTGTTAAATCATTTAAAGGAAAGTTTGTGATGTAAAGAAAAAGGTTGAAAAACATGTTACTCCATTATGTGATTGACATGTATCACTTTGAAATTGCACTTTAATGGAAGGATAAGTTGTTATAGATTGTATCTTTATTGCAAAGTATTTAAAGAAAAGGGATTTCATCTTCATTTGCAAAGCATTGGACAAAGGATGCATTTTGGATTGTTAAAATCATTATTTTTCTAAAGACTAGTTATTTTGTGAAAGAGAGTCTTGATATCCAAGATAAGTGCTTGATTTTCATGGAGTATGCAAATTAATTATCGGATTGATATTATGAAAAAGAAATGTTTTCCTAGCTGTTGATCTCATAGGCTGATCGGTTGGTCATGTATTTAAACAAAAGTTCTTATGCTTGCATGGACATAATTTTTTGATTACGCACTAAACCTCCCCCAAGGTTAATGGTGGGAACCCTTCACCAAGGGGTTGTTTGACCGTATTGGAGGTCAAAATTGACCCCCAGATGTGAGAGCTCTCTCCATAGGGAGGGCGTTAGGCTAGGAGGCAGCAAGGGTGCCAAGCAAGCTTTGGTTGTAAATCCTTTGGGTCTATCAAGGGATGTCCTAACCCGTGCATGACCTAGGATGGACTTCCTAAAAGGCCCTGATGCTAGATAAGGGCAGATTGGTGGATTATGTGCCTGAGATTAGAAAAGAGTCCCAAATTAAGAGATAGAATGCTAGGTTGGCATTTTACCTTGGAGAAGGTGTGGGATAAATACATTATTTTGTAGCTTCTTTCAAAGGATTATTTGATATTGTATTTGTATTGGTGATCATAATTTACGTGAAGGAACTAGTGCTTAATGGATAATTAAGGAAGTTGTCTCTGGATATCAAATTTAAATGTGTTAGGATAATTAGATAACTAAAATAGATCTCTAAGGATATTGGGAGGGTGAGATCCTCAAGAGTTCCATCCTACAGATGGGTGGTCTCAGTGAGCCAAGAGTTTTTCCTTCAAGGTGATGCAATTAGGGAAGGGCCAAATGCGTGACTACTTAGTGTGTTGTCTTAGACCCTAATCAATGCCATTTTATGGGAACATAGTTGAGACTATACCCTATGGATAGAGGGGTCGATGCATATTGCTCCCCCTCATTTTTCACTCGCTATGAACCAAGTGCGACATTGATCCACTTTGGGTTGAGTTGATTTGCAAATGTAGTGGCTCCAAGACCAATGCTAGAGTTAAGTTGTTAGTAGGTGACCTTAGTACCAAATTAGGGACCCACATTCAAGCCGATCCTTATGGATTACAATGGGAACCTTTCATTGAGGAGTGGACTTGAGAGTGCCTTGGTGACAAACCCCATGTTATTCTTCTAATAAAAGTACTAGGCAACATCACTTAGGAAAAGTCTCTCGATGGACCACTAAATTGTGCCGATGAGGGCTTCTCAATCAAGCACATTACATGTGGTATCAGAGAAAAAGAAAATGAATATGTTAGCAATAAGTTATGTCTATGTTGCCTTAACATTTTTACTTGCAAGTTCAAGAATGAAAGACTTGAAGTTATCCTAAATGCAATAATGTCAATGATGTGGTTTGAATAGTTGGGCACACTTTGTTAATGTGGATGCCAAGCTACAAAAAAATAAGTTTCTCTTGAAGCAAGTCAAGCCGCCTTAGTTCAGAGGAAAAGGATCCAATATTAATATTGATACTGAAGTATGGATCAAAACCCTTGAGGACTATTTTGATGTGATAGGAATAAGTGCAACTACTAACAAGGCCATGATTGCTAAGCTAAAACTAGTAGGTGAGGCATGCTTATGCTAAAAGTAGTGGTGGCAAGATAATGCTACCACTGAAAAACTTGTAAGAAGCTAGCAAGATATCAAGAAGGCTGTAAGATAGAGATACTTTCCGCCTTCCTATCACACCATTAAGTGAATGAGTTCTTCTCCTTGCACCAACTAGGGCTAGCCTATAGGCTTACTATAATTTGTTTGTGACACTGCAAAAATATTCACCACCTATGGATGTTACCTGACAAGTGACCAAATTCTACCACAAACTGAATCAACCACTTGATACTCGTCCAGAGTCTCTAAGGCCAAATGACTTGTAAGATGCTCTTATACAAGCCAAAGTTTGGATTGGGCCTCATGGAGATCAACTTTCTGAAGAGGATTCCTAGAGAACCCTAAATAATACGATGATGATTCAAAGGACCAAGAAAAGAAGTGCCATGAATGCAGTCAAGTAGAGCATATCCAAAGGGGATGCCCCAATCACTAATGCTTCATTTGCAATGAACCAATATATATCCAAGCTTATTGCTCTCTACTAGATCACAAAGAGAAGGGATCGGTCACAAAGTAAAGCTACATAAGTTTAGTATTTGGCTTTTGTTATAATGTCGAGTCTAGAGCATGGTAGTATCTATGGAGGTTGGAAGATGAAGACTAAATTCATGTTGACATGGACAATGAGTAGACAACTGTTACACAAGTGATTTCGGTTCCAAGATGGAAGCTTGGACTCATAAAGACAATTTTTTGTATTGGATTGACAATGACAATGGCAATGACACTAACTAAAAGAGGAAAGCATCATGATATTGCATTCATCATTGTGAAAGTACAATGCTTTATAGTAATTGGATTGTTCCACTTTCCTTACTGTGCATATGGGATTCATGACATCTCTTCTTAGAGCATACATGATTTTTTTATTTCTCAACACCCCCCTCAAATGATGAGTCTCTACACTTGTTGACTTTTGTCCCCCCCCTACATGGTGACACTGTAATGGGCCATAGGAACCCTCCCAAGAATTTTAAAAGGAAAATTTTTATTATTTTTAGTTTAAAAAAAAATTCCCCCTCTCTCCTCGTCGACAGTAGTAGGGGAGGGGGAGAGAGAGTGGGAGTGGTAGATGATGGGGGGAGGCATGCACCCTCTAGGTGGAGGGTTGTCATGCTAGCTAGCTCCTCCCCTCACCTATAAAAGGTTAGGACTTCTCCCCTCCCTTGCGAACAGAGACAGAGGAGGCTATGATATCCGCCGTCACCACCTTTTTCCACCCCGTCGGCTACTGCCACGCTGGATGTCTGTCAGAGACTGCGCCCCCCCTTTTAAGTCAACCCCCCCCTCCGTTAGTAGTTGGGTAGGATCTCTAGGTCTCTGACAGAGGGTTCTCTTCCTCTCCCCGCCTGGCGGTGCCACTAAAGCCTCTGACTGGAGTTTCCTTTCCCCCCATTCGCGGAAACAGCCCCTAGGCCCAATGGCGATAGCCAACCCACCCCTGTGTTAGCTAGTGGCCGGCAGAGGAAATGGCCTCCTTACGTCACCCCCCCTTTCTGGATGAAGACGGCGGGGCCATCCCTAGGCCCTCCAAGATAAACGATCTCCTTGTTAGGCCGTGAAGGGAAAAAGGTAGAGGGAGAGGATAAGAAGAAGAGGGTGGGAGAAGAGAAAGAAGGTGAGAGAGAGAGAAGAGGAAGAGGGAAAGAGAAGAAGGTGAGAAGAAGGGGTGGAAGAAAGAGAGAGAAAAGGAGGAGGTGGAAGAGAAGGAGGGAAAGGGAGAAGAGAAGGAGAAGGAGTGAGGGAGAAGGAGTAAAGAGAGAGAAGAATGAGGAAGGGTAAGAAGTAGAGGAAGGAGGTAGAAGGAGGAAAGAAGTAGAGGGAGGAGAGGATAAGAAGTAGAAGGAGGGGAGAAAAAGGAGGGAGAGAGAAGAGAAGAGAAGGGAAGAGGGAGAGAGGAGGAGGAGGTGTGAAAAGAAGAAGGATTGGGAGAGAGAAGGAGGAAGTGAAAAGAAGAGGGAGTAAGAGAAGGGAGGAGAGAGAGAGAAGGAGAAGGAGAGGATAAGAAGGAGTGAGGAGAGGGAGAGAAGGAGTGAGTAGAAAAAAAAAAGAGAATGAAAAGAAGAGGGAGAGTAGTTGAAGAAGAGAAGGAGTAGGGGAGAGGTGGAGGAAGAGGAAGGTAGAGGGAGAGAAGGAAGAGGAAGAGAGGTAGAGGACAAAGAAGAAGAGGTAAGGGAGAGAGGGGAGAAGTAGTAGAAGAGGGAAAAGAGGGAGGAGCAGAAAGTGAAAGAAAGTGGGAGAAGGAGAAGAAGAGAGAGAAAGAGGGTAGCCACTACAAGTCACCCGAACCACTCTCTCGACAACTAACCCCATTCAGTGGGTTTTTCCCAACCAAACATATCTACCCGAAACCCGTCAAGTGGACTGCCCAATCTCCGCGAGGCAAATGGCTCCTAAGAAGAAAGTCGCGAGAAGCATAGGCGCTCAAGCCACCGGTAATGCTAGAGGGACGAGCAGAACGACCAACGCAGCTCACATGAATCAAGCCCAGGTTCCAAGGATTAAAAAAGTTAATTTAGGACTTAGTTCTCATGGAAGGATTAATGTTGTGCATAAGGTTTTGTTTATACCAAAAACTAAGTTGCATGCAATGGTAGCCGCATAAGTTTTTGCGCACCTAAAATGATAAGGTTATCACCTTAGCTCACATGAAATGATAACTTCTAAACACATAAAATGATAGGGTGATCGCCTTATTTCACATAAAATGATAGCTTTTTAACCAGTTCTGTGCATGAATAGTCATTTAGAATTCACATTTCGCAATCATGGTTAAAAGAAACACATGAAATGTTAATTTTTGTTCATAAGATACACTTGTACCATTGGAAAATAAAACCCTAGACTTTCATAAATGCAAGTCACATGTGATCCGGTGCATTAGAAATAATTACTCATTGCCAGGAATAAAGGGAGATAAAAGTTGTTTGGGAGACAACTATACTAAACACACAACATGCTGGAATTAGAGATTATAAGACCCCAGGTTGGATTGCGAATAAAGCATGTCCATGTCCTTGACTGACCAGCTAGTGCTTCAATTAGGGACTAAGATACCCTAAGAAAGTATAAGTCAACTTACCAAGACCATTTACTCATGTTGAAATTATTGGGATTTTGCCAAGTCGCGGAAAGAGCCAAGATTGGGTGCTGGGCATCTGGGAGAAAGGAGTCACACCTTAGCAATGGGTCACACAAACGACCTCCAAAATGTTCGTGCTTGTACTTAGATACAGTATTTGATTTCTTTGCTCAAGGAACTAATTCAAGGAAAACTCTTAAAAGCTTCAGGTTGAAAGCCTGGAGGGAGAGGCAGGAACAGTTACCTCCAACTGTCTGCTTGGCCCTAACCAAGGGGGTTGTTAGCTGCACCGGGTATATGGACCTAACCCACCGCGAGAGGTCTGTTTGTGGGTATTGCTTGGAGCGGAAGGACGCTTGGGTGCTAGGGGAGGCTCTGGCTGTAAATCCCTTGCCTCGAGATGGGATCTCGAGGGCCGTGTACTAGTCTACGGGGCCGGAACTTGGAACATCGATCTTGTAGATTGCTGGGATGGCCTTCGGGCATGATGTTGGATGTAATCTGGAATTATGATAAATAAAGAACAAATGCTTGAGAAAAAGGAACTTGCTTGACATTGTTTTTGTGTTAGTGCCTAAGTTACGTGAAGGAACCCATGATTAAATTGTTTAATTAAGGGAGCTGATTTTGCATGTCAAAATGTAATGTGTTAGGTAATTAGATAACTAAAGCAAACTGAGGAAAGTGCGGTGGATGTGACTCAGGTCCGTCCTATGGAAGGGTGGTCCCAATTAGCTGGAAACTTTTCTCAAATGATGAGATGGTAAGACAATAAGGACCTAGAGACTTGCCGGTAGGAAAGGAACCCTGATCTCAGGTCAATTCCAAGTGGGAATGGTTGGACTCTTCCGCTCGGGGCAGACTCAGGAAGGCCTAGATTGCAAACCCTGTATCATTCCTTGCAAGTGCCAGGCAGAGCCTTCTAGACCTCCTGATGGGCTGCTAAGACATGTCCCGCAGTCGGACAAACGGGCATGCTACGGTTGGTATCAGAGCAAACCAACGGAATCTAATATTTACAAAGGAACTTAATGGACGAAAGTAGAGCAATGTTTGTTGTTGAGAACATTTCCTTACTTACTTATGGATGCTGGGCTGCAGAGTCACGAAGCATGGAACAAATTCTTGGTGTTCCAGGTTATGTTTATGACTGCAATGCGTGCTTTGGATTATCGACGGAGGCTAGGCATGATGAATATTCTAGACCGCATCTACAATCCTTCACCCTTGTACACGAAACGGAGATGGACGGGAGAGTCAAGAATATATTACATAGCAACCCACCGACTTATGTACCTTCAGACCAACTTGAAGAGAATCAAGTGGATGGAGGATTTAAAGATCGTGAAGCTGTTCATCTTTGTCGAAGCTCATGCAAACGCAACCGTGCATGTTGGCAGTCGGCAAGTCAAGCATAACAAGTATGTGTATGAAGAAGTGACTCGGGTGATCCCTGCTGACAGAATCAATATGCTGGGGCACTATGTGAAGAATGTGTATCAAAGGAAGGGATACCACAAGCTTCCTATGACTTATCGATTCCTGAAAATCCATGACCCCTCTCCATATTATTACTCAGTCCCTATAGTCGAATGTAACACAATCCTATTTTCCTTAAACTGATGTGCCAATCAGCTTGTTCTACTTTTCCAAAATAAATGTCTTCAAAAGGGTTATGCCCTCATGAATGAATAAGATTTTTATTGCTGTCCATCCTGACTATAAATGTTGGCAAAGGAGTTAAGTGATTAGGTCACTTGGCTAAAAGCTGTATTGGTCATATTAATGTAATGCGAGAAACGTTTGGTAAGTTTTTAACATGAAAAAATCTTAATGCCCAGGCGGAACCCCAAGTGCAAATTCCAAGTTCGACCCCTGCACTAAGTATATTGTGATTCAAGAGAAGAAGTTCTTTCTCAAACAAGTCAAGCCACCTGAATTCGATGATAAGGGAAGGACTATTCAAACTGACGCCAAGGTCTGGATCGAGTCCATGGAGGACTATTTTGAGATAGCAGGAACTACACTTGCTAACCAAGCTATGCTTGCCAAACTTAAGCTCACAGGCGAAGCAAGCCTTTGGTGGAAACAGTGGTGTAGAGACCAAGGGATCTCGGAAGGGACAGTCACTTGGGAGAAGCTTAAGGAAGTTTTGCAAGGGAGGTACTATCCCTGGATGCATATTATTCAAAGTTTGTCTCTCTCTTAAAGTACGTGCCACAAATGGATATGACACAGCAGGTGTCAAAGTTTTGTGTTGGTTTAAATCCACCCATAAACACTCGTTTAGAATCAATGCGCCCAATAGACCTACAAGACACACTTATTCGAGTTGCACCAATAATACAGGAGGTACAGACCAAGCCAAGGAACAACAGGACTTGGCCTTACAAGGATTAGAACAAGGAGATGTATAGGGCTTAGTCTAAGAGAACACAAGGCCATAATCAGGGACAAAGGAAGAAAGCTAGGACCAACGCTGTCAACAACTTTGTTCCTATACAAGGTAATGGCCACAATCTTAGTTTCTTTCATTGCAATGAGCCTGGACACTTCAAGAGCCAATGTCCCAAGCTTAGCAGCGGGCAACGCCAAGGGCCATTCCAATGAGCCGCCCATGGCCAAGGAGCTACCGTCATGGCCAGAGGGAGAACCTCCAGTGTTGCCAATAAGGAGCTGGGCGATGAAGAAGATCCATCCATGGATGCTGACATTGAGAGGGCAACGGTTCATGCCACTCTTCACAAGAGGGGTCCGAATCGCCAATTCTCGATGATCCAAACTCCATCCGATTATGAAGGTAAAAGCTTCAAACCCTTAATTGATTGTGGCAGTACACATTCCTTCATTTCACTGATCTGTGAAAAAAGACTAGGGATAGCCACAATGGACGCACCTACTTTACTTGTGGAATTAGCAAATGGTCGTGAGGTCTCTTATACTAGGAAAACTGCTAAGGTGAAATTCCTACTGGGTGGGAAGCCGACTTCGGTAAGATTTAGGGTAATGAACCTAGGTGTCCACAAATGTTTGCTCGGAATGGATTGGCTAATACCCAATGATGCCCACATCCACCGTGGAAAGGGCCAAGTCTCCTTTCGAAATTCTAAAGGGGATCTAGTTACAACTCAAGGAGAGGCTGGTAAGCCAAAAATTCAGCTAGCAAAAGCAACATGAATAATAAAAGGAGTTAGAAAGGGTCTACCTGTCTATTTGATCAAACTAAATAAGCTAGATCAGAATCAGGAAACTAGGGAAGAACCTTCATGGTTAAGGGAATACGCAGACGTATTTCCTGAACAGCTGACAGAACTTCCACCTCAAAGGGAAGTCGATCACAAAATCAAGCTGGTGCCAAGAGCTGCACCAGTCGCAAAGAGACCGTATAGGAGGTCCATCCCAGAAGAAATTGAACTAAAAGAGCAACTCAAGCAACTATTAGACCTAGGCTACATCCTTCCTAGTAGTTTGTCATGGGGAGCTCCAGTGTTGTTCTAGAAGAAAAAAGATGGAACGTTTCGGCTATGCATTGACTACAGAGGGTTGAATCAATCGACCATTAAAAACAAATATCCCATTCCAAGAATAGATGAACTTCTTAACTGTCTTCAAGGTGCGAAGATCTTCTCTAAGATAGATCTCAGGTCTGGATATTATCAGATAAGGATCAAGAAAGAAAATATCCCGAAGACTGCATTCAGCACAAGGTATGGACACTTTGAATTCCTAGTGATGTCATTTGAACTGACAAATGCTCCTGCTATCTTCAACAGGTTAATGTAGGATATCTTTAGGCCCTATCTTGATGACTTCGTACTTGTCTTCTTTGAGATACCCTAGTCTACTCTAAGCAGGAAAAAGATCATGAACCCCACTTCGCATTGTTCTTGAAACAATGAGAGCACACAAGCTTTATGCCAAGAAGAAGAAGTGTGCATTTTTTCAAGCAATAGATTGAATATCTGGGATTCATTGTATCAGCGAAAGGAATTTCAGTGGATTCAGCCAAGGTCAGAGACATTCTGGAATGGCCAACACCAACTTCTGTCAAAGAAATACATAGTTTTCTTGGATTGATAGGATGGTACATGATCTTTATCAAAAACTATGCTTTGATTGCAGCGCCTCTGTGAGACTGATCTACTAAAGAAGCAAGTAGCAATTGTATGGTCACCTACTGAACAGACCAGCTTTGTCAAATTAAAGCAAAGCTTGGTATCAGCACCCATCCTGAAACTTCCTAATCTTAGTAAGGAGTTTGAAGTGGTAACTGATGCTAGCGCACTTGCCTTAGGATGTGTGCTTATGCAAGAAGGTCATCCTGTAGCATACTCTTCAAGGAAACTGAAGAGCCATGAAAGGAATTATGCTACCTACGATCTGGAGTGGTTGGATGTCATCCATGCTCTCAAACTTTGGAGACACTACTTGCTGGGTAACAAATTTGCCTTGGTGACGGACCACAAGAGTCTTAAATGGATCTTCACCTAGAATGAGCTCAATATGAGGCAATGTCGATGGATTGAAGTGCTGGAAGAATATGATTTTGAAATCAAATACCGGCCTGGAAAAGAGAATGTAGTTGCTGATACACTTAGTCGTCGCAAGGCATTTCTGAATTCTCTGATTTTGCAAGATCCATCAACAACAAGATCTCTAGCCACAAAGGTATCAATGCCAAACAACCCAATTTTTGAGCTAGCTAGAGAAGAGGCATGTCATGACCCAGTCTATCAGAAATTGCTAAGGGATATCCCCATCAAATATCAAGACCCGAATCTAAAGACGAAGTATCAAGAATTCTTTGTTAGTAGTGGTCTTGTCTACTTTAGGATGAGATTATGTATCCCTGCAAGCCAATCTCTCAAGCAGAAGATACTTTGGGAAGCCCATGACTCCCCTTTCTCGGGACATCCTGGCTATGCCAAGACCCTTAATGCGGTCAAGAAGAGCTATTATTGGGATATGCTCAAAGGTTTCATTCTCAAATATGTCACGAAATGTTTGTCTTGTCAACACATTAAGGCAAAACATGTCAAAATGCCAGGGAAATTGCAACCACTTGACATTCTCCAAATGAAATGGGAATTCATTAGTATGGAATTTGTTGTTGGCCTACCCCAAGTTCAGGGAGGATACAACTCTATTATGGTTGTAGTAGATATGCTCACCAATGTTACACATCTTATCCCTGTCAAGACAAACTATAAAGCCTCAGACATCGCAAGATTATTCATCAAGGAGATATTCAAATTGCATGGGTTACCTAGAAGAATCATTAGTGATCGTGACTCTCTCTTCACATCACACTTTTGGAGGGCTATCTTTGAGGCCATTGGGACTCAACTCTATTTCAGTACAGCTTACCATCCCCAAACCGATGGTCAAACAGAATGAGTCAACCAAGTCATTGAAGATATGCTTAGGGCACACTGCTTTCATGAACCCAAAAAGTGGATTCAATATTTGCCACTGGTTGAGTTTGCCTACAATTCTTCTTACCAAAAAAGTATTCAGATGACCCCTTTCCAAGCATTGTATGGGCACGATTGTCGTACTCCTTTGAGCTTCTCAGATCCAACCTTGAGGGTTGAAGCTTCAAAGTAGATGCTGGAAGACATGGATGACCAAATCAAATCAATAAGACAAGATATCCAAGCCGCCAAGGACAGACATAAGGCTTACGCAGACCTGAAACAACAAGACACATCCTTCGTTGAAGGTGATATGGTCTTCATCCGCGTATGCCCTGAAAAGAGTTCACCATCCTTGGGAGAGTACAAGAAGCTGAGTCCAAGGTATTGCAGATCTTATAAGATCACTAAGTGCCTAGGACCTAATGCTTACAGACTACAGCTTCCCACAACCCTAAAAGTTCATAATGAATTCCATGTTAGCCTATTGAAAACGTATCTACCTAATCCAAATCATGTGCTTAATGACCAACAAGTTGTAATACCTAGCCAAGGAGTCCTTGAGCTATGGCCTGATAGAGTCCTAGATGTCAGGGAAAGGCATTTGAGGTCAAGGACCTTGAGAGAATACCTTGTCCAGTGGAAAGATTATCCCAAAGAGGATGCCACCTGGATGGACAAAGATACTCTCAACCAACAATACCCGTAGGTCCTCTTAAGATGAGGACATCTCGATTCCTCTAAGGGGGAGAGAATGTAATGGGCCATAGGAACCCTCCCAGGATTTTCAAAAGGAAAATTTTTATTATTTTAGTTCAATTTTTTTTAAATTCCCCCCCTCTCCCCGCCAACAGCAGTCGGGGGAGGGGGAGAGAGAGTGGGAGTGGTGGATGATGGGGGGAGGCATGCATCCTCCAGGTGGAGGGTGGTCATGCCAGCTATCTCCTCTCCTCCCCTATCAAAGGGGAGGGCTTCTCCCCTCCCCTGCAAGCAGAGACAAAGGAGGCTACGATGTCCGTTGTCTCCACCTTTTTCCACCCAGTCGGCTACTGCCACGCTGGACGTCTGTCAAGGACTATGGCCCCCCCTTTTACGTCAACCCCCCCTCCTCCATTAGCAGTCGGGCAGGACCTCTGGGTCTCTAACAGAGGGTTCTCCTCCTCTCCCACTAGCGGTGCCACTGGAGCCTCTGACTGGAGTTTCCTTTCCCCCCATCTGCGGAAACGGCCCCTAGGCCCAACGGCAATAGTCAACCCACCCCCTGTGTTAACTAGTGGCCGGCGGAGGCAATGGCCTCCTTACGTCACCCCCCCTTTCTGGCTGAAGACGTGGGGCCATCCCTAGGCCCTCCAAGATAAACGATCTCCTTATTAGGCCATGAAGGGAAAAAGGTAGAGGGAGAGGATAAGAAGAAGAGGGTGGGAGAAGAGAAAGAAGGTGAGAGAGAGAGAGAAGAGGAAGAGGGAAAGAGAAGAAGGTGAGAAGAAGGGGTGGAAGAAAGAGAGAGAAAAGAAGGAGGAGGTGGAAGAGCAAGAAGGAGGGAAAGGGAGAAGAGAAGGGGAAGGAGTGAAGGAGTAGGAGTGAGGGAGAAGGAGTAAAGAGAGAGAAGAAGGAGGGTAAGAAGTAGAGGAAGGAGGTAGAAGGAGGAGAGAAGTAGAGGAAGGAGGTAGAAGGAGGAGAGAAGTAGAGGGAGGAGAGGATAAGAAGTAGAAGGAGGGGAGAAAAAGAAGGAGGGAGAGAGAGAGAAGAGAAGGGAAGAGGGAGAGAGGAGGAGGAGGTGTGAAAAGAAGAAGGATTGGGAGAGAGAAGGAGGAAGTGAAAAGAAGAGGGAGTAAGAGAAGGGAGGAGAGAGAGAGAGAGAAGGGGAAGGAGAGGATAAGGAGTGAGGAGAGGGAGATAAGGAGTGAGTAGAAAAAAAAAAGAGAATGAAAAGAAGAGGGAGAGTAGTTGAAGAAGAGAAGGAGTAGGAGAGAGGTGGAGGAAGAGGAAGGTAGAGGGAGAGAAGGAAGAGGAAGAGAGGTAGAGGACAAAGAAGAAGAGGTAAGGGAGGGAGGGGAGAAGTAGTAGAAGAGGGAGGAGCAAAAGGTGAAAGAAAGTGGGAGAAGGAGAAGAAGAGAGAGAAAGAGGGTAGCCACTACAAGTCACCCGAACCACTCTCTCGACAACGAACCCCATTCAATGGATTTTTCCCAACCAAACATATCTACGCAAAACCCGTCAAGCGGACTGCCCAATCTCCACGAGGCAAATTGGCTCCCAAGAAGAAAGTCGTGGGAAGCATAGGCACCCAAGCCATCGATAATGATGGAGGGATGAGTGGAACGACCAACGTAGCTCACATGAATCAAGCCCAGGTTCCAAGCATTAAAAAAGTTAATTTAGGACTTAGTTCTCATGGAAGGATTAATGGGGTGCATAAGGTTTTGTTTATACCAAAAACTAAGTTGCATGCAACGGTAGCCGCATAAGTTTTTACACACCTAAAATGATAAGGTTATCACCTTACCTCACATGAAATGATAACTTCTACACACATAAAATGATAGGGTTATTGCCTTATTTCACATAAAATGATAGCTTTTTAACCAGTTCTGTGCATGAATAGTTATTTAGAATTCATGTTTCGCAATCATAGTTAAAAGAAATACATGAAATGTTAATTTTTGTTCATAAGATACACTTGCACCATTGGAAAATAAAACCCTAGACTTCCATAAACGCAAGTCACATGTGATCCGGTGCATTAGAAATAATTACTCATTGCCAGAAATAAAGGGAGATAAAAGTTGTTTAGGGGACAACTATACTAAACGCACAATGTGCATGATGGTTGGGAACTCCTGCATAGAACAACACTAAGGGAATTGGAAGGATCGCATGCATCTAAACCGCATCTTGAAAATTTAAATGAGGAATCATGTGTTGCCATGTGTGTTAAGTGAGCTTGGCTGGAATTAGAGATTATAAGATCCCTGGTTGGGTTGCGAAAAAGGCATGTCCATGGCCTTAACTGACCAGCTAGTGCTTCAGTTAGGGACTAAGATACCCTAAGAAAGTATAAGTCAACTTACCAAGACCATTTGCTCATGTTGAAATTATTGGGATTTTGCCAAGTCACGGAAAGACCCAAGATTGGGTGCTGGGCATCCGGGAGAAAGAAGTCACACCTTAGCAATGGGTCGCACAAACGACCTTCGAAATGTTCGTTCTTGTTCTTAGATATAGTATTTAATTTCTTTGCTCAAGGAACTAATTCAAGGAAAATTCTTAAAAGCTTCAGGTTGAAAGCCTAGAGAGAGAGGCAGGAGCAGTTACCTCCGACTATTTGCCTTGCCCTAACCAAGGGGGTTGTTAGCCGCACTAGGTATATGGACCTAACCCGCCGCGAGAGGTCTCTCTATGGGTACTACTTGGAGCGGGAGGACGCTTGGGTGCTAGGGGAGGCTCTGGTTGTAAATCCCTTGCCTCCGGATCCAGGACAAGAGGCCAACGTGACTCGAGATGGGATCCCGAGGGCCGTGTACTAGTCTACGAGCGAAACTTGGAACAACGATCTTGTAGATTGCTGGGATGGCCTTCGGGCGTGATGTTGGATGTAATCCGGAATTATGACAAATAAAGAACAGATACTTGAGAAAAAGGAACTTTCTTGACATTGTTTTTGTGTTAGTGCCTAAGTTACATGAAGGAACCTGTGATTAAATTGTTTAATTAAGGGAGCTAATTTTGCATGTCAAAACGTAATGTGTTAGGTAATTAGATTACTAAAGCAAACTGAGGAAAGTGCGATGGACATGACTCAGGTCCGTCCTATGAAAGGGTGGTCCCGATTAGTTGGGAACTTTTCTCAAATGATGAGATGGTAAGACAATAAGGACCTAGAGACTTGCCAGTAGAAAAGGAACCCTGACCTCAGGTCGATCCCAAGTGGGAACGACTGGACTCTTTCACTCGGGGCAGACTCGGGAAGACCTAGATCGCAAACCCTATGTCATTTGTTGCGAGTGCCAGGCGGAGCTTCTAGACCCTCCTCCCGATGGGCTGCTAAGACGTGTCCCACAATTGGACAAACGGGCACGTTACAGACATGGCCTGGGAGAATAGCTCATAGGCAACCTAATCAAGTTAAAGCTTGAAACTTTACATCTTTGGCAAGGGTTTTTACAAAAGAAAATCCACTAAGGGAAAAAAGAGATCCACTATGGGAAAAACATATGAAAGATACAATGAAAAATATTTAGAAAAATCTGTCAGAGTTGTTGATGGTAGCAAAATTATCTTCTTCTTCTTCTTCATTCATGATTTGGTTCTAGTGGTGATCATTCTGCATCTATTGTGCTCTTTTCTTGTGGAAACATTCACTAGCTGTATGACCAATCTTGCCATAGTAATGACATATGATCCTTGTTGTTGTTGGTGCAAAGTCCTCGACCACGGCCTTTTGCTCCATAAGTGCCCTTGATGTACAAGAGACTATTTTTGGTGGTGTATTCCTTTTCATCCTTGCTTTTAACTTTGCTTTCTCCATCAAGTAGTGAGTGCTCAATATCTTTAAGTAATATACTTGGAACATTACTTAGGGTGGACACAAGATTCTCATATGGATCCTTATTTACACTTCCAAGCAGTACAACTATTGCTTCATCTTCGTCAATATTCTTCTTAAGAGTTGCAAGATGGATTTTTAGGCTCTTGAACTTGTTAATGTGTATGGTCATGGAAGCACTATCTTTTATATTCAGTTTTTAAAACTGCATGAGTAATTTTACATTTGTATTCTTTGCTTAGGTACCAAAAATCCTGTCAACAAGCAGTTCTAGCATATCTGATGCCAAAGATATGATGTAGCACATCATCACTTAGTCCCTAGGCAATGATGCCTAGTGCCTTGCTATTCATCTTCTTCCATTCTTTAGTTTTTGATGGAGCTACTGCAAGGATCCCACTTTCTAAATCTTCTTTCCCACCATATGCATCACCTTCATCATCTTCAAAGAGATCCTAGAGGTCTTTCCTCATGAGGTGGTACATGGTCTTTTCTTTCCAGGCATGGAAGTCTTCTCCATTGAACTTTGCTATTTGTTTGAGCTCTTCCATTTTTTATTAGTATCAAATTAGCCAGCAAAAGAGTTGTACTTCAATGTGTCAGGACACAAGATGATTAGTGTTTAACAATACTACATGAGTATGAAAAAGATACTATCTTGGAGCTGAATGTCGGATGTTGATGCTTGATCTTCTTCTTGCTTATTGCTAATTTAGTGTGATGCTTTGCTAGAAATTAAGTGCTCAGTAAGACCAAAGTGATAGAGTCTTCAATGGACTGAGAGGAGTAAGAAAATGAATGGTTTTATGACCTTGAAGGTCAATGGCTATGGCTGCCCACAGAGATGATAGCTAGGGTTTCTCAGATTGTGATCAACATAGAGAGTATTTTGGAAAACCATCTGGGTGAGGTTAGCCCACTTAGGGGGCTACCAAATCCCTATGGTGGCAGCATAGATTGTATAGTGTGGAGATGAAGGCAGCCGTATGACTAGCAGAGGTGCAGTTTAGGACAGCGAGGAAGAATTTTAACAATGTTGGCTTCTCGAATATGCAATTTCAATGTGTGAAGTGATAGGATGGTGCACCTTGAGAAACGGGAAATATCTCCAGAAGAAAATTTGTGGAGATATTAACTATGGTGAGAGATCTAGGTGCTGCAAGGAAACATAGTATTGTTGTCCATGGTAGCCATGAAAGCTCGAGTGAAGCTGAAGGTGAAGCTGGAGTAGGAAATGAAGACTTGAGCTAATACCAAGTTGGGCAAAAGTGAAAGGAAGCTAGAGAAGTAGGTGAGGAGTTGACCATGCTTAGCTGAGCTCTAATACCATGTTATAATGTCGGATTTAGAGCATGGCAAGAGCTATGCAACAGGTTGGAAGATGAAGACTAAATTCATGTTTACATGGACAATGAGTAGAGACAATTGTTACACAAGTGATTAGGTTCCAAGATGGAAGCTTGAACTCATAAAGACAATTTTGTGTATTGGACTGACAATGAAAATGAAAATGACACTAACTAAAAGAGGAAAGCATCATGATATTGCATTCATCATTGTGAAAGTACCATGCTTTATAGTAGTTGGGTTGTTCCACTCTCCTCACTGTGCATATGGGATTCATGACATCTCTTCTTGGATCATACATAATTTGTTTATTTCTCAATAGCTTTTCTCAAGAATAAAATAATGATGAAGACATAGAACCCACTCAAATCTTTAAAGATTATTAGAAGTGCTAAAAAGATGTTCATGAGATATAATAAGCCTTATACTTGTAATGATTCCCTATTAATTGCAAATATAGTTGAAGTGCTACATTGCAATACATTTTTTTTAAATTCCATTGATTGATCTTGAAGTTTGAGTGCTTTTACATAATCAAAGTAATGTCATGGAAGAATGGTGGGTCCTTACCCACAAGCCCTACCATCATCCACCTTACTCCCTAACTTCAAGATGATGACATCTCAATTCCTCTAAGGGGGAGAAGATGTGATGTCCCTAAGAGCCCGCATGGAAATAAGGGCTCATGGGGGGGAGGGAAGTTTAGGGGAATTAGAACCTTTAAGAGTTTTTAAGGAGGAATTGAGAAGGAAACAAAAGTTGGTGTGTTGCCTTTGACCTAATGCCAACTTGTCATGATCAATACCATCCCCTCGCCTTGAGTACAATGAAGAGCAGTTGCGACCCATAGTCATCACTGGGACTGATCACCACGTTGAGCCACTTGATCACCATACAAAAATGACATTGAGCCTATTTTCAAGAGGGAGAGATGATCAGATGATATCCAAGATATGATTTATGAGCCTTTAGAAAGGCTATTAAAGCCTTAAACTAAGGCTTAATATCCTTGATTTTTTTTTTTGGGTGCCAATTGGTGCTAACACACACACACACTCACACACATAGAAGTAGAAGAAGGGAAGAGAAGAAGAGGAGAGGGAAGGAGTTGAAGGAAGGGAAGATAAGGAGGAGAGGAGAAGAAGTGAAGAGGAAGAGTAGAAGGAAGGGAAGAGAAGGAGGAGAGGAGAAGAAGAGAAGAGGAGGAGGAGAAGAAGGGAAGGAGAAGAGGGGAACAAGAGGAGAAGAGGAAATAAGGAGATGAAGAGAAGGGGAGATAAGGAGGGAAAGGAGTAGGGGTAGAGGGAGAGATGAAGGATAAGAGAAGCAGAGAAAGAGAGATAGGGAGATAGGGAGAGTGAGGGAGAGATAGAAAGAAATTAAGAGAAGGGAAAGATAGAAAGAAGAAGACAAGGAGAGACCTTATGATCGAGGGTTTGATAGCAAGTTTCATCATTGCGGGTTCTTCCATCAATCCTTTGCACAGTGCTCTTAAATCTGTAACAAGCACAATCATTTCCATTGGTTGCTATTGTTGGCTAACTGCTAAGGAGTGAATCTTTCTTTCCGAATGCACCCAACACTCGATCCGGGATTATTTATGACTTGGCAAGATCCCCCATATCCTGGGTTAGGGCCGTACCCTATTAACCCGACTTGGTCAATACCTTAAGTTCATATGTTATTCCAATTTATTGGTTGGTCTCTTGCTTTCAAGCAATTATCTTTACCCTAGAAAGATACTATATTAGGACGATTATTCATCTTCTTGCAAGATAACTTGCGTAAGAATCTGCCAATCTCATTCTGAGGAATTGGCCATTCCCTTGTGATCCAATCACAAGATCATGCAACTCTACAACTTGTTGCACAAGTGTTGCATCAATTATGGGAATAATCTGTTCCTGATGGCATTAGGCTGACTTGTCAGTCCTAGGGTTTCGAGTTTTATCTTTTTAGCAAGAAATTCTTAGGAAAACCCTAGATCACTTCTCACAACTATGTCCTACTATCCCTACATTCCGTGAATGTGGGAAAGTATTTAGGGTATAGGAGTTTCAGTTTTAGCAATACGTGCGACTAGGTAAATGTCTTTACCGTGCTAACCCTAGTCAGTTCCTTGGGGTACGTTGCATTGAATTAACCCTTTTCAAAATGAGTACTACGCGGTTTTTGGTGTTTAGGTTTATGCCAATTTAACCTATCTATTTTTAAAGATAATTACGCTATCATTTCCATAACCACATGACTTATTATCTACGCGTAAGTTGATTTTCAAACCCTAACTTTTCGATTTAAGATCAAGCATAGGTTAGGCTATAGCCTAATTCCGATTAATCATCCTATAACTTGCGAACAAGGTTCATGCTAAAACATGCAGCCTTTTCTAATAATTATGCAGATGAAAAAACGATATTTATACCAATTTATGCAACTTAGGAATCATTCCATGCCTTGCAATTTCCTATGGATTATTAGCACTTTCCATAATGACTCATTGCGAAGAAGATATGGCCTAATAATGCAACATGCAATTTATACCCCCATGCCTAAATGAAGTGCACTATCTTAATTCCGTTTTGTAAAAATGGACATTAATCAATTTCAAATTATTGCAATGCATAAGACTACTTGCTAGAAATGCATATCAATTTTCCGCTCATTTTATTTTGTTTGTTTTATTGAAAATACTAATGGCCGAACTCTTCTGTCTCGTGAGATAATTCTTTCAAAGTATTTAAGACGAAAAATGCATCCTATCTCCAAAAATTATCCACGCGCGATTGAATTATAACAACGTAAAATAAAAATTAGGAAGGAAAACCTGGACTTGTGGTGAGATGTCCACGTGGATGCTAGGAGACGATCCTCGTGCGGTTGCGCCTTAGGCTTTCTTAGGAGCCATCGCGAATGCGGCCTTCCCGTCTTGGATGCAGATTTATGACCTTCACCGTCTTCTTTTGCACGCATAGCTCCCCTTTGTGACAGCTTGCACCATCTTTCGAAAACGGTTTTAGAATGTTTCCTCCTTGAATTTGAGTGGGAATTTCCTACAAAAAGGGTCTTTAAAACCCGGCCTAAAGTGGGAAAAAGGCCTTGATTTCAACGGGGTAACTAGGCTTTTAAACCCCACTTGCGAGGGCAATAAGAAGGCTCACGAAAAGGCCTTTAGATCCCGGGGAGGGGGTTTAAAGTCCTTAGAGGGTAAGGCTTATTAAAGCCATGGAAATGGGGCTTTTCTTGAATCCTGAGGAGGAGGGAATATCAACCCACTTAGCTAAGGCTTCCTAAAGACCCTCGGAAAAGGGGAAAAGAGGGTGTAGAAGACCCTTAAGTGTGGATTCTGTATGGGGGACAAAGGGTATGAAAGAGGCACATGAAGGCTTTGGATTTTCAAGGGTAGGGGGTGTTTTAACAAGCCCACATGAACTAGGGCTAGGTGGGAGACCACAAGAGGAATGGGGTGTAGTGTGGAAGGGGGCTTAGGAAGCCCAACCTTGGAAGCTTCCAAGAAGCTTCCAAGGCTTCTAGATGTTACTGAAGCCCCACATGGAAGGGGGAAGGGCAGTAGATGGTGACGTCATATGGCAGATGGTGGCGACCTCTTCTGGCTCCACGGTAGCCACCACCAGGAGTTTAACAACTCCTCCCTCCACTCTCGGTGGATGTCAGCGGCCTCACGCCGTGCCTCCTCCTCCCTCTTGATCTCCCCAATGTGACCAGCAGAAACTCGGCTCCTTCCTCCAGCCTTTCCTCCCCCTCGCTCAGTGGCGACGCCCCCCTTCACGGTAGCTTATCGACAATTTCTGGTTCCCCCCCCCCCCTCGCTCTATGGTAGCGACGACCGACTCCAATCCTCCCACCATCCTCAACTTAAGTAGGTGAGGGGAGGGGATTCCTCCCTCCCCTGCGTGGCATCTCCCATGGGTTCTCCCCCCAGGAAGCTCTAGCAAGGAGCTTAGTGGCCTTGCTAAACTCTTCTCCCGAGCTCGAGCAAGGAGCTTGAGGGCTCATGCAATTCCTTTCTCCTCTAGCATGATAGTCGGCTGGAGGAGAGAGGGATATATATATTTTTTTGCCATAATTCAATTTAATTATCTTTATGACCTCCTATTAGGAGGAGGTTTATACAAAGGATACGTACTTGGTAGTCGGGAATATTACATTCTCTCCCCCTGGAGGAATCGAGATGTCCTGATCTCGAGACAAACTGGGGATATTGATGGTTGAGAGTGCTTTCATCTATCCAAGTGGCATCCTCTTTGGGATAATCTTTCCACTGGATGAGGCATTCTCTCAAGGTTCTGGATCTTAGTTGTCTCTCCCTAACATCTAAGATCATGTCAGGCCTTAGTTCAAGGACTCCTGGACTAGGCATTACAACTTGTCGGTCATCAAGTACATGGTTAGGATTAGGTACGTATTTCTTCAATAGGCTGATATGGAATACATTATGAACTCTTAGGTTATCAGGGAGTTGCAGTCTATAAGCATTAGGCCCTAGGCACTTTAGGATCTTGTACGGTCCACAATACTTTGGACTTAGCTTTTTGCCATCTCCTAAGGATAGGAAACTCTTCTTTAGACGTACACGAATGAAGACCATATCTCCTTCCTCGAAAATTCTAACTTGACGCTTCAAATCCGCGTATGCCTTCTGTCTATCCTTGGCGGCTTGGATGTCTTGTCTTATTGACTTTATTTGGTCATCCATCTCTTCCAACATCTGCCTTGAAGCTTCAACCCTTAAGGTTGGATCTGAGAAGTTTAGGGGACTTCGACAGTCATGACCGTACAATGCTTGGAAAGGGGTCATCTGAATGATTTGTTGGTAAGAAGCATTGTAGGAAAATTCAACCAAAGGTAAGTATTGAATCCACCTTTTTGATTCACGACAGCAGTATGCCCTAGGCATATCCTCGATGACTTGATTGACTCGCTCTGTTTGACCATCGGTTTGGGGATGGTAAGTTGTACTAAAACAGAGTTGACTCCCAATGGCTTCAAAGATAGCTCTCCAGAAGTGTGATGTGAAGAGACAATCACGATCACTAATGATTATTCTGGGTAGGCCATGTAGCTTGAATATCTCCTTGATAAACAATCTCGCAATGTCTTAGGCTTTATAGTTTGTCTTTACTGGAATAAGGTGTACAACCTTAGTTAGCATGTCAACCACAACCATGATGGAGTTGTATCCTCCCTGAACTTGGGGTAGGCCAACAACAAAGTCCATATTGATGAATTCCCATTTCATTTCGGAAATATCAAGCGGTTGGAGCTTCCCTGGCATCTTGACATGTTTGTCTTTGATACATTGACAAGACAAACACTCGTGAAATATTTGAGAACGTCACCTTTAAGCCTCTCCCAATGGTAGCTCTTCCTAACTGCATTGAGAGTCTTGGCATTGCCAAGATGTCCTGAGAAAGGGGAATCATGAGCTTCCCACAATATCTTCTGCTTAAGTGACTGGCTTGCCGGTATGCATAGCCTCATTCTATAGTAGACAAGTCCACTATTGATAGAGAATTCATGATACTTAGCCTGCAGCTTTTGATCCTGATCCTTGATAGAGATCTCCCTTAGCATCGTTTGGTAGGCTGGATCATGGCATGCTTCCTCTCTAGCTAACTCAAGTATTGGATTTTTTGGCATAGATACCTTTGTGGCTAAAGATCTAGCTGTTGATGAATTTTGCAAGATTAGATAATTAAGGAAAGCCTTGCGATTAAGTGCATTGGCAACTACATTCTCTTTTCCTGGTCGGTACTTGATTTCAAAGTCATACTCTTCCACCACTTCAATCCACCAACGTTGCCTCATGTTGAGCTCGTTCTGGGTAAAGATCCATTTGAGACTCTTATGATCAGTCACTAGAGTAAACTTGTTACCCAACAAGTAGTGTCTCCAAAGCTTTATAGCATGGATGACGGCTAACAATTCCAGATCATGGGTAGCATAATTCTTCTCATGACTCTTCAGCTTCCTTGAAGAGTATGCTGTAGGATGACCTTCCTGCATGAGCACACAACCTAAGGCAAGTGTGCTAGCATTAGTTACTACATCGAACTCCTTATTGAGGTTAGGAAGTTTTAGGATAGGTGCTAATACCAAACTTTGCTTCAATCTGTCGAAGCTAGTTTGTTCGAGAGTTGACCATGCAATGGATGTTTGCTTCTTCAGTAAGTCCGTAAGAGGTGCTGCAATCAAAGCATAGTTTTTTATGAAGACCCTATACCATCCTGTCAATCCAAGAAAGCTACATATTTCTTTGAGAGTTGTTGGTATTGGCCATTCTAGCACATCTCTGACCTTGGCTAGGTCCACTGAGATTCCTTCTGCTGATATGATGAATCCCAGATATTCAATCTGATGTTTGAAGAATGCACACTTCTTCATCTTAGCATACAGCTTATGTGACCTCATTGTCTCAATCCGAAGTTGGGGTTCATGATCTTCTTCCTGTTTAGAATAGACTAAAGTGTCGTCAAAGAAGACGAGCATGAAGTCATCAAGATATGGCCTAAAGATATCCTGCATTAACCTGTTGAAGGTGGCAGGCACATTCGTAAGCCCAGATGACATAACTAGGAACTCAAAGTTCCCATATCTTGTATTGAAGGCCGTCTTGGGGATATCTTCTTCCTTGATCCTTATCTGATAGTAACCCGACCTGAGATCAATCTTGGAGAAGATCTTTGCACCCTGAAGACGATCAAGAAGCTCATCTATTCTAGGAATAGGATACTTGTTCTTGATAGTTGATTGATTCAACCCTCTGTAATCAATACATAGTTGAAGCGTTCCATCTTTCTTTTTCTGGAACAATTTTGGAGCTCCCCATGGTGAACTTCTAGGACGGATGTAGCCCTAATCTAGCAGTTGCTTGAGTTGTTCCTTCAGCTCAATTGCTTTCAGGATGGACATTCTATAAGGTCTCTTTGCAATTGGCGCAGCTCCTGGTACTAGCTTGATCTCATGATCCACTTCTCTTTGAGGCGGGAGTTCTGTTAATTCTTTAGGAGATACATTTGCGTATTCCTTGAGCCAAGAAGGTCCTTCACTAGACTCTTGCTTCTGATCTAACTTGTTGAGCTTAATTAAGTAGACAGGTAGTCGTTTTCTGACTCCCTTTATAATCTGAGATGCCTTGGCCAAATGAATTTTTGGACTTCCAGCCTCTCCTTGAGTTGTGACTAATTCCCTTTCAGAGTTTCGAAAGGAAACTTGGCCCTTTCCACAATGAATGTGGGCGTCATTAGGCTTAAGCCAATCCATTCCGAGTAGACACTCATGGATACCTAAATTCATGACTCTGAATTTGACTGAAGTCGTCTTTCCTCCCAGAAAGAATTCCACCTTAGTAGTTTGCCTGGTATAAGTAACCTCACGACCATTTGCCAATTCCACAAGCAAGATAGGTACTTCTACTGTGACTATTCCTAATCTTTTTGCACAAGCTAGTGAGATAAAGGAATGTATACTGCCACAATCAATCAAGGTCTTGAAAATTTTACCTTGATAGTCCGACGGTGTTTGAATCATCGAGAACTGGCGATTCGGCCCTTTCATATGAAGAGCGGCATGAACTGTCACCCTTTCAAACTCTGCTTCCATGGTCGGATCTTCTTCTTCTTTGCACATTTGCCTATTGGCCACATAGGCGGTTCTTCCTCTGCCTCGGGTAGCGGCTCCACAGCCTGTTCCTTGGAAAGGTGCTTGGCGATGTCCTCCTCCAAGCTTGGGACATTGCCTCTTGAAATGACCGGGCTCGTTGGAGTGGAAACAACGGAGGTTTCGGCCATTGCTTTGAGTAGGGACAAAGTTGTTGACATTATTAGTCCTTGCTTTCTTTCTTTGTCCCTAATTTTGACCTTGAACTCTCTTGATCTGAGGCCTGAATGCTCCTCTGTTCGGGTCATTATAAGACCAATTTTTGTTACCTCTTGGTCTAGCCTGCACCTCCTAAATTATAGGGGCAGCTCGAATGAGTGCGTCGTGAAGATCTGATGGGCGCATTGATTCGAGATGGGTATTTACTGATGGGTTTAAACCAGCTCAAAATTTGGACACCTGCTGTGTCATGTCCATCTGTGGCGCATACTTAAGAAGTGAGACAAATTTAGAGTAGTATGCGTCAAGAGTGAGTCCCAGTTGTTTTAGCTCATAGAACTCATTCATTTTCTGCATGCGATATGCAGGTGGTAAGTATTTTCCCTGCACGAATTTCTTCAGCTTCTCCCAGGTAACGGATCCTTTCGCAATCCCTTGATCTCTGCACCATTGCTTCCACCAAAGCCTGGCTTTGCCGGTGAGCTTCAGCTTGGCGAGCATAGCCTGATTGGCGGGTGCAATACCGGCTACTTCAAAGTAATCCTCCATGGATTCAATCCATATTTCAGCATTTGCTTGGACAGACTTGCCTCTCCCGTCAAATTCGGGCAGCTTAATCTACTTGAGAAGAAACTTCTTCTCCTGGATTACAACAGTACTTGATGTAGGAGGTGAACTGGGATTTGGTACCTGGGGTTGTGCCTGGATAAAGGTTTCTTAACGTTATTACACGATAATCGTTATGATTTGTATTTCATCTCCATTTCCGCTATCAACCAAGCAATCTAACCACTTAACTTTTTATCAATTCTCATGCACAATCAGACATTGATAAAAAGAAGTCTTATTTGTATTTATATGGGCATAGCCCTTTTGGAATACAACATGTCTTGGGATGATAAGTCAACTGTTTACATTTAGTTTGGGGAGAATAATATTGTATTACATTTATCTATAGGAACTGTATAATAGTATGGTTTCGGGTCATGTGTCTTCAGGAATCGGTAAGTCATTGGATGTTCAAGGTATCCTTTCCTTTGAAACCCATTCTTCTCATGGCGCCCCAATACTTTAATCCCGTCGGCAGGGATTACACGAGTCACTTGCTCATATACATATGAGTTCAGTTCAACCCTCTGACCTAGAATATGTAAAGTTGAATTTATGTGAGTTTCCACAAAAATGAACAGCTTCATGACTTTCAGGTCTTCCAACCACTTGATCCTCTTTAGGTTGGTTTGAAGGTATGCAAACCAGTGGGCAGCTATATAGTAGATTCCTGAGGTACCCGTCCATCTTCGTTCCATGTATAAAGGCGATGGATTATAAATACGCTCTAGGATGTTCATCATCTCAACCCTTTGTCGATAATTCGAGGAATGCATCGGAGTCATAAACATGACGCGGAACACTAAGAACCTGTTCCATGCTTTGTAATTCTGTAAGATAGCATTGAAAGTAAGGAAATGTTTGGAATAGCAACATTTGCTTTACTTCATCTTATTAAGATTTCATAAAAATTATTCCATTGTCGGTTGGCTCTGATACCAACTGTAACGTATCCACCTATTATCTTCAGGTCATGTCTTAGCAGTCCATCAGAAAGGATGTCTAGAAAGCTCCACCTGGCACTCCCATGGAATGTTACGGGGTTTGCGATCTAGGACCTTCCGCGTCTGCCACGTAGCGGAAGTATTCTGGCCATTTCCACTTAGGACCGACCTGAATTAGGTTTTTCCCTATTGGTCATTTCCTAACGACAACTAGCGTCGAACCCGAGCGAACTACTTTACGCAGAAACGCCAAGTCCGAAGTGGATTCACGCTGCACTTAGTTCAAGGAGAATGGAAAACGAGAGGGATGCGAAGCTCAACCTCTCTGCCATAAGGCATAGTCCCATTCCGTTCCCCTAAAATAGCGTAAATCGGGATCAGTTATAACTCTAGGTCAACGCTCTTGTTGTTCGTGTTCTTTGACAATCTTCTAGCTGTCCATCATGATTTGAGAAAAGTTCCCGACCAACCGGGACCACCCATCCATAGGACGGACCTATGGCCACATCCACCGCACTTTCCTCAGGTTGCTTAAGTTATTTAATTACCTAACACATTTAGTTGGACATGTATCAATCAACTTCCTTAATTAGCCCGTTAGGTACTAGTTCCTTCACATAATCATAGCACTTGACATAGAAAAGCAATGTCAAACAAGTTCCTTTTTAACAGGTTATCATATTTATCTTTGAAATACATAAAGTCCATCCCGTAAGCTTATCTACAATCCGCCCAAAGGCTATCCAGCAATCCACAGGGATCACTAATCCAAGTTTCCACCCGTAGACTAGTATGCACGCCTTGAGATCCAATCCTGAGTCACATTAGCCTCTTCTGCGGGCCTCGAAAGGCGAGGGATTTACGGCCAGAGCCCCCTGGCACCCAAGCGTCCTCCTGCTCTAAGTAGCGCTTAACTGAGAGACCTCTCGCAGTGGGTTCGGTCCACCTTCCTGTCGCGGTTAACAACCCCCTTGGTTAGGGTCAGGCAGGTAGTCGGGGGTAACTGAAGTTGCCTCTCCCTTCAGGTCTTCAACCTGAAGCATTAGATATCCATTTATCCTTTAATTCATTGTTCAAACAAAGAAAAAAAGTGCTCTTAAATCTGTAACAAGCACAATCATTTCCATTAATTGTTATTGTTGGCTAACTGCTAAGGAGTTGTAACTGTGGTGACCGACTCCAATCCTCCCACCATCCTCAACTTAAGTAGGTGAGGGGAGGGGATTCCTCCCTCCCCTACATGGCATCTCACATGGGTTCTCCCCCCAGGAAGCTCCAGCAAGGAGCTTAGTGGCCTTGCTAAACTCTTCTCTCGAGCTCCAGTAAAGAGCTTGAGGGATCATGCAATTCCTTTCTCCTCCAGCACGATAGTCGACTGAAGGAGAGAGGGATAATCAAAAAAATTTGCCATAATTGAATTTAATTATCTTTATGACCTCTTATTAGGAGGACGTTTATACGAAGGATACATACTTGGTAGTCGGGAATATTACAATTGTATGTGCTCATTTGTCAAATTTTCAGCATCGATGTAAATATATGCATGTGTGAGCAATGTTAGCTTTTTATCTAGATAGACTAGACTTTTCATTTATGGATCATTAGTTTGTTGCACTATGTCTTTAGTCATCTGATCAAGGGATTTCTTGTTGTGCCTAAGCTTTAAGTTCTCTATAGGTTCTGGATGTGATGAAGACATTTTTTGAAACATCACTCTTGACAGTGGACTCAAAAGGGCCTATCCCTCTATGGATGTGGCCATTGTTGTCAAGGACAAAGGTTGTGACTATTGAGATCCACATTTGGAAGTACTAGTAGTTGAGTCAAACGACTAGCTACTTTTGTTGGTCGAGGTTGATTGCTTGGTGGTCAAGTCCTTAACCTATTAGGAAGTGGTTGTTGAGAGGTAGTGATTGTGGTCATGCAATGCTACATTGGATGGGTGATAAGGTAATGTAAAACACCTCGCTTAAGAGGGGGTGTTGAGAATGTAAGCCTCGGTGTTTGTGGATGTGTCTATGTGAAAGCACTCTTATGTGCTTAAGATTCTAGGGTGCATGAATATTGATGAGAGATGTGGACTAAAAGTATGCCACATAGGGCACACATGTAAAGTGTGGGTTGTATAGTGTCACATGGGGACACACATGGAAAGTGTGAGAAATCATTGATGGAGCATCTCCTCCTTTATATATGTAACTAGTTTATGCAATGAAAGATAATGAGAGAACATTTGAGTGTGCATATTGTGTGATTTTTCTATCTTTAGCCATGGAGTTCCTTGTCTATTACAATCCACCATAATTATGTGTCAATCATTTTGTACACACCATGATCAACCCCACATTGGGATTGTTGACATGGTATCAGAGCCATGGTTAGGGCTCTTGATCATGGTGATTCTTTAAATGTATGTAGCTATATCATTGTACTATGCCCTTAGCATGTTTTAGCCATTCCTTTTTTTTTTCAAAATCTTACACACCCATTATCATTATGATTGGAAATGAGGGAGCTGAAATTTTTGAGGATTACAAAGAGTCCATCAACATCAACTGAAGGAGCTTTTATAATGGAAGCTAGAAATGGAGTTTTTTAGCACAAGTCATGGAGCCATTGTCAACAAAGAAGCTGTTGATAGAAGTCAAAGATATTTGGTCATTTTACCTTGATTATTATTTTCGAGCATGGAACAATGCTCAAATAAGAGAAGGGTTGTTGTTTGTGGACACTGTTGTCCTATTGGCTCTTGCTATTGAAGCAAGGTGCATGTAAAGATGCATATGCTTATTTTCATTGGAATTGCAAGTGGTGTTGGTCTTGTTTCAATCTTGCAAAGTTGAAGCATGTTAGTTGAGGCACGTCTCATGTGTGCACTCAAGTATAAGCATGTGGAGTGGAAGCAAGAAAGGCTTTCACATACTTGGCACCTTATAGGCTTCTCAAAACTAGAAGCATGTGATAAGCACCCTTGAAGGTGCATGCTAAAAACACCATGTAGGTTTGGAGCTTCTACATGTAAGCTCATGAAAGTCATGAAAGGATTGTGGATGCTCACATGAATGTGAGAAATGGAAGCTAGGTTGGCTTCAACAACAATAAGTGAAGAGGAGGAGAAGACAGATGATATTCTTGGTCAAAAGATAGAAGCTGTTAGACTTTGATTCAAAGCTATTAGCTCTTTATTGGGCTCTTCAAAGAAGCCCATTGATACTATTGGTACAACAAAAAGAGTTTCTTGCAAATAGGTGTTGCAAAGAGAAAGTTAAGAGAAGGGGAGGCCCATAAAGATGCAGTGTTAAGAGAGCATGATGATTTCAAAGGCTCATGAGGAAAAGCTAAGTTGTCAAAGGCTGCTTCTACTTGAGTGGGGAACGAAACAATGGAAATATAGACATAGAAGCCTTCATCACTAAATACAACACTAGGATCCAAATGACAAGAGGTTGAGGCTTCCAAGGAGAAGAAAGGATAAGAAGTTGTTCCACTAACTTGAATGAGAAGAAAAGATGCAAGGTTAAGAAGGAACAAGAAGTAGAAGAGGAGTCAACATCTATGGTAGAAGAACGAAGAAGAAGCTAATAATGATGATGAGACAAAAGAGTTGCCATGTGGCAACCTTATCTTTTTTGGGTTTTTGGCATGTGTAAAGCCCCATTCATACACCAAAGCAAAAGTAAAGTTATAGTTTCTAAATATTCTTGTTGTATTATGGATAACAATAGCCGAAAATGGAAATTTGTATTTCATACATGGTATGAGGGTACTCTCCTTGATCCCACCTAGAGGGTCAAAATGAATGTATTTGTATGCACATGCATCTCAAAAGAATTTGTTTGAGATAAGATTGCATATGAATTGATGGGTTCTCTACCTGAGATTGGGATCTCAAAAGGACTTTGTAAGTGATTGGTGTGTGAGAGTGTGCACATTTGGATGCATGAGTGGGTTTGTCATGCCTTTCTCGAACACTACAATAGTTCAAAAAGGATGGGGTAGGTCCACCCAAGCAAGCTCTGCTCAAACGAACACTGTACACACACAAAGACATGCATATGGTGGAATAGATGTGTCGAGTCATGTAAACACTCCAACATAGCATTGAGGGGGAGTGTTGAGAGGTAGAAATTGTGGTCATGCAATGCTACATTGGATGGGCAATAAGGTAAAGTAAAACACCTTGCTTAAAAGGGGTGTTGAGAATGTAAGCTTCGGTTTTTGTGGGTGTGTATATGTGAAAGCACTCTTATGTGCTTAAGCTTGTATGGTGCATGAATATGTATGAGAGATGTGGACTAAAAGTATGCCACATAGAGCACACATGTAAAGTGTGGGTTGTATAGTGTCACATGGGGACACACATGGAAAGTGTGAGAGATCATTGATGGAGCATCTCCTCCTTTATATTTGTAACTAGTCTATGCAATGAAAGATAAGAGAGAACATTTGAGTTTGCATATTGTGTGATTTTTCTATCTTTAGCCATGGAGTTCCTTGTCTATTACAATCCACCATAATTATGTGTCAATCATTTTGTACGCACCATGATCAACCCCACATTGGGATTTTTGACAATGGCAGTGTCCTTAGTTGGCTTTCATGGGTTTATTTGCATAGGTTGAACAAGACTATTTTTGCTACTAGGCTTCTTGATTTTTCTTGGTTGAAGATGATTAAGGAGATTTTGGACCCCTAAATGGGCTAATCATGGCCTCTAGTGTGGCTGCTTGTCTTTACTGGATAGCTCTAGTTTCTCCTTCTTTGTGCATTCCTTCTCAACTAGAGTGGCACAATATGAATAATACCTTTCTCCCTCTTCTAAATTTGATAGCTTGTTGGCCATTATCAATCTCTCCTCGAATTTGACAACAACATCAAGTGGTTGTACTTCAATTATGTTGAGCTGAGTCTCCTTTTTCTAATAGGTAAAGCTTGGCTTCTTGGTTTTATCTTAGATAGATAATTCTCTCAAGTGGTTTTTATCTTAGACCATGATCCATGTTTAGGTTTTTTCCTTCATTTCCTAGCTTTGGGTGAGTTTTGGGCTATGATTGATAGAGATGGTGATGTAGGTGGTTTGAGTAACCAAATCTCCCAATTCCCATTTTATGAATACTAAAAAGGTGGCACCCGGATAACATGCCCATAAGTTTCTCAATACCGTATGATGTGACCTATCATTGGAAAGCACTTGAAAAATGGAATCTAATGAGCTATAGAGCGCTCGATTTGGAGTTATAGTGTTCAAGTTATGAAAAATCCAAAGATTTGACCACGTGTCCCAAACTTATGGGAAATTCCCATATTCCCCAATATGGTGTTGTACATATGTTTTGTATTTTGCATTGCAGTTGGGCTATTGTATTGTGGAGTTAGAGAAGAAGTTTTGCATTTCTAAGCAAGAGTTCCCTTTCCAAGTGTCGGTCCTTTGAATAATTAAGGATTCATTGTTCTATTTTGAGAGTGCTATCAGATTCAATTGTGGAAATATTAGAGCACTCAATCCTCTCATTGTCTACTAGTCAGTTTGTATCTTGGTCATTCAACTTCATGAAATTTGGGTCATTATAGAGAGGTCTAATTCCATAGTGAGCTGAGAAGAATTTATGATAGCTGGGAAGTCATCCATGACTTTCCTATTGTCATTAGGGTTTCTATTTTTGAAAACGACAAGAAATCTTTTGAAGAAGAAGATAGTTGAAGGCTTTAGGTATTTGGATCTTTAGGTTGTTCCTATTTCCATATTCTATGTCTTGTTATGGTTTTGAAAGAAAAAAATTGTTGAGTATTCAAAGTAAAGACTTCACTTTTTTTAAATTTCAATTACATGCAAGTGCACAATGTGCAAGCAAGCTTTCTTTTCTATTCAAATGTTTGTGGAACTTGCAACACTCTAAATAAGCTAACCATAGGTCAATAATGATATTAGAGATTGTGGTACCTTTTGTTTTTCTTGGCTCTTGAGCTTTTGGTATCCCTAGCTTGTCATATTCCAACTTTTGCTTCCCTTAGCTCCTTGTATTTTAGCTTTTGGATCCTTGGCTCCTCGTATTGCAAGTTTTGGCTAAATTTTTTATCCTCCAAGCTAACCTACACAACAATGTTTGCACATGCAATGGTGCAATCTAACGTACGTGCCTTGGTTGTATACACATGTGAATGTGAGATGCAAACATGAATGTTAGGCTACAGATCCTAGGATGAGTGCATGGGTTAACATGTGCTCGTGTGACTACTAGTGCTTGAGTGTGTGAGCTAAGTTACATGTGCATGTGTGATTGTAGTGCACTAGGGGATTGCATACCTGTGCATGCCTTTATGACGAGTGTGTACTAGGTGTACACTAGTCTTTGTATGCAATTAGGTGAAATGATGCACTAGTAGATGAGGTTCCTGATGATTCGCAGCCAATCAAATTAGGGTCTATGCTCAGCTCAGCAGAAAGGGAGGACTATGTGGCCTTGATCCAGGAATTCCGGGATATCTTTGCCTGGAGTTATGATGAGTTGAGAGGCATTCCTCCTAGTCTTGCTGTTCATACAATTCCGTTGAAAGAGGGCAATCGTCCTGTATGGCAGAAAGTAAGGCGTATGCCTTTCGAACTGAGGGACGGCCTATTTGAAGAGTTACAGAAGCTTCGAAAAGCGGGTTTGACTTTTCCTGTGCAACACATGGAATGGTGTTTGCCAGTTGTGATTAGAAAGAAGAAGAATAATCAAATCCGTTTATGTGTAGACTTTAGGGAGCTGAATAAGCAGACAGTTAAGGACTACTACTCGTTGCCATTTATTGACCAGATTTTGGATCAATTAGCGGGTAGGGAGATATATTCATTTATGGATTGCTTTGCAGGATACAACCAAATGGCAATTGCAGAAGAGGATAAGTTGAAAACAACTTTTATCACTGTATTTGGTACTTTTGCGTAACATGTGATGGCCTTTGGTTTATGTAATGCGCCGGGTTTGTGGCAACGAACAGCAGATAAGACATTCGGTGACATATCCCCTGAAGAGTTGAAGGTGTTTATTGATGACTTAGGGGCTGCCACCGTGCGAGGAAGGTAGTTGATCATTCTAAGAAAATGCTTTGAGCATTGTAGACAATTCTGCATCGCCTTAAACCCATAGAAGTGTGTTTTTGGAGTACCTTATGGGCTGTTGTTGGGTCATGTAGTCAATTCGGTGGGAATTGCGACAGACCCCGAGAAGGTCAAAGTTATAGTTGCCATGGGTCCACCACGCACTCCGAAAGAAGTTCATAGCTTTTTGTCTTCGATTGGTTACTATCGTAGATTCATCAACGCCTTAGCAGAAAGAAAGTTGCCACTTACAAACTTATTGTCCTTTAGCTGTTCGTTTGTATGGGGTGACCCTTGTAAGGTAGCATTCGAGGATGTGAAACAAGAGCTAGCAAGAGCACCCGTTTTAAAAGCACCTAAAAGAGATGAGGTGTTTTATATATTTTCAGCAGCCACGATGTATAGTATCAGCTGCTGTTTAGCCCAAATTTGGGAAGAGAAGTGGTACCACCCGATTGCTTTTGCTAGTCGGAAGCTAGGGGTATCCGAAATCAATTATACTTACATGGAGAAATTGTGTCTAGCGATGGTCTTTGGGACCAAGAAATTCAAGCATTACATTCTCTATAAGAAAGTCGTGCTTTATACGAAGGCGGAGGGGCTTCGACTATTGATGAATAAGCTACAGCCGCCTGATCGTCTAGCAAAGTGGTTGATCACTTTGCAGGAATTTGATTATGAAATCAAGAGTAAGCCACCAAGGTTGCAAGGCATCGTGGAATGCCTTGTGGACTTTGAGGAGCCGAAAGAATCTGTGGCTGAAGGTAGTGACATGGAGTTGTTATTCAAAATAGATACGGCATCTATTCCCTCCTGGTATGCTGCAATAACGCATTATTTATCAACAGGAGAGGTGGGATCTGAATTATCTAAAGCTGAGAGAAGGAAAATTAAGCAGCAAGCGTTAAAGTTTGCTTTGATTGCAAGTACATTATATCGGCAAGGGGTTGATGATATCTATCGCTGGTGTGTGATGCCTGACGAGGTGCCATTCATTTTGGAAGAGTGCCATGATTCTGCTTGCGGTGGCCATTTTACTGGACGGCTTACAGCACAAAAGGCTTTAAGAGCAGGTTATTGGTGGCCTGCCATCTTCCAGGATGCGTTTGCGTATGTTAAGAGATGCGATATTTGCCAACGACATGATACTCGAGAGAATAGGAAATGACCACTCACCCCTATTATGGCGATACTTCCATTTGAGAAGTGGAGAATAGACTTTGTGGGTCCTATTACTCCGTCGTCGACTACGCAAAAGAGGTACATCATTGTAGCAACCGACTACTTCACGAAGTGGTCAGAAGCACGTGCAACAAGGAAAGATGATGCTAAAGAAACTGCTAGCTTCCTTTTAGAGAAGATAATATGCCGGTTTGGTCCGCCGAAAGAATTAGTGTCGGACCACGGAACCCATTTCCTGAATAAGGTGATTAAAGGTTTGACAGAGATGTGGCAAATCAAGCATAACAAGACAACCCCATATAATCCGCAAGCCAATGGGCAAGTTGAAAGCACCAACAAGCAGCTTGTGGGCATTCTATCTAAAATTGTGTCGGAAAAGAAACGGGATTGGGATAAAAAGTTATATGTGGCAGTGTAGACCTATAATACGACCTTCAAACGAGCCACTGGCCATACCCCGTTCAAGTTAGTATATGGGGAGGAGTATGTCTTGCCTTTAGAGATTGAGCTGCCGACTATTCGGTTTGCCATCAATCATTCTTTGAGCGGTGAAGACACACTTTTTGAGCGCTTGACGACATTGGCACATTTAGATGAGCTTAAGTTGCAGAGCTTATTGCACCAAGAAGTGGTGAAGCGCCGAATGAAGCAGCTACATGACCTCAAAGCCAAGAAATACACCTTCAAGAAAGAACAACTTGTTCTGTATTATGATGCACGACGTGAATTATTTCCAGGCAAGCTAGAGCCTAAATGGGATGGGCCCTATAGGATCGTTAGGATAGGAAAGAATAAATCCATAGTCTTGTTAGCTGACCTTGAGGGGATAGAATTTAAAAATAAGGTTAATCTTAATAAGATTAAACCTTATTACTTCTGATTGCACTAATGCTATGACTGCCTTGGAGGTCTAGGAGAGATCGATCAAATATCTGCAAGGAAATCGGGATAGAGGTTGATGGGTCGTCTGATCCCTTATTTAGAACACCCATATTTGGAACAAAGGTATCATCAGGGAAAGCTCATTTGGTGGAGCAAAGGATACAAGGTGATTGAGCAAGAAGGCGGGACATTTATTTGGGAGATCAAGGTCTTCTGCCATCACTGCCTACAAATTTTGACGAGCATCCCCGTTGAATTCAATGACGATGGAGGGATGGAGCCTACAGTCCACCCATTGAATATGCTGAATTTCGATTGCCATAATTATGAGTAGAGTTCAGGATGGCGGGATATGTAAACCCTTTATGGACGTATACCTTGTACTTTGATGGGGCATCCAGGGGTCCATGCAAAAAAGGAAGTGTAGGAGTTGTCATCCGAGACCCCCGACGACGCATTGTCATGAAGTTAGCTGCTTATCTCGGGGCGAATTTTACCAATAATATGGCAGAATACAAAGCCCTGATTATGGGTTTGAATATTGCAAAGAAGGGTGGTATTCGCCAGTTATTGGTGAAAGGGGACTCTCAGTTGGTTTTAAATCAACTCAATGGGACGTACATGGTACGAAACCCCATCCTTTGTATGTACCATCATACTGCCATAGCCCTACTAGACGAATTTGATAGAGTGTCTTTCCAGTTGATTCCACGGAATTGGAATCAATTTGCTGATTCTTTGGCTAATTTTGCGTATGAAGAAGATCTCTTCGTTAGTTGTGGCCCTTGTCCCGATATATCTATTGATAGTGAGACAGGACCTGGTCGTTTGTGGGGTATGCTTTCTGAACATGCCCTCTTTGGCAAACGATGGTTGATCTGGGTGATGCAGAGGGTAAGCGAGACTCATCTGCCTGTATTATCTTGGACTCATAGACTGATTAGATGACATGTGATGCGAACACCTCTTGCGATATACGCAGGAGGGATAGGTCATAATCTAATGCACCTAGTTTAGGGCTGTGAGCCTCTGTTCCTTTGGGAATAGTATGCTTTGCTATCTATCATAGTTGTTTCTAGGAGGATGTTATGCGTAGTATTGTGTGATTTCATTAGGCCAAGAGGGCCGATTCAGTTTTGTAGTGAAGTGTTTCATTTCATTAGGCCAAGAGGGCCATTTCCCTGCCTAGTGCGGGTGTGTTTAATCGGGTTTTTGTTTTAAGTATTGTGCTGGACAGATTTCATGCTTAGTGGAATTTGGTGGAGCCTGGAGGAGCCTTTGCTGCGATGGAAGCTTCTTGTGGCCAATCCAGGTGATATCTCTCCTTTACGAGTACCTTTTTTTCCTGTTATATGTGTATTTGTACTTATCGAGGGGATACATTTTTGTTGGGGACCGGCAATCAAGGCATGAAGTCCGAGGTTTAGGTTCAGTATGTCTGAGGGAGGACGGAGTAGTCATTGCCTCCTGTAAAGACATTGTCAGGCATCGAAAGACCTGTTTTAGAAGGAAGTCTTAGTGGCCCTGTTCTGCTAGCCTCCTAGGCAGCCGTTCTAGGAGTTCTTGTTAGTAGTGAGGCAGTTAGAGAAGCCTGCCAGAAGATAATAATGACGATGCCAAGAAATCCTGAATATCCTAAAAGATGAATATAAATACGAAGGTGTGTAAAAAGGGGTTCTAACCCCTATCAAAGAAAAGAAAAGAAATGAAAATATATCAGCAGTTGATCATTGCCTTGCGAAGGCCTGGTAGGTTCCTGGGGACGAATCAGACCCGGGGCCGATGCCTTGTCTTCCTAGGGGTGGCTTCTTGCTGGCAAAAGTGACAAAACAAGGAAGGTTGGAGCAAAAATAAAAGTGAGCGTTAAAAAAGGATTAAGTGTCCCCTTGCGAGGGCTTGGTAGGTTCTTGGGTGCCGAGGCAGGTCCTGAGACCGATGCCCTGTTCTCCTTGGGTCACTACGCTCAGCTCCCTTCTTTTTACATGCCTAAGTATGTTCATCCAATACCAACCCTAAATGAAGACATGTACTGAAGGAAAATACTCTTTGATCAGGCTATAGGAGTCCTCGCCTTGTAGGAGCTCTTAGTTGTGTTGTCTTTAGTTGGTAAGTAGTGCAGACTACCACTTAGGGCAACCTCTTTGATAGGTTTTTTTTGGTTTGGTTGTGTTAGAGCAGCTGGTTAGTGATTCACTTCGGATCTTCTATTAGATGATGCTAGGCCTATTCCTTGTGGATGTCATGCCTTGGTTCTGTCCAGGGGGAGGGGGAGCATTGTGCTGAGTTTTATTATATAATTGTTTTGTATCAGTTTGATGCTTCTTTGGTTGTTTATGTGCAGATATGTTCGGGGATTCGACGGGCTGAGTCGCCCTATCCCGTGGTCGCCAATGAGAGCGGAATTTAGGTGACGGGAAGTGCTTAAAAATAGCTAAAATTTATGAATATCAAGGGAAAAATATTCACTGTCAAAGGCGGCGGCTCGATCTAGGACGATTTTAAGCGCCAAAGTGCTTTAAAGGCGCCCGAGCGACACTTGTTGATCTTTCATAATTTTTCAGACAGTCGTGCAGGTTGACACGAGCTATGGGCCAATGCGGGATGCTAAGCCGGACGCCCAGGATTTTTCAGAGCTCAATTTCGAGTCCGGACGGGGAAATGGCCAAGAAACCGGTCAAGATACGAAGAGATGGACCAAAGTTTGGCCAAATGGGTAAGTGACCTTTGGGGGCCCAAACTTAAAATGCCACATGAAATGTTTGAAGCAAGTCGTGGTGAGAGAAAGAGGAGGAGAGGCCACGCCATGCAGCGCCGAAAAATGGGCTTGAGGATGATGGAGGCTCTCTCCTGCCTGTGAACAACCCATGCAGATCATCATTGCCCTTGATTCCCTCCTGGATGCTGGTCATTTCGCCGCCCTCCGCTCGCGCAATGATGCCCTCTTTGAAGATCTCTGATTTCAGTCTTTCTCTCTCCTCCCTCTCTCTCTTCTAAAGGCAAGTTCATATGGGGAGAAGAAGGAAGAAGAAAGAATGGTGGAGGCTTGTTCGGCATGGATTTGCTCCACGGGCTAGAAATGGTGATTGGTGATTGTGCTGGACATGAAGTGCTGCTGATTTCCAAAATTGCAGCCATGGACATGAAACCCGAAACACGCAAATAAGCGATAATTTAAAAATTTCAAAGGAAATTTGAGATTCTATAGCTTTTGATTGATGAAATGCTGTTCATGTGGGCTAAAAATTGTTCATGTTGCTGTTTTTCATGAGTTCTTGCTGGTCATAATCAGAAAATCTGAAAAATATGCATCTTGTGGTTCAAAATAATACATTAAAACACGAAAAACATGAAAAATCAAGGGAAAATGGTGGTTTTTTGGCATAAAAATGGGAAAGTAAATAGGAACATCAACTAAACTCTCATTTTTCTGCAAGAAGGAACTAAGGGCCACAGCCCATAACCTGTTTTGAATTTTTAGTAATTAAATAATGCAGGAAAATAAGGGAAAATACAAGAAAATGGTGAAAAACCCTAAAAATTAGGGAAAAAATACATTTTGAGTTCCGAAAAATAAGGATAAATAAGAGCAATGTTTGTGAATGTTTGTGGGGACTGAAGCATGAGGATTTGCCTCAGTTCAACCCCACTTTCTTGTTCTAGTGTGTCTTTTTCCGGTTTTTTCCACATAAAATGATGTCAAAATACCCTATAAACCTATCCAACGATGCAATATTTAAACGAGGAAGGGTAGAGGAGTTGAAATATGTCTAAATGCCCTGTGAAATGATGGGCAAGTTGTTGATTTCTATGCATAGCATTTTAGGACGGATAATAATTAAAATTAAGAGCTTAGTAGCACGAGGATCACCTCGGTGCTAGGCCCATGCAACGAAGCACGAACAGTAGTTGGAAACCATTAAAAGAATGTTTTTGCACTTGTGCACGATACTGTTTTACTAAATGTTTGAGCACTAGTCATCCACCAAATGCATAGAGCATGAAAAGAATTTAAAAGTATCAGTGACCAGCTCCTGGACATGCATTGCAATTGGTTTATTAGAACATGACCTATGATGAGAGGCAGTGAGGTACCCATGCTGTAGATAGATGCGCGTCCCAAAGGGGAAATCAAGTAAGGACAATGGTACATTCCTGGACACGCTTATTTGGTACCTTGAGCGACTTTTGTGCGATGTGTCTATTTGTTGAGCGACGAACTGAGGGGCCAATCCCCAAGGTGTAGGAGAGTCGCAGAGGGTTGACGACATTCGGCCGTAGGAGGAACCCCATGTGTATGTGATTCGAGCCTTTTGGCTATGTGAAAGGGACTCCCTTTGAGGAGTAATATTGGGTTAGGATCAGTTGGACTACAACGTATTACAAACGCAATGTTTAGGAAGGCAGAGATTTCGATAGACGCTCCTGGCCGTGAGGCCGAGGGGTTGTCTTGTGAGTAGTGACGAGGCCCAGCTAGTGCATGAGCCAGTGCTGGCCGGTTTTTAGGTCCATCAACAAGGTGCAAACCACTCCAAGACAACCACATAGATTCAATTGCAAAATTATCTTATCATTTTTTATCATAAATCTTAATAGCTCATGTCAAAGAGGGATTCATCCCTTCAATTTGAATAAAAAATCTCCTTGATTAGATTTTCCTACTAGAAGTTATGGCCATTTTACTAATAGTGGGTCTTTTGGACTCGGATGGCAGAGGAGAAAGGCAAAAGCAAGGCCCATGATGAGGTTCATAGGGAGATTAGAAACTCCAGGGCCTCAATGAAAGAGAAACATAGCTCAACACAAGATTAAAATGGTGACATGCATGAAGAGGTGTCTAATATGGACCCCTACAATATGCTCAATCATACCCTTTTGTCAGCACGAGCTTCATCACATGGAAAGGTACAATGATATAGTTGCTAATCATCATCAGACGCTATTCAATTTTGATATTGAGATTGACCAATTGGACCTCTTCAACTCTTAGACTCAATAGACATTAGAGCCCCTCATCCATCAAATTTTTATCATTGTAATGTTGATCAGAGCAGTACTCTGCAACCCCACTCACTAGCCAATCAAGCAAGTCCCTCTAGCTTCTTTTGTCTTTGAGGGCAAAAACTTTTGGTGTTGAAATGGAATGTAATGAGCGAGATGCATTTGGGACCTAGGGGTTAGATACTAGTCATACTAACTAGGGTATAAAAGGTGTAAGAGACCCAGTTTAGGGTATCCACACATAATCAAGAACTGACTCTTCACCTTCTCCTTCAACTTCCATGGCTCCCCCCTCCCTCCTTCTCTCTCCTTCCTTATCTTTCTCTCTCCTCTTCTAGTTTTTCTCTCTCCTTTTATTCCTCTTTTTCTCTCTCTTCTGCTCATTATCTCTCTCTTCTCTCAGCTTCTTCTTTTTACATGTGATGTGTTTGTATGCACAATGTGTATGGAGAAGCAAGTGTGTAGTATAGTGTGCATGTATGTGTGTCTATGCATATCTATGTGTGCCTATGTGTGTGTCTACGTGTATGTGTGTAATCTGTAACATGCCTGGGTCGCAACACATTTTAGTAGTCCATTGGGAGTCTAATCTAAAAGATAATGCCTAGTGCTCAAATGTTTTAGTAGTCCATCAGGAGTTTGATATAAAAGACGATGCGCCTGGCACTCCCACGGAATGTCACAGGGTATGTGAATCCTAAGTCTACTCTACAAACGAAGCGTATCGGCCAACCCTGTTACAATCAACTTGAATATTTTTGGATTTCTAATGGTTAAGTCATGCTACAGCCTTCTAGCATTGGTCTTCAGATGATCTATTTTGCGCAGAGCATCTCAACCAAAGCGGACTCGTATTGCACTTGGCTCAAAGAGAATGGGAAACAAGAGGCATGCATTGCTCAGCCTCTCTACCATAGGGTAAAGTCCTATTCTGGTCCCCTAAAATGATATGAGGCAATGTTCTATCCTATATCAACTATAGTCAATACGTCATCGTGGTTTGAATGTTGAGAAGCCTCCTAGTTCTCTGGGACCACCATGCCGTAGGACAAATCTATCAAAGGTTTTGTCCACCCGCTTCCCTTGATAGCTTTTAGTTTTCTACTTACCTAAGGGCACATTAGTGATAACACATATAAGTAGCTTCCTTAATTAACCCATTACTCACATGTTCCTTTACATAATTTTATACACTGATATGAAAACAATTCAAACAAATTCCTTGAAAAAGTAAACTATATATTAAGATTTCAACTAAGATACAAATCTTATCCATAAGATGATTGCCGCAATCCATAAGGATGCATCTTATTTTCCTTCAAGTTTCCACCCTTGCACTAGTAAAGAGCCTCAAGAATCCATCTCGAGTCATGTAGACCGTTTGAGTAGGACCGGAAGGTAGGGAATTTATAGCATGAGCCTCTCCTAGCATCCACGCATTTTCGTGCCGCTACACGCACACCATGTGAAAAACTCTAAAGTGCGGCTTTCTTATTGATCACGCACACCATGTGAAAAACTCTAAAGTATGGCTTTCTTATTGATCTAGAGAGCTAATGCCATTTTAGATATTAGTGTTAGTGTCCATAGTTCAAACATATTAGTTTTTTGGACAAGTGTAGCCAATTTATGATATTTTAGATATTATCTCTTGTAAAAAATCCAAAAACTGTAGACAACTTCTAGATTAGGATGACATGCAAATGAAAGCATGTAGCTTTCAGCCATCTGTGAGGATTTTATCTAAAAAGAGAGATGGATGAAATCGCACACGTCGTGATCGCTGTTTTGAAGCAGTGAGCAGCACTCCAAGATGAAGGAGTGATCTAGCAGAATTCTGGCCAGGTGTGCTGGTATTTTACCCCCCTTTTGGAGCCAATGGAAGCATCAGATTGGCGGTCTAAGAAACATAGAGGAAGGTATTATTTTGTCTATATTTTTGTGTACAAGAGATTTGTCTTCTCATAATGGAGAAATAAACTGACAAGCTTCAATTCTGTGAGTATTATTCTACGTCTTCTATTTCTTTCTACGAGTATTCTTTCATATCTTCTCTTTCTTTCAACCCCTTCTCTTTGGTCTACTCCACTCCTTGAATCTCCCTTCACTCTGCTGTCTCTTACCCCCACGGTGGTAGACTTTCGACCGCAAACGCTCTGACAATGGTGAACCCGACGTGAAAGTTGACAACAAAGGTGTGTAAAGATGGGAGATTCTATAGCTTCAAGTGGTGGTGATGCTTTACAACAAATGATTTCTTTGTTGAAGCAACAACAACAGCAGCAGTTGTTGTTGTTACAGATGCAAACTCAACAGGAAGTAGAAATAATTGATTCCTTAGCCGTGAATGCATTGCAAGTAGTGGGACAAGAATTGAAGCAGTTTAAAGGTCAAAATGTTTTGTCCTTCATTTGGTTGTATGAAGAAAATATGTTGTTTCATGGGGTACCGCAGTATGCATGGAGTCGGTATTTCTCCCGTTTGGCCATGCATGCTTTGCATGATCGAATTGACGAGTTACATAGAAGAGATGCTGATTGGGTAGCGTTTAAGAAAGATTTGAGAGAAGAGTTTTTCTTAGAAGATGTAGGATTCATAACTAAAAAGACATTTATAGATTGGATTGAAAAGCCCAATAAAGGGTTGGCTGCTACAGCTTTGCTCCGTGAATTTGAAAGTCGATATGCGCAATTGGATGCCGATGAGCAGCAATCATTGGAGAGTCAGAAAATTGATTTGTTTCTGAAGGCTACAGATCCTGTCTTGCAGGAGAAGCTGACTAATCTTTTAGAAATGCCTCTTCTGAAATAGGGCTGAAATATGATTGGGCTAATGTAACTAAAGCAGTGCATATGTTGGTAAAGAGAGAGCGGATGAAATTTAGATGAGGTACAGGCACCACAATTGCTAGTGCTCAGAAGGGGGCTGAAATTACAGCCAAGGTGCCTGTAGCTATGGCGGAACAACCAACTATACTTGTTGGTCTAGCTCTTAAAGGTGATGCTGTGGATGAATTAATCAAAGGCATGCGTGATTTCAGGCTGAGTTTGACAAAGATCTATGCAAATGTCAAAAAGTTGGATGTTAAGGTAGAAGAGAAGGCTCGGACAACAGGCCAAAGACCATACAAAGAAGGATACAAGAGGAGATGCATTTGGTGTGACAATTTATAACATGAAAAGCGAGATTGTACAACTTACCTTGAAGTGGAAGCAAAAAGGTTAATCTTTTGGAAAGATGGAAAAATACATGCAACAAAAACTGGTCTTCCAATAGAGCTAAATTTTGGAAATGGTGGCATGCAGAAGAAGTTGGAAGATATGGCTGCAAGGACATCATTTGCTACCATATATGTAGCCACATATGGGTTGAGAATTGAAAGGACTAATGAAGCTCATAAAGGAAGCATGGCGGCTGAAGCAAAATATCGTGTTTGGATACAAGCATTAGATTGCATGGAAAAGGGCAAAACAGTAAAGTCTGAATTGGTTGATGCAAGTCAGAGTATATGAGGGAGAACAGGATGGAGTGCACCAGTGGACTCATTTTCAGCCTATGCTTATTTGGCTGAGGTTCATAATCAAGAAGCTCTTATGGAAGAAAAGAGAAGAATAGATGAGGACACTTTTGGTCCTTCCTCTTCAAGCCCTTCTAAACGCATAACACGAAGTAAAATGGAGCAACAAAAAGATACTGAAAAAGCCATACTTGAGCATGTTATGGATGATGCATCTCAAGAGAAGAAACAAAAAGGGAAGAAAAGGGGCAAGCATCCTAGTTACAGGTACAATCAGATCTTGAAATTGCCACAAATGTATGAAGTCATTCAAGAGTTTGCTAAGCATGAATGTTATGGGCTGTATGGGCTATAGAATAGGGCTAAAGCAAGGGTGGACAAAGTACAAAACAGTTGCAAAGAAGGTTAACCCTGTGGCTTTGCCTTTACCACTTGAAAGTGATGGGTTGGCTGAAAAAGTGACTCAACAGCCTAGTTTATGGGATCCACATGGAGTGGGACATAAATTTACAGCTGAAACTTTACAAAAGCTGAAAATTGGTGATACAAGCTTTCTTTTACCTGTAGAAAGAGCTTGTTTATTGCAGATGTTGGCAAGGCATGGGAAAGCCTTTGCATTTCAAAAATATGAAATTGGATGTGTTGATCCGACCATAGTTGCACCTATGGTGATCTTTACAGTACCTCATGTGCCATGGAATTTAAAGCCTATTCTAGTACCTCGGGCATATTTTCCTAAGTTGCTGAAGCTTTTGAACAAGAAGATCAGGATGCGGATTTTGGAGCCCTCTTTAGCTCCATATTCGAATCAGTGGTTTACTATTCCAAATAAGAATGGTTCTTTGAGGTTTATACAGGATTTGCAACCAGTTAATAAAGTCACCAGAAGGAATGTTGGATCAGGCCCAATAGTGGATGAATTTGCAGAAGCATTTGCAAGCAAGGAAAATTATTATTTGGGAGATCTATATTCAGGATATGATCACTTCCAGCTTGCATTAGAAATCCGAGATATCACTACCATGAAGACACCACTTGGATTGGTTAGGATGTGTACGCTTCCATAGGAGGGGGCAACCAATTCAGTGGTGCATATGATGAATGCTATGCATAAAGTTTTGAGGGAGTATATTCCTCAGTTGACCTTACCCTTTCTTGATGATGTTCCGATAAAAGGGTGCGATATTCATGAGAAGAATGAAGAGCTGAACGATCAGGGATGTAGAGGATTTGTGGCTGATCATATTGCTGATTGTGACAGGATTTTGAAACGTCTTGAAGAAGTGCATTTGACTCTGTTAGGAGAAAAATCCGTTTTTGGAGTAGAGGAAGTATTGGTTGTTGGGCACATGTGTGGACCATATGGAAGAAAGCCCTCACCAGTAAAGATTGATGCCATAAGTAGGATGCAGGAGACATGTTCGAATGTATCCAAGGTAAGAATATTTTTGGGTGCATGTGTCTTTTACTTGATATGGATTTTGCATTTTGCTCATGTGGCTAAAAGTCTATATCAACTCTTGAGAAAAGGGTAAAAGTTTTGGTGGGGAAAACAACATACGAAGGCACTTCAGAAGTTAAAGAGCTTATTGATTTCAGTCCCAATACTAAAGAGAGAAAATTATGAGAATGGACAACCTATTATGCTCACTGTGCATACAAGCCCAATTGGCATTGGTTGGGCAGTGGGCAAGGATGATGCTGGTGGGAATAGATATGCAATTTGGTTTGGACCAAAGGTCCTCAATGAACGCCAAAGACGCTATTCTCAAGTCAAAAGAGAGCTTTGGGGTGTAGTGACAGTCCTTAAGTGCGATAGGGAGTATTTTATGGGAGCTCATGTAGTGGTAGATACTGATTGTCTACCTCTATTGGGCATGATAGAAAATTGCTCAACTCCTGATATTGCCATGTTACGATGGATTGCATATATAAAGTCACTTAACCCTGATTTTCAGCATATTGTAGGTAGATAAAACCCTGTGGCTGACATGCTTTCACAAGCGAGGTTTGAAGATGAAGAGGAGTTTATGGAAGATGAAGAGGATGATGTAATAGGTGCTGAAAATGACTTTATGACAATAGAGAATGAGTATGCAACTGTTGTTACTGCAGGTACAACTATTGTAGTAAGGATTTTAGTAGTAAGAAAAGAGCTTACAATCATGGAGAAGAAATGGGCAGTAGAGAGAAAGCATCATCAGTGTTATGCTTCAGTGAGAACACAATTTTTGGAAGAGTTGTATGAGGATGATTGGCTGTAAATAGGTCAATTTCTCAGCTCATGACAAAGAAGGCTGAATGGTGCGAAGCTGAATTCAAAAGGATTAAAAGAAAAGCTTAGGGTTTTTCTTAAAAGATGGATGTTTATGAAGCATGCAAAGAAAAAGAGAGGAGCTCTAGTACGTGTTTTGGAAGATAGGGCTTCTCAACAACAGGTGATGTAGGAGTTTCATGAAAGCTTATGGGCTGGACACAGAGGAGTTTGGGGCACATTTGCCAAGATCAAAGAGAAGTATTGGTAGCAAAACATGTATAAAGATGTGGAACATTATGTGGAATCATGCAATGTCTATCAGATGTATTCCATGGTAAAGCATAGAGATGGGTTGCAACTGACCTATCCATTGTCTATGCATTACAAATGGGTAGTTGATTTGGTTACCATGCCTACATGTTTATGGAATATGAGATATCTTGTGCTTGCACGAGAAGACTTGACAAATCAAATGGAAGATCGAGCTCTTAGTACAAAGACTACTCAAGCAGTTTGCAGGTTCTTATTGGAAGAAGTCTTTTTCAGGTTTGGTTGTGTTGGTAAAGTGGTTGCTCATAGAGGAGAATTGGATGTGGATGAGGCTCTGACTTCTTTTCACGATTGGGTATCAAGCTGGCTTTAACTTCAGCCTACAATCGTGAAGCAAATGGCAAAAGTGAAAGAGGTCATCAGCCTATCATTAAGGCATTAGCAAAGTCATGCAAGGGTAGGATGAAAGAATGGCCAAGAATGTTACCCTTTTCTTTGTGGGCTGATAGGACCACTCATAATGCAATTCCAGGGTATATGCCTACTGAATTAATGTATGTACAATAGCCAGGTCTAGCTCGATAACATGTGCATCTCTTATACGATCTTGGGCCTCTATCGGCTCGTTCAAAGTGATCTGATAGATGTCCTCTGTGGTGGATCCTTCTTTGGACTCATCACTTGATGATGTCTCACTGCTAGATAAATCTTCTAATGTTTCCAATTCTGTAGAAGATAGAGGATCTCTCTCACTCTGCGGGGACTCAGGATAAGCATCAACCACCACACGCTGGGCACCTCTGCCGAATATCAGTCGTCCGGCAGGTATATCTACTTGGCAATCCGCTTGCAAGATCCAAGGTCGTCCGAGTAATACTTGGTAACTTGGCCGGCCTGCAAAACGAATCACCCTAAAGTCCAACAGGCATTCTACATTTGCAACAGTGACATGGACCTTAGTAATGCAGCCTTCCAGCTGTCTCAAACTATCATCTGCCATTCTGAGAATTGTGGAGGTATCTTTCTGGATCCCAAGACCCAACCTTTCCATCAGTTCAGAACTCATAATGTTGACTGATGATCCCGTGTCGACAATGGCATAATCTACTAATATCCCATCGACATAGGCTGCAACCCTTGGGCAATGCTTCTCAGCATGCTCGAACCAGTGATCACCAACTCGCGCAATACCCAAAGGTTCTACGATATACCCGGTACGTAGGATCTTTCTAAATTCCTTACGTACTCCTGGGGAAAGCTTAATAAGTTGTAAAAGATTCACATCCGGTTTGACTTCACAAAGAGAGCTCGCCAAATCGAATTCATGATAGTTCGATAGAGCTCACTTTTCACGCCAAACCATCCGCTCTTTAGGTCGCTAAACCGGCTTTATTGCCTCTTTCTTAACTTTCACCTTCTTCTTTGGTGGTTCCTTATCGGCTTTACTTTCTACGGGCTTCAAAGGTCCCCCTTCCAGGGAAGGATCCAAAACTTGTGTTCCTTTGTCGCCTTGTTTAGGGTTTCCGTCGATAGGCTTATCCTTGTCGGCCTCTCTACCCTTTTGACCTCTTGTAAGGATAGCTCGTAGATTAGAGGTTTCGGGATCATTAACGCGTACAGCCTCAATCAAACTAACCCCACTACCACTTGGTAGCTCCTCCACTGTAGTCTTTGGTCGTTGAAGTATTTGTTTAGGCCCGTCTTCTCGCTGGGAGTCATTTCCTTGGGCACGATGATTAACAGGCCCTGGTTGCCGACTTCCTCGCTGGAGGGAACTGATCTTACTCCTGCAAGTAGCTGCTAAATGGCCGGATTTTCCACAGATGTCGAACTTAACATTTGGGCAATTCCTTGGATAGTGCTGCCCACCACACCATTTGCAACTAAACCTCGAAGGTGCACCCTCCTCTGGGTATCTACTTCCTATCAAATTTTGTTGTTTTTTAAGGAACTTGAGATCAACGGCTATTTGTCGATACTGCTCCGTAATCATATCGGTATAATGCTTCATCATGTCCTTAACCTCGCCAAGAACATTGGAAGAACTCAACTCATAGCCTTGGTCATTACCATGTCGTTCCATCAGCCTAACAATTCGATTAGGCACTGGTTGTTGAGCCACAGGCATGGTGTTAGAATTGACCGCCTGGCCTCCACCATTTGGAGCCATTTGACTGCCCGTAGGCATCGACATGCTAGGGGGAGCTGGTAATAAAGGCACATTCTACATCAAGTTCCCTCTCCCATTAGGGTTAGCCATCATTATCCCTTGACCACTATTGCCATTGGCCATTGCCATATTGTTTCCCAATACTAAACCCATGTTCGAATTGCCTCGAGAACCATAGGCTGCTTGTAGTCGGGATTCCACATCTTGTGCTCGTGTAATGGCAGTATCTATATCCCCCAAGGGAACACTACTCAACTGCAATTGGATATTAAAGTCCAAACCATGTAGGAAATATTGCAATTGGGAAGCTGTGGGAATAGGAATAGAGGTGTCCAACTTACGGAAAACCTCTTTTATCTTCTTCACATAAGCACAAATATCCTCGTGTGGTTCTTGGCGGGTCACGTTGAGTACACGCAACCAATATTGCCCACCCCTTTCAGGGGCAAACTCCCTTCGAAAAGCTCCATAAAATGAATCAATATTCAATATGGTTCCGGCTTCTAAACCATGATACCATATAGCGGCTCTTTCTTTGAGAGTCATGTTGAAGAACATCATTAAATGTCCTTCTTCTTGGATGCGACAGTTAAACATCAGCTTTTGAAACTCCCTAATGTGGAGTTCCGCATCTTCCTCAACTAACCCATTAAAAATGGGTAGCGGGTAACCTAGAGCCGGCAAATCCGTTGTTCTTGCTGGAATTGCAATAGGCTGCGCCATGACGAGGATTGGATTTGCACTAGGAATAGGGAACGGTGGGGTTACACCTCCCGTACTTGGTATAGACTGGATTATGGAAGGAAGGGGAGCACTAGAGCTTCCACCTTCTCCTAACTTACTGCTCGTGGTACTAAGACCACTAGATCCACTCCCTCGTAAGGTTTCAGCACCGCTACGCTTAGGGGAAAATCTCCTAAAAATTTCAGCACGTCGCCTAGCTCTTTCGTCTCTTTCTTGCTTTTGGATTTTTGCTAGAAGATGCTTATCAATAAATAACGGATCAATCTCAGTATCCTTTCGCATAAACTGCTAGTTGGTCCCTAAACAACCAGGATTCAAGAACCGCCACTTTTAAGTGGCTCCCGGCAGACGCACCACTGATAGACCTAAAAACGGGCTGGCACTAGCTCATGCACTAGCTGGGCCTCGTCACTACGCACAAGACAACCCCTCGGCCTCGCGGCCAGGAGCGTCTATCAAAATCTCTGCCTTCCTAAACATTGCGTTTGTAATACGTTGTAGTCCAACTGATCCTAACCCAATATTACTCCTCAAAGGCAGTCCCTTTCACATAGCCAAAAGGCTCGAATCACATACACATGGGGTTCCTCCTACGGCTGAATGCCGTCAACCCTCTACGACTCTCCTACACCTTGGGGATTGGCCCCTCAGTTCGTCGCTCAACAAATAGACACATCGCACAAAAGTCGCTCAAGGTACCAAATAAGTGTGTCCAGGAATGTACCATTGTCCTTACTTGATTTCCCCTTTGGGACCCGCGTCTATCTACAGCATGGGTACCTCACTGCCTCTCATCGTAGGTCATGTTCTAATAAACCAATTGCAATGCATGTCCAGGAGCTGATCACTGATACTTTTAAATTCTTTTCATGCTCTATGCATTTGGTGGATGACTAGTGCTCAAACATTTAGCAAAACAATATTGTGCACAAGTGCAAAAACATTCTTTTAATGGTCTCCAACTACTGTTCGTGTTTCGTTGCATGGGCCTAGCACCGAGGTGATCCTCGTGCTACTAAGCTCTTAATTTTAATTATTATCCGTCCTAAAATGCTATGCATAGAAATCAGCAACTTGCCCATCATTTCACACGGCATTTAGACATATTTCAACTCCTCTACCCTTCCCCGTTTAAATATTGCATCGTTGGATAGGCTTATAGGGTATTTTGACATCATTTTATGTGGAAAAAACCGGAAAAAGACACACTAGAACAAGAAAGTGGGGTTGAACTGAGGCAAATCCTCATGCTTCAGTCCCCACAAACATTCACAAACATTGCTCTTATTTATCCTTATTTTTTGGAACCCAAAATGTATTTTTTTCCTAATTTTTAGGGTTTTTTCACCATTTTCTTGTATTTTCCCTTATTTTCCTGCATTATTTAATTACTGAAAATTCAAAACAGGTTATGGGCTGTGGCCCTTAGTTCCTTCTTGCAGAAAAATGAGAGTTTAGTTGATGTTCCTATTTACTTCCCCATTTTTATGCCAAAAAACCACCATTTTCCCTTGATTTTTCATGTTTTTCGTGTTTTAATGTATTATTTTGAACCACAAGATGCATATTTTTCAGATTTTCTGATTATGACCAGCAAGAACTCATGAAAAACAGCAACATGAACAATTTTTAGCCCACATGAACAGCATTTCATCAATCAAAAGCTATAGAATCTCAATTTTCCTTTGAAAATTTTAAATTACCGCTTATTTGCGTGTTTCGGGTTTCATGTCCATGGCTGCAATTTTGGAAATCAGTAGCACTTCATGTCCAGCACAATCACCAATCACCATTTCCAGCCCGTGGAGCAACAAGCCTCCACCATTCTTTCTTCTTCCTTCTTCTCCCCACATGAACTTGCCTTTAGAAGAGAGAGAGGGAGGAGAGAGAAAGACTGAAATCAGAGATCTTCAAAGAGGGCATCATTGCGCGAGCGGAGGGTGGCGAAATGACCAGCATCCAGGAGGGAATCAAGGGCAATGATGATCTGCATGGGTTGTTCACAGGCAGGAGGGAGCCTCCATCATCCTCAAGCGCATTTTTCGGCGCTGCATGGCATGGCCTCTCCTCCTCTTTCTCTCACCACGACTTGCTTCAAACATTTCATGTGGCATTTTAAGTTTGGGCCCCCAAAGGTCACTTACCCATTTGGCCAAACTTTGGTCCACCTCTTCGTATCTTGACCGGTTTCTTGGTCATTTCCCCGTCCGGACTCGAAATTGAGCTTTGAAAAATCCTGGGCGTCCGGCTTAGCATCCCGCATTGGCCAGTAGCTCGTGTCAACCCGCACGACTGTCTCAAAAATTATGAAAAATCAACAAGTGTCTCTCGGGCGCCTTTAAAGCACTTTGGCGCTTAAAATCGTCCTAGATCGAGCCGCCGCCTTTGATAGTGAATATTTTTCCCTTGATATTCATAATTTTTAGCTATTTTTAAGCACTTCCCGTCACCTAAATTCTGCTCTCACTTGTCCACATTGACCTGAGTCCACAAAAATGGCCATATGTTTTAGAAAGTAATGCCAGTCGAGGAGATTTTTATTTAAATCTAAGGTGATGATACTCTCTTTGAGATGAGATATAGGATTCCCTCCTAGATTATTCAATACAAAATTTACTATAACAAGCTTTTTGTGACTATCCCTGATTCTTGCAGCTAAAACACTCCTTGTCTTAGTCCAACTTCACACTGTATGAGTGGCTCAAGGGTTGAGAAGCCTAAGCTTTGATACAAATTGTAAACAAGAAATGTTGAGAGCATTAAGAGTGAGAAGTGACAGAAAGGGAGAAAGGAGAGGAGAGAGAAAGACAAGAAAGGAGAGAGAAAGAGAGGGAGGAAGCCACGAAAGGTGAAGGAGAAGGTGAAGAGTTAGTTCTTGATTATGTATGGATACCTTAAACTAGTTCTCTTACACCTTTTATATTTTGGTTAGTGTGATTGGGTATCTAACCCTTGGTTCATGTGTATCTCGCTTGTTACATTATATAACACCCACGCATATACACTAAGCAAACATATACACACCTATACAAATACACATAGTTGCATGTGTAAACATGCATACACATAGTAGCCTCACACCTAGTGCTCTCCACCCATCTTAGGTAGACACTCACATAGGGCACCTAGTTCACTAATCACCCTAGCACACATTGCATTTGCACGTGACCTAGTTGCATCTTGTCCGCACATAGATGCATCACTATGCTCTAGTGCACCCCTTCACAAATAGAACCTAGTCACATGATCGCACAAAGTGTGCTTTGGCATTACCCCCACCTAGTGCATTAGTGCATTAGAGGCCCATCTAGATACACCTTGTGCTTAAGCACCTTATTCCCCCCACAGTGCATGCACCTAGGCATATCACATAGGCTAGGCCTAAATTCAAGTGTACTAGGTACATCTTACATAGCACACACATGCACTAGGAGCACCCTACCATTGCACCAACACACATTGTATTCGTGTAATACAAGAAGTAGGTGCAAAGATCACAAATACATCTAACGTACAATATTAAGCACCATTCTTTTTTGGCTAGTGCAATCCCTTGGGATTCAAACCCTAGGCACACATTCCCAACCCTAAAACATATTATAGTGCACCATTATAATCCCTTAGGGCACTAACTTAGTGTGTTAGCGTGCAACACTAGTATGCAACATCTAAGAAATACATGCACTATGGTAGCACACCTATTCATTGCACACGTGCCAATCATGCCTATTGAGGAGACTATTTCTACTTGGAGTGTTCTACCATGGGAAGAGGGTTTGAATAGAGAAGAGTTGTTGGTCCTACGCATTAGACAGTTAGAAATAAGGCCTGAAGACATTGAGACAACCATGAAAAAGCTGAAGACTACAAGGATCAAGAACAAGAAGAGGTTTGACAAGGACACAGACTTCGACCACGAGCTATACAAGAAGGAGACTAGGTGCTAGTTTATGACAGCAGCTTAGAAAATTTGCATAGTGCCAGTCGAAAGATGACAAAGTGGTGGTTTGGTCCATATGTGGTAAGGTTTGTTTTTGACAATGCTACCTATGCATTAAATGAGATGGATGGGACAACTCTAAGGATTCCAGTGGCTAGAAAATGTATCACACTCTTTAAACGTAGGGAGTCTTCGGCATATGAGTTGAAGGAGCTGGATACTCAGCATGAACATGAGAATATGGAAGAAGAAGAGGTAGAAGATGAAGACATTGACGTGGCAAAGGATACTTCTTCTGACACTGTGGATCCATAAGACTTTGGCACATGCCAAAGGATGTGCAAGTTAGGAGGGGGTGGATGTCGTGTCGCTATGCACACACCATGTGAAAAACTCTAAAGTGTGGCTTTCTTATTGATCTAGAGAGCCAATGCCATTTTAGAAATTAGTGTTAGTATCCATGGTTCAAACATATTAGTTTTTGGACAATTATAGCCAATTTATGATATTTTAGATATTATCTCTTGTAAAAAATCTAAAAATTGTAGACAACTTCTAGATTAGGATGACATGAGAAAGAAAGCATGTAGCTTTCAGCCATCTGTGAGGATTTTATGTAAAAAGAGAGATGGACGAAATCATGCGTGTCGTGATCGCTACTTTTAGGTAGTGAACAGCACTCCGAAGTGGGAGATGAAGGAGTGATCTAGCAGAATTTTGGCCAAGTGTGCTAGTATTTTACCCCCCTTTCGGAGCCAATGGAAGCATCAGATTGGCGGTTTGAGCACATAGAGGAAGTTATTATTTTGTGTATGTTTTTTTGTACAAGAGATTTGTCTTCTCATAATGGAGAAATAAACTGACAGGCTTCAATTCTGTGAGTATTATTCTACATCTTCTATTTCTTTCTGCAAGTATTCTTTCATATATTCTCTTTCTTTCAACCTCTTCTCTTCCATCTACTCCACTCCTTGAATCTCCCTTCACCGTGCTGTCTCTTACCCCCGCAATAGACTTTCGACTACAAGTGATCCAACAGCGTCCTCCTACGATCAAACTAATCCACAAAGAGACCTCTCATGACGGGTTCTATCCACATTCCCATCATGGTTATTTAGAACCCCTTGGATAGGGTTGGCAGCCAGCTAGGGGTGGCTTGGCATACCCTCCAAGAATTTAACCTAATTCATTATACAAGATTCTTACGAGAGCTTTGGACTAACAATCCTTTCACAAATAGTACTATAAATTACAAGCACAAACAATAATGTGCGGACGGGTGCTCAAAACACCTACTAAGGTGGAGTTCCTTTTTGAATGCTTAGCATTCAACCATTAGATTTTTCTTACCTCGGTGATATTGGCCATGATGCATTTGCATCAAATCCTCGATGTTATCATCCATATCTTTCACATGATAGAGGTATTCTAGGCACAAGTCCTCTTACTCCTAGATGAGTAATCTACGCTTCATCCTTTGATTATCCTTGCAATAGGATTTGCAATTTGCCTTTAGTAGGTGCTACCCTCCTCATTATTATCCCCACAAAACCCTACCCAATCCTCTAGGATTAGGGTTTTCGCGTAAGTCGAATTAAGTCATCCTAGATCACTCTAGGCTCTATTAGGGGTTCCTCCTATTCTCATTATCTCACTACTTTGATTTCCTTGTAGAAATCATTATCAACTACTTCATGTACGATAAGAATAACTCTACCGTAGTTTGGATGACCACCACTATCATGGGGTTTTATTTTCCACGATAGTAAACCCTAGTTTGCTATAAATAGATGCATGTTTGTGGGCAACTATGCTCTCGCCAACGAGTGTGGAAAGAGAAATTAGTAGTCTTATGGGTCAATGTTTCCATTATCTTGATAGTTGGGTCACAAATATCGCTCTAAGGTTCACCTATTGATTGGGAATCCTTGGGGATAACCTAAGTTATTTGACCTTCTTACTTTGACAATTTTAAATAGTCTAATTATCTGTGTCATTATCTCAAGCAAATCGGAGCTTGTATGTCTTTCAAGTATTCATTATTGTAGATTTTTATGCTTCAGCAAATGCAAGTAAACTAATTCATGCACATTGCAATCATGGGGTGTAAACACAATTTTGTGAAAAAAAAAGGAACACTTTTATCTCCTTCAATTCCTTCCTCTCTGAAAGTGAAGCAGAAATTGAATATACTACTTATGCAAGCGAAGAAGAACTTAACTCTTTGCACATGCAGTGAAGCAAGAATTTACTACTTTTCAAGGATGCATTTATTTCTTGCAAAAATGGATGCAAATGTCTCTTTATTAACTAAGATACTTAGGATCCTACCTTGCAATCATAAGACACAACTTTCCTAGATGCAAGCCTCCTTCATGATATCTTTGATGTAGGATGTCAATTCCTGATAGTTCGTATTGTTTTTCTATGCACTCGAGTGCAAACATCTATACGTTCCTTTTATCTCTCATGCTAATGCTAGTGCATAAAATTTAATGCTCCCTCAACAAAAGAACCAATACAAAGTCCCTGATTTCTGTGTGCACCAATGCAAAGTTTATCATGCAAATTGTTACATTCTATAACATGCCCTTTGTGCAATAAAATCCATAAGTGTTTTCTAAGGTGAATATAAATACAATCTCCAACATGATTTTTAATGCAACATAATTGGTGGCTTGCTATCATGAATTCTAGCATGAATAATTTTTTATACTTAATGTAATTGATATGCCTTTATTGTTCCTTCAAGACGATTTCTACCAAAGTAAAATTTATTGAATGCACCTGGTTACTAAGTGTTGCAATTCCTTGACATGTAGCTCCATCATTTGACATAGGGTTAGTGTTTGCTTGGACCTTCCTTTGCTTTGGAGCCATTGTTTAGCTCGGGCCTTCTTCAACAAATGCGTGCATGGACTATTATGGAAGCTTGCTCCTTATGAGAGACAAGGCGTGGGAACCCCTCTCAAGGGGGAGACTTGGAAACTTCTAGAAGTTTCCTCTCCCCTCTCTCTCTCTCTCTCCCGTTTTTGATAAGGGGGAAGAAGGTATTGATTCATTCCAGGGGGGTCTTTATAGGGAGGAGGAGGAGTGGTATGGGGCGTGATGGAACCCCTCTCCTCACCCTCCACTTGGCGAGACCAAAACGGCCGTTGCCATGCTAGTCTGTCACTGAGTTAGGGGAGGGATAGTGGGGGGAGGGAGGTGGCACACATGTGCCCCTCCTCCCCATCATCATCATCGTCACCATCATTGTTGTCATCATCTTCTACTTCTGCTTCCCCTCCCTCTCGCCAGTTGGCAGCGTCGACAGGGGGGAGTAAAATTTTTTGAAATAATCTCAATTATTGTAGGGTGGGTCCTATGGGACGACACGAAAAAGGGGGGGTTATTATAGTTATGTGAGTGTGTTGCTAGTGTGTGTGGATACTGTGTGTGTATGTCTAATGTGCATGTAGTGTGTAAGGTATCAATAGTATGTATATAGTGTGAGTGTGTGTGTACATGAGTGTGTGGATGCATGCGTTGTGTAAGGTGGATGTATGATGTGTGTATGTGCGTTGTCAAAGGGTTTTCTATTCATGGCATAAAACATGGAGTTCTTATGTTTGCAGAAGAACTTCATTAGGATCCACATAAGAAACTTTCATACATAATTCAATCATTATTCCCTTACATTTGACTTAGAAGTCATTCAATCTCATAAGTTCCTTTGTAAATTGACATGCAATTTTCAGTTTATATCAAGAAAAATGGCAATGATAGTGTATATGAGGACCTCAACTTGATCAACAGGTGGTAATTGATAGTTTACAGGTTATGTCACATTGGTTTATGAAGTTTATTAACTTGCAAGATCCAACTGTTGTCAAGAGCACTCCAAAGTTGACTAGGTCCACAAGTGACATGGAGTAATTGCTGCAAAGGACTTATATGACTTGTATAAGACTTATGTGAACTCTTTTTTGTGTGAAGAAGGAGAGGAGTGCAGCCTGCATTTTTCAGCGCATTTTTTGGGCCTGCACACCTGTGGAAGATGGAGGGAGAGTTGAAGACTATGGTGAATGCACCAAAGCATGCAAACACAAAGCAAACTGAAGATTAAGAGGAGATACAAACAAAGAAGGTGGGAGTCCTTTTGCCCATCCATTTGGTAACACGAAAATGAGTTGTATGACAGTCCATGAAAGGGAAAAATAGGGATAAAGTATTCAGCCTGTTCTTATGAGCATCTTCTTCCATTCTCTTACCATATTCATGTACCATTGAAGCCCTTCTTGTGCCCAAGTACTCGAGTGACTTTGGGGCAAGTCAAGAGGTGATTTTTGCCAATGTATGGGCTGAATAGGCTCTCCCAAAACAATCATAAATAGGGCATCCATTAAAACTCATTCATTTGAAGGGGTTTCTTGAAATCTAATCACTTCCTTGTGTAGACAATGCTCCTGAAACAATAGGGCATTGGTTGAGATTGTAATGAGAGACTTTCCCATGAGTTTGTATACATTTTTGAGTCAATTTTGAGGGCTGGAAATTACTATTTTAATGCAGGGATGAAGTACATTTGTGGTTCTTTTGATGCATTTTTATCATCCTTTGGACTCTATGTCAGTTGTAATGAGTTCTATCTCTCTATACCTTGTATCTTGAAGTCTCAATACATGTATCTTCATGAAATGGAGGACATTAGAGCTTGAATTTGTTGTAGGAAATGGAACAAAAATCAGATATAGTTCTATGCATAAACCTCATAGTTATTTATGTAATCGGATCCAAGTTTATTATGGTAAACTTGTATGGCACGACTATGTAAGATATTGGTTACTCTCTATCTCATCTACTCTCTCCATAACCCGAGAATCCATCAAACCCCAATCATTTTCCTCTGTCCCCTTTGAATCACTCACTCCTCTTCTGCTCTAAACCCCGGTGGTAGATCTTTGACACCCAACACGACGACAGTGGTGAACCCGACGTGAAGGTCAGCTGTAGAAGAGAAAGCACAATGGGAGAATCATCAAGTTCGGGAGGAGATGCCTTGCAGCAGTTGGTTCCTCTGATGCAAGAGAACCAACAGCAACAATTGCAATTTCAACAACAGATGCAATTGCAGCAACAACGGAGGCAAAATGAAGAGCGGAATGATGCTGCCGCCATTAAAGCTTTGGAGGCAGTTGGGCAGGAGCTCAAGCAATTTAATAGGCAAAATGTGTCCTCTTTTATCCGCCTCTATATTGATAAGATGGTCTTCTTTGGGGTCCCTCATCATGCTTGGAGCTGATACTTTGCCCGCTTGGCCGTCCATGGCCTTCAAGTCTGGATTCATGGTCTTTTCCAGAAAGATGCGGGATAGTATGCATTCAAGAAGGCTCTTCGAGAAGAATTCTTTCTTGAAGATTCTGATCTCATGATGAAGAAAATTTTCACTAAATGGGTTGAAAGGCCCAATAAGGGACTAGCCGCCACCACTCCTCTTCACCGCAAATTTGAAAGCAAATTTTCTCAACTAGATCCTGATAATCAGCAAAGTATGGAGAGCCAAAAGATTGAATTGTTTCTGAAGGCTGCGGATCCTCTTCTTCAAGAGAAGCTAACTAATTAGCTTGAAGATCCTGACTCTGAGACGGGATTGAAGACTACTTGGGGTGATGTCACTGAAGCAGTTAATATGATTGCTCGGAGAGAGCGGATGCGCCTAAGGTGGGGTTGTACCTCTGCACCATCTGAGTCCATAAAAGAGCATGTTCCTGTATCTCGACCTCCTATTTCTATGGTCGAGCAACCAAGAAATCCTGTTGTTCCACCTCCAAAGAATGATGTCATGGATGAGCTGATCAAGAGCATGCGGGATCTCCTTGATCTAATGGAGATTAATTCCAAGGTGGAAAGGCTTGATGTGAAAGTGGAAGAAAGAGGATGGACAGCCGCCCAAAGACCCATATGAGAAGGCTTCAAAAGATGCTGTATCTTGTGTGAGAGCCTACAACATGATAAGAGGGAGTGCAATGCATTCCGTGAAGCTAAGGCGCAAAAATTAGTCTTTTGGAAGGATGCAAAAATTCATGTGACCAAAACTGGGCTTCCTCTTGAGCCAAATTTCGGTAACGGTGGCATGAAGAAAAGAGGATTTGGCAACAAGAACAGCCTATGCAGCTACCTATGGGCTGCAAATTGAGCCAACCAATGAGATTGTTAAAGCATGTAAAGCTGATGTAAAATCTAAAGTGTGGATGCAGGCCTTAGATCACATGGAGTGAGGCAAGGCGTCCAAAGATAATTTTACTACTGCTAGTCAATGCATCCAAGGAAGAATCGGAGATGGACCGAGCCGGTTGATTCATTTTTAGCTTTCACTTGGTTGGCTGAAATCAATAATCAAGAAGTTGTGGTAGAAGAAAAGAGAAGAAGAGAAGAATATGTTGCCGGTCCCTCCTCTTCAGGGCCAACCAAACGTGTGACAAGAAGTAAACCAGATCAACAGAAGGCTGCTGAAAATCCACCACCACTGCCAAAGAACATCATGGAAGATGCCCCACAAGCAAAGAAGACGCAAGGAAAGAGAAAATGCAAACATCCCATTTACAAGTTACAGTCTGAACGGATCTCAAGCGGGTCCTAGAAGAAAGGATTCTTGGAAGCAAAACTGAATTTAGATTGGGTGAAATTCTCGGAATTGCAAAACAAGGATTTCATGATGTAATAATTGATATAATTAAACGGAAAAGACAATATGTCGGTGAAGAAACTGAAGAATATGTGCATGCTTTTTTGCAAGCTCTTCATGTGTATTTGCAAGATGAAGAGAAGCTGAATACTCAAGGGATTCGATTGGAGGCAATCAAAGAATTGATTATAGCGATAGAAGCCAAAGATGAAGGCATCTATGAAGCTAAAATTGAAGAAGCTATTGCAGAGAATGTTATGGTGGGGTCTTCTCAATCCAAAGAGCAGCCCATGCATAAGAAAGAAGCTCGTCTTCGCAACATGCAAGAAGAGATTGATGCTCATTTTATTCCAAGTAGTCACTACTCCCGTACCCATTGGGCAAGGGTGACTACCGAAAGCATTGTCAAGATTGGAGAAAGAGAGACTCCATGCATTGCCCTTATAGACTGAAGTTCAGAGATCAACGTCATGTCAAGAAGTCTCTATGAGAATGGCGGATGGCCCATAGATGTGGACTCGAGATGGCGCATGAGAGCAGCCAATAATTCTTCTAGCAATCTCTATGCAGCATGTCCTTATGTACGAGTTACTATTGGTGATGTAAAAGTTAAATTTCATTTCTTTGTTCAAGATTCATGTAGCTATCCTATCATTCTTGGTCAACCTTTTATTTTTGAGTCTTGTTTGGAGACAAAGGCCCTTGATGATGGTTCATCTTATGCTCGGATAAGAAGTAAGGATAAAGACGAAGCTGTCCAATTTCTGACTATTTGTGTAAATCATCACCAGAATAGAGATCGATTGAGAGATCATCCTGTGCCTCCTAATGCCCGAGAATTTAAGGGTTTTCGGGTTGCACTGCTGTAAGTGGAGGCTATGGCAGTGCTTCATGTAATAAAAATTTGCCTCCACATGTAAAGGGGGCTATGTCAAAGGCTGATTTGCAAGCAGTTTTCAGCCACGAATAGGGCTGAAAGAAAGCATTTATGTCATGTGGAATGAAAGCTGAAGCAAGTTGATGTTTTGGCTGAAAATGAAGAAATTTCAGGAGTCTGTTTTATGGGCTGATTTATAATTATACATTGGTTGAAATACATGTAGTTGTTCATGCAGAAAATCAAGTTGAAAATCAGTCCATACAGGTATGTACAATGGATATTTATGACATAATTCAAGAATTTACTAATCATGAAGCTTTTGGAAAGCCAAACAGGGGAGGCAAGAGTAGAAACAAAGAATAAGACAGTTGACAAGAAGGTCAAGCCGGTGGCAATTCCATTACCTCCCAAAAGTGAGGGACTGGCTAAAAGGGCATCCAAATAGCCAAGTCTTCATGACCCCAAAGATATTGGACACCAATTTACAGCTGAAAGCTAACGGGAGCTAAAAATTGGTGAAGACTCTTTTCTCTTGCCAACTGAAAAGCAATCTTTTATGCATATATTGAAAAAACATGGAAAAGCTTTTTCATTTCAGCCTCATGAAATTGGCTGTGTGGATCCAAGTGTTGTGGCACCAATGATGATTTTCACGGTCCCACACATCCCTTGGAATCTTAAACCGATTCTGGTACCAAGAGCTCATTTGCCTAAGTTACTGGAGCTTTTAAATGAAAAGATAAAGATGTGAATATTGGATCCATCTTCAGCTCCGTATTCTAACCGATGGTTTACCGTGCCTAAGAAGAATGGATCTTTGCAATTCATTCAAGATTTACATCATGTCAATAAAGTCACTATTAGAAATGTTGGTTCGGGTCCAATTGTTGATGAATTTGCTGAGGCTTTTGCAGGTAGAGCAATTTATTCCATGGGTGATTTATATTTGGGCTATGACTAATTTCAGCTTGCTTTGGAGAGCTGAGACATTACCACAATGAAGACGCCTCTTGGTTTAGTCTGCATGTGTACTCTACCCCAAGGAGCTACAAATTCAGTGGCTCACATGATGAATGCCATGCACAAAGTATTGAGAGATTATATTCCCCAACTTACTCTTCCTTTCCTTGATGATTTAGAAATCAAAGGATGTGAAATTCATGAGAAGAATGAAGAGCTTAATGAGCTTGGATGCCGCAAGTTTGTTTCTGATCATATTAATGATTGTGCTCAAATCTTGTCTAAATTGGAAGAAGTCCATCTTACTCTTTTAGGAGCTAAATCTGTTTTTGGAGTTGAAGAAGTTCTTGTGGTTGGGCATATGTGTGGCCCATATGGTCGAAAGCCTTCTCCAATCAAGATTGATGCCATTAGCAAAATGCCGAAAATATGCACAAATGTTTCGGAGGTGAGAAGATTTCTTTGAGGGTGTGTTTTCTATCTTATTTTGATCCCACACTTTGCTCATGTTGCTGAATATCTTTATCAACTGTTAAGAAAAGGCCAAAGGTTTACGTGGGAAAAATAGCATACTCAAGCTATTCGAAAATTAAAGAAATTACTGATTTCAGCCCCCACCTTGAAGAGGGCCGATCACTCTAATGGACAGCCTATCATACTCATGGTAGACACAAGTCCTATTGGGATAGGATGGTGGGCTGTTGGTCAAGATGATCTTGAGGGCAACAGGTATGCAATCCGCTTTGGAGCGAAGGAGTACTTCATTGAAGTGTGATCAGGAGTACTTCATGGGTGCGCATGTAGTAGTTGAAATAGATTGTCTTCCACTCTTGGGTATGATTGCCAACTGTTCCATTCTCGACATAGCTATGCTAAGATGGATAGCCTATATTAAATCCTTAAATCCCGATTTGAAACATATTGCAGGAAGAGATAATCCAGTTTTTGACATGCTTTCGCGTGCCAGGTATAAAGATGAAGAGGAGATGATGGATGAGGAAGTAACAGAGTCTATATTTGCTGAAAATGATGCTGTAATTGCAGGTTCAAATCAGAAAACAACAAGAACAATTGTTCTTAATGATGGTACAGCTGTCATAAATGTAGGTACATCATTAATTACAACAAGTACAACATGTACTGCTGCTTTAACAAAATTTACATTAGCAAAAAAGGAAGAAACAACCATGGAAAGATGGTGGGCAGCTAAAAGACAGCATGCTCAATGCTTTGCTTTAGTTTGTTCTCATTTTATGGAAGAATATTATGCAGATGATTGGCTGAAAATTGGCCAATACTTGAGCACTATGGCGAAGAAGGCAGATTGGACTAATGAAGAGTTCAAGAGAATCAGGAGAAAGGCTTATGGCTTCTTTCTCAAAGACGATTACCTTTGGAGGCATGCGAAGAAGAAAGGAGGAGTGCCTGTTCGTGTCTTAGGAGACAAGAAGACTCAAAGACAGGTCATGCAAGAATTTCATGAAAGCCTATTGGCTGGCCATAAAGGCATATGGGGCACTTTTGCCAAAATAAAAGAGAAATTTTGGTGGCAAAACATGTATGAAGACATTGAGCATTTTGTTGAGTCTTGTCATGTTTGTCAAATGTACTCTATGGTTAAGCATAGAGATGGGCTTCAGCCTACCTTTCCTTTATCCATTCATTACAGATGGGTTATTGACTTAGTAACCATGCCTACAGGAATTTGGAACATGAGATATCTAGTGCTTGCTAGAGAAGATCTCACAAATCAGGTGGAAGGTAAAGCCTTGACAACAAAGACCACTCAAGCTGTTTGTAGATTTTTGCTTGAAGAAGTGTTTTGCAAGTATGGCTGTGTTGCCAAATGTTAACCCCAACACGAAGAAAGCAAAAGGAAGTGGAAAAGACGAAGCGCAAAGGTGGAAAAAAGGTAGCCCAACTAAAGAAAGAAAAGGAGAAAAGGCCAAAAGCACAAGGGCAACCTTAAAAGTCCAAGGCAAAGGCAAAAGGGGAAAGGCGCATTTAAAAATAAAAAGGCGCACCCTGAAATCTTGTAAAAGAGCGCCAGGATCTCACCCGTGCAATTTGTAAATGTAGACGGGCGGTGGAAAGGAAGCTAGGAAGATAGAAGGATAATGGGAAAAAGGGCCTAGGCTATGGCCGGCCATGTAAAAAGGGAAAAAGGGGATGACCGCCCAAAAGGGATTTAGGGTTTTGTATATAAAGTTGAAAAATGAATGAGAAGCTCATTCTTGTGTGTGGCCAAAAGTAGCTCTCCTCTTCTTCTTCTTCTTCTTTTTCTTGCTTGCTTGAGCTTGTGCTTGAGAGAGGGAGTGTGAGAGTGTGAGGGAGTGAGTGTGTGAGGGTGAGGGACCGAGGAGGAGAAGCTCTCCATCGTCTCCTCTCTTCTTCTCTTCTCTTCTCTTCTCTTGTCTTGCTCGCGGCAATGGAGCTTGGAGTGTGGAGCTTGAGGATGGAGCTTGCTTGAAGCTTGCACTTGGATCGTGGAGCTACCGGAGTGCGCGGGAGAGGAGGTAACTCGAACGGAATTAAGGTAAGCTCACTACACCCGTAGATATGGATGGCGCGTCGGCTATGTGAGAGGTAGCCATTAGTGCTCGGCTTGGAACGCTTGAATCAATAAGCGGTCCGAGGGTCTTGGCGGTTGAGTGAAAGCTCCCACATTTTGGTTCCGTTGCCGGGACCAACGGATTCAAGCCTTGAGCGCTTGCGCGCTTCAAATCGAGCATCAAAGTAAGGGGTTTCCCCTGAACCGGTGCTTGAGGTAGATAGGTAGGAAGCGAGGGGGTTGAAGATGGTATTCGATCTCCTTGGCAAGTAGGTTTTTTGCTTTCTGTGATTTATGTTGTGGAATGGAGTAGTATAGGTATTTATTTTGTGATTTGGATGCATATAGGGCAGGAAAAACAAAGAAAAAGAAGAAAAAAGAAACAAACAGTAGGGTTCTTTGTTGCTGTATAACAGGCTAAAACAGGGAAATAGGGGCACAGATCCTTGGAGTACCGTTCGATTCGAGAACCACAGTGGTTCCAGGCATGTTTGGCATTCCCTTGTAGTGTCTTGCACCTATCTGGAAGGCGCTGGACGATTCGGTGTAGTAGACGTCAGTCTAGAGGCATCGCATGCAACTCGCGGGCCGTCGGCCATGTAGTCGGACCAGGCCGTCCGAGTCCCAGAATCGGACCAGCCCGATCGGACGTGCCACGTGGCACTCGGACCAACCCGTCCGATTTTGAGAATCGGACGCTCGGACCACTCGGACTCGGACACTCATCCAATCGGACCATCCTGTCCGATCAGACCGCTCGGACCAATCTGTCCGACTTGGACACTCGGACGAGTCCATAATCAGACCACTCACAATCGGACCAGTTTGGTCCGATTCCCAGAATCGGACCAGCCAGAATCGGACCACCCTGTCACTGGTCCGATCGGAACCACCCAAAATCGGACGTCCGATTCTGATAATCGGACTCCCAAAAATTGGACATCTAAGAATCGGACAAAAAACTGTCAAAATCGAACACGTGTCTAGAACACAAATTCTGATACATCTAAACCCCGAGATTGACCCCTAAGGCTACCTAGAACTAAAGGCACATGATAGATCCATCACTAGGCTAAAATTTAGAGCACTTAGTTCAAAATTTGGCTATAAACGGTCCTCCAAATTGCATATGGCGTCTATCGTAACGGCCCTGCGGGCCGGGGGGACTACCCCCCCGGACCCCCACAGAGGGGGCTCAGCCCCCTCCGCACCTCCCCCAAGTAGGTTGGAGGGGAAACGCGCACCGTGATAGGTCTTCCAAATTGGACCCTAGTGAAGTAATGGCTCTGCACCAGCATGGAGTCTCACTTGCAATAGAGCAACCAAAAGCCCATACCCGAACAGACAGAAACAGAAACCCTAGAACATCAATGGGCCAATCTAACCAGCCATCAAGGGCAAAAAGGCCACAACACGAGAACACAAAGACATTGTGTTCAAACCGTGTCTAGTCAGAGCAAAATGCAATTTCCATCCACCAATGAACCCATTAATGCCTCTCTTAATAGCGGTGAAACCCCAGACACATCCGTGTGTTCTGAAAAACCAAAGCAACTGTTGCCATCAACAGTTGCTTACAACACTCTATCCACTGACAATAGAACTCACATTGATCAATCAAGAGTGGATACAACCTTGTCACAACAGGGTGACCAATCTGTACCAGTCACACCCGAGAAGAACCATGACAAAATAGTAGCAAAACCTCAGGAGCAACGTGAGAACCCCACGAGCATGAGAAATCCTAGCATTGACCAATCTTGCTCATCTAGGCCTGAGCCCCCAGCCATGCTAAAGCCTAAGGAAACTCTTAGAACTTTGCATGAGATAGCAACCGAGCAAGCCCTCGTTGAATATAGAAGTGTCACAGAATGCTTAACTGAGTTGGAGGCTAAGCTCAAAGTGGTCGCACGAGTCTACGTCCTTGCGGACATGGGCACAATCCCCAAAGAGTAGCTTGGAGATTACTTGACCTTTCCTCTAACATGGGAAGAACAAGAACATCTTAACGGGCACTACGACAGGTTCCTGCATGAACGCATGCGACTCATCCCTGACGAGGAGGCTGATGAACTGCGCTTATCTGTCACGTTCAATGAAATGCTCTGCCGACCGAATCTCGTAGACATAGAGCAACTAAAGCGACTGTCAGTAGGCCAGAGTCAATTTGAGCAGCGTTGGTACGAAAACCGCGTTGTAATGGCTGAACTAGGGGCTCAGATCATGACAGTCTCTGAGGAGCGATTGGCCAAATGGCGATCCCAAAGGGACCCAACCTATGTGGCACCAACTTCCCTTCGAGTGCTGACTGCCATTCGGGGTATGGACTTAGCTAGAACTAGCCAAGAGAATGCTCTGTTTGATAAGGTTCTCACTGAGGAGGAGTTACATATTGCCAGTAGACTCGGACAAGGTTCCATGCTACTCGATGTGGCAAAATATCTATCGGTATTGAGTAAGCTGCCACGAATACTAGATGCGTGTGCCACGCTCCAGTACAATCCTGAGTTCTACAATTGGTTTCTATCCTCGTGAGGTGACATGGATTCGTATATGTATAAATGTATATATAAACAATGATTTTTGTGTTACCCTGTATAGATACTATCAACACACACAAGCAGTGATAGTCAAGCGCAGGGAGAAGAGTTGGGTTTGACAGGCTAAGCTCCTCAGGTCCCCCTCTCATCACGCTTTAAAAAGCTGTGTGACCATCCTCACCTCCAAGTGAAGGGCATGCAACCCACATTACCGCCATAGGAAGCCTTGACCAACAACTCTGATGGTGTAGACAGGGTATAGTCCCTTTCTATACACCTTCTTCCCTTTCCGGTCTATCTTTCTGAGGAGGAGCCCTGCCTAAATCCATGACCGCCAGCCGAGGTAACTCGGCGTGAACCAAGATCTGCTAATGGCAGGAGGCTAAATATACATCACGGGGGCCATCCCCCTACAACAAGTATTGCATGCCCTACCCCTCCCCTCCTCGTCCTATGCGCTTGATAACCCGCTCTATAATGCCTTACATATTAATGGTCTTATCATGTAACAAATCCTAATCCTTGATTCGCATCTTACAGGTCCCCTTGCGAGGAAAGCATGGAGAATCAAGGGCAGCTAGCTTGCAAGGACACTCTCCGCAGCCGACGGGAACATGCAGCACACACCCCTCCGCCAGTGCATTATGTGCCCACTCTTAAAAGGTATGCCAAGAAACGTGGCCCCAAGCGACACCGCCCCGAACGAAGGTCGAAGAATGGCCAGGGGAGAGGATGCTCAGGGAGGCACACAAAAGGTGGCAATGCCAGTTGCACAGACCCCCAACACACGCTCGGGTACCAGGTGCTCACGAAGTGACAAGGCAGCCAGAGATAGGGCAGAATTTAATGAATTGTTTAAAGACATTCTGGAAACGGTAGCGGCCCGGGACTACACCATTTATGTCCTAGCCGAGATGTTCCCTACCCAGCCTCACAGGAGCCCCGCACTAGCACTGCCTCGGTCGCCTAGCCAATCGGACTCACCCCGCCTAGTACCTATCGACTAAGCCCCTATGGTGTACAAGTAGCTTGGCAAGTCATCATGCCAGAACTTTTTGTTTTTGATGAGTAAAGGGGCAAGATCCCCACTTGTACACACTTCCTTCACCTACCGTTAATGTATGCAACCTTAACAAGTAATGGGATAGGCATCATAGCATTCTGAAAAATTATGTCTTAACATGATTGCATTGGTCCGATGTACTTAACGCGAGTGAGCATATACTCTCACAAAGTGACAAGTGGATGCAGAATGACACAGGTCAAGGGCTAGAAGCGTTTAATTGTCACCACAAGACCACCAACCCCACAAAGAACCATTATGGAGGAAGTGACATGATACCAAAAAACAAAAGCCATGACGGAAATGCCACCGGATGGGAACCCAAGGACACCTTTGCAGAAAAAGCACATATTGCAATTGAGCATGGCCAAGGCATAATCATCGATTACCTCCTCCTTCTTGGCCAACTCTATGTTCGGGCAGGAGCCACACTCTCAACAAGGGTGAACGTCTCTTCATCATCCAAGATTCAATTCGCAAGATGCTCTGTCCTTGTCCATGCACAGCTCACTCCAAGTGCTACCTCAATTGTTCGATGTCTCATATGTTCCAAAGAGGTTTGCAAAATCTCAAGTGTATCTCTTCATCTCAACAACAGTTCCTCTAGCATCAAGGCTGGTGACACAATCATCTTTGTAATACCCATTCTTCATAGCCTTTGGATCCCAACATTTCTCAAATCCAAATGAAAGGCTAACAGCCTCAAAGTATGGCATTGATTGTATTCATTTTTTCCACCACAAAAAAAAGGGAAAAAAGAAAAAGAAAAAAAAACAAAGAAAAAAAGAAAAGAAAAAGAAAGAAAGAAAGAAAGAAAAAAAAAGAGAGAAAAGAGAGAGAGAGAGAGAGAGAAAAAAAAAACACACACACACACACAATCACAGCACCGCACCTAGGGGTTCTCAAATTAGGTATGTCCAGTGACCTTGGTCGGCTGGCTCCGTCCCTAATCCCCTAGCCCTTTGTACATCCCCCACAATTGTTCAGGGCACATCAAGGGCAGGACATACCTTGGGAGCTCACCTCGCCTATGGTTAAACCTGTCACCCTGAGCCACTTGCACAATTCTTTTACACTCCAAATCAATGCCATTACAATCAAAAGTGGTAAGCAAGGTTTGAAAGACAATGGAAAAGTACACCATACGTTCCAAGCACTACAAGTAGCCACTAGCTACCAATAGCTAAGACATCAAGAAGCTTAACTATGCTACATTGCCTTGACAAGACCATAATGATGTCTCAAGCAATATTCAAGTGTACTTTTCCCATCTTCATCGACAAATTTTTCCATCAACTTAGCCCCTTGCTACACTAACCCATTGCTATACAAGGAACCAGGTTGACAATCTTCTAACTAAGTATAACCTAAATACTCACGAGCACTCACATACTATTTGCACCAAAGCATATACACGGTTTGGGTCCCCAAGTGCAGGACAATACTCCAAGATTACTTAGAGTTCGACCTATCTCCCAAACTATTCAAAATATGTCGTGCACGGTAAGAAGACTAGCACTACCCCTTAGGAAGAGACCACAGGAGAGGTTTTCAATTGCAGGTGTTGAAGATTCCAACGCAAGTGTCGTTCGCTCTTCATCAACACCCAACTCTGAATGCTTATCCCTTACCATCCGACAAGCCTGCAAAGAATCGTCATGTGCAGACTTCCCAACCAACCAACACTTGTGCTGGCCATCAATGCAATCCCCAACATAGCATAGCCCTACCACCAACTCCAACAACCTTCCACCAACCACCTTGGCCACCAACAGGCCCCCAGGACCTTCTACCACACCACCATCAGCACTCCTCCATGAAAACCACTGGCATCCTTGTCACACACGTCTTCGGTGCATGCTACAGCCTGCTACCTATGACGGTGAGTGCCATGGGACTAACACTCATCTAGGAGGGGTTAATGTTAACCCCAACACGAAGAAAGAAAAAGGAAGTGGAAAAGACGAAGCGCAAAGGTGGAAAAAAGGTAGCCCAACTAAAGAAAGAAAAGGAGAAAAGGCCAAAAGCACAAGGGCAACCTTAAAAGTCCAAGGCAAAGGCAAAAGGGGAAAGGCGCATTTAAAAATAAAAAGGCGCACCCTGAAATCTTGTAAAAGAGCGCCAGGCTCTCACCCGTGCAATTTGTAAATGTAGACGGGCGGTGGAAAGGAAGCTAGGAAGATAGAAGGATAATGGGAAAAAGGGCCTAGACTATGGCCGGCCATGTAAAAAGGGAAAAAGGGGATGACCGCCCAAAAGGGATTTAGGGTTTTGTATATAAAGTTGAAAAATGAATGAGAAGCTCATTCTTGTGTGTGGCCAAAAGTAGCTCTCCTCTTCTTCTTCTTCTTCTTTTTCTTGCTTGCTTGAGCTTGTGCTTGAGAGAGGGAGTGTGAGAGTGTGAGGGAGTGAGTGTGTGAGGGTGAGGGACCGAGGAGGAGAAGCTCTCCATCGTCTCCTCTCTTCTTCTCTTCTCTTCTCTTCTCTTGTCTTGCTCGCGGCAATGGAGCTTGGAGTGTGGAGCTTGAGGATGGAGCTTGCTTGAAGCTTGCACTTGGATCGTGGAGCTACCGGAGTGCGCGGGAGAGGAGGTAACTCGAACGGCATCAAGGTAAGCTCACTACACCCGTAGATATGGATGGCGCGTCGGCTATGTGAGAGGTAGCCATTAGTGCTCGGCTTGGAACGCTTGAATCAATAAGCGGTCCGAGGGTCTTGGCGGTTGAGTGAAAGCTCCCACACCAAAGTAACTGCTGATAGAGGAGAATTGGATGCTGATGAGGCTTGCCATTTCTTTGCTCAATTGGGAATCAAGCTATCTCTTACATCAGCCTACAATCCTGAAGGCAATGGTAAGAGTGAAAGAGGTCATCAACCAATTCTCAAAGCTTTGGCAAAGTCTTGTAGAGGGAAGATGAGAGAATGGCCTAAAATGCTTCCATTCGCATTATGGGCTGATAGAACTACCCATAGTGCAGTGATAGGTTATATGCCAGCTAAACTAATGTATGGGCAACCACCTATTATGCCTATTGAGGAGTCTATTATCACATGGAGTATCTTGCCTTGGGATCAAGGCATAAATAGAGAAGAGCTGCTAATTTTGCACATAAGGCAGCTTGAAAGAAGGCCAATACAACCATTAAAAGGCTGAAGGCAGCAAGGTTGAGGAATAAGAAGAGGTTTGACAAGTGTCATCGACTCCGTCCGAGAGCTATCCAAGAGAATGATTGGGTACTTGTCTATGACAGTAGCCTAGACAATCAGTATAGTGCTCATAGGAAGCTAGCCAAGTGATGGTTTGGACCATATGTGGTGAAGGTAGTACATGAAAATGCTACTTACACTTTGACTGAAATGGATGGGACTATTATCAAGATACCAATAGCCGGCAAACGTATCAAGCTCTTCAAGCAAAGAGAGTCTTCTATTTATGAGCTTGATGACTTGGATGTGATCCATCTACTTGAAGACAAGGAAGAAGAAGAAGACTTAGAGGATGAAGATGAAGATATGTCAGAAGAAGAGTCTCCTTAACCCGCAAATTCATGAAGTGGCACATGCCAGAGGATGTGCAGGTTAGGAGGGGGTGAATGCCAAAGGGTTTTCTATGCATGGCATCAAACATGGAGTTCTTATGTTTGCAGAAGAACTTTATTAGGATCCACATAAGAAACTTTCATGCATAATTCAATCATTATTCCCTTACATTTGACTTAGAAGTCATTGAATCTCATAAGTTCCTTTGTAAATTGACATGCAATTTTCAGCTTGTATCAAGAAAAATAGCAATGATAGTGTATATGAGGACCTTCAACTTGATCAACAGGTGGTAATTGATAGTTTACGCTTCTGCATCAGCCATAACCCATTGTCAGCTGGAACTACCTCAATGCCCAAGAAATACTTCAGTTCTCCCAGGTCTTTCATGTCAAATTCAGATTTCAGCATCTTCATTACATGCTGTATGCCCAAGTCATCATCACCAGTGATTATCAAATCATCAACATATATGACCAGCACTACTAAACCACTGTCAGTCTTCTTTGTAAATAGGCTGTGATCAGCCGTGCCAACAGCAAAACCCAATCTCTGCAAGTAGTTACTGATCCTAGCATGCCAAGATCTTGGAGCCTACTTCAGCCCGTACAATGCCTTTTTTAGCCTGCATACATAATGCTGAAAATCAGGGTGAACATACCCTTCCGGCTGAACCATATAAGCATCCTCTACTAGGTCACCGTTAAGAAATGCATTCTTAACATCCATCTGCTGCAATTTCCAGCCTTTAGCAGCAGCCAAGGCAATCACAGTGCAAATGGTTGCCACCTTGACAACAGGGCTAAATGTTTCCTCATAATCAAGTCCATATTCTTGGGCATACCCCTTCGCAACCAGCCTGTCTTTCTATCTCTCCACACTGCCATCTGACTTGCATTTGATTTTGTAGACCCATTTGCAGCCAATGGTCTTTTTCCCTTCAGGCAGTGGCACTAAATCCCATGTCTTATTTTCAGCCAAGGCATTCATCTCTTCATCCATGGCTACACACCAATTCTCATCTTTCACTGCTTTAGCATATGTACCTGGTTCTTTGACCTCCATCACTTTTGTCATGTAAGCATAATGCTTTGCAGAGTAGCCACTGTATGTCAACCTGTCAACAGGGTATTTGACCCTCTGCGAGCGTCTAAGCTGTGGTGCACTACTCGATTCCCCTCTCTCATGAGGCGGAATATACCTGCTTTGCCTTGTGCCAGGTGTATAGACAGTCGGAATACCAAGTTTACTATCTAAAGTATCACCAGACTCATAGCCAGAAGTCATTCTGCAAGGTGTCATCATACCAGATGCATCCTCAATAACTTTCTCTTTTCCTTTGCTATCCAAGACATCATGTCTCCCCCTCACTGACATACTGGTGTCAGTGGACGGCGAGCTCCTCAATCTCCCTGTCCATGGGGATACTATTTGACTATGAGGTCTTGTCATAGTAGTGCTCTGCTGTAAATCAACTGTAGAAACATGAGTGGGAGGCATATCCGCTAGCACTGCAACTAGTGATACATACCAAGAGCCCATCTCATCAAAGATAACATCTCTGCTTACCAAAGTCTCCCTGGTAGAGGGATCATAGCATTTGTATGCCTTCTTCTCCTACGAATATCCAATGAAAACACACTTATGCGCTTTGGGATCTAGCTTCTTCCTTTTCTCATCTGGAATATGCACATAAGAAAGATAGCCAAAGACTTTCATGTGATTTACATCCGGCTTATAGCCATACAGCTTCTCAAACGGTGTCATCTCATGAATACCTACAGTGGGAGTCCTGTTCAAAATGTATACGGCTGTCATAACAGCCTCTGCCCAATAGTAAAGCAGCATATGCTTTTCATTCATCGTGGCCCTAGCAGCTTCCATCAGAACCCTATTCTTCCTTTCAGCTACTCCGTTCTGCTGCGGAGTGTAGCTGTAGGTGAGCTACCTATGAATGCCATTTTCAGCCAAGAAATCATCAAATTCATTTGATACATACTCCCCACCACTATCAGATCTCAAGCAAGAGATGTAGCATTCAAACTCCTTAACTTGTGCTTTAAATTGTTGAAAAATAGCAAAGACCTCATCTTTTGTTTTCAATATGTAAAGCCAGGTATAGCGACTGTAGTCGTCAATGAAAGATACATATTATCTAGAACCTCCCATAGATATATTATGAGCTGGCCCCTAAACATCAAAGTGCACTAACTGCAATGGGCGTGTACTCTGTCTTACATGCCTGACAAACGGCAATCGTGACTGCTTACCGAACTGGCAAGCCTCGCATACATGACCAATATCTGAATATTGGAACTTGGGTAAACTTGTAACCAGCTATTTCTTTTGCATAATTTGCAGCCTTTGCAAATTGACATGGCCCACTCTCTTGTGCCATATTTCCAAATCCCTAACAGTGCCAGAACCATGGGCAAACATAGCTAAATTCAGCTCTGGCAAAGAAGCATCAAGAGTAAACATTCTGCCATTCCTGTGACCACGAGCTATCAACTTGCAGCCATTGCCAAACTCTTCAATAAAGCAACCATGCTTATTGAATCTAACCTGCAAGATACAAGCTGCCCTATTACTATTTACAGTTGAACTGCTGCTATTTCAAATCTGTAGATCAGATCTGTAGCTCATGACTGCGCACACATCCAAGTAATAGCATGCCAAGACTTCAACCACCTTCCAAGGTGTATAAGCAAGCTGTAGATTGCTTGAGGAGCTCCAAATGCCTTGTGTTGCAGTGAGATATGCCTTCAGCCATAGCAGGTACAAACACACAGACCGGTCTGGAGTGTGGAGCAGCAGCATTCTATGGCAATGATGACCATAGAGCACACTCTAGTGCTTAATGATGCCTTGAGAGACTGCCCAACAAGCTATAACAAGCTCTTGCATAGATAGAATGCATATACCCTGACACATACCTTGATAGAGTAACAATGGCAGCCTTGTTGCTTCATAGATACACTCTGTCTTCAAGCTTAAAGTCTTCTTTTTCAGTGCATTCCACCAGTGAGCCCATTCGTGGCTCTAATACCATGTTAGATTTCAGGGATGCAGATAGGGAGCAACACAGAGTGAAGCAACATGCTTCCTCTCTCCATTCTTCTTATTATTCATACCACACACACATACAACCTAAGGTCATAAAGACCATTCACACCAGAAGTAGAACCAACTTATTTAATGTACCTAATTGATTTAGCCAGACTAGCTGTGTCCAACTCAGTCAAACACACATGTAAGAGCTTGATATTCTAACAGAGATAGTATTGATGGTAACCTAAATCTCACACCTGGTTTAGAAATCGACAAGGGAAATGGTGTAGAGGGAGTATGCCAAGGTACACAGCTGATGGTGCATTAGTGCGTCCAACCGTGTCTGGCATAGGTGCAAGTAGGAAGACCAGGGAGCTTTGTAGTGCAGTGTATAGAATAGGGTGATGTGTCATGTGATGGCGGCAGAGATCCATCCCGTGTGTGCATAGGGAAACGCAAACATACCTGACTCCAATTGTCGTAACGTCCCTCAATCTCACCTCTTAGAATGGATGGAGAAGAAACACTAGTCACACTTAGCCCACCTTTTGTCTCACACTCTATTGAAAGATACAGAGGGCAGCCCATTCCTAAAACCCATTGATGTAATCCTCACATTCACTTATGCAGAGGTTGTACGCCTTGTGCGCATTTGATGGTGCAACAGTGCATCTTGCCCTATGCTAGCATACAGTGCAAGAATGAAGGCCAGGGAGCCTTATGGTACATTGCACATGAACAGATCGTGTGTTGTGCATTGAGAGGCCCAACCCATGCGTGCAACATTCCATTCACACATCTCACCTCTCATTTGATTTGAAGGGAAAAGACTGGTCACTCACCCCACTCTCTATCTCACACTCTTTTGATAGATACAAAGGATAGCCCATACTCACATCCCCATCCTGTTAGGATGAAAGCTTGCATCACTCAGGGGGTTGTCGATGAAGATCGCGTGGGCTATTGTTGTCACCAGAGTGTTGAAGATGATGCGTATCCAGGGAGGTAGCTAACACGTCTGGTACTTCGATGATTTGTATGAAAGATCATCTGCTAAGGAGGGCAGATGGATTGATATTGCAGAGACATCGCACCAAGGGTGGTGGCTTCAAATTGCTTTTGGAAAGGTTTTGCTGGTGAATCAGTTATCCTGAACTGCGGGGTGTTACCACCTTTTCCACAATCAGCTTCCTGCCTAAGGGTGTTTCCACCTTTTCTTGGAACGAGGCGTGCCATGGCATGGAATTTCTTCCTTTTCTCCCATAACAATTTTTGTTTTCTCTTTTTTTTTCTTAACCTATTCTTGAGGGTGTCTCCACCTTTTTTTGGAATAAAATAGGCCTGCATGGCAGGGACCACAGTCCTTTTCTTCCATAACTGTTATACATATATATATATATTCTCTTTTGTTTGTTTTTTTTCTTTTCTTTTCTTTCAGAAGGAAAATGATAGAAACACCATTTGTCAGAACCATCCTCTCCAGTGCGGCTAATTGAAGATAGAGGATAAGAAATCAAGGGCAGGAGGTAGGTTAGAGGGGACAGAGGGTTGCATGCACCTCTTCAAGAGTGGCAGAAGAACGGCTATCAAAAGTAGCATCAAAAGAGCAGTGCCACGCCAATGGGGGAAAGGATGGGGTGACTGTGATTATCAATATCCCCAAGGAGAGAAGTACCTCTTCAGGCGATAGCCATTAATCAGGAAGGAGTCATCAGAGGCATCAACAACCTTCACCTGAACGGAGCCATTAGGATTGACAGCAAGTTCCTTGTACGGGCCCATCCACCATTGTTGAAGCTTGCTAGGAAACTTGCCAAATCTGGAATCATAGGCCAGGACAAGATCACCTTCTTTGAACTCCTTGTGCTTGATGAAACTGTCATGATAGGCCTTATGTTACGCTTGAATGGTTTCCATGCACTACAGGGCCATCCACTGAATCTCATCTAAACATTCCAAGTGTAGGAGGCAGCATTGCAATGACTCATCATCTCCCAAGCATTCTTTAACTGCCACTCACAAAGAGGGCAATTCCAATTTTGTACGCCCAAAGGGCCTCTATAAGTTGATCATCCCAATCACAACAATGTGCGGCAATTGTTCTTGTCAAGATTGAGCAGAGGATGCGGTTGGTGACTTTAACTTGGTCGTTGACTCTAGGGTAGTAAGGAGTGGACTTGCAATGGCAGATCTTATACAATTTTGTCAACTCTTCCATGATCTTGTTAAGGAAATGGGTACCTCTATCACTTGCCAGCTCGAGGGGATTGCCAAAACAGGTGATAATATTCTGGTACATGAACAGGGCTACAGTGTTACATCGTCTTGCTTCAGAGCTTTAGCTTCACACCACTTTGTGACATAATCCGTACATATCAAGATGTATCTATTCTGCTACTGTCTGGTGGGTGGATCAATGGGACCCACGAAATCAATCCCCCGCTTCTCGAACGACTTTAGGGGAAGAATAGGTTGCAGTGGCATGGCACTTGTTTTGGTGGGTTTTCCCATTCGCTGACAAGCTCTTATAGTAGTCATATTCATCCTTGTGGAGGGTCGGCCACCAATATCCTGCTAACAGAGCCTTCCTGGCTGTTGCTTCTCCTACGAAGTGTCCACCACATGGTTCATCATGGAATGCTTTCAATACTATGCCGATTTTGTCTCCTGCAACACATCTTCTCAATACTTTATCTTTGCCTCTCTTGTACAAAGCACCACCTAGCAAGGTGTAGGGGGATGATTCTAACAAAAGCTTCTTCTCACGGATTGAGATACCAAGAGGATACTGTTGAGTTTCCAGGAGGTTGGCTATGTCTACATACTAGGGAGTAACTATTTCAACTAGAAACAAGGAAGCATCAGGAAGGTCTGGATCATCCTGTTCCTCTTCTATAGTTTGAGGGATCTGTGACAAATGATCGGCTAGGACATGGGAACGGGCAGGCTTAGTGACTACTTCAAAATTGAACTTCTGTAATAGGAGCAACCATCTCATCAGTTGTCCTTTAACATCAACTTTATTCATCAAGAAGGACAGGGCTTCATGATCCACATAGAACTTGAAATGTGTTGATAGTAGATAGTGTTGAAACTTCTCCAGTGCAAACACCATTGCCAAGCACTCAAGCTCTGTCACTATGTAGTTCCGCTTGCAGTCGGTTACTTTCCAACTTGCATAATAGATTGGTTGATCTAATTTAGAGGGGCCCTTTTGACATAGGACAACACCTAGCCCTTCAACTGATGCATCTGTATGCACATGGAACTCCTTCGTCCAGCGAGGAGGCTGCAAGATAGGTGCTTGAATGAGGCACTGTTTTAGGGTATTAAAGGCTTCTTTGCAATCATCAATCCAAAGGAAATCCGTATCTTTCCTTAGGATCTTGTGTAGAGGGGCTGCCTTGGTTGCAAAATGTGCAATAATCTTCTATAGTAACCCACATGGCCAAGAAATCCTCTCAGTTGCTTGAGGTTTGTTGGTTCTGTCAAGGCTGCAATCTTCTCAATCTTCGTCGGGCCTGTTGCAATCCCTTGTGCAAAGATAATATATCCCAGAAGAACTCCTGATGAGATGCCAAAGACACATTTGTCGGGGTTGAGAGAAATCCCATACTCTCGGCATCTGTCAAAACATTGCTCTAGGTGTCCCCAATGCTCACATATTAAGCTATAGACACAGAAGTCATCAGGATACACCTCAATGAAATCATGCAGATGATTCTGGAAGGAAACCATCATTACTCGTTGGAAGGTGGCAGGAGCATTATAGAGCCCAAACGACATCACTCTATATGCATAGGTCCCCCATTCAATGGTGAAGGTTGTTTTGGATTGGTCCTCATCTGCAATTTGAACTTGGTTATATCCGTTGAATCCATCCAACAGGGAATAGAGCATAGGTCCCCCATTCTATCGTGAAGGTTGTTTTGGATTAGTCCTCATCTGCAATTTGAACTTGGTTATATCCGTTGAATCCATCCAACAAGGATAGAGCTCATGGCCTGCCACAGTGTCCAAAAGTTGGTTGGTGAAAGGGATAGGGAAATGATTCTTCTTTGTCTTGGAGTTCAGCTTTCGAAAGTCCACACATATTCAAAGTTTCCCATTCGTCTTGGAGTTTAGCTTTCGAAAGTCCACACATATTCAAAGTTTCCCGTTCTTCTTGGGTACAACCACAATGGGTGAAACCCATTCACTATTATCCACGAGATAAGTGAACTCTACTTCAAGAAGCTTCAATAATTCTGCCTTTACTAGAGCTGAATAATTAGGATTCATACGTTGTTGTTTTTTCCTTATAGGTTTGGCATTAGACTCTAGGTCAATGTGATGTTGGTATATTGTGGGATCAATCCCCTTTAGGTCTTTGTATGAACAAGCAAACACGTCTAAGTTCTCCTTTAGTAAGTCTTGCAGGACTATTAGTTCTTCTTCTGGAAGATTTAAACCCACTTTCAAGTGATGTTCAGTACCATCAGTATCCAGGAACGTCACTTTCCTTTCACCTTCCACTTCACGGATAAATGTCCCACGGATTACTTCTGGATAGAGGTCTGACTCCTTCAAGGGAGTAGTGTTATCGTCTAATGTTCCATTAGAACTAGTGTCCTCCTTCTAAACAGATGACTCATTTGCCTGTTCAGATTGCTGGAAGGGTATCAGAGCTTTTTTTTTTTTTGTGAGTGGTGATTTCTTCTGGACTTAGGGATTCATCTTCAGAGGATGCGTCTAGGAATGTCATATAGCATGGACCTTCTATAAGCCATGGCTCTGATGGCTCTGGCTTCTGTTGACAAGGGGCATCATCATCATCTTTTCTCCAGAATGAATGGTCAAGGCGACAGGAGCCACTGGTGAACTTAATTTTTATACCTTTGATCCATTGCTTATGCAGATTCTGCATACTTTGTGGTCCATTGGTCAACCCAAATGGAACCATGGTCATTCCATCCAACTCCCCAAGATATTTTCCCTCTAAGGTCTCTATAGGGACATCAACAAGATTATCCGCTACTAGAGGAACTTCCTCATCTACACTTTCATAGCTTGCTTCTTTTTCTTTCTCATCATTTTCATCCTCTTCCTCTTGAGGCTCTGTCTCTGCTTCTATAGAGGTTCTGTAGTAGGAGAAGAACAAATCCTTCACCTCTGTGTTTGCTTCTGCTTCTGCCTCTATCTCTGGCTCTGTCTCTGTGACTGCCATATAACAGGGAGAATAGTACATCCATGCTTCTATTTTGATGTCAGAGGTGATTTCAGAAGTCACTTCAAGTTGAGGCAGGAGGTATTCTCCCATGGACAAAGACTTTGCTTCCTTCGGTAGTTGGCTTACTATGCCCACTATTAGGGACTGTGCCTCTATTTTCTTGGAAAATATCTGTTTAATCTTTGTCTCCTGATGTACCATCTGTTGCTTCATTGGAGGAGTCTGTTATGACTGCGATGGATATGGATCCACTGCCTTTTTGCAATCCACACAATTTCAACACCACTTTGTTGGGTCCTCTGCCTAGGGTTAGAGTGCCTTTGAACCAATCCATCCTGGCTCTTGCTTCAAAAAGCCAATAGTCTCTTTGTGCTAGAGTTGTTTTTATGTATGGGAGGATGCCCGACGGTTTGATTCTACTTTAGTTTGCCAATCTGATAAGTCACTAGGTAGGTTGCATTCCTTGCAAACCTAGATTCTTCATTGTCACATCCATCATTGTGTTTACTGATGAGCCCCCATCAATCAATGCATTTGAAATAAAATATCCTTCTATCCATACACTAGTCTCTAGGGTTCTAGGATCTAGGAAGGCATTAGCCACATCTACTTCCTTCATAGGTTCTGAGGCTCTTTGGACTTTGTTGTTGTTGGGGGAGCAATCCTTAGGGCACTTCTTCTTGTCAGGATGCTTTTAAATCTTTTTTGAAAACTGGGAGATAGCATTAGCAATTGTCGAAAGGTTAGGTTTGGTTTAAAGGTGTCTAGGTCTTTGACTAAATCATAATCTTTGATAGGATCCATAGGCTTTTCCAATTGACTGGGAAATGGGGCCACACCCACTTTTATTTTTCCTTTTTCTTCTAGGAGCGGCAACATATGCGCTTCGTCTTCATGAGGAGGGACTTCTGCATCCTCTACTTCTTGGACCTTGGGTCTTGTCTTTGCAACTGTCTCTGTAGCTCTCTGTGGCTCTGTGGTACTCTATACTTCCTTATTCTGGATTGCATTATTCTGTTTTTCCCAAGGGAGGTTGAACTTCACCATCTTGGTAGAAGGAATGTTCTCTTTTGGAACTACAGGTTCTCCTTTCTTTGCTCATGTTATTGCGGCCACTTCTAATTCCACCAAATTGGAAGCAGGTACTTGGGTCTTCTGTTGGGTATCAAAAGTAGATTTGACAAGGGCTGGGCTTGGACAATCTTTTGCAGTGTGGCCTTGTCCTTTTCATCAGTTGCATAAGGGCTTGCAATCCACAGATCCTCTAGGGTTTGGATAATTCGGGGAGATATGACCCTTTTCTCCACATAGGTAACATTCCACCTTGGATCTCTGACCACCGCTAGACTATCGTCCTCTGTAACTTTGATGGGGAAACCTCCTTGGACCGAAACTAGGACCAAACTCCTTAGGCTTTGGTCCAATGTCATGCGTTATCATTTTGGATTCTGGCAAGTTGAATCTTGCGTTTTTATCTTTCTGTCTTTGTTCATGCATCTCTTTATGAGAGTGGATATCCTCTGTATGGTTCTTCCGCAAACAATAGGTGCATAAGGCTCCAAGAATGGTTGGTTTTCAGGTACATTCAGTGGCTAAATGCCCCGCTTGATGGCACTTTCTGTACCATGTATTAGAATGCATCACATATCTCCCACCTCCTACACAAGTGGATATATTGGCGGTATTCACCTTCAGCATCAGTAGCTGCTCTGTAATCACATCCATAAGCTCTTTTTGGATACTTGCGACTGAGTTGGATAAGTAGTCCTTCAGATTTTCACCTCCTTGAGTACTTATAGTAGGGTTTTGAGAAGCTTCTGTTATTACTGCATACATTGGTTGGGTTGATCCAGAGAGTCCTTTGTTTTGGTTCTGATTCAAAGCTCCTATTGAGACTTGGGATTGTTGATTCCAATTGGTAGGGTTCCACTGTTGTTGAATCACAATTGGAGGAACTATTTGAGGCCATTGTTATTGTGGTTGAACCATCATTTGAGGCATTGTTGTCTGTGGCCACTGTGGATTAGGTGCATTGTAATGTGGTATTGTTTGCATCTGGGAATAGGGGTAGGGAATTGTCCCTAGGACTGCATTTGGTGGGTATACCATTCTTGGTATGGAAGGAGGTGAAACTCCTCTTCATGAAGTCATTGACAACCTTGCTTCAACTTCGTCATACAATCTTGCACCTTCCAATGTAGCTTGCAGATTGATTGGTCTTCTCAATTCCACGAACTTGCAAACTTCTGGTTGTTGTAGGCCTCTGAGAAACACTCCTTTTTGGATACATTTGTCCAAATGATGGTTAGTCCATCTCTTAAGAATGGATTCCATTCGCGAGACATAAGCTTCTACTCTTTCTCCAAAGGATTGACTTAGGTTCATGAACTCCTCTCGCATCCGCTCTTCAAAACCTTCACGCCTGAATTTAGTGAGGAAGGCCAACTTTAGTCATCTCAAGTGCTAAAATTTCCTAGTGCTTGTCTTGCATACCATTGAAATGTTGTGCCCTTGAAAGTGGCGGGAAAGATTGCTAACCAATGCTTGGGGGTTCTAGCATTGTTAGCCACACATGCTACCATTAAATCTGCTACATGAAGATCGGGGTCTTCATTGTACTCTCCCTTAAAATTTGGTAATGGGACTACATTTTCTGGCATGCCATCAATATTTCCAGGACGAATCTGACTAGGAAGGGAACCTTGAGTCACCATGGGGACTTCTATAAAGAGTGCTTTTAGGGCGTCAAAGGAGGCTTCTGCTACAAGCTTGTTCTCAGCCTTGATTCTTGCCTTCTCTCTTCTCACGTGCCTCTAGACTCGCTCTAACGCTTGCCTCTTGATTGTGTCATTCATCAGGGGGTTGGCTCCAACCAGTTGGTCTGTACTCAATAGAATAGAATTAGAGGGGCTTCAGTCTCTAGAGGACTCTCTCGCCAACATCTCTTCTACTTCCTTCTCTTTAACATCTCTGAATTCATCTTTCAAACCACTACAAAGGGGGAGATATTCCGTTCTAAAAGTATCAAAACTCATTCTTCTTAGGATCGTTGTTGTGCTATCATCATAATAATGTGAGCTTCTGATAGTTTCAATAGTGTATGTTGTAAAGAACACTTTGTCTACTAACTTCCAATGGTTGGGTTGTTAATTGAACAAATAGGAGGTTATCAGAATACCAAGCATCCCACGTATCTTGCTATTGAGCATCCATGAACAAATTCCAACTCTTTTCTTTCTTATTTTTATGCACCTCCACAGATAACAACTCCTGAAGCTTCTTCACAATCTCCCACTTGATGATATCTAGAAACTTCTCAATGAATACCAAATCTTCCATGGATGGTCATTCTCTCTGTTTCTACCCTTCAGTTTGTCCCCAAACAATTTGCCACCAAGACGCAAGTTTCTACTGCTTCAATAGGAAGAGGAAATAGTCCACCAGATAGAGCTTACATCATGATGGTAGTATGTTTCCACCATTGTGGGATGAAATTCTTGTAGAAAGTGGCTTTGGCAATAGGAATCTCCAACTCTTTAGTGAAAGAAGGAACTTTGCAAGCATCCATTGAATTCTTCTCTTCTTGGTAATGCCATTTCCTTCATTTTCAGCCTCTTTTGATGCTTTTGATGGCAAGTTTCCCCGACAACACACCAAAAACATGGAGCCCTAAGAGGAACACCAAATAAAAGGGGACTCTACTACAAGAAAATCTATCTTGTATCATCAACAAGCTTTTGTTTCATTCTTTAGAGAACCACAACAAGGAAAATAACAAATCTTCACGCAACTACATAGTAGATATCTCCCATGAATTTGATAGAATCAACCATAATCTTCAATATCTTCACAAAATCCATCAATAGAACAATGAACACAAACTAATACACCATTTTTAAATGGAAATCAATCACATATTATTCATTTTCAATGTCTTCATAGTTCTCTCTCTATCTCTCATAGTAGATACATTGTTTTTAGGCATAGAACTGAATTTCTCTCACTTCTCTCTCTCACATAATCTTACTCTCTCAATAATAGATCATAGCCTCAATACAATACTCAAGAATAGCACTTATTTCTCCTCTCTTGGTTGTGGATACACCTCCCAAAAGGTATGTCTGATGCGAAGAGGCACTAGAGACATCATAGTGTCATGTGAGATCTGACTTCTGTCACTATTCTTCTGTAACCTTCTGTGAATCTTCAACAACTACTTCTTTACTTCAATTAGCTTGAAAAAATCTTCCATTAATCCTTTCCAAAAACAAAAACACTTCCCAAAACATCCATACATCCATCATAACACTCAGTAGAAACGAACAGAATAGACTAGAGAGCAACATAAATATAGAACAACATAACCACAGAAGCTACAGAGCTTTGCAGAAGATCAACAAAGACCATAAAAACCATAAAAACAAAAAAAAAAAAATCTTTCATAAACATTTTAACACAACCTCAACCATTTCTCAAAACATTCATTCAACCATCTCAACTACCAAAACAGAAGCAAAATAGAAGAAAACAAAAGAAAATCAGACCTTACAGAACCAAACAGAAAAAATTACAGAACCCTATAGAACAATATATCCTCATCAAAAACCATCATAAACATACTCAAACCATTCCAAACACTTCAAAATATCTTCAAATTCAAGCAATCCATCACAAAAAACAACCATTCATCAACAAAAACAACAAAAATCAGCCCAAAAAAACATATCATTTCAGCACTCAAAAGAAGTATGGTGTACTATAAGAGCTTCAACAAGTGAAATTGGAAGTTATTTCATGACCATTTTAGAGCAAAGATGCCCTATATGGAAATCCCAATTTGACCCAATCTACGTAGCTCGAACTTCCCTCCGAATACTTACCACTATACAAGGAGTCATGCTAGCTGGTACTCTTAGATATTCCCTTACTCGACAAAATATTCACAAAAGAAAAGCTCCATATTATAAGTAGATTAGATCAAGGATGTGTGGTACTTGATGTTGTAGCATATCTAACCATATTTGCAAAATTGCCACATCTTCTTGACACATACGATGTACTTCAATACAATCTTGACTTCTATCAATGGCTCACACTCAGGGAGTATCCCAATATAATTTATTATGTAATAATTTTTTAAATTTTTATTTTAAAAAATCCATGCACATCAAAATATCAATATCCTTGCAATGCTCATAAGCATTGCAACATTTTTCGTGCGAGGAGGGAGCAAGCAAAGCAACCACTTACTTGGTAAGATTCTAATTTTTTTACAAAAAGACAACATTGTTGAATTCTACTCATGTGCTGTTAATTTTTATCAAGGGAATGCAGACAAATAGGTGACAAAGGTGATGCTCAAGGCAACAACAATGGAGCAATAGCTTGTTGACAACATAAGCACTCGAGAATACGAGAGGGATGAAGACAAGGATATGAAGAACTTTTAACACATCCACGAGCACACGAGAAAAATTCTAACAATAAGAAGATAATTTTGTTCAGCAAAACTCATACTACCTACTACCAAAAACTCTCTACTACTTCAACATGAAGTAAAATGGTTGGCCATGAAATTCAAGTGCACCTCCTCATCCAATAACAAGTTCTCTAGCATCGAGGCTTATCGAATGATCATCCCTACAATATTGATCATTCTCAGCCCTCAAATTCTAACTTTCTCCTATCTCTTTTGAAAGGTTGAAAGCCTCATTGTATGGCATAGTCTTTAGTAGTGCGGCCTTCACCTTTACATTGACTGCATAGAGGCTTGTAATCCATGGACCTTCTAGTGTTTGGATAGTTTGGAGAAATATGACCCTTCTCACCAGATCTAAAGCATTCCACTTTTGACCTCTAATCAATTCCTAATTGTCTTCCTCTGTAGTTTTGAGAGAAAATTCTCCTTGGACCAAAATTAGGTCCAAACTCTCTAGGCTTTGGTCAGATGTCTTGGGTTGTCACCTTGAATTCTAGCAAATGTAGTCTTGCTTCCTCATCTTTCTTCCTTCTTTCATGCATCTCTTTAAGGAGAAAATGTTTTGTATATGGTTATTTCTTAGATAATATGAACAAAAAGCTCTAGGAATGGTGGGATTTTTTTGAGTATATTTAGTGACTAAATGTCCTTCTTGGTAGCATTTTCTACACCAGGTATTAGATTGTATGGTGTCTGTGACCACTTCTATGGGATTAGAGATGCTAGTACTATTCACTTTTAGAGTGTGCAACAACTCTCTTATCATATCTATTAATTCCTTCTTGATATGTGCAATTGAGTTGAACAAGTAGATACTCTTGTAGTGGAAATTTGAGGCATCTCCCTGATCATAACATAGACTCACTAGGTCAATACAAAAGGGCTTTTGTTCTCATGCAAAAGGGCTTTTGTCATAATTTTGATTCAGAGCTCTTGTTTGGATTGTTGGTTATTATTAGTTCCAGTTGGTAGGCTTTCACTATTGTTGCTTATTTGCCATTAGGAGAACTATCCGAGGCCATTGCTACTATGGTTAAACCATGATAACAGAATGCATGTTGAAAGATCTAGAGTGAATTTGGTCAAGATTGGAGGCAATCAAGATTGTGAGGCATGACATTTATCCAAGAACACGAGTTTATCATTTCTGGAATTGGTAACGTGTAATCAATTGATTCATTCTTGAATCTCATCGGTTTTCAAATCTTGTGTTTGCAATATGTCCATTCGTTGCAAGTCTATGATAGATGGAATCACCTACAAGGTGCAACTAGGTTCTATTGTCTCCAAGTATATGATCAAAAAATTCATCATGACATTTTTGTATAGAAGATGGCATGATGTTTGTGGTAAACTAGTGCCATTAGACCAAGACATGAGGGAGTTTTTTGACAATTCATTAGATATTGATGTTTGGTTGGATGGTGAAATTTTGATCATTATGAAGATAGGGTCAATGTGCATATTATGACAATTGAGGACGGACTTGCACAATGAAGACATCCAACTTTCTACTTTTTTTAGCTTCTATGTTGATGATAAAAATGTGCATTTCTATTTCCATTATTTATCTTGCTTTGCATTCGCATGATCAAATGACTTGTTTGTATCACATTATCTCTAACTACTCTCTCAATGTCTACTAGGTCTTTAAAAGAAAAGAAAAGAGCTTTATGTATAAAGAGATAACGAACAATGTTGCACATCTACATTTCCATTAGTAGCCCAACAGAGCTACCTCTGAGGGGAGTGGACATGAGGGTCAACCTGGCCTGGTACATCTCACCTAAGAAGATACACCTAAAATCAAGGCTTGGATTGTGAAAGAAGGACACATGTCATCATCACCTAAGAAGCCTATCTATACTCAAAAATCACAAAATAAAGCTACTCTTACTCCTATAAAAAGATACAACTGCTACTACTGCTGCAATGATAGTGATAGAGATAGACAAGGGTAGAGAGTAGGAACATAAAAATAGAACAGAAGTTTTACAAACATTAAGTAGAATAGATTGAATTTTAAGCATCACAATTAACATTTAGATTGCACATTCCCTAGGTCTCAACATTTGTTTTATATTCTAGAATCATTCCTAACTTTTATCTAAGACTATCTTTATTACTAATGGTTTTCTCTGTCCTAGGGTACCAAAATTAGTAGTTTTTGGTACTTTCTTAGTATCATTATTTTCCTTCTCACTATACCATTATTGGTAGTGTTGCTACTTTTGGATACCAAATTTGGTAGTCCCATAGTACCTTTCTATGGTAATTTGGGTACTTTTTATACATGATAAATAGGTGTATAAATCTAGGTCTCTTGTACCTCATTTGAGTAATCTCTCATATTAGTCTATATTGGTCTACTTTGGGTCATGATCAAATCACATTAGAGCTAGCCATTGTTGAGAATGGCACCACATTTGAGAAACTTGCACTTGAGCATCACAATCAAGAAATACGAGGGCCATCATCCCAGGGAGGTGCCTCTCTTGCTCTCGGTGGTGACCCTCCCATATGGCATTCATCCATGCACACAAGGTTCAACACCAAGAGAAATGGGGGCCCTTCAACCTATGGAGGGGCCTCCACTTAGCGGTGACCCTCGTGGGGCTCACCAAACACAACACCCACTTTAATTAGTCAAACTATAATCAAAATTAACAAGCCTTTTCACAACTAAAGACATAGGCATTTTCCACAAAATAAATATAACATTTTATGAGGATTTTGTACTCAAGAAATCAGGTGATGGTCCTCACAAGAAATTTTTCATGGGCTATGACTCCCTTGCTCAGTGGTGACCCTCATTCCTTGTTATTTACTTTGATGGTCCTTGCCAACAAGCAATGCGTGGTGGCTAACCATTTCTCATGGAAGCCGTGCAACCCATTGCTGGGAGAAGCATCCCTCGCTCAGTGGTGGCCTGTGTGTTTTGTGTCTTTGAGGTTGCTACCAAGCATGGCCACCTTCTGCAAGGGGAAGCCTCTATGGCTTGGTGGTGGCTCTCATCCCATGTAATTATCTCCAAGGGTCACCACCAAGTGGTGCATGGCTACCCACTACAAGGAAAAGCCTCCATTGCTCGATAGTGATCCTTGTCCTCCTGTGGTATTGCCTTGGAGGGTCCCCACCAAGCATCATGTGGCTATCCATTGTGAGGGAAAACCTATATCACTTGGTTGTGGCTATCGTCTTGTGTTATTCTCTTTGAGATTCAACACCAAGCAGTGTGTATTTTGTAAGTGTAATGAAATAGTTAGTGTTGCTTGGTAGTCACTCTCTGTTGAGTGTGAAAATGATTTGTTTTTTTGGGCTGATTTTTTGTTGTTTTTGTTGTTGAATGGTTGTTTTTGGTGATTGATTGCTTGAATTTGAAGATGTTTTTGGTGATTGATTGTTTGAATTTGAAGTGTTTGGAATGTTTTGAGTATGTTTGAAGAGTTTATGTTGGTTTTTGAAGAGGATATGTTGTTCTAAAGGGTTCTATGATTCTCTATGTTTGGTTCTGTAGTTTGATTTTCTTCTGTTTATTCTATTGTGTTTCTGTTTTGGTAGTTGAGATGGTTGAATGGATGTTTTGAGAGATGTTTGAGGTTGTGTTAAAAGGTTTATGAAATATTGAATTGGTTTTGGTTTTTCTTTTGTGGTTTTTATGGTATTTGTTGATCTTCTATAAGGCTCTGTAGCTTCTATAGTTCTGTTCTTCTATTGTCTTGTTGTTCTGTGGTCTATACTGTTAGTTTTTGTTGAGTGTTATGTTGGATGTATGGATATTTTGGGAAGTGTTCTTGTCTTAGAAAAGGATGAATGGAAGCTCTATTCAAGCTAATTGAAGTGAAGAAATAGTTGGTGAAGATTCACAAAAGGTTACAGAAGAACAATGACAGAAGCTAGATCTCACAGGACACTATGATGTCTCTGGTGCCTCTTTGCATCTAGCATACCTTTTGGGAGGTGTATCCAAGACCTAAGAATGATTATTATGAGTTATTATTGAGCTTTTTAGTGAGTTTTTTATGTACTATTGAGAGTGTACTATTGTGAGAGAGATCATATGTCAAAGATATCCAATTCTATCAAAACAATGTATCTTTCTATGAGAGATAGAGAGAAGAGAACTATGAAGACAATGAAGATGAATACTATGTGATTATTTCCATTAAAAAGTGGTGTCTTTCTTTTGTGTTTCTTTTTCTATTGATGAATTCTATGAAGATGTTGAAAATTATGGTTGATTTTTTATCAAATCTGTGGGAGATATCTACTATGATGCTGTGTGAAGATTTGTTCTTTTCCTTGTGGTTCTGAAAAGAATGAAACAAAATATTGTTGATGTTACAAGATAGATTTTCTTGCAATAGAAACCATTTTTTCTTGGTGCTCCTCTTGGGGCTCCATGTTTTTGGTGGATAGCTGGGAAACTTGCCATCAACAAGCATGAGAAGAGGCTGAAAATGAAGGAAATGGCATTACCAAGAAGAGGAGAATTCAATGGATGCTTGCAAAGTTCCTTCTTCCATTGAAGAGTTGGAGATTATTATTGCCAAAGCCACTTTCTATAAGAAGTTCATCCCACAATGGCGAAAACATATTACCATCATGATGCAAGCTTTATGTGGTGGACTATTTCCTCTTCCAGTTGAAGCAACCGAGACATGCATCTTGGTGGCAAATTGTTTGGGAACAAATTAAACTACAGAAATAGAGAGAATGACCATGGAAGATTTGGAATTCATTGAGAACTTTCCAAACATCATCAAGTGGGAGATTGTGAAGAAGCTTCAGGTGTTATGGTCAGTGGAGGTCCATGAAAAAAATAAAGAAAAGAGTTGGAATTTGTTCGTGGATGCTCAACAATAGCAGGACATGTGGGATGCGTAATGCATTGACAATCTCCTATTTGTTCAATTAGCAACCACTAGAAGTTGGCAGACAAAGTATTCTTCAAAACATACACTATTGAAACCATCAGAAGCTGGCATTATTACGATAATGGCACAACAACGATCCTCAGAAGAATGAGTTTTTATACCTTCAAAAAGAAATATCTCCTCCTCTGTAGTGGCATTAAAGCAGAATTCAGAGACATTGAAAAGAAATAAGTAGAAGAAATGTTGGCAAGAGAGTCCTCCAGAGACTAAATCCTTCTGTGGAGCACTAACAACTTGGTGGAGCCAACCCCCTTGATGGGACCTAGAATAGTCAGGAACTGGCTAAGGCACTAGCCAGATCTCATGCACTCAACAGACAACCCCACCACACGGCCTCGCGGACCACGAGCATCTGTCGAGGGATACACTATCCTAAACACTAATCACTGCGTGTTTATAGTCGGTAGTCCAACGAATGTTCCTTTTTCCATTTCATCAAAGGGATATTATACATATATCGGTAATAAATGCCACATATCACAGACACAGAGGCACCCCATCGGCTGATTACCATGGCCCTACTGTAGCTCTCCTACATCTTGGGGATTGGCCCCTCGATGCACTCCTTTCACATATAGACACATTCAAAACAAACTCCCCTCTTAGTGCCAATATATTTATCATTCTAGGAATGCACTTATCCTCACTTATCCATCCCCTTGGACCCACCGTCTAGATCTACAACTGGGTTGCTCGCTCTCTCTACGTGGGTCAAGTCCTAAAGAAACTAAGTGCTATGTATCCAGGAGCTTGTAATTGATACCATTTAATGATGCTTGATGTAAATGTGTATATGATTAAGTGCTCAAACAATTGAAGAATAGCCTCGTGCATTGCGCAAATCCATTCTTTTCATGTTTCCATACACTAACATGTAATTGCTGCGATGAGAGAAGACACTAAGTCTTACACTCATGCTGTACTTCCCTTTATTTAACTTAATGTCATCCTATATAAATAATGTAGTAAACACATTAGATTTAATATTATATTTTAGCACTTAAACTTCCCTCCTCCCCTACCGTTTAAGGTTTTGCCTCGTTGCATAGGTAAAGGGGTGATTTCATGTGTATTTCGCATGAAATAAGCAATAAATACTCACAAAAACATATAAATAGGGATAAATTAAGACAAACCCTCATGCTTTATCCTCATTATACACTCATAGAAACATCCATAATTTTTCTCGTCCGTTCCCTTTTTTTTTCCTTTTAAAAAGTAAAATTTTTCATTTTTCCTTATTTATTATCAATAAAAAATAGAAAAGTTTTAGAATTATTTCAAAACTGTTGCTCTTGATTCCTTGAACAGCAAACATGTAGATTTTATTGGTGTTTTGTTTCATGCTTTTCCCATTTTAAGCCCAAAAACCCCATTTTTTCTCTAAAAACTATGCTTTTCAGGTTTTTCCCATTTATTTCCCATACTTGAAGTGTATATTTTCTGAGTTTTTTATTATGAAAGACTAAAACTAGCAGCAAACAACATGTCCATCAAGCCCATAAGAACATTGTTAACCCCATCAAATGCGGAAAAAGAGCCATTTTCTTTGTAAAAATACCATTACCGTGTTGACAACACCTAGAAACAATGCCTAGCATTGCAAAACTTTTTAGAAATATTCTATACAATTGACACATTGTTACTAAATTTTCACATTAATTTAATGCAGATGCGATCGTAATTTCGTCTTTGGAGGATGTGTCTCTGTAGTCCGATAAGTGGAAAATCCTAGTTCAAAGGATTTTTGTGCTAGAGGGTGGACTTAGGAAAATACCAAATAGAATTCGATAGTTTTATCTAATCAGAAGGGATTATTTTTTATTAGTGGAACCATGAGTATTTGAGTTAATATGAGCAAGGAGGGGAAACATTTTGATAATGGCAATCTCATAGGCAAAAATGCAAGATAGGTTAGTCGTATAATGAAAGTGGAAAAGTAGCTAACATTTTAAAAAATATTATGTAAGAGAGGATGCTAGTTGAAAGAGAAGGGGGGGTGTTCTTCTATGTGTTATGGTTCTAAAGGTTAGGAAATGAGTTTTTTTTTAAAAACCATAACTAAAAGAAAAAAATGTTGCATGTGGATTTGAAGAGGTTATGACCAAGGAGAGGGTGCACTCATCCTAGGGGGCACATCATAGTGAGAGATGAAGAGAGGGAGAAGGGGAAAAGACTAAGTGGAAGAGGAAGAGGAAAGGGAGAGGAAGTCCAAAAGCCAATTGGAGAAGAGGAAGGGGAGGAGTTAGTGGAAGTTGAAGAGTCATGAGAAAGAGAGGAGGGGGTACCATCCTATAAAGAGGGAGAGAGAGCAAACTAAAGGGAAGAGGGCGCCATCATCAAGAAGGGGACACTATCATCCTGAAGGAAGTGCCATCAATTCAAGCCATCCAAGCAAGAGGATTTGAAGAAACAATTGAAGTTGGAGAGAGCAAGAAGAGAGAATTGAAGCCCATGCCTATTCCATAGCCATTACCATGTCTTCTCCTTCTACCTCCATTTTGGAGCCTTTCTCTTCTCTTCTCTCTTAGTCATCAACATAAAACCATGGAAGCTAAGCTCGTATGTTTGGACTTAATCAAGATTAAGTCTTAAAAGAGTTACAAGTAGCTATTTCCATGGCAACAATACAATTGACCAATTGATCTCTTGGGAGAGGGAAAATGATGAGCTCACCATTGGGAACGATTGGATAGACTCTCCTTTGCTGGACTACAAAGAACACGGCTTCTAAAGACGCAATTACGAATCTCGTACTTTACGTAAGTGCTTTAACTTGTTTAACATTAAAAAAATAATTTTACATAAATATTTCTTTAGTTTAGAATTTTTATAAAATACCTTTGAATCTCAATTTCAACTCTGGATAGTTTTTAGAATTTATATAGGTCTTATTTTATTTTAAAAATCAAAAACTTTTAAAAATATTTTAAATGGCTTAAAAATGATATAGATAAATTTTTATGAAATATTTGGTTAAATAATTATGAGATGTGATTTTTTTGATAAATTATGTATTTTTGGAAGTATTTTTAAAAATTTTTAGAATTTTTGGAAACTAATTACTATATCTTAAAAATAAAAAATAGTTATTTTGGATGAACATTACATTTTTTTAAATAAAAATCATGTTTTTAATTCAACCAAAAATTAGGATCTTCTATAGAAAACCTAAGAATATAGTTTTGGCTGTTTTATGAAAAGTTCTTAGGGTTAGAGAAAAATAAAATTAATTTGATGTTATCTGTTTGTTTGAACATTATTAATATAAAAGATGATGTGTCTAACTTTATGCAAATTAAAAGTGTTGACGAGGTATTAAGTTATATCAACATTAGAAAAAGAATTTTTTTAAAATAAAATTAGAGTTTATGGGATTGAGGGGTGTTATTTGATTTGATAATAAAAGGAATGAGAAAGAACTATAGGGTTTATGCTTTGAAGTTAATTCGCGAAGGGATTAAAATCCTAGGGTTAGTATTTAAGCGTCCAGTATAGAAATAGAGATGAAGAGCAAGATTAAGCAAACTTTTTGAGTTTTCGATATTAAATTAGTTGGACTACTACAAACGAGTGTCGTAACTATTGAGAAAGGCTAGTACAAATCATAGAAATTAGTTATCAATATCACCTATTCAGTGGAACAACTCCTAGGAGTTGGCTTGACATCCGGGTTAAAAGTGGCTTGGTCTTTGGCCAGTCATGTGTATTTTTCATTATTTTGGGTTTTGAAACTTGTTGTGGGTCTGCAAACGAGGCCCTGTTTGATGCTCAACCCACCTTCACACTGCCATCTTCAGCCCACCTTTGGTTTGGAAGCAATCCAGTACCGCGCCCGGATGAGCATTCACCAACCGGGCTTCATTCTTCTTCACACGCAGGAACTGCTCCTTGCTGCAGGAGAGAGAGAGAGGAGAGAGAAATACGGAAATCTGATCTCCACAACCAAGCAGCCATTTGACGCATGTTCTGGAGTGATAGGGAGCGAATATCAAGTGTAGATCATGTATCAGATCGATTGGGGGGGTTGCTTATAGCCCCCATAGCCTCTCTCAATGATTGGGAAGAAGGCGCCTTCATTTGCAGGGCGCGAAAAAAATTGCACCTTCCCCCCCCCCCCCCCCCCCTCAAAATCGTTTTTTTGGTTGGGCTCCCTAAAGGGAGCCCCCAAGAGTCATGTCTTTTGGACTTATTAAGTCCCTTCTCACTTGCCTTTGGTCCTTGGCCTCATGGGCACTCTCTCTTCCACGTCTGGTACCCGAATTGAAGTCTGAAAAATCCTAGGCGTCTGTCTTGAAGTCCTCCATTGCCGAGAATCTCCCAAGGTCCCGTCTAACATGCCAAATAATTATGAAAATTCATCAACTGTCATCAAGTGGGTCTTTTAAGCCTTTTCTAGGCATTGCCGCTTAAAATTGTACTAATTGCTACCGCCGCCTTCAACAAAGTATATTTTTCCCCTGAAATTTGGAATTTTTGGCTATTTTTAAGCACTTATTGGCATCAAAAATTATCTATCACCCCTCATGAATCATGCCATTAGGAGACAAGCGCTAGAACGAGTCCAGAGATACGTGAGAAGAGAGAAGGTAAAAATCAAGGCTAAGAATGAGCTTGTAGCAGAAGCCTCCTTTGACACCCTGAAAACACTCTTTACAGAAGTCCCCATGGCGACTCAAGGTCCCCTTCCTAGTCAGATTCATCCTAGAAATATTGATGGCATGCCAGTAAATGTAGTCCCATTGCCAATTTTTAAGGGAGAGTACAATGAAGACCCTGATATTCATGTAGCAGAGTTTATGGTACCATGCCTGGCTAACAATGCTAGAAACCCCGAGCATTGGTTAGCAATATTCCCCGCCACTTTTAAGGGCACGGCGTTTCAGTGGTATGAGAGACAAGCAACATGAACTTTTGTCACGTGGGACTTGGCCTTCCTCAGTAAATTCAAGTGTGAAGGTTTTGAAGAGAGGATGTGAGAGGAGTTCATGAACCTAAGTCAATCCTCTGGAGAGAGAGTAGAAACTTATGTCTGACAAATAGAATCCATCCTGAAGAGATGGACCAACCATCATTTGGATGAAGGCATCCAAAAAGGAGTGTTCCTCAGAGGCCTACAACCAGAAGTTTGCAAGTTCGTGGAACTGAGAAGACCAGCAGTCAATCTGCAAGCTGCAGTGGAAGGTGCAAGACTATATGATGAAGTTGAAGCAAGGTTGTCAATGACCTTAGGAAGAGGAGTCTTACCTCCTCCCATGCCATGAATGTTATACCCATCAAATGCAGTTCCAGGGATAGTTCCCTACCCCTACTCCCAGATGCAAATAGTGCCGCAATACAATGCACCTAATCCACAGTGACCACAGATGACAATGCCTCAAATGATGGTTCAATCACAACATCACTGGTCTCAAACAATTACTCCAATGGAGACTCAAAAACAGTGGGATCCTACCCACTGGAATCAACAACCCCAAGTCTCAACAGGAGCTCTGAATCAGAACCAGAACAAAAGGACCTCTTGGATCAACCCAACCAATGTATGTAGTAATAAGAGAAGCTTCCCAAAACCCTACTACAAGTACTCCACGACGTGAAAATCTGAAGGACTACCTATCCAACTCAGTCACAAGTATTAAGAAAGAGCTTATGGATATGATTACAGAACAGCTATAGACACTGAAGGTAAATACCACCAATATGGGAGGTGGGGGAGACGTGATGTGTTCTAATACATGGTGTGGAAAGTGCCATCAAGCGGGACATTTAGCCACTAAATGTACTCGAAAACTAACCATTCTTGGAGCCTTTTGTTCATATTTTTTGAGGAAGAACCATACAGAGGATATTTGTTCTCTGAAAGAGATGCACGAACAAAGAAAGAAAGATGAAGGTGTAAGATTCAACTTGTTGGAATCCAAAATGACAATGCAGGACATTGGACCAAAACCTAGGGAATTTGGTCCTAATTTTGGACCCAAACAATTTCCATACCAAAGTTACATAGGAAAAAAATCTGGCAGTGGCCAGAGATAATAGGTGGAGTGTTAATGTGGAGAAAAGGGTCATATCTCACAAAATTGTCCAAACCCTAGAAGGTCTGTGGATTACAAGCCCTTATGCAGTCGATGCAAAGGAGAAGGCCACATTGCAAAAGACTGTCCAAGCCCAGCTCCAGTGAAGAACAACGTTGTTGATATCCAATCCAAGGTCCAAGAGCTTGCCTCTAATTTGGTGGAATTGGAGGTTGCTGCCATCACGCATGCCAAGAAGAAAGAACCACTTGTCCAAAAAGAAAACAATCCTCCTGCCAAAACAGTGAAGTTCAGTCTTCTTACAGAAAACCAAAACAAAACAATGTAGTACAAAGCATTATAGTGCCACAGAGAGTCTTAGAGATAGTCCTAGAGACAAGACCAGAGGTCCAAGAGATAGAAGAAGAGGAAGTGCCGCAAGTGACAGAAGAATTTCCCATGATGCCCCTACTAGAAGAAAAATGGAAAATGAAAGTGGGCGTGGCCCCATTTCCCAGTCGATTAGAAAAGCCTATGGATCCTATCAAAAAGTATTATTGGTCAAAGACCTAGACACCTTTAAACGAAACTTAACATTCCAACAGTTGATGATGTTGTCTCCTAGTTGCCGAAAAAGATTCAAAAGTATCTTGACAAGAAGAGGTGGCCTAAGGATTACTCCTCCAACAACAACAAAGTCCAACAAAGCCTTAGAACCTATGAAGGAAGTAGATGTGTCCAACACCTTCCTGGATCCTAGAACCCTAGAGATTGGTGTATGGATAGAAGGATGCTTTATTTTAGATGCATTGATTGATGGAGGCTCATCAATAAACATAATGAAAGATGTGACAATGAAGGATCTAGGTTTGCAAGGAATTCAACCTACACAATGGCTTATTAGATTGGCAGACCAAAGCAGAATCAAACTGTTGGGCATCCTCCCATACATAAAAACCACCCTTGTGGGAAGAGACTATTGGGTGACATATTTGGTGGTCAAACCAAATTCCTATGGGACCTCATACCCTCTGCTACTGGGGAGACCATGGCTTTTTGAAGCGAGAGCGAGGACATATTGGTTCAAAGGAAGCCTGACCCTAGGCAGAGGACCCAATAAAGTAGTATTGAAGTTATATGGATCGCAAAAAGGAAATGGATCCACATCCATTGAAGTCATAACCGACTCCTCTAATGAAGTAATAGATGGTACATCAGCAGAAGAAGAAGTTGTTAAGGAGATCTTTCCCAAGAAAACAGAGGCACAGTCCCTAACAATGAGCACTATAAGCCAACTCTCTCAAGATGCAAAGTCCTTGAATACTTCTTGCCTAAACCAGGAATGACTTCTGACATTACCTCTGATAGCGAGATAAAGGCCTGGATGTATTGCTCTCCCTACTACATGGTCGAAGCAGAGCTAGAGACAAAGGCAAAAGATGATACAGAGAACATATTCTTCTCTTATAGAGCTCCTACAGAGACAGACACAGAGACAAAGTCTGAAGAGGATGAAGATGATACTGAGGAAGATGGTTATGAAAGTGAACTGGAAGAATCTATCCCACCTGAAGAGGATACATATGAGGAGGATGTTCCAAGAGAACCACAAGAATAAGATCTTGTGCTATGGGACAGAATGGAAATGGTACCATTTGGTCTAGTAAATGGAACCTCTCATATGAAAAATTGTTATAAAAAATGGATTAAAAAGAATAAGCCATCTTTCAGTAGTGGCTCTTGCCGCCCTCACCCATCCTTCCCAAGAAAAAATGATGATGATGCACCTTGCCAACAATCACCAATCCAACGGCCCCAACAGAGAGTCCTTGTTATGTGACGTTCTTGGATGCATCTTCAAAAGATGAGTCCTCAATCCAAGAGGTAACTAATTTTGAAATGAAATCTGAAATAGCCCTAATCCCATTTCAACATCCCAAGGAGCAACCCAAAGAAGAAGTCAGTTCTAGTGGAACATTCGATGAGGACACCACTCCCTGGAAGGAGTCGAATCTATATCCAGAAGCAGTCCATAAGACCTTCATTTGTGAAGTGGAAGGTGAAAGACAGTTGACTTGTGTGGATGCAGATGGCTCTGAACGTCACCTAAAGGTGGGTAGTAGCAGCTTGCCAGAAGAGGAACTATCAATTCTGCATAACTTATTGAAAGATAACTTGGACGTGTTTGCATGGTCTTATAAAGATCTGAAGGGGATTGATCCCACAATATGTCAGTAGGCTGATGCCAAGCATGTACAGCAACGACAAAAGGTGAATGAACCCAAACTACTCTACCTTGGTAAAAGCAGAGCTACTGAAGCTTCTAGAAGCCAAGTTTATTTATCCAATGGCTAATAGTGAATGGGTTTCACCCGTTGTGGTCGTACCCAAGAAGAACGGAAAACTTCAAATACGTGTGGACTTCCAAAATTTGAATTCAAAGGCCAAGAAGGATCACTTTCCTATCCCTTTCACTGACCAACTGTTGGACACAATGGCAGGCCATGAGCTTTACTCCCTCGTAGATGGATTCAGTGTTTATAACTAAGTGCAAATAGCAGAAGAAGATCAGTCCAAGAAAATCTTTACAACAGAGTGGGCAACCTATGTCTACACGATGATGCCGTTTGGGCTCTATAATGCCCTTGCTACCTTCTAGTGAGTCATGATGGCCCTATCCTTGTTGTCAACTCACTTCAAATTTTATGTGGATCATGAGGCCCTATCCTTCCTGATGAAAAAAGCTGATGTGAAGGGAAGAATGATGAGATGACTCCTATTCCAGGAGTTTGGCTTCGAGGTAATGTCACTCCCATGTTCTGGCTAATCATCTATCACGAATCCCACATACTGCAGGAGAGAAGAGGATGATCCAGACCTCCTTGATGTGTCCTTTTTTTTGTTCAACACTGTGTGGTATGCACACATGGAAACCTACTAGCAACCCAACAATATCCTTATGGCATCTCTAGTCGCAACAGGAAGAAGCTTATGTTAGAATCAACCCCCTACACTGTTAAGTGGTGCACTGTACAAGAAAGGAAAATATGAAGTGCTCAAAAGATGTATTGCAGGAGATAAGATTGGGATTATTCTAGAGGCTTACCATGACGAGCCATGTGGAGGCCACTTTGTAGGAGAAGCAACAGCCAGAAAGGCTCGGCTCATAGGATACTGGTGGCCAACTGTCCACAAGGATGCCTATGACTACTGTAAGCGATGTGATGCTTGTCAACGAATGGGGAAACCCACCAAGAGTAGTGCCATGCCATTGCAACCTATCCTTCCCTTGAAGCCATTCAAGAAGTGGGGCATCGACTTTGTAGGTCCAATTGATCCCCCCACCAAACGAAAGCAGAACAGATACATCTTGGTATGTACGAATTATGTCACCAAGTGGTGTGAAGTTAAAGCTCTGAAGTGGGATGATGGTAATATCCTGGCCTTGTTCCTGTACAAGAATATCATCACCCATTTTGGCAGTCCCCTAGAGCTTGTCAGTTGACAAAGGCACCCACTTCCTTAACAAAATCATGAAAGAGTTGATAGAACTATATAAGATCCGCCATCGCAAGTCCACCCGTTATTACCCTAGAGCCAACGGCCAAGTTGAAGTCACCAATCGCATCCTCTGCTCGATTTTGACAAGGACGATTGGCACACATCGCCGTGATTGGGATGATCAACTTACAGAGGCCCTCCAGGCGTACAGAACCTCCTATAAGGCAGCTACAGGACAAACCCCCTTCCAGTTGGTGTATGGAATAGAAGCCGTCTTTCTTGTTGAACTTGAGCTACCCTCTCTACACGTGGCCATCAATGAATGCTTGGGAGATGCCGAGTTCCTACAACACCATGTGTTGCACTTGGAGTGTCTTGATGAGATCCACAGGATGCCCCTATAGTGCATGGAAACCACACAAGCTTGCAGAAACGTCTATCATGACAGCTTCATCAAGCACAAAGAGTTCAAAGAAGGTGATCTCGTCCTGGCCTATGACTCAAATTTCGGAAAGTTTCCTGCAAGCTTCAACAACGCTGGACGGGTCCTTATAAGGTACTTGTCGTCAATCCAAATGGCTTAGTCCAAGTCCAGACAGTTGATGCCTCTAATGATCTCTTCCTTATCAATGGCTATCAACTGAAGAAGTACTTCCCTCCTTGGGGATCTTGACAATCACAGTCGACCCACCCTTCCCCTTTTGGGCATCGCACTACCCTTCTCCTTGTGTTATTGATAGCCATTATGCTCTTCTTTATGAGACCACATCCTTCTTTTAGCCCCTTCCAGACACCTCCCATCCCTACTCTGTTTTCCTCTCGTCTGATCCAGTAGTGGTGGTGAGGATAGTCCTGACACATTCTATTTCTACCATCCTCCTTTTTTTTTAAACGAGAAAAAAAAAAGATATATCAGTCATGGAAGAAAAGGACTTAGGTCCCTATCATGCCGACCTATTCTTCAAGAAAAGGTGGAAATACCCTCAGGAGTAGGAAAGAAGAAAATAATAATAATAAAAGAAAAAAACAAGCAAACTGTTATGGGAGAAAAGGAAGCAATTCCCTGTCATAGCAGGCCTCATTCCACGAAAAGGTGGCAACACCCTTGGGCGGGAAACTGGTTGTGGAAAAGGTGGTAACACCCCATAGTTCAGGATAGCTAACTCACCGACAGAACTTCTTCAGATACAATTTCAAGCCACCTCCCTTGGTGTATTGTCTTTGCAACTTCATCTGTTCGTCTGACCCCTTCAACAGATGAACGTAATCGAAGTACCAGACGTGTTGGTTACTTCCCTAGGTAGCCTCATCTTCAACACCCCGATGACAATAATGGATGAAGTGATCTTCATCGACAACCCCTTGAGTGATGCAAGCTTTCATCCTAACTGGATGGGGATGTGAGTATGGTCTGCCCTATGTATCTACCAATGAGTGTGAGACAAAGGGTGGGGTGAGTAACCAGTCCTTTCCCTTCAATTCAAATGAGAGATGCAATGTGTGAATAGAGTGCATTGCATTATAAGGCTCCATGGCCTTCCGTATGCCGACACAAGGTGGGATGCATAGTTGCACCATCAAATGCGCACAAGGCATACAACCTCTACACAAGTGACTATGAGGCTAACATCAATGGGTTTTAGAAACAGGTTGCCCACTTGTATCTATCAACAGAGAGTGAGACAAAGGGGGGGTTGAGTGTGACTGGTGTGTCCTCACAACAATCATCTCGAGAGGTAAGGCTGAGGGACGTTACAACACTTGGTGCAAGGTATGTTTTTGTTTTCCTATGCATCCACAAGATTGGTATCTGCGATCACCACAGGACACATCATCCTCTTTTGTACACTACACAACAAGGCTCCCTAGCCTTCCTACTTGCACCTATGTCAAATGGGGTTGGACGCACTAATGCACCATCAACTGTGCACCCTGGCATACTCCCTCTGCACCATCCCCCTTGTCAATTCCAAAACCAGGTGTGAGATCTGGGTTTCCATCAATATTACTTCGAGTGATGTAAGTTATGGGGTGAGTGACTGTTCTCTCATCCCATCCGAGTGCTCGTGAGCAAAGTGACTATCCTTCGTCAATGACACCTACCCCGACGGGATTTATCAACTAGCTACCTCTCTGGGTGCTGCTGCATGGTCCCTGCCATGCTGGTTGAACACTGGAGTGAGCCGTGGTACCTCTTGCAGCTGACTCCAACCCTTCTGTAGCAATGATGGTTACTTCGACCATACACGAAATGGGCCAAGTTTTTCTAACCCTATCCTTATGATTGCAAGTGCATGTTATGTGTTAAGTGTGGGGATGTAGAGTTCAGTTGGTTGACGAGTCCTAGACTATGGTGATGCATCTAACCCTGTATGTTCGGGTTTTAAGTGTGGGGACGTATCCTTGCACGTCTATGATGCATACCCCCTGCATATGCCTCAATTTGTTCATGCATCTATGCCATGACTCAAATTTACCCTGATGGGGTCTCTTCCCCACCCACCCATACACTTTTAACCCACCCTTGGGGCGATTCCTTCTTTATTTCCCTTTATCCCTTATTTTGAAGTTTTTCATGTGAACGCACCTTACGTTCACCGGAACCCAAATCCAACCTTACAGCCCTATTTGTCCCTTTGAACTGACTATTTTTCCTTTTTACCAACCCTTGTTCCACTCGGCAGTTCTTGAGTTATTAAGTTTTGACCCATTTTCTATCAATTATATGTGTTTCCATGTGAATGTATCCTTTTTTCTTTGGAACAACAATCTGATATGATAGCAAATAGGTACAAAACACTACAAGGAAGTGCCAGACATGCCTAGAATCACTGTAGTGCTCGAATCAAATGGCACTCCAAGGATCTGTGTCCCTATTTCCCTGTTTTAGCCTGTTATACAGCAACAGAAAACCCTACTGTTTGCTTCTTTTTCTTTGTTTTTTCCTATCCTAAATGCATACAAATCACAAAGCAATCACCTACACTACTCCAACATGCTTTTCCAAATCCAAAAAACCAAAAACCTACTTGCTAAGGAGATCGAATACCTCTTCAAAATCCCTCGCTTTCTACCTATCTACCTCAAGCACCGGTTTGGGAAAAACCCTACTCCAATGCTCGATTCGAAGTATGCAAGCGCTCAAGGCTTGAATCCGTTGGTCCCGGAATGGAACCAAAATGTGGGATCTTTCGCTCAACCGCCAAGACCCACGGACCGCTTATTGTTCAAGCGTTCCAAGCCGAGCACTAATGGCTACCTCTCACATAGCCGATGCGCCATCCATATCTACGGGTGTAGTGAGCTTACCTCCATGCCGTTCAAGTTACCTCCTCTCCCGCGCACTCCGATAGCTCCACGATCCAAGTGCAAGCTTCAAGCAAGCTCCATCCTCAATTTTTTATCCATTTTCCATCAATTAGACATGTTTCCATGTGAACGCATCCTTTTTGCTTTGGAACAAAAATGTGACATTACAACCCTGCCCTACACCTTTCCCTTGCAATTTAACCTTTTTATCGCCCGTCATTCCAATGCACGGTTCATCGATTGTTAATTTTTGCGTGTTTTTGAGACATTTTCGTGCATATTTTTACATTTTTCCATGTGAATATGCCCTATTTTCACGAGAATTTCATTTCAATTGGACAACCATGTCCAGCCAATCTTTCCTCACATTTTTTCTTTTTTCTCCGCCCTATTTTGCTCCCCGGATTTTTTGTTATTACTTTCTCAATGTGTTTTCGAGCGTCTTTTTTGTGTTTTTTGCATGTGCACCCCTCCTCATTCCCTAGACATGAGTTTTGATGTGACTGCCCTGTGAATTCCCTTCGCTCGGATATTTTTCCTTTTTAATGCCCTTCGTTCCAGTACTCAGTTATTCTCATATTAATTTTCGAGTCATTTTTTGGGTTTTTCCCATGTGAACGCATCCTATCTCGGTTGGAACCGTGTTTTGATATTATGTTTTTGTCGGACACGTCATTTTGCACCCTTTTCCTTCTTTTTGCCCTACATTTGAGTAAGTGGACATTCTAATATTAATCCCCGTATGTATCTTCAGAGTCGTTTTTCACATTTTTTCCATATGAATGCCCTGATTTTTCCTTCGACACCCTATTGCACTTTTCCGTCATCTTCCCCTCGTCACTCAGCTGACTTTCCTTTTTCTAAAATTTCGTTCTAATGCATAGTTTGCATTTTATTAATTTTTCTTTGTTTCGCCGTGTTCCCACGCGCCTCGCCTTGCACATGAACGCGTGCATTTTTATTTCATGCACCTCGAGACGCCCTCATTGCGTCGGCGACTCTCCCACTGTTGGCCTTGCCCCGTTTGATACCATCGACACAATTTTTTTACCCTCGCCCCCTATGCATACGTGTGGGACAGGGGCGCACCACCCTTTTTAATGGTTTTCTTTTATTTATTATTTATATTTTTTAAAAAACCAACCTCCTCCCCCCCTTCCCTCCCGGTTCACACGACCCCCCAAACCCCCAACTACCTTCCTCCCCTTCTTTTTCTTCTTCTCCTTTTTCTTTCTCTTCCTCCCACTTCTTCCTCCTCCTCCTCCTCCTCCTCTTCTTCTTCTTCTTCTTCTTCTTCTTCTTCTTCTTCCTCCTCCCACTCCTCCTCCTCCTCCTCCTCCTCCTCCTCCTCCTCCTCCTCCTCTTCTTCTTCTTCTTCCGCCTCAACCATTGTTGTCGGCGCCGCCACCAACTCCGCCGTCGCACGCTCCGCCACCTCCGCCCAACCTCGCCACCTCCGCCCAACCTCGCCACCTCCACCGCCTGCTCCACCGACGCCTCCTCCTTGCCCCTCCTCTCCTCCACCTTCCACCCCCCTCCTAAGCCCCCCATTTCCACAAAACAGTGCCCCCCCCCCCCTTACTAAGCCCCCCTTCCCCTATAACCCTTACCCTCTCCCCACACCCCCTTCCTAAGCCCGCTTCCCTCCCGTAAACCCACCTCCTCCTAAACCCCCCCTTCCCACCTTTCCCGCATTCACCCTCGTAGACACCCCCCTCTACTCGTACCTCAATTCCAACTGTTCGCATGTTCGTGTGGTTTGTGCGGGATTGCGAATGTGTCAATGCGTGATTTCTGCGGGAGTGTGTGTGGTTTTCCGTGTATGGTCGGTGTGTTCGTGGTCTTCGCGGGTGTTCACGCATGAGGACGTTCGTCAGACTCGTTCGTGGGCGTGTGAGGTCACTGTTGTTCACACGCGCGTACATGGGTATTCATTTTTTTAAGTAGGCTGCAGCTTCAACAAAATTCTGCAGGCTCACTGCTCCAGTGAAATTCTAACATGCAATGAGAGTCGACTCTCGAGACCAATGATTGTGCTGTGACGACGCCCAAGCTCATTGAAGCTCACTGCTCTAGCGAAATTCTGCAGGCTCACTGCTCTAGTGATCAGAACTCATGAGGAGAGCGTGAATGGTGGAGGTCACATCACAGACTAGTCACTGTAGTGTTACAGCATGAATGGTGGAGGACAACGTGAATGGTGGAGGTCATCGCAGACTGGTCACAATGTGAATGGTGGAGGACAACAAAAAAGATGTAGGTCATCGCAGACTGGTGGAGGACAGCGTGAATGGTGGAGGTCATTGCAGACTGGTCACAACGTGAATGGTGGAGGACAGCATGAATGGTGGAGGTCACATCGCAAACCAGTGCTGAGTCATGCAACTTGTTACTACTGTTCAGTGTTGCCAGATGTGCAATGAGAGTCAAGACCAATGATCGTGCAATGTTACAACTTACCACAGTGACCAATGACTAGTACGTAGGGAGAGAGAGAGAGACGAATCATGATTCATGATTTGACACAACCAAGAGCTCAATAGAGAGAGAGAGAGAGAGAGAGAGAGAGACTCACTTCAAACTTGCTACTGCCTGGAGTTGAGCTGCCTACTGGGAGCAATGAAGTTGGAGTTGCCCGATTGAGCTGCTTCTTCTGAGCGGGAGAAGTGAAGAGAGAGAAAGAGAGAGAGAGAGAGAGAGAGAGAAGAGGAGGAGGAAAGAAACCCGGTACAAAAGCAAAACTTTCTAATCAACCCAATCATGTGCAATCAAAGTGAGAGAGAGAGAGACCCGGTACAAAATCATAGATGAAGTTATTATCATTAGGAGAACATTATGGGTTTACACACCTATTAATTAATAGTCATGCAAGGTTTACCAGCACTAGACCTATCTCAATGTTGATGGATGCAATAATGGACTTCATCTGGTTCATGTGTGTCGTCCCATGTAGCAGCACTCTGGCTCCTGCCCCATTGTTAACCCTCGATTAAACACAGTATGAATATTCGCATGCGCAACCATGCCCTTGCCAAAATTGAAACGTAAATTTCTTTCTCTCTCTCTTTTTTAATGCAAAGGTTTAGTTTGATATTTCTATCACAAAGTATTTCGAGGTTTATCCACAAAGATACTACCAGGCTTCAAAAAGGTTCCCATAGGCTTCAAAACAATCGTTCTCCTAAGGAGCTTGTACCCCCACTTTGAAGGCATGCTCTCTTCTTCTCATCTATCTACACATCGCAAGCACTTCTCTTACAATCTGCCCAAAACACTAGATCATATTTTAGCATTCCTATTGGCTTCCCAAATGGCCCTGATGGTAATGCCCTGATGATAATTCCATAGTTTTAGTATCTCTTCATCTAATATGTCTTTGTCCTCGAACAATGCCAACTTCATCTTAACCTATGCATTAAGGCCTACAATTGCAATCCACCCCATCACCTTCTTTCAGAGAGCTTGTGCCATAGGGCAATGCCAGAGAACATGGGGGATTGGCTTCCAAGCTTGATGGCACATGACATACTATGCTTGGATCTTCATAAACTTATTGAGCCTCTCCTTCGTGCTTAGCTTCTACATGCACACCTTCCATAGAAGGGTATTTAATTTGCTAGATGGAGTACTAGACGACACCTTTCTAGAGAGTTTCTACCGTATCTTCCAATGTTCCCTAGAGAAGATGGATCTCCACTCCATCTGCTACTTGAGGAACACATCATTCTTCCTTAATTCCAAATATTTCTGACATTTAACTTGAACCACCTTTTTACCTCTAGTTGTGACTAGGAACTTGGGGAGGTGTTTGTTCTTATAGACCCTGGAGGTGGGCCACTCTTCTTTCCTCTCAGCTAGCATGGATCTAAGCTAGTCCATTTCCTTAGTATTGAGAATTTGGACCTTGTCTTTGATTTCATCCTTTTCCATGAGCTCCCTTTCCTATGAGTTCAACATTTCTAACCATCTTCTCAGACCTTTCTTCTCAACTACTTTGGACTTCTTATTATCTTTATATGTTGGAGCTATATTGTCCTTGAAGGCAACTGGTGAGAGCCAGATATGTTAGGAGAGGGAGGAATCTCCTCTCTAGTCTACCTCTTCACTCCACCTAAATTCCTTGAGAGATGCCCACCACCTTTTCAATAGTGTATTTACAGTGGTCAATTCCTTTATTTTGAACTCAGTCCCTACCAATAAAACATTCTCCCATGAAAGGGAGTCCTAGGCACCTTTCACTAGTTTGGTTATTGACATCCATTTTATCATAATAGCTTCCCAAAGAATATCATGCTCAAGTCTAGCTACTATGCCATGCAATTTGTTTTGGCACCTATTGCCTCACCACCCATTCAACCATTCACTTCGAATTCACAAAGTAGGCTCCATGCTAAGGAGTGCCATTTGTTGCCATTAGCATACTGCCATAGAAAGTCTTTGCACATCCTTTCTATTACTTGCCAATTTCATCTAGGGAAAGGATTTGCGGATGCCACCAACACATTACCTATTTGATGACAATGTTTATATGATTTATATGCTTGCTTGCTTGCTTGCAATGTATATTATTACATATCACTGGAAGCTCAATGTATGATTCTAGATCCCATAAATCTTTTACATTCTTGCACTTCGTGCCATCCCAGAACTCATTTATCTGTGAAGTATCAATTGCATTATCCTTTATCAACCTTTTTTTTAATTTCTCCACATTTCCAATAATTCATGACATAGGATTCTACTTTTGGTTAGTAATTGCAATTGTTTTGTAAAGGAGATATAAATTTATAATCAAAAGAAAGCCTTGCTAAAAAAAATCAGGCTCGTATGATTAGATATTTTTGCAAGCTTAAACGATATCATTGGGTGAACAAGCTACTACTCATTTGACTTTTTGTGTTCCATTTGACTCTTCACCTCTACTAACATCATAGTCAAAGAGTAGAAGTAACCACCAAACTACCATGGCAATAGTGTTGCCACCATGAAGCATATCAAAAGGCCTTTTCCCCCACTACCCCTCCATGACACTCAACTCCATTGAATAATTTTCTCATTTCATAAGCTAAATACATGAGCTCTAGGAAGGCATACCAATAGTCTCAAAATGAGCTTTGAAATGTAAACATGGTATGAGCTTTTGCACACCTTGATTATTTGGTGGAATATTTTAATTTTGATCAAACAAGTGGAGCCTCTCTTTGGTGGGTAATAGGTATTACACTTTGACTAACTAAAATCAATTCATTTAGCTATGGACAAAGATAGTGGATCCCACCCTTGCATATTTCTAACTATGATCTTCCCCTTCTATATTTAAAAGATAACTAAAATCAATTCATTTAGCTATGGACAAAGATAGTGGGTCCCACCCTTTCATGTTTCTAACTATGATCTTCCCCTTCCATATCTAAAAGGTAGGCATGCTTTGATAGTCCATGAATAGGGATAAGTTGCATGCTTTTGTAGTTCATGAATAGGGATAAGTTGGTAAGGGATAGGGATAAGTAATCTTTATAAAAATAGCTTTGAGTTTAATAGTTGGCAATATGAACTCTTAAAAAAAATTTAATATCTGACAATTTCATATTTTTATAGTTTCTAAAAATCAAAGTTTAAGGTTTCCTTTCAATTTCTTTTTTTTGGTTTAAAATGTATTTTGAGAAAAATGCATGATAGTTAAGCATGACAAAGCACTTTTCTTCTACAATTATGGGGTTTACATGCAAGGAGGATTTTCCACACAATCTAGTATGTTGAAGTCACCATCATAGGATTATGCTCCATGACACACCACTTTGCTTTGCAGGAATTTATTCAAACACACCATGCATAACAACACTCATATTGAACTATTTTCATTGCTCTACAATAACTACCGCAAAACACATACTATTTTAGATATACAGAGGAATGCCCATAATTTTATCAAAGCATTTTAGAACATGACTGTGACAATTTTGCGCATTTCTTGCAAATCAGTGTGGTTCAAGAGAATCCATCATAAACAATATGTTTGTCAAGCACTTGCTGTGCTTTTGCAAGAGCACCATATTTAGCATACATAGTTATTAAAGTGCTTGCAACATAGGGGCTTCTTTCAAGTAACCCCTGTTTACAAATGTCATCATGTAGCCTTGCTCCATTGAATAGATCCTTTTGCTTTGCACAAGCCTTCATCAATCCCACAATGTGAGTAGTCTCCCTTGGAAAGACGACTCCTTCTCCTCTTGAGACTCCCCTTCACTCAATTTAAATGTGGACATTGATTCAATTTTTTTGACCTCTTCAAAAACCTAGGTTGGATTTTACCAGCAATCAAACCACAAGGCATCTATTGTCACTCTATGCTTGAAAATTGGAGACCTGGCACTGGTTAAAGTGGGGTGAAAGAAAAAGCCATGTCTCTATGAGAGCTCACAAGATTTCATGTTTTACAGATGTGGAATACGCCATGACTCATAATAAAATAAATTGGGGCAAACTAACCTTGATGTTGCAATTGTTACAGCATTGCAAGGGATCTTTGAACTCAATGTTGTCAGCCTTGGGATGGTGTTGTCGGAGCTTATCATTGGGTGGCGATGGCTCATCGATGAATCTTTGTTAAGATTCTTCCAAAGATTGGAGAAGTGCAAAGGAGCACCTAATTTTCATGTTGCACACTATCTTGGTTTTTCATGCTCAATAGCCTTAGGGCCACCATTGCAACTTGTAAGAATGGGTAGCTCACTTCTCCACCTTGGTCGAGATTTAAAATTTTCCTCACACATACAACCCTCTGTGTGTGTGTGTGTGTGTGTGTGTGCACATGGACATGTTTAATATACACACTTTCTTAGATATATCTTTCTCTTTCTCTATCTTCCCCTACATTTTCCGCACTACTTGAACATTAATTTAGACAATGTGTGTTTATATTCATTGATTCATAGACTTATCTCTCATATCTATCTATCTATCTATCTCCTCTTGCATTTTTTGCTTTTGAGCACTAATTTAGACAAAGTGTGTTTATGTTCATTGACTCATAGACCTAGACATGTGTAAGTGCGTAAACCTACACAAGAGCATTTAGAGAGAGAACTTCATCTTGGATGTGCCCAAAGCATTTCAAAGCTTTATCATGATGTCCATGTCTTGATATCGAGCAGTTAGGACAATCCAAGAGACTACATGTGGTGCTATAAGCTTTTTTTGAACACTTCTTGCACTTTTACAAGCATTGCACACTTAGCATACATGCTCTCTAATGCAATGCCTAGCACAAAATCCCCATTTTTCTATTAGCTCCAACCTATGAACCTTAGCTTGTATCACACTTATCTCATATCCACATCAAACCTTATCAACTCACACTTAGATAAAAGTATGGTGGCAATACTACATGGGAATATTCATTATCTCGAGAGAAACACATCAAAAATTGTATAGGCATAATCCAAAAATAGCAATCTTAAAAAATTTACTTTGTCTCTTGTTAAGCTTTGAACTCACCCACATTCTCTTGCCTATCATCGTTTCCATTTGTATAGCCAAAATCTACATAAACATTCTCTTGCCCAAGTCAATGAAATCAAATAAAATGCAACTCTCAATGCCCGTTTTAGAAGAAATCATATATGCATCGAGTTGACAGTGCCTATAGGGATTGTCAAATCATGAGCAATGTAGACTAGCAATGTACCACTAAAACAATTCAATCGAATCCAACTCACTGCAACAATGTCTCTCTTCTCTCCATCATTCTCTCATGTAACCCGGTCTACACCCAGAATTAGAGCATCACCCCCTCTTGTATAAAACCCTACTCGAGAAGGAGTTGCACATAGCTAAACATCTTGAGGGTCCCAACCTCTTGATCAACATTGTTACTTATCATTGTGTGTTACTAGCTTGAACATTTGATTTGGATCCTCTTGCTAAGTTAGGTGGGACCTCCTCAGAGATGCTCCATATCAATTTTACTTCAATTCTCTCAAAGCTAAGCATCAAAGAGAGACTATCACATCCATTTAGGACAAAAATAGATGCACCTTTACTGATGATGACTAGGATATGCTAATGTTTTCCACAAACATCTCTCAATGCTAGTCGAAGTTCTTGGATTTCCACTCTAGGACCAATCAACAACACTCTTGGGCTCAAATTTGGCTAGCACTGAGAGATGCTTGTGAAAAACATTAGCATATCCTAGTTATCAATAAAGATGTGTCTATTTTCATCCTAAATAAATGTGATGTATCCTAGTCATCAATAAAGGTGCATCTATTTTCATCCTAAATAAATGTGATAGTCTTAAGAGAGACTAAATGTGCACCTTTACTGAAGAGAGACTATCACATTTATTTAGGACGAAAATAGATGCACCTTTACTAATGACTAGGATATACTAATGTTTTTCACAAGCATCTCTCGGTGCTAGACAAAGTTGAGCCCAAGAGTATTGTTGATTGGTCCTAATGTGTTGCTAAAATCTTGGATGTGGAAATAGAGAGAGCCCTTGGCACCTTGCTGAAATTAGCTTGCTCTTGGTGACCATTCATTGAAGGGGAGGTATTATTTGTGCTCAAATCTATATGAAGAGGGGAAGTCCCTTAGCATTTATGGGTTTTAGGTAGAGCTCTGTCTTGCTTAGCAACTTTCAAGATGCATGCTTCAAAGATATGACTAGCTCAAGTTATTGGACCATGAGTACCTCAAACCTTTTGGTTCTAAGAATTGTGTATATGTATGTATGAATACAAGAGTAGATGCAATGCTGAGTAATGTGTGTGTGTGGAGGGGTGTGTGTGAGTATGTAAAGAAGGAGCAGGGATAAGTAGTATGTGACATGTGTCTATGTATGTACTATGTGTATGACTACATATGTACATGTGGCGAATGTTTCTATATATATACCATAACTTATAAATACTGTGGCAAATTTAATGTATTTCTTATTGTTTCACATGAATGGTGAAAAAGCCTTAAAAATCTCAATATACCTTAGAAATGTTGGCGAATAAAAAAATATAGAGTCGAGTTTCGAAAAAAAAATCCGAAAAAATAAAAGTATAGCCATTTGGCGACATATAGCCACTAAAATCATCTATGTGCATCACATACATGTCCAAAGTCATGATACTTGAACTTAGGCAGTCCAAGCATCTCCTTCTGCTGCATACATTTCAGCTTTTGTACATTCACATGGCCAATCTGCTTATGCCATATCTCAACATCTCGTATAGCACCATCATCATGTGCAAACATGATTGGTTTCAATTCTGGAATTGATGGATCAAGAGTAAACATTCTGCCATCTCTTCGGCCTCTAGCAATCAATTCGCAGCCATTACCATATTCTTCAACAAAGCATCCATCTCTATTAAATCTCACGTGTAGATTCTGTTCTACCATCTCTCCAACTAACAAAAGATTCTTGGTTATTGTAGGTACATGTAGTACATCATGCATACTCTTTTTCTTGCCATCAAGCATCAACAACGAAACGATTCATGTGTATTGAATGTCATGTTGGGTGTCATCCTCAGTACACATATAATCATGTGAACCTGGAACCCTCTCATCAAACCATTCTCCATGGGGTGTCATATGATTTGAAGCCCCTGAATCAATGTACCATCTCTCATCTCTATTCTGCCTAGATGCATTCTTAGACACATGTTGCATGGCAAACAATCTGTCAACTTGCTCATCATGAGCATCTCTAGAAGATGCATAGTGCCCATGTTGTTTGTCCTTTGCCTTCATATCTCCCTGCTTCTTGTAACAATCCTTTGCAATGTCACCGACTTGTTAGCTGCTGCAGATGCGGTTGGTACACTGCCCATGAATAATAGCTAGATGACAGCTATCCTTATCTACTCTAGTTCGTGGCTCAGTTAGTATGCCACCTTAGTTATTTGAGTTTGGTTTGAGACCCACATATAGGGTTCTTCTATTTCTTTTGTACTTGAGTTCTTTTGGCTTACACAACTAAGAAGAGGAAAACTGTTTTTAGCCTCCATCTGTGTGAGTATTCCCCCATTGTGCAAGCAAGAAAGCTACAAGTGAGACTTCTTCCTTCTCTCCCACAATCTTGACATGGTATCAGAGCATGGTTCGTGGTAAGGAGCTCAAGAAAGCAAACCAAGTTCGCGGCGTTCTAGTAAGAGGACCAGTGTTGCTTTCATTTTTCGAGCCTGGGAGCATGTCTCTGCACAGGTAGCATAGTCGGAAAGTGCAAGAGTGCATTGTCTCAGATTGAAACGCCCTTCGTGGTGAAGCAAGAGGGCAATATATACTGCGGGAAAGGGCTTCAGCCTTTGGTTACCCTGTTTTTTAAATTTGAGGCCATTTCGGGGCTTGTTTTGGAGGTAGAAGTTTTTCCGCACGCACTCAGGAAAAGGCCCTATTTTTTGCTGTGTGACCATTGTTCTATAGGTCGGTGAAAAGTTACTGTAGAAATTGCATCGTATGCCTATGCGCAGAGACATTGGGAGTTACAGAATCATCCTTGTTGCATGTTGATGCAAAATCGTCACTAGGAAGTGACTGTGTGGTCAAATACCACTTTTGTCAGTTTTGCAGATTTTCCCTTGTGAGGCTGAAGCTGTGTTTTTTGCAGTAACAGAATTCTTTGTAGTGTTTTGTAATGGCGTCTGATTCTCTTTCACAGATTGTCACTGAAAATCTTGACAAGAACAACTTCCAAGCATGGAAGTTTAGAATGACGAATTTCCTTATGGGAAAAGGATATTGGGAATTCGTTGTAGGAAATGAAGAAGAACTAGTTCTTCCTGATGTTCCCAATTAACAACAAATGCAGGCATTTAAAGGATGGCATGAGAGAGACAAAAAAGTTATGTACTAGCTGTCTATCAGTATTTCAGACTCTATGATTGTGCATATTCAGGATGCAAGTATGCCAAAGGAGGCATGGGATACTTTGTTAAAAATGTATAGCACAAATACGCAAGCCAGGAAAATGCAGCTCAAGCAAGAGTTGCACAATGTGCAAAGAGAAAGTATGAGCATCAATGACTACCACATGAAGGTGAAGAAGATTGCAGATGCACTTGCTTCCATTGGGTCTCCAGTGGAAGATGATGATTTAGTTTCTGTGACCTTGAATGGTCTAGGAAAGGATTATGCACAGTTTCGAACATCCATTTTCGTCCGTGAAAGATTTTGTGATTTTGAGGAGTTGATTGCTCTTCTAATTTCTGAGGATCAGAGAAATGGTGGTGCATCTTCTTCAGGAGGAACTTCAAAAGAAGCTGTCTTCTACTCAAATGTTGGAAGAGGTAGAGGCAGAGGTAGAGGAGGCCGATCTGGAGGCCGTGGTAGAAATCAGAATATGCAGCAAACTCAAGAAAACCAGTCCTATGGAGGAGGACGTGGTAACTCTAGAGGTAGGGGGAGCCAAAGAGGTTGTGGTGGATGGCAAAGAGGCCAAAATGCAAACAGCAATATTGAATACTACTACTGTGGTAAAATGGGTCATATGGCTAAAGACTGCTATAAAAAGCAGAATGACATCATGAATGGAAATTTGCAACAAGGGAATTATGCATCTTCTAGTAGACAGGGTGATGACAGAAATGAGCATTTGTTTATGGTGCAGCACATGACCAATTCTGTGACAAGTGCAGAAGAAAGCAACGATGTATGGCATGTTGACTCAGGTGCATCAAACCACATGACAGGTCATGCAGAATGGATGTAGGATGCAAGGAAAATGGAAAAACCAGGATTTGTGGAGACTGATGATGATACTGCACATCCTATTGTGCAAATTGGAAATATTCCTTTGTCTATGCAGGATGGGAAAAAGAAATACATGTCGGATGTATTTCATGTCCCGAATATCACCAAGAACCTGGTTTTTGTTGGTCAAATGGTTGAGCAGGGCTTCCAAGTCAGATTTAATTCTCATGGATGCTTTGTTGAGGATATGAAAAATAAAGGTCGCTTGATAGCAAAAGGAAAGAAGAAGGGCAGAATGTTTACGTTGGATGCAGACATGCCTGAATTGAGTGCAGCAATGTTTGCACATGGGACTGGTGTAGTTGCAGATATTGATATCTGGCATAAACGCATTGGTCATGTTAATGTACAATGACTTAAATCAATGCAAGCCCAAAATATTGTTGCAGGATTGCCTAAATTCAAGGTTGCAGAAATACATAAGGTATGTGAAGCCTGTCAATTTGGAAAACAGGCAAGGAAACCATTTCCTAGACATGTTCAAGAGAGTAAGAAGCCATTGGAATTAATCCACTCTGATGTGTGGACTACTAAAGCTGCATCTATTGGAGGTTGTCATTATTTTGTCATTTTTATTGATGACTATAGCAGAAAATTATGGGTGTATTTTATGAAAAAGAAAAGTGAAGTGTTTGCGCATTTCAAAACTCTTAAAGCTATGGTTGAAAAAGAAACAGACTTGCAAATAAAATGCCTAAGGTCAGATGGAGGGGGAGAGTACCTCTCAAATGAGTTTGCAAGGTTCCTGCAGGAGCATGGCATAAAGTAGCAATATTCATGCAGTCATACCCCACAACAAAATGGAATTGCAGAAAGGAAAAACAGGCATATTGGAGAGGTATCTCGTGCCATGCTCAACGAAAAAGACTTGCCAGATTTTTACTGGGCTGAAGCAGTTGCTACAGCAGTCTACATAATGAACAGGACTCCCACTGCAGCAATACATGGGATGACTCTAGAGGAGAGGTATACTGGTAGGAAACCAGATATTTCTCATTTGAAAATTTTTTGTTGCATTGTCTACGTTCATGTGCCAGATAAGTTGAGATCCAATTTGGATCCAAAAGCTGAGAAGTACATCTTTATTGGTTACTCTCTACAGCAGCAGAAAGGGTATAGATGCTATAACCCTTCTACTCGTAAGTTTATAGTGAGCAGAGATGTTGTTTTTTATGAGATGAGTAGCTGGTATAAACCAGTAAATGTGATTGATAATGTAGATGCACAAAATGGTAATGCTGCACAGAATTCACAGCAGCAGTCACAAGATATTAGTGGACCTGGAGTGTCCTCTAGCAGTGGTTCACATTCTTTGCCATGGACAGGAAGATTGAGATCAGGAGAATCTTCTCAAAGCAATGCAGATAGTGGTATGCATGTATCAAAAAAAGGAAAAGAGAAGGTAGATTAGCCCATGTTTGATGTGAATGCAGGTCACTCTTATGTGGATGGTGAATCCAGTGGCTTAGAACAGAGCATTGATGATGAGTTGGGTATTCCTTCTATTGTTACACCTAGAGTAAGGAAGACCAGGGATATTTTGAGAGCACCTGGGAGTGAACCTACTTTGCGTAGGTCTACCAGAGCTAGGTATCTTGTGGATAGGCTGAAATATGATGGATTTACAGCCATTCACTATGCCTATATGGTCAAAGTGATACAGGGACCAAAACCCACTTCTTTTAAGCAAGCCATGGGAAAAGAAAAATGGGAGAAAGCCATGGATGAAGAAATGGATGCCTTGGAAGCAAATGCTACATGGGAATTGGTACCTTTGCCTAAAGATAATAATGCAATTGGTTGTAAGTGGGTTTATAAGGTGAAGCACAATGCAGATGGTTCTATGAACAGATACAAGGCAAGATTAGTAGTCAAGGGGTATGCACAAACATATGGCATTGATTATGAAGAAACATTCAGTCCGGTTGCAAGGATGGCAACTGTAAGAGCAGTCATTGCTATGGCTGCATCAAAGAAATGGTCTTTACATCAGATGGATGTAAAGAATGTCTTCTTGCATGGTGATTTGCAAGAAGATGTATATATGGAGTAGCCACCAGGTTATGTGCATGATGTTCATCCTGAGTTTGTTTGCAGGTTGAAGAAAGCCTTGTATGGATTGAAGCAAGCACCTAGAGCATGGTCTGACAAGATAGGACAGTATCTTGTCACTATTGGCTTTCAGATTTCCAAGGCAGATTTCTCACTTTATGTGAGAAAAACAGAGAAAGGTATTATGCTGCTTGTCATTTATGTTGATGATTTGATTATCACAGGTGATAGTAATGAATATATCCTTCATGTGAAAATGCTATTGAAGCAGAAGTTTGAGATGAAGGATTTGGGAGAGCTGCATTACTTCTTGGGCATTGAGGTGATTAGATCACCAAGTGGGATACGACTCTTCCAGAGGCAGTATGGATTGGACATGCTGTCCAAATATGGGATGACAAGCTATAAGCCTATTTCAGTTCCTTTGGAGCAGAATGTGAAGCTGAGCACAGATGTAGGTGAGCTTCTGGAAGACCCTACTATGTACAGACGCATAGTAGGAAGTTTGATTTATATGACTATTATCAAGCCAGATTTGAGCTATGCTGTTGGATTGGTAAGTCAATTTATGCAGGCTCCAAGGAAAATGCATTTGGATGCGGCTAGGCGCATACTCAGGTATGTGAAGTCCACATTGCAGTATGGACTATTTTATGAGACTGGGTTCAGATATAGTTGCACTGATATTGATTGGGCTGGTAGTATTTCTAATAGACGATCTATCAGTGGATATGTGTTCTCTTTTGGGAGTGCTGCAGTCACTTGGAGCAGCAAGAAACAGCCTACAGTTGCCTTGTCGAGCACAGAGGCTGAGTACAGGGGTGCAACAATGGCTGCATGTGAGGTAGCTTGGTTGCATGAGCTACTTTATGATATGCATCAGTCTACAGATGGGCCAGTTGTCATTTATTGTGACAACATGAGTAGTATTATATACTTGGCAAATAATCCAGTCTATCATGCCAGAACAAAGCACATTGAGGTGCAGTATCACTATGTGCGGGAGAGGGTTTTACTAGGTCTTATTGATCTAGTTTATGTCAGCACAGAGGATCAGGTAGCTGACATATTCACAAAGGCATTGGGCGCAGAGAAGCTGCGCAAGTTCAGAGACCTGCTTGGTGTGCAGGAATTGGGATTGAGCTCGAGGAGGAGTGTTGAGATATCGAGCTCCACTCGTGATATGCCAAGGTGACCGTTGTGCATTTATGTCACCGACTTGTTAGTTGCAGATGCGGTTGGTACACCGCCCATGAATAATAGCTAGATGACAGCTATCCTTATCTACTCTAGTTCGTGGCTCAGTTAGTATGCCACCTTAGTTAGTTGAGTTTGGTTTGAGACCCACATATAGGGTTCTTCTATTTCTTTTGTACTTGAGTTCTTTTGGCTTACACAACTAAGAAGAGGATAACTGTTTTTAGCCTCCACCTGTGCGAGTATTCCCCCATTGTGCAAGCAAGAAAGCTACAAGTGAGACTCCTTCCTTCTCTCCCACAATCTTGACATCTATACCTGCCGCAGCAATGACAATCCTTATCTCTGTTTGATTGATCATTTGACTACCATGAACCAGATCCACCACCTCTACCATGGGGTGATCTCCCCCTGCCTCTAAAGCCACCAGATCCAGGCTAGCCCTATGTATTTATGCCATGCCAAGCATTTTTCTAATGTTGTCCATATGCATTTCAAGTGTCTCCTGGACCTTGAAAAGAGCCACGGCCTCTACCGCCTCTGCCATGCTAGCTAGAGTAAAGAATATTGTCTCTGCTTTGAGACGTACTAGAACCTGTATTCAGCCCAAGTTTAACTTCCTCATACAATAGTAAAGCAATCAGCTCATCCCAATTAGGGGATTTAGTTCTCACAACAATAGACGTATCAAATGTTTTATACTATTTTCCAAGTCCATTCAATGTCACTGCAATCATATCATCCTCAGACACCGAAGATCCAATGGTGGCAAGCTAATCCTCTATGTTCTTAATCTCTATAGTGTAGGCTTGAATGCTTCTACCATTCCTAGACATGTTATTGGACTATTGCTTTACTGAATCTTTCTTGCATGTGTTACATTTCCATAAATCTTCATGAGTATATCCCATGCATTCTTTGGGAAACTGCATCCAGTAATCTATATAACCATAGCATCTGATATACATAAGGAAAACCAATGTAACACCTTGCATGCTCTCTCAATCCATAGCTTATGAGCCCTTTTCTGATCATTTGTCGGATTCCTTTCATGTATTTCAGATTCAATCTCATCACCTATACATAAGTCCCAATAACCTCTGCCAACCAAAAAATTCTTCATACGGAACTTCCATAAAGCAAAATTTTTGTTTTCCAACTCTTCTCCCACAATTTAAGTGATATTGTCAGTGCCTTGAGCATTTTCCATAGTTGCAACTTAGGTATTCAGTGATGTATACAACCTATAATTATCTGACTCCTTTTCCTATAGTTCAGGACCAATTTCTTGCTATTCAAAACAGTTTCCTGCAATTTAGGACAATTTTTCTGACAACTTGCTTGCTGTAAACTGTATTCCAACAATGAAAAAACATAGTCAACTAGGCATAAAACAAGCTCAAATCAGTTCAAAACATTCTATGGTAGTGGCAAAACATCCCAGCAACAAACTATATCCATACAAGTATCAATGTTTGTACTGTATGCAAGTAGCAATACCAAATACAGCCAGCCCAATGCTATAACCAGTAATATTTTCTTTATTAAAACAAGAGTATTCAGACCTCAAAATAGCCCCAAAACATCTCATTCAGTTGCCACTCTATGCAGGAGTTGATACATGTCCAACCAGTAAGAATATATTGCATATATGTCAAGTGAAGATGATAGGTAACCTTCCTGCAGACAATAACCAATTAATACCCTGGTATAACCAGCAACAAATCAGTCCAAACTTTGGTTTTAGCACTCACAATATCCCAAAAAGCATCTACCACTCAAGTGGTATGATCCAAGCATTTGTTAGTAGCAAATAAGCATCACATATACTTCAACCATGTAGGTATATTGTTTTCAAATTCAGGATAGCAACTAGTTCACTATTTCCAAGCTGCAAATAAGCTCAAAAACTAAGCATTTAACACTCCAATATCATGCTCAAATGCATGACAATAAGGGCATATACATTGTTAGGATGAAAGCCACCAGTGCCCTGGAATCACCTATCTTTTATTGTAGTAAACAGCCAGTTTGCACATGTTTGTGTTGAATATTCAAAATGTGTGAGGAATTTGAAAAAAGTTTCTTTTACAAATTGTATACCACGTTGAAATGGTCAGAAATAGTGGGCCGTTTCTCCAAAAACCATTTACGTAGCAAGATATAGCTTTTGCAAAAAGACGAGCTGCATGCACAGTCTCCTTTGATGACGTTTTCTTTAGATCTGATGTCTTGATGTCAAATGGCCATTGGCAAGTCTTTAGGCTCCGAGCATTCATGCTTTGATACGATGTTGGAAGAGAGGGAGAGAGACAGAGTGGAGCAGAAGATGAGCCTCAACTCATTGTTGTTCTTCTTCCATTATACTAACTGAAAGAGACTTACACACATAGGTATGACTAACCGAGTCTGTGTGGTTAAGTCATTGACTACACCAACTTATTGAATGTCACACACGTGTATAGCTAGATCCAGCTACTAATGTTGGTCACACACATAAAGATAGACTAACTGAAGAGTAACAGGAGCTTGATATTCTAACAGTTCCCCTCGCAGTCCATGATTATTCCCTCCTTTTAGAGGCAGAATGCATCTGATGTGCAGGTCTCTACCCATTTGTTGCCCTCACATTGCCGCCTGTGGATGAGAAGCATTGTTACTCCTTCTTGGTTTCTTATAAAAACCAGTTTGGTCTGGTTTATAACCGCACCTTCTGTTTATCTACCGCTAATATCAATGAAGCACTGTGCTTGCCTATTTCTACTTCATTTGTGCCTAGTGGGAACCAATTACTTACTACTGAAGAGATTGTCACGCTCTTGAAGAAGGAAACTTCTACCCCCTTGCTTCTCAACCAACTTATTAAAAGTTCAAGGGTATCTATTTTCCATATCTCTTCTCCCGTATGGAAGCAACTATGTCAGTTCCTCCAAGACTGGGGGGAAAATCTATATCTAAGTATCTATCCAAGGAACTGTTCACAACTTCTGAGAAGATTCTAGAGGGTGCTAAGTTCAATTGGGTAGGCTTTCTACTATCCAAAATGGATCAACATTTTCAACGAGTACGAAAGGGTCAACTCAGTAATGTTTCCTATGGTACCTTCTTATAGTGTATTATCACTTTTGCACCTCATTCTGGTGGTGTACCAGTGCCTGATCCTGCTTCTTTACCGATCTTTTTTGACAAAAACGCCTTCGTATGAAGGGTCCTTCCAGTCCTCTTGTATTAGATTCCCCTGTACAAGCATCTGTTCCTATTGATCTGGCAGTGCCCTTCCTTCATTCCTCTCTTGTACCAATTTATTTGTAGCACAAAGGGAAGGACAACTAGATTCTCAGATCCCTTCATCTTTACAAACCATACTATCTAGACCCATGCTTCCATAGATGGTTTCAAGTGTCAAGCCTACTTTGGAAACCTCCCTCACTTCTTGTCTTCAAACACTGTACACAAGTGTTTACACTTCCATGCAAGACAAGGTGGATTCCTTAACCAGTCAGTTGAGTAAGGCAATGGAGGATCTATATTTAGACAAGGCTACACTCAGTGATATCCATAAACAAATGATTGTTGCCACAACCTTAATGGATTCATAGAAGACAACCATTAAAGAGCTGGAATCTAAGGCCGCTAAATTGGGGGAGGAGAATGAATCTCTGACGATTGAGAAAAATTCTGCCCTTGAGGAAATGGTCACTTTGGCTAGTAAACTTGGTATTAGTGAGGGTCAGTTGCAGCACTCTCAAGAAATTATAGAGTCCCAAAAGAAACTTATTGAAAAACTTCACCAAAAGGTGGTTGTTCTTTCTATTCCTCCTCCAACTCTTGTATCTTCTATTTTGTCTTCCAAAGAGGAGCCTGATCAATTGCAACATAAAGCTAAACTCTATGATGGGTTTCCCGCTAAAGTGGATCGCCTTCAAGAGTATATGGATTGCATGCAACAATATTTTATTCACTATACTGACTTGGTGTCACCTCCTCCATCCTTTTGGATCAAATATAATCAGTAGAGGTTTGCCTTGTATATTTCTTTAAGCAATGTTGATTTGGAACCTCTAGAGGATGGATGGTCAAATCTGTGGTTTGCGGATCTCTTGAGGGCAGTATTTGATAGATTTGTGGATGAGTTGGTTTGCCATGAGGTCCAATTTTTATCTTTCATGTATCTTACATGCCATTTGCAAATCCCTGATGAGGAGGACTTGAATGTTTATGTAGGGGATGTGATCTTGCAAGCTGTCATGTATGTGCATTTAGTTGAGCGTTTGCTAGCAGAGAGCTTGAAGACTTATCATGAGCAGACATCTTGGTGTAGAGGACATGCTTGGCACCCACCTTTGGAGGCTAATTCTTTGGAACCTCTCTATCTCAGGAGTGTATTTCATAAATCCAATATCCAGTCCTTACAAACTCAATTGTTGAGCTTTATTGTTGATCGTCCATTATTTACTGAGTCCTTTTTTTAGGATCCTAATTTTTGTTGTTCTTTTTATCCGCTAGATCCTACTGATCTCCTTTCTTATTCTCTTATGGCATATCGTTTCCCTTTTTACGTTTCCCTTCTTTCCTCCAGTCCTAATTCCATTCTGCTTTTATCTTTTATCCCTTTTGGATCTCCTCATATCCTTTTGTTTACCATTTTTCCTTTTATTGCTGATCCCACCTTATCTCATACCCCTTCTAAACCTCCACCTACTATTCCTCCTATTCCTTATGTTTTCTCAGTGGATTCTCTTCAAACCTTTTTGTTGAATTCTCCATCTTTTCCATCTTCCTTATCTCTTCATTTACCCTCATTTTATGATTTATCTTATCCTCCTTTACAATGCTCTCCTCTTATTCCATTACCCTCTCCCTTCGATTACATTAACCTTCCTCCCCAGACAGTGATGGATACTCCTGGATATGATCATGACATACTCCATCGAAGACAATGGACGGTGCATGATTCTCTGACCGGACTAGTATTTAATTGGCCTCTTATTAGAGGGTCTTGGGATACGTCTGCAACATGTTCAAACTCTTACCTTCATTTTTCCAGAGTACATGTTACTTCTGAGGATATGACTATCCATCTTGCTACTCTTTTTTTTTGTATCTTTCTTTTATGCATCAACAGTCAACCCTGAGTATCCCACCCATTGATCATCAATCCAAATGTGGATGTAGTTTCTGCTCAAATGGATGTATTGTACTACTTTGCATAGGCCTTCCCTACCAGGTTCATCATCTTACTAGAGAGGATATGTTGTTTACAGTTCCTCCAAAATGTGCCTCAACATTTTGTTGATGAGAGTAAAGCTCTGGAGTGCCTCAAGCTTAGTATGCAATTTAAGAAGAGATACCTTCATCCTACTTAACAGAGGATCTTTTCATGATTGTATCATCTTTTTGTTAATGGAAACTTATTTTTGCTCTCCAATTTTTGGGGATCCATGCCATTCAGACTATATTTGTATATGAGTATTTCTTGTGTTGGGTAATGTGTTTTTTTTTGTTTTTGATCATGTGGAGCTAATGAAGATGAAGTTGTGAAGATTGATGATGTTAGTTATAACATGTTTGCAATTGAAGACTTGGATGCTGAACTTTTATATCCTTTAATAATTTGAGTTATTTTGGTTTTATGATGTTGGAATGGTTCTTGGTATTATTGGTTTTCCTTTCATATGTGTTTTAGATACACATTCTATGAAGCTGATATGTTGGGGAAGTGATAGTAGTTGGTCACTTGTGATGGATTGAAGATTCTTTTTAGCAAATATTAGAGCTTTTATTCTCCTTTTCTTTCTAAGGTCATGAGGACACTTTCTTTCTAAGTGTGGGGATATGCTGAGTGTGGAAATGATATGTTTTTTAGGGCTGCTTTTTAGTTATTTTTGTTGCTGAATGGTTGTTTTTGGTGATTGATTGTTTGAATTTGAAGATTTTTTGAAGTGTTTGGAATGGTTTGAGTATGTTTGAAGGGTTTATATTGGTTTTTGATGAGGATATGTTGTTTTAAAGGGTTCTGTGATTCTCTCTGTTTGGTTCTGTAAGGTCTAATTTTCTTCTGTTTTATTTTGTTTTGTTTCTGTTTTGGTAGTTGAGATGGTTGAATGAATATTTTGAGAGATGGTTGAGATGTGTTAAAAGTTTTATGAAATATTGAATTTGTTTTGGTTTGTTTTTTGTGGTTTCTATGGTCTTTGTTGATCTTCTGTAAGGCTCTATAGCTTCTCTAGTTCTATTCTTCTGTTGTCCTGTTGTTCTGTGGTCTATACTGTTTGTTTTTGTTGAGTGTTATGTTGGATGTATGGGTATTTTGGGAAGTATTCTTGTCTTAGAAAAGGATGAATGGAAGCTCTATTCAAGATAATTGAAGTGAAGAAGTAGCTGATGAAAATTCACAGAAGGTTACAGAAGAACAGTGACAAAAGCCAGATCTCATAGGACACTATGATGTCGTTGGTGCCTCTTTGTATCTGACACACCTTTTGGGAGGCGTATCCACGACCTAAAAATGATTATTTTGAGTGATTATTGAGCATTTTAGTGAGGTTTCGATGTACTATTGAGAGTTTACTATTGTGAGAGAGATCATATGTCATAGATAGCCAATTCTATCAAAACAATGTATCTTTCTATGAGAGATAGAGCAAAGAGAACTATGAAGACAATGAAGATGAATACTATCTGATTATTTCTATTCAAAAGTGGTGTCTTTATTTTTTGTTTCTTGTTCTATTGATGAATTCTATAAAGATGTTGAAAATTATGGTTGATTTTATCAAATCCGTGGGAGATATTTACTATGATATTGCATGAAGATTTGTTATTTTCCTTGTTGTAGTTCTCAAAAGAATGAAACAAAAGCTTGTTGATGTTACAAGATAGATTTTCTTGTAGTAGAAACCCTTTTTCCTTGGTGCTCCTCTTGGGGCTCCACTCTCTTTGGTATTTGGTCAAGGCATGATGTCTCCATCTCACTCAAGGCACATAAGATTCCAAGCTCACTAGGCAGTGCATTTGGGAGAGCTATGCAAGATAGAAAATTGCATGCAGTCTTTGCAATTTCACACTTGTAGGCATTTCCAAAGGTTGGTTCATTAAATGTATGAAGAATGGGGGATTAACATGAGATGGAGCATGTCAACAATTCTATCTCTTTAGGAGATTGCAAAGGACTTCCTCATCGAGTTTTTGGAGGATATATATTTTCTTACAGCCCATACTCACAAGATGACGGTCATGCCTAGAGATTTCCATAGCTTGCACCACTTGTGACTATAGTATGACATACTATTGAATCTTGTTGATATCTCAGACTAGCGCATGTGGAAAACTCTTACCCGCTCATCTCTTCACCATCAACAAGCCAATTTGAGATCCCCCATCCCACATGAGAGGGACACACGCTTACAAAGAGCATGAACAACAGCCAAAAAAGTGGTCAAGATCTAAACGTAGCCCCACCTGCCCTACTACCTGCCCGAGCATGTTTAGGCCTTATTGCACCAGCCCAATTCCCATCGTGTTGAGCCCCTCTAGGATGAGCCCCTCCAAGATGAGCCCCACCACCTTGATCCCCTCTAGGTTCCACCTTCAAGGCCCTTTGACCACTTTGAGCCCCTCCAAGTCCTGACCCTTGAGGCCCTCTAGGACAAGCCCCTCCAAGAGGAGCTAGGCCAAGAGGCCATGGCCCCTCATGCAAAGCCCCTCTAGAAAATAGATCCCCATCATGCTAAGACCCTCTAGGATGAACCCCTCCATGCTCACAAGCCCCAGCCCCACCACCGCGAGTCCCTCGACACCCTCCAAGATGAGCCTTCTAGGAGAAGCCCCACAAGGACAAGCCCCTCCATGCTTGAGCTCCCCAAGGATGAGCCCCTTTAGGTTGAGGCCCCAAAGGATGAGCCCCTTCAAGCCGAGTCTCCCCAAGGATGAACCCTTTTAGGCCAAGCCCCTCCAAGATGAGCCTGTTCAAGACAAGCCTTTCAAGGACGATCCTGAGCCCCTCAAGGATAATCCCCTTTAGGCTAAGTCCCTCTAGGCCACTGAGCTCCACTATTCAAAATCGTCCTTGACAAGTGTGGGGTCCCAACTTGCAAGAGACCCCTCCTCTCCCTCACCTTCTTGCACCTCTTCCTCCATCTCAACTCCTCGACATCCATTACTTCTAACAAAGGATGAGCTCACTCTCAATAATGAGCTCAACCTCATCCTCAATGAGTGTGATAAGGAAGGTAGTGGACCCCACCTAGGTAGTTGTACCATTGAGAGGGGAGAGATAAGGAAACATACTAGGGTAGAGGGCACCCACATTTCTTATTCCTGGGCTTAAGGGCCCCCACATTGCTGCTTCATGTGCACTTGAATGTAATGTGGGTCATGACCAAGCAAGGGAGGCTTCTCCTTAGGCTAAAGAGCTCCCACATCACTTGGTTTTGAATTTTTTCCATTTGAACATAGTATGGGACACCACCAAGTGAGGGAGGCCCCTCACTCAAGTGGAGAGCCCCAACATCACTTTGGTGGTGACCTTCATGTGCACTTGAACATAGTATGAGTTCCTACCAAGTGAGGGAGGCTTCTCCTTAGGCTTAAGAGCTTTCACATTGCTTGGTTTTGACCCTCATGTGCATTGAATGTAGTATGAGATACCACCAAGAAAGAGAGGTGTCTCATTAGGTCAATGGGAAAAGAGTGTTGCTTGATGTTGACCTTCCCTGGCACTTGAATGTAGTATGAGATACCACCAAGAAAGAGAGGTGTCTCATTAGGTCAATGGGCAAAGAGTGTTGCTTGATGTTGACCCTCCCTACCACTTGAATGTAGTATGATCACCACCAAGCGAAGGAGGCTTCTTCCTAGGTTTTAGAGCTCTTGATTTGCTTGGTTTTGAAATTTGTGTGCATTGAATATCATATGGTTTTAAAGAGCGAGGAAGACCCCTCACTAGTGGGGAGGTAGGCAAAGAGTGTCACTTGGTGTTGAACCCCCTCATGTGCACTTGAACACAGTATGGGTCACCACCAAGGAAAGGAGGATTCTCCCTAGGCTTAAGAGCTCCCACATTTCTTGGTTTTGACCCTAGTGTGCACTAAACATTTTATGGGATACTGCCCAAGCGAGAGAAGTCCCTCACACTGGGGTGGCAAGTAAAGAGCATCGCTTAATGTTGACTTTCAAGTGCACTTGAGTGCACTACGGTTCACCACCAAGCAAAAGAGGCTTGTTTTAAAATGGTTTGGTTGGCCTTGGAGAATCAATTATTTTTCACTTTTGGATTTTTTTTTGGGCAATAGGAAGATTGAGCTAGTGTTTGAGGATGACGTGGAGGAGAACTTGGATGAAAAACTATATGTGTTCCTCTTCAATGCCGGTGCTCACTTCTATACTCCCAAGTTGTCATGCATATTCAAGTCACTACTTCCTATTGAGAAAGTATTAGGCTCCTTTGGGAACATGCTAGCTAAGAAAATGGAGGAATATCGAAGAATCACATCATCTAGATGATGATCATTGATGCAGAGGAATATGTTCACTCATATAGAGAAAGCTAGCTAGGGCATTGGATAGATTACCTATCAGTGCACACAAGGGAACAAAGGACTACCTATGCACTCAAAGAGGTGTCATCTATTCCATTCTTCCTTTGCATTCCTTTGCTACTTGCATCTCCTATCGGATGGAAACAACTTGCAGGGGACATCACAAGCACTACACACTTGTGACAATAGACAAACTGCTATTATTAATAGATAAATTGAAGAGGTAGAGAAGATTGTAGCCTTTGATGCAAAGGAGGAGAGAGTGAAGGCTTCTCAACAAAGGTAAAATTTTGATATATCCCTAGTTATTGTCACTATATCAACCTAAAGGATGCGCTACCACTTAATTCATATGCTAAGGAAGGAGGGATACTTATCTTTTCCCTAGCTACATTTATGATGTCAAATGAGCAAGACTATGTATTGCTAGCCAACATTATGAGTTCACTAGACATCCGTGAGGATTATAATCTCACTGCCTTGGCCTAGTTTAGTAAGGCTATGTGGAAAATGGTCAATGGAGATCTGCGTCTCTTGGCTTATGATCTACACTGAAGATGCAAAATGGATGCCAAATGAAGAGATCTTTGAATGGCTTAAAGTAGAGGCCAAGGCCTATGAGCAATGACAATGGCCTAAAGAAGAGAAAAGATAGACAATAATGCAAAGAGTTAGAATAGTGAACATGGGATAACATGAAACATTAGTCCCACAAGAATCTAGGGGTGGCATACTCCCTTTGTGGATGTCATGTTTGCTTGAAAGTGATGAAAATCAATGGGTATTTAGTTTGTGTGCTCTTCTTATCCTAGTCTACAATGGTCCATGGCTTCTTTTGTAAGAATGTAGATTTGCAAGAAAGTGCTTGTTGATAGCAACAACTTTCTTAGCGAGTAGGGGGATCAACGACATCAGTTTTGCCAGTAGTGGCTCTAAGACAATAGGCCATAAAAAAGATGTAGCTCTCTCACAATACATTGGCAAATTGGGTCATACACAGGTAGATCCTTGTGCAACACACTTTCAATGATGTATTATAGAGAAAGTTTGTATATTGATATGAATAAATGACTTTGTTGTTATAGATTATAATTATTCACATTGAATTTTCTCCAGACAATACAAGGCTCCCCATTTTTGCGCTCAAGGTGATAACCAAGTTTTTTGGAGGATATGACCTTTCAATGAATGCAAAGAAAATAATTTTGATCATTGAGAAGTGACATGAATTTCGGATGTCTGGTATTGGAAATGGATGTGAGCATTTGAGGGCCCCTTACTATATATCATACACCACTCAAGTGGGCGACTTGCATCCTTATACAAAATGAGAATTCTTGCCATGGAAAAATTATAAGATTTCTATAGAGCCTACCCCTCCAAGAGTACTTGCTATAGAGTCACTGCCTCTAATGAAGCCAGCACTACTTATACAATTGCCAACCTCAAGGGATAAGGGTGATGAGGATGAGGAAATGCTATCAAAGAAGTTGAAACCATCCCCTTTAAGCCCACATAGTGAGGAATGAACAACTATCTATCTATTCCTTGAGCCCATCTCGAGCTTTGTCTCTCTCTAGAGGCTAATCATTGTAAATGTAAAAGTTTTTCATTTGCACGTGAGTTATTATATGCTTCTTGTCTCTTTTGTTTTGATCTTTTTAATGCAAGAGTAATGTCCAAGTTTGGCATGTCCTTTTTGCTTCTTCTAACTTCTTTTTGTGCCAAATTAATATGTAAACCCATTGGAAAACTTCAAGCACACTGTATGCCGTTTGTGTACCACCACCATGTCTTGTATGCCTAAAGTATCTGGTCCTTGCTTGGTAATGAGAATTTTCCATTCCTTGGGTGGAACAAATTGACAAATTCCTATACTCTCTCACAAACAAGGGACCATGACTATAAATAATATACTATGCATAAGAAAAGAGATGGAACTAGTTAAGTGCTAAGTAGTAAGTTCAAGGCCTATTGAAGCTCCATATGAAGTTTGAAAAAAATCAAGTGCTATCTACTTGATTGTGAGTTCATTCCAATCAATTATCTGTGTCATTTACTTATCATCTACTTTGAATGGAGTAAGTTGGAGTGTTGGGCACCTCATTCCCAAAGAGGGTCAAAACCAAACAAAATGGGCCCCTATGTTAGTTGAGGAAAGCCCCCATTTCGCATGGTAGTGGCCCCTTTTCATCACCTACCTTGAATTTAGAGTTGCAATGTTAGGTACCTTATTTCTAGGGAGGGTCACTACCAAGCAAAAAAAGTGCCTCCCTCAAAGAGGAAGGGCACCATATTGCTTGGCAATGACTCTTTTTGTAGGTATCACTGAAGCCTCATATTTGCTTCCCCTTTTACCTCAAACTTTTTTTAAAATTGAAGGAACTTCCTTAATATATAGTGCGTGAAATGTTTTTCTCTCCATGCATCCTTCATGAAGGTTTTGAATTTGTTGAGGGTCTTCTTGAAGGCTAAGAGATCCTCAATGGACCAATGTATTTTATCACAATATAGGAACATTGTGTCCAATTCATGCCAGACTTTGGCCTTCTTGTTCCTTGCTTTTTCATCATCCCTGTGGTCTTTGACTCATTGTGTGAACACTTTCCATTGGTTGTGATGAATGCAAGAAGAACATTTTCTAGGCTTGCCATGGAAGGCCAAAAATCTTTTAGCCTTAACCCCACATATCAAAGGTTTTCTGGGAACACTATTTTCATTTTTGGATCTCTGAGGATCAGCCTCAATCACAACATTTTCCCCATGGAGACCAATGTCTAACAAAACCCTCTCTATAGCCCTAATAGCACCAACCTTAGCCTTTTGGGGTTGAAATTTCCATACAAATTCAATGTATAGGTGCACAATTTTCTCAACTATTCTATACAAGGCATGCAATGTGCACATGTGGACATTTGTTAAATGGATATCTAGAATGGCTTGAAAGTTTGGATCTTTGATGTGTCTATCAGATGCCTTGTTCCGACTAGCAATATTGCACTCCTTGACCATGGCCATGTAGTAAATGCAAGGACTCTTAGTAATAGCACATGTTGATATATTATATATGTATTTTAGAGTATTTAATTTTGTGGTCATGGGCCACTCCACTTTATATTGTCCAAACCCTTTACACTTAGTTTCTCCCCTAATTTTTAAGCACTTATCATCTCCGGTATAGAAGTTTGGTTAAACACCCACTTCAACATGTCAAAATCTTGTGTCAACTTGAAATGCTTCCAACCAATAGATGTCTTGCTCTAATTGCATGTTGAAGTGCACTAAGTTCTCTAAGCCTTCATGATTAAAGAGCCCTATTCATCAAGGTGATAGAAACTCTCTTTGTTTTCTTGCCCTTCACAATCTCAATTTCATCCAGCTTGATAAAAAAAATGACAACCCCATTTTCTTTTGCATGCTCTAGCATGAAAAACCTAATCATTTCTCTTTGCAATGTCCTTAGCTAAAAGAATATGTTGTTATAGCTATCATAGTTTAGCACTCTCTTCTTTCTAGGATAGCTATCTATGGTGTGAAAGGGCTTGCCAAGGACTTCCAAGACTCATTGGTTGATGATGCATCTTGTTTGTTAAACTAAAGATGGCTTTGGAAGCAAAGACCCCTTGGCCCTTTTCTTCCTCAATGTCTCTTGCATAAATTTGAAGAGTGGGTGTAGCTTTGTCTACTAATCCTCACCTTGTCCTGAGTGATTTGGATATCCTCTTTGTCTAACCAAGACCCTTGCACAAACTTTTCAACACACTGCTCCTTGGCTTTATTAAACCACTTCTTGTTCAATATTCTCCTTACACATTTGGGAGGAATGATGTTATTGTAGGCTTCCAATGCTTTCTCCATGTTTCTCATTGCTTTGTTTGGATCGAGAATGGACTTATCGATTACAATAATAACATCACGCATATGAGAGTGGGCTAATAACACATTCACAGAATGACCACTTACTTTAGACTTGATGCTCCTAACACAAAACAAAATAACACAAGTAGTTCAGGGAGGCAAGTGGCCAACTATTATCATATTGTTGTTATTCTTCTCATATAACCTTCGCTTCCAAGCTTGCAAGTATCAATACTATTTAGACCTCTACTTATCATGCCACTTTAGTGTTGTTTCCTTCTACCTGGCTATACATAGTAGGGTTTCAGGCCTCCCTATTTTTTCTTGGCTCTCCTCCAATTGTTTCATCATTGTAGCTCTCTCCTAAAGTAACCATTGGTTTTGCAGCTTCAAAATGTTTGAATGGCTTGCTAGATTTTGTGCATAAGCTAAAATCCCTTGGTTGCTATCTCCAATAAATCTCAACAATGAGGAACATGATGATAATGGAGGGGTGCTTCTCGTTGTGGGATCCATAGGATACAACCTGCCATTAGTCCATAGATTGATATTCTTTCTACCTTCTGATCTCATTGCCTCCAATGCACTTGATATGTTAATATACACTTGGTTTCTCTTGTGAATAGGTTCATACTCATCTACCTGATCAATATGGAGATGGTATAGACATTTATGGCTAGCCATGTTTGCAATTGAGTTACAACAAGTAGTGATCCACACTTGCAATATTGATGTGGTTTAGAGTCCCCAAAAACAAAGATTTGAAAATGGAGAGAAAAGATTTTGAGAGAGTCATTGAAGGGCAGTTTCTATGTGATGAAGAGACATCAAAGGTGGTGCATGCAATGTCTTTGAAGTTCATTGTCAATGAATGATAGACAACAAAAGCACCACGTTGAAAGAACAAATCACTAGCACAAAACCACATGCCTTTGGTAAATTGTGTGTAGATTAAACTAATTTTTAGTTGCTTAATGATTGTTCATTTAGTGAAACTTAACCCATGCACCAACCACTATGCTACAATCCCATTGGCTAGAAGATTTTTTTTAAATGAAATAATTAAAATATTTAAACTTAAGGATTGGGAGGGAGGAGTTGAGGTCAAGGACTCAGCATCTCTCCTTCTCTCTCTCTCCTCCTCACTGGCACAATTGAATTACCATAGCATTCTCTCTCTCTCTCTCTCTCTCTCTCTCTCTCTCTCTCTCTCTCTCTCTCTCTCTCTCTCTCTCTCTCTCTCTCTCTCTCTCTCTCTCTCTCTCTCTCTCTCTCTCTCTCTCTCTCTCTCTCTCTCTCTCTCTCTCCCCTAGCAATGGAGAATCTCAATTACAATGCTTCTAGAGCTATGATGACTCCGAGCCAGTGCATTGCATGGATGTTGGTCCAAGCACCAATGTAATGCTACAAAGAGCCACGAGCAAAGAAGTAGAGAAAAGGATCATGGTACTATTGCAAGATCACCAAAAAAAAATTTATGGAAGGACATCTGCTCAGCTATGGCATGGTGTTGGAGTAAGAAAACTCAAGGTCTCTCAATGAGTGAGCAAAAGAATCTACTCCTACTACTATACTACTGTACAAACAACCTCCTAGCTCTATAATGGATGTGCATTAGGGGAGTATACCTCTAGCATATTTGGTTGGATAGAAATGCTTCGATCTTTTCAAGTCATCATAAACATCTATTGCATCTGATATTTGATTTTACTTTGAAAGGATTATACCCATTTTTAGTTTTTCCCTTAGGTTCTTTTTCACAAACTTGGAGGGAGTTTCGTATATCTTTTAATGCCTTTTAAAAAACATATGTAACACAAAGTTGGAATTAAAATGGCATATAAAAAATCAAAGAAAGCAAAGCTTGCATGGAGAAGGAAAACAATATATTTCACAATGGCCTGTATGGGTTGAACAAAAAAATAGACTGCACACAAGGTGCAAGCAACATGTGCACTGAAGAGGAAAATGTTTTCAAGTGAGGACCTTTTGAACTAGATTACATTTCTTATTTGTGGGGCATTGCTGAGAGGGTTCTAACAAGCTACATGCAGAAGTTGAGTAGGTTACATGAGTTGAGGGCATCTCTCCAATGAAAGAAGGAGAGGTTATTGAGGGTTGAGGAATCCAGTGATGTGGCTAAGTGAATTAAGGATGACATTACCATGTTGTAGCAATGCTTGGAGGAGCTACGTTGGTAAGGTTTGTCTAATACTAAAGAGTTAAATGAAGTGGAGGCTGATTTGAGTGTGTCAAAGCACATGCTCCTTCAACTTAGAATCACTAAGGATTCAGAGTTTCTTACCCAAGAGATGAAAGCTCAACGGGTACTTTTGCCTTACCTTTTGGCATCATCCTTTTCTTTTGAGGTATTGTACTCCCTTGGCCTAGTCGTGTATTTATTTTGGTTGAAAATTTTGGATCATTTTAGAATAGCTTGGTGCTTTTGGTATATTTTTGTCAAAATGGTTTTACACATTTTGAAACCTTTTGGAAGATTTTAGCATATTAGGCTTCATGTTGATCCTTATGTACACTAAATGCCATGTGGGTCACAACCAAGTGAGGGAGGCCTCTCACTATGGCAAAGAGTACCCACATCACTTGGTGGTAACCCTCATGTACATCGAATACCCTATGGGTCATCACCAAGCAAGGGAGGCCTCTCATGGGGGCAAAGGACCCTGACATCACTTGGTTGTAACCCTCATGTACACCAATCATTGTATGGGCTATCACCAAGTAAGGGAGGCCTCTCACTAGAGTGGAGGGCCCCCATTTCTTAGTGGTGACGCTTATGTGAACTTTTTCAGAGGACCCCCCATCGCTTGGCAAAGGACCCTCCATTGCTTGGTACTTTTTGGGTATTTTTAGTACTATTTAGTACTTTTTATTTTTGAATATCAAATATTTTTTGGGATCCCCCATCCCTTAACAAAGGACCCCCCATCGCTTGGCAGAGGGTCCCCCATCTCTTGGGGGATCCCCATCACTTGGTACTTTTTTTGTATTATTGGTACTATTTGATACTTTTGATACTTTTGAATATCAAATAGTATTTGATACTCCCCATCTCTCAGCAGAGGACCCCCCATCCCTTGGCAAAGGGCCTCACATCGCTTGTTGGTGACTCTCATGTAAACTTTTTTGGAGGGCGCCCGATCATTTGGAAGAGGACCCCCCATCTCTTTGTACTTTTTTATATTTTTGCACTGTTTGGTCCTTTTTATTTTTGAATATCAAATATTGATTGATACTTTGTGATACTATTTGATACTTTTTTCACACTTTTATTGTATACATTATAGTGCATTTTGTACCCAACTATTTGTGTATTTTAATATCTTCTAAATATTTTTGTGTATTTTGGCACATTGTGATTTATATTTTGGTGATTTTTGATAATATTGGTAATTTTTTGTACTCTTTATATATGAAATTTTCATGTTTGTCTTGTAGATGGAATGTGATTTGCTCACGGCGACTAAGAGTCAAGAGGTTTAGGCCCAAAGTGATTTTCTTAAAATCCTAATTGCAGAATTGAGGGAGGAAGAAGGCTCACATTGTTTCCTAGACCCAAAGTTATGGATGAAGGCAACACAATCCACGTTTTAGATAATTTTGTTGCTTGTGGGGAATCTTTGGACTTTGCCTATGTGGTGGATTCTTTTATGTTGGCTACAAGCACCGGTACCAGTACCACCCCCTGTGTTTTGCTATTACCACCCCTTTAGACTTTGCCTATGTGGTGGATTCTTTTATGTTGGCTGCAAGCACCAGTACCACCCCCTGTGTTTTGCTGTTACTCTCATGGACAAACAACACTTATGTGAAAGTTGGATGCAAGCACCAGTAACACCCCCTGTGTTTTGCTATTACTCTCATGGACAAACAACACTTATGTGAAAGTTGGATGCAATCATCAAATCTCAAAAGTGGCTACGAATTGGGCTCACAAGGAATATATTCAAGAGAGTAAGTAACTATTTGCTTCTTTTTCATGCTATCTATCTTAGTCTTCTTTTCCTTATTTTTTATGGGTCATTTTGCTCAACTTTTTATATTGTGGGGCTAATATGGCGTATGCAGACAACCATGCTATAGACAAGGATCCAAAGGGTCTACTTCTACAATAACTTAAGGATATCCTCGTTTGAGAATAATTGTCTAGTAGCATGGAAAGAGTGCCCTCAATAGAGTAAAGTTAGAGCTTTGCCCAAGCTTTTAGGTGTTAGTTGGATAACTATTCCTCTTACAGGACTAGACCTCTTACTATAAGAGGCTAGAAACTTATCACAAATATCAGTATCCTCTGAGATAAGTGGCAATAAAATTGCTACGAACTTGGCTAAGCTCGCTTTGCTTATAAGATCTAAATCCAGTAACAAAGAGTAGTCATGAGACACCAACAAAATGTACTAAACTGGGGGAGGAGTACGAGGTACCATTCAAATGGATTATACACACACCACACACACAGATGCTTGTAAAAAAATACCATAGGAATAAGATATCAAACCAAATAAACTGACACAAACTCGACTGGCTACTAACCACCCCAAGCAATTCACATCCTAGAAAATATCCGATATGACCTCTACACACGTGCAAGAAAGCTTCATGCGATGCAATATAATTAGATACCTTGAATCCTCGTATCACGCAGAAAAGAAAAATAAAAAGGCATGTCGTATCCTTGACTCGTCCATATGACCAAGACAAAAATAGAAAATCACAAAGGAACTAATCACATTGACATGACACTAGAACTATTAACCACCATCAATGACAAAAGACACTAGATAAGACTCCACCGTTACCCATTCCCACAAATCACGTTTATTAAAAAGGAAATGTGCAATGTAGGGGAATTAAATATAATGAAGGATTTGTTTTAATAAACTTATTAATAATCAGTAAAATTTTAGTAGGTTATAAACCTTTAAAAGAAAACAACGGCTCCTTTATCCTGTAGTTAAAAATTATTAAGTGTGAAACGGTACTCTATATCGTAACCCAAACTTTGGACCTTGAGTTGGATCTCTAAATGCAAATTCATTTATTAAAAATTAAGTGTGTATTTAGCACTTCTTTTTTGGTGTGTGCACTTGTGAGAATAGCTTCATTTTTAATTAAACTTAGATGTGTATGTAGTGGACGAAGTGTGTGCTAAGTGAACGAAGGGTTTATTTTAATTTTAAAAATATGTGTGTTTAGCACAAACGCTTGTGAAAACATGTATGGATTAAAGTTCTTGTTAATAAGTAATCATGGTTTTGGGGGAGCTAAAAGTAAAAGAAATAGAAATAGAAATATCTGGCAAGGGTGTGTATGCAACTAAAAACTTGGCGTACTCGTCCACTGATGTGATGTAAGCACTGACTAAATGCAACCACAATGAAAGCCAACAAGCAGGCGACTTGGAAAGTTTAAGACATAAGCTAAAAATGAAACACCATATTAAATTTTTCAACATGTGTTTGATATGGTGATTAGATTTTCAACAACGGATCCATAATTATGGTATAGAATATGTAGGCTTAAATTACTATTTATTTGTTTCTTTTTTAATTAGTATTAATATTATTTCTAATTTGTGTGTTTATTTGTTTGTTTGTGTGATTTATTATTTTTTAAAGATTTCGAATTTTTAAAATTAAAATTTTTAATAACTTTTAGTTAATGTGGTTAATGTAGGCATATTTGTGTGGAAGCTGAAAGTTTTTCATTCGTTTGAATCAACGAAAGTGTGGTTAAAATTAAACAAAAAGATCCACTTGATTATCCATAATTTTTGAAAATTTTTCAACTATTTTTCCAATTGTTAAAAGATTTTTGTGAAAAATGCACTCATTTAGGAATTAACTTCTTATGAAAATAATAATCTTTCAATGTGTTTTGAAGGTTTCAACTCATGTCAACTAACCATAAGGAAAGATGGAATTTTTCAAAATTTATGAGAATTTCTTGGGATTTTTCACTAATTTTTAGTTTTTTAAAGGAATTTATCAAATTTGTATGAAATTTGATAGTTTACTTATATTTTTTATGTTTTTCTTTTTTTTAAATGGGATTATCATCTATTGAAAATTATATAAATTTTTCAAAACATTATCATATTTTTTCAACCCTTTTTCTAGAAATTTTCTCATTTATTTTTTATTTTTAAAATTTCTATATGTTTAGAATAGTCAAAAACATGAAGGAAATTGTGTTTAAATTTAAAGAAATTTTTAATTTTTGGAAAAATTTCATTTTCGCTTTTCAACATTTTAATGAAACTTTTATTGATTTTTACATGTTTTGGTAAAATTTTTAATGAATTTTTCAAGTTTTCTAATTTATGGAAATAAAATAATCAAAGTCGAGATAACAAGGTACTGGACAGCAACTACGTGTGAACAGTAGCTTTGCAGCACCACGGACGAAACAAGGCACGAATCCTCACACGTGAACGAGTGCTTCCAACATGCAAAAAATCCAAAACTTGCACTAATACGCGAACGGCCACAAGGACAATGCCACGAAGTAGCAACACGGAGGCAGGATGCGAAACTAGGGACCAAAAGGGGGTACGGGGTGTGAAAGATGCCTTCGGGGGGTTGTTTCATTGTGTCTCTTTTGATGGGGTTCGGGTGGGAAGGGGGGACTTGTAGGGGGGTTTCCTGTGGGGGTGGTGGGAAGGGGGGTGAAGGGGTGTAGGGGGGAGGAGATGGAGTAGGGGAAGGAGGTGATGGAGGTGGAGGTGGCAGAGCCAATGAGAGGAGAGGTGGCGAGGGAGATGGAGGTGGAGGGGGTGAAGGCGGAACTGGTGGGAGGAGAGGTGATGAGGGAGTGGAGGTGGCAGGGGTGAAGGCGGAGCCGGCAAGAGGAGGTGGTGACGTCGAAGGGTGAAGGCGGAGCCGACGGGAGGAGGTGGTGACGTCAAAGGGTGAAGGCGGAACTGGTGGGAGGAGAGGTGATGAGGGAGTGGAGGTGGCGGGGGTGAAGGCGGAACTGGTGGGAGGAGATGCAATGAGGGAGTGGAGGTGGCAAGGGTGAAGGCGAAGCCGACGGAAGGAGGTGGTGACGTCGAAGGGTGGAGCCGATGGCATAGGCGGTTGGGGGAGGGGCCTGGGGTGGCGGGTAAGGAGTTGGGGCGACAATGAAGGGCGCTAGGGGCGGTGAGAAAGGGCATTGTGAAGAGAGAGTAGGGCAGTCGCCGCATGCGTTGTGGGTAGAGGGTGGGAGGTAGGGAAGGAGGAGGAGGAGAAAGAAGAAGGAGAAAGGGAGGGAGGAGGAGGAGGGAGAAGGAGCAAGAGTAGCAGTAGGTGGGGAAGGAAGGAGGGAGAGAGAAAGAGGGCTCGAGGAGAGAGAGAGAAAGAAAGAGAGAGAGAAGAGAGAAGAGAGAAGAGGGAGAGGGAGGTGAGGGGATGTAGGTGGTGCGCAGATCGGTCGCAGATAGCTCACGTGGTGAATCCCGGAAGGTCCCCAAGAACAAAGTACTCTACCTTTTTGCACAAAAACCCATGTAAAAGCATGCACGACAAGAGGCAAGAGACAAATTGGGTTCAATCTCCCCCATGCCTTGTGTGAGCGCTTCACAAAGCATGTATTTAATGTATATTTCCAATCTTCATGCTCAATAATAGCCCAATTTACAAAAATATGACAAGCTTTTAGCTTTTGAGTTTGCTTTCTACAAAAATAGGAAAATAAAGCTAATGGACGGTGCCCATAGAGTCTGGCACGCCCAATCCCAATGTCCAAATAGAAATAACATATCCGGGCGCATAAGCGCATACAAAATAATAATAAATAATCGATGTCTCAATAGACATAACAAAATATAGGCGTGGCGCCTATCAAAATATAGTCCAAATGTCGAATACCCGCTAGACTCCAATGCTTTCCTCCGCCACTGCTGCTATCTCTACACATCAACTGAAGCATTCACAATCGTTAGTAAAATAATACAATTAAACCGACAAAAGTGAATACCTAGCAGTCTTCAGCTACATAAATAAATCAACTGGTTAGAAATAAATCCTAACCTTAATTTATTACGAGCGCGCACTCTAAACTCATAAACGTTTATTAATTTAATATGCATTTTGCGGAATCACCCGCTATGGAATCACCCACGTACACACTAAATTAATGAAACGCCCGAAAAGGACAGGCGTCCCCATCAACTTCTCGCACAAAGAATTCTCTTTGTGTATGAGCCCCGGTCATCTAAGTTTACGGAATCCGCCATAAAACCTCACGGAATCCACCGTGGAATATGCCTCCTGGCATCATACCCCCGGGGTGGGATAGCAATTGACCTCAATTGCTATTAGCTCAATGTGGAGCTAACAGAGTGGGGAAAGCATTTAAGTCTCTAGCGTGCATCCATTGTGCTTCCTCTACAGGATGGTTCTTAAATTTTACTAGATATCTAGAATACCTTCGACCAGTTCTAGTGGTCATGTAGTCAGTGTCTATGATGGCTTCTGGTTCAAGTATTTCAGTCTCTTCTTCTAGTAAAGGTGGGTTTTCATAAATAGGGTGGATAGGTAATTGGCCTCTAAATGGTCTCAATAAACTAATATGAAATGTATTATGAATTTTCCAATGAGATGGCAATTCTAACTTGAATGCATTGTCATTAATCTTATGAATGATTCTAAATGGTCCATAGAATCTAGGAGCTAATTTGACAACTGGATGTCTATCTACACTTTGCAGTCTACGCTTTTCTATTCTAAGCCAAACATAATCATCAACTTTGAAGTTCATAGCTTGTCTTTTCTTGTTGGCTTGTTTGGTATATGATTGTTGGGCTTTAGCAATCATATCCTTAACCTCATCAAAAATAGCGTTATGCATAACAGCAATATCATCAGCACTCTGTATTTTATTAGACAAAGATGCAACAAGTGTAGATAATCTATATCCATAAATAACTTCAAAAGGTGCTTTCTTTGTAGATGTGTGCAGTGTATTGTTGTATGCAAACTGTAACAAATGCAAATGAGTATCCCATGTCTGAGGTTTAGAAATAGTGTATGCACGTAAAAGATCTAAAATAGTGCTATTTGTGGCTTCTGTTTGTCCATTTGTTTCTAGATGAAATGCAGATGAGAAATCAATCTTTGTGCCTAGATTTGCAAACAGTGTAATCCAAAAATTATTACAAAATCTAGAATCTCGATTTGAAATAATCACTTTTGGCAATCCATGGTTAGTAAAAATAGTTTTCAAAAATAACTGTGCTGCTTGTGATGCTGTTAAAGTTTTCTTACATGCAATGAAATATGCTTGCTTACTAAATCTATCTACAATTGTCCAAATCATGTCATGGTTAGATTTAGTATTTGGTAAACTAGTAATGAAATCCATAGAAATATGTTCCCAAGGTTTAGATGGAATAGACAAAGGCATTAATAATCCATACTGTTTACCATGATGTCTCTTTATTCTTTGACAAATTAAACATTCAGAAACGAAATTAGATACATCTGCATCCATATGCGGCCAATAAAAATCTTCAGTTAACATGCGTAATGTAGAAATGAGACCTCTATGACCTTGATATGGGGGACAATGAATTTCATTCAAAATAAAAGATCGGAATGGAATAGTAACACACAGTCTCTTTTCAAAGAACATAAATCCATCATTATATGACAATGAATCAACAGGAATGAAATTATTTTGAACTAATTTTTGCCAATCAGAATGAAAAGTAATATCCTGGTGATATGTGTCTTTCATAGCAATCAAAGAATCAAAAGATATGATGGAAATATTATGAATTGCAGGTCTTCTACTCAATGCATCAGCAACTACATTTTCTTTTCCAGGTTGGTATTGAATGATAGGATGGAAACTTTGAATGAAGGAAGCCCATTTGATATGACGGTCAGAAATTTGGGGTTGGCTAAGTAGATGTCTAATGCTTTGCTGGTCAGTCTTTATCATGAATTCTGAACCCATTAAATAATGCTTCCATTGTTTTAATGCTTGTACAACTGCTAATAGTTCTTTGTCATAAGTGGAATATTTAAGCTCAGAGGGTTTCAGCTTAGAACTAGAATATGCTATTGGATGGTTGTCTTGCATTAATACGGCTCCTATTCCTGATCCGCTAGCATCGGTCACAACTAGAAAGAATGGTCTATTAAAGTCAGGCAATTGTAAAACAGGGGCATTGGTTAATGCACGTTTGAGTAAATCAAAGGATTTCTGCTGATTTTCAGTCCATTGATAAACAATTCCTTTCTTAAGAAGTTTTGTTAATGGTAAAGCAAGTAATGAGAAATTACGTACAAACTTCCTATAGAAACTAGCAAGACCAAGGAATGAGCGTAATTCATGTACATTTTTAAGAACAGGCCAATGCAATATTGCATCAATTTTCTTAGGATCAACTTTTATTCCTTCTTTTGATACAATATGACCTAGATATTCTATTTCTGTCTTAAAGAATTCACTCTTGTCAGGATTTGCAAACAATTGATTTTCTTTCAGTAATTGAAAAACTAATGATAAATGCTCATAATGCTCTTTTTCACTTTGACTGAACACTAAAATATCATCAAAGAAAACAATCACACAATATTGATATTTCAGAAAAATGCGATTCATCATTCTACTGAAAGTAGCAGGTGCATTAGTTAATCCGAATGGCATGACTAAGAATTCATAATGGCCAAACTGTGTCCTGAATGCAGTCTTAAATATGTCGGATCTATCTAGCCTCACCTGATGATATCCAGACTTAAGGTCAATTTTACTAAATATAGAAGATCCTTGCAGTTTGTCCATAAGGTCATCAACTCTAGGTATAGGATACCTATTCTTTACAGTGATCTTATTTAATGCTCGGTAGTCAATACACATACGATAAGTATTATTCTTTTTCTTGACTAAGAGCACAGGTGCACCGAATGGAGAACTGCTAGGTCGAATTAGGCCTCTATTTAGTAATTCTTCAACTTGACTCTGGATTTCTTTTTGCTCTATTTGATTGTGCCTATATGGTGCTTTGCAAGGTGGTTGTGTGCCAGGTATTAGATCAATCTTATGGTCTTCTGGACGTGATGGTGGTAAACCTGGTGGTAGGTCTTCTACAAAATAGTCCTTAAAATATGCAAGAAATTCCTTATGCCTAGGGTGCATATGATTTTCCTTTGCGTGCAATTCATTCACCCAAATGAGATATGATTTAGTATTCTTGCGTAGTGCACGTTTTGCTTGAGTATGCGAAAGCAGTGGAAAAATATGAGATGCATGCATACCAAATAATGTAATAGATTTTCCTTGAAAATTAATATTCATTGTGTGCGTAGAATAATCTATATTGGGATTATGTTGGTGTCTCCATGGCATTCCTAGAATAATGTCGCTTGACTGTAATGGGACAACTAAGAAATTTCTTCTTTCAATATATGGACCAATTTGAATTTCTAAATCTTGAACTTCTTGTGTGCCATTGTACCTAGTGCCTAAAAATGCAGCTTTTATCCGATAATGCGTAGGTACAGTATGCAATTTTAATTCCTTTACCAATTTTGCTGAAATAAAGTCATGGGTACTACCGTCATCATGCAATATAGTTCTTTCTTTTCCATGCACCATACATTTCATAGTCAACAATGAATGTGAAGTAGGCATACCTGGTAAAGTGTCGGAAGTAGTAGTAATATCATCCTCATCTTCAGTGAAATCCGGCATATCCTCATGCTCTTCTTCGTCCATGGCTCCAAGGTAGTTAATATGTGCTGATGGCTTCTTTGAATGACAATTTGCTGCGAGATGCCCTGGCTGGTGACACTTATAGCATACTATTGGCTTAGCTTTGGTCACATTATTTGCAATGGGTGGGAGTCTGGGTATATTTGGATTTGCTTGTGGAATAGGCTTAGAATTTGAATTGACAGTGGATGGTAATGCAGGTGGTTTAGGCCAATTCTTGCGGAAAGATGGTGATGAGAAACGACCTGGACTAAACCTTTGAAAATTGGAATTGAATTGTTTAGATCCATAATTACCGTTGGCTTGGAATGGCTGTGGTCGTCGATCTCTTCCGCGTAACTTATCTTCAGTGTCGTGAGCTAAGGAGATGGCGTCTTCAAGGGTAGCAGGCTTGAACATGTTTACTTCAGCGTAGTAATGTCCAAGAAGTCTAGACATATACTTCCGCTTATGTGTCGTCTCTGGTACGTCTTCAAGCATGCGTAACTGTAAGAGTGCATTCCAAAAAACGCTCTGTATACTGTGGAATAGGCTCACGATCTCGCTGTTGAAGTAAATCCCATTGTTTGATAGCCTTCTCATGAAATTGCGGTGGAAGGAAATTTTGCATGAACTTCTTCTTGAATTCTTCCCAAGTAGCAGGGCATTCTATACTCTTGCGGACTACAGTCCACCAAAGTGATGCTCTGTCTATCAGATGATTAGTAACACACTTGATTTTATCTTTTTCGGGATAAGTTTCCTCATGGAAATAGTCATCAAACTGGCTAATGAATGATAAAACAGTCTTTCCTTCTCTTATGCCATTGAAAGTGCGAAACTTGAAACTTCGTTTACTTATCTTGGATTCCTTGCGAATGGTTTGTGCTTCAAGAGTGGCATCGATGGTACGGCGAATCAAATCTTCAGCTTGTGGTTCTTCTTTATCGGTGGACGCTCTTTGTAGCTTTGTCAATTGCGCTTGCAAGGCTTGCCTAGCCCTTCGCTCTTCTTCCAATTGTAGCATGATAAGATCCAGCTTTTGTTCCATGGTAGGCTCGGGTAGGTCGTCTTCAGCCATAGGATCATCCATATGTGGGGTAGTCATCCTGTAAAACTCAACAAACCTTTCTCACTCAAAATCAGTTAGCGGGATGAGCGTAGCTCAAATTTGGGGTTACAAGGCTATGTATTTTTGGGTATTTCTTCTTCAATTTTCAGAAATTCTGCAATATTCCTGTCTCCGTTTGCTGAAAGTACTTCAACGAACTTGTAGATAGGTAGAACAGCTTGCTGCGAACAACTTTCCAGTTCAGAGTTTTTGCATACGAACAAGTCTTCTATGAGTTTTAAGCACTAGTCAGTTCTGATTTAGTCTGACTTGTAGAGTTGCAGACTTAGCAGACTTGCAGAGTTGTTGACTTGCTGGACTTAGGCCGACTTGCAGAACTTGCGAAACTTGATTACCGTCGACTTGCGGAACTTAACTTCAGAAGTGCGAGACCCGGAGTTTGCGTACTTGTCGGACCTGTGTAACTTGCAGAAAGCCTTAAGCTTAAGTAATTAAGCTTAAGCTTATGAAGCTTAAGGAGGACTAACAAGCCGCCCTTGATTTCGTGAGGGAGGGGGGCCGTTTTTTGGCCGCGCGAGATTTTCGGGCCTATCTTCTAATACCTCGATTAAGATTTGTGGAGTTTGAAGCTTTTTTTTTAAGCTTCTAAGCTTAAGATTAAGCTTTTAATGAAGAGGATTAAGAATTGTCTCACTGGTTTTCAACGACTTGTTGATGGAGATGATTGTGTGGTCCTCCGCCTGCAGAGCCTGGTCCTTCGCGATCTGACAGTGGAAACAAGGGTTCTTGATCGCCAGAAGTCTGCCTCTATCGACGGTTCGCGACGAGATTGACTGTAGAGCCCGTTTGTTCCTGGAGCTCCGCCTTCGCCCGAGATTGGTAGCGATTGGAAGCTCTTGATCTCTGCTCCGCTCTAATACCACTGGTGCGCAGATCGGTCGCAGATAGCTCACGTGGTGAATCCCGGAAGGTCCCCAAGAACAAAGTACTCTACCTTTTTGCACAAAAACCCATGTAAAAGCATGCACGACAAGAGGCAAGAGACAAATTGGGTTCAATCTCCCCCATGCCTTGTGTGAGTGCTTCACAAAGCATGTATTTAATGTATATTTCCAATCTTCATGCTCAATAATAGCCCAATTTACAAAAATATGACAAGCTTTTAGCTTTTGAGTTTGCTTTCTACAAAAATAGGAAAATAAAGCTAATGGACGGTGCCCATAGAGTCTGGCACGCCCAATCTCAATGTCCAAATAGAAATAACATATCCGGGCGCATAAGCGCATACAAAATAATAATAAATAATCGATGTCTCAATAGACATAACAAAATATAGGCGTGGCGCCTATCAAAATATAGTCCAAATGTCGAATACCCGCTAGACTCCAATGCTTTCCTCCGCCACTGCTGCTATCTCTATACATCAACTGAAGCATTCACAATCGTTAGTAAAATAATACAATTAAACCGACAAAAGTGAATACCTAGCAGTCTTCAGCTACATAAATAAATCAACTGGTTAGAAATAAATCCTAACCTTATTTTATTACGAGTGCGCACTCTAAACTCATAAACGTTTATTAATTTAATATGCATTTTGCGGAATCACCCGCTATGGAATCACCCATGTACACACTAAATTAATGAAACGCCCGAAAAGGACAGGCGTCCCCATCAACTTCTCGCACAAAGAATCCTCTTTGTGTATGAGCCCCGGTCATCTAAGTTTACGGAATCCACTGTAAAACCTCACGGAATCCACCGTGGAATATGTCTCCTGGCATTAGTAGGAGGGGTAATTAGGGGAGATTTTTAAAATATAATAATAATAATAATAATATATAAACATCCCCCTCGTTTTGCACACACAGGGGTAAAAATTTTTGCATTGTCGGGAATATGGAGTGGATGCGGGCAGGTGCAGGGATGGAGGACAACAAGACAAATGTGACATGCTGTCATACTATTATGCGAACACAGTGTGAAAAACTCTAGACTACATCATCATCTGACTTTCTTATTGATCTAGAGAGTCAATGTGATTCGAGTCATTAAAGTGTCAGTGGCATGGATGGTTCAAACATATTATATTTTAAAACAATTTTAGCTTATTCTTGATATTTTGGATATTATTTATCGTAAATATCCTAAAAAGCTAGGGAGACTTCTAGAATAGGGTGGCATGCAAAAAGCAAGTTACTTTTTCAATCAGTTTTTGGATTTTTCATGAAAAAGAATGATGGGTGATATCACGTGCATCACAATCGCAATTGATAGACAGCAAACAACACTTTGGACTAGAAGAAGAAGAAGGAGTGAGGTGGGAGATTCTTGACCATGTGTCCTAGTAAGTGTCTTGAGGTTTTACCCCCCTTTCGAAGCCAATGGAACCATCAGATTTGGGTTCCGGGTAGCAAAGAAGAAGCTGTTGGGGGTAGAAGTTTCATTCTTCATTAGCGTAACAATCTCTTCAGTAGTGAGTAACTGGTTACCGCTAGGCACAAATGAAGTAGAAATGGGCAAGCACAATGCTTCACTGATATTTGCTACAGATAAACAGAAGGTGTGGTTATAAACCAGACCAGACTGGTTTTTGTAAGAATTAGACAATAAGGAGTAACAAAGTTTTTCATCCATAGATGACAATGTGAGGGCAACAAACGGATGGAGGCCTGCATATCGGATGCAATCCACCTCTAAAAGGATGGAATAATCATGGACTGCAAGGGGAACATGTTGTATCACAATCGGAGGGGTAAAAATAGGTGCCATTCAGACGATAGCAAAAAACCCACACACACAAAACCAAGACGACAAAGAGAAAACGTGCAAAACTCATAAACAAAACGTCCACTCAGACCATCGATAGGAAATAGATTGAGGACCAAACTGACTAGACTAAACCACCCCAAACAAACCACATCCTACGGAAAATTCTACATGACTTATGCACATATACGACCGAAAGCTTCATGTTATGCAACAAGCAAGCATCCTGTATCCCCGTATCAAACATGCAAAATAAAACAAAAATGGTACACATATCGTAGCCCAAACACGGATTCAAAAAATCATGATTGAATCAAATATTCTGACTAAAAATAGAATAACACCATCTGGACTAAGATCAAATTAACCCAAATCCCACGTAACGTTTAGCGTCCTACAGTGCGGTGAAGTGGGTGGGTGAAAGTAATGAGTCATTTTTTATTAGATAATCCATTAAACACAATTCATTATTTAGTTAATCCGTTAATGCATGGTGAATCAGAAACGTAGCCCAGCCCCTCTCAAACTTGACATGACTTGACTTGACTTGGTCTCTATTGATGCACTTCATTGTTACAATTACATGATGTGTGGCACTTGAGTGCATGCATGTGTGACTTGGGGGGGTTTATTTTAATTACAATTTAATATGTCTGTAACGCGTGTGCGTGTGCACTTGTGAATGGTTTTTAATTTACTAAAATTAAGTGTGTTACAGTGCAAAGGTGCACATGCAACAACGGGGTTCCTTTTATAATTAACGTTTGATTTGTTTTAATTATAATTTTATGATGTGCATTCTATTAATTGGGTGTGTGCAATGGTCAGTGGATTTTATTTACAATTAATGGTGTGTTATGGTGAAGTGAGAGAGGGGAAAAAAAAAAGAACCTAGCAATGTGTGGGTGGACACACGCAAGGTCTGAAACCACTTTCTCCAAAATGGAATGTGCAATCCACACAAATCCACAAAAACGGACAAAAGATCAACTGACAATAGTCGTCCTGGCGGATAGAAAAAAAAATCGAAAACTAACTAGCACCTTGAGTAAACAAAAATAATGATCCAGATGACCAAAATAAAAGAGAAGATGTGTATTGGAATTTTAGTGGGATATTTTGATTTCTGTGGTTTTCTTGTTTTCATGTTGTGTCTTTTTATATTTTTTTAAATATTTTGTTGTGTTTTTTATTGTTTTTATTTTAAAAATAGTAAATGAAAAGGAGGGTTTGTTTGGTTGGTTTGGTTTGTATTGTTTTTGTGTTTTTTTTCTAATTTTGGTTTTTTTTCTTTTTTAAAAAATAACCAAGAAACCAATTTGTCTGACTATGAGGGCTGAAAACCATTCTGTTTCAATGTAATAGAAATGTTTTTATCATGTTTGGAAGTTTCAAAGGATGTGTTTATGATAATTACATTGTCATAAGATTTTTCCCAAAAAAATAAAAAAAATAAATAAATTTTCATTTAAAAAAATATCCAAAATGGGAAAGAAAGTGAATGTGATTTTTTGGATTTTTTTGGAAAATTTTCTCTATTTTTTAGGTATTTTTGGAATTTTTATCAATTTCTATCATTTTGTGAATAATTTAATGCAATTTGGATTTTTTTAGTAATTAATTAATGGAATTTTTCATGAAGAAATAAATGTGGAAAAAAGTTTCAGTGATTTTCTATAAATTTTAAATTTTTTTATTCTATGTTTTTTAAATTATATTTTTTTGTTTGTGGAATTATTTGTGGGATTTCAAAAATGAATACCCAGCTGGACGCACGTGTGAACAGCAGGAACGACACACGCCCATGAACGAGGCCAACGCGCATCCTCGCGCGTGAATGCCTACAAAGACCACAAATGCCACGACCACACACATGTAACCCGCTTTAAAAAAACACTCTGCTGCCACGACGTGCAAAGGGGGGCTGAATAGGGTTGGGGGAAAGGGGGGCTTAACAAGGGGTATAGGAGGGGGGGCTTGGGAGGGGGGCTTAGTAGGGGGAATATGAAGGGGGGCTTAGAGGGGGGTATAGGAAGGGGGGCTTAGAGGGGGGTTTAGAAAGGGGGACTTAGAGGGGGGTATAGGAAGGGGAGCTTAGAGGGGGGTTTAGAGGTGGTGGGAGGAGGTGGCAATGGAGGAGGGAGGTGGTGGGGGAGGAGGAAGGTGGTGGAGGTGGGTGGAGGAGGAGGAGGTGAGTGGAGGAGGAGGAGACGAGGCAGGGGCATGCAGGAGAGAAGGAGGAAGAGGAGGAAGCATCGATGGAGGAGGAGGCGGCGACGCAAGGGCGGTACGGGAGAGGTGGGGCGGTAGAGCGAAAGAGGAGACGGGGGAGGGCGAAGGTAGGGGCGTGCAAGAGACAAGGAGGGAGAGGAGGAAGCATCGATGGAAGAGGAGGAGGAGGCGATGCAGTTGCGGTAGGGGAGAGGTGGGGAGGCAGAGCAAAGGAGGAGGCGGGCGAGGGCGAAGGTAGGGGCACAAGGCGGCGAGAGGTGAGAGCGAGGCATGAGGAGGAAGAAGCCACAATGAGGAAGGCGGAGAAGGAGGAGAGGGGAGATGGAGGAGAAATAAGAAGAAGAAGAAGAAGAGAAGAAGAAAGAAGAGAAGAGGAGGAGGGAGCGGTTAGCCGCCGTGGGGGGGGGAGGGCCAACCGTTTTTTTTTTAAAAATAAAGTGAAAATTAGTTTTTTTTTTTTTGTTTTCTTTTGTGGGTGTGTTTTTTTGTTTTTTTACTGAAAAATTTGTTATTTGGTTTTTTTTTGTTAAAAAATTAATTGGTTAGTGTTAATGTTGTGGTTGGTTGGTTTTTTTTGTGTTTTTTTTTTGTTTTTTTATTATTTTTAAATGTTGTGAAGTGTGTTTGTGTGCTTGTTTTTTAATGTGTATTTTTGTATTTTTGGTTTGTTTTGTGTGTGTTTTTGTTTTTGATTTTTTTTGTTTTAATTATAAAAGTAAGTTGTGGGTTGGAAGTTTGTTTGTTTGTGATTTTGTTTTATTATTGTTATTATTAATCCTTTTTTTTGCTGTAAAATGAATGTATGGTTGTGAATTGTGTTGGTTTGTGGGTTTTTTGGTTTTATGTGTTTTCTTTTTGTGAAAATGAAAGAAAAGAAAGGCCTTAAAAAGGGAAGTGCACCCCCCTCCCCTGCATATGCACAAGGGGGTGGGTTTAAAATTGCAATGACGAGATTGAACACGGTCGGGATGGTTGTATGAAAGGGCGTGAAGGCGACGGGACGTGTCGAGACGTGTAAATTCAAAAACACGCGCATTCACGTGCGAGGCAAGGCACGTGGGAACACGGCAAAACAAAGAAAAATTAATAACTCACAAACCGTTCATCGGAACACAATGTGGTAAAAAGTAAAAATGGGTCGAGCGATGAATAGAAAAGGATGGAAAAGTACGACAGGATGTCTGGGGAAAAAGAAGGGCATGCCCATGGGAAAAGGCAAAAAACTATGCCGAAAACACATTTGGGAATTAATTGCAAAAAATCCATGTGTCAGAATGAAGTGCAGGGACAAGGGAAAATGTGCATAATAATGTGCGCAACAAACCTATCATATCAAAACATGGTTCCGACTGAGATACGATGCGTTCACATGGGAAAAACCCAAAAATAACTACCCGAAAATGGACTCGAAAATTAGTAACAAAAGAACCATTTGGCGGAATGAAGGGCACCAAAAAGGAAAAATATCTAGGGGAAAGGGATTCACAGGAGTGTCACATCAACACATAGTTCCGGGGGCATTAGGAGGGGTTCACATGCAAAAAACACAAAAAAGATACTCAAAAATACATGGAAAAATTAATAACTAAAAATCCGGCAATCGGAATAGGGGAGAAAAATGGAAAAAGGTGGGGAAAGGTTGGCAAGACACTGTTGTCAAATTAAACTGGAAGTCCGGTCCAAACAGGGCATGTGCACATGGGAAAAATATGTAAATTACGCACGAAAATGTCCCGACAACTTGCAAAAATTAATATCAAACCAACCATGTATCGAAATGATATAGACTAAAAGCAAAAGATGTCAAGGGGAAGGTGGTTGTCAGGGCTGTCATATTAAATCACAGTTTCAAAGCAATAAATGCGCGTTCACATGGAAAATTATCTAATTTACGAGAAATGCATCAAAAATTAATATCTCAAGAACCGTGTGTCAAAACAAGGGTTGTTAAAAAGGAAAAACGGGCAGTGAGAAGGAATGAACAGGGTTGCAAAGTTAGATTCGGATTCTAGTGAACATAAGATGCGTTCACATGCAAAATGTCAAAACAAGGGATAAAGGGAAATATTGAAGGAACAACCCCAAGGGTGGGGTAAAGTTAGACGGGTGGATGGGAAAGGGACCCCAGGAGGGTAAAAATAGGTCATGGCATACGTGCATGATCAACGTGAGGCATATGCAAGGGGTATGCACATCAGACGCGCAGGGACGCGTCCCCACACTTAAAACCTTAACGGACAGAGTAAAATGCATCAAGTTAACCTAAAACTCATCAACCGACTAGACTCTAACGTCCCCACACTTACAACATTACATACACTTGCAATAATAAAGATAGGGTTAGAAAAACTTGGCCTGTTTCGCCGAGCATTGCAGTTGATGATGGATGTTACGTCATGTGTCGCAGTTGGATCTACAAGAGGTACAACATTCATCCAACGTGGCAAGGACCACAGAACAACACCCACTGAGGTAGCTTATTGATAAAGCCTGTCTGGTAGGTGTCGTGGGACAAAGAATAGTCTCTCAACATGCAACACTCAAATGGGAATGAACGAACAGTCACTCGCCCCATTACTAACATCACTCGAGATAGTATTGATGGTAACCCAAATCTCGCACCCAGTTTAGAAATCGACAAGGTAAATGGTGTAGAGGGAGTATGCCAGGGTGCACATTTGATGGTGCATTAGTGCGTCCAACCCTATCTTGCATAGGTGCAAGCAGGAAGGCCAGGGAGCCTTGTAGTGCAGTGTACAGAATAGGGTGACGTGTCCTGTGATGGCGACAGAGACCCATCCCGTGTGTGCATAGGAAAATAGGAACATACCTGAATCCAGGTGTCATAACATCCCTCAATCTCGCCTCTCGGAATTGATTGAGGAGAAACACTAGTCACACTCAGCCCACCCTCTATCTCACACTCTGTTGAAAGATACAGAGGGCAGCCCATTCCTGAAACCTATTCAAGTAATCCTCAGATTCACTTGTGCAGAGGTTATATGCCTTGTGTGCATTTAATGGTGCAACATTGCATCCCGCCCTATGCCGACATACAGTGCAAGAAGGAAGGCTAGAGAGCCTTATGGTGCAGTGTATAGGAACAGATTGTGCTTTGTGCATTGAGAAGCCCAACCCGTTATTGCAACACTCCATTCACACATCTCACCTCTCATTTGATTTGAAGGGAAAGACTGGTCACTCAACCCACCCTCTGTCTCACACTCTTTTGATAGATACAAAGGGCAGCCCATACTCACATCCCCATCCTCTTAGGATGAAAGCTTGCATCACTCAAGGGGTTGGTGATGAAGATCACGTCGGCTGTTGTTGTCACCAAAGTGTTGAAGATGATGCGTACCCAGGGAGGTAGCTAACTCGTCTGGTACTTCAATGATTTGTATGAAAGATCATCTATTAACGAGGGCAGACGGACTGATATTGCAAAGATAGCGCACCAAGGGAGGTGGCTTCAAATTCCTTTTGGAAAGGTTCTACTGATGAATCAGCTATCCTGAACTGCGGGGTGTCACCACCTTTTCCACAGTTAGCTTCCCACCCAAGGGTGTTTTCACCTTTTCTTGGAACGAGGCCTGCTATTACACGGAATTTCTTCATTTTTTCCCATAACAGTTATATATATATTTTTTCTCTCTTTTGTTTTTTTGTTTTTGCTTTGTTTTTTTTTCAAAAGGGAAATGGCATAAACACCATTTTTCAGAACCATCCTCTCCATTGCAACTGATTGAAAATAGAGGATAAGAGATCAGGGGTAGGAGGTGGGCCAGAGGGGACAGAGGGTTGCGTGTACCTCTTCAAGAGTGGCAGAAGAACGGCTACCAGGAGTAGCATCATAAGAATTACAGTGCCACGCCAATGGGGGAAAGGATGGGGTGACTGTGATTATCAAGATTCCCAAGGAGACAAGTACTTCTTCAGGCGATCGCCATTAATCAGAAAGGGATCATCAGAGGCATCGACGGCTTGCACTTGGACAGAGCCATTAGGATTGACAGTGAGTACCTTGTACGGGCCCATCCACCATTTTTGGAGCTTGCCAGGAAACTTGCCAAATCTTGAATTATAGGCCAGAACCATATCACCTTCTTTGAACTCCTTATGCTTGATGAAACTGTTGTGGTAAGCCTTACGTCAAGCTTGAGTGGTTTCCATGCACTGTAGGGCTATCTGTCAAATCTCATCTAAACATTCCAAGTGTAGGAGGCGGCGTTACAGTGACTCATCATCTCCCAATCATTCTTTAATTGCCACTTGTAAAGAGGGTAATTCCAGGTCAACCGGGAAAACAGCTTCTGTACCATACACCAGTTGGAAAGGAGTTTGTCCTATAGCAGCCTTACGGGAGGTTCTATTTGCCCAGAGGACCTCTGTAAGTCGATTGTCCTAATCATGATGGTGTGTGGCAATCGTTCTTGTCAAGATTGAGCAGAGGATGTGGTTGGTGACTTCAACTTGGCCGTTGGCTCTGGGGTAGTAAGGAGTGGACTTGCAATGGCGGATCTTATATAACTTTGTCAGCTCTTCCATGATTCTGTTAAGGAAATGAGTACCTCTCTCACTTACGAGCTCAAGGGGGCTGCCAAAACGGGTGATAATATTCACCTACATGAACAGGGCTACGGTGTTACCATCGTCCTACTTCAGAGCTTTAGCTTCACACCACTTTGTGACATAATCTGTACATACTAGGATGTATCTGTTATGCTGTTGCTTCTCTTGCAAAGTGTCCACCACATGGTTCGTCATGGCATGCTTTCAATACTATGCCAATTTTGTCTCCTGCAACACATCTTCGCAACACTTCATCTTTGCCTCTCTTGTACAACGCACCGCCTAGCCAGGTGTAGGGGGTTGATTCTAACAGAAGCTTCTTCTTCTCACAGCTTGAGATGCCAAGAGGATAATGTTGAGTTGCCAGGAGGTTGGCTATGTCTGCATACCAGCAGGGAGTGACTGTTTCGACTAGAAACAAGGAAGCATCAGGAAGGTCTGGATCATCATGTTCCTCTTCTGCAGTTTGAGGGATCCGTGACAGATGATTGGCTAGGACATGGGAATGGCCAAGCTTAGTGACCACTTCAAAATCGAACTCTTGGAATAGGAGCAACCATCTCATCATTCTTCCTTGACATCTACTTTGTTCATCAGGAAGGACAAGGCTTCATGATCTATGTAGAACTTGAAATGCGTTAACAATAGATAGTGTCGAAACTTCTCCAGTGTAAATACCATTGCTAAGCACTCAAGCTCTGTCACTGTGTAGTTCCGCTCTCAGTTAGTTACTTTCCAACTTGAATAATAGATTGGTTGATCTAATTTAGAGGGGCCCTTTTGACATAGGACAGCACCTAGCCCTTCAACTGATGCATCTGTGTGCACATGAAACTCATTCGTCTAGTCAGGAGGTTGCAAGATACGTGCTTGGATGAGGCACTGTTTTAGGGTATTAAAGGCTTCTTTGCAATCATCAATTCAAAGGAAATCTGCATCTTTCCTTAGAAGCTTGTGTAGAGGGGCTACCTTGGTTGCAAAATGTGCAATAAATCTTTTGTAGTAGCCCACATGGCCAAGAAATCCTCTCAATTGCTTGAGGTTTGTTCGTGTTGTCAAGGCGAAAAACTTCTTAATCTTCTGCAGGTCTATTGCAATCCATTGTGCAGAGACAATATGGCCCAGAAGAACTCTTGATGAGACACCAAAGACACATTTGTCGGGGTTGAGAGAAATCCCATACTCTCGGCATCTGTCAAAACATTGCTCTAGGTGTCCCCAATGCTCACGGATTAGGCTATAGACACAGAAGTCATCGAGATACACCTCAATGAAATCATGCAAATGATTTTGGAAGGCATCCATCATTACTCATTGGAAGGTAGCAGGAGCATTATAGAGCCCAAATGACATCACTCTATAGGCATAGGTTTCTCATTCTGTTTGTGAAGGTTGTTTTGGATTGGTCCTCTTCTGCAATTTGGACTTGGTTATATCCACTGAATCCATCCAAGAGGTAATAGAGCTCATGGCCTGCCATTGTGTCCAACAATTGGTCTGTGAAAGGGATAGGGAAATGATCCTTCTTCGTCTTCGAGTTCAGCTTACGAAAGTCCACACATATTTGAAGTTTCCCATTCTTCTTGGGTACCACCACAATGGGCGAAACCCATACACTGTTAGCCACGGGATAAATGAACTCTACTTCAAGGAGCTTCAATAATTCACCCTTCACCAGAGTTGAATAATTAGGATTCATATGCCTTTGTCTTTGCCTTACAGGTTTGGCATTAGGATCTAGGTCAATGTGATGTTGGCATACTATGGGATCAATCCCCTTTAGGTCTTTGTACGACCAAGCAAACACGTCTAAGTTCTCCTTCAGTAAGTCTCGCATGACCACTAGTTCTTCTTCTGGAATATTGAGACCCACTTTCAGGTGACGTTCAGTACCGTCAGTATCCAATAATGTCACTTTCCTTTCACCTTCCACTCTGGAGATAAATGTCCCACGGATTGCTTCTGGATAGAGATCTGACTTCTTCAAGGGAGTAGTGTCATCGTCTGATGTTCCACTAGAACCAGTGTCCTCCTTCTAAACAAATGACTCATTTGTCTGGTGGGATTGTTGGAAGGGTATCAGAGTTTTGTTTGCTTCTATGTGAGTGGCGATTTCTTCTGGACTTAGGGATTTATCTTCAGAGGATGCGTTTAGGAATGCCACATAGCACGGACCTTCTATAAGCTATGGTATTGATGGCTTTGGCTTCTGTTTACAAGGGACATCGTCATCATCTTTTTCCTAGAATGAATGGTCAGGTTGATAGGAGCCACTGGCGAACTTAATTTTTATACCTTTGATCCATTGCTTATGCAGATTTTGCATACTTTGGGGTCCATTGGTCAACCCAAATAGAACCATGGTCATTCTATCCAACACCCCAAGATCTTCGGTCTCTATAGGGACATCAACAAGATCATCCGTTATTTGAGTAACTTCTTCATCTGCACTTTCATAACCTGCTTCGTTTTCTTCCTCATCATTTTCATCATTTTCCTCTAGAGGCTCTGTCTCTGCTTCTGTAGAGGCCCTGTAGGAGAAAAACAGATCCTCCACCTCTATGTCTGCTTCTGTTTCTGCCTCTGACTCTGGCTCTGTCTTTGCTTCTATCTCTGCAACTGCCACGTAACAGGGAGAATAGTACATCCATGCTTTTATTTCGCTATCAGAGGTGATTTCAGAAGTCACTTCAAGTTGAGGTAGGAGGCATTCTCCCATGGACAAAGACTTTGCTTCCTTTGGTAGTTGGCTTACACTGCCCACTGTTAGGTATTGTGCCTCTGTTTTCTTGGGAAAGATCTGTTTAACAGCCTCTTCGTCTCCTAATGAACCATCTGTTACTTCATTGGAGGAGTCTGTTATGACTTCAATGGATGTGAATCCATTGCATTTTTGCGATCCATACAATTTCAACACCACTTTATTGGGTTCTCTGCCTAGGGTTAGCGTTCCTTTGAACCAGTCCCTCTTGGCTCTTGCTTCAAAAAGCTAAGGTCTTCCCAACAGCAAAGGGTATGAGGTCCCATAAGAATTTGATTTGACCACCAAATATGTCAGCCAGTAATCTCTTCCTGCAAGGGTTGTTTTTACATATGGGAGGATGCCCAACGGTTTAATTTTGCTTTGGTTTTCCAATCTGATAAGCCACTGGGTAGGTTGCATTCCTTGCAAACCTAGATCGTTCGTTGTCTCATCCATCGTTATGTTTACTAATGAGCCTCCATCAATCAATGCACCTGAAATAAAGCATCCTTCTATCCATACACTAATCTTTGGAGTTCCAGGATTTAGGAAGGCGTTAGCCACATCCACTTCCTTCGTAGGTTCTGAGGCTCTATTGCACTTTGTTGTTGTTGGGGGAGCAATCCTTAGTCCATGTCTTCTTGTCAAGATGCTTTTGAATCTTTTTTACCAACTAAGAGATAGCATCAGCAAAAACTGTCAGAATGTAAGGTTTGGTTTAAAGGTGTCTAGGTCTTTGACCAAATCATACTCTTTGATAGGATCCACAGGCTTTTCCAATCGATTGGGAAATGGGGCCACACCCACTTTTATTTTCCCTTTTTCTTCCAGGAGCGGCAACATATGCGCTCCATCTTCATGAGGAGGGACTTCTGCATCCTCTATTTCCTAGACCTCTGACCCTGCCTCAACAACTGTCTCTATAGTTCTTTGTGGCTCTGTCATACTCTGTACTTCCTTATTTTGGATTGCATTGTTTTTTTTTTCCGAGGGAGGTTGAATTTCACGGTCTTTGCAGAAGAAAGGTTCTATTTTGGAACTACAGGTTCTCCTTTCTTTGCTTGCATTATTGTGGCCGCTTTCAATTTCACCAGATTGGAAGCAAGTTCTTGGATCTTCTGTTGGGTATCAAAAGTAGATTTGACACGGGCTGGACTTGGACAATCTTTTGCAATATGGCCTTCTCATTTGCATCGACTGCATAAGGGCTTGTAATCCACAGATCTTCTAGGGTTTGGTGGACAATTCAAGGAGATATGACCCTTTTCTCCACATCTATAACATTCCACCTTAGATCTCTGACCACCACCGGACTATCGTCCTTTGTAACTTTGAGAGGGAAACCTCCTTAGACGGAAATTAGGAGGTTTCCCTCTCAAAGTTACACCGGACTATCATCCTTTGTAACTTTGAGAGGGAAACCTCATTGGACCGAAATTAGGACCAAACTCCCTAGGCTTTGGTCCAATGTCCTGCGTTGTCATTTTGGATTCTAGCAAGTTGAATCTTGCATTTTCATGTTTCTGTCTTTGTTCGTGCATCTCTTTCAGAGAGAAGATATCCTCTGTATGGTTCTTCCACAAACAATAGGAATAGAAGGCTCCAGGAATGGTTGGTTTTCGGGTACATTTAGTTGCTAAATGTCCTGCTTGATGGCACTTTTTGCACCATGTATTAGAATGCATCACATCTCTCCCACCTCCTGCAGGAGTGGATATATTGGCGGTATTCACCTTCAAGGTCTGTAGCTGCTCTGTAATCATATCCATAAGCTCTTTCTTGATACTTCCAACTAAGTTGGATAAGTAGTCCTTCAGATTTTCACTTCCTGGAGTACTTGTAGTAGGGTTTTGGGAAGCTTCTGTAATTAATCCATTTACAAGTTGGGTTGATCTAGAGAGTCCTCTATTGTGGTTCTGATTCAGAACTCCTCTTAAGACTTGGGGTTGCTGATTCCAATTGGTAGTTCCACTGTTATTGAGTCACCATTGGAGGAAATATTTGAGGCCACTGATGTTGTGGTTGAACCATTATTTGAGGCATTGTTGTTTGCAACCACTGTGGATTAGGTGCATTGTGTTGCAACATTGTTTGCATCTGGAAATAGGGGTAGGGAACTGTCCATGGGACTGCATTTATACAATTCGTGGCATGGGAGGAGGTAAGACTCCTCTTCTTGGAGTCATTGACAACCTTGCTTCAACTTTGTCATATAATCTTGCACCTTCCACTGTAGCTTGCAGATTGATTGGTATTCACTATAGACGGGGAGATATTCCATTTTGAAAGTATCAAAACTCATTCTTCTTAAGATCATTGTTGTGCCATCATTATAATAATGCCAGCTTCTGAGGGTTTCAACAGTGTATGTTGTGAAAAATACTCTATCTACCAACATCCAGTGGGTTGCTAATTGAATAAATAGAAGATTTTCAGAACACCAAACATCCCACGTATCTTGCTATTGAGCATCTACAAATAGGTCCCAATTTTTTTCCTTCTTATTTTCATGAACCACCACTGACCACGACTACTGAAGCTTCTTTACGATCTCCCACTTAATGATGTCTAGAAACTTCTCAATGAATGCCAAATCTTCCATGGATGGTCACTCTCTCTATTTCTGCTCTTCAGTTTTTTTCCAAACAATTTGTCACCAAGATGCACGTCTCTGTTGCTTCAACAGGAAGAGGAAATAATCCACCACATAGAGCTTGCATCATGATGGTAATATGTTTCCTCCATTGTGGGATGAACTTCTTGTAGAAAGTGGCTTTGGTAATAAGAATATCCAACTATTTAGTGGAAGAAAGAACTTTGCAAACATCCATTGAATTCTTCTCTTCTCGGCAATGCCATTTCCTTCATTTTCAGCATCTTCTGATGCTTGTTGATGGCAAGGTTCCCTGGATGCACACCAAAAACATAGAGCCCCAAGAGGAACACCAAGGAAAAGGGGTTTCTATCGTAAGAAAATCTATCTTGTAACATCAACAAGATTTTGTTTCATTCTTTTGAGAACCACAACAAGGAAAATAACAAATCTTCACACAGCATCATAGTAGATATCTCCCACGAATTTGATAGAATCAACCATAATCTTCAATTTCTTCATAATAGAATCAACCATAATCTTCAATTTCTTCATAAAATCCATCATAACAAACAAGAACACAAAGGAATACACCACTTTTGAATGGAAATCAATCACATAGTATTCATCTTCAATGTCTTCATAGTTCTCTCTCTATCTTTCATAGTAGATACATTATTTTTAGGCATAGAACTGAGTTTCTCTTACTTCTCTCTCTCTCTCACATACTCTTGCTCTCTCAATAATACATCATAGCATCACTACAATACTCAAGAATGGCACTCAATTCTCCTCTCTTGGTCGTGGATACACCTCCCAAAAGGTATGTCAAATGCGAAGAGGCACCAGAGACATCATAGTGTCATGGAGATCTGGCTTTTGTCACTGTTCTTCTATAACCTTCTGTGAATCTTCATCAGCTACTTCTTTACTTCAATTAGCTTGAATAGAGCTTCCATTCATCCTTTCCTAAAACAAAACCACTTCCCAAAACATCCATACATCCAACATAACACTCAACAGAAACGAATAGAACAGACCATCAAGCAACATGACAACAGAAGAACAAAACTATAGAAGCTACAGAGCCTTACAGAAGATCAACAAAGACCATAAAAACCAAACCAAAACCAATTCAATCTTTCATAAACCTTTCAATACAACCTCAACCATCTCTCAAATCATTCATTCAATCATCTCAACTACCAAAACAGAAACAAATCAGAAGAAAATAGAAGAAAATCAGACCTTACAAAACCAAACAGAAAAATTACAGAATCTTACAGAACAACATATCCTCAAAAATCATAATAAACCCTTCAAACAACTCAAACCATTCCAAACACTTCAAGACATCTTCAAATTCAAATAATCCATTACCAAAAACAACCATTCAACAACAAAAACAACAAAAAAAACAAAAACAACAAAAAATCAGCCCAAAAAAACATATCATTTCAGCACTCAACACAGACTCTTAGCAATTGGAGCAGCTCCTGGTTCAAGTCTGATCTCATGATCCACTTCTCTTTGAGGTAGTATTTGAGTTAGCTCTTCTGAAAATGTGTCATCATATTCCTTTAGCCAATATGGTTCTCGCTCATCTTGTTTATTCTACTCAACCTTATTTAATTTTATGAGATACACATGTAATCCTTTTCTTAACCCTTTTATTATGCGAGATATGCATCATTGGGGATTAACTAGTCCATACCCAATAGACATTCATAGGCCCCTAAATTCATGATCCTAAATCCCATTTTAGAGATATTGCTTCCCAAGCTAAATGTCACTTTGCAAGTTTGCTGAGTAGATAGGATTTCTTTTCCATTAGCAAGCACACAAGCAACCTAGATGTAGGTATTGTGTATATACCTAATTTCTTGGCACACTTTGGTAACATGAACGAGTGCGTGCTTCCACAATTAATCAAAAGTTTAAAGGATTTACCCTCATATTCTGTTGGTGTTTGAATCATTGAAAATTGGAGATTTGGGCCTTTCTTACGGAGGGTGGTGTGAACTGATGCCCTCTCCATGGTAGGTTTAAGGCATATTTTTCATGTTTTTTTTTCACGAAAGTAATAAAAACCCACTTTAACGTAGAGGTAGGTCTGAATTGAGGTTAAACCTCATGCTTCAGCTCTACCATATATTCCTAAATATAAATCTTAATTTTTCTTATTTTTTGGATGTGAAAATTTTGTTTTTTCTATTTTTACTTATTTTTTTCTATTTATTTATATATAATTTTAATATTTAGTAATTTACTAGTTTAGATTGATTGATCTTATTGAGAATGATTTTATTATCATGTTTCAACCCAAAAGAACACTATACACATGATAAAACCCCAAAAACGTATAATTTCCCTTAAATCGCAATGTTGCGGGTTTTGCATGTTTAGTGTAAAATTATTGCACGACTTATGTTTTCTTGATAACTTTAATATTGCTAATAAATTAGAGAATTGGAAACCAAATACAATCATTTTCAACCAAAATTTATGATAGAACAATGAAATCTATGACTCACTCATGAAATCGCGCCTTCTTATAACATATGTATTTCGTAATAATTGGAGGCCTGTTAATGCTCCCTGAGAGTCCCGAATGATCCTTCCAACCCTAATCTATGCTTCTATGTGCTCCCACATCATCGCATGATCAAAATCTTTCATCTCGGCCCACCCCCTTCTCTCGTACATTCACCCATAGAAACATATAACAAGAGGAGAGAGGAGAGAGGAGAGAAAGACTAAAATCAAATCTCTTGATTTAATATATCATTTTTTGATTAGTTTGTTGTGATGGATGGCAGAGAAAATTCTTCTCATTGCATTGCCTTCTTCATTTTTCCCTTCCCCCAATGTTTCATGTTTCATGTTTTATGCCTTTTTATTCCTAATACAAGCTTATTAGCTTTAAACCCAAAAACTAGTTCCAACTCTCTTGTTCACACTTGGCATAAGTGTTTTTTTACATTTTGGTAGGGCAAACAATATTAGTTTTGAGATCCGATTGGCCTCTGGGCTTGCATATCTTCCAGGATTGTAGATTCATAATCTGGAATTTTATCTCCCCTTACAAAAATACACATCATTCTTATTGACATTGTTGTGGGAGCTTTTGCTCAACCACGAAGACCCATGAACCGCTTATTGTTTCAAGCGTTCCAAGCAAGCTCTAATGGCTATCTCTCACCTAACTAACGTGCCGTCGATGCTACGAGTGTAGTGAGCTTACCTTGATGCCAATATGAGTTGCCTTCTCTTTCGCACACACCGGTAGCTCCACGATCCTCGATGCTAGCTCAAGCATCCTCAAGCCTCCTCCATCTCCAAGCTCCATCCACCATAGCTGCGCACGCAAGAGAAGAGAAGAGAAGAAGAGAAGAGGAGATGGTGAAGAGCTTCACCCTCTTGATCCCTCACTCCCACACACTCACTCTCTCACACCCTCACACTCCCTCTCTCAAGAGAGCACACAAGCAAGGAGAAGAGAAGAAGAGAAGAAGAGAACTCTTGTTAGCCACACACCCAAGAATGAGCTTCCATTCACTTTTTAAACTTTATATACAAAATCCTAAATTCCCATGGGCACCCATCCCTTTCTTTTACATGATCGGCCATTATGGCAAGGTCCTTTCTCTATTTCCCCCTTCTAGCCTTATGGGCAAACAATATTAGCTTCGTGATGTCAAAATCTATAAAGTTGGCCTCTGTTATGCACTTTTCAGCTTCCGAATCACATAGTTGCTTTATAACACCAAACCTTACAGGGTAATAATGGGAGTCAAACAAACTCCAATCGACAAATGGAGACTTGCTTTGGGTTCTTGGCATCGAATTCCATCTAGGAAAACTCCAGTTCATTGATTTGCAACCGTTTCATTTTGCATGAAAAATTGGTCTCTTACACCTCCCCTGGCCACTTTTCGGCTTCAAAATGGGCTCTAAAAATCCGCTCTCAAAATCCTATAGAAATCAACACAATATACATTAAAAAATGCAAGCCTATCCCTTCTTGGAGAGATTACTCAATCATGGCTCACATTGTGGTGCTCTATCTAATGCTCAAAAGTTGAAGATTCATTGTCCCATGGTTAGAGAAGAAAAGAAGATCACTAGAGAGCAAGTTATTGAGTTTCTTGGTAGCCACCATGAAAATTTCAACCAAAATCTTGAAAGAGAGAGGAAGTGTACCTTGAAAAGTAACTAAAGTTCTAACCAAGACTAACTCTGATCTCCCTAACTTAAATTATTTTACCTCCAAAATAGCATGTTATTGATGCACGACCAACCATTTTGTTCAAGATGCCTCCAAATCTACCTTCAAGTACTCCAGTTAACTATCCTTGGTCTCCTTGGTCACTACACTTGTCCACTTTCCCAAATGACACTGTGTCCTTGAGTAACTAGCCAAGATTGTGGAATAATGTCTAAGAAAATATTGTACCAAATGGATCGAAGGCCAATGCTTTGATACCACTTGTCAAGCAGAGGGCTGAGAGATGAGAGAAAGAAGAGTAGAAGAGAGAGAAAAGAGGAGAGAGAAAGAGTGATGAGGAGAGAGAAAAACTAGAAAGATAGAAAAGAAGAGAGAGAAGCGATGAAAGTTGTGAATAAGGAGGTGAGATAAGAGACAATAATTGTACTATAATTCAAGATGGCAAAAATTACATGTCTCACACCTTTTAGACATATGTCAATGTGACAAGGTATTATTAATAACTTGCTCTCACTAACACATGTATTCCCAACTTCTTACAATATAGCTTAGTTCATATGTACAAAGGGAATGACTTCTCAAATTTTGAGTATGAAGCATCACACATTGGAAGAAAACATGATAAATGCTAAGTGAAGGTGAAAATAGACTAGAATTCCATTATTGGACTACAAGATGAACCCCTCCAAAGCCACACTTACCAATATAGGAGTTTCAAAAAAAGTATCATAATTATTTAATAATTATGAACCTTGAGATATTTCAATTCTCATGTTTGAACATTTTTATTATTGCATTAAAGCTTGATTTTGCACTCTCTATGTGTCATTCTATCTTTTGGTTTTTATTTGAACTTTCAAAATATGAAAGCATTAAAAATACTTCTTTTTCGTCTTTTTTATTATTTTATATTATATTAGTAAATTTTTAAATTTTTATAAATTTTAAAAATAAAAAAGTAGTTACTTTTATTTAGAATAATAGTTTATATTGAATAGAAATTATGAAATAAACTTAAAAATATAAAATTTATAAGAATATTTGAGAATTTATTTCATATTTTTCTTAACTTTAGGGGATTTTTTAGAAGTAACAAATTATTTCAATGAAAGTTTTAAGGCTATATTGATATGAAAACCTTTAGATTAAATAGTTTTTGTAAATAGAAGTATGTGTGATTTGTTTAAAAAAATTGTGATATCATATTTTTTTGCAATAAAAAGAAATAAAAAAAGATATTCCCATTTAAAATTTTGCAAATCATACTTGGCAATAATATCTTTATTTACTTTTTTTTAAACGACTTAGTGATATAAGGTTAGTCTTACATCCAAATGTGAGATTTAAAAAAAACAACAACCCTCATCGTTATTACTGAAATTTCATTTTTAGGTAAGAAAATGAGTGGAGGGCTTATATGTAAAGTTCCTAATTTAGGGGTCATATATGGGTTTTTAAAATGATCCTCATTTGTATGTGTATGAGAGGTAGCAAGGTACTTGATTTTCTTTGTTTTCTATAAATCAAAGGAGGAAAATGGATGTTTTTATAAAAAAATTAAAATATATTTATTTGTTAACCACCTAATGATAAACATTCCTTGACATGATATTTGATGGAGTGGGGTACAAATAAAAAAGGATTAAATTATGAGACTTTATTCAAATGCTAGTTTGTATGTTTTGAATTATTATTTTTAATCTCATAAAAAAAGATTGAATTTTATTCAAGGTAGAGAAAAACCCTAACAATGAACTTAAAAAATGGTAAACCTTAGATTAATTGATTTGATTTTTTGAGACAAAACTCAGAAGATCAACAAAAGTAATCTTGAAATAAACAGTTGCCAAGTGTAGGAGAGTAATGATAAGGAGCAGCCCTTGAAATATGGAAGAATCCATAGCATACCTCGGTTATATTTTGAGTTCCTAGCTAGAGACCTAGCCATGAGTGATTTATTAGGGTAAATACTTCATATTTTGAGGCTAATTAAACTAACAAAGTTTACCTGCTTGAAGTGAGAAAAAGTAGTGTGTAAGTTGTTGTTGGGCTACAAAATAAGTTTTGAGAAGATCTTGTAAGGTTGATAAAAGATAAGTTGATTTTTAGATCTTGTTTTTTGAAAATGCACACACTTCAAGATATGTTGTTTTATTTATAATGCTATAGTCAATATCAATATTTTTGTAGCCTTCTAGAAGCTAAATCCTACAAAGCCTTACTAAGTTGATGATGACATGTAAATTATTATATGCATAGATTGAAGACATGAAGTAATAATAGCAATGTAATGAGTGGGAAATACGAAAATTACATGGAAAATACCAGTCATAATGATGGTATTAAAGGTGTAAGAGGGTTAGGTCAGTTATCATGCATTAATCAAGAAACTCTCTCTTCACCTTCACATCTTCCATGACTTTCTTTCTCTTCTTTCTCTTCTTTCTCTCTTTCTCTCTTTCTCTTCTTTCTCTCTTTCTCTCTTTCTCTCACTCTTTCTATGTTTTTCACTCTTCTTCTTGATGCTAGGAGGCATATTCCATGGTGGATTCAGTGAGTTTTTTATTCCACAGTGGATTCTATGAGGTTTTGCAGTGGATTTTGTAAAACTATATTTACTTGTCGGGGCTTGTATACAAGGTGGATTCCTTGTGCGAGAAGTTGATAGGGACGCCTGTCTTTTTCAGGCGTCATGTTAATTTAATGTGCACGTGGGTGACTCCACAATGGGTGATTCCATAAAATACATATTGAAATTAATAGACATTTATGAGTTTAGAGTGCACTCGTATTAAATTAAGATTAGGATAGAGTTCCAACCTATTTATTTATTTTGTAGCTGAAGATTGCTAGGTATTCACTATTGTTTATTTATTTTATTTATAAACAATTGTGAATGCTTCAGTTGATGTGTAGAGCAGGCATCAATGGCTTTGGGTAGCACTGGGTGTTAGAGTAAGTCCAAGCGTAAATTTCATTATTAAAATTATTACTCTATTTGTAAGTTGTAAGTTTAAACTTCTTTAGTAATAATTAGATCATTGTTCTTAGTACTATTAATTTATTTATTAATTAGATCATTGAGATTTGATTTGCTAGATTTGCCATGTGTTCTGCTTCGCAGCATTGGTATCCGAGCTTGGCTATGCTCCGAGTTTTCAATTGTACAATATCAATATATAAAGATGAACACCATGGAACAATTGCAATCTACAAGACAAATCACTATAGATGAACATTGCAGCTACATTTCTCGTGTTTTAGATAGCCTTATATCCACAGTTGATTGACTCGAATTGATCCAATTTGTACTTCTTTGAATCTGGATTATAGCATAAACTTGGCTATGCAAACATGATGTTATAGCCGAAAAGCTTTTGAAGTTTATTTCATAGCTTTGTTTTATTTTATAGAGGTTTCAAGTTTAAGCATACTAAGTCTTTATTTATGTTACAGGCTATATAGAAGAGGCACTTGAAAGTAGTCTATCTGTTACATATGCTTCACCATTAAAATCCTATCGAACAACTATTTTTCAAGTAATGTAACTTTTTTGTGGTTCATATTTTGAGAATGGTGTAAAAACAAAACTTTTAGCTCTAAAAATATCTAACATTGTTATTAGATACATATTTTACAATTTTTGAATATTTAGCGAGTTATTTGAGTCCTAAATTGACCCTGAATGCAAATTTCACAGCAGAGTGTAGAAAACTGTGTAGTAGTCAACTTTGAGCCCTATTTTTTATGACCTTACCTTCAGATTTGGTAATCAATCATAGGGAGATAAATTGTAGAACTTTTTGTTGTGTACAACTCTTTAGTTATAATCATAACCTGATTCTATCTAGAAAGAAAGTTATTTAGCTTGAAAGTAGGTCTCGCAGTTAACCTAAACTTGGTAAAATTTGTAAATTTTAACCTATACAAACATCTAATTTCCTAGTAGGATAGCTTTTAATCCATTTTGAATTTGAGTATACTCCCAAAAGAAAAAGTTTAGGTTATACAAAGATCTAAAACTTATATCAGACATGGTTTTATCTAAATATGCATATATTAAAAGATAATCATATCTGAATATGCCATAGAACTTGAATATTACTATTTTTTACCAAGAGACTAGTATTTTATCTAACTTTAGCCTTATCTTTAATATGTTTCTTTTTAAATTTTAGTCTTAGTCATAAGTAAATGTTTTGTAAAATTCCTTATAAGCTCCAACTCTCTAGTTATAGATTAACTTGATTCACAAGAAGATATAAGTTGTTTTTTATTCAAAGTAGGCCTTCAATATGATTCTCACTCTAATTTTTGACGATTATAGTATGCCTTTAATGTTGTCATCTTTTCATTTGATAGGCATTGAGACTAACAAATTTTTCTTAAAAGTACTTTGGAAAATTCTTCAACTTCCTAATTCTGTTGTGAATTCACGCTTTCTAATAAAGATAGAGATCTCTAATCAAGGTAAGATAGGTAAGTCTTGTATTTTTTTCCTAAAATTCTTAGTTAAGTTTTTACTTACTACTAAACTAGAATAACAATCTTATTTGTTATTGTCGATGCTTTGAGTATGAGACCTAGCATTCATAATATTCATGTCTTATCTTTTGACTCTCTTACTCCCATGAAAGACATCTATAGCACTAACACCAGTTTTTAATCTTATTAGAATCAATTGTTTGGTAATAATCAGACTTTGTTTGATTTATTATCCTATACTAGATAGTTGGTTCAGTTGAAGAAGTGCAATGGATGACTTCTCGCGCCCTTAGTGCTTACCCTACACTGCTAGCTCCACATTGAGCAGCTAATAGCAATTGAGGATAATTGAGGACAATTGCTATCCCACCCTAGGGGTATGATGCTAGGAGGCATATTCCACGGTGGATTCTGTGAGACCACGGTAGATTCCGTGAGTTTTTTACTCCACGGTGGATTTCATGAGGTTTTGCGGTGGATTCCATAAAACTATATTTATTTACCGGGGCTTGTACACAAGGTGGATTACATGTGTGAGAAGTTAATGAGGACGCCTGTCCTTTTCGGGTGTCATGTTAATTTAATGTGCACGTGGGTGACTCCATAGCGGGTGATTCTGCAAAATACATATTTAAATTTATGGACGTTTATGAGTTTAGAGTGCACTCGTATTAAATTAAGGTTAGGACATAGTTCTAACCTATTTATTTATTTTGTAGTTGAAGACTACTAGATATTTACTATTGTTTGTTTATTTTATTTATAAAAAATTGTGATTGCTTTAGTTGATGTGAATGCATGTGTAACGTGTTCACATGTTCTCTTCAGGACACGTCTTAGTAGTCCATCAGAAAGGAGATCTAGAAAGCTCCGCCCCGCACTCCCATGGAATGTTACGAGGTTTGCGATCCAGGACTTTCCGCATTTGCCATGTAGCAGAAGTATTCTGGCCGTTCCCACTTAGGGACCTGAATCATGGTTTCCCCTAATGGTCATTTCCTAAACGGCAACTAGCGTTGAACCTTGAGCGAACTACTTTACGCAGAAACGCCAGGGCCGAAGTGGATTCACGCTGCACTTGGTTCAAGGAGAATGGGAAACGAGAGGGATGCAAGGCTCGACCTCTTTGCCATAAGGCATAGCCCCATTCCATTCCCCTAAAACAGCGTAAATCGGGATTATTATAACCTAGACTCTAGGTCAGCGTCCTTGCTGTTCATGTCCTTTGAAACGATCTTCTTGCTGTCATTTATGATTGAGAGAAGTTCCCGGCCAACCGGGACCACCCATCCGTAGGATGGACCCATGGCCACATCCATCGCACTTTCCTCAGGTTGTTTTAGTTGTTTAATTACCTACCACATTTTTAGTAGGACATGCATCAAACAACTTCCTTAATTAGCCCGTTAGGCACCAGTTTCTTCACATAATCATAGCACTTGACATAGAAAAGCAATGTCAAACAAGTTCCTTTTCAATAGCTTATCATATTTATCTTTGGAATACATTTATAAAGTCCAGCCCGTAGGCTTATCCATAATCCGCCCGAAGGCTATCCAACAATCCACAAGGATTACTAATCCAAGATTCCGCCCATAGACTAGTATGCGGGCCTCGAGATCCAATCCCGAGTAACGTTGGCCTCTTGTGCAGGGCTCGGAAGGCAAGGGATTTACGGCCAGAGCCCCCCTGGCACCCAAGCATCCTCCTACTCCAAGTAGCGCTCAACGGAGAGACCTCACGCGGCGGGTTCGGTCCACCTTCCCAGCGCGGTTAACAACTCCCTTGGTTAGGGTCAAGCAGACAGTTGGGGGTAACTGAGGCCGCCTCTCCATTCAGGCCTTCAACCTAAAGCATTAGATATCTTTTCATCCTTTAATTCCTTGAGCAAACAAAGCAAATATTTCTCTTTAAACTGTTACAAGCACAGTCATTTCTAGTAGTCGTTATTCGGCCAACTGCTAAGGAGTGAATCCTTCTCTCCGAATGCATCCAGCACTCGATCCACGATCAATTGTGACTTGGCAAGATCCCCAAGGGTTTGTTTGTTAACCCTTATGTCCTTGGGTTAGGGCCGTTCCCTATTAACCCAACTTAACCAATACCTTACGTTCTATTAGTAGTAAATATGTTATTCCAAATTACTGATTGGTCTTTTGCTTCCAAGCAATTATCTAGTCCCCTTATCTTGGTCACTTTTTCCAAGAAAGGTGCTATATCAGGATGACTACTTATCCTCTTGCAAGATAAACTTGCGCAAGAATCTGCCAATCTCATTCCAAGGAATTGGCCATTCTCTTGTGATCAAACCACAAGATCATGCGACTTTGCAACTTGTTGCACAAGTGTCGCATCAAATCCATGGGACTAAATTTTCCCATCCAACGGCATCTTCTAATCACGGCATCATGCTTAGATAGGAAATAGGGTTAGGGTGTCTTCATATCCAATCCGTTCTTGATTTCACTAGGTCGATTCCATCAGTCCTAGGGTTCCAACTCAATCCGAGTTTCATTTTTTTTAAAATGAGCGATCTTAAGGGTAGAAACCCTAGATCGTTTCTTGCAAGTATGTCCCATTGTCCCTACATTCCATGAATGTGGACAAGTCTTTAGGGTATGAGAGTTTCATCTTGGCAATAAGTGCGACTAGGTTACATCCTCAACGTGCTAAATCCTAGTTAGCACTTGGGATATGTTGCATCGATTTCACCATTCCTAAGTGAGTCCTTTGCGGTTTAGGTGTTTAGGGTAAACCAAGTTACTTGTCTATTCATGAAGATATTGTCTTGATCAAAGAGGGGAAAAACTAGTTGCATTACGATACCATTGTCATAAGCACACGATTCATTGCCTACGTATGATTAGATTTACAAACCCTAACTTTATGGTTAAGATCAAAGCATATGCTAGGTTACGGCATAATTTCTATTGATCCTTCTAAAACATGCATTCAAGATTAAGCTTTTAGGGTTTTATGTTTAAACGAACCATGCAACCTTTTCCTAATTTCATTTCTGAATGAATTATTCATATGCTGAATGAGCATTACACAACCTTTCGTAACTACTTACATAATTGATTGAGATTTATGCCAATTGACTAGAGTTTAATCTACTTCATGCAGCCCTAGAATCATTTCCATGCCTTGCAAATTCCTACGGTTGTTAGCAATCTTCTTTAATGAATCATTGCGAAGAAAGAGACGTCTAATAATGCATCATGCAATTTATCTTTCCATGCATAATCAAAGTGTACAACAATAATTTCGACTTTGTAATGATGGTCATTAGTTGATCTAGATTCATTACCTTGCAATGCATAAAAACCACTTGCTAAGAATGCATAGAGATCTTATGCTCTTTTTTTGTTCGTTTCATTGAAAAATAAAAATGACGGAATTCTTTACTCGTGAGCTATTTCCTTTAAATTAGCCAATGTATTTCAAGTGCAAAAGTGCATCTTATCAAACTAGGTGGATTTGACAAGCATAAACACAACGCTAATTCCATAAATTAACCATGCATGTTTATAATACTTCAACATGAATTAAGAATTAGGAAGAAAACCTGGACTTGTGGATTCGCTGAAATGTCCATATGAATGTTAGGAGATGATGCTCCTGCGGTTGCGTCTTGTGCCTTTTTAGGGGCCATCGAGAATTCGACGTTCTTGCCTTGGGCCGCAGACTTATGATCTTGACCCGTTCCCCCTTGTACGCGAAGACCTTATAGGCTTCCTCCTCGAAGCTCGGAGGAAAGAAAAGTTATATTTTAGGAGGGTTCAATGGGAAAGCCCTTGAACCCGGCAAGGAGATTGGCCTTGTGACGGATGCAATGGAAAAGGCTTTTAAATTCCGGATATAAAATGGCCTCCACGGGAAGGGATAAAATAGCTTTTAAAGGACTTGAGTGGGAAGGGTTTTTTTTAAAGGAAACCAAGAGTAAAATGGCCTTGTGGAATTCAAGGGGGAAAAGGGGCCTTAAATCCCGGGTTTGTAAAAACCGCTTTGTAGGGCCAATGGAAAAGGGGTTTTAATATTGGCTAGTGTGAATCCATAAGAAGGGGGTTTAAAAAAACCCGAGCTAAGTGACTTTTGGGGAAACCAAGGGGGGGAAAAGGGTTTAATTCCTGGGGGATAAAAAGTCCACTTGAAAAGGAGCAATAGAAAAGGGGTTTTAAAGAAACCCGGGGGTTTAAAAGGACTTGCGTGGGAATTTCAATGAGAAAGGGGGCTTAGAGATCCCCCTTAGAAGCTTCCAAGAAGCTTCTAGGAAGATTCTGGGGGACGTGTGGTCGTGAAGGAGGGAAGTGGCGACGTGGAGACCTGCAGGTGGCGGTAGCTGGCGGCTCTTCTGCGGGCAGCTCTTCCTCATGGCGCAGCACACGATGACGTTGCTCTCCTCTATCTCTCTCTCTCTCTCTCGTCTTGGTGGCATCACGACCCTTCCTCCCCTCACTCCGCCCCACAGGGTTTTTTTTATAGGATAGGGAGAGGAGACCTCTCTCCCGTGGCCAGTTGCATGGCCATTCTTCCTTCCACAACCTCCAACAAGCGAGATTATGCATCTGCGCTTCACTCCCTCCCCTCCAGCACGGCCTTCGGCTGGGGGGAAAGAAGGGTTAAATTTTTTTTTGCCATAAATCTATCAATTCCCTCTTGACCTCCTCCCAAGAGGAGGTTCACATGTAGATATGCGGGTTTCTTCTTCCTTAGTCTCGATTGGCCAATGGAGAGTGTACTATTTAAAGATCGCATCGTCTATATCTTCAATGCCGGAATTGTCATTGCATGAGACTCACGCATGCTCGTAATATTTTTCAGCAGAAATATTACATTCTGTCCCCCTTGGAGGAATCGAGATGTCCTCATCTTGAGATAAACTGGGGATATTGATGGTTGGGAGTGCTTTCATCTATCCAAGTGGCATCCTCCTCAGGATAATCTTTCCATTGAAGGAGGCATTCTCTCAAGGTTCTGGATCTCAATTGTCTCTCCCTAACATCTAAGATCCTATTAGGCCGTAGCTCAAGGACTCCTTGGTTAGGCATTACAACTTGTTGGTCATCATGTACATGGCTAGGATTAGGTACCTACTTCTTCAATAGGCTAATATGGAATACATTATGAACCTTTAGGTTCTCAAGGAGTTGTAGTTTATAAGCATTAGGTCCTAGGCACTTGAGGATCTTGTATGGTCCATAATACCTTGGACTTAGCTTCTTGCAATCTCCTAAGGATAGGGAACTCTTCTTTGGGCTTACGCGAATGAAGACCATGTCTCCTTCCTCGAAGGTTCTATCTTGACGCTTCAAATCTGCGTATGCCTTCTGTCTATCCTTGGCGGCTTGGATGTCCTATCTTATTGACTTTACTTGGTCATACATCTCTTCCAACATTTTCCTTGAAGCTTCAACCCTCAAGGTTGGATCTGAGAATTTTAGTGGACTTCAACAATCATGACCATACAATGCTTGAAAAGGGGTCATCTGAATGCTTTGTTGGTAAGAAGCATTGTAGGCAAACTCAACCAAAGGCAAGTATTGAATCCACCTTTTTGGCTCACGACAGCAGTGTGCCCTTAGAATATCCTCAATGACTTGATTGACTCGCTCCATTTGGCCATCAGTTTGGGGATGGTAAGCTGTACTAAAACAGAGTTGAGTCCCAATGGCTTCAAAGATAGCTCTCCAGAAGTGTGATGTGAAGAGAGAATCACGATCACTAATGATTCTTATGGGTAGCCCATGTAGCTTGAATATCTCCTTGATAAACAACCTTGCAATGTCTGAGGCTTTATAGTTTGTCTTTACTGGAATAAGGTGTGCAACCTTAGTAAGCATGTCAACCATAACCATGATGGAATTGTATCCTCCCTAAACTTGGGGTAGGCCAATGACAAAGTCCATACTGATGAATTCCCATTTCATTTGGGGAATGTCCAGTGGTTACAACGTCCCTGGCATTTTGACATGTTTGGCTTTGATACGTTGACAAGACAAACACTCAGTGACATATTTGAGAATGTCACCTTTAAGCCTCTCCCAATAGTAGCTCTTCCTAACTGCATTGAGAGTCTTAGCATAGCCAGGATGTCCTGAGAAAGGGGAATCATGAGCTTCCCACAATATCTTCTGCTTAAGTGACTGGCTTGCCGGTATGCACAATCTCATTCTATAGTAGGCAAGTCCACTATTGATAGAGAACTCATGATACTTAGCATGTAGCTTTTGGTCCTGGTCCTTGATAGGGATCTCCCTTAGCATCTTTTGATAGGCTGGATCATGGCATGCTTCCTCTCTAGCTAGTTCAAGTATTGGGTTGTTTGGCAAGGACACGTGTGTGGCTAGAGATCTAGTTGTTGATGGATTTTGCAAGATTAGAGAATTAAGGAATGCCTTGCGGCTGAGTGCATCGGCAACTACATTCTCCTTTGCCAGTCGATACTTGATTTCAAAATCATATTCCTCCAGCACTTCAATCCACCAACGTTGCCTTATGTTGAGCTCGTTCTGGGTAAAGATCCACTTGAGACTTTTATGATCAGTCACTAGAGTAAACTCATTACCCAACAGGTAGTGTCTCCAAAGCTTTAAAGCATGGATGATAGCTAACAGTTCTAGATCATGGGTAGCATAATTTTTCTCATGGCTCTTCAGTTTCCTTAAAGAGTATGCTACAGGATGACCTTCTTGCATGAGCACACATCCTAAGGCAAGCATGCTAGCATCAGTTACTACCTCGAACTCCTTATTGAGGTTTGGAAGTCTTAGGATAGGTGCTGATACCAAACTTTGCTTCAATCTATCAAAGTTGGTTTGTTCGGCAGTTGACCATGCAATAGATGTTTGCTTCTTTAGTAAGTCCGTCAAAGATGCTGCAATCAAAGCATAGTTTTTTATGAAGACCCTATACCATCTTGTCAATCCAAGAAAACTGCGTATTTCTTTGACAGTTGTTGGTATTGGCCATTCTAGAACATCTCTGACTTTGGCCGGGTCCACTGAGATTCCTTCCGTTGATACGATGAATCCCAGATATTCAATCTGACACTTGAAGAATGCACACTTCTTCATCTTAGCATAGAGCTTATGTGCTCTCATTGTCTCAAGGACAATCCAAAGTTGGAGTTCATGATCTTCTTCCTGTTTGGAATAGACTAAGGTGTAATGGAAGAAGACGAGTACAAAGTCATCAAGATATGGCCTAAAGATATCCTGCATTAACGTGTTGAAGGTGGCAGGCGCATTTGTAAGCCCGAATGACATAACTAGAAACTCAAAGTGTCCATATCTTGTGTTGAAGGCCGTCTTTGGGATATATTCTTAGCTTTCTTCAGTTTTTCCCAGGTAACGGATCCTTTTGCGATCCCTTGATCTCTACACCATTGCTTCGCCTGGCTTCATCGGTGAGCTTCAGCTTGGCGAACATAGCCTGGTTGGCGGGTGCAGTACTGGCTGCTTCAAAGTAATCCTCCACGGATTCAATCCAAATTTCAGCATCCACTTGGATGGACCTGCCTTTCCCATCAAATTCAGGCGGCTTAATTTGCTTGAGAAGAAACTTCTTCTCCTGGATTACGGCAGTATTTGATGTAGGAGGCGAACTGGGAATCTGTACTTGGGGTTGTGCTTGGATAAAGGATTCTTAACATTATAACTCGCTAATCGTTATGATTTACATTTCATACCCAATTTAGCTATCAACCAAAAATCCTTAAATTTTTATCAATTCTCATGGACAAGACAGACATTGATAAAAAGAAGTCTTATTGCATTTATATGGGCATAGCCCTTTCGGAGTACAACATTTCCTGATATGATAGAGCAACCGTTACATTAAGTTTGGGGAGAATAATGTTGTATTACATTTATCTATGGAAACTGGATAATAGTATGGTTTCGGGTCATGGATCTTCAGGAATCGGTAATTCATTGGAAGATTAGGGTATCCTTTCCTTTGGAACCCATTCTTCTCATAGCGCCCCAACACCTTTATCCTTTTGGTGGGGATTACACGGGTCACTTCCTCATATACATATGAGTTCATGATGTAGTAGATTCTTGAGTCACCCATCCATCTTCATTCCACGTACAAAGGCGATGGATTATAAATACGCTCTAGGGCAGCTATGTAGTAGATTCTTGAGTCACCCATCCATCTTCATTCCACGTACAAAGGCGATGGATTATAAATACGCTCTAGGATGTTCATCATCTCAACCCTTTGTCGATAATCCGAGAAATGCATCACGGTCATAAACATGACTCGGAACACTAAGAACCTGTTCCATGCTTCATAATTTTGCAAGACAGCATCGAAAGTAAGGAAATGTTTGGAAGAGAAACATTTTCTTTACTTCTTCTTATTAAGATTTCTTAAAAACAAATCCTTCGTTGGTTCACTCTAATACCAACTATAACGTGTCCACCTGTTCTCTTCAGGACATGTCTTAGCAGTCCATCGGAAAGGAGATCTAGAAAGCTCCGCCCAGCACTCCCATGGAATGTTATGGGGTTTGCAATCTAGGACTTTTCGCGTCTACCACGTAGCGGATGTATTCTGGCCGTTGCCACTTAGGACCGACCTGAATCAGGGTTTCCCCCAATGGTCATTTCCTAAACAGCAACTAGCGTCGAACCCTGAGCGAACTACTTTACGCAGAAATGCCAGGGTCAAGGCGGATTCACGCTGTGCTTGGTTCAAGGAGAATAGGAAACGAGAGGGATGCAAGGCTCGACCTCTCTGCCATAAGGCATAGCCCCATTCCGTCCCCCTAAAATAACGTAAACTGGGATTATTATAACCTAGACTCTAGGTCATCATCCTTGCTGTTCATGTCCTTTGAAACGATCTTCTTGCTGTCATTTATGATTGAGAAAAGTTCCCAGCCAACCGGGACCACCCATCTGTAGGACGGACCCATGGCCACATCCACTGCACTTTTCTCAGGTTATTTTAGTTGTTTAATTACCTACCACATTTTTAGTAGGACATGCATCAAACAACTTCCTTAATTAGCTTGTTAGGCACCGGTTCCTTCACGTAATCATAGCACTTGATATAGAAAAGCAATGTCAAAAAAGTTCATTTTCAACAGCTTCTCATATTTATCTTTGGAATACATTTGTAAAGTCTAGCCCGTAGGCTTATCCATAATCTGCCTGAAGGCTATCGAGCAATCCACAGGGATTATTAATCCAAGATTCCGCCCATAGACTAGCATCCAGGCCTCAAGATCCAATCCCGAGTCACGTTGGCCTCTTGTGCAGGGCCCAAAAGGCAAGGGATTTACGGCCAAAGCCCCCCCTAGCACCCAAGTGTCCTCCTGCTCCAAGTAGCGCTCAACGGAGAGACCTCATGCGACGGGTTCAGTCCACCTTCCCAGTGCGGTTAACAACCCCCTTAGTTAGGGTCAGGCAGACAGTCGGAGGTAACTGAGGCTGCCTCTCCATTCAAGCCTTCAACCTGAAGCATTAGATATCTTTTCATCCTTTAATTCCTTGAGCAAACAAAGCAAACAGTTCTCTTTAAACTGTTACAAGCATAATCATTTCCAGTGGTCGTTATTCGACCAACTGCTAAGGAGTGAATCCTTCTCTCCGAATGCATCCAGCACTCAATCCAGGATCAATTGTGACTTGGCAAGATCCCCAAGTGGTGTGCAGATCGGATGCTGTACGCTCGCGTAGTGAATGCCGGAAGGTCCCCAAGAACAATAGAACTCTACTTTTTGCACAAATTACAAGGTAAAAAGCATGAACGACATGAACAAGAGACCAATTGGATGCAATCTCCCCCCACGCCTTGTGTGAGCGCTCCACAAAGCATGTATTTTATGTATTAATCATCTTCAAGCTCAAATAATAGCCCAAATTACAAAATAGCAAGCTTTTAGCTTTTGAGTTTGCTTTAGCACAAAATAGAAATAAAGCTAATGGGCAGTGCCCAAAGAGTTAGGCGTACCCAATACAATGTCCAAGTACAAATAACATAATCGTGCGCCCATGCGCATACAAAATAATAATAAATATCCGACGCCTCAATAAATAGGCGCGAAAAAATATAGGCGTGGCGCCTATCAAAATATAAATGATAAATCGAATACTCGCTATCGTCCAATGCTTTTCTCCGCCACTGCTGCTATCTCTACACATCAACTGAAGCATTCACAATCGTTAGTAAAATAATACAATTAAACCGACAAAAGTGAATACCTAGCAGTCTTCAACTACATAAATAAATCAACTGGTTAGAAATAAATCCTAACCTTAATTTATTACGAGTGCGCACTCTAAACTCATAAACGCTTATTAATTTAATATGCATTTTGCGGAATCACCCGCTATGGAATCACCCATGTACACACTAAATTAATGAAACGCCTGAAAAGGACAGGTGTCCCCATCAGAATCCACTTTGTGTATGAGCCCCAGTCATCAAAGTTTACGGAATCCACCATAAAACCTCACGGAATCCACCGTGGCATGGAATCCACCATGAAATATGCCTCCTGGCATCACCAAGGGTTTGTTTGTTAACCCTTATGTCCTTGGGTTAGGGCCGTTCCCTATTAACCCAACTTAACCAATACCTTAAGTTCTATTAGCAATAAATATGTTATTCCAAATTACTGATTGGTCTTTTGCTTCCAAGCAATTATCTAATCCCCTTATCTTGGTCACTTTTTCCAAGAAAGGTGCTATATCAGGATGACTACTCATCCTCTTGCAAGATAAACTTGCGCAAGAATCTGCCAATCTCATTCCAAGGAATTGGCCATTCTCTTGTGATCAAACCACAAGATCATGCGACTTTGCAACTTGTTGCACAAGTGTCGCATCAAATCCATGGAACTAATTTTTCCCATCCAACGCCGTCTTCTAATCAAGGCATCATGATTAGATAGGAAATAGGGTTAGGGTGTCTTCATATCCAATCCGTTCCTGATTGCACTAGGCCGATTCCGTGAGTCCTAGGATTTGAACTCAATCCGAGTTTCATTTTTTTTAAAACGAGCGATCTTTTTTGGTAGAAACCCTAGATCGTTTCTTGCAAGTATTTCTCATTGTCCCTACATTCCGTGAATGTGGACAGGTCTCTAGGGTATGAGAGTTTCATCTTGGCAATAAGTGCAACTAGGTCACGTCCTCAACGTGCTAAATCCTAGTTAGCACTTGGGATATGTTGCATCGATTTCACCATTCCTAAGCGAGTCCTTTGCGGTTTAGGTGTTTAGGGTAAACCAAGTTACTTGTCTATTCATGAAGATATTGTCTTGATCAAAGAGGGGAAAAACTAGTTGCATTATAATACCATTGTTGTAAGCAAACGATTCATTGCCTACGTATGATTAGATTTACAAACTCTAACTTTTCTGGTTAAGATCAAAGCATATGCTAGGTTATGGCATAATTTCTATTGATCCTTCTAAAACATGCATTCAAGATTAAGCTTTTAGGGCTGTATGTTTAAAAAGAACCAAGCAGCCTTTTCCTAATTTCATTTCTGAATGAATTATTCATATGTGGGATGAGCATTACACAACCTTTCATAACTACTTACGTAATTGATTGAGTTTTATGCTAACTGACTAGAGTTTAGTCTACTTCATGCAGCGCTAGAATCATTTCCATGCCTTGCAAATTCCTACGGTTGTTAGCAATCTTCTTTAATGAATCATTGTGAAGAAAGAGATGTCTAATAATGCATCATGCAATTTATCTTTCCATGCATAATCAAAGTGTACAACAATAATTTTGACTTTGTAATGATGGTCATTAGTTGATCTAGATTCATTACCTTGCAATGCATAAAAACCACTTGCTAAGAATGCATAGAGATCTTATGCTCTTTTTTTGTTCGTTTCATTGAAAAATACAAACGACCAAATTCTTCACTCGTGAGCTATTTCCTTTAAATGAGCCAATGTATTTCAAGCGCAAAAGTGCATCTTATCAAACTAGGTGGATTTGACAAGCATAAATGCAACCTAATTCCATGAATTAACCATGCATGTTTATAATACTTCAACGTGAATCAAGAATTAGGAAGAAAACCTCGACTTGTGGATTCGGTGAAATGTCCACATGAATGTTAGGAGATGATGCTCTTGTGGTTGCGCCTTGTGCCTTTTTAGGTGCCATCGAGAATTCGACCTTCTTGCCTTGGCCGCAGACTTATGATCTTGGCTCGTTCCCCCTCGTATGCGAAGACCTTATAAGCTTCCTCCTCGAATCTTGAAGGAAAGAAAAGTTATATTTTAGGAGGGTTCAATGGGAAAGCCCTTGAACTCGGCAATGACATTGGCCTTGTGACGGATGCAATGGAAAAGGCTTTTACATTCCGGATATAAAATGGCCTCCATAGGAAGGGATAAAATAGCTTTTAAAGGACTTGAGTGGGAAGGGTTTTTTGTAAAGGAAACCGAGAGTAAAATGGCCTTGTGGAATGCAAAGGGGGAAAAGGGGCCTTAAATCCCGGGTTTGTAAAAACCACTTTGTAGGGCCAATGGAAAAGGGGTTTTAATATTGGCTAGTGTGAATCCACAAGAAGGGGGTTTAAAAAAACCCGAGCTAAGTGACTTTTGGGGAAACAAAGGGGGGGAAAAGGGTTTAATTCTTGGGGGATAAAAAGTCCACTTGAAAAGGAGCAATAGAAAAGGGGTTTTAAAGAAACCTGGGGGTTTAAAAGGACTTGCGTGGGAATTTCAATGAGAAAGGGGGCTTAGAGATCCCCCTTAGAAGCTTCCAAGAAGCTTCTAGGAAGATTCTGGTGGACGTGTGGTCGTGAAGGAGGGAAGTGGCGACATGGAGACCTGCAGGTGGCAGTAGCTGGCGGCTCTTCTGCGGGCAGCTCTTCCTCACGGCGCAGCACACGATGACGTTGCTCTCCTCTCTCTCTCTCTTTCTTGGCTTGGCGGTGTCACGGCCCTTCCTCCCCTTACTCCCCCCCACAGGGGGTTTTTATAGGATAGGGAGAGGAGACCTCTCTCCCCCACACGGCTAGTTGCCTGGCCATTCTCCCTTCCACGACCTCCAGCAACAAGCGAGCTTACGCATCCGTGCTTCACTCTGTAATGTATCCACTTGTATCTTCAAGACACATCTTAGCAGTCCATGGCAAAGGATGTCTAGAAAGCTCCACTTGGCACTCCCATGGAATGTTACGGGGTTTGCGATCTAGGGCTTTCCGCGTTTGCCACGTAGCGGAAGTATTCCGGCCGTTCCCACTTAGGATCGACCTGAAATAGGGTTTTCCTTATTGGTCATTTCCTAACGGCAACTAGCGTTGGACCCAAGCGAACTACTTTACGCAGAAACACCAGGTCTGAAGCGGATTCATGCTGCACTTGGTTCAAGGAGAATGGGAAATGAGAGGGATGCAAAGCTCAACCTCTCTGCCATAAGGCATAGTCCCATTCCGTTACCCTAAAATAGTGTAAATCGGGATTAATCATAACTCTAGGTCAACGCTTTTGTTGTTCGTGTTCTTTGACGATCTTCCTGCTGTCCATCATGATTTGAGAAAAGTTCCCAACCAACCGGGACCACCCATTTGTAGCATGGACCTATGGCCCATCCTTCGCACTTTCCTCGAGTTGTTTTAGTTATTTAATTACCTAATACATTAGTTGCACATGTAACAATCAGCTTCTTTAATTAATCTGTTAGGCATAGGTTCTTTTACGTAATCTTATCACTTGACATAGAAAAACAATATCAGACAAGTTCCTTATTAACAGATTATCATATTTATCTTTGAAATACAAAGAGTCCAGCCCGTAGGCTTATCTACAATCCGCCCGAAGGCTATCCAGCAATCCACAGGGATTACTAATCCAAGTTTTTGCCCATAGACTAGTATGCGGGCCTTGAGATCCAATCTCGAGTCACATTAGCCTCTTGTGCAAGGCCCGGAAGGCGAGGCATTTACGGCTAGAGCCCCCTTGTCACCCAAGCGTCCTCCTGCTCCAAGTAGCACTCAATGGAGAGATCTCTTGCGGCAGGTTCGGTCCACTTGCCCGGTGCGGTTAAGAACCCCCTTGGTTAGGGTTAGGCAGGCAATTGGGGGTAACTGAAGCTGCCTCTCCCTTCAGGCCTTCAACCTGAAGTATAGATATCCATTTATCTTTTAATTCATTGATCAAACAAAGCCAAACAGTGCTCTAAAATCTGTAGTAAGCACAAACATTTCCATTGATCGTTTTTGTTGGCAAACTGCTAAGGAATGAATCCTTCTTTTCGAATGCGTCCAGCACTCAATCCGGGATGACTTGCAACTTGACAAGATCCCCTATATCTTGGGTTTGGGCGTACCCTATTAACCTGACTTGATCAACCTTAAGTTCATTGGTTATTTCAGTTTATCGGCTGGTCTTTAGTTTCCAATCAATCTTCTTTACTCAAGAAAGATACTAAATTAGGATGACTATTCATCCTCTTGCAAGATAACTTGCGTAAGGACTTGCCATCCTTATTGCGAGAATTTGGCCATTCCCTTGTGATCCAATCATAAGATCATATGACTCCACACTTGTTGCACAAGTGTCGCATTGAATGGAGTCACGAAACAATCTATGCCTGATTACATTATGCTAACGTCGTTAGACCTAAGGTTTCCAGGTTCCATCTTGTAACATTCTTAGGGACAAACCCTAGCTCACTTTCAAAATATGTTTCACTGTCCCTACGTTTCCGTGAAAGTGGGCAAGTATTTAGGGTATAGGAGTTTCAAATTTAGCAATACGTAGCGATTAGGTTACTTATTAATTCCTAGTGAATTTATTGGAATTTAATCCATTCTAAATGAGTACTCCGCGGTTTTTAGGTTTATGCCAATTTGTTTAACTCTAGAAGATAGCTACATTATCATTTCATAAACACGTGACTCGTTGTCTACGCGTAAATTGCTCTTTCAATCCTAACTTGTCCATTTAAGGTCAGGCATATATTAGGTTAATTCCAACTAATCTTCCTATAACTTGTGAATAAAATTCATGCTAAACAAACAACCTTTTTCTTGATAGTTTATGCAGTTGACAATGATAATTTGCCTAGAGTTATGCATCGTAAGAATCATTCCATGACTTGCACTTTCCATGATGATTCATTGTGAAGAGGATAGGGGTTAATAGTGTGATATGCAGATTATACTTCTAGGTTTAAACAAAGTATACTATTTTAATGGACAATAATCTAGTTTATAATTCATTTCAATGCATTTATGCTTCCTTTATTTTTTTGAATGTTTTATTGAAGTATTAATGACTAAGTTCCTTCATCGTGATCATTTAGAACAAAGATACATCCTATTTCTAACAATTAACCTTGCATGATTGAATTACAACAATACCAAATAAAAATTAGGAAGGAAAACTTGGGCTTGGGGTGAGATATCCACGTGGATGTTGGGAGACGACCCTCCTGTGGCTGCGCCTTGGACTTTCTTAGGAGGCATTTCCACCGTGGAAGCAGCTTTACAACTCCTTTTTGATATTCCACCGTGGCTCTCTTTTGCAATAACTTGCACCGTCCATCGAAACCAGTTTTAGAAGGCTTCCTCCTTGGAGTCGGGAATTCAAAAGGAGTGTTTCAGAATCTTTCACACCTAAGACCCATTAAGCCATGGGGAAGGCTTAATGGCCTTTGTAAGGACTCGCAGGAACGGGGAATAACAAGGTGTGGAATCCCTTATGAGGGTTTTTGAGTGGAAAAGGGAGGTGTTAAAAGACCCTCAACACTCTCTTTCCTTTTACGAGTGGGGGAAAAAAAAACAAAGCTCCAAGGGTAAAAAGGGCTAAGGGGGCCCTTAGGGGGGATTTATAATTGCGGGAGGAAAAGGACCCTTAAGGTCAAGCTTTTTGAGGGGGAAAAAAACCCTAAGGAGGCCTTTAAAGAGGAATTTTAAGGGGGGATTCAATATGCCACAAAGGAAGGGGGATAGGGAAACTAAACACGGGGAGGGGGGGGTAATAAGACCTCTAAGGCCAACTCCTTATTGGGGGGAAAAGGGGGCTTATAGAGCTTTAAACACGGGGGGGAGGGGTTTCAAAGCCGAAGGGAAAGGGGGGCTTAAGGGGGTTAAAACACGGGGGGAGGGTAATAAGACCTTTAAGGCCTTAGTTCTTTTGGGGGGGGGGGGGGAAGGGGGCTTATAAAGCCCCCTTAGAAGCTTCCCCTCAGAAGCTTCTACAGCTTCTTTAAGACACGTGGCAGGAGGGGGGAATCAAAACCAATGCCGAAGGCAGCGTTCTAACGGCTGGGCGCGGCTGACAGCAGAGGCGACGTCGTCCAGGCCTTCGGCATACATCAGCGCCTCGTCCTCTCCTCAACGATGGCAATTAGGTGGCTTAGGCATAGTCCTCCCCTCAAGCATCAATGTAGCGCTCAGCCGTCCCTCTCCATCCTACTGATCTCTGACCGCCCCCATAGTTTAAATAGGGGAGGGGAGGGAGATGCTCCCTACTTGCGTGTCGACAGGCATGGCTCCTTGCCTCCTTGCCTAGGCAAGCTCCAGTAAGGAGCTTGCCTCTCTTGCTATTCCCCTCTTCCTCCAGCTCGATAGTCGGCTGGAGGAGAGGGGAATTAATAATTTTTTTTTCCTTTATTTCATTAAAAGGAATTATCCCTATGATTATCCTACCCTTAAGAGGGTTTCAAATGCGAATGGTCTATTTATCCTTTCGGAGTTGTTACACACTCCCTCCCCTCCAGCACGGCCTTCGGCTGGGGGGAAAGAAGGGTCAAAAAAGAATTTGCCATAAATCTATCAATTCCCTCTTGACCTCCTCCAAAGAGGAGGTTCACATGTAGATATGCGGGTTTCTTAATCCTTAGTCTCGATTGGCTAGTGGAGAGTGTACTATTTAAAGATCGCACCATCTGTATCTTCAATGCTAAAATTGTCATTGCATGAGACTCATGCGGGCTCGTAATATTTTTCAGCAGAAATATTACAGCATGTTACAGGATACCTCTTGACTCTTAAAACTCTATATTTCAATTCATATTTGTACTTTCTTTGTAATTATATATAAGATATGTATGCAACTATCCATGTAAAACTATAACATATAATTAAAGATGGCAAACCATAGCTTTTTCCATGGGAGTGGTTGGGCCCAATCGTGTGTTTTATTCTTGTCTCTCTCAATCTATCGAGTTATTCAAAATCTCTTATGTATTATAATGCTGTTTGTATTTAATAGTTGAGATGTTTGATTTATTGGATTTTTCCACTAAATTCTTTGTTTATGATTGAGATTTGATTTGCTAGATTTGCCACATGTTCCGCTTCGCAACACTTCTAATCTTTCTCTCTCCTCGTTACTATTTTTCTCTCTCTTCTACACTTCTCTCTCTTAGGTACTATTAGGTTCACTTCATTATAGCTTGTATTAGAGCACAAATCTTTGATCCTTCTCCCCTCTCTCTCTCTCTCTCTCTCTCTCTCCTTCCTTTACATTTAGTTTATTTTTAGTCTCAAGAAACCCTAGTTACTCAAGTACATAGATACACAGGGAGTACCCCTGGTAGGCTGCCATCTTTCTTGAAGACCATGATAGCCTTTCTTGGAGTCTTAGAGCTTTGATTGAATTTGGAGGCATGAAATTTTTGTTGAGATCTTTGCAATCACACCTATTGTAGCCTCTTTATATGAGGCAGTTCTGTTGAGATATCGAGCTCCACTCGTGATATGCCAGGGTGACCGTTGTGCATTTATGTCACCGACGTGTCAGTTGCAGATGCGGTTGGTACACTGCCCCTGAATAATAGCTACATGATAGCTATCCTTATCTACTCTAGTTCGTGGCTCAGTTAGTATGCCACCTTAGTTAGTTAAGTTTGGTTTGAGACCCATATTTAGGGTTCTTCTATTTCTTTGTACTTGAGTTCTTTTGGCTTCCACAACTAAGAAGAGGAAAACTGTTTTCAGCCTCCACCCTTGTGTGTATTCCCCCATTGTGCAAGCAAGAAAGCTTCAAGCGAGACTCCTTCCTTCTCTCCCACAATCTTGACATGGTATTAGAGCCTTGTTCGTGGTAAGGAGCTCAAGAAAGCAAGCCAAGCTCGCGGTGTTCTGGTAAGAGAAGCAGTGTTGCTTTCATTTTCTGTTTTGGGAGTAGATCTCTGCAGGTAGCACAGGCGGAAATTGTAGGAGTGCATTGTCTCAGGTTGAGACGCCCTTCGCGGTGAAGCAAGAGGGCAGTATATGCTGCGGGCGAAGGCTTTAGCCCTCGGCGACCTTATTTTTTTGATTTGAGGTCATTTCGGGGCCTGTTTTGGAGGCGGAAGTTTTCTGCACGCACTCAGGAAAAGACCCAGTTTTAAACTGTGCAGCCATTGTTCTCTAGGTCGGTGAAAAGTTTCTGTAGAAATTGCATCGTATGCTTGTGCACAGAGACATTGGGAGTTACAGAATCATCCTTGGTTCCTGTTTACGCAAAATCGTCACTAGGAAGTGACTGTGTGGTCAAATACCACTTTCGCCAGTTTTGCAGATTTGCCCCTGTGAGGGTGAAGCTGAGTTTTTGCAGTGACAGAATTTTTCGCAGTGTTCTGTAATGGCGTTTGATTCTCTCTCACAGATTGTCACTGAAAAGCTTGACAAGAACAACTTCCAAGCATGGAAGTTTAGAATGACGAATTTTCTTATGGGAAAAGGATATTGGGAATTTGCTGCAGGAAATGAAGAAGAACCAGTTCTTCCTGATGTTCCCAATCAACAGCAAATGCAGGCATTCAAAGCATGGCATGAGAGAGCCAGGAAAGTTATGTACTGGCTGTCTATCAGTATTTCAGACTCTATGATTGTGCATATTCAGGATGCAAGTACGCCAAAGGAGGCATGGGATACTCTGTCAAAAATGTATAGCACAAATACGCAAGCCAGGAAAATGCAGCTTAAGCAAGAGTTGCATAATGTGCAAAGAGAAAATATGAGCATTAATGACTACCACATGAAGGTGAAGAAGATTGCAGATGCACTTGCTTCCATTGGGTCGCCAGTGGAAGATGATGATTTAGTTTCTGTGACCTTGAATGGTCTAGGAAAGGATTATGCACAGTTTCGGACATCCATTTCAGTTCGTGAAAGATTTCCTGATTTTGAGGAGTTGATTGCTCTTCTAATTTCTGAGGAGCAGAGAAATGGTGGTGCATCTTCTTCAAGAGGAACTTCAAAAGAAGTTGTCTTCTACTCAAATGCTGGAAGAGGTAGAGGCAGAGGTAGAGGAGGCCGATTTGGAGGCCGTGGCAGAAATCAGAATATGCAGCAAACTCAAGAAAACCAGTCCTATGGAGGAGGACGTGGTAACTCTAGAGGCAGGGGGGGCCAAAGAGGTCGTGGTGGATGGCAAAGAGGCCAAAATGCAAACAGTAATGTTGAATGCTATTACTGTGGTAAAATGGGTCGTATGGCTAAAGACTGCTATAAAAAGCAGAATGACATCATGAATGGAAAACTGCAACAAGGGAACTATGCATCTTCTAGTAGACAAGGTGATGACAGAAATGAGCATTTGTTTATGGTGCAGCACATGAACAATTCTGTGACAAGTGCAGAAGAAAGCAATGATGTATGGTATGTTGACTCAGGTGCATCAAACCACATGACATGTCATGCAGAATGGATGGAGGATGCAAGGAAAATGGAAAAGCCAGGATTTGTGGAGACTGGTGATGACACTGCACATCCTATTGTGCAGATTGGAAAAATTCCTTTGTCTATGCAGGATGGGAAAAAGAAATACCTGTCCGATGTATTTCATGTCCCGAATATCACCAAGAATCTAGTTTCTGTTGGTCAAATGGTTGAACAGGGCTTGCAGGTCAGATTTAATCCTCATGGATGCTTTGTTGAGGATATGAAAAATAAAGGTCGCTTGATAGCAAAAGGAAAGAAGAAGGGCAGAATGTTTACGTTGGATGCAGACATGTCTGAATTGAGTGCAGCAATGTTTGCACATGGGACCGGTGTAGTTGCAGATATTGATATCTGGCATAAACGCATTGGTCATGTTAATGTACAGCGACTTAAATCAATGCAGGCCCAAAATATTGTTGCAAGATTGCCCGAATTCAAGGTTGCAGAAATGCATAAGGTATGTGAAGCCTGTCAGTTTGGAAAACAGGCAAGGAAACCATTTCCTAGACATGTTCAAGAGAGTGAGAAGCCATTGGAATTAATCCACTCTGATGTGTGGACTACTAAAGCTGCATCTCTTGGAGGCTGTCATTATTTTGTCACTTTTATTGATGACTATAGCAGAAAAGTTTGGGTGTATTTTATGAAAAAGAAAAGTGAAGTTTTTGGGCATTTCAAAACCCTTAAAGCTATGGCTGAAAAAGAAACAGGTCTGCAAATAAAATGCCTAAGGTCAGATGGAGGGGGAGAGTACCTCTCAAATGAGTTTGCAAAGTTCTTGCAGGAGCATGGCATAAAGCAGCAATATTCATGCAGTCATACCCCACAACAAAATGGAATTGCAGAAAGAAAAAACAGGCATATTGGAGAGGTATCTCGTGCCATGCTCAATGAAAAAGACTTGCCAGATTTTTATTGGGTTGAAGCAGTTGCTACAACAGTCTACATAATGAACAGGACTCCCACTGCAGCAATACATGGAATGACTCCAGAGGAGAGGTATACTGGTAGGAAACCAGATATTTCTCATTTGAAAATTTTTGGTTGCATTGCCTATGTACATGTGCTAGATGAGCTGAGATCCAAGTTGGATCCAAAAGCTGAGAAGTGCATCTTTATTGGTTACTCTCTGCAGCAAAAAGGGTATAGATGCTATAACCCTTCTACTCGTAAGTTTATAGTGAGCAGAGATGTTGTTTTTGATGAGATGAGTAGCTGGTATAAACCAGTAAATGTGATTGATGATGTAGATGCACAAAATGGTAATGCTGCACAGAATTCACAGCAGCAGTCACAAAATATTAGTGGACCTGGAGCGTCCTCTAGCAGTGGTTCACATTCTTTGCCATGGACAGGCAGATTGAGATCAGGAGAATCTTCTCAAAGTAATACAGATAGTGGTATGCAGGTATCACGAAAAGGAAAAGAGAAGGTTGATCAGCCCATGTTTGATGTGAATGCAGGTCACTCTTATGTGGATGGTGAATCCAGTGGCTCAGAACAGAGCATTGATGATGAGTTGGGTATTCCTTCTATTGTTACACCTGGAGTAAGGAAGACCAGGGATGTTTTGAGAGCACCTGGGAGTGAACCTACTTTGCGCAGGTCTACGAGAGCTAGATATCCTGTGGATAGGCTGAAATATGATGGATTTACAGCCATTCACTATGCATATATGGTGAAAGTGATATAGGAACCAGAACCCACTTCTTTTGAGCAAGCCATGGGAAAAGAAAAATGGGAGAAAGCCATGGATGAAGAAATGGATGCCTTGGAAGCAAATGCTACATGGGAATTGGTACCTTTGCCTAAAGGTAAAAATGCAATTGGCTGTAAGTGGGTTTATAAGGTGAAGCACAATGCAGATGGTTCTGTGAACAGATACAAGGCAAGATTAGTAGTCAAGGGGTATGCACAAACATATGGCATTGACTATGAAGAAACATTCAGTCCGGTTGCAAGGATGGCAACCGTAAGAGCAGTCATTGCTATGGCTGCATCAAAGGGATGGTCTTTACATCAGATGGATGTAAAGAATGCCTTCTTGCATGGTGATTTGCAAGAAGAGGTCTATATGGAGCAGCCACCAGGTTATGTGCATGCTGTTCATCCTGAGTTTGTTTGCAGGTTGAAGAAAGCCTTGTATGGCTTGAAGCAAGCACCTAGAGCATGGTCTGACAAGATAGGACAGTATCTTGTCACTATTGGCTTTCAAATTTCCAAGGCAGATTTCTCACTTTATGTGAGAAAAACAGAGAAAGGTATTATGCTACTTGTCATTTATGTTGATGATTTGATTATGACAAGTGACAGTGATGAAGATATCCTTCATGTGAAAATGCTATTGAAGCAGAAGTTTGAGATGAAGGATTTGGGAGAGCTGCGTTATTTCTTGGGCATTGAGGTGATTAGATCACCAAGTGGGATACAGCTCTTACAGAGGCAGTATGGATTGGACATGCTGTCCAAATATGGGATGACAGGCTGTAAGCCTATTTCAGTTCCTTTGGAGCAGAATGTGAAGCTGAGCGCAGATGCAGGTGAGCTTCTGGAAGACCCTACTATGTACAGACGCATAGTAGGAAGCTTGATTTATATGACTATTACCAGGCCAGATTTGAGCTATGCTGTTGGATTGGTAAGTCAGTTTATGCAGGCTCCAAGGAAACCACATTTGGATGCGGCTAGACGCATACTCAGGTATGTGAAGTCCACATTGCAGTATGGATTATTTTATGAGACTGGGGTTCAGATACAGTTGCATGGATACACTGATGCTGATTGGGCTGGTAGTATTTCTGATAGACGATCTACCAGTGGATATGTGTTCTTTTTTGGGAGTGCTGCAGTCACTTGGAGCAGCAAGAAATAGCCTACAGTTGCCTTGTCGAGCACAGAGGCTGAGTACAGGGGTGCAGCAATGGCTGCATGTGAGGTAGCTTGGTTGCATAAGCTACTTTATGATATGCATCAGTCTACAGATGGGCCAGTTGTCATTTATTGTGACAACATGAGTAGTATACACTTGGCAAATAACCCAGTCTATCATGCTAGAACAAAGCACATTGAGGTGCATTATCACTATGTGCGAGAGAGGGTTTTACTAGGTCTTATTGATCTAGTTTATGTCAGCACAGAGGATCATGTAGCTGACATATTTACAAAGGCATTGGGCGCAGAGAAGCTGCACAAGTTCAGAGACCTGCTTGGTGTGCAGGAATTGGGATTGAGCTCGAGGGGGAGTGTTGAGATATCGAGCTCCACTCGTGATATGCCAGGGTGACCGTTGTGCATTTATGTCACCGACGTGTCAGTTGCAGATGCGGTTGGTACACCGCCCCTGAATAATAGCTACATGATAGCTATCCTTATCTACTCTAGTTCGTGGCTCAGTTAGTATGCCACCTTAGTTAGTTGAGTTTGGTTTGAGACCCATATATAGGGTTCTTCTATTTCTTTGTACTTGAGTTCTTTTGGCTTCCACAACTAAGAAGAGGAAAACTGTTTTCAGCCTCCACCCTTGTGTGTATTCCCCCATTGTGCAAGCAAGAAAGCTTCAAGCGAGACTCCTTCCTTCTCTCCCACAATCTTGACAAGTTCTAGGCTTAGGACATGCAGGAAGACTGAATCCCATATGCACGGAGAGGAAAAATGTAGCCATCCAACAACTATAAAGCATTATACTTAACTACCACTTTTCATATAGAATGAATACAATGTCATGATGCTTTGTACATTCAATTAAGTTTCTTGTCTTTGTCAGTCCACTACACAAGATTGTGTTTATGAGTCCAAGATTCCTTCTTGGAACCTAATTCACTTGTGTAACAGTTGTGGTCTTCAGTCAATGTCATCATGAGTTTAGTCTATGCTTACAAGCCACCATAGCCATGCTTTAGATTCGCGCATTTTCACATGGTACCAAAGCTTAGCTAAGCATGGCCCAACTCTCCTTTCACTCCTCTCAGCTCCTTTCTATCTCTACTTAGCTCAATCTGAGTACTGGACCCTATCTCCAACTTCATTTGCATTCCTACCTTCAATGAAGCTTCCATGGTAGCCATAGCCAACAACACCTTGTCAGCTTGAAGCTTTCATATATCTCTCCAGAAGCCAAATATCTCTAAAATTACTTCTAGAAAAGTATTTCTCTACTTCCAAATTTCCTCCTTGGCACCTCAATCATTGATATTGGGCAACTATAGCTTCAGCATTGCCTCTTTTCCAGAGTCGCTGCCATAACTGTGTATGTGGACAACACCTACCTACCTCTGTTGGAGCTGTCATATCTCATCAACCAAGCCATATCTCTTCAATATTTATTCTTGAGAGTTGTTCTTCAGGTCAAGATGCAACTTATTGGGACAAAAATCAAGGATATTGATGCACACCATGCCCGACATTTGCATTTTTTCAAATCTGGGCACAGTTTTGACAACGACCACTTTGAAGGCTTAGATCTCTCAACTCGGGCAAAACGAGTACATACCCTCTTAGGGGGATTTAGACCCATTAGTGAGGGTCCTCTATCTTGAAGTGTTTGAGAAAATTCAACCTGTGGAGCTCGTGGGAGCTCATTTACCAATTGTTGGTCCTTGTTTTGACAGGACAGCCATAGCCACTTACCTTCAAGCTCATTTTTGCTTCATTTTCTCTCTTCTACTACTTAAACCAAGCCAAGGCCAATCTAATATGAAGATTTCAACAAGTATTCAACCATCAAATTAGCAAGGAGGGGAAGTTATGAATATTTTTTGAAGATCTTCAAGTCAACTCAAGCAATAAACATCAAATTTCAAACTAGTATCTTTTGATACTTCATTGCCACTGCTTGTGTCTTTTGACACATACAAAGATCAACTTATTGCTAGTCATTCTTAGTCATTTGAAGCTGATTTCCATCATGGGAATGATCAAAATCAAGTCTTTTGTGAAGATGCTTCTCATGAAGAGTAACATTACTCTTATTGCTCAATTCAAGTACATGGAAGACTTGTTTATTCCGCTTGTAGGGATGGATGGATTTACTTGTTTTGAAGAGCAATCGATGAATTTATTTGAAGATTTTGAAGACATTTCTGCTTCCTCAAAGACAATGATACCTTTGCTTGAGGGGGACATGGACATAAAGACTGATGCAACTATTGCAAGCAAAGTCAATGAAGAAGAAGATCAAGAGGACCAAAAGATCAAAGAGAATAAGAATAAGAAGAAGAAGCATAAAAACCATGAAGACTTTGAAGTGGCAAACAAAGTGAAGTACAAGTACAGGAAGCTAGAGAAGAAGAACTGCAATGAATCGGAGATCTATGTCAAAAGAAATGCTAAAACCGCAAGGGCCTCACGGTCCTTGATCCTATTTTTTACTGACTTTTTTAGTCTTGTATTGCCTAGCCCAAATGTCTTTATCATAAGCTTGTAAACTCCTCATGTAACCTTATACTACAACCTCTGTAAGGCGCCTGCCTACAGCCTTTGGACGACCATCATGTTTTTGGTACCCACACTTAGCCTTTTCTGTGATAGCCTCTGGTGTTTTGCCATGTTTATGGTGTATCCACACTTTGCAGGTGTTACTTTCACTAAAGCCTCTACACACTTTGTAATTTCTAGTTGTGATTGAGGAGGGGTGTTGAGATCTTTGCAATCACACCTATTGTAGCCTCTTTGTATGAGGCAGTTTTGGGCTTAGGACGTGTAGGCAGATTGAATCCCATATGCACAGAGAGGAAAACTGTAGCCACCCAATAGCTATAAAGCATTGTACTTGACCACCACTTTTATATAGAATGAATACAATGTTCTTGCAATTTTTAGTATTTCTTTTGACCTAGATCTTCGATTCATTGCAATTCTTCTTTTCTAGCTTTCTGTACTTGTACTTCACTTTGTTTGCCACTTCAAAGTCTTCATGGTTTTTATGCTTCTTCTTCTTATTCTTATTCTCTTTGATCTTTTGGTCCTCTTGATCTGCTTCTTCATTAACTTTGCTTGCAATAGTTGCATCAGTCTTTATGTCCATGTCCCCCTCAAGCAAAGGTATCATTGTCTTTGAGGCAGCAAAAATGTCTTCAAAATCTCCAAATAAATTCATCGATTGCTCTTCAAAACAAGTAAATACATCCATCCTTGCAAGTGGAATAAACAAGTCTTCCATGTAGTTGAATTGAGCAACAAGAGTAATGTTACTCTTCATGAGAAGCATCTTCATAAAAGACTTGATTTTGGTCATTCCCATGATGGAAATTAGCTTCAAATGATTGAGAATGACCAACAATGAGTTGATCTTTGTATGTGTCAAAAGACACAAGCAATGGCAATGAAGTATCAAAAGATACTAGTTTGAAATTTTATGTTTGTTGCTTGAGTTTGACTTGATGATCTTCAAAAAATATTCATAGCTTCCCCTCCTTACTGATTTGATGGTTGAATACTTGCTGAAAACTTTAGATTAGAGTGGCCTTGGCTTGATTTAAGTGGCAGGAGAGAGAAAATGAAGGAAAAATGAGCTTGAAGGAAACTGGCTATGGCTGTCCTGTCAAAACAGGGACCAACGATTGGTAAATGAGCTCCCCCGAGCTCTATACGTCAAATTATTGAGATATCGAGCTCCACTTGTGATACGCCAGGGTGACCGTTGTGTATTTATGTCACCGACTTGTCAGTTGCAGGCACCGCCCATGAATAATAGCTACATGATAGCTATCCTTATCTACTCTAGTTCGTGGCTCAGTTAGTATGCCACCTTAGTTAGTTGAGTTTGGTTTGAGACCCATATATAGGGTTCTTCTATTTCTTTGTACTTGAGTTCTTTTGACTTACACAACTAAGAAGAGGAAAACTGTTTTCAGCCTCCACCCTTGTGTGTCTTCCCCCATTGTGCAAGCAAGAAAGCTTCAAGCGAGACTCCTTCCTTCTCTCCCACAATCTTGACATGGTATCAGAGCCTTGTTCGTGGTAAGGAGCTCAAGAAAGCAAGCCAAGCTCGCGGTGTTCTGGTAAGAGAAGCAATGTTGCTTTCATTTTCTGTTTTGGGAGCAAATCTCTGCAGGTAGCACAGCCGAAAATTGCAAGAGTACATTGTCTCAGGTTGAGACGCCCTTCGCGGTGAAGCAAGAGGGCAGTATATGCTGCGCGAGAGGCCTTTAGCCCTTGGCGACCTTGTTTTTTTGATTTGAGGCCATTTCGGGGCCTGTTTTGGAGGCGGAAGTTTTCTGCACGCACTTAGAAAAAGGCCCAGTTTTATGCTGTGCAGCCACTGTTCTACAGGTCGGTGAAAAGTTACTGTAGAAATTGCATCGTATGCTTGTGTGCAGAGACATTGGGAGTTACAGAATCATCCCTGTTGCCTGTTGATGCAAAATCGTCACTAGGAAGTGACTGTGTGGTCAAATATCACTTTCGCCAGTTTTGCAGATTTTCCCTTGTGAGGGTGAAGCTATGTTTTTTGCAGTGACAGAATTTTTTGCAGTGTTCTGTAATGGCATCTGATTCTCTTTCACAGATTGTCACTGAAAAGCTTGACAAGAACAACTTCCAAGCATGGAAGTTTAGAATGACGAATTTCCTTATGGGAAAAGGATATTGGGAATTTGTTGCAGGAAATGAAGAAGAACCAGTTCTTCCTGATGTTCCCAATCAACAGCAAATGCAGGCATTTAAAACATGGCATGAGAGAGCTAGGAAAGTTATGTACTGGCTGTCTATCAGCATTTCAGACTCTATGATTGTGCATATTCAGGATGCAAGTACGCCAAAGGAGGCATGGGATACTTTGTCAAAAATGTATAGCACAAATACGCAAGCCAGGAAAATGCAGCTCAAGCAAGAGTTGCATAATGTGCAAAGAGAAAATATGAGCATCAATGACTACCACATGAAGGTGAAGAAGATTGCAGATGCACTTGCTTCCATCGGGTCCCCAGTGGAAGATGATGATTTAGTTTCTGTGACCTTGAATGGTCTAGGAAAGGATTATGCACAGTTTCGGACATCCATTTCAGTTCGTGAAAGATTTCCTGATTTTGAGGAGCTGATTGCTCTTCTAATTTCTGAGGAGCAAAGAAATGGTGGTGCATCTTCTTCAGGAGGAACTTCAAAAGAAGCTGTCTTCTACTCAAATGCTGGAAGAGGTAGAGGCAGAGGTAGAGGAGGCCGATTTGGAGGCCGTGGTAGAAATCAGAATATACAGCAAACTCAAGAAAACCAGTCCTATGGAGGAGGACGTGGTAACTCTAGAGGCAGGGGGAGCCAAAGAGGTCGTGGTGGATGGCAAAGAGATCAAAATGCAAACAGCAATGTTGAATGCTACTACTGTGGTAAAATGGGTCATATGGCTAAAGACTGCTATAAAAAGCAGAATGACATCATGAATGGAAAACTGCAATAAGGGAATTATGCATCTTCTAGCAGACAAGGTGATGACAGAAATGAGCATTTGTTCATGGTGCAGCACATGAACAATTCTGTGACAAGTGTAGAAGAAAGCAATGATGTATGGTATGTTGACTCAGGTGCATCAAACCACATGACAGGTCATGCAGAGTGGATGGAGGATGCAAGGAAAATGGAAAAACCAGGATTTGTGGAGACTGGTGATGATACTGCACATCCTATTGTGCAGATTGGAAAAATTCCTTTGTCTATGCAGGATGGGAAAAAGAAATACTTGTCCGATGTATTTCATGTCCTGAATATCACCAAGAATCTGGTTTCTGTTGGTCAAATGGTTGAGCAGGGCTTGCAGGTCAGATTTAATCCTCATGGATGATTTGTTGAGGATATGAAAAATAAAGGTCGCTTGATAGCAAAAGGAAAGAAGAAGGGAAGAATGTTTATGTTGGATGCAGGCATGTCTGAATTGAGTGTAGCAATGTTTGCACATGGGACCGGTGTAGTTGCAGATATTGATATCTGGCATAAACGCATTGGTCATGTTAATGTACAACGACTTAAATCAATGCAGGTCCAAAATATTGTTGCAGGATTGCCAAAATTCAAGGTTGCAGAAATGCATAAGGTATGTGAAGCCTGTCAGTTTGGAAAACAGGCAAGGAAACCATTTCCTAGACATGTTCAAGAGAGTGAGAAGCCATTGGAATTAATCCACTCTGATGTGTGGACTACTAAAGCTGCATCTCTTGGAGGCTGTCATTATTTTGTCACTTTTATTGATGACTATAGCAGAAAAGTTTGGGTGTATTTTATGAAAAAGAAAAGTGATGTTTTTGGGCATTTCAAAACCCTTAAAGCTATGGCTGAAAAGAAACAAGTCTGCAAATAAAATGCCTAAGGTCAGATGGAGGGGGAGAGTACCTCTCAAATGAGTTTGCAAAGTTCTTGCAAGAGCATGGCATAAAGCAGCAATATTCATGCAGTCATACCCCACAACAAAATGGAATTGCAGAAAGAAAAAACAGGCATATTGGAGAGGTATCTCGTGCCATGCTCAATGAAAAAGACTTGCCAGATTTTTATTGGGCTGAAGCAGTTGCTACAACAGTCTACATAATGAACAGGACTCCCACTGCAGCAATACATGGAATGACTCCAGAGGAGAGGTATACTGGTAGGAAACCAGATATTTCTCATTTGAAAATTTTTGGTTGCATTGCCTATGTACATGTGCCAGATGAGTTGAGATCCAAGTCGAATCGAAAAGCTGAGAAGTGCATCTTTATTGGTTACTCTCTGCAGCAAAAAGGGTATAGATGCTATAACCCTTCTACTCGTAAGTTTACAGTGAGCAGAGATGTTGTTTTTGATGAGATGAGTAGCTGGTATAAACCAGTAAATGTGATTGATGATGTAGATGCACAAAATGGTAATGCTGTACAAAATTCACAGCAGCAGTCACAAAATATTAGTGGACATGGAGCGTCCTCTAGTAGTGGTTCACATTCTTCGCCATGGACAGGCAGGTTGAGATCAGGAGAATCTTCTCAAAGTAATGCAGATAGTGGTATGCAGGTATCACGAAAAGGAAAAGAGAAGGTTGATCAGCCCATGTTTGATGTGAATGCAGGTCACTCTTATGTGGATGGTGAATCCAGTGGCTCAGAACAGAGCATTGATGATGAGTTGGGTATTCCTTCTATTGTTACACCTGGAGTAAGGAAGACCAGGGATGTTTTGAAAGCACCTGGGAGTGAACCTACTTTGCGCAGGTCTACGAGAGCTAGATATCCTGTGGATAGGCTGAAATATGATGGATTTACAGCCATTCACTATGCATATATGGTGAAAGTGATATAAGAACCAGAACCCACTTCTTTTGAGCAAGCCATGGGAAAAGAAAAATGGGAGAAAGCCATGGATGAAGAAATGGATGCCTTGGAAGCAAATGCTACATGGGAATTGGTACCTTTGCCTAAAGGTAAAAATGCAATTGGCTGTAAGTGGGTTTATAAGGTGAAGCACAATGCAGATGGTTCTGTGAACAGATACAAGGCAAGATTAGTAGTCAAGGGGTATGCACAAACATATGGCATTGACTATGAAGAAACATTCAGTCCGGTTGCAAGGATGGCAACCGTAAGAGCAGTCATTGCTATGGCTGCATCAAAGGGATGGTCTTTACATCAGATGGATGTAAAGAATGCCTTCTTGCATGGTGATTTGCAAGAAGAGGTCTATATGGAGCAGCCACCAGGTTATGTGCATGCTGTTCATCCTGAGTTTGTTTGCAGGTTGAAGAAAGCCTTGTATGGCTTGAAGCAAGCACCTAGAGCATGGTCTGACAAGATAGGACAGTATCTTGTCACTATTGGCTTTCAAATTTCCAAGGCAGATTTCTCACTTTATGTGAGAAAAACAGAGAAAGGTATTATGCTACTTGTCATTTATGTTGATGATTTGATTATGACAGGTGACAGTGATGAAGATATCCTTCATGTGAAAATGCTATTGAAGCAGAAGTTTGAGATGAAGGATTTGGGAGAGCTGCGTTATTTCTTGGGCATTGAGGTGATTAGATCACCAAGTGGGATACAGCTCTTACAGAGGTAGTATGGATTGGACATACTGTCCAAATATGGGACGACAAGCTGTAAGCCTATTTCAGTTCCTTTGGAGCAGAATGTGAAGCTGAGCACAGATGCAGGTGAGCTTGTAGAAGACCCTACTATGTACAGACGCATAGTAGGAAGTTTGATTTATATGACTATTACCAGGCCAGATTTGAGCTATGCTGTTGGATTGGTAAGTCAGTTTATGCAGGCTCCAAGGAAACCACATTTGGATGCGGCTAGACGCATACTCAGGTATGTGAAGTCCACATTGCAGTATGGACTATTTTATGAGACTGGGGTTCAGATACAATTGCATGGATACACTGATGCTAATTGGGCTGGTAGTATTTCTGATAGACGATCTACCAGTGGATATGTGTTCTCTTTTGGGAGTGCTGCAGTCACTTGGAGCAGCAAGAAACAGCCTATAGTTGCCTTGTCGAGCACAGAGGCTGAGTACAGGGGTGCAGCAATGGCTGCATGTGAGGTAGCTTGGTTGCATAAGCTACTTTATGATATGCATCAGTCTACAGATGGGCCAGTTGTCATTTATTGTGACAACATGAGTAGTATACACTTGGCAAATAACCCAGTCTATCATGCTAGAACAAAGCACATTGAGGTGCATTATCACTATGTGCGAGAGAGGGTTTTACTAGGTCTTATTGATCTAGTTTATGTCAGCACAGAGGATCAGGTAGCTGACATATTCACGAAGGCATTGGGCGCAAAGAAGCTGCGCAAGTTCAGAGACCTGCTTGGTGTGCAGGAATTGGGATTGAGATCGAGGGGGAGTATTGAGATATCAAGCTCCACTCGTGATACGCCAGGGTGACCGTTGTGTATTTATGTCACCGACTTGTCAGTTGCAGACGCGGTTGGTACATCGCCCATGAATAATAGCTAGATGATAGCTATCCTTATCTACTCTAGTTCGTGGCTCAGTTAGTATGCCACTTTAGTTAGTTGAGTTTGGTTTGAGACCCATATATAGGGTTCTTCTATTTCTTTGTACTTGAGTTCTTTTGGCTTACACAACTAAGAAGAGGAAAACTGTTTTCAGCCTCCACCCTTGTGTGTCTTCCCCCATTGTGCAAGCAAGAAAGCTTCAAGCGAGACTCCTTCCTTCTCTCCCATAATCTTGACACAAATATGCTCAAACCCTTTGAGATGGAGGACCCTCAATAATGGGTCTAACTCCCCTAAGAGGGTTTGTACTCATTTTGCCCGAGTTGAGAGATCCAAGCCTTCAAAGTAGTCATTTTCAAAACTGCGCCCAGATTTGGAAAAATGCAAATGCAGGGCATGGTGTACATCAATCTCCTTGATTTTTGTGCCAAAAATTTGCGTCTTGATTTGAATAACAAATCTCAAGAAGAAATCTTGAAGAGATATGGCCCAGTTGATGAGATATGGCTACTCCAACAGAGGTAGGTAGGTGTTGTCCACATACACAGTTATGGCAGTAACTCTAAAAAGAGGCAACGCTGAAGCTATAGTTTCCCAATCTCAATGATTGAGGTGCCAAGGAGGAGCTATGAAAGTAGAGAAACATTTATCTAGAAGGAAGTTAAGAGATATTTGGCTTGTGGAGAGAGATATGAAAGCTTCAAGCTGACAGAATGCTGCTGGTTATGATTGCCATGGAAGCTTCATTGAAGGTAGGAATGCAAATGAAGTTGGAGATAGGGTCTAGTACTCAAACTAAGCTAAGCAGAGATGGAAAGGAGCTAAGAGGAGTGAAAGGAGAGTTGGGCCATGCTCAGATGAGCTCTGATACCATGTTAAAATATGTGGGATCTATAGCATGGCTATGGCAGCTTGTAAGCATAGACTAAACTCATGATGACATTGACTGAAGACCAAAACTGTTACACAAGTGAATTAGGTTCCAAGATGGAATCTCAGACTCATAAACACAACCTTGTGTAGGACTGAAAGTACAAGACTGTCACTAACTGATAAAGAAAAGCATAATCATGTATTCATTGATCTATCAAAAGTGGTAGTCAAGTACAATGCTTTATAGTAGTTGGATGGGAATAGTTTTCCCTTTCTATGCATATGGGATTCCTGCAACCTACATGTCTTCATCCCAAACTGCCTCATACAAAGAGGTTACATTAGGTGTGATTTCTAATATCTCAACAAATTAGAGTAGCATTATCACCAAGGCAGAGTGATTTGGTGGAGTAAAGGTTATCACATTACTGAGTGGCAAGATGGATCTTTCACATGGGATATTCAAGTCTATTGCCACCATTGTCATGGGGTTCTTACTAGCATCTCTATTGAGTTCAATGAGAAGGGATTGTACCTGGCTTACACCCCCTCTCTTGATTAGATTTTGACTATCATAAGTATGAATAGGTTGATTACCATGGTAGGTTACATCAATGAAGTTGTGGTTGTCATTAAAGATCCCCATTGTCGAGTGGTTCTAAAAATAAGAGTATATTTAGGCATTGCTTTTACAAATAACATGGCAAAATACAAGGCCTTTCTTATGGAGGTGAATCTAGCCAAACGTTGTAGTATTCACTGATTATTGATGAAAGAAAACTTACAGTTTAATGCAGTGAGTTGCTAGCCGATTCCTTGGCAGCAGTGGAATTGCTTTGCAAACTCCATGGCTAATTATGCATTTGTTGAAGATGTCTTTCTTAATTGTGGTCCTAAGAATCTTTTACAATTGTCTCCAAATGTTAGTCCAAGGCTATTGTGGGGATTGCTTGTTGCTAACATGTCCTGTTTTGGCCGCTAATGGTTAGTATGGGTTGTGAGCTAGTAGGTAGCAATTGACCACCTTCTATTCTGTCCTCGATCCATTGGATTTCTCAATAACATATTTGTAGGACACCTCCTGCCATTTATGTAGGGGAATTAGCTAATAATCTAATGCATTTAGTGTAAGGCAGGAGCACGCCATCCCCTTGGTCTAGTTTTGTGCTTCAACAAGGTTTATGTGGGGACCAAGGGTTTGTTTTTAGTAGTAGGTTGGTGAATGGTGTGATTCATGGTTATATTTTTGTTAGGTTAAGAGGGCCATTTATTTTGTAGTGAAATGGCTTATCTCATTAGACCAAGAGTGCCATTTGTTTGTTTGGTGTGGCTGCAATTAATGGTTTCTTATTCTAGTGTTGTGGTAAATAGATTTGGTGAAGCACCTGGAGAGATCCTCTTGCTGCACAGAAGCTTCTTATGGTCAAGTCCAGGTGATGCCCTTCCTTTACAAGTCCTTTCCCTTTATGCTTTAGGTGTATATGTATATGTGAAATTTTTCTTTTGTTGGGGACCGACATTTAAGACATGAAGTCCTAGGGTTAGGTTAGGCGTATCAAGGGATATTTGAGCAGTTGTCTGCCTCCTATAAAGACATTGTTGAGCACTCCAAGAGTTATTTTTGCGAGTAGTCCTAGTGACCCTATTTTGCTAGCCTGCTAGGCAACTATTTTTGGGAATGCCTATTAGTTGTGAGGTAGTTAGGGAAGCTTGCCAAATAAAAGAGAGATGAACTAATGAATATATCTAAACTATAATATATATAATATAGAGGTGTGTAAAAAGGGATTCTAAATCCTAAAATAAGAAAATAAAGAAAGTAAATTTCCAAGAGGAGATGATCATTGCCTTCCAAAGGCCTCTGTTATGTTCCTGGGGACGAGTCAATAGACCCAGGGCTAGACCACTTGGGGCTAATGCCTTGTTTTCCTGGGGTGACATTTAGTTGAAAAATAAAATAGGGATGGTTGGAGCAAAAGTAAAGGTGAGCAAAAGAAAAAAAGGATTTAATGTCACCTTGTGAGAGTTTGGTAGGTTCTTGGGTACCAAGACAGGATCTGAGATTAATGCCCAGTCCTTCTTAGATCACAATATGCTGACTCCCTCCTTGTTACACACTTGAGTCTAAAATACTGAAGAAAAACATGTAGTCAAAGAGAAAAATATGTAACTTTTTATAGATTAGGCTATAGGAGTACTCCGCGCCCTAGTAGGAGTTCTTGGGCTAGTTATCCTAGGTCCGGTATGTGGGGTTCAATCACCACTTTGGATGACTTCTATGATAGTTATTTTTAGCCATTCTATGTTGGAGTAATTGGTTAGCGACTAGCTCTGGATTTTTATTGGCCTATCCCTCATAGAACATGCTTTGATCTTATCAAGGGGTAGAGTACGAGTTGTATTTGTGCTCTATTGTGTTGATCTGGGTTTTTTTACAAATCAGATTTCTACCACATAATTTGGCCAAAACCCCTATCAAGATCCTTACCCATAGCTTAAACCCTACACCTTATCACTTTGGGTTTACTCTTCCAGCACTAGGTATGCTACATTGCTTCTTGGTTATGATAACTCTAGCAAGTGGGGAAACAAGTTCTTAGGAGGGATGTCAATGTAAAGGGTAAAAAGGATGGGTTATCTTAGTGATGATGGAAATGGATTACACCTAGGGGTTGAGTGAGTGCATAGATTTATTTCAAAGGAGGACTAACCTCCAACTACACTTGGGTTCCACCTACATCACCAAGATTTGGGATCTATCACCATCATTAGAGGACACATCACCCTTGTACACAAGTCAATGTCCACATCATGGTGTTATTTGAATCTTACACAAAAGTTTACAAGCATGGATCCCTCTGTCACATGGTTATATGTATTTATATATATATATAAGGAATTAAAGTCAAAGAAACTTTTGAAAGCTGATTTTAATAATTTTAATAAATCCCAGGGAAAATCTAATTTCAAAAAAATTCCCACGTTACCTAACCAATTTCAACATGGTCTACTACAAAGTTACAGAAGAAACTTTTTTCAGATTCTTCACCGATTTGAGGTTATGAATGCGCAAATTGTTGATTGTAAGCAAATTTCTTCTCTCTTTCACCCTTATTACATAAAATTTCCATTTTATCCTTCTTGTAAATACATTATAATAATGTGCTTCGGGCACCCACCTCTTGTAATCTAGCTCCCTTTCTCTAGCTTGTCTTCTACCACTACCCTTGGCTTCTTGCATGATGACCAAGGTGGGGACTTGTCCCATCTACTATTCTCCATATTATCAAAGATGCCATACATCATCTAGGATTATGTTAATAAAGAATATTAGCTTAATATAATCCCTCATGGAGGCTATATAAGGTGCTCATGGAGATGTAAAGACACACAATCACAAGCACATGAGAGCACTCTAGATCACCAAGCCTAAAGGGGAGCCACTAAGAGCACATTATGCAACACCCTCATGCTAGTCCATCTCTTTGATGTAAGCTATGAGTGAGTCTCTTTTTTTTATATAGCATTCAATGAATACGTAATGGCAAGCTTCCTCTACCTCTTCTTCTCTTGTCTTCCTCTCTTCTCATCTCTCTCTCTCTCTCTCTCTCTCTCTCTCTCATATTCTAATATGATGTCTAGATCATATGGTGTCCAGATCATATGTACTCTCTTCTAATTCTCCCTCTGTATTCATACTTAAACTTATTAAGTAAGACTTTTCATATGCTCTATTTGTGAAGAAACTTTATTTTCTCATGCTATATATATGTTCATGGGAGAAATTAGGAGCCATCACCTCTCTTAACCTTCCATCATCTTCATTTCCCTTAAGATGGACTACAAATTCTCTCTTGTGAAGTTGTGTTTTGGTTCTTTTCATTCACTTAGGAAAGAGATGTCCTAGCCCATCCTCCCTTTGGCTAGGTGGTTCCCTTCTTTAGCTCTCTTAGTGAGGATTGGAGACTAGGTGGGTAAGAGGCAACCCACTCATCTTTTCATCTCTCATTTTGGTGTCCCCACTGAGGAACTTCTCAAGCTACGCTCTACAATTTCTATGAAGGAAGAAATATCTAAGGAGTTATCCTCTTCTTTAACGAGTCTTTGTCAAGGGATCACTAAGGAGGAATCTTTATCAAATCTTATTCAAGCGATTCATTGCTCAAGAGTACCACTATGGTCTTCAAAAGAAGCTCAAGAGAAAAAGAATCTTTATTAGCAAACGGCATGTATGTGGGTAAAGCAAGTTAATTACACACACTCTTCTTTACTTCAAGAGAAATCTTGCTCTCATCAAGTCTCTAGGTCAAGGCATTGTGTTGAGTACTTTATGTCTAGTGTAAAGAAACTTCCTAAGGAGCCTCGTCTTCAAGTGGTGAATGCACTTTCAAATTCGATAATTAACAAGTTTTTGGAGGGAGAGTTATACATCAATGGTATGCGGTATTGGAGAGAGGCTACATATGGTGATGCACTTCAACTACTACTAGCAAGAAGGCTCAAAGTAATTGAGAAGGTAGCTATTGAAGCCTATGAACTTTACAAGGCTGATGATAGTCACACCAAAGCTAGGCTAATTGTTGGTGAGCAAATCCTTCACATATCTCTAGTGGTGGGATCTAAGAGGCCAGAGCTTCAGCAACACACTTCATGAAAGTTTGTAGTGGAAATTTGTAGTCAATGAATAAATTAATAATCCTATTTTCTACAACTTTCAATCGATTCAAAACATTAGGTGGATATTTGCATTAGTAGAAAGATAAATTTTCAGCAAAGGTTGGTCTTCTATTTTGGAGCTAAGAGGTTGAGAGAGATCTTGTTGTCCCTTGACCCCATAATATTCCCTATTTTGGATTATAAAATCTCCTTTAATGTGTACATATTCATTCTACTCTAAGTGCATCCCGCGAACCATTAGGATTTGTATGGACATATCCGTCCTCTTGCTAGGCAAACCATGCACATAATAGCTAGCACAAAGCTCAGGTTCTAAAATATCATAAGGGACTTATTGGACCCTCGTCGTCTTGCTGAGATTAATGCATCTGTGAATCCATTTATTCTACCCTTAATAAGATATGACTTGGGCCTAGACGTGTTCATCTTTATTTTTTACTGAGCTAGATCAACATCTTCCTATCATAGCTTTTCCAAGCTTTTTCGGGCACAAAGGGGAGAAAGCTCTAGACTTTCCAGATGACTTAGAAATGGCCTTTCTAGCCACATGCTCTGATGATGAAGTAACCAAAGTACGGGCCTTGTCTTTAGTTCTAAAGGGTGATGCTCGAGTGTGGTATCAAGCTCTCTCGGAGGCTACAAGGGGTAACTGGGAGGATCTCAAGACCGTATTCTTACACGAGTACCAAGATATAGAGGCTCCTGAAGATCTTTGGAGACAACTCCTAGATCTTCGCCAAACCTTACCAGGGGAATATCAAGAATATAAAGGCATGTTTATAAAATTGTGGGATAGATCAACAGCCTCCTTAATCAAGGGAGAGAGAGTACCTGATTGCCTTAAGAAAGATTGTTTTCTAGTCGGACTCTTCCCTCTACTAAGGGAGAAGGTCAAAGGCAAGTTTCCCAAATCCTATAAAGAATTAGTCACTTATGCTAGGGAGGAAGATAGGAAATTGAAGTATCAAGCCCAGTTGAAGGGGAGAGTTGAGCCCATGCCAACTTTACCAACCATGCCAAGACCTAGAGAAATAATAGAGGTTCCACCCAAACCAAAAATGCCACAGCAAGAGCTCCTACAATGCATTACTAATCAACTTGCAAGCCTTTTGTTTAATCTAGTGCAAGGAGTATGGCCCCCTCCCCTCACAAATAAAGGCAATTGGGGCCCAAGGAGACAAGAAAGAGAGTATGTTTACTATAATTGTGGGGAGATTGGCCATGGTATGTACTTTTTTCCTCATTCAGCGTTTTCCAGGAAATGGGTTCCAACCAAGGAGGGGATGACAAGTGACACCACCTAGGGAGAGGCTTGTTCCACCAAATCCAAGGCCTCCACTATCAGTTTAAGTTATCTAGCATCCTCGACCACTTGCAGAGGTTCCACCCTTACCTATTCAACTGCTAGAGAATCGTGATATCAGGATGATTAGTTTGGATGAGAGTGATGTCAAAAGAGAAGGCCAAAGTAGTAGAGGTTGAAGCAATGCTGGTGAAGAAAGCCCGTAGAATTGAGAGGATGAAGCCTACATTACCAGAGAAGGTTGAAAATATGGAAGAAGAGGTAGTCTTCTAAGGATTCAAAGACATGTAGCAGTAAAAAGAGGAGGGCTTGCTCACACCAACACATTGAGCTAGATGATTTTTCCCTGGGTAAAGGTACTAGAGCTTATGATTTTCTTGCTGATGTGAGGGATCAAGGGACAAAAAATTCATGGCCACAATTATCGCATCTATCTCCAACAGTGTGGTGAAAATGGTCAAAGATAGTAATCATTAGACCCATGAAGAATAGACACGTGAATGCAATCAAGGTTAGAAAGACAAAAGATATTGTGTCTCTAGTGGAAGTCGAAATCAATGGGTAGAGAGTATCAAAAACATATGTGGATGGAGGTGCAGAGATTTGTGTCATGATGAAAAATTTGATGCATCATTTGGGATTAGAGGTAAGTGAAACTACTGAATTTGGGGCCAAAATGGATAATAATATAGTAGTAAATTATTTGGGAGTTACAAAGAAAGTCAAGATAAAGGTGTGTGGAGTGCAATTGGAGCTTGACATGTATGTGATGCTAGTGAAGAGGGATGGCTATCCACTCATTCTTGGGTGACCATGGCTAATGGGAATGAAAGCCAGACAAGATTGGGAGACAAGGGCTTTAGAGCTAAGGCCACAGAAGGGGCTGTAGAAAAAATGGAAGAGCACTATCTACAACATGAAGAAGGGCCGACAACAGGATCTTGCGTTAGAGACCACCGCTAATGAATGGAGTTCCAGCAAGGATTGGTCATCTACGACAGAGGGCAAGTCTTCTAATGAGGAGGAAGAAAGCTCTCTAGAAGTGATGGGGATTACATTGAAAGGGCCTTCTAGTAGTGAAATTCTGCAGCAGCTTCCAAAGGTCGAGGAGGGTTTAGAAAAAATATTGGCTAAGGATCTATCAGCTGAGGAGAAGGTAGCCTAGATGGAAGTGGTGATAAAACACTCTGCACTTTTTATTTCCAATTATGAACACATTACAGGTGTGATGGTAGTACAACATCACATTAATCTAAAATATGGAGCAAGGCTAATGGTGCAGCAGCTATGACGGTTGGGAGTAGTTCAACAAAATGCTCTACTCACTGAGATGTAGCGACTTTTGAAGGCAGGCTTCATCTATTTGGTAGGGGACTCAGAGTGGGTTTCACCTATAGTGGTGACACCCAAGAAGAACGGCAAATGACGGATTTATGTGGACTACAAGCTGCTAAATGCTGCAATAAAGAGATATCACTTCTCTCTTCCCTTTCAGGATGAAATACTCAATGAGGTGGCCGGGCATGAGAGATACACTGTTTGTGATGGGTATTCAAGTTATTTCCAGATCCGAATAGCTGAGGAGGATCAACAAAAGACCACCTTCATCACACCTTGGGGGTGTTTTTCTTACAAAATAATGCCATTTGGATTAACAAATGCCCCAGCTACCTTCCAGCGACTCATGAATTATGTCTTCCAGCCATATTTTGGTAAGTCCATTAGGGTCTTTATTGATGATTTTTGTATTTATAGTTCTAAGGCTCTACATCTAGGGAAGGTGGATGAAGGTTTCAACCACCTCGCACAAATGGGGGGCAGCTAAACCATAAGAAGTGTTGTATTGGAGAAAGTAGTGTAACTTTTTTGGGGCACGTCGTAAGTGAGAGGGGCATTGAAGTGGATCCAAACAAAATTAAGGCCCTATTGGTGGTGCCGTCACCATCTTCTGTGAAGTAACTAACCTCTTTCATTTAGAAGGTGCGATATATGGGGCGGTTCACTCATCTCCTCTCCCAATTAGTGTTTCCACTGCAACACTTGACCCACTCTAAGGAGCTTCTCTGAAGTGACAAAAGTAAAAGGTACTTTCATAAGGTGAAGAAGGCTCTCAGCACCCTTCCCATAATTTTACAGCCTTGCTGGGATCAAGAGTTTCTTGTCAACCCGAGTTTTGGGGAAGATGCTTTATGGACAACACTAATACAAAAGGATGCTAAAATTGGCCTGATGAGGCCATTTTACTTTTCTAGCAGATTAATGACATCATCAGAACGAGGGTACAAAATGGTGGAGGTGATGGTTTTGTCTCTAATGTTTGTTGTAAGTAAGTTCCATCCTTATCTTCTCCCTAGGCCATTCACATTGATCATGATAGAAGAGCATTTTCCCCACTCCTTACATCACATGGATGTTTCAACTAGAATCGCTAAGTGGGTGATACAACTCCAAGAGTTTGACTACACCTTTAAGGTGGAGAACTCTACTCGGGCATGCCTAGTTGATTTGTAGACTCATAGATTCCATCAAAAGAAGGAAAAAGACAAGGGAAAGGTAAAAGAGGAGACACCTCCTCTTGAGGACCTGCCACAGGTGGAGAATGTCCATGGCCTCTACTTTCTGGGGCCTATAAGTGTATTAAAGACAGAGCAGCAGTAGGAATATTGGTGTTTAGTCCCGAAGGTGACAAACTTTGTGGAGAAGGTATTAGCCTAGAGGATGTCCATTCTAACAATGAGACTAAATATCAAGCCTTGCTTTTAGGTTTGAGGTGGTGTCTCTCACATGGTGTCACTAATGTTTTTGGGGATTCTATGCTAATTGTTAGGCAAATGAAAGGAATTTGGGCTTGTAAAAATGATAACTTAGCCGTGAAAATGAGAGAAGCTAGAACTCTCATGAGGAAGCTACAGAAAGTCCAAATCTATTTTGTGCCAAGCCACACAAATAACAACGCAGATGCTCTAGCAGTTGAAAATTTGAAAGAGGTAATGGTGGGCATCATTGCAGTAAAGCTCCCCTTGTTTCAAGGTAAGTTTCAACTACAAGATGTGCTATATTTTCTTGAGCATGGTGAGGCACCTACACATATGAATAAGAGTGAGAAAAGGTGGTTGGCTACTAAGGCCACTAAATACCACTTGATAAATTATGTGTTGTATTGCAAAGGAAAGGATGCAGTGCTCAGAAGGGTGCTGTCAGCAAAGGAGATTATGCATGTGATTAAGAGCTGCCATGAGGGGGTTTGTGGCAGACATTTTGCTCAAGAAATAACCAGCATAAAGATTCTCCAAGACAATTTTGTGTGGCCTAGTCTGCATCGAGATGTGCAACATTGGTGTTGCACTTGTGATGCTTTCCAAAAGGCCCGGACCAAGGAAGCTAGTGCATGAGGAACAAAATCCCATAACTACATATGGCCCATTTGAGAAATGGGAGATTGGTGCAATAGGGCCACTCCCACGAACTCAGTCTGGCAAGGAATACCTCATAATGGGTGTAGACTACATGATGAGGTGGGTTGAGGCTTCAACAACTAGTAGGATCATAGCCCAAGAAGTGAGAAAATTTGTGTTTTAAAACATTTGTTGCAGATTTGGCACACCTTTAGAAATTATTTTTGACCAGGGTCCTAGTTTTAGGGCTAATCTAGTGGGGGAGCTAATGGAAGGGCTAAAAATCAAGCGCAGGCATTCTACTCCCTACTATCCACAGTGTAATGGTTTGGTCGAAAAGGTGAATGGGCTGATTTGTAAGATAATTACCAAGCAAGTATACATGCACCCCAAGCACTGGGATAAAAAATTGAGTGTAGCTCTTTGGGCCTACAGGACTTCATTCAGAACCTCACTTGGCTATACTCCATTTCACCTCATTTATGGCCAAGAGGCTTTGCTTCCTATAGAGGTAGAACTGGCCAACTTACGTGCTTTAGTAGCCAGTCGAGAGAAGAAACAATATAAGAGGTTAGAGGAAAGGATCTTAGATCTAGAGAGGCTAGAGTTAGACAAAGAAGTAGTAGTCCAACACTATTCTATGCAAGCTAAAGAGAGGAGAAAGACATTTAATAAGAAGCTGGCTAGGAAGCATATAAGGGAAGAATCACTTGTGCTATGCTATGATAACAACTTTGATAACAAGAAGGATGCTAAACTTGTATTCAAGTGGGAAGGGTCATTCATGGTCATAAGAAGATATCCAAATGGTAGCTATAAGCTAGGTGACATGGTTGGGAGGGTTCACAATACAAGGGTAAATGGATGGCAACTCAAACCTTATTTTCAAAGAGTTAGGGACACTTTAGAGTAGTCATTCGATAAAGAGCTACCAATGAGGGGGTGCAGTACTCGCTACTCTATTGGACCATCATTAGCAAGCTAGAGGCATGAATGCCTCTAGCCTAAGGGGAGGGGGCTAATGATATGGGTTTTTAACAAACTGGATTTCTACCACATAATTTGGCCAAAACCCCTATTAAGAGCCTTACCCATAGCTTACACCCTACATCTTATCACTTTGGGTTTACTCTTCAAGCACTAGGTATGCTACATTGCTTCTCAGTTGTTATGATAACTCTAGCAAGTAAGAAAAAAAGTTCTTTGGAGGGATATTAATGTAAGGGTAAAAGGGATGGGTTATCTTAGTGATGATGGAAATGGATTACACCTAGGGGTTGAGTGAGTGCATAGATTTATTTCAAAGGACTAACCTCCAACTACACTTGGATTCCACCTACATCACCAAGATTTGGGATCTATCACCATCATTAGAAGACACCTCACCCTTGTACACAAGTCAATGTCCACATCATGGTGTTATTTGGATCTTACACAAAATCTTACAAGCATGGATCCCTCTATCACATGTTTATATGTATTTATATATATATAAAGAATTAAAGTCAAAGTAGCTTTTGGAAGCCAATTTTAATAATTTTAATAAATCCCAGGAAAAATCTAATTTCAAAAAAATTCCCACGCTACCTAACCAGTTTCAACCTGGTCTACAAAGTTGTAGAAGAAACTTTTTTCAGATTCTTCACCGATTTGAAATTACGAAGACACAGACTATTGGCTGTAGGCAATTTTATTCTCTCTTTCACCCTTATCACATAAACTTTCCATTTTATCCTTCTTGTAAATATATTATAATATTGTGCTTCAGGCACCCACCTCTTGTAATCTAGCTTCCTTTCTCTAGCTTGTCTACTACCACCCTTGGCTTCTTGCATGATGACCAAGGTGGGAACTTGTCCCATCCACTATTCTCCATATTATCAAAGATGCCATACATAATCTAATATTATGTTAATCAAGAAGATTAGCTTAATCTAATCCCTCATGGAGGCTATATAAGGTGCCCATGGAGATGTAAAGACACACAATCACAAGCACATGAGAGCACTCTAGATCACCAAGCCCAAAGGGAAGCCACTAAGAGCACATTATGCAACACTTTCACGCTAGTCCATCTCTTTGAGATAAGCTATGAGTGAGTCTCTTCTTTTTTATATAGCATTCAATGAATACATAATGGCAAGATTCCTCTACCTCTTCTCCTCTTGTCTTCCTCTCTTCTCATCTCTCTCACTCTCTCTCATATTCTAATATGATGTCTAGATCATACAGTGTCCAGATCATATGTATTCTCTTCTAATTCTCCCTCTACATTCATACTTAATCTTATTAAGTAAGACTTACCATATGCTCTATTGGTGAAGAAAACTTATTTTCTCATGTTATATATATGTTCATGGGAGAAATTAGGAGCTATCACCTCTCTTAACCTTCCATCATCTTTATTTCCCTTAAGATGGGCTACAAATTCTTTCTTGTGAAGTTGTGCTTTGGTTCTTTCCATTCACTTAGGAAATGGATGTCCTAGCCCATCCTCCCTTTGGTTAGGTTGTGCCCTTCTTTAGCTCTCTTAGTGAGGATTAGAGGATGGGTGGGTAAGAGGAAACCCACTCATCTTTTCAGCTCTCAGTGTCTTGATGGTCTTTATGGTTTTTGTTTGTGTTGATTAGTTTGTAGGTTCAACGGGCTAAGTTGCCTTATCCCATGGTCACCAACAAGAGATGAGTTTAAAGTCAGAATTCAAATACAAAAGTATCTCGAGACCCATAAAAGAGGCATTTTCGGTGAAAATGGAATGATCACAGATGAAGGAGCTAGAGTTTCCCTAGATGTCCAATGCAAGTGTTCATTTGTTAATCAAAGTCCATTTGATCCCCCATTTAATGGCTACAAGTTTTGGCATTATGAAGTAGCTATTGGATCTGGAAGCCGAAAAGTATGTGACGAAGCCCAAGGTGATAGATTTTGATGCTAGAAATCCACCCATCTAGTTGGATCATGATTTGAGGTCATTTGGCCCTCTAACTAGATCGAAACCACTTTAGATCAAGTGTGAAAATGCTAAATGTAAACTAGATAAGTTGGTGGTTATTGTTTAAGTATGATTAAGAAGAAACAAAGCAAAAAATCACACGAGATGGGGGGTCATTTCTTTTGGCACCCCTTTCTCCCATAAAAAAATTGATTTCTTCATTCTCTAGGGCTTGAGATCCACCAATTCCTTACTCTTTGTTGCTTCGAACTATGCAAAAAATGATGTAATAAACAAAAAGATCCATTTTTAGTCTTTCTCTCATAAGTTTCTCTCTCGTCTTTGTTTCTTGTTCATATGGCTATGTATAAGAGAGGAAGGGAGGGCTGATTTGATAAATTGGGGATGAACAATGGTTCAAAAGCATAATGGCATGTAGATCGGGTGATTTGGATGCGTTAGTGGCTCCATTTTCTCGAGATATTAGGCAAACGTATGCAAATTTTTGAGTAAGCGACTCTTACTTAATTTTTATGATGAATAGTTAGTGCATATGATGAAAAGATGATTAAAAATTATTGAAATATGTTTTTTGATGCATGCAATTTCAAAAATTCATTCATTTTCCTTCTCATATATTAAAAATAATAAAATTTCATAACTTGAAATATGGGATTTAATAAAAAATGGTGTTGTCCTTGGGTTTTGGGGATCAAATGATGTCCATATGGCATGAAAATGAGTATGTTGATGGATCACAGTTCAATAAGTCATACAAATAAAAAATTTCAAAAAAATCAATAATTTATGTTGAAGTAAGTGAAAAAGTTTATGAAAAATAGTTAAATAAAGGGGGAGAAATCAAACAATAGTTTTTACATGTAAAACATTATAAAAATTTTATGAGAATGTTTGTGATTATGTAATGAAGGTAAAGCATGAGGTTTTACCTTAGTTTTTCTTTATTTATATGTTAAAATCGTGTATAGAGATTGTTGTGGACATGACTAGGAACTCAAAGTTTCCATATCTTGTGTTGAATGCCGTCTTTGGGGTATCTTCTTCCTTGATTATTATCTGATAGTATCCAGACTTGAGATCAATCTTGGAGAAGATCTTCGCACCTTGAAGACGTTCAAGACGTTCATCTATTCTAGGAATAGGGTACTTGTTCTTAACAGTTGATTGGTTCAACCCTATGTAATCAATACACAGTCGAAGCATTCCATCCTTCTTCTTCTGGAACAGCACTGGAGCTCCCCATGGTACTTGTACATGGAATTTGTGATGCATGGATAGATTATACACTTAGAGGGGATTAGGGATAATGCAGATTTTTAGCTGATTAGAGCAAAGCAGTTGAAATAGGAGTTTAAGGGATGCTCCCAAATCTTTGTCTTACATTTAAATAAGGATATTTTAGATCAGACTACTAATTTGACCAAGGATGCACCCTTGAGAGATCTTTAGGATGAATGTAAGGACCTCTTTCAACCACCTACAACTCTCCTACCAAAAAGGCAAGTGGATCATCCTATTAGTTTGGAACCCCACTCAAAACCAGTCAATAAGTTGCCTTATACACTCTCAATGTGTGAGCATGAGGAAATTGCCAAGCAAGTTAAAGAGCTCATTGAGATGGGATTTATCAAGCCTAGATCTTACCCCTATGCATCTCTTGTCTTGTTGGTTAAGAAGGATGGCTCGTTTAGGATGATGTGTATCGATTACCATGGCCTTAACAAGATTACAGTCAAGAATAGGTACCCAATACCTAGAATTGATGGCTTGTTGGATGAGCTCAAGGGTGCACGCTACTTCACTAAGATAAACCAGAGGCCTTGCTACCATCAGATATACATGAGGGCAAGTGATGAAATCAAAATAGCATTCAAGATTGACTGAGGGTTGTATCACTTTCTTGTCATGCCATTTAGGCTAACAAACACCCTTGCCACTTTTTAGAGTGTTATGAACAAGATCTTGCATCCCTTCCTTTTTCAGTTTGTCCTTGTCTTTTTCAATGATCTACTCATCTATAGCAAGACAGAGCACCTACAACATTTATGACATGTATTTGATGTATTACGAGAGCATAGATTGTTTTTCTAAGCAAAGCAAATGTATTTTCATGCAGACTGAGGTTGAGTATTTGGGCCATATTGTGAGTGAAAAGGGGATCCAAGATGACCCTAAGAAGGTGCAGTGTATTTGGGATTGGCCCACACCCTCTAATACTACCTCTTTATGTGGCTTTCTTGGGCTCTCCTCCTTTTATCAAAGATTTATTCACCATTATGCTACATTGTAGCACCATTAATGAATAGGCTGAAAAAAGATGCTTTTTTAAAATGCTTGGGCTAATCTTAACTTCCAATAGTAGCTGAAAGAATTTCTTACTTCAACCCCCATTCTCATGTGTCCCAACTTTACAAAAGAATTCACTATATAGTGTGATGCTAGTGGAAGGGGTGTTGGGGTTGTTTTGTTGTAAGAACATGGTGTTATAGCCTTTGAGAGTCACAAATTGAATGAAAAAGAGAGGCAATTGCATGCTTATGATCAAAATATTTTGGCAGTCATTCATGCTATTAAAAAGTGGCACCACTATCTATATGGCAGTAGATTCTTCACCGATTACAAGTCACCTGGGGTGTTTAAAACCTACGATCGCATATCAAAGAGCTTTTATTGGGGAGGCCTATGGAAAGATGTTAAGGACTTTGTGTCTTGATGTGTGCCTTATCAGCAAAATAAGGACAACAATGGGTGGATTATTGCAGCCACCATTGCCCGTGCTCAAAGGCAAGTGAACCCACATTACAATTCATTTTATCACCAGTCTATCCATGACCAAGAAGGGTTGGAATGGCATTTATGTGGTAGTTGACAGGCTCACTAAAGCAGCCCTTTTAATCCCTACCAAGTCACAATTTTCAGCATCTCAAGTGGCTGGTCAGTTTATGGAGCATGTATTCAAGTTGCATGGGTTACCACATGTCATAGTGCTTGATCGGGACAACAAATTCATGAGCCATTTTTTGCAGATAGTTTTTAGCTCCATGGTGACAAAATTGGTCCCATCTACAACCCCTAGATTGATGGTCAAAAAAAGCGGGTCAACAAGTGGCTTGAAACCTAGTTGAGACATTTTTGTCATGATGTCCAACATGTATGGAATTCATGGATACACTTGGTTGAGGCTGCTTACAATAACTTCACTCATTCTAGCATTGGAGTGTCCCCCTTTGAGGCCTTATATGGCTATCAGCTGCCCCTCCCTATAGTCATCTTTAGTGAAAAGCTCAATCCACCTGGGAAGGAGGATTTAGACCGCATGCAAGCCTTTCTTCAGCAATGCAAAGTGGACCTTAAAAAGGCCCAATACCACATGAAGATCCATGCTGATGAACGGAGACTCTCTCTTGAGTTTCAAGAAGGTGAGTTGGTACTTCTCAAGGTCTCCAAGTCTCGATATGCCACACTCAAGGATGGATCATGCAATAAGTTGGCACATTGCTATTATGGGCAATATTAGATAGTCAAAGAAAGTCGATGACTTGACCTATTGCCTCCAACTCCCTCCCTCCACTAGGATCCATGATATCTTTCACGTGAGCTATCTGAAACCATTCATTGGAACCCTAAAAGACTATGTGGAGGAGTTTCCCTCCATGATAGAAGAGGTTCTTATTTAGTACATCCTTGAAGTGCTTGTTGGGCAGAGAGAAAAATAGCTTCATAACCAATCAATCAGAGAGTACTTGATCAAATGGCAAGGCCTACATCTAGAGGAAGCCTCTTCAAGACTAGCATTAATTTTGGAGGAGTTTCCCCACCTCAAGGATGCTGTTTGGCTAAAACTTAACCACGGTTGGCCCTGTTGACTACTTTTGGATAGCAAAACTATTTTGCACCAATTTTGGTCCTAAAAAATTTCAACCCAACCCCACCGACATGGGCTGAAATGTTTCACGAGCTCCGGAATGACACCTCAACCATCCTATTTGGAGCTCCCCACCCAAAGTTATGACCATTTTTCTATAGCAGTCCTATTCTAGATAGCATGTTGTCTACTTCATCCAGGGCCCTAATTTTCATGAAATTGTAAAGATTGATTCCGAGGACCAAGTTTCCCATCCCGTTGTATTGTAAATAAATTTGTGCAAGAGAGAAATATAGGAAGGGAGCTACCAAAGACAAAAGGAACAAGAGTTGATGCATGAGAACAAATAGAAATAGGAATAGACATAGGCTAGCAAGAAATCTATGTCTGAGAGCAATTTTGGTGAATAACCATGGGGGGAGAGTCCTCATCTTTAGAGTTATCCTGCATCAAGGGAGGATAAGGGATAGGAGGTGGAGGTTGCAATGAAAGAGGAGTAGGAGAAGGAATATGAACTCCACTAGGAGGAGGCACAAAAGTAATCACTCTTTGAAGTAAGGTGCCATAAGAAACATTACTAACTTGCCCTTTCTAGACCTTCTTGAAGTGCTAATCCATCTTAATCAATAGGAACACGATCTAATTAAGTTGAGTGTAAGAAGCTGGGAATGAGGAATTTAGTGTGTATTGCCATGTCACATTGACATTAGTATAAAAGGACAGGACATGTAATTTTATGTTATCTTTTTTACACATTAATACAATTACAGTCTTTCTCTCCCATCTTGCTCACAGCTTCTATGGCTTCTCCCTCTTTCCTGTCTTTCTCTCTCTATATCTAGTCTTTCCCTCTCCTCATCACTCTTCTTCTCTCTCTTCCTGCAGTCTTTCTCTCTCTTCTATAGTCTTCTCTCTCCTCTTTCTCTCTCCCTAGTTCTCTCTCTGACAAGTGGTATCAGAGCATTGGTCTTTGATCCATTCTTTTTCTTCTATTTTCAATCCTATTTTCATATATCAAAATCAATTTCAGACAAAAATTGTACAGTGTTGTAGATCATCTACAGTTAGTAAGAGACTACATCTGGAGATATTCAAGATTAGATATGGCGGAGGATGGCTTAAGTGACAGGTTGTCATCAAATTTCATGAAAAATTGGAGGTAATTAGGGTAAAGGAGAGTTAACCGGGCTCAATTTGGGAACAAACTGTGGTTACTTTGAAAAGAGGGAGTTCTCTTTCCCCTTTCTTGGAGTTTCCTGTAGGTTTCATGGAAGTTCATTAGCAAGATGTGCTCATATCTCTCAGACCTCTAATCTTCTTGGCCAAGCACCACCTGGAATAGCTTCCTTGCTTCAATACCTATAGGATGAATACTTGATGGCTTTGACCCCATGTGGAATAGCAAGCTGGGAGTATGCTGTCATGCAACCTGTGCCAGGTTTCCAGCCCTCTTTGCCCATGAAATTTCAGCCATGCCAAGGTGCCACATAGCCTCTATGCTTTGTGCATGATACTAGGCTGCATTTGGCCACTCAGTGAAGTTCCCCTCTTCATTTACAAGCCATCCTTCTCTCTTGGAAACCCTACTATTCTTGGAGTTGAAGATTTCAAAGATTTGAAGCCCTTTTGAGCTCCTCCTTCCATAGTTGCTTCAGCTTTTCCTCTTGGATCTGAACCAGTGGCTGGATCCTATTCTGTCCTTGAGGGTAGAAATGGCCTCCTTGCTTTGGTGGAAGGGAAGCTGAAACATTTGCTTGCTTGGCTGATGGGACATCAATTGTTGAAGATTGGTGGGCCAAAAATCTACGGAGACAATCATTTCAGAAGAGGATCAATTTTGGCAACATTAGAACTGCTTGCTGATGACATCAGAAAACAGCTCTCAAACGCGCTAATAGAGCTTTTACACTACACAAAGTGTTTGGGGATGTAATTCCAGTAGCCAACTCCTCAAATGGAAGAGAGGTTACTGTCTGCTGATTAATACTACATGTTGCAAAGTCACGGACCAACATCAGTGTTGTGCGCCTTGAGCATAGAAATTGTCTCCAACATCTCGTGAGCTTTTGGCATAATCAATCCCCATGCTTCTTCATCCTGTGCCGATTGTTGTGGCAGGAACCTTGACAGCCTCCTTTCTGCCCAAGATACTCCACACGTCACCTCTTTCCCTTGCAATTTGGTGATGAGGGGGAGACACTCTCTTCTGCTTTGGTGAGCTTGTTTTCAAGAGACATATTGGAGATGAGCCAAAGACTGAATCCTTCAAGAACTCAGGTGTAGAATCATCCTCTGTAGACCCCGCAAACTCAGGTAAAATATCCTCGGAATCTTCTGTAGATCCCGCAAACTCAGATGCTTGAAGTGATGAACATTGAGGAAGCTTAGAACTATGCCAGAGAGGAGGTTCATCGAGCAGTACTCTGACATCAGCAACACTCCAACATCATCAAGTTCGAAGAGTTGCTTTGTTGATTTTTCCTTGGATTTCTCAATATTCTCAGAATGAGAAGAGAGTTATCACAGTCTATTCTTCTACATCAACATCGTCTTGAACATCTTCACAACCAAATTCTGTCAAAAAGATTTAGTAGCACTTCATTTTCTTCATCAACAATCCGTGGTCATTTTTCCTTTGGACACAGGCTTGATCAGAAGAAATCCATCTCGTCAATTTGATGATCTTCAGAGTGACTTCAAGGCTTGCTCTTAGGAAGATGATCGACATTTGACAGCTTTCAAGGTTGAATGCATTGGCATCAACATGTATTTCGTGCATCGCAGACGCCTTTTGTAAAGTTTCTAGAGGATTGTTGTCATTTTGAGGTTGTTCTTCGTCATTAGTTTGGGAATTTTGGCTTGGTAGATGCTCTGTTCCAGAGGCTAGGCTTGTATTTGAAATAGTTTGAGATTTCTATGAAGCTTTTCCTCTTTTTGATATCTGACCGTTGCTCCGTGAATGACAATGCAAAGAGGAAAATTTTGAACAACATTGTTGGAGCGCTCGTAGATTTTGTGGAGATTGAATCTCAGGACAAGGTACAGTTGAATGTGTCTGTTGATCCTGATTTGGGGACTGTGTTTTTTGTGAGTATGCCTGTCAGATGAGTGAAACCAGAATTTTAAGGCAACGATAGTGATATTATGGACGATCATCTGTAGAGGGGAGTTGTTTCAGAATTTGAAGGAAGTTTAGAGCTGTCCAAAGTGGACCATACTAAGAAAGGAAAGTTGCATGAAGGTGAAGAAGCATTCAAGTTGCCCGAGCTTGAAAATGCAGAAAAACTGATTTGTGAATCTAGATGAGGATAGATTTACTCAGGACCCGAGCATGAGGACTTGGTATTGTTTCTCCTGGGGTATAGATTAGAAACTCTACTCCCATCAGCAAACGTGGAGGAGAAAATGCATCACATCCGACTGATTCTTGTTTATGAAGCTTGGCACAGATCGTTTCACTGAGAGAATGTGTTTCTCTTGGGGTGTACATTGACTGATTCTTGTTTGCAAATTCTGACCACCGAGTAGCCTTTATTGAGGCAATTTTTGATTGAAATCTGAGGTCTATCAGAGCGGCTTGATTGATAGGACAGGGCAGAGGCTTCATAGTCCCGATCTACAAGCATCAACTGATGCAGACGTCTCTCTGTATGGGTCAAACCAATTGAGAAATCAATTTTGACACCTTTTCTATCATCACTGCTTTCAACACATTGGACAGCTGCTCTTTGATGGACACCAGCTTTTGTGCATCATCAGTAGGACCACCAGCAACTTCGTCAGTTACATACACTACACATGCTACCCTTGCATTGTGAGCCCAAACCTCAGCAACAACAACATTGCACTTGAGGCTTGTGAGAACAACAGAGATAACTGACAGCAGTTCTGGTTGATCAGTGCCATTCAACTTTATGGATGTGTGTTCTTTGAACACCCACAACACCTAAGCTCAGGAGGATGTTGATTCACAACATGATGTACTCAAACTGATATGGAAATGGTTCATATGAAGGCGTTTATTTCAGTCTTAGCAGAAGCAAATCTATGTCTAGCCACTATAAATTTAGATCAAAAGCGAAGGGTAGTACATCTATGGCTAGGGATATCACTCTCCAGTTTGCTGAAAGTATCTTGATGATTGTGGTCACGCGGTTGCCAATTTCAAAAGATTTGTCATACCACTGAATGTATTTGTATGCAATGCTGCAGGATGTTAAATGGTATTCTTATATTGCTCAAGCAAGGTCACAAAGCCATCAACATTACTGTGAACATATGCAACAGGATTCTGGACTGCAGAGGTGTTGATGTGGGCTTATGAGGTATCGCGATATTGACTGAGAAATGCTGCTGCTTAGCCTTAACTAAAATTGTCTAGTTAGCAGTGATGAATGCCGAGTTTCCATAGTGATAAATGTTGTCTCCTTGTGATGTATGGACACTTTAGTCTAGATATGGTTGTTTGAAACTGTGGCATCAATACATAACAACTGGAAGATTGTCTTATCATTGGCTTCTTTGCTGTGCTTATGTTGGCCAACCATATCATCATAGCCTGAAGCAATACATGCATCAATTATAGACACATCAGTTATAGCAACAGTCTTGCAGAACTTGGTATCATCAAAAACCTCAGAGGTTTGGTGCTGAACCAGTTCAGCTAGAAAAATATGGGCTGTTGACATATCGAGCTCCACTCGTGATACGCCAGGGTGACCGTTGTGTATTTATGTCACCGACTTGTCAGTTGCAGATGCGGTTGGTACACCACCCCTGAATAATAGCTACATGATAGCTATCCTTATCTACTCTAGTTCGTGGCTCAGTTAGTATGCCACCTTAGTTAGTTGAGTTTGGTTTGAGACCCATATCTAGGGTTCTTCTATTTCTTTGTACTTGAGTTCTTTTGGCTTACACAACTAAGAAGAGGAAAACTGTTTTCAGCCTCCACCCTTGTGTGTCTTCCCCCATTGTGCAAGTAAGAAAGCTTCAAGCAAGACTCCTTCCTTCTCTCCCACAATCCTGACATGGTATCAGAGCCTTGTTCGTGGTAAGGAGCTCAAGAAAGCAAGCCAAGCTCGCGGTGTTCTGGTAAGAGGAGCAGTGTTGCTTTCATTTTCTGTTTTGGGAGCAGATCTCTGCAGGTAGCACAGCCGGAAAGTGCAGGAGTGCATTGTCTCAGGTTGAGACGCCCTTCGCGGTGAAGCAAGAGGGCAGTATATGCTGCGGGAGAGGGCCTAACCCCTTGGCGACCTTGTTTTTTTGATTTGAGGCCATTTCGGGGCTTTTGGAGGCGGAAGTTTTCTGCACGCACTCAGGAAAAGGCCCAGTTTTATGCTGTGCAGCCACTGTTCTACAGGTCGGTGAATAGTTACTGTAAAAATTGCATTGTATGCTTGTGCGCAGAGACATTGGGAGTTACAGAATCATCCCTGTTGCCTGTTGATGCAAAATCGTCACTAGGAAGTGACTGTGTGGTCAAATACCACTTTCGCCAGTTTTGCAGATTTTCCCTTGTGAGGGTGAAGCTGTGGTTTTTGCAGTGACAGAATTTTTTGCAGTCTTCTGTAATGGCATCTGATTCTCTTTCACAGATTGTCACTGAAAATCTTGACAAGAACAACTTCCAAGCATAAAAGTTTAGAATGACGAATTTCCTTATGGGAAAAGGATATTGGGAATTTGTTGCAGGAAATGAAGAAGAACCAGTTCTTCCTGATGTTCCCAATCAACAGCAAATGCAGGCATTTAAAGCATGGCATGAGAGAGCCAGGAAAGTTATGTATTGGCTGTCTATCAGCATTTCAGACTCTATGATTGTGCATATTCAGGATGCAAGTACTCCAAAGGAGGCATGGGATACTTTGTCAAAAATGTATAGCACAAATACGCAAGCCAGGAAAATGTAGCTCAAGCAAGAGTTGCACAATGTGCAAAGAGAAAATATGAGCATCAACGACTACCACATGAAGGTGAAGAAGATTGCAGATACACTTGCTTCCATTGGGTCGCTAGTGGAAGATGATGATTTAGTTTCCGTGACCTTGAATGGTCTAGGAAAGGATTATGCACAGTTCCGAACATCCATTTCCGTCCGTGAAAGATTTCCTGATTTTGAGGAGTTGATTGCTCTTCTAATTTCTGAGCAGCAGAGAAATGGTGGTGCGTCTTCTTCAGGAGGAACTTCAAAAGAAGCTGTCTTCTACTCAAATGCTGGAAGAGGTAGAGGCAGAGGTAGAGGAGGCCGATTTGGAGGCCGTGGCAGAAATCAGAATATGCAGCAAACTCAAGAAAACCAGTCCTATGGAGGAGGACGTGGTAACTCTAGAGGCAGGGGGAGCCAAAGAGGTCGTGGTGGATGGCAAAGAGGCCAAAATGCAAACAGTAATGTTGAATGCTACTACTGTGGTAAAATGGGTCATATGGCTAAAGACTGCTATAAAAAGCAGAATGACATCATGAATGGAAAACTGCAACAAGGGAATTATGCATCTTCTAGTAGACAGGGTGATGACAGAAATGAGCATCTGTTTATGGTGCAGCACATGAACAATTCTGTGACAAATGCAGAAGAAAGCAATGATGTATGGTATGTTGACTCAGGTGCATCAAACCATATGGCAGGTCATGCAGAATGGATGGAGGATGCAAGGAAAATGGAAAAACCAGGATTTGTGGAGACTGGTGATGATACTGCACATCCTATTGTGCAGATTGGAAAAATTCCCTTGTCTATGCAGGATGGGAAAAAGAAATACCTGTCCGATGTATTTCATGTCCCGAATATCACCAAGAATCTGGTTTCTGTTGGTCAAATGGTTGAACAGGGCTTGCATGTCAGATTTAATCCTCATGGATGCTTTGTTGAGGATATGAAAAATAAAGGTCGCTTGATAGCAAAAGGAAAGAAGAAGGGCAGAATGTTTACGTTGGATGCAGACATGTCTGAATTGAGTGCAGCAATGTTTGCACATGGGACCGGTGTAGTTGCAGATATTGATATATGGCATAAACGCATTGGTCATGTTAATGTACAGCGACTTAAATCAATGTAGGCCCAAAATATTGTTGCAGGATTGCCAAAATTCAAGGTTGCAGAAATGCATAAGGTATGTGAAGCCTGTCAGTTTGGAAAACAGGCTAGGAGACCATTTCCTAGACATGTTCAAGAGAGTAAGAAGCCATTGGAATTAATCCACTCTGATGTGTGGACTACTAAAGCTGCATCTCTTGGAGGCTGTCATTATTTTGTCACTTTTATTGATGACTATAGCAGAAAAGTTTGGGTGTATTTTATGAAAAAGAAAAGTGAAGTTTTTGGGCATTTCAAAACCCTTAAAGCTATGGTTGAAAAAGAAACAGGTTTGCAAATAAAATGCCTAAGGTCAGACGGAGGGGGAGAGTACCTCTCAAATGAGTTTGCAAGGTTCCTACAGGAGCATGGCATAAAGCAGCAATATTCATGCAGTTATACCCCACAACAAAATGGAATTGCAGAAAGGAAAAACAGGCATATTGGAGAGGTATCTCGTGCCATGCTTAATGAAAAAGACTTGCCAGATTTTTATTGGGCTGAAGCAGTTGCTACAGCAGTCTACATAATGAACAGGACTCCCACTGCAGCAATACATGGAATGACTCCAGAGGAGAGGTATACTGGTAGGAAACCAGATATTTCTCATTTGAAAATTTTTGGTTGCATTGCCTATGTACATGTGCCAGATGAGTTGAGATCCAAGTTGGATCCAAAAGCTGAGAAGTGCATCTTTATTGGTTACTCTCTGCAGCAAAAAGGGTATAGATGCTATAACCCTTCTACTCGTAAGTTTATAGTGAGCAGAGATGTTGTTTTTGATGAGATGAGTAGCTGGTATAAACCAGTAAATGTGATTGATGATGTAGATGCACAAAATGGTAATGCTGCACAGATTTCACAGCAGCAGTCACAAAATATTAGTGGACCTGGAGCGTCCTCTAGCAGTGGTTCACATTCTTCGCCGTGGACAGGCAGATTGAGATCAGGAGAATCTTCTCAAAGCAATGCAGATAGTGGTATGCAGGTATCACGAAAAGGAAAAGAGAAGGTTGATCAGCCCATGTTTGATGTGAATGGAGGTCACTCTTATGTGGATGGTGAATCCAGTGGCTCAGAACAGAGCATTGATGATGAGTTGGGTATTCCTTCTATTGTTACACCTGGAGTAAGGAAGAGCAGGGATGTTTTGAGAGCACCTGGGAGTGAACCTACTTTGCGCAGGTCTACGAGAGCTAGGTATCCTGTGGATAGGCTGAAATATGATGGATTTACAGCCATTCACTATGCATATATGGTTAAAGTGATACAGGAACCAGAACCCACTTCTTTTGAGGAAGCCATGGGAAAAGAAAAATGGGAGAAAGCCATGGATGAAGAAATGGATGCCTTGGAAGCAAATGCTACATGGGAATTGGTACCTTTGCCTAAAGGTAAAAATGCAATTGGCTGTAAGTGGGTTTATAAGGTGAAGCACAATGCAGATGGTTCTCTGAATAGATACAAGGCAAGATTAGTGGTCAAGGGGTATGCACAAACATATGGCATTGACTATGAAGAAACATTCAGTCCGGTTGCAAGGATGGCAACCGTAAGAGCAGTCATTGCTATGGCTGCATCAAAGGGATGGTCTTTACATCAGATGGATGTAAAGAATGCCTTCTTGCATGGTGATTTGCAAGAAGAGGTCTATATGGAGCAGCCACCAGGTTATGTGCATGCTGTTCATCCTGAGTTTGTTTGCAGGTTGAAGAAAGCCTTGTATGGCTTGAAGCAAGCACCTAGAGCATGGTCTGACAAGATATGACAGTATCTTGTCACTATTGCCTTTCAGATTTCCAAGGCAGATTTCTCACTTTATGTGAGAAAAACAGAGAAAGGTATTATGCTACTTGTCATTTATGTTGATGATTTGATTATGACAGGTGACAGTGATGAAGATATCCTTCATGTGAAAATGCTATTGAAGCAGAAGTTTGAGATGAAGGATTTGGGAGAGCTGCGTTATTTCTTGGGCATTGAGGTGATTAGATCACCAAGTGGGATACAGCTCTTGCAGAGGCAGTATGGATTGGACATGCTGTCCAAATATGGGATGACAGGCTGTAAGCCTATTTCAGTTCCTTTGGAGCAGAATGTGAAGCTAAGCGCAGATGCAGGTGAGCTTCTGGAAGACCCTACTATGTACAGACGCATAGTAGGAAGCTTGATTTATATGACTATTACCAGGCCAGATTTGAGCTATGCTGTTGGATTGGTAAGTCAGTTTATGCAGGCTCCAAGGAAACCACATTTGGATGCGGCTAGACGCATACTCAGGTATGTGAAGTCCACATTGCAGTATGGACTATTTTATGAGACTGGGGTTCAGATACAGCTGCATGGATACACTGATGCTGATTGGGCTGGTAGTATTTCTGATAGACGATCTACCAGTGGATATGTGTTCTCTTTTGGGAGTGCTGCAGTCACTTGGAGTAGCAAGAAACAGCCTACAGTTGCCTTGTCGAGCACAGAGGCTGAGTACAGGGGTGCAGCAATGGCTGCATGTGAGGTAGCTTGGTTGCATAAGCTACTTTATGATATGCATCAGTCTACAGATGGACCAGTTGTCATTTATTGTGACAACATGAGCAGTATACACTTGGCAAATAACCCAGTCTATCATGCTAGAACAAAGCACATTGAGGTGCATTATCACTATGTGCGAGAGAGGGTTTTACTAGGTCTTATTGATCTAGTTTATGTCAGCACAGAGGATCAGGTAGCTGACATATTCACGAAGGCATTGGGCGCAGAGAAGCTGCGCAAGTTCAGAGACCTGCTTGGTGTGCAGGAATTGGGATTGAGCTCGAGGGGGAGTGTTGACATATCGAGCTCCACTCGTGATACGCCAGGGTGACCGTTGTGTATTTATGTCACCGACTTGTCAGTTGCAGATGCGGTTGGTACACCACCCCTGAATAATAGCTACATGATAGCTATCCTTATCTACTCTAGTTCGTGGCTCAGTTAGTATGCCACCTTAGTTAGTTGAGTTTGGTTTGAGACCCATATCTAGGGTTCTTCTATTTCTTTGTACTTGAGTTCTTTTGGCTTACACAACTAAGAAGAGGAAAACTGTTTTCAGCCTCCACCCTTGTGTGTCTTCCCCCATTGTGCAAGCAAGAAAGCTTCAAGCGAGACTCCTTCCTTCTCTCCCACAATCTTGACATGGGCTAGAAGAAGGGGGTTCTAAACACAGTCAGAGAAGCAGCGGTTTTTGATGCATATGTATGTAGCAATGGGCAAGTGAATGCAGGCTATGATTGTAGTTGGGGTTCTATACGAGAAAGGATGTGAAGAAGTGTTGATAATAGTGAATTATTTGCTTGCAACATCAGACAGTGTGTTTTGAGAGTGCTCTCAGTTCTATTTGTGAGTATTCAAGGTTCAACAAGGTCAAAGTTGGATCTACAGACCTCTTATAGACTCATTCAAAACAGGACAGGTTGTAGGCAATTTCAGTCAGCCAACTTTGGGCTATCATAAATTTTTCTGACTTACTCTGAAATTTATTGGTAAGAGCTTTGTTCGAAGAGGAAAGTGTTAGCTTCAATTTGAATCAAAAACTTTTTCAATCGGAGCTTTCAGTCAAAAGTTATGGCTGATTTAGTACCTATAGGTATTGCAGGACTGCAGTTTACACAGACAGGGAAACAAAGTATTATGGGTCTAATTAGAGATGTTGCTTCTAAGAGGGTGGATATTCCTTTGGTAGATGTTATGAGTACTTTGGCACATGATTTTATGGCTTATGATGACTCTCAAATGGCATTGGAAGAGATGGATGTGAGTCTGGTTGAGCAAGTACTTATCCATCAGTTGCAACCACATACATCTCAGTTGGTTTAGCAAGGTGTAATGTAGACTCTTATCAATCTCTATGATAACAGTATCTTACAAGAATGTATATGCAATGCTGAAGCTAAACACATGTTGTTGGGATTAGTAACCATGGAGAATGCGGAGCCTCAAGCTGATTTGTGGGCATCAATGAAGTACTTTTGTAGCAGCGGTACTACTCTTTTGTAGTCTTTTCAAGGCAAGGATGTATTACGTTGGTTGATATCATTGCTTGATCAATCGTCTCACCAACAATTAGAATATGCATTAGTATTGCTTTCTACTCTCTTTGCTGAGATTGATGACAATGAGTGGGCTACGACAGTTCATACACCTCCATTGGTTAGTAAGCGATCATGGAATTCATTAGAAGGACAGCTAGCATGGGAAATATTGGATGTTGGTACAAATTCATTGGTCCAAATTCTTGGCAAATGTTCTACCAAGTTAGTGGAATATGCTGCTTTCATCCTGATTCGTATCTCTATTTACCATGAAGGAATTTGTGATTGTGTAAAGATGGCTATTAACCTTTTGCTGAAAAATGCTTTATGGAAAAAGAAAATGCTTACAGCAATTGCTACTTGGTGTATTAACCTCAAGGATCGGGTTTCGCCTACTCTACAACATGTGATTCTTTCTTTTGAATACTTTGATGCTGGTTTTATGTCCAAATCTGCAGAAGTAAATCATGGACAACAAGTACACTTGGTACAAAGCTAGAATGAAGAGTATTATTCCGTAGATCTTGGTCAACAAATCAATGGGAATCAACCAATTGCAGTGCTGAACTCTTTGTCTCCTCAAGGTCAACCATATGAAGAAGACCAATTTGATCAGCAAGTTGATGCTGTAGTTGAAGCCAACGTATATGAAGATCACTTGGTAAGTAATCAGCCTTTTGGACCATCTAAAGAGGAATATGCACCTGTTGAAAATGAAGACTTTACAGTTCTTAATCATGCTTATGATGGACTAGTTGAGGATATGCATCAATTCACACTCAATCAAGATCTACCTCAACTAGAAGAAGAGTTAGATGCATATGACCATGGTTATGGCAACTTGGATAATGATTTTGGTGATTGGTATGCTGATAATGAGGATGTACATGAGACTCATGATGGTTATAATATGATGGATGATGGATATGCATATGGTGATGATTATGGGGATCTTTCTTCCTACCCATTTGACCCGGGTGGTCAAGATTATGAGTTTGATGACAAATCTTCTCCTCTTGATCATTATTATGATGGTATACCTTTTGATCCAGGAGGTTTTGAGCAGGATTTTGCACATTCATTAGGCCAACGTCCATATTGGGGTTCAGAATCTTTATCTTTGAGAGGTTTATTTGGCTGAAAATTAGTCCATTTATCTCTTGCTCTACTGCAAATAGTTTCTGGACAGCTTACTATTTTGATTCAGCTTCAATTCTCGTTTGATAACAAAAGAAGGATATCTATATGGGTTGCAAGTATGTCCAATGAGTTTTCTTTTGACTCATAGCACACTTGATTTGGATATGCCCATCACAAGATATCTCCATTTTACTACAGCAGGTTCTGTAGTAGACAACAAGCTATTTATTTCTTGCAGGGGTCCTTTCTTGGAGTTATGATGGTTTAGTTTTCAGTTTTATCATTTCAAAATGGATGTTCATATGGCCTATTCACTTTTCCCACTTATGATCCTATCCATTACTTAGTACAAATTAGTGCTTTTCTTATTTTTGTAGCCCTTGTATCGGAGTAGTACTCTGTTTCATCTATCCTTTTCTAGTCTTTCAGGTTTGTTTTTGAGGACAAAAACTTTTGGGAAGGGATGGATTGTAAGAAGTTGGGAATGAGGAATTTAGTGTGTATTGCCATGTCACATTGACATTAATATAAAAGGAGAGGACATGTAATTTTATGTTATCTTTTTGACACATTAATACAATTACAGTCTTTCTCTCTCATCTTGCTCACAGCTTCTATGGCTTCTCCCTCTTTCTTGTCTTTCTCTCTCTAAATCTAGTATTTCTCTCTCCTCGTCACTCTTCTTCTCTCTCTTCTTGCAGTCTTTCTCTCTCTTTTGCAGTCTTTTCTCTCCTCTTTCTCTCTCCCGAGTTCTCTCTCTGGCATTGAGTACCATCTATAATCTTTGATCAAAATGGTGGAGGGCTCCTTAGACATGCACTTAGATAGGGTCCTAGTTGGCATAAACCTATCTTGAAGAAATAGGCATGACTGCTTCCAAAGTTGATTAGAGACAATAGCCACACTAAGACTCTAGAACTCCTAAGAATGTGCTAGGTGTCAAAGGAGTAGATGTTTCATTTTGTAGTATGGTGTTAATCAACTCTACAAAAAATAGCTAAGTAGCACTAGGCACGAGCAGAACAAAGAATGACAAGGACAGAGCATCAATGATATTTGTAGGAGAAAACTAAAAGTCCCATTGATAAGCCAAGCCTATTTTCTATTTACAAGACAATAAGAAGAAATAATAGAGGGCAACATCAACAAACAAAAATGTGAAGGCCATGAAGTCATGGAGACCTACACGAGGAATACAATCTACCTTTTCCTCCAAGAGATCTCAAAGGGAATAGCTTGAGCACATGACCAAGCTTTACCTTGAAGAGACCTTGATGTGAGATTATTAACCATAGGGCAAAGCTCTACCTCAAAGAGATATCAAAGAGAGACTAATATAAGCTTGAGTACGTGGCCACGCTCTACCTCAAAGAGATCTCAAAAAAGTGAGTTGATATAAGCTTGAGCATATGGCCAAGCTCTACCTCAAGGAGATCTAAAATAGAGATTTGAAACCATTTAGTAACACATCCAAGATCTATCTCAAAGAGATCTCATAGACAGAGATTTGCTTGAAGATATCTTGAGAATATAATTAATGCAAGCTTGAGGACATTACAAATGTTTGCCTCAAGAATAGATTCAAGAGGGTTGCTATAAGCTTAAGTGTATGGCTAAGCTCTACATCAAAGATATCTCAATGAAAGAGAGAGTCAGAATCTCTCCCCCACAAGGTAAACTTGAAAACTGTCTAGCCCAAATGTTCAAGATCTATTTTAAAGAGATCTCAAAGAAAGAGGGTTGATATAAGCTTGAACACATGGACAAGTTGTGGCTTAAATGAAGGAAGGGTTGATATAAGCTTGATGAATATCCATGATATGCCTCAATGATATCTGAAATAGAGAGGGTTTGAGATTTGATTCCTTCCTTTACGTCAACAAATCTTTGCTAAACTTTATAGCACTCATGCAAAAACCCTTACATAATATTTATGGTATTTATATAGGATTGATGAAAAATGAATTTCATAAAAATCATACTTTGGTATTTTCAATGGGCATAAATACAATATTAAATCTGATATATTTGTTTTCTAGAGACCCAAACTTTGAATTTATGATTTGGACACTTTAAATATATTTTTCCTTGTGTCGCTATAAGATAATATTATAGGGGCTCTAGATCAACTTTATGGTGCCAGGATAGTAGAGATATGTGAGCTATAAGATAATATTATAGAGGCTCTAGATCAACTTTATGATGCTAAGATAGTAGAGATATGTGATATAGATGAATTGAACAAAGTAGAAATGCAAGAAATTGATGTACATATATTGCAATCTAAGAACTCACATTTCTAAGGCCCAATAATATTTGCATCTTTGAAGCAATAACACAAAGATGATACTTTCTCAATCTCATGTGCTTGTTATATAAATCAAACTTCTAGATTTTGATGGGCTAAAAGTATAGCAAAATAAATAAAGTATAAACATAGTTTCCTTGAAAAAAGGCATTATGCATTGAAACGAATTATGAGCAAGATTATTTACCCACCACTAAAGTAGTATACTTCGGTTAAGTCTAGAAGGTATAAAATTGCATCTTGCACTATTAACCCCTATTCTTTTTACAACGAATCATCATGAAAGGTGAGAATCATGAAAGGTTTCTTACAATGCTTAAACTCTAGGAAGTTATCATTGCTAACTGCATAACTTAGCAAGGGAAAGATTGCTTATTTGGCATGAGTTTTGTTCGCAAGGAAAAAGGAAGATTAAATGAATTTACCTAACCTCAAATCAATAAAGTTTAGGATTGAAAAATCAATTGACACATAGATAACAAAGCGTGCGGAGGTGATCCCGATATTACCTTCTAAAAGTTAACCAAATTAATAGAAATACCTATGCTGCGAAATATTCATTGGGAATGAATTAAAATCCAAGAAACGTTTATACCTTAAATACTTGCCCACATTCCCTGATTGTAGGGTCAGTAAATTGTAAACGTAAAAGAAATTAGGGTTTGTTCCTGAGTTTCTTAAAAGAAAATAATAAAGCTAGGAAACCCTAGGTAACAACGTCAGCTTAAAGAAACTGAAAGGGATTGTTTCATAATTCCATTATCGCATAGTACGATACAGGACTTGCGCAGCAAGTACAAAGCCATATGGTCTTGTGATTGATTCAGAAGAAGAAAGGCTAAATTCTCGCAACAAGGATGGCGGATCCTTATGCAAGTTATCTTGCAAGAGGATGTATACTTTGATATCCTTCTAAGGAAGGAAGGTTAAAAACCAGAAACTGAAGTATCCAATGAACTTTAGGGTTTCACCAAGTTGGGTTAATAGGATACGCCCTAACCCAGAATATAAGGGATCTTGCCAAGTTGCAAGACACCCCGGATCGAGTGCTGGATGCATTCGAAAGGAAAGATTCCTTCCTTAGCAGTTTTTCAACAACAAAAATTGATCAATGGAAATGTTTGTGCTTGCTAGAGATTTTAGAGTACTGTTTGACTTGTTTGACCAATGAATTACAAAATAAATAAGTATCTATACTTCAGGTTGAAGGCCTGAAGGGAGTGGCAGCTTTAGTTACCCTTGACTGCCTGCCTGACCCTAACCAAGGGGGTTGTTGACCGCGTCAGGAACGTGGACCGAACCCGCCACGAGAGGTCTCTCCGTTGAGCATTACTTGGAGTAGGAGGATGCTTGGGTGCCAGGGGGGCTCTGGCCGTAAATCCCTCGCCTTCCGGGTCCTACACAAGAGGCTAACATGACTCGGGATTGGATCTCGAGGCCCGCATACTAGTCTACAAGCGGAAACTTGGAATAGTGATCCCTGTGGATTACTGGATAGCCTTCGGGTGGATTGTGGATAAGCCTACGGGCAGAACTTTTGTATTTCAAAGATAAATATGATGATCTATTAATAAAGAACTTGTCTGAGATTGTTTTTCTATGTCAAGTAATAAGATTACGTGAAGGAACCAGTGCTTAACGGGTTAATTAAAGAAGCTGATTGTTACATGTCCAACTAATGTGTTAGTTAATTACATAATTAAAACAACCCGAGGAAAGTACGGAGGATGGGCCATGGGTCCATCCTACGGATGGGTGGTCCCGGTTAGCCGAGAACTTTTCTCAAATCACGAGGAACAGCAAGATGGTCATCAAAATACATGATTAACAAAAGCGTTGACCTAGAGTTATGTCTTACCCGATTTATGCTGTTTTAGGGGAATGGAATGGGACTATGCCTTATGGCAGAAATGTTGAGCTTTGCATCCCTCTCGTTTCCCATTCTCCTTGAACCAAGTGCTGTGTGAATCCGCTTCGGACCTGGCGTTTCTGCGTAAAGTAGTTCGCTTGGGTCCGACACTAGTTGCTGTTAGGAAATGACCAATCAGGAAAACCCTAATTCCGATCGATCCTAAGTGGGAACAGCCAGAATACTTCCGCTACATGGCAGACGTGGAAAGCCCTAGATCACAAATCTCGTAACATTCCATGGGAGTGCCGGGCGGAGCTTTTTAGACATCCTTACCGATGGACTGCTAAGACGTGTCCTGGATGATACTAGTGGGCACGTTACAGTTGGTATCAGAGCCGACCAACAACGGAATTGTTTTTATGAAATCTCAATGAAATGAAGTAAAGCAATTGTTATGTCCAAACATTTCCTTACCTTCAATGCTGTCTTGTAGAATTACGAAGCGTAGAACAAGTTTTTGGTATTTCGAGTCATGTTTATGACTGCAATGCATTCTCCGCTTTATAGACAAAGGATTGGGATGATGAACATCCTGGAGCAGATCTATAATCCATCACCTTTGTACATGGAATGAAGATGGACGGGTGCTTCAGGAATCTACTATATAGCCGCCCATCGGTTCGCTTATCTACAGACCAACCTAAAGAGGATCAAGTGGCTGGAAGACCTGAAAGTCGTGAAGCTGTTCATGTTTGTGGAAGCTCACGTAAATTCAACTTTACATATTCGAGGTCGGAGGGTTGAGATGAACTCATATGTATATGAGGAAGTAACCCATGTAATCCCCGCCGACTGGATTAAAGTGTTGGGCCACCATGAGACGTATGGATTCCAATGGAAAGGATATCCTGAACTTCCAATGACTTACCGATTCCTGAAGATCCATGACCCGAAACCTTATTATTATACAGTCCCTATAGATAAATGCAATACAATGTTGTTCTCCCCAAACTAAATGTAACAATTGGCTTATCATCACATGAAATGTTGTATTCAAAAGGGCTATGCCCATATAAATACAAATAAAAACTTCTTTTTATCAATGTCTGGCTATGCATAAGAGTTGATAAAAAGTTAAGTAGCTACATTGTTTAGGAGATAGCTGAATTAAAGATGTAATATAAGCTAACGTCGATTATCATATAATAATGTTAAGAAAACCTTTATTCAAGCATAACCCTAGGTACAGGTTCCTAATTCGCCTCCTACTTCAAGTACTGTTGTAATCCAGGAGAAGAAGTTCCTTCTCAAACAAATTAAGCCACCCGAGTTTGACGAGAGAGGCAGATTCGTCCAAGCTGATGCTGAAATTTAGATTGAGTCCATGGAGGATTACTTCAAAGCAACCGGTACTACACCGGCCAATTAGGCTATGCTCGCCAAGTTAAAACTCACCGGCAAAGCCAGACTTTGGTGGAAGCAATGGTGCAGGGATCAAGGGATCGCAGAGGGATCCGTTACCTGGGAGAAGCTGAAGAAAGCCGTGCAGGGAAGATACTTACCACCTGCATATCGCACGCAGAAAATGAATGAGTTCTACGAGCTAAAACAGCTAGGACTCACTCTTAACGGATACTACTCTAAATTCGTCTCACTTTTAAAGTATGCGCCACAGATGGACATGACACAGCAGGTGTCCAAACTTTGTGCGGGCTTAAATCCACCAGTAAATACCCGTCTCGAATCTATGCGTCCATCAGATCTTCAGGATGCACTCATTCGAGCGGCGCCTATAATTCAGGAGGTGCAAGCTAGACCAAGAGGTAACAAAATTTGGTCTTATAATGACCCGAACAGAGGAGCATTCAGACCTCAAATTAAGAAAGTTCAAAGTCATAATCAAGGACAAAGAAAGAAAGCAAGGACGAATAACTTCAACAACTTTGTTCCTACTCAAAGTAATGGCCGAAACCTCCGTTGTTTCCACTGTAATGAACCCGGTCACTTCAAGAGGCAATGTCCCAAGCTTGGTGGAGGACATCGCCAAGGGCCTTTTCAAGGAATAGGCCGTGGTCAAGGAGCCGCTACCCAAGGAAGAGGAAGAACTGCCTGCATTGCCAATAGGAAAATGTGCGAAGAAGGAGGAAAAGAAGATGCGCGACCATGGAAGCAGAATTCGAAAGAGTGACAGTCCATGCCGCTTTACACAAAAAAGGGCCCAATCGCCAGTTTTCGGTGATTCTCAGACACCGTCAGATTATCAAGGTAAAAGTTTCAAGACCTTGATTGATTGTGGCAGTACACATTCCTTCATCTCACCAGCATGTGCAAAAAGATTAGGAATAACCACAATAGAAGCACCTACCCTGCTTGTGGAATTGGCAAATGGTCGTGAGGTTACTTGTACCAGGCAAACTGCTAAGGTGGAATTCTTTTTGGGAGGAAAGAAGACTTCGGTCAAATTCAGAGTCATGAATTTAGGTATCCATGAGTGTCTACTCAGAATGGATTGGCTTAAGCCTAACGACGCCCACATTCACTGTGGAAAGGTTCAAGTTTCCTTTCGAAACTCTGAAAGGGAATTAGTCACAACTCAAGGTGAGGCAGGAGTGCCAAGAATCCAATTGGCCAAAGTATCTTGGATCATAAAAGGAGTTAGAAAAGGATTACCTGTTTACTTGATCAAACTCAACAAATTAGATCAAAAGCAAGAGTCTCATGAAGGACCTTCTTGGCTAAAGGAATATGCGGACGTATTTCCTGAAGAGTTGACTGAACTTCCGCATCAAAGAGAAGTGGATCATGAGATTAGGTTAGTACCTGGAGCTGCGCCAATTGCAAAGAGACCTTATAGAATGTCCATACCAGAAGCAATTGAGCTCAAGGAACAACTCAAGAAACTGTTAGATCAGGGCTACATCCGGCCTAGCAATTCACCGTGGGGAGCTCCAGTACTATTCGAGAAAAAGAAAGATGGGACACTTCGACTATGTATTGATTACCGAGGGTTGAATCAATCAACATTCAAGAACAAGTATCCTATTCCTAGAATAGATGAGCTTCTTGATCGTCTTTAGGGTGTGAAGATCTTCTCCAAGATTGATCTCAGGTCAGGTTACTATCAGATAAGGACCAAGGAAGAAGATATCCCAAAGACGGCCTTCAATACAAGATATGGGCACTTTGAGTTCCTGGTTATGTCATTCAGGCTTACGAATGCACCTGCCACCTTCAATAGGTTAATGCAGGATATCTTTAGGCTATATCTTGATGATTTCATGCTTGTCTTCTTCGATGACACTTTAGTCTATTCTAAACAAGAAGAAGATCATGAACCCCAACTTCGGATTGTCCTTGAGACAATGAGGTCACACAAGCGGTATGCTAAAATGAAGAAGTGTGCATTCTTCAAGCGTCAGATTGAATATCTGGGATTCATAGTATCAGCAGAAGGAATCTTAGTGGACCCAGCCAAGGTCAGAGATGTACTTGAGTGGCCAACACTAGTATCCGTCAAAGAGATACGTAGCTTTCTTGGATTGACAGGATGGTATAGGGTCTTCATCAAAAACTATGCTTTGAATGTAGCATCTCTGACGGATTTACTGAAGAAGCAGACTTCCATTGCATGGCAACTTGCGAACAAAATAGCTTCGACATATTGAAGCAAAGTTTGGTATTAGCACCTATCCTAAAACTTCCAGACCTCAATAAGGAGTTCGAGGTAGTAAACTGATGCTAGAATTCTTGCCTTGGGATGTGTACTTATGCAGGAAGGTCATCCAGTAGCGTACTCTTCAAGGAAATTGAAGAGTCATGAAAGGAATTATGCCACGCATGATCTGGAATTGCTAGCTGTCATCCATGCTCTAAAGCTCTGGAGACACTACCTGTTGGGTAACAAGTTTACTCTAGTAACCGACCATAAGAGTCTCAAATGGATCTTTACCCAGAACGAGCTCAACATGAGGCAACGTTGGTGGATTGAAGTATTGGAGGAATATGACTTTGAAATCAAGTACTGACCAGGGAAAGAGAATGTAGTTGCCGATGCAGTTAGTCGCAAGGCATTCCTAAATTCCCTAATCTTGCAGAATCCATCAACGGCCAGATCTCTAGCTACAAAAGTATCTATGCCAAACAACCCTATACTTGAATTAGCTAGAGAGGAAGCATGCCATGATTTGACCTACCAATCAATGCTAAAGGAGATCTCTATCAAGGATCAGAATCAAAAGTTGCAGGCTAAGTATCAAGAATTTTCCATTAATAGTGGACTTGTCTACTATAGAACAAGGCTGTGTATACCAGCAAGCCAGTCACTTAAGCATAAGATAATGTGGGAAGCTCATGATTCTCCTTTCGCAAGACATCCTGACTATGCTAAGACTCTTGATGTAGTTAGGAAGAGCTACCATTGGGAGAGGCTCAAAGGTGACATTTTCAAATATGTCACTGAGTGTTTGTCTTGCCAACGTATCAAAGCTGAACATGTCATGATGCCCGAGAAACTGCAACCGCTTGACATTCCCCAAATGAAATGGGAATTCATTAGTATGGATTTTTTTGTAGGCCTACCCCAAGTCCAGGGAGGATACAACTCCATCATGGTTGTGGTTGACATGCTTACTAAGGTTGCACACCTTATTCCAGTAAAGACAAGCTATAAAGCCTCAGACATTGCAAGATTGTTTATCAAGGAGATATTCAAGCTACACGGTTTACCCAGAAGAATCATTAGTGATCGTGATTCTCTCTTCACATCACACTTCTGGAGAGCTATCTTTGAAGCTATTGGGACTCAACTCTGTTTTAGCACCACTTACCATCCCCAAATGGATGGCCAAACAAAATGAGTAAATTAAGTCATTGAGGATATGCTTAGGGCATACTGCTGTCGAGAGCCGAAGAGGTGGATTCAATACTTGCCTTTGGTAGAATTTGCATATAATGCTTCTTACCAGTAGAGCATTCAGATGACTCCTTTCCAAGCATTGTATGGTCATGGCTGTCGAAGTCCCCTAAACTTTTCCAATCCAACCCTAAGGGTTGAAGCTTCAAGACAGATGTTGGAAGAGATGGATGACCAAATAAAGTCAATAAGATAGGACATCCAAGCTGCCAAGGATAGACAGAAGGCATACACGGATTTGAAGCGTCAAGATAGAATCTTCGAAGAAGGAGACATGGTCTTCATTTGCGTACACCCTAAGAAGAGTTCCTTATCCTTAGGGGATTGCAAGAAGCTAAGTCCAAGGTATTGTGGGCCGTATAAGATCCTCAAATTTCTAGGACCTAATGCTTATAAATTGCAACTCTCGGAGAACCTAAAGGTTCACAATGTATTCCATATCAGCCTATCAAAGAAGTATGTACCTAATCCCAACCACGTACTTAACGACCAACAAGTTGTAATGCCTAGTCAAGAAGTCCTTGAACTAAGGCATGATAGGATCTTAGAAGTTAGGGAGAGACAATTAAGATTCAGAACCTGGAGAGAATGCCTTGTCCAGTGGAAAGATTATCCTGAAAAGAATGCCACTTGGGTAGATGAAGGTACTCTCAGCCATCAATACCCCCAGTTTATCTCGAGATGAGGACATCTCGATTCCTCTAAGGGGGAGAGAATGTAATATATCAAAAGTTGAAATTCACACATGAACCCCCTCGAGGGAGGAATTCCTTCCCTCTCCCTATAAAAACCCCCTCCAACCAAGGGGGAGGGGAGAGGGAAGAAAGGAGGACGACGCTGCTAGACTCGACGAGGAGGAGTTGAGGTGAGGAGGAAGAGGCGGACAAAGAGGAAATTCGCTGAGGGAGCCACCACCTACAGCCATCGATTTGCAGCGCTGCTGGCCATCGCCAACGAGGCGTTGAAACCCCCCTGCCACGTGAAGCATAGAAGCTTCTTAAGGGGGGGCTAATTAAGCCCCCTTTCACCCCCCTTGTATTCCCTTTTAACACTTTCCCCCCAGGATTTTTCTTAAATCCTCCTAAGCCCTTTTCACCCCCCTTGTGTTACCCTTCATCTTTTCCCCCCTGGGTTTTAAACCCCTAAACCTTTTTCACCCCCGTGTCCACACACCCCGCCCTCCCCCCCCCCCCCCCCCCCGTGTCCTAAAACCCCTCCAAGACCCCCTTCCTATACCTTTTACTCCCATGCCCAAAAATCTCCCAAGACCTCTTCTTACGCCTTTTGGAACCACACACACACACCCTTTTCACCGTGTATATACCCCTATAGGGCCTTTTTTTAAAGGCTTTGTAAACCTTTCCCTCCCAAAGAAACTAAGACCTTAAAGGTCTTATTACCGCTCCTCGTGGCTAGACCCTTAACTGTTTCGTGCCTTTCCAAAATACCCTTGAACTTGGTTTCTCCCCTACTTGAAAAAGAGAAGAAGAGTATTGACGTGCAAGGGAGCGACGGTGGAATTCTGAAAAGGAGTGTAAAGTTGCTTCCACATTCGAAGGACTACAACGGCGATGCCTCCTAAGAAAGTCCAAGGAGTAGCTGCGGGAGGGTCATCTCCCGGTATCCATGTGGATATCTCACCCCAAACCCAGGTTTTTTCTTCTTAATTTTATATCGATTTTAATTCAATCATGCAAGATGAATTGTTAGGAATAAGATATATTTTGTCATAGTTATTTACGACGAAGGAATTCAGTTTAATTGAACATGCAAAATAAATAAAGTATAAACATAGTTTTCTTCAAAAAAGGCATTATGCATTGAAACGAATTATGAGCAAGATTATTTACCCACCACTAAAGTAGTATACTTCGGTTAAGTCTAGAAGGTATAAAACTGCATCTTGCACTATTAACCCCTATTTTTTTTTACAACGAATCATCATGAAAGGTGCGAATCATGAAAGGTTTCTTACAATACTTAAACTCTAGGAAGTTATCATTGCTAACTGCATAACTTAGCAAGGGAAAGATTGCTTATTTGGCATGAGTTTTGTTCGCAAGGAAAAAGGAAGATTAAATTAATTTACCTAACCTCAAATCAATAAAGTTTAGGATTGAAAAATCAATTGACACATAGATAACAAAGCGTGCGGAGGTGATCCCGATATTACCTTCTAAAAGTTAACCAAATTAATAGAAATATCTATGCTGCAAAATATTCATTGGGAATGAGTTAAAATCCAAGAAACGTTTATACCTTAAATACTTGCCCACATTCCCTGATTGTAGGGTCAGTAAATTGTAAACGTAAAAGAAATTAGGGTTTGTCCATGAGTTTCTTAAAAGAAAATAATAAAGCTAGGAAACCCTAGGTAACAACGTCAGCTTAAAGAAACTGAAAGGGATTGTTTCATAACTCCATTATCGCATAGTACGATACAAGACTTGCGCGACAAGTACAAAGCCATATGGTCTTGTGATTGATTCAGAAGAAGAAAGGCTAAATTCTCGCAACAAGGATGGCGGATCCTTATGCAAGTTATCTTGCAAGAGGATGTATACTTTGATATCCTTCTAAGTAAGGAAGGTTAAAAACCAAAAACTGAAGTATCCAATGAACTTTAGGGTTTCACCAAGTTGGGTTAATAGGGTACGCCCTAACCCAAAATATGAGGGATCTTGCCAAGTTGCAAGACACCCCGGATCGAGTGCTAGATGCATTCGAAAGGAAAGATTCCTTCCTTAGCAGTTTGCCAACAACAAAAATCGATCAATGGAAATATTTGTGCTTGCTAGAGATTTTAGAGCATTGTTTGACTTGTTTGACCAATGAATTACAAAATAAATAAGTATCTATACTGCAGGTTGAAGGCCTGAAGGGAGTGGCAGCTTCAGTTACCCTCGATTGCTTGCCTGACCCTAACCAAGGGGGTTGTTGACCACGCCGGGAATGTGGACCGAACCCACCGCGAGAGGTCTCTCCATTGAGCGTTACTTGGAGCAGGAGGATGGTTGGGTACCAGATGGGGCTCTGGCCGTAAATCCCTTGCCTTCCGGGTCCTGCACAAGAGGCTAACATGACTCGGGATTGGATCTTGAGGCCCACATACTAGTCTACGAGCGGAAACTTGGAATAGTGATCCCTGTGGATTGCTAGATAGCCTTCGGGTGGATTGTGGATAAGCCTATGGGCAGAACTTTTGTATTTCAAAGATAAATATGATGATCTGTTAATAAAGAACTTGTCTGAGATTCTTTTTCTATGTCAAGTGATAAGATTACGTGAAGGAACCAGTGCTTAACGGGTTAATTAAAGAAGTTGATTGTTACATGTCCAACTAATGTGTTAGTTAATTACATAATTAAAACAACCCGAGGAAAGTGTGGAGGATGGGCCATGGGTCCGTCCTACGGATGGGTGGTCCCGGTTGGCCGGGAACTTTTCTCAAATCACGAGGAATAGCAGGATGGTCGTCAAAAGACACGATTAACAAAAGCGTTAACCTAGAGTTATGTCTTACCCGATTTACGCTGTTTTAGGGGAACGGAATGGGACTATGCCTTATGGCAGAAAGGTTGAGCTTTGCATCCCTCTCGTTTCCCATTCTCCTTGAACCAAGTGCAGGGTGAATCCGCTTCGGACCTGGCGTTTCTGTGTAAAGTAGTTCACTTGGGTCTGACACTAGTTGCTGTTAGGAAATGACCAATTAGGAAAACCCTAATTCTGGTTGACCCTAAGTGGGAACGGCCAGAATACTTCCGCTACGTGGCAGACGTGGAAAGCCCTAGATCGCAAATCCTGTAACATTCCATGGGAGTGCGGGCGGAGCTTTCTAGACATCCTTACCGATGGACTGCTAAGACGTGTCCTGGATGATACTAGTGGACACTTTACAAGATGAAACCAAACCATGTGATGAGGCCATATAATCTATGAAAATGAATTGAATCCCAAATATACTAATCGATTTCTATGTGGTTGAAACAATTGAGGGAGAGAGAGACAAAGAGAGACAAAGAGAGAGGAAAGGGGGAGAGTGAGTGAATCAATATGTATGTAAACATGTGTGAATATGTACGTGATAAACACATTGATTGTCAATGCATGTGTAGACATATGTATGCATACATGTGTAGAGGTGAATTACTTGGATGGAATGGAGGAAGAACAGAGTTGTATGTACACATACTACCATATAAGACATGCATCAAGATGTGAAATTTATTAAAAAATAGTAACAGTGGTGCTTCAAAGTTTGGCATGAAAGTGCAACTTAAGTTGGGATGGCACAAAGCGTCAAATTTCTAAATTAAGAAGATTAAGAATTCCAAAGGAGGATAATAAATGTTTAATTTTTTAAATTAAAATAATCATGATGAATGAAAATCAAATAACATGAATTATCTACGAAAATAAAATAGTATATGTCAATCGTATTTATAGTCGTATTCTCGATGTCCTAGTTAGTTGATAGACATACCACATCAACATGCTTACACATGGCCATAATGGATGGGGAAAGGCAATAGAAAAGAAAGGATTTCAAAGTAGGGTGCTACCATACAAACCATTGCTATCTCCCTTTTGTAGAATTTCCTCACCTCTTGTAGATTTGTTTATGTTGGCTCTCAGTCACACACACACACACACACACACACACTCTCTCTCTCTCTCTCTCTCTCTCTCACTCACTCTCTCTCTCTCTCAAGAGGAGCCTCCTCATCACCGTGTCTTGAAATTGTAAAGGGGAGGCCCTCCTTTAAATACTTTCTAGAGGGGGTTTCACCTTTATATAAAGTTTTAGCAATAAAGAGGGAACTCTTTTTCATTTATAACCATAAGGAGGGATTCCTTTTTTTATTATCTTTTAGAAGAAAAGAAAAAAATCAAAATTTTAAGTGCAAAACTTTAACTTTAGCCTTTGTTTATAGAAAGAAAAGAGGGAGGGATTATTCTTTTTAAAATAAAAAATACAGTCAAACAGGGTGGAGGGGTTCTACCTTATTATGACAACTTATCACCCCCCTCCCTCCCCTTGCCCCAAGGGACTTCTATAAGCCTATTAAAGCCTTGATACTAAGCCTCCCTCCCTCACACACACACACACAACAACAACAAAAACTCACATTTTAAAGCATAAAAATTGAGAAAATTTTATTAAAAGTTAGGATAATATCTATGATATTTTAACAAATCTCAAGCAATTTAAAAGAATTTGTAAACTTATTAAAAAGCTAGGAATGATTCTCAATAGTTCCAAAAAGAAAACAATTATAAATTAAGAAATATAAAGAGGAATTTTAAAGAGTGATCATAATTTTAAAAAGCTAATAATTAATAAAGATAATTGAAAAAGAATGGATAATCAAAATTTAAAATTAAAAAATTAAGATAATTTTTAAAAAATAAAATTATTTAATTTAATTTAATAAAAATGCAATTAAATCACAAAATTTTTTTCTGAGCTAGTCGAATAATATTTTGCATAATTCAAGATATTGTGAGGATATGCGGGTAAAAATAAGTGTATGAACTCATGGATAAGTAACCAATGGTGAAAAATAGAGCTAAATTGCATATATTTAATTGAAAAAATTGGGTATATTACATTCTCTTCCCCTTGGAGGAATCAAGATATCCTCATCTCAAGAAAAACTCAAGGTGATCTCTTTGGAGAGTGGATTCCTAAATATAGGTGCATCTTCTAAAGTCCTTCAATTGGATTAGGTATTCCCATAAGGTATAATTTCTCAAAGGTTTTTCCCTAATATCAAGAATTTTCTTAGGTTGGACCTCAAGCATTCCTTGGGTTAGTATTACAACTATTTCATCATCGAGGATGTATTTGGGATCGAGAATATAGGATTTTAGCATGCTTATATGGAATATATTATGAATCTTTAGATGAGGAGGTAGGGCTAGCTTATATGCATGTGTTTGAATGCATTTTATGATTTTGTGTGGCCCACAATATTTGGGACTAAGTTTCTTGAATTTTGAAAGAGATAAGGAACAGTTATTGGGTCACAAAACCTTAAGAAGCCCATATCACCTTCTTTAAAGATTCAATCAGTCCTCTTTGGGTTTGTGTAGGCCTTCTATTGATCTTATGCTACCTTCTTGTTGGATTGCCTTGACCTACTACTACATGTTATCTAGCTGTTAGATATGCTCAATGCCCCACCCTCATAAGGTGCCACCAATGATCCATGGTGCTCAAAGTTGTAAGGCCCCCATTATAAGGAGAAGCCAAGTGTGAGCCCGGACATTGGTTGAGTCCTGACTTGTATATCAGATGAGGTTTATGTGACCGGATGGCAAAAAGGTGACCATTGTGGGTCTAATCTTTGGGTTGGACTGAGTAGTTAAGCTGGTAGCAACTCGAGGCACATTGCATCGAGTTGTGGGGTAAGGGAGTTGAAAAGGGTCCCCTGTTTTGGGGTCCGGGTCCCGCAGAAGCAGCCCCTAGTTGGGGGGCCCCAAGGGGTAGCGCCCCCGACCTGACGGTAAAGGGAATATTCCTGGCCGACTAGTGGAGGCTCATATGGTAGGTCGGTCATGCCGACCTAACCGCCTTCACGGGCTATAAAAGCCAAATCCCTTCACATCCATTGATTATCTATCTTTCACCAAATCAGAGTTGTTCCAGCTAGTCTTAAGCTCTTCACCTATCTTCTTTCTAGATCGCCATCTAAGCTTCACTGTGGAAGCGCATGGGTGGACAGAGCCATCTCTGTATCAGTTTTTTGGAGCTAAAGAAATTTTCTAATTCTCCTCTTATCTGTTGTGTACTCTCTATCTCTATCTCTTTCTCAGATTCTATTCGGTGCGCCGTGTAATTTTTACACTAGCATCCTTTTTTAGGCTTCTACCTTTATGATAGGATTAAATTTTTTTAGGGGAGATAAGCAATCTTGCCCATATAAAGCCAAGAATGGTGTCATTCGAGTACTTCATTCGAATTAATCATTATAGACATATTCTACCAATCGAAGGTATTCAATCCACCTTTCTGGTCCTTGTTATAATAGACTCTTAGAATGTCCTCCAAAACACGATTTACTTTTTTAGTCTATCCATTACTTTGTGGGTGATATACATTGCTGAAACATAGTTGGGTTCCAAAGGTTTGAAAGTATATAATTTGGAGATAAAGAGAGTGTCATAATCACTAATGATTCTTTTTAGGAGCCCGTATAGTCGAAATATCTATTTGATGAAGATTCTAGCAATATCAAAAGCATTGTGAGTTGATTTGATTAGGATAGCATAAGCTACCTTAGTAAGCATATCCATGATCACTAGGATGGAATCATATCCTCCTTATATAGTATAGTGGATAAACCCACTATAAAATCCATGCTAATATATTTCCATTTTATTAGGGTATTTGAGTAAAGATAGATTTATGAACTCATGGATAAGTGACCAAGGGTGAAAAATATGGCTAAATTGTATATATTTGACTAAGAAAATTAGGTATGTTACACCTTGGATTTGACTGGTCTAGAGAGTAAGTTGAAAGTTGGTAATTGTTGGATAGAAACTACTTAATTATTGTTGAGTAAAACATATTAACAAGGACATAAAGAGAGTCAAGATCCTTGAACAGCTTAACTTGATTGAAGCCTTTCTATTCTTGAAGTGATACTCATGACTAACTGAAGTAATAGACCCTACATGCATTGAAATTTGGTCTCATAAATCTATTTTACCTAATTTCAAAATATCTAGTCAACTTGACTATCCCATTATGGTCATGAATGTAAAAATCATCCTCACAAATATGTTGACCATAGTAAATCTATCCCCCCTATTCCACTTGAATACCAATTTAGGCCATCCAAAGCCTTGTAAATCAATAGATTTTGTTGTATTGGAAACAAAATATGAGGATCAATTTATTGATTATTAACCTCACAAAATATTAAAGTGATAAATTTCTTATAAAAATTATAAAACTTCCAAGGGTCATTATCATTTTCTAATAAAATATCCATAATATATAATACTCATAAAAATAAGGTAGAAAACATTATCTTACTTCTTTGAAAACTTCTGTGGGAGGAATTTCATGCAATGTTCACCTTAGTCTATCAAATAGGGTCACAATACAATCTCTTCTTCCATGAGCACCTTTTCAGATGATGGAATGGATTTTCATCCCACCTTGCCACAAGTTCTTCAAGACATGACAATGGATGTAGTCTATGGGATGGTATATGATACCTCCTAACTATTGCACTCGTGTCAATCATAAACCTAGAATACAATCTATGGAAACTTCATTCAACAAAAACACTCAACATTGAGATGAGGCCATGCTCAAGCTCAGTGGGGATATAAAAGAGCTACTCAAGTCATTCCACCCAACCATATTGTATTTGTCAATCTTGAGCTTCTAATAACCACCGGTGGAGGGAGTTTTTAATCTTCCTACACAATATTTAGCCTTAGATATTGTGATAGAGCTATCCAAGTATTGCTATATTTCCTTTGTGCAGTATCATGGTTGATATTGTAAGAGATGAATGGATTATGAGTAAAGTCATTGTATATGAATAAATGAAATGATAATATTGGTTTTTTTTTCTCCATGCAATCACATATTTAAAAAATATGATTCAAATTACAGTCATTTTATATGAATAAATGAAATGATAATATTGGTTTTTTTTTCTCTATGCAATCACATATTTAAAAAATATGATTCAAATTAACTTACATTTGTTACAATATAGATTCAAAATGAGCCATGGCATGCTTTTTTGGTCTTTCACACCATGTACCAATCTACCCTTGATTCCTAGGATTACTCTCACTAAGAAAACTTTATGAAGATTTAAAGGGAGGAAGCCCTAAGTGGAAGCCCATGAGTGGAAGCAAGAGCTATGGTGGAAGAAGCGAGAGAGAAAGAGCAGGAGACATAATATGTGGGAACTATAATAGCCACAATGTGTGACTAGCCTTTCCTTGTTCAAATATCACTGAAAGAATAAGAATGAAGTAACAATAATGGGCATCTGCCACCTATAGTGTACAAGTATATGGGTACTATTAGTGTAATGGATATACGGGTGGTTAGGCACAAGTACCTTTACCCCCAACAACCTCCCACTTAAAGGAAAATGTGTCCCTTGTGAGGAGAGAACAAGAAAAAAGTGACAAAGTACAAATGCACATAAAGTACAATAGGATGAGAAAAATGCTCTAATGAGGGACTTTTAGTGAGCAGATTTATAGGATTTTGGTCAGTTGAGATCTTTATAAGCTCGATGGACTTATCCTCAATATCTCTCTAATAAAGTGGTAACACACCTTAATGTACTTTGTCTTTGAATGGAAGATCAGATTCTCGGCCAAGTGAATAGTAGTCAATGTATTGTAGGGACCCAATCAGTAATACCAAGGTTTGCCCCACTAGATAGACTAACCAAAGAGCCTCCTTGCAAGCCTTAGTGGCTACAATATACTCTGCCTTTGTAGTGGAAAGAGCCATGCATTTTTGCACCCAGGATATCCAAGAAACAACACCTCTAGCAAAGGTGAAGACATAACCAGAGGTAGACTTCTTGTTGTCTACATGTCTTGCATAATTAAAGTCAATGTACCCCATGACTCATGTATCCTGGCCACCATAACATATGCACGTATTTATAGTTTCGTAAGGTACCATATGATACCCTTCACGGCATCCCAATGCTGCCTCTACTAGGTGCAACCATATACCATGTCACAACTCCCATTGCAAATGCTGTGTCAAGATGAGTGGCTATCAGGCATACATCAAACTTCCCACTGATGATGCATAAGGGATCTTAGCCATCTCGGCCTTCTACCCATTAGATTGCAAATAATCATCTTGACTAACCTTCACATGAGAACGTAAAGAATAGCCATCAAACTCGTAAAGAATAACCAATTTCACATCACACTGCTCAAGAACCTTCTATATGTACTCCTTCTTTGACAAGTAAAGGAGACTCTTAAAGTGATCACATGTGATGCATATCCCAAGAATATGCAAGGCCTATCCCATGTCCTTGATCTCAAAGCTCTTCTTGAGCTTACTTTTCAAGGCATCTAGCTTAGCATGAGCACTCCTAGCATCAGCATATCATCCACATAGAGTACTAAAATCATAAAGCTACCATCATGGGCCTTCTTCGCGTATAAACACGAATTCATATCACTACTTACGGGTATATCCCTGTGAGTACATGAAAGCATGGAACATGTGGTACCATACCCTAGGTGCCTAGTTAAGCTCATAATGGCCCTTTCTCAACTTACATACTAGGTGTTCCTTGCCTTTTTTCTCAAGGCCCTTATGCTGCTGCATATGAATCTCATCATGAAAGTCCCCATGTAAGAAAAATGTCTTCATATCCATCTAATAGAGGTCTAGATCTAGCTGCGCAATCAAGGCCACAACTAGGCATAAGGTAGTCATCTTGAATGCAAGAGAGAAGACTTTATCAAAGTCAACACCATGCTTCTACTTAAAACCCTTAGAAATCAATCTGGTCTTACAGGTGGGTTTGGGGCATCTAGGGGTACTTTTCAACTTGTACACCCACTTGCATGGGAAAGCACACTTTCCACTAGGAAAAGGAACCAAATCCCATGTATGATTTTTTTAGTAGTGAGTCATGCTGCTGACTGCATCACCTTCTCCCAAGAGTGACTATCACCTCTGCACATGGCCTAATCATAGGTAAGAGGCTTACAGTATTTGTCACCATAATATAATCCATAGAGGATGCAAATAGATTAGGCTAACATCTATCTCTAGTAGACCACCACAAAATAGGTTGTTCGACCTTATATCTTTTGTCTAACATCATGGTCTTGGGCCACTAGAGCATTAACTACTATGGTAAGCTATCTAGCTAGTTGTATATAACAAGAGGCTCCTCTTGAAATATTATCCTGCATACCTTGACCTACTCAGGCTGCTTATGCATTTTCTCCTCATGGAAAGCAACATCATGGCTATGGATGACCTTCTGAGCCTACATATCCCATTGGTGATAGCCCATCTCAATGCATCCCCATAACTAAGAAAGATGCATTTCACCGAATTAGGATCCAACTTCTTATGCTTGTCCTTGGAAACATAGCAAAAAGCCTCAGAACTAAAAACATGCAAATGAGCATATGATGGAGGTTTTCAAGAATATACCTCCTTTGGAACTTGATATTCAAGAGTAGTACATAGGGATTGATTAATCAAATGTATGGCAATAGTAACTACCTTAGTCTAAAAGTTCTATAGTAAGCCTGTTTGGCTAACCATACTACAAGTTCACTCCTTCATGTGTTCAACCATACCATTCTGGGATGGGGTACATGGGGCTCTCAACTAATGCTTAATACCTCTCTCATCACAAAACTACTAAAATTCTTTAGATACATGATAGCCCCCATTATTAGATCATAGGCATTTCAACCTATACCTAGACTAGTTCTCAACAAAAATAAAGTCAATGCTGAAATGTGGCCACCTAAAGACTTGCAGGGCATAGGTCATCAGCCAATCTAAAAGTAATGAAATACTTCATGCCACCTAAATACTTGCAGGGCATAGGTGCACAAACATCAGAATGAACAAGAGCCAAAGGCTCTCCTATGCGCGTAATGCTAGACTTCTTATGCAGACTATGAGTCTACCTACCATAAAGATAATGATCACAAGAATCAAAATAGTTATAGTCAAGTGGCAAAAGATACTACAAATGAGTAAGCGCTTTCATTTCCTTTAATGACACATACCCAAGGCGACAATGCCATAACCATACATGTGGTACTATAGCCACTTCCAAAACATGGTTGACAGACTAAGATATAAGTAGAGATATAGAGTGCTATACTTGGCATCTTGTGCTAGGACAAGATTCCCACAAGTAAGCCATGAGGAATCATCAAAAGATACAACATAACCTACATCATGCAACTATCTAGCTGAAAGTTGGCTTTTAGTCAAAGCTAGAACATAGTGTTTATCATGCAAAGTAAACATACTACCTCAAGGAAACTACAATTGGATATCTCCAATATCAATAATATGCCATGCCAAGTCATTAGCAAATCTAAAAAATCCCATCATGCTATAGTAGGAGTGGAACCACTCTCGATGAGGGGTGACATGAAATGAAGCCCTTGAATCAAGCAGTCAACATTGAACACAAGTAGATAAGGCATCATCAAGTGGGAAACATTAAGAAAAGAAGCTACAAGTATGTAGTCATAATCAGAATTAGTCTGCATGACATTAATCTCTTCAATCTTGATGTTGGACTTGCTAGGGACAATGCTGCAATCATCATTCTTTTCTTGTGCTTTATCCTTTTCCAACACTTGTCATTACAAATTTCATGGCACTGTGATTGAATATGACCTTTCTTCCTACAATAATGACAAGTTAATGTGGACTTATGGCCACGGGACTTACTACAAGAGTATCCATGTGATTGAGAATGATACTTTTGAGAGTCTCTCCCGCAATGGCCATTACTGCTCTTACCATTAATGCCTTTTACTATCAAACTATGAGAGATGTGAGAAGCATCTACATTCTTTCTGTTCACCTCTTCATTCAAGAGTGCACCCTCTATCCTGCCATCTTAGTCCATCACTAGGCACATTTGCACACATTAGCATTACATAATGTGTCCCATGACTCAAGCAATTAATGAGCAAGAACAAGGGAGAAAGATAAGTGGTTGAAAATATAATGAAACTAATTTAGGTAGGCAGACATGGAAATTCGCTCCGTTATATAAAGATCCATGAGTTTCTTCAGCCAATATATCTAAAAAGTGGGAGTTTTTTTGTCATAGATCTCATGAATCTTCTCCTATAATTGCTAGGCAGTGTGCTCTTTTCAAAGACAACATGATAGGAAACCTGCTTAGAGAGTGACAAAATTATCATATATTTACATTACTCATCCCGTTCATCCCAATACTCTACATCAAAGCATTTAGGCTAGACACCCTCATGTGTCAAGGCTCAATTTGCAATTTCTACACTCGAACCTACCAAATTTGTGCCTTCCAATAGCTATAGTTGGTGCCATCCAACTCGTCAATATTAAAGATAGCACTATCACTCGACCCACCAACCATGATGCAAGAAATGAAAGCATAGTCCAAGACAAATAATTTGTTGTAAATGACAACAAAATGATCCAAAGGCATAGTTAAGATTGTGTCTAATAGAGAAAAACTGTAAAGAGTAGGGATGTCCACTAGTTACCAAAGAGTGATGGGAAGTTCAAGGTATTTTCCCTCATAAACGATGCATAAAATTGCAATTTCAACAAGAAAAAAATAATGACAATAGTAAAAGACAAAGCCACGTGTAAGTAATCAACCAATAAAATACAATTTGCAAAATTGCAGGGTATATTCTTCAAGGAGGGGGATATATACAAGTCACTAGCACTCACTGAGCATGCAATTGGTACTGAGAACTATCAAACTCAATGTATTAGAGAGAGATACATCCAATAGGCATAACTAACATGTATATATTAGGTCTCAAAGATAGGGAAAGAGAATGGCTAGATATACAATTGACTGAGCAAGTGTAAAGAAGCTCAATACATAGTCAAGCAGGATAAATACATAACTGACAACAACTTGACATATATAGGTGTTGGCTCAAAGCATGAATCAAATCAGCCCATTAGGCAACAATTGCATCCAAATAGCATCTGGAGAGCATAGGCATAGCTCAACCAAGTCCCATGATTTCAATGAAGCAACCTCAATTGCATAAACCCAAAGCTCTACTCAAGTGCAAAGTATCCAAGTAGCTCAAGTGAATCCCACTAGAACAAAACCGAATTACAAGTGAGCAATGCAAGCTCAAAACATCAAGTACATGACATTCAAGCATCCAAGATACATGAAGCATAAGGTGAGAGTATAAAACCCAATAGATTCTTTTGCTCCTAATTGCATAAGCCACTGGAGCAACCAAGGAATGTAATCACTACCAAGATGAATATCACCAAGCTCAAAATTGAGGCTAAAAAGGAAAGCATATTCGGGTGTAGAAAATTAATGGCATACATCATAGCCCAATTGAAACATCCAAATAACATCCAAGAGAAATAGGCACAAAATTTCCATGTGTAAAAGCTTGCTACCCTATTATTGCAACACTTAAATGATAGTGAAATCTAAGCTATTTTGAGCTCAAATCAGTCCCAAAAGCATTCCAAGACATCAACATAATATCCTTGAATGATTCCAACACTAAATAGGCATCAAGATGAGCATAAATGAGTGTTAGAAATTGAGATTATGTTGTCCTAGACCTATGAATAGTAGGTCTACAGTGTATTACAGAAAACACAAGGGTTGGGAGCTTCAAAAATGTGTCCAAGACTTGCAATACCAATGTTGGGAAGTTGAAGGAAGAGTGCCAAAGTAACCTAGAGCTCATAGAAGAAGTTAGAGGAGATGCCAAATATGGTTAGGGAGTGGGAAACCATAGCACGGGAAAATCCTGTTGCTACTTTTGGCCATGTTGCTAGCCTGACTGGTGAAATGGATTGGGGGGCACTTAGGAATGCTCAAGGGAGCCTCTACAATGCTTAGAAGAAGCCCACATAGCCATGAAGGAGCCGGAGTGAAAAACTTTACCTCTTCAAGCTAAAGCCATGGCTAAAGCTTTTAAATATGGGCTGAAGTAAACTGAAGAAGAAGCTCCCCAAACCAATGCTCTGATATCAGCTGAAGGTGGAAGTCCATGAGCAAAATCAAGAGCTATGGTAGAAGAAATTCCTTGAACCAATGCTCTGATACCAATTGAAGGGAGGAATCCTTGAGTGGAAGCCCATGAGCAAAAGAAAGAGCTATTGTAGAAGAAGCAAGATAGCAAGAGCAAGAGACACAAGATGTGGGAACTCCAACAGGTCCCAATGTGTGATTTTTCTTTTCTCGTTCAGATGTCATTAAAAGAATAAAGAATGAAGTGAAAGTGATGGGTGCCCACTACTTGCACTGTACATGTGTGTGAGTAGTGTCTGTGTAATGAATACACGAGCGGTTAGGCACATGCGCCTTTACCCCCAACAAGATCTTGGAAAATCTCTATTATCCCCTCGGATATTATGTGGTCAATCATTGGCATTGTTATGGCATTTACTACTTCATTAATGTTGAGAGGGTAGCATACCTTAAAACTAAAATAAAGTGGATTTGACGGATGGAAGAGCTAAATCTCATTAGAATATTCCTATTTGAGGAACCTAGGTTTAATGCCATCATACATATAAATGATAAACATATCTATCATGATCCATATATGGCCATTAACTAACATTATCCCTCCTTGAATATGATAGCACATCTAGGTAGACTAGAATAAAATAATTATGTTGTTAACAGATAGCACATCTAGGCAAACTAAAACAAAATAATTATGTTGTTAAAGGATTCTCAAGATGGCCAATTCAATATCATCTTCTCAAAGTCCATGAAAAATCCTATAGTATATAAAGAAAATTTCATCACACCAACTTCCATAAGTTCCCAACCAGTGTTTTATAAAGCTCTTTGTAAGTTATGAATAATATAAATATTTCATGCTATAATATTTTATATTTTTGCTATATGATTACTCACATACTTGTAAATTCTATAAATCTTTTTGAAGTGCCCTACCTCCATTCAATTTGTCTAACTAGTAGGAGAAGAAAATTTCTGCTTAAACAAGTAAAGCCTCCTAAGTTCAATGGTGGCAAGGGTCCCAAAATAGAAATCAACATTGAAACATGTATTGAAAAAAAGTAAAGTACCACTTTTTTGCCACTAGGTCAAGCATCCCCAACCAAGATACAATTGCATGACTTCATAACACTAGAGAAGGTCATCTCTAGTGGAAACAATGATACCACGACAAGGCCATCACCAAGCCCTCCCAAACTTGGGAGTAGATTAAGGTAGCAATCCAATAAAAATACCTATCCTTGTCTTAGTAGTCTAAAATATGGATGATTTCTTCAATTTGAGGTAGCAAGTAGTAGCTCAAATTTTCCAAGACCTAAACCCACCACTAAATGGGTAGCTTAAAGCCATGAAACCCTCCAATGTTGAGGATGCCCTACTATAAGCTCAGCTCTTGGTAGACCAAGCACAACTTTTGAGCAACCTCACACCTTCCAAAATAAGAATTTCCCAATCCAAAGAGATCCAAGGTTAACCTCCAAATGGGCCATCTGCATTGGTATAAGAAGTTGGGAATGCATGTGTTAGTGAGAGAGAGTTATTAATAATACCTTGTCACACTGACATAGGTATAAAATGTGTGAGACATGTAATTTTTGGTATTTTTAATCATAATACAATTATTATCTCTCATCTCATCTTCTTGTACTCACCTTTCATGGCTTCTCTCTCTTCTTTTCAATCTTTCTAGTATTTCTCTCTCCTTGTTACTCTTTCTCTCTTCTACTCTTCTTTCTCTCACCTCTTAGCCCTCTCTTTAACAAGTGGTATCAAAGCATTGGCCTTTCATTAGGGCCGAAAAATGTTAAAAACGTCACTTTTGTTAATCCATGGATTAAAGAAAGGGCCAAAGAGATTTTGCCACGTGGACAAAAATATGGTATTCTTGTCTCATCTGCTTTTGAGATAGTAGAGTTCATTTTGTGGTTCTCCCCTCTGATTTAGCCAAAATCTTCAAACACTAACAAGTTTTTGTAGTCCCAACAGCCCCTATTAACTAATAAAAACTAACAAACGCTCTGACAAAGACATAACAAAGTAAGTTAATTAAGACCATTTTGAAAATCGAGATAATTTTCAAAGTTCTTGGTGCTCATAGTATTTTTAATTTGTCTCCTTGACCTCTCTCTTTAGGTTTCTTTCTCTGTGCATTGTCTACATACTTGTAAACTCTTGCACCATGTATAGCAAGAGCGCAAATAGAGAATGGGAGCCCAAAACATTTACTATAAATGATTGGGTTACAATGCTACCATCTTGCAGGGGCTCTCACAGAGTGAAAAAAACAAAACAAGGGGATATCAAATATCATTGGAAGGGATGCATCTTTGACTTCAAAACCAGGCCTCAAGGTTGGTTTGCTTTGTTGCAACATGTTTAAATGGCTAGAGATATGCACTTCACTCCACGAGAATGTTTTTCCTAGCAAGCACACTATAAGTTTGAGTTGTAAAATATACATGAAGTATATGGTTTTATTTGAAGCATATGCTAAATAATGGATTGTTGGTTGTAGATATCTTTTCATCAACAAGCTTCAAGTGGCAACCTATGGAGAGCCTTAGTGGAGCATTCCATGCCATTCATATAGAATTTGCAGACATTATTTATGCCAATCAGACCATGAGTTGTTTTCATGAAAGTTTAATTTTTGTGTGTTATGCACAATATGTGGTTCCTTCAAAAGTAGGTGTGTATGGATTCCTTGAAGATCTGCAGTTACTAAGCCTCTCATCTTTGGATTGGGAGATGCCTGATAAAGCAAAAATGGAGAGTTTTAAACTGAATATTGCTCAAGATATTCAAAAGGCAATGACTCTTGGAAGGGTCTCGAGAAGAGTACACTTATCATGGTTTTTACCCTTTCCATGTTTTTGTAGCTTGCTTTAAAACAACATGTTTACAACGGACGAAGGTTTCATGGCTAAACAGAAAATTTTCAGAGGAAGATTTGGACAAAATTTTAGGTCTATGTTGGAAAGTCAAGGAATCTGACCACAAAGGTGACTTTAAAAGGTGCAATGTGTGCCCTCAATCATTGGGTTTATCCTATAATATATCTCGGCAATCTCTTATCATAGGTTTTGATTACAAAAGATACAAACTTAGATTGGGTGCTTGGGTTCCTTTAGATTCAGATATTGATTGTACGACATTGAAACTTATAGTGCAAGTTACCGCACAAGAAGTAAAGGAGGTGAACATTTCTTCAAAGTGGAGTCTTAAGGATGTAAGAGACATCTTGGAGTTTCTAGACAATGTTACTCCTAGATATAAGTTCAAGGTAAATGGTGCCGTAATTGGAAAAAGAGCTGAGAGCTCTGTATCATGTATGAGCTATTTGCCTCCTAGTGTTGTGAGTTTTGGACCATAAATATGCATGTATAAATAATTTTGAATCTTTCTTTTTCTCACAAATATTGCTACTAGAAGCATGGAATTATACACATTGATAAGTACTATTAAAACAAATCTTGGTATAAGCTTTGAAGTGATTCTATGAATAACAAATCATCGTTTGTGGACCAAAATCATTTGATTATATCATGAGTTACAAAATTGCAGTACAATTTAATAGGAAAGACTTGGTACAAGCTTTATAATTCTCTATGATTTTATGAACAAAAAATAATCTTTCATGGGTAAGATCAAAATGACATATCATTACATTTTGGGATACAATATTGCACAAATAGAAAAATTGATGATTTTAAGGATATTCTTTAGCTTCTTTTTTATTTTTGGCTTCTCCACCCTCAGCCTGTTCTTTAGCTTCTCCTTGATCCATGGCTTCTCCATCCTTAAGACTTCTCTCTTTATTTGGAAAAGTTTCTTCATCTTCCATACTTTCATCTGCCATCACTAGTTTCCTCTTAGTAGGTGTTTTCTTTGGTTGCTCGAAGAACTTAATTACCTCAAGCATTCTTTTCTCCTTGGGCTTTAGAGGAGATGGACTAAATTTCAATGGAAAAAGCTTAGGCATGCCCTTCTTTTTGGGCCCCTTTTGTTTGGACCTTGGAGACTTCTTTTTCTTGGTGGTTGCCATTTTCTTGCCTTTGCCTTTTTTTCTTGCTTGTCCTTTGGAATTTTTAGCTGGGAGAGGGGAATTTGGGTCCACCAGTGTAATTGTCCTATCTAAAACTAGTTCAATACACCTCTCCCATATCCGCCACATGTATGACTCAGGGTAGTCTCTGCACTGTAACAAAGCACACAAGTTATTTGAAATAGCAAGATACTTTCACTATAAAAAGGATAAAGCATAGGAGACTTACATTCACCCCCTCTACATTTAGTAAATTTGAATCTATTATCCTCGAAGCATTTGAAACCACTCTTCAGCCACAACTATGTACGTCATTTTGCAATGGGACCTCTTGAAGCAGAAACTTGAAAGGTCTCTGAGGATCAACAATGCTTTCAAAGTTAGTGTCCAAATGGGTAGTAACAAGTCTAGCCGCACTCCACATATTAACATACTAGCAAATATTATAAACTTTATCCAATAAAAGATAAAATAAAGAGTGTTTATTGACAATACATCTTTGATTGGCCATGGATTCATGAAAGAGAATTCATAAAAATGGCCTCTCTTATAGGAATGTCGATATAGATTTGGCTCTAGTGTCCTCTACAAACCAAAACACAAGTGAGCAATAACCCTAAAGACAAATCATCAAGAGATAGAATGTTGAAGAAAGTACCTTTCAATATATGGAAAAAATGTATGATGGTTTGTGACACTATCAAAATGCTTTGAAAACCTTGCAATATTTGAATTAGATTTTGAAAACAATTCCACAGAGAGAAGTGGATCAATAACAAATATACTCTTAGCAATATCAATGCTAAGAAAAGTAACATATGCCTTCTATACAAAGTAAAGAATGAATAAGAGAATGACAGCAATATAAGGAACCTTGGAAAATTCATTATAAATAAAGAGAAGCAAAAGACCTTACCTCAAACAACAATAAACTACTGAATCTATTAGTTGAGTATCCTTTTCTTAAATAGGATCTTATCCTTTGGAGAAATGCTGAGGTAGTCTTCTTTCATAGGACTAAGAGAAACATTCACGGCCATTTGGTCGTACACTTTGCCCATCCTCTTGTAGTTCATTGGGCCAAGAGACAAAATCTTTCGTTGCCAGATCAAATCCCCATTTTCTATTACCTATTTCCTTTTCTTCTCCAAGACAACCTCCTACTCACTTGCAACCCTTGTAGGATACAAATGGGTAACCTCTTCAATCTTGGGTGTGATGATGGCTCTTTTTGCTTTCTCTTAGGTGGAACATTGAGGATTTCAAATGCCTTTTGATCAGTCGATGGAAGATGATTAAAAAATTTGTCTAACCTATATCTAACTCTACTAAGCATACTAAAGTCATTTATCATTAATGTAATTCGATGTGCATGGGCAGCTGCAATATAAGCATCATTCATAAAATCTATTACAAAATCCTCTACTGCCTCTTGCAAGCATAGTAGGGCAGACACTTTCCATCTCTTTTTGAGGCCATCCACTGAAGTAACAAAGGAAAACCTATCAGATATCTCCTTGATCGGTCTAAAAAATGCAGCCTTAGGAATGAGGTGACTAGTTGAATTTTGAGCTTTCCTGATCTGTGCAAAACACCTCTGCATGTAAAACCATCTTGACTTTCTCTTTTTCCTCAAAGGGGATTCCTCGGCAAAAGCCAAAGTTGAGGAGAATTTGAGGGCTTAACCTTACCAGACGACTTGTTCTCTGAGGATTCATCTTCACATACTTTACCAACTGGTGTAATAGGGACAACAATTTCTACAACTGTCTTCTCAATAGTTTGCTCAGCACCATCTTTAGAAGATTTCTTCACCAAGAACTTCCTTGCAATTTCTTTTGTCTTGGCCATTGAAACTAACATGGTACAATATGGAAGCTAAATACAAAGACAATGGACTCCCATCACGCCAAAATAGAGACTAGATGGAAGCCAAAACAATGCTAGGCCTTGAACTCCTGCTCCTCACTTTGCATTAAAGGTTGTCCCAATACAACACGATAGCATGAATTTGAGTTCCTTCTTTGCCCTTATCGCTTTGTATTGGAAGCTAAGGCAAAGCGCAGCATTGCTCCAAGGATTCCAACACAACGCAAATGCACAAGTTCCTTATTTCTGTTTGCACGTCCTTGCTTTGTATTTGACCTATTCGTAGTGCAGTGCGAGAAGACAAGAAGAAGCTCTTTCCTCGCTCTCTCCTCACTCTACTTTGCTTTGTATTCTTGATAGCTCCAGTACAATGCAATGAGGGTTGTTGCTAAAGTTAGTGAAGTATGCTTTCACACAGTGTCGGACAACTCGGCAGCCTTTGACATCACCAACGTTGGAAGACGTACAACACCTTTGTCGATTAGATATGTCAGTACTGTTAGACGAGAATAATAGTTGTGACATAAGGTGTGAATTAGTATTCACACCAAATGAGAAGTTTTTATATACTCACGGGTGTTGATGTTAACCCCAAGTCAAGAAGGCAGAAAATGAATGAAAAAACGAAAAAAGGATGGAAAAAGAGCAAAGACACACAGGCGGCCTCTAAAGCTAAGTTGGGGCCAAAAGCGTAATTTTAAATGAAAGGTGCCTCAAAAAACTCCAAAAGCTCGTATAAAAGAGCGCTAGGCTCCCTCCTGTGCCAATTGTAAAGTATTAGGTGGGTGTAGGCTAGAGGCATAAGGCTAGAAGAGGGAAATAGAGAAAGGACCTTGCCATAATGGCCGGTCATGTAAAAAAAGGGGATGGGTGCCTATGAAATTTTAGGGCTTGTATATAAAGTTCAAAAAGTGAATGGAAGCTCATTCTTTGGTGTATGGTTGACGAGAGCTCTCTTCTTCTTCTTCTCTTCTTCTCTTCTCCTTTCTTGTGTGTGCTCTTGAGAGAGGGTGTGAGAGTGTGAGAGAGTGAGTGTGTGGGAGTGAGGGATCAAGAGGGTGAAGCTCTTTACCATCTCCTCTTCTTTTCTTCTCTTTTCTTCTCTTCTCTTCTCTTGCGTGCGCGGCTATGGTGGATGGAGCTTGGAGATGGAAGAGGCTTCAGGATGCTTGAGCTAGTATCTAGGATCGTGGAGCTACTGGTGTGTGCAAGAGAGAAGGCAACACATATCGGCATCAAGGTAAGCTGACTACACTCGTAGGATCGACGGCGCATCGACTAGGTGAGAGATAGCCATTAGAGCTCGCTTGGAACGCTTGAATCAATAAGCGATCCATGGGTCTTGGCAGTTGAGTGAAAGCTCCCATAGTTGATGTCCACATGTCATCTTATCATTGGTCGTTATATTAGGGTATTTGGAACATTCCTTCTTCCCCCCTCGCACCTATTTAAGGCCACCCAAATTCATTCGTGCACTTTTCTTCCCCATTTTCTCACACGTCAAACGTCTCCCTCTCCGCCCTGCTTGAAACAATGCCTCTAATTCCATCTCCATCTTCATCTCCTTCCCTGTTGGCTCCATCGAACCTATCCGAACTTTTCGTTTCCATCTTCGTCTCCATCTCCTTCTCCCCTTGGCTCCCAAACCCATCTCCTTCTTAATCATCGACACCCCCTCTGTCCATAATCCCGTTCCCAACCTACATGTTACCCCCTGTGTCCATACTCCCTCACCCCCCCCCGTCCATACTCCGTGTTCCCATCTTGCATGTCAATATGGCCACTACGTTGTAGAAGTCAACACGGCCCTACTGGCACTAAACCACAACATCTCAAAACCCACAGCCTTTAAGTCAACTTCCACATCCTCTTGTCAAAGTTGTCCTCAACCGCACGCCTCAACACATGCCCAAAGTCACATCCACAAGGAAAAACACACCAAAATAGTGCGAGAAGGTAAAACACACCAAAACTGTCATATTTGCCAGTCTTTCCACAAGGAGTGATAAATGTATTTTCTCACATATATTTTCCTACCCTCGCATCATATTAGTGTTGTGATTGCACACAACTCTCTCCATCGCTCTCATAATGCGCTCATTTGTTTACCAATATGATTTCTTAGAAATCATCTAGCTTTTACACCCCCCATAGAGACATCTGCTAAGACCTCTCTTGTTTTCCTTGAGACTATTGGATCCTTTCTCGAGTAAACTTGACCTCCATGAAAACCCATTTTTGACAGTAAAGTCTCACATTTATCAATGCAGTCATTTGAAAAAGATATTGGTTTTATTGAATATGCATAGTCAAGATGCAATCTAGGAAACTTATCAATTATTCTAATCTCTGCATGTAATGTACACATATGGACATTCCTTAGAGATATTGAAAGAATAAGATCCCATAAGCCATCCACGTTTTTTAACTTGCTCAAATCTATAGAGTTTCGAGTCGGGGCTCTTCTTGCTAGCCGTAGAGTACTCCATTCTTTGGATCCCAAACTCTCCATGCAATAAATACAAGGATATTTTTCATTGGCCCCATTACTTACTCCAAGCATACATTTGATAGTTTTTAAATCAACACTCATATTCCATTCAACATTAAAACTATCAACACCATCGACTATCAACATTTCACCTTCACTTTGGGAATTTATAATATCAGGAATACCTATATGAGAGAATAACCATTTCAAGTTTTCGTGACTTTCAGTGGTACTTGGGCCGCACCAATCAGCCAAAGATCCATCTCGGATTGTATCTTAAATTTTTGTTATTGCCCCCTACCATTACTGTAAGCCAATGCCATGTTCATGATACATATGCTGACTCTTTCTATTTTTTGTCCCTTTTTAATCTGTGCTTCATTCAATTTTAGTGAAAATTTCAAAAATACCACCACATTGTTGGATAGTAAATTTATATATATGGACCATTGCAATTTGGACTCTTTTAAGATCAATCCAAATATTATTAAATGTGTTGTATTCAAAAAATCCAGTGTTTTATGTTTTTCATAGGGCATAGATCCTTCTATATGAATATGATCCCCAAAAACATCTAGAATCCTACGATTCATAGCTGTCCTAGCAATTGAAACTGCAAAGAGCCCAACGAGACATACCAAATGCACTTATTCTATGACATTTAAGATTTGTAAAACACAATTTAGAGAGAGCACTGTAACATCTACGATTGATACCCATATTGTCACATGTCTACACTCTTTCATTTGGTTTAATTATTCCTTTTAAATCTTTCACTAACTCTTTTAGAGTTGGGCTTCTCAAGTCTAAATTTTCAGGTGATTTAAGAATTCTTATAATGTCCTTCTTTGTCATGGTTTCTTTAATAAGCTTAATCCTCTCATTGTTCTCTCAAATATTAATACATGAAAAATTAGAGACAGATCTCTTTGCAAGTTTTAGTCTCCTTTTCTTTACCCAACTACACAAGTCCATTATATTTTTAAGTGGTCTTTTTCTCTATCTAAATCCTATTGGAGTTTCTTTTAAGCACAGTAATTTTTCTTGCAATGGCTGATTAGATTTTTCTAGATTATCAACCATGTCCATTAGCTCAGAATTAGTTTTTTGTGCCAATGTTAATGCTTCCTTCATTTCATGCATTTGTTCTCTAAATGTAAAAGATACAGAATATAACCTCATGCAATAGCTAAGCATCCCATCACAACCATCTCCAACATACTTTATGAAGTTGTGAATATTGTAAAAATGAGGATGTTTACATGTAGAAGGGTTTGGAGGATAAATATTTCCATCCATCCATAAGTATACATGCTTTTTTCCTTGTAATCGCAACCAGTTAGCTCATCCTTGTCCAAGAATGCTTGATGGTGTATACTCCTCCAAGATTAATGGACAGGATCTAAGTGAATAGTAAGTTTATACTTGCGTGGTGGGGCTGCACTTGTATTGCTAAAAGAGGTACTAGTAAACATTTTGGTAGGGAACCCTAAACGTGGCAACAATATCACAAAGAAGAAAACAGAACCACAGGAAAGAGAGGTGTAGAAAATGAAGGTCGAGGAACAAACGAGTGGAATCTTTTGGTGTGAAAATTCAAAAATACAAGATTTTGCAATTTCCAAGAGAATAAGATTGAAAAGGTGACACTTAACGTCCATTAAAGATTGAAGATATTTAATACATGACCTCTTAAATGAATCATATATTCTCTCATTAATCACGTCTAGGAAGCCAAATTTGGAGGGTTTTTTTCTTCAGAGCTCCTCTAACTTAATCATTTTCTTATAAGTGTTGTTTTAAAACGTTTTTGGCCCTAATGTGATCCATTTGGTAGAACCCTTTCTTTGATTTCCTTCTCAGTCTTGTCACTTCTTGGTTACTCAAGGATCAGGTGCCAGTTCAAAAATGGACAAGTGGAGTGAGACCAAGGATACCAAGGATAGCTACTCAAAGTTAATTGGAGTACTTGAAGGAAAATTTAGAAATATCTTGGGTAAAATGGCAAGTCATGTATCTATAACAAACTATTTTGGAGATAAAATGGTTAAAGAAAAGGTGAATAGAATTAGTCTTGGATAGAACTTTAGTTACTTTTCAAGATAGGCTTTCTCTTTCCTCTCTCATTCAAGCTTTTGGCTGAAGCTCTCATGGTGGACAACAAAGATTTACTTCTCTTGATCAATAATCATCTTATCCTTCTTCCTAATCATGGGGCATTGATTCCTTATCTTCTACTGATCATGATCATTATCTTCTCCAGCTAATACAATCATTAATCTCTTCCCTATTACTTTCCTAGTGCTTTGACAAGTTTTTATGTCATTCTCACACTTCTTAACCTCTAAACTTTATTCTCTTAGCTAAAAACCCTAATATATAGCAAGGTAGGCATAGCCACAAACTTGGAAGCTTCAATTTCTTCAATATTTGGCTCTTCTTGACCTTCAAGGCTTCTCTACCATCATTTTGGAGTAGGATAGGCTTCAAGATTAAAGGCATTTCAAAGATTTCAACATATTGATCCTCTTGAAGCTCATATTGGAGATATATTTTGGGACCTTTCTTCAAGGAGCTTGAACCTTCAACATTCAAGTGTTCAAGCAAGCTCAAATATTGATTCTTCATGGATTCCATCTTATTCAAGTGTGTATGGGTTGATTTTATGGATTCTTGGAGTTTCATGTTGGATCATGGAAGTTTCTTCAAATATTGGACTGAAACTTATATCAATCATTTTCTTCAAGCTTTGTTAAGGTATTTATCTTTCTTAATCTTTGAAATATCTCAATATCCACTTGCTTTTAAGCTTTTTTACTTGTTGATGGAAGATTATTGATCAATTAATTCTCTGAATTTATCAATACATCAGAGACTAGTACTCTTCTCATTGATTAGGGCCTACTTTATTGAATTTAAGCATTCATTTCAATCCTATTTCACCATGGGTAACATTTACAATGTATTGATGCATAACTCTAATTTGGTTGTATGATTTTCTTGCCCAAGATTGAAATATTGTAAAGGGTAAGTACTAGCAATCAATCAGTCACACTAAATTGCATTGGTAAGATCATCACAGCCGATGCTTATTTCTTTATTCCAATATTTCATTGATCAATCATGCATATCATTGAAGGCTAAAAGATATTTTTAGTTATGCATTTCATCCTTGATTAATTAATTAGAATGCTACTACCATGTTGATATTCCCATTGAGGGAAAAGGTGGATGCCAGGGGAGATAGTGGGATAATAGAGAGGTGACCCTCCCTCACTATTAAAGATCTCAAAGGGTTGCAACCAACCAAACTGGGGAGAACTTTGCCCACCCAATGATTTAGAGCCCGTGTGGGGAGATTATTATGCAATTATATCTCTCACCACATAGGTATTTCAAGTGGAGTTGTGGAAGACATAAAGATCTCGGTTGGATAGCATTGTGTGGGACTCCATGTCAAGATTGTGGGAGAGAAGGAAGGAGTCTCACTTATAGCTTTCTCACTTACACAATGGGGGAATACACACAAAGGTGGAGGCTGAAAACAGTTTTCCTCTTCTTAGTTGTGTAAGCCAAAAGAACTCTAGTACAAAGAAATAGAAGAACTATATATATGGGTCTCAAACCAAACTCAACTAACTAAGGTGGCATACTAACTGAGTCACGAACTAGAGTAGATAAGGATAGCTGTCATCTAGCTATTATTCACGGGCGGTGTACCAACTGCATCTGCAGCTAACAAGTCGGTGACATAAATGCACAACAGTTGCCCTGGCATATCACGAGTGGAGCTCGATATCTCAACACTCCCCCTCGAGCTCAATCCCAATTCCTGCACACCAAGCAGGTCTCTGAACTTGCACAGCTTCTTTGTGCCCAATGCCTTCGTAAATATGTCAGCTACATGATCCTCTGTGCTAACATAAACTAGATCAATAAGACCTAGTAAAACCCTCTCCCGCACATAGTGATAATGCACCTCAATGTGCTTTGTTCTAACATGATAGACTGGGTTATTTGCCAAGTGTATACTACTCATATTGTCACAATAAATGACAACTGGCCCATCTGTAGGTTGATGCATATCATAAAGTAGCTTATGCAACCAAGCTACCTCACATGCAACCATTGATACGCCCCTGTACTCAGCCTCTATGCTCAACAAGGCAACTGTAGGTTGTTTCTTGCTGCTCCAAGTGACTGCAGCACTCCTAAAAGAGAACACATATCCACTGGTAGATCGTCTATCAGAAATACTACCAGCCCAATCAGCATCAGTGTATCCATGCAACTGTATCTGAACCCTAGTCTCATAAAGTAGTCCATACTGCAATGTGGACTTCACATACCTGAGTATGCGTCTAGCCGCATCTAAATGCGGTTTTCTTGGAGCCTACATGAACTGACTTACCAGTCCAACAGCATAGCTCAAATCTGGCCTTGTAATAGTCATATAAATCAAACTTCCTACTATGCGTCTGTACATAGTAGGGTCTTCCAGAAGCTCACCTGCATCTACGCTCAGCTTCACATTCTGCTCCAAAGGAACAGAAATAGGCTTACAGCCTGTCATCCTATATTTGGACAGCATGTCCAATCCATACTGCCTCTGCAAGAGCCGTATCCTACTTGGTGATCTAATCACCTCAATGCCCAAGAAATAACGCAGCTCTCCCAAATCCTTCATCTCAAACTTCTGCTTCAATAGCATTTTCACATGAAGGATATCTTCATCACTGTCACCTGTCATAATCAAATCATCAACATAAATGACAAGTAGCATAAAACCTTTCTCTGTTTTTCTCACATAAAGTGAGAAATCTGCCTTGGAAATCTGAAAGCCAATAGTGACAAGATATTGTCCTATCTTGTCAGACCATGCTCTAGGTGCTTTCTTCAAGCCATACAAGGCTTTCTTCAACCTTCAAACAAACTCAGGATGAAAAACATGCACATAACCTGGTGGCTGCTCCATATAGACCTCTTCTTGCAAATCACCATGCAAGAAGGCATTCTTTACATCCATCTGATGTAAAGACCATCCCTTTGATGCAGCCATAGCAATGACTGCTCTTATGGTTGCCATCCTTGCAACCGGACTGAATGTTTCTTCATAATCAATGCCATATGTTTGTGCATACCCCTTGACTACTAATCTTGCCTTGTATCTATTCACAGATCTGCATTGTGTTTCACCTTATAAACCCACTTACAACCAATTGCATTCTTATCTTTAGGCAAAGGTACCAATTCCCATGTAGCATTTGCTTCCAAGGCATCCATTTCTTCATCCATGGCTTTCTCCCATTTTTCTCTTCTCATGGCTTACTCAAAAGAAGTGGGTTCTATTTCCTGTATCACTTTGACCATATAGGCATAGTGAATGGCTATAAATCCATCATATTTCAGCCTATCCACAGGATACCTAGCTTTGGTAGACCTGCGCAAAGTAGGTGCACTCCCAGGTGCTCTCAAAACATCCCTAGTCTTCCTTACTCCAGGTGTAACAATAGAAGGAATACCCAACTCATCATCAATGCTCTGTTCTGAGCCACTGGATTCACCATCCACATAAGAGTGACCTGCATTCACATCAAACATGGGCTGATCTACCTTCTCTTTTCCTTTTCGTGAAACCTGCATAGCACTATCTGCATTGTTTTGAGGAGATTCTTCTAATCTCAATCTGCCTGTCCATGGCGAAGAATGTGAACCACTGCTAGAGGACACTCCAAGTCCACTAATATTTTGTGACTGCTGCTGTGAATTCTATGCAACATTACCATTTTGTGCATCTACATCATCAATCACATTTACTAGTTTATACCAGCTACTCATCTCATAAAAAACAACATCTCTACTCACTATAAACTTACAAGTAGAAGGGTTATAGCATCTATACCCTTTCTGCTGAGAGTAACCAATAAAGATGCACTTCTCAGCTTTTGGATCCAACTTGGATCTCAACTCATCTGGCACATGGACATAGGCAATGCAACAAAAAATTTTCAAATGAGAAATATCTGGTTTCCTACCAGTATACCTCTCCTCTGGAGTCATCCCATGTATTGCTGCAGTGGGAGTCATGTTCATTATGTAGACTGCTGTAGCAATTGCTTCAGCCCAGTAATAATCTGGCAAGTCTTTTTCGTTGAGCATGGCACGAGATACCTCTCCAATATGCCTATTTTTCCTTTCTGCAATTCCATTTTGTTGTGGGGTATGATTGCATGAATATTGCTGTTTTATGCCATGCTCCTGCAGGAACATTGCAAACTCATTTGAGAGGTACTCTCCCCCTCCATCTGACCTTAGGAATTTTATTTGCAGGCCTGTTTCTTTTTCAACCATAGCTTTAAGAGTTTTGAAATGCCCAAACACTTCACTTTTCTTTTTCATAAAATACACCCAAACTTTTTTGCTATAGTCATCAATAAAAGTGACAAAATAATGACAGCCTCCAATAGATGCAGCTTTAGTAGTCCACACATCAGAGTGGATTAATTCCAATGGCTTCTTACTCTCTTGAACATGTCTAGGAAATGGTTTCCTTGCCTGTTTTCCAAATTGACAGGCTTCACATACCTTATGCATTTCTGCAACCTTGAATTTAGGCAATCCTGCAACAATATTTTGGGCTTGCATTGGTTTAAGTCGCTGTACATTAACATGACCAATGCGTTTATATCAGATATCAATATCTGCAACTACACCGGTCCCATGTGCAAACATTGCTGCACTCAATTCAAGCATGTCTACTTCCAACGTAAACATTCTGCCTTTCTTCTTTCCTTTTGCTATCAAGCGACCTTTATTTTTCATATCCTCAACAAAGCATCCATGAGAATTAAATCTGACCTGCAAGCCCAGCTCAATCATTTGACCAACAAAAACCAGGTTCTTGGTGATGTTCGGGACATGAAATACATTCGACAGGTATTTCTTTTTCCCATCCTGCATAGACAAAGGAATTTTTCCAATTTGCACAATAGGATGTGCAGTATCATTACCAGTCTCCACAAATCCTGGTTTTTCCATTTTCCTTGCATCCTGCATCCATTCTACATGACCTGTCATGTGGTTTGATGCACTTGAGTCAACATACCACACATTGTTGCTTTCTTCTGCACTTGTCACAGAATTGGTCATGTGCTGCACCATAAACAAATGCTCATTTCTGCTCATCACCCTGTCTACTAGAAGATGCATAATTCCCTTGTTGCAATTTTCCATTCATGATGTCATTCTGCTTTTTATAGCAGTCTTTAGCCATATGACCCATTTTATCACAGTAGTAGCATTCAACATTGTTGTTTGCATTTTGGTCTCTTTGTCATCCACCATGGCCTCTTTGGCTCCCCCTGCCTCTAGAGTTACCACGTCCTCCTCCATAGGATTGGTTTTCTTGAGTTTGCTGCATATTCTAATTTCTACCACGGTCTCCAGATCGGCTTCCTCTACCTCTGCCTCTACCTCTTCCAGCATTTGACTAGAAGACAGCTTCTTTTGAAGTTCCTCCTGAAGAAGATGCACCACCATTTCTCTGCTCCTCAGAAATTAGAAGAGCAATCAACTCCTCAAAATTAGGAAATCTTTCACGGACGGAAATGGATGTTTGAAACTGTGCATAATCCTTTCCTAGACCATTCAAGGTCATAGAAACTAAATCATCATCTTCCACTAGTGACCCAATGGAAGCAAGTGCATCTGCAATCTTCTTCACCTTCATGTGGTAATCATTGATGCTCATACTTTCTCTTTGCACATTGTGCAACTCTTGCTTGAACTGCATTTTCCTGGCTTGCGTATTTGTGCTATACATTTTTGACAAAGTATCCCATGCCTCCTTTGGCGTACTTGCATCTTGAATATGCACAATCATAGAGTCTGAAATACTGATGACAGCCAGTACATAACTTTTCTAGCTCTCTCATGCCATCCTTTAAATGCATGCATTGCTGTTGATTGGGAACATCGGGAAGAACTGGTTCTTCTTCATTTCCTGCAACAAATTCCCAATATCCTTTTCCCATAAGGAAATTCGTCATTCTAAACTTCCATGCTTGGAAGTTGTTCTTGTCAAGCTTTTCAGTGACAATCTGTGAAAGAGAATCAAACGCCATTACAGAACACTGCAAAAAATTCTGTCACTGTAAAAAACACAGCTTCAGCCTCACAAGGGCAAATCTGCAAAACTGACGAAAGTGGTATTTGACCACACAGTCACTTCCTAGTGACGATTTTGCATCAACAGGCAACAAGGATGATTTTGTAACTCCAAAATCTCTGCGCACAGGCATACGATGCAATTTCTACGGTAACTTTTCATCGACTTGTAGAACAGTGCTCGCATAGCATAAAACAGGGCCTTTTCCTGAGTGCGTGCGGAAAACTTCCGCCTCCAAAATAGGCACCGAAATGGCCTCGAATCAAAAAAATAGGGCAACAAAGGGCTAAAGCCCTAGCCCGCAGCATATACTGCCCTCTTGCTATACCGCGAAGGGTCTCTCAATCTGAGACAATGCACTCTTGCCATTTCCGGCTGTGCTACCTGCAGAGACTTGCTCCCAAACTCGAAAAATGAAAGCAACACTGGTCCTCTTACCAGAACACCGCGAACTTGGTTTGCTTTCTTGAGCTCCTTACTACGAACCAGGCTCTGATACCATGTCAAGATTGTGGGAGAGAATGAAGGAGTCTCACTTATAGCTTTCTCACTTACACAATGGGGAATACACACAAAGGTGGAGGTTGAAAACAGTTTTCCTCTTCTTAGTTGTGTAAGCCAAAAGAACTCTAGTACAAAGAAATAGAAGAACCCTATATATGGATCTCAAACCAAACTCAACTAACTAAGGTGGCATACTAACTGAGCCACGAACTAGAGTAGATAAGGATAGCTATCATCTAGCTATTATTCATGGGCGGTGTACCAACCGCATCTGCAACTAACAAGTCGGTGACATAAATGCACAACAGTAACCCTGGCATATCACAAGTGGAGCTCGATATCTCAACACTCCATTGATCAACCATTGGGATTATACAGGTTTTCTTACAGGAGGAATTTCAACCATTATACTCCCTAGAGTAGGGGTCAAGTGCATTAATTGGAAATAGGGCATTTGGGCTTTCATTTGGCTGAATTTTTAGTCATTTATAAGTGTTATAGGTCATTCTAGATTGATTGCATATCTTACACAAGGTATTACACTCAAACAGTAAATTAGGACTACTCTTGGAAGGCTAGGTGTTATAGAGTAATTCAAAGAATTTCCAAGACCTCTACAAGGCATTGCAGATTGTATCAGCTCCAACAGGTCATACATAGGGTACTATAGGGTTTGAAGACCTTATCTTTGACTTAGGAGAGGTGGATACACTAAAACAATGTTTTTATAGGGTGCAGGACTATTCTGGATAGCAATAAAAGAATATTCCTAGAATATTCTGTTTTGATTCTAATCTTAAATATTATAGCTCATCTTAAAGAGCTATTTGTGGCTTTGGTGAGACTTCAAGCTCAAGTGCTCATATGTATGTGTGTGTGACCGACATTACCTACAACTGTGTCTAGTTGTACTCATGTGTGGGACATTAAATAAGTCAATGTTGACCTAACCACAATTAGTCATGGTTAGTGGTAACCTAGTTGTACTATCTCTTTCATGATATTAGAGATTGAATAATGAAGATGAATGAGATAAACTGACTGCTCACTCTTTGGCTCCAATATGTCTCTCTTATCTTTGAACATGGTATCAGAGCCAATATGAATGGGCTCTCTGGAGCATGGCATTGAAGGAGTCTTGATCTGGAGCTTGAAGATAAGAGTCTCTACTGAAGAAGAAAGGTTGCCATTGTTATTGTCAAGGTATGAATCAAGGTTTATGCTTTGTGCTTGTGCAAGAGCTTGTTGTGGCTTGTTTGGAAGCTTCATAAGGCTTCATTGAGCACCTTTGAGTGGCCATTTAACATCAAAGGCATCATATCTGAAAAAACCTCATCAAAGGAGACTGTGCCTGCAACCCATTTTTTTGCAGAAACCATATCTTGCTACAAAAATGGAATTTGGAGAAACAGCTTGCCATTCATGACCATTGCAATGTGGTCTACAACTTTTCAGAAGAGAGTTTTTTCCAATTCTTCATAGATTTTGAGATATTTAGCACAGACCAATGCAGACTGACTGTTTACTACAATAAAGAATAGGTGGTTCCAAGGCATTGGTGGCTTTCATCCTAACAATGTATATGCCCTTATTCTCATGCATTTGAGGATGGTTATGGAGTGTCAAATGCTCAGCTTTTGGAAGGTTTTAATAGGCTAGAAATCTATCCTGAACTGTGGATAGCAAGCATCTATTACTTCTTTAAGCAATCTATGACATTGGATAGTATTTGTGGACCCTAATTATGGGCATATGTATGTTGGATGTTGTATGAACTGAAAAGAGCATTGAATGCTGACTTTTGGAGCTAAACATAAATTTCATTGATCATGATTATTGGCTATACATGAACAATACAGGAGTTATATGACATTAGTTCTTGAAGACATGGCTTTTATGAATGTCGGTATGATAATGTCTTGGTCTCTACATATGTTGGCATATGTATTGTATGGCTGATTGTTATCAACCAAGAAGATATTTGGCATTTGTACTTGTTGTACATGTACTAGAGTGCGCCCAAAAGTTCATGTATGGACTCCCACATATAGTGACAAATTTCTAGGATATTTTGGGGCATGCTTGAGACATAAATGTCTATGTTTTGACTAAGAAAAGGCTGCTGGTCATTTACTAGTTTGATGATTGCAGACTGTATGTTTCTCTACTGTCAGAAAGATTGAATGCACACAAGGTATGCAGCAACTACATGCTCTATGAACTAGTTGATGTACCTACATGCTGTGCCACTTGATTGTGGATGTATCTGACATGTTTGTGTTGAGATTCAGCAATCACACTCACTAAACAACCTCTTTGTATGGAGCTTCAGGGCCAAGGACATGGAGGCTAACCTATCCCATATGCACAATGGTGCCTACTGCAGTTTCCTACTTTCCTATAAAGCATTGTACTTGCTTCCTTCTCTTAAAGCAATGATAGTAATCTTTTCCTTTCAGTGAAGTGTCAATGTCATTGTCCACATACACAAGATTGTGTTTATGAGTCCAAGTCTCAATCTTGGAACCTAATTCACTTGTGTAACAAACAATGTCTTTATCTTCCTCATCATGAGTCCACACTTCTCCTTTCATCCACCATAACTCACTGCCATGCTCTAGATCCCGCATTTCTCACATGGTATCAGAGCCCAGTCGGGCATGGCTCAGCTCGGCTTAGCTCTCCTTTGCTCTCTCTCAGCTCATGATAATCTCTGGTCAGCTTAGTTCCATCCCATGACTTTGGTATAGCTCCTAGACATGTAATTTTTTTTGAAAATGATCAAGTATAGCTCCTGCAATCTGAGAAAAACCAAGCCCCTGTCTCAGAAACCCTAATTCCACCATAGCCAAAATCTCTCAAGCTTTTTTTTCCTCATTTTTTCTCACTCCTGACACTAAACCAAGCTAAAGCCCACTCTAATCCATTGACCCAGCATCAAATCAAGGAGGGGAAGGACCTGAGAAGATTGAAGAACGACCAAACGATCTCGAACAAGAAGAATCAAGCTCAACATCAACACTGACATAGTGTGTTTTCACACTGTCACTAACTGTGTCTCTTGACACACTGCATTCTGCTCTTCTACTGATAAAATCTCAGAATTCTAGTGTTGATTTGCTGGTGATCTTGCAACCTCAACATGGGAAAAGACTCTCCAAATGCTCGATTCAAAGGAGTCGGGTTTCACACCTGGCGAACCCGCATCAAGCTCATCTTGATGAAAAAGGGTCTCTGGGCCATCACAAATGGCAAAGAGAAGAAACCTCGGGACGCGGACCTTGCAACTACTTGGCAAAAGAATGATGGCAAAGCCCAGGCCATTATCAAACTGGAGCTAGACGACAGTTATATCCATCATGTGGATAACTGTGAGACCTCACAGGATACATGGAAAAGACTTGACACCTTGTTCGGTGCACAATCTAAATCATCAAAGTATGGTCTCCTGATTGAGTTCTTCAGGCTTGAAATGAAGTCCAGCACATCACTTGCCACACATCTCAATTACATGGAAGGACTCCTAACCCAACTTGCAGGAATCAATATTAAAATGGATGAAGATGTTTGCATCAGTGTTCTACTTAAGAGTTTGCCTCCTGAATATAATAATGTATCAACAACTTTAATCAACATGCCAAATCCTGAACTTGTTGATATCCAAGCATCACTGTTAGAAGAGGAAAAGAAGCTAAAAACTAAGGAAGAACCAAGTACCTCTAGAGATGAGCATACATTATATGTTGGCAACAGGTACAAAGGCAAGAAGGATCAGCTCTTCTGTGACTTCTGCAAAAGGACCGGACACACTGAGAAGTTCTGCCATGCAAGAAAGAGATCCCAAAAGGCCTATCTAGTTGCAGTCAAAGAAGAGGAAGAAAATGGAGCAAAGGAAGAAGATGATGAAGATGAAGACCACCAGGATCGGAAGGACAAGACTCATCAGTCCTTCTACTCTCATAACTCTGATAGACTGTTTTAAAAGCCTTGTATTTCCTTGCCCTAATGCTTCCTGCCATAAGCTTTGTAAACTCCTCATGTAACTTGGCATTACAGTCCTTGTACACTTTGTGAGGCCCCTGTTACAACCTCTGGATGTCCATCATGTTTTGGTGCCCACACTTAGCCGTTTCTACGACAGCCTCTGGTGTCTACCATGTTTGTGGTGTGCCCACACTTTGCAGGTGGTTCTCATTACAGCCTCTACACACTTTGTGCCTTTCTAGTTGTAATTGAGGAGGGGTGTTGAGATTCAGCAATCACACTCACTAAACAGCCTCTTTGTATGGAGCTTCAGGGCCAAGGACATGCAGGCTAACCTATCCCATATGCACAATGGTGCCTACTGCAGTTTCCTACTTTCCTATAAAGCATTGTACTTGCTTCCTTCTCTTAAAGCAATGATAGTACTCTTTTCTTTTCAGTGAAGTGTCAATGTCATTGTCCACATACACAAGATTGTGTTTATGAGTCCAAGTCTCAATCTTGGAACCTAATTCACTTGTGTAACAAACAGTGTCTTTATCTTCCTCATCATGAGTCGACACTTCTCCTTTCATCCACCATAACTCACTGCCATGCTCTAGATCCCGCATTTCTCACAGTTTGTGGGCTAAAATACTATGACTTCAGCAAGGATTTTGTTGTAGAAATCTGTCATAAAAATTGAAGGTTGAAATTGGTCAATAAGACATCTTGATTTGCGCAGAGTCATGCATTGATTAAAAACTGTCTACTGCAATATGGAAAATGCTCAGGGCACTGATAACATCACCCAAATTTTTGGTGATGAGCTTGATAACAAGAACTTCACACTATGGAAATTCAAGATGTAGAATTTTCTAATTGGCAGAGGATACTGGGATTTATGCACAGGGACTGAAGCTAAATCCAAATTACCTAAGTGGAATCCAACACGGGATCAACGAAGAGCTTGCCACCGACAGTGGTCGGAAAGAGCTAGCAAAGTACTACATTGGTTCTCTTTGTGCATTTATGATTCAATGGCTATTCAAATTACCAGTTGTCATTCCTCGAAAGATGTTTGGGATACACTCATGAAAAATTATGGTAATGTCACATATGCAAGGAAGATACAGCTTAAGAAATAATTTAATAATATGTCTATAAATGGCAGGAGCATTCAAGTATACACAACGGAGATAAAGACCATAGCCAACTAGCTAGCTACTATTGGATCTAGTGTTTTAGAGGATGATATGATTGCAGTGACATTGAATGGGCTTGGCAAGGAGCACAATGCATTTGATACTTCTATTTTTGTAAGAGCAAAACCCCCTGATTGGGATGAGCTGCTTGCATTACTATTGCATGAAGAAGTAAATCTTGGTCTTAACATAGGTTCCAGCTTGTCTGAAGGTAGAGACATTGTTCTCTACTCTAACTAGTGTGGCAGAGGTGGCAGAGACCGTAGTTCTTTTCGAGGTCAAGGAGACACTCAAAATACCTATAGACAACAACAAAATGCACAAAATAGCTTGAATATGCAGGGCCAGTGAGGATCTGTTTAGAGGCCGGGGGAGATCACCTAGAGGTACAGGTGGTGGATCCTGGTAGTCAAATGAGTAGTCTAACAAGGACAAAGACTGTCATTATTGTCGTAGATATGGACATATTGCCAAATATTGTCATAAAAAGCAAGCACACATGAAAAAAAAAGGTATACAACATGGGAATTATGCATATTCCAAGTGGTGCTCAGGATGATCAAGGAGACATGTTGTTTGCTATGCAGCATGTATCAAAGAATGTGCCTAAGCAAGGCAGAGATGAGAAATGGTACATAGATTTAGGGGCCTCTAATCATATGACACCCCACAGAGAATGGTTTGATGAGTTGGTTGTAGGTTCTCATGGATATGTCAACATTGGGGATGATACCCAACATGATATTCATCATACAGGTATGGTCCCATTGCTTATCCCAGACGGCAAGAAAAAGAGTCTACATAATGTGCTTCATATACAATCGATCACTAAAAATCTTTTCTTGGTTGGACAGATGGTAGAAAAGTAGAATTTCCAAGTCAGATTCAATAAGGATGGATGCTTTATCGAGGAATATGGTAATGGCTACAAATTGATTGCTAAGGATGGCAGAATGTTTAGTTGGATGCATCTATTCTAGAATTGAAGGTAGCCATGTTTTCCCATGATGATAGAGTTGTACGGGATGTTGAAATGTGGCATAAACGTATTGGCCATTTAAATGTTCAGAACCTAAAATCTATGCAGCAAAAAGAGGTTGTACTTGGGTTACCTAAGTTCAAATACAATGATCTTGGACATGTATGCTCTCCTTGTCGGTTCGAGAAACAAGCAAGGTTTCCTTTTATGCGACATGTCAAGAACAGTTCTCATCCATAGTAGTTAGTACACTACTCGGATGGATGGGGTCCATCTCGTAATGCTTCTTTTGGTGGTGCTCAATAGTATATCTCTTTCATTGATGATTTCAATAGATACACATGGCTATACATTATGAAACACAAAGATGAGGTTTTTGATGTTTTTAAAGACTTCAAAAAGCATGCTAAAAATGAACTAGGTTGTTATATCTCATGTTTAAGATGAGATGGAGGCAGAGAACATCTATCTAGAGAGTTTGGCAAGTATCTTGCCAAATATGGTATAAAAAGACAGCTTACTTGCAATTATACACCACAGTAGAATGGTGTAGCAGAGAGGAAAAATCATGTGCTTATGGAATCGGCAACGGGAATGCTTAATGAAAAGAGTTTTCCAAATGCTTATTGGGCTGAAGTAGTGGTTACTGCTATTTATGTGCTGAATAGAACTCCTATAGCCGAGATTCAAGATGTAACTCCCTATGAGAAGTTGTATGGTCACAAGCCTGACATTAGGCATCTTAAGGTGTTTGGCTACATTGCTTATGTGCATGTTCTTGATGAAAAGAGGAAGAAATTGGATCCAAAAGCTATCGAGAGTGTTTTTATGGGTTATGCACAAGACAGGAAGGCTTACAAATGTTATATACCATCCACTCATGAGGCCTTGATCAGCAGAGATGTTTTTTACGAGCTGGCTTCACGGTATGGTAATCTTACTATAGTGTTTTATGATGGATCACTACTAATTCTAAAAATCCTTCTTCAGTCAAGTACTTCTATAAGTGGTGTTAAGACTTCAAGCTCTTTTATCTTTAGTATGTGTGTAACTAACACTCTTATCTCTCCATGTCTAGTTGTATATGCAAGTGTGGGACACTAAATAAGTCGGTGACTTTAGGCTATGTGTGAATGGTCTGTAGACCTTAGAGTGTTGTATTCACCTCAGTTATGTGTGATATGGAATAATGAAAAAAATGAGATGAGAGCACACTGCTCCTCCTTGTTGCTCCAACCTTTCTCTCTATCTCTCTCAACATGGTATTAGAGCCATGAATGGGCTCTATGGTGGATAGCATTTTGGAAGAAGACTTGAAGACTGAAGGTCAATAGTTCCTGTGAATTGCAAGCTGCTTGCCATTGTTGTTTTTTCAAGGTATGTATTTATTCATATGCCTCCATTGCTTCATGAACTTGGTCAAGGCTTGTGTGGGAGTAGTTGAAGGCTCCATTGAGCATATGTAAGCCATCACTAGGGTCCTCTTCATCAACAAATGCTGCAGCACACTCCTATTAGGTCTGCATGATTGCACCTGCTGTCCAAATGGATCTCCATGGCTACTAATCAAGACAATAATTACTACTCAAGTGATCTACAGCTTGTATACATACTTTGGAAGGTACTTTGATAACCTGACATGCCAATTATTGACTTGGAGATGAGATATGAATTGATCTATAGGTACATAGACCTAGAATAGAGCATGAACTATCGTAAACAGTGAATGTACATAATACATTGACATTGGAAAGAACTTGGAGTTCTTGGACATGCTTGGAAGGTCTCATTAGAGCATAGATATGCTGAAGAAGACATATGTATTGTGTCATATGCATTTGAGTTGCAAATTCTTGAAGAAAATACCCAAATCTGGAAGCATATGACTGGCTGAAAACTATCATCAAACTGTCAATAGGAAGCTCTCATTGGTCCTGAAGCATTCATAACATCGGTTAGCTTCTGTCAAATGTATGGCATGGCAATGTCTGTTGAATGTCTAAAGGACTAAGATGAGCATTGAATGCTCATGAAAGCTGAAGTTTGAAGCTGGAAACAAATATATTGATATTTTCTTGGCTACTTACAAACACAGAATGCATTCTATGACATTGCCTGTTGAAGGCAGAGTGCCTATTGTTGTCTATATGGTCATGTATTGACCCCTACACTTGTTAGCACATGTATGAAGTAATTTGAGGAAATTTTGGAGTTGGATAAATCTTGTTTGATAGAGTATTAGCTAATTGCAACCTGCAAGCAAGGTATTTGACACCTAAACTTGATGTATATGCACTGAATTGTGCCCACATGATCATGTATGGACTCCTATATGTACTAGCAGATGTTTGAGAGTTTTTTGGAGCATGTATGACATGTATACATCTCAATTTTGGCCTTGAAAGAGATACTGGACAGTCTACATATTTTAGACTGCATGTTTGGTTAACTGCAATAAGGTTGCATGATACAGAGTTACAGCAATTACATGGTCTACGTGTTGACTAATGTATCTACAGGCTATACCACATGGTAGTGGATGGTTTTGAGATGTTAATGGGCTGAAATGCCATGATTACAGTAGACAATTAATTGCAAAAAACTTTCATAAATGGTCAAAGACTACAATAGGTCAGTTAGACTTATTGGCTTGCAGGAAGTTGGGCGTTGACTAGCCATTATCTATTACAATATGGCAAATGCAGACAGGATCCACAACATAACCCAGATAGTGGGGGAAAAATTTGATAGCAATAATCATGCCATATGGAAGTTCCGCATGGAGAAATTCTTGATAGGTAAAGGATATTGGGACTTGGTGACATGTGTTGAAGTTGAACATGAAACCCAAGAGAGGAATCATGTAGCTGATCAAAGATGAGCGCATCGAGCTTGGTTGGAAAGAGCTCGTAGGGTGCTACACTAGCTATCTTTGTGTATCTTGGATGCTATGTTAATGCAGATCATGAACTGCAAGTCACCAACAGATGCATGGAACATATTGATTAGGTATTATGGCACAACTACTAGTTCCAAGAAGATATAGTTAAAGCAAAAATTCAACAGCATGGAGAGAAAAGGCAAATCTATACATGATTATGTCACAAAAATTAAGACTATTGCAGATTAGCTGGCATCAATTGGCACACAGGTTGAGGATGAAGACATGGTTGTAGTGACATTAAATGGTTTGGGATCTGAATATAAGTCATTTGATACTTCCATCTCTATGTGGGCTGAAATGTAGGATTTCAAAGAGCTTGTTGCATTGCTCATTCATGAAGAGGGTAAACTAGGATTGGCTACAATATCTAGCAGTTCCAAGCTACAATCTCTAACAGTTCCAAGAGCAAGGATAACGTTTTCTATTCAAATCAACACGGCCGTGGCAGTCATGGTAGAAGTTATGGTTCTGGCAGAGGAGGCCAGCAAAATGTATCTTATGGTAATAATCACCAGTAGGGTTCAAATGCAGGAGGTGAAAATTTCAGAGCTGGCAAGGGGAGATCTAGCTCTAGAGCCAGAGGCACTTGGCAGTAGCAATGCCCATCTGACAATCCTAATAAGGATAAGGATTGTCACTACTATGGAATGTATGGTCATATTGCCAAGGACTGCTAGAAGAAGCACGGCAAGCAACATGGGCATCATGCATCGTCTAGTCAAACATATGATGCTTTTGGGGATAGACTGTTTCCCGTTGTCGAAGGGTTTTTGAAAGAAAAGTCGCGTCCATAGAGGACCTTGACAAATTTCAAGATAGAAGATCAATCATGTGAATAAGCAAGACGAAAAAATGATGCCAAATAACAATTGTATTACTACCAAGATGTTTACAAAATACAAGATGAATTCCAATCTGATCAGTCCACTGGTTTTAGGCCACCCGATTTAATTTTGTAGCATTTGTAGATCCTTCTGCTATAATGATCGTATCGATCCTTGAAGCTCCTTCTTGCATGTCAGCATGAGAAGAAAAATGCAGGCGAGCTTTTCTTGGAGAAATAAAGACAAGTATTCGTTCTAGCATGAAAGGAAGATGCAGGTTTACTGACACAAGTTGGTTTCTTTTTCCCTTTTGTGTTTCTTTAATGGCTGAGAACTCCAGGATTTAGTCAGAGCTGCCCAATGCTGACCGCCATAGCTATAGCAATTCAGAGAAAACATGCTGCACTGTGATTTATATATAAACTTGATGAGCAAGGTAGGCTGCAGCACTAGTATACCAATAAATTACAAATGTAGAAATCCACTGTAAAGAAAACATAAGGACCGTTGAAATACCCAGCCATGAGTGCAAACTGTAGAAATCATCGATTCCTTTTGCACCATGATACTTAAAGGCTGCCCAAATGCCAACTATAGCCAGCACAAAACCCAATGTTTGGATAGTAAGATGAACTCTTTCTTATAACTCTTTGTACCCAGAACACCCTTGAACACCAGAATTGCTTCACTTGTGAGGACAATGAATCCCACTAGCATGAAAACTGGATGCACATTGAAGACAAGATCATTAATATCTGCTAGTTGTGTGTTGTATGCGATTAGCGGGAGGCCACCTCTAAATCGAAGGACCGGAGAGGAAAAGATTAATTACTCAAGTTTACTCATAATTTTGAAGTCCAGAAAAAAAAACCAATCATGGAAGCCGCTTGCAAAACGAATGTCTTCCATAGCTACTGACCAAGCTTGGCTTTGGCCTTCTGCCACAACCAATCTAGCGCACTGTCTGCATCACCCTGTGCTCTAACAAAGCCACTGAGGGCAAAAGTTGTGAATTGCCCTGTGTAAACACCATTCTCATTGAGGTGACCAACATTTAGCTGCACTAACGCATGGTCCTTGGCGGTGATCAGCCTGTTCGTTGAGAAGCATTTCTGCGGGATGTACAGGTCGACATTCTGGCCCTCCTCGTTCTGCCTGATGATTGATTGACAGAAGCGCCCTTATGCTCCTCCCCTCTTCTTCATGGAATGCACTTGCAAAATGTCAGCTTCTTAAGTTCATCTTCTTCGTTTTACTCCTGGTATTTCATTGCAGAATACAGCCATCAAAGGCTCAACAAGTAGAGTTGTACTAGCTATAGAGAGTGTCTTCAGAGAGGTTCCAACAGGAATCGAGGGAAGAGACGGCATCAACTTGCTATTTCAGGGCCAGAAGAACATTATCAATGGCGAGGAGGCAGCTATGGCAGGCGTCCTCTTCATTACCTTGAGTATGGACGTCTCTTGCACAGTCACTTTTGGCATCATCTTTCCCCTCCTAAATTCGATCACCCCCCATTTCTGCTGATTGATCGCCCCCATAGTCGAGCAAGTCCTTCTCGAAATAGCGGTCCCCGTACCAATTCTTCTTGCTTTTTCCAAAGTGCCTTCAAAGAATCTGTGAATCATTCCCAGAAGTCTGCAAATAGAGGGCGATCAACTGCCTTGAGTTGCTCCTTTGTGGCTGCATTAACACTTACATAAAGCTGAGTGACTGGATCTAGGCTCTCAATTCGATCAGGAAACTGTGTATTTGTCACAAGGAAGGTTGAGATCCTACGCTTGTGCAACTCTCCTATTAGTTTATTGATCTCCGGGTACATTATTGGTTCTCCCACTAATAAAAGAACACAATGTTTAGGATTTAATTCTTCCATCAATTGATCTTCTTTGACTCCTAGTACACCTTTCATTTGTTTTATCATCTTGATGTGTTGATCTAGTGCAGCCTCAACAATTTCACTTGGATCGTCCATTTTCCATTTCCAAGTTTTTCCTACAGGGTTGGTATGATGTCTCCAACAGAAGATACATTTATTTGCACAAGCCAAACTTGGTGTTGTCTCCATGCACTTGTGGCTTCCAATACCATAAAATGAATGTTTGCAGCATCCTCCTCGCTCTCTTAGTTGTGACTTTGTCCAACGACACATATTTTATAGCCCATTCTCCTTCTAAATTGTTTGTACCAAATATCAGATTCACTCCGAAACAGCACTCGTCTCTTCTCGGATGCGCAGCAGCACGACATCCACCCCTCTGATCCTGCGCATCCTCCGGATGGGCCAACTACCCATGATCATTGTTGTCAAGATCCACGTACAGATCAATCTCTTCATTGTCTATTTTTGGTATATCAGCAAGGTTATCTGTCATATCATCTGTCTCTTCTACTAGAGTTTCTTCTCGTTGCTCTTCTCTTGTAAATTCTTCCAATGTATAATCCTCATCATCTCTTTTCTTGAAAATCTTGATTCTTTTTCCTACAATGAGCACTCTAAGCACTGTCCCATCCAATTCTGTCAGCTCATATGTTGCATTGTAAAAGACATGTCTGACTATGTACGGCCCAAACCATCTTTTCACCATCTTTCGAAGTGCAGTATGCTGATTTTCAAGGCTGCTATCAAAGACTAATATCCGGTCTCCCTCTTCTATTGCTCTAGGCCACAAGCGATGCCTGCTGTCAAACCTGTCCTTATTTCTAAGTCTAGCAACCTTCAACCTATCAATAGCTAGTTGAATATCCTCTGGTCTTCTCTCCAACTGCCGGATCAGAAGAGCTAAGAGCTCCTCTCTCGTCAAACCCTCCTGACAAGCTAAAACTGACCAAGTCAAAGCACAAGTTTCAGTCAAGCATAACCGGTTTCTGACCATACATCAACTCTGCGGGCATATATCCTATGGTAACATTGTGAGTCGTACGATCAGCCCACAAAGCAAATGGTAGAAGTCTCGGCCATTCTCCAATCCGTCCTCTACATGCTTTGGCTAATGCTTTCACTATCCGTAGATGCCCTCTTTCACTCTTTCCATTTCCCTCTAGATTGTATGCTATGGTTAGAGCCAACTTGATTCCTAGTTGAGAGAAAAACTCCCTAGCTTCATCTGCATCTAATTCACCGCAATCTGCAATGATCTTACTCACACAGCCATACGTGCAAAAAATTTCTTCCAATAAGAACTTACACACTGCACTAGTGGTCTTCATTCTCAAAGGTCTGCCCTCAACATGATTGGTAAGATCCTCTCTAGCCAATACAATATATCTCATCTGCCATAGACCCATCAGCATAGTAACCAAGTCAACTACCCACTTATAATGAATGCATAGCGGATAGGTCTGGTGAAGCTCGTCTAGATGACGCACCACGAAATACATCTGACAGTCTCTGCAAGTCTCTACAAAGCGAGAAACATCTCTCTACATGCCTTTCCACCAATATTTTTCCTTGATTTTCTCATAAGTAGCCCACACTCCTCTATGACTAGCCCAAGGACTCTCATGAAACTCTCTCATCACCTGTAACTAGGTCTCTTTATTGCAGACAACCCGCAAGGGTAATCCACCTCTTTTCTTCGGGTGCTTCCAAAGAAATCCGTCCTTGAGAAAATAACCATAGGCTTTACTTCTGATCTTCTTGAACTCTTCATCTATCCATTCATCTCTTTTGCTTTTAGTGTACTAAGGTACTTGCCAATCTGCAACCAATCTCCAACATAGAGTTCTTCTATGAAAGCCACAATATCATAGACATGACAAACATGATCAACCATAGCGGCTAAAATTTCTGCATGATCCTCTTCTGCAAGTAGTGTCTCCTCATCATCATATCTGGCTCTAAACAACATATCCACCACTAGATTATCCTTCCCTGCTATGTGTTTAAATTCTGGATTTAATGACTTGATGTATGCAATCCATCTCAGCATAGCTATATCCGAAGTAGAGCAACTCGTAATTATATCTATTAATGGTAAGCAATCTGTCTCTACCACAACTGGGGCTCCAATAAAATATTCCTTGTCACATTTGAGAGCCGTAACAATTCCCAGTAATTCCCTCTTGATTTGTGGATACCTCCTCTGTCTCTCGTTTAGGACTTTCGCCCCAAACCGAATAGCATATGTGTTTCCATCTATATCATCTTGACCCACAGCCCAACCTGTGCCAATTGGACTAGTGTCAACTGTCAATACAATAGGCCTTTTGCAATTATAATCCAATTTCCTGAGAGTAGGAGCAATCTGCAATAACTTCTTCAATTTCTGCATGGCTCTAGTGTAGCTCTCATCCCAATAAAATTTCTGCCCCTTTCGAAGCAGCTGATATAAACAATCTGCTATGTGTGCAAAATGGGGTATCCAAATCATATAAAACACACAGGCTCCAATGAATCTCTATACCTCTGAAGTGGTAGAACAATACTCTGTAATCTTTCCTATAGCATCCACCTTCGCAGCAGGTGAAGTTTTACTGCCATAATACCCACACATATGTCCAACAATGACAACCTCATTTACTCCAAAAACAGATTTCTGCCCTGATAGTGTCAAGTTCACTTCTTTTAACCTGGCCAAAATCTTTTCACAAGCTACAATATGATCAGCCACAAAGTATCTGCATCCCTGCTCATTTAGACTCTCATTCTTCTCTTCTTCTACACACCCCTTAATGGGCACATCATCCAAGAAAGGCATGGTAAGCTGAGGTATGTACTCACAAGGGACCTTATGCATGGCATTCATCATATGCCCAACAGAATTAGTGGCACCTTGAGGCAAGGTACACATCCTGACAAGCCCAATAGGAGTTCTCATAGTGGCTAGGTTCCTGCTTTCCAAGGCCAGCTGAAACTGATCATATCCCGAATACAAGTCACCTAAAGAATAGATGGCACGTCCAACAAATGCTTCTGCAAACTCATCCACAACTGGACCTATACCAACATTCCTAATAGTAACTTTGTTTACTGGCTGCATGTTCTGTATAAATCGGAGAGTACCATTCTTCTTTGGAACCGTAAACCACCTATTTGAGTATGGTGCAGATGATGGCTCTAGGATGCCCATCCTAATTTTCTCATTCAACAAGTCAACTAGCTTTGGCAGGTGTGCCCTAGGCATTGGAATAGATCGGAGGTTCCATGGAATATGAGGAATAGTAAAGATCACCATAGGGGCAAAAATATTCGGATTCACACATCCAATCTCATGCGAGAAGAAAGCAAACCCCCTTCCATGTCGCTCAAGCATATCCTGAAAGCACTACTTCTCTAAGGGTAGCAAGAAATCACCAGTAGTGTTGTTGGCGGCTCTCATACGCCACCCATGCTCTGCATCCATAGGCCATCTATTACTTTCATAAAATCCACGAACTATGAGATTAATCTCTGAGCCATGATCCACCAAAGCAACATAAGGCATCTGTTTCTCTCCAATTTTTGCCATTGTTTCTGTAGTTGCCCTAGCCCAATGACTCCGCGAAAAATGACTACGTGGTACCAAGATAGGCTCATCAGTTTCAGCATAATGCATAGGCTGAACTCTCTTCTCTATCTGTGAAAAAATAGAAGCATTCTCAACCATAACCTCATCCTCATCCTCATCCAACTCCCCAATCAAAACTCCCTGTGTATCAGTAATAGGCAATGTATGTCTTTTTCTCTTCAGGACTTCTTGGAACTGATCTTGAAACTCTCTTTCCGAGATGCCCAAAACCTCAAAAATAGTAAAATTCTTCTCACTTCCAAGTATCTTATCATTAAAGATTTTCTTCATGTCCGTAGATGTCTCAATATCGGACATTAATCTAAATGGTGGCTGCTTTCTCTATCTAGGTTCCTGCCTCTTTTCTTTCTTTTGAGCATCCCCCATTTGTCATTCTAGCCCTAGTCTCAAAGACGGCCCTACAGTAGGTGGAGTAACAAACTCACCCCCTCTAGTCTTAGCTGCATTTGGATTTTCTTCATCTCTCTTACACTTCTCCTCAACAAGTACATCTGCTCCCAGAGACTTAGGCAGAAATAGTGTATTTGTCAACAGGCGAATCCCAACCTGTCTCAGATCTGATGCTAGAACCTACACTAGTCAAAACAGTCTGCTGAATTTTCCCCTTGTTTGCCGTCTCTATAGCATAGGTCCATAATGCTGACTGACTTTCTGAACCTTTCTCAATCTGGACTCCATATGCAGAGGTATCTCCTCTAGCTGCCACATAAGAAGTACGTGCAGCCATGTCATCTACTAATTTCTTCATTCTGCCTTTCCCAAAATTGGTAGCAAGCGGAGCTCCTGTTTCAGTCAACCAGATCTTGCCATCTTGTCCCCAAAATACCAAATTCTTCCTCCTTGCATCTTGAAAAGATTCACAATCCCTGCAATGTTGATGGTCCGTACTATCACACCAAATATATCTCTGATCTCTCCTAGGTGCACTAGGAGCACTGAAAGAAATAGTAGGTGCGATTGAGAAAAACTGCTCTTTTAATTTTCCCACCAATTCTGCTTTAACTAAGTCCAGTGTCAAATCCATTATGCCTTTGATTATGTCATCAAGAGAGGAAGGAACCAAAGGAGCGGATGATTTCGGAGCAAAAGGAGCCAGCATCGGTCTTGGAACAGGAGGAACAAGAGGATTAGAAATAGGAGGCACTGGCATAGACCAAGTAACTAGGTGAGGAAGAGAAGAAATGACAGGGGTAGAAGAAGACATAGAAGCAGAAGACGGCGTTGGTGTCATAGATCCATTATGTAGGCGGGTCTTCCATATCCACCTCTTGGTCAAAGTCGAGACCGCATCCTGGGCATCTTGCCAATCTATTTTAAGACCCATAGGCTTCGTGGGATCCTCAAGAATCTCTCCTAATTCTTCCTAAAGAGAAGGATCTGCAGCTTGCAAGAAAAGCTCAACTTTCTCAATATCCAATGCTCTTTGTTCAATGGCATCAAGCTGACTATACCTCTCTTCAAATTCTCGTATCAATTTTGCAGTAGCTAGACCTTTGTTTGGCATGTAGACCCACTCTCGGAATGACCGCCGTGTAGCCATCCCAAAGTCTTCAAGAAAATACTCCTCTTTCAGGGCCTTCTTAAAATCTTGCCAATGCAATTTTTGAAGGAAAAGATCAGTCACTTTTACCCTCAAGGCAGGTGTGACAGGCGAAGAAAATATTTACTCATAAGTCCTATCGCTACTCCAAAAAATCCCATCTTAATCTCATACGTCTTCAAATAAGCCAATACATTACAGCCTTCAAATAGCTTCTTCTCATTTTCAACAGCTTCAATCACCTTAGTCGCGCTGATTGCATTCTCTTGCTCCGAATATAGTTGCCTTTGCTGAGACAACTGTTGTTGATGTAACTGCTTCTGCTGCTGCTGCATATACAATTGTGTCTGCTGATTTTGAAGTTGCATATACATAGACATGTTCTGCAAAATCTGCTTTAAATCATCCGTTGAAGTATTTGAAGCAGAAGTCGATGATGGAGTCGAAGTAGAGGACAAAGCAGGAATCATAGAAGGGGATGAAAATGATGCTGAAGTGTCTCCCATCTTGAAATTTTTTAAATGCGACGCTTCCACGTCGAGTTTACCAAAGATGTCGAAGGGTTTTCGAAAGCAAAGTCACATCCACAGAGGACCTTGATGAATTTCAAGATAAAAGATCAATCATGTGAATAAGAAAGACGAAAAAATGATGCCAAATAGCGATTGTATTACTGCCAAGATGTTTACAAAATAAAATATGAATTCCAATCCGATCAGTGCACTGGTCTTAGGCCACCCGATTTAATTCTGCAGCATTTGTAGATCCTTCTGCTATAATGATCGTATGGATCCTTGAAGCTCTTTCTTGCATGTCAGCATGAGAAGAAAAATGCAAGCGAGATTTTATTGGAGAAATAAAGACAAGTATTCGTTCCAGCATGAAAGGAAGATGCAGGTTTACTGACACAAGTTGGTTTGTTTTGCCCTTTTGTGTTTCTTTAACGGTTGAGAACTCCAGGATTCAGTCAGAGCTACCCAATGCTGACCGCCATAGCTATAGTAATTCAGAGAAAACATGCTACACTGTGATTTATATATAAACTTGATGAGCAGGGTAGGCCGCAGCACCAGTATACCAATAAATTACAAATGTAGAAATCCACTGTAAAGAAAACATAAGGACTGTTGAAATACCCAGCCATGAGTGCAAATTGTAGAAATCATCAATTTCTTTTGTACCATGATACTTAAAGGCTGCCCAAATGCCAACTATAGCCAGCACAAAACCCAATGCTTGGATAGTAAGATGAACTCTTTCTTATAACTCTTTTACCCGGAACACCCTTGAACACCAGAATTGCTTCACTTGTGAGGACAATGAATCCCACTAGCATGAAAACTGGATGCACATTGAAGACAAAGATCATTACTGTCTGCTAGTTGTGTGTTGTATGCGATTAGCAGGAAGCCACCTCTAAATCGAAGGACCGGAGAGGAAAATATTAATTACTCAAGTTTACTCATAATTTTGAAGTCCAAAAAAAAAACCCAATCATGGAAGCCCCTTGCAAAACGAATGTCTTCCATAGCTACTGACCAAGCTTGGCTTTGGCCTTCTGCCACAACCGATCTAGCACACTGTCTACATCACCCTGTGCTCTAACAAAGCCACTGAGGGCAAAAGTTGTGAATTGCCCTGTGTAAACACCATTCTCATCGAGGTGACCAACATTCAGCTGCACTGACACATGGTCCTTGGCAGTAATCAGCCTGTTCATTGAGAAGCATTTCCGCGGGATGTACAGGTCGACATTCTGGCCCTCCTCGTTCTGCCTGATGATTGATTGACAGAAGCGCCCTTATGCTCCTCCCCTCTTCTTCATGGAATGCACTTGCAAAATGACAGCTTCTTAAGTTCATCTTCTTCGTTTTACTCCTGGCATTTCGTTGCAGAATACAGCCATCAAAGGCTCAGCAAGTAGAGTTGTACTAGCTATAGAGAGTGTCTTCAGAGAGGTTCCAAGAGGAACCGAGGAAAGAGATGGCATCAACTTGCTGTTTTAGGGCCAGAAGAACATTATCAATGGCAAGGAGGCAGCTATGGCAAGCGTCCTCTTCATTACCTTGAGTATGGACGTCTCCTGCACAGTCACTTTCGGCATCGTCTTTCCCCTCCTAAATTCGATCACCCCCCATCTCTACTGATTGATCGCCCCCATAGTCAGGCAAGTCCTTCTCGAAATAGCGGTCCGTTCCAATTCTTCTTTCTTTTTTCGAAGTGCCTTCAAAGAATCTGTGAATCATTCCCAGAAGTCTGCAAATAGAGGGTGATCAACTGCCTTGAGTCGCTCCTTTGTGGCTGCATCAACACTTACATAAAGCTGAGTGACTGGATCCAGGCTCTCAATTTGATCAGGAAACTGTGTATTTGTCACAAGGAAGGTTGAGGTCCTATGCTTACGCAACTCCCCTATTAGTTTATTGATCTCTGGGTACATTATTGGTTCTCCCACTAATGAAAGAACACAATGTTTAGGATTTAATTCTTTCGTCAATCGATCTTCTTTGACTCTTGGTACACCTTTCATTTGTTTTATCATCTTGATGTGTTGATCTAGTGCAGCCTCAACAATTTCACTTGGATCATCCATTTTCCATTTCCAAGTTTTTCCTACAGGGTTTGTATGATGTCTCCAACAAAAGATACATTTATTTGCACAAGCCAAACTTGGTGTTGTCTCCATGCACCTGTGGCTTCCAATACCATAAAATGAATGTTTGTAGCATCCTCCTCGCCGTCTTAGTTGTGACTTTGTCCAACGACACATATTTTATAGCCCATTATCCTTCTAAATTGTTTGTAACAAATATCAGATTCACTCCTAAACAGCACTCGTCTCTTCTCGGATGTGCAGCAACACGACACCGTGACATATGTGAAAGATAGGGCTACTAAGAAGTCTAATGAGGATGCTTTTTGGTATATTGATTCAAGGGCATCGAATCATATGACATCTTATGGTGATTGGTTTATTGACATGGTTCCTAAGAGGAATGGCTATGTATGCACAGGGGATAATACGTAACATAACATTGACCATAAAGGCAAAGTACCTTTGGTAATCCATGATGGCAAGAAGAAGAACTTACATGATGTACTGCATGTCCCATCAATTACTAAAAGTCTATTGTACTGTGGGCCAGATGACTGAATAGAATTTGCAGGTTAGGTTTAATAAGCATGGTTGCTTCGTTGAGGAGTTTGGTAATGGCTGCCAATTGATTGCTCACGGTCATAGGAATGGCAGGATGTTTACTCTTGATGCCACTTTGCCACAACTAAAATTATCCATGTTTGCCCATGGCTCTAGCACAGTTAGAGATTTAGAAATATGGCATAAAATATTGCGGCATGTTAATCTTCAGCAGCTGCAAATGAAGTATAATAAACAGCTTGTTACAAGTCTACCCAAGTTTGCTTACACTGATATTAGTCATGTCTACGATGCTTGTCAGTTTGGTAAATAGTCAAGGTTGTCAAGCATGTAAGAAATAGTATGTGGCCATTGTAGTTGGTTCACTCTGATGTGTGGGGGTGAGTCCATAATGCATTTTTGGGAGGCTCTAAGTATTATGTGACATTTATTGATGACTTCAATCCATCACTATACTTGGGTTTATATACTAAAAACAATGGATGAGGTGTTGTTTTTTAGCAATTTAAGCAACGGGTTGAAAATGAATTTGATTGCTATATTTCTTGTTTAAGATCAGACAGTGGTGGGGGGAGCATGTGTCAAATGATTTTTTGGCTGAAAATGGCATACATAGGTAGCTTACATGCAGTTGTACTCCACAGTAGAATGGGGTAGCTCAACGGAAGAATAGGGTCTTAATGGAAGTTGCACGTGTAATGATGAATAAGAAGAAGAAGTCACTCTATTATTGGGCTAAGGTGTTATGATAGCCAACCATGTATATCTTGAACAGGACTCCCACTGCAAGTATTCATGATATGACACCATTTGAGAAGCTATATGGCTACAAGTCTAATATCAATCACATGAAAGTATTTGACTGCCTTGCTTATGTGCACATCCTTGATGAGAAGAGGAAGAAGATGGATTCGAAAGTGCATAAGTGTGTCTTTATTGGTTATTCACAAGAGAAGAAATCATATAAATGCTATGATCCCTCTACTTGGGAGATACTAGTCAGTAGAGATGTTATCTTTGATGAGATGGCCTCTTGGTATGCATCATCAGTGGTTGTAGTGCCATCAATTATGTCTTCTATAGAGGCTTCAATAGTTGATTTGCAGCAGAGTACTGCATTGATAGGTCCTAGTGCTACAGAAGTATCTCCTTGGACAGGGAGGTTGCGGAGCTTTAGCTCACTGTCCACTGACACCAATACGTTAGTGAGGGGGACATATGATGTGGTGAACAACAAAGGAAAAGAACAAGCTTCTGATGATACATTTGGTGTGATGACACCTGACACGATGACTTCAAGCTATGACTCAGCTGATAGTCTAGACAATGAGCTTGGCATTTCAATTGTGAATATGCTTGGAACTAGGCAGAATAGGTACATTCTACCTCATGAGAGAGGGGAATCGAGTAGTGCACCACAACTTAGACACTCACAGAAAGTCAAGTACCCTGTGGATAGGCTGAATTAAAATGGTTATTCTGTGAAGCATTATACTTATATGACAAAGGTGACGGAGGTCAAAGAACGTGCTACATATGCTGAAGCAGTGATGGATAAAAATTGGTGCACATCTATGGATGAGGAAATATCTGCCTTAGCTAAAAATAGAACATGGGATCTTGTGCCACTACTACCAAAAGGAAAAAACACCATTGTTTGCAGATGGGTCTACAAGATTAAATGCATGTTGGATGGTAGTGTAGAGAGGTACAAAGCCAGGCTAGTTGCTAAGGGTTATGCCCAATAATATGGGTTAGACTATGAGGAAACATTCAACCCTGTTGCCAAGAAGGCAGCTATATGAAAAATGATCACATTGGCTGCTAAAGGTTGGAAATTGTAGTAGATGGATGTTAAGAATGCATTTCTCAATGGTGATTTAGTAGAGGATGTTTATATGGATCAGCCTAAAGGGTATTTCACCTTGATTTTCAACATTATGTATGCAAGCTAAAAAAGGCACTGTATGGGCTGAAGTAGGCTCCAAGAGCCAAGAATGCAAGAATCAATAGTTACTTGCAGAGTTCGGGACTCACTGTTGGTAGGGCTAATCATAGTTTGTTTACGAAAAAGACAGACAAAGGTCTAGTAGTGCTAGCTATCTATATTGATGATTTGATAATCATAGGTGATGATGACTTAGGGATATAACATGTTATGCAGATGTTGAAATCCAAGTTTGATATAAAGACTTAGGTGAATTGAAGTATTTCTTGGGTATTGAGGTGATCAAGGCAGAAAATGGTTTATGGCTGATGCAGAAACACTATGCCGCCATGGAAATGCTAAAGAAATATGGCATGGCTGAATGTAAACCATTAGATACACCTCTTGATCAAAATATCAAGTTGGACATTAGCACTAGAGATGAAATTGATGATGAAACTATGTACAGACATATGGTTGGAACTCTAATCTACTTGACCATCACTAGAGCCTGCTAACTTGAGTTATGCTATTGGGCTCATAAGTTAGTTCATTCAGAACCCTAGAAAGCCACACTTTGATGCTGTTAGGTGGATTATGGCATATGTAAAGTCCAATGTAGATTATGGGTTGTTTTATGTGAAAGATAAGCCCTTGACACTGGTTGGATACACGAGTGTAGATTAGGCAAGATGCTCATATGATTGCAGGTCTACGAGTGGTTATGCCTTTAGCTTTGGAAGTGGAATGATCAGCTGGAGCAATAAGAAACAACCAACGGTTGTATTGTCTAGCACTAAGGTAGAGTATAGGGGTGCTACATTGGCAGCATGTGAGATTGCATAGCTGCTCAAGCTTATGGCTCATTTGGACATACAGGTGGATGCTCTAGTGACTTTGTTATGAAACAATATCAGTAATGTGCTCCTAGCAATGAATCCAGTATACCATGCCAGGTCTAAACACATTGAGGTACACTATCATTTTATCAAATAGATGCTTCTTGGAGGGAGAGTAGATCTTATGCATGTGAAGAGTGATGAACAGGTTGCAAATATCTTTACCAAGTCTTTGGATAAAGATAAGTTCAGTGTTTTCTAACAACTCTTTTATATTTTAAAATTAGTATATGTGTAACCAACACTCTATATCTCTGTCAAATGTCTAACTGTATCAGCAAGTGTGGGACATTAAATAAGTCAATTTAGGTTGTGTGTGAATGGTTTGTAGACCTTAGAGTGTTGTATTCACTTCAGTTATGTGTAATATGGAATAATGAAAAAACTGAGATGACAACACACTACTCCTCCTTATTGCTCCAACCCTTCTCTTTGTCTCTGTCAATAAGTGGTCCTACCCAAGTGATGCTTCATCTATAGTTAGTCCTTGGATAGGATGAATGTGTAATTGCACTCCTACATCCATTGACATGAACATTATGAGGAAGATCGGATAAAGGAAATGAAAAGATGTTTGATTATGTGACCTATTCGCTTATAGCAGGATATGAGTCACCTAGCAATGACAATTTGGACAGTGAGTTGGGAATCCCTTTAGTTATGACGCCTAGTGTAAGGCATAGCAGGTATGTGCCACCTCATGAGAGGCAAGCTTAGAGTGAACCGTAGTTAAGAAGGTTTGTAACAAGTTTCAAAGAGCCTATAAAGTTTGATAATGCAGTTGTAGATGAGAATTGGTGTGCTGCCATGGATGAAGAATATGCAACACTTTCAATTTGTCCTAGTCTTCTTTGATGACATATTGATTTACAACAATACTTTACAGGATCATTTATCATATATGAGGAAGGTTTTTGATGTGTTAAGACATCACCAACTCTTTGCTAAGGAGAATAAGTGCTCTTTCATGCAAATTGAAGTGGAGTACTTGGGTCATATTTTTAGTAAACTAGGGATACAGACTGACCCTAAGAAGGTGCAATGTGTCATAGTTTGGTCAACACCTACCACCACTACCTCCCTTTGAGGGTTTCTTGGTCTATTGTCATTCTATCACCAATTCATTAAGATTTATAAGGCTCTAGCAACTTCTTTGACTGACAAGTTGAAGAAGGAAGCTTTCTTTTTGGGATGCACTTATAGATAGTAGCTTCAACTAGTTTGGAAAAATACTTACTTCTACTCCTATTCTAGTATTTCTAGATTTCTTTACAGAGTTTACCATGTAGTGTGATGCCAATGGCTGTGGCATTAGGAGCATGGAGTTATTTCCTTTGAAATCCGTAAGCTTGCAAATAAAGAGATGGCTATGAATGTTTATGATCAAGAGATATTGACTATTTTTCATGTGATAAAGAAATTGCACCATTATTTGTATGGCAGCCAATTTAGAGTTCAAAGTGATCATATGGTTCTAAAGTACTCCCTTGCTCAGTCAAATCCTACCCCTAAATAGCGTACGTGGGTAGCTACCTTGTAAAACTATGATTTTGACATCACTCATATAAGGGGCAAAGACAATGTGGTAGCTGATTCTCTCTCTAGAATGTGGACCTGTCGAGTTTTAGCTATGACTGAGTTACATGGTGACTAGATTAATGACTGATAAGATGCCTATATTTTGTATAGTGAGCTCAACCATGTACTTCAGAAATTACAGTAAGGTCTTATGGAGTGAAACTCACATTATCAGCTTGAAAATGGTTTCATTTGGCTTAATGGAAATATTATTATTCCCTCTAGTAACTTCCTCTTTCAAGCTAAAAATTATTGAGGAGTTACATTCTTCACCCACAAATGGATAGTTTGGATTATTTAAGACCTATGATAAAATCAACAAGAGCTTTCACTAGAAAGGATTGTGGAAACATGTTAAGGATTATGTTATGAAATGTATGCCTTCTCAGTAGAACAAGGATAATACCCGTAAGCCAGGTGTTTTGTTGTAGCCACCATTGCCTATTCTAGAAGGCAAATGGACACATATTACCACAGACTTCATTACTAGTCTACCTATTACCAAAAAGAGTTGGAATAGCATTTATTTGGTAGTGGATAGACTCACTAAGGTAGCCCATTTCATTCCAACCAAGACTCAATTCACTACTTCATAAGTGGCTAGTCAGCTCTCATAGAGCAAATCTTTAGATTACATGGATTACCACATACAATTGTGCATGATAGAGATACCAAGTTCATGAGTAACATGTGGCAGGTGGTATTTATCTCCATGGAAACTAAATTGGCTCCTTCTACAGCCTATCATCTGTAGACTAATGGTTAGACAAAAAGGGTTAATAAGTAGTTGGAGACTTACCTTTATCATTTTTGTCATGATGTACAACATGTGTGGGATTCATGGTTACATTTGGCTGAGTTTTCCTATAATAGCTCCACTCATGCTAGCATTGGAGTTTTACCCTTTGAGGCTATGTATGGCTACAAGGTATCCTTACCCACAATTATTTTCAGTGAGAAGACTAACCCTCATGGAAAGGAGGAATCGAAAAGAATGCAGGCCCTTCTTCAATAATGTAAGATGAATCTTAGAAAAGCCCAAGATCAAATAAAGGTATATGCTAATGAGAAGAGGAAACCTTTGGAGTTCCAAGAGGGAGAGTTAGTTCTCTTGAAAGTATCAAAGTCTTGATATTCTACTCTAAAGGATGGCTCTAGCAAAAAACTTGCTCACAGGTTCTATGGGCCCTACAGGATCTTGAAGCATATTGGAGCTTGGCATATCAATTGGAACTTCCCTCTTCCACTAAGATTGATAATGTATTCCATGTTAGCCAACTCAAACCCTTTTACGATACCCAGGTGGAAATAGTTGATGAGCTACCTCCTATGGATGAAGAATGACGTATTCAGTACATTCCTAAGGAGATCATAGGTTAGCATGAAAAAAAGCTTTCCTCTTACTCCATCATTGAGTATTTGATTAAGTGGAAGGGTTTATCACTTGACGAAGCTTCTTGGAGGCCAGATTCCATTTTGGAAGAGTTTCTCTATCTAGAGATGCATTGGTGGTTGAGACATAGTCACATGGGAACCAGCTACACTCTAAACAGGGTCTAGACAGTAGTCTGTTTTAGAATAGATTTTACCCTTACCAATTTTCATCATTCATCCACATACATAGGGTCAAAGTACTCTTCAATAGCTACCTTTTGATGGCACATTCTATTTGGATACTTATATTAGAAGTTATGGTAGTTTTCTTCAGCGTGCCCTATTTTATCCAGCAAGCTATCTATTCTTTACAAAGGCTATTTCTTGAAGGTTTAAAGTTTTCCCTTTCTTTTGACGACATCCAAATTATGTATATGGTAGAGGCTTTTCTTTATGTCTTCATTTTAGCAAATAACTTTTTACTATTTGATTCCCCTCACATCTTTTGTATAGCTAAAATCTGAATAGTACCCTGTTTCATTCATCATTCTTTAACATTCTAACTTTGTTTTTGTGGGCAAAAACCTTTGGGCATGCATGGATTGTAAGAAGCTGGGAATGCATGTGTTAATGAGAGGGAGTTATTCATAATACCCTGTCACACTAACATAGGTATAAAAGGTATGAGACATGTAATTTTTGACATATTTTATCATAATACAATTTATGTCTCTCATCTCACCTGCTTGTACTCAGATTTCATGGCTTCTCTCTCTTCTTTTCTATATTTTTAGTCTTTCTCTCTCCTCTTTTCACTCTCTTTTTCTCTTATTTCTCTCACCTCTCAATCCTCACCTTGACAATATGGATCATCTTAATCATGCCAACAATACACTAGAATGCCCGTCCAATAGTATAATAATCATAACATTATCAATGCTAATGTCAATCAAGGAGGTGGATAATACTAATGACATCCCTGTCTTGAATAGATGGATATGATTAAGATGTTGTGAGATCCCGAGAGCCACGCCCAAAATTTTATCACCTAGAGTAAAAATAAAGTACCTAAGGTAGCCAACCATTGCTTAGGCATGTAAGGTTATCAGTATAGGAATATTCTCCCTTATAGCATACAAGAACCAACAAGGCTCTAGTCAAAGGATAGAATCTCATACATGATCATTTGATAGGGAAGGAAACCTATACGAGACCAATGTGGTTTAGCATTGAAAGGTCTGGTATAAATAGGGTAGTGTGGCAATTCCATTTTTGGATTGGTTTTGCTCTTCGAAATGGTTGTAATTATCACAACAATGTAAATACCTTGTTTGCCAAAGGAATGTTTTTACATTCATTCTTAAGAAATGTGATAACAAACCTTCTACAACTAAGACTAATTAAGAAAGATATATTTATTTGTTTCATATCATCTGTACTATATTTATTTAGAAAACTAAAATGTATCACATCTAAAATAGGAAGCAGGTGGACCATCGTCCTGACAAAACCATCCTAAGGCTAGCTGGGCCTAGTTAGCTGGATGGCTTCTCCCAAGAGTTTATGACAAGGCAGTGAATCATGACCATCCTAGTGTCAAGTCCTACTAGTTTACAACCATTTTAGGGGTCTAATGTGAGACTATGCGTTATGAGCAAAGGGGTGGACACAACTTTCCCCCTTGTTTGTCACTCTCATTGAACCAAGTGCGGTGCTTATCCACCTTAATTTTTTTATAGCTTATGCAATAGTGACCATCTTAACTCGATGTTAGAATGTTGCTAGAGACCATAAATGTGTTGGTAGAAACTTGATTTTTTGATAGCTTATGCAATAGTGACCATCTTAACTCGATGTTAGAATGTTGCTAGAGACCATAAATGTGCTTATCCACCTTGATTTTTTGATAGCTTATGCAATAGTGACCATCTTAACTCGATGTTAGAATGTTGCTAGAGACCATAAATGTGTTGGTAGAAACTTATAGGTTGATTTGAATCGTGGGAGAACTAGTTTAGCACCATTTTAGGGGATTGCTATGAGGCTATGTCTTACACGCAAAGGGGTCCACCCTTAACCCCCCCTCATTTCTCACTCTCATTGAGCCAAATACAATGTGCCCACCTCAATTCTTTGATGGCTCCTGCAATAGTGACCATATTTTTCTAATGTAGCCATGCATACTTTGGATTAGTCATGCATTCTCTAATTGGAGAGCAAAGCTCAATCCTTTTAAGAAATTGTGGCCTCTTATTTCTACACATGGTGAGAGTATGGCCTCCCACACAAAGAAGGATGCTACCCTTGGTCCCTAAAATGGCACAATAAATTTCAAATCTCTAATGGTTGTTGGGACTTTGGATGGCCTCTTATTCTTTCAAGAGTTTCCTAAATGTGTGAGACAAGACTACCCCTCACTAGACTTATAATTTATCTTTGAGCAACCAAGCCTCTCTCTCTCTCTCTCTCTCTCTCTCTCTCTCTCTCTCTCTCTCTCTCTCTCTCTCTCTCTCTCTCTCTCTCTCTCTCTCTCTCTCTATCTCTCTCTCTCTCTCTCTCTCTCTCTCTCTTTCAAGAGTTTCCTAAATGTGTGAGACAAGACTACCCCTCACTAGACTTATAATATATCTTTGAGCAACCAAGCCTCTCTCTCTCTCTCTCTCTCTCTCTCTCTCTCTCTCTCTCTCTCTCTCTCTCTCTCTCTCTCTCTCTCTCTCTCTCTCTCTCTCTCAAGGAATAAAAGTTTATAGTTAAATCACCTATCTCACCTTCCTCAATACACTCCATAGTTGAAGAAGTAGATGGGTACATTTTTCAAGTTAATGCCTATCGCACATCAATATCCTGATTTGTCATCAATTTGCTCCACTCTAAGCTACAAAGAAGAAGTAGAAGAACAATATAGGAGACCAAATCTTCTTATTCTTGGTTCCTCACTCTCAAGAAGGGATATGAATGCCAAAATCAGTCCCCCATGATATGCAAGAGGGGAAGAAGAAGAGAAGGAGATGAATATAGATAGGGCTTCTCTCTCCATGTCTCTCACTCACATACTCTCTCTCTCTCTCTCTCTCTCTCTCTCTCTCTCTCTCTCTCTCTCTCTCTCTCTCTCTCTCTCTCTCTCTCTCTCTCTCTCTCTCTCGACACATTGGCTCCACTCATTGCTCACCTCTTCAACTGTGCATTGTCTGAGGGGTTCCCTAACTCGTGGACAGAGCACACCATTGTACCTATCCACAAGTCAGGGGATCCTATGGATCCTAACACATATAGGACCATCATGATTGGGCCAATTTTTTCCAAACTTTATGGCACGGTGATGGAGGAGGAGCTCAGCACGCTGGCAGAGAGAGAGTGCATGCACACACCCGGACAGGCAGGGTTCAGACGAGTATTTTCTACCATAGACCACATCTTCACTCTCCGTTGTCTGATCGACCAGACACAGTGAAGAAACAGAGATTGTACTGTTGCTTTGTGGATTTCCGCAAAGCCTTTGACACGGTTCCGAGAGAGAGGCTTTTCAAACGCCTACTTGATCTGGGGGTGGATGATGACATGATGTGGGGTATTTATGCACTATATGAGCAGGTTACTGGCAGAGTCAGATGTCCGGGAGGTATATCAAATCCCCTTGTGAGCACCATTGGTGTGAAGCAAGGATGCCCACTCTCACCGACTCTATTTGGGCTATACATTGATGAGATAGCAGAGTTTATTCAACAGCGAGCCGGTGGAGGTATAGATCTCAGTGGAGCCACAGTTCATATCTTACTATATGCAGATGACATTGTGTTGGTCTCAGACTCAGCTCAGGGATTACAGCAGCATTTATTAGCATTGGATGATTTTTGCATACAGAGAGGCATGACAGTGAACCTTGGTAAAACCAAGGTTCTTATATTCCATACATCAGCTCAAATACGCAGACAGAGTATTTTCATGGCAGCAGGAGGGAGTATTGAGGTCACTGGATCATATGTATATTTGGGAGTCACCTTTACAGCAGCTTCAGGGACTTTCTCGATGACACAGGCAGCTCGTGACCGCCTCACTAGAGGATACTCAGCATTGGCTCTTATGGAGCGACAGTGTCATCAGGCACATTTCCAGGAGCCCTGCACTAAGGGGTGGCTCTTTGATACTCTAGTCACTCCAGCACTGATGTATGGAGCAGCTATATGGGGGCCAGGCCTTGCCGATTATGTATGGACATTGATGGAGAGACCTCAGGTGATCATGATATCTAGATTGATTCGCAGCAAGGCCTCAGTCCCACATGACATTGTGCGAGCAAAGCTTGCCACACCGCCCATGCTAGTCGAGGCATTATTTCAAACAGTCTGCTTCCTACACAGATTTCAAGAAATGGACAGAGATCGCATTGCATATAGAGCATATATGGCATCTCAGGAGATGGCTCGAGCGGGGGATACCACATCATGGTATGCACAGACTAGAGCTTGGTTTGACAGACATGGGCTGGACATTGATAGACTCCCACCTCTTCTATATGATACTCAGGCTCCCACTTACACCGTCTCTCTCTGTGAGAGGAATAGAGTCATCAGACAGGAGATATGGCATATTTATATACAGAGGACATGGGTCAGCCCTACACAACCACTGCCATCGAAGATGGCACATTATTATACACAGTTCTTGAGGATATCAGAGCAGGGATTCATAGAGATTCCAAGATATATGCAGATCCATATGCCACATCGATTGAGAGTTCTTATTGGACAGCTCAGGGTATCATCACATCAGCTTATGATTGAGAGTGGCAGAGCCAGTGGCATCCCGCGGGAGGATAGGATATGCCCCCTTTGCAGATCAGAGGTGGAGAGTGAGGAGCATTTTGTTCTCAGATGCCCGACATACTTAGAGTTGAGATCTAGATACACATTGAACAGCTCACTTCAGGGATGTATGACTGATATGGATCAGAGATCATTTGGCCGTTTTCTGGGAGAGGCATGGCACATCAGAGAGCAGAGCACACAGCGGGTCCCAGTCAAAGAGGGGCCCACCCAGACGACTATTACACAGTTCCTTCAGACAGACAGAGTGAGAGCTACTGTACCAGCCTCCAGCCAGACCTCCGGGCTCACACTACAGCAGGCTGAGGACCAGTGTACCCGACGCCGCACGAGGATCCGTGGGTTTCGGACCCCACAGCCACACCGACAGGAGATCCTGAGGATTCTTGATCTACATCGGCAGTAGATTGAGATCCGAGGACACTCGATACATTGGATCTTAGATCTCCAGTTTGCTCTTTCTCCACCGCCGATGTACCACATCTTGCATCCAGGAGGGATCACCTGCTATTAGCGACTTCGACGACTGCTACTACATCCCAGGATAGTATATCTCCCTGCATCTGTTACATATACACATCGCACCACTTTATCACAGCCGACAGTTGTTCCCCTATCACAGCCGACATTTGTTCCCCTTTTGTAGCCATTATCTGGAGGACTAGAGCTACATACGCACATACACATACATGACATTTATCACACTCACAGCACCGTATTTTCAGTTTCCAGTTTTTAGCTTTTCATTCAGCACTTTTATTTTGGATAGCTGGACCTCATCAGTTGTATCACAGTTTGTCTCATAGGCCAGTTTTGGTCTTTAGAAGATGTTAATATAACTTTCTTTCTTTCTTTCTCTCTCTCTCTCTCTCTCTCTCTCTCTCTCTCTCTCTCTCTCTCTCTCTCTCTCTCTCTCTCTCTCTCTCTCTCTCTCTCTCTCTCTCTCTCTCTCTCTCTCTCTCTCTCTCTCTCTCTCTCTCTCTCTCTCTCTCTCTCTCTCTCTCTCTCTCTCTCTCTCTCTCTCTCTCAAGCACAAGCTATGGTGGAAGCAAAAAGGCTAAGAGAGAGCTTGAACACTCAAAATGCATACAAATAAGTGAGATTCTCTATTCATTTTAAGCATTATATACATAATGTTTCATAGGTAGATAGCCTCATATCTTGGCCTCTTTTCCATTTTTATTCACTTAATTTTTACATGTACATGACTCTTTGATAGGTGGACATCCCTGTGCATATTCAACTCACTCTTATAGGCCCCTTACACATGTACAATGGGTAGAAAATAAACTAGAAATTATGACTCTAGAAGAGATTCCAATTTTCATGAGAGTGAGCTTGACTCTAAATTTTAAAGAAAATGTTTGAGAGTCATTTTAAGCAATGACTAGCTATTGGATTTAAAATTTTATGTAGTATATGTAATGTATCTTTATTATTCTTCAAAATTTATTCAACCATATGTTTAATACTAAGTCGATCTATAACTAGCCTTAGTTCCTTCTCCTCATTCACTAATTAGTCTTTTTTGAATCCTTTGAGATCTTTGATAACTTTGACCAACCATTGCGTTTGACTTTTCGTAATAAACTTTCCAAAATATTATATCCTTTCTACAACCTTCTTTGTTTGGGGTTAACATTATCCCCACTATAGATGAGTGTTAGTCCCATGCCATGTCAATTTGAGGTAGCTAATGATGTGGCACTGAGGAATTCACTTTAGGGATGCAAAAAAAGATGGAGAGATAATGGTTAGGAAGGCATCTAATAAGGGTAAAGGTGGATGATGATGGTATTTATGTAATTTTATCACTCAATTAATTTTTCTAATAATTTGTATTCAATTAAATTATTTTTCACCTTTTTGGAATTTTACTTTTGCAAGTTTAGAATTATTTATTTTGCTATGATGAAACACTAGTATTTGGGGTGGTGAGTAGCATCTCACCTTTAAATTGAGACATCTAATTCTCTCAAGCTGGTAAGATTCAAGTTTTCAACTTTAATCAATGTGAGAAAGTTAAGAACAAAGTATTCAAAAATTTCAAGTGTGATTTCATTTCTAAAGTGTTGCAGTCTCTTACATCCATTCTTAACTATGATGTAGGCTTTTGCAAAGGCAAGTGCACGGAAATATTAATGACTTTTTAGTATTCTTAAAGCATTTTATATTCCTATTATTCTTAAAGCATTGTTGATTTCTATAAATTGATTCATGTAAGTTTTCAAATTTACATTTTGAAACCAAAGCATATTTAATATCTTAATTGGTAGATTGCTTTTAATTTTGTATTGATTATTTCTAAGCCATTTACAATGTATGTTTAAGTTTTAAGTAGACGCATGGCTTTCACAAATCTATATATAAAGAAGTAAAGAACAATACTTGATTACACACACTAGTACAAGTGTAAAAGTAACACTCCTAAATATATATATGCTTCAATGACCATAAAAATACTACTTTTAAGAAGGGTTTGCAAAGTATATTCCCATTATGCATCATATAATTGTAATAGGGGGTCATCTCTTACTATTATTATTAGAAGCATTGGGAAGGGACACGTGTCCATTCCTACCAATGCATTCTCAATAGCCACATGGTGACTTGCACGCCACCTAGCTACTATGAATGCCCACTTGCAATCAGTTATTTCCTCCTGTGTCTACCTCATAGGCATAGCCCCACTTACACACCTAGCTACACCCTCTCCCAATCAACTCTTTTCTCCCATATCTGTCCCATAGGCATAGTCTCGAGCAAAATGATTGAGAGATCCTAGAGATATTATAAATGTAAGGGTAGGGATATTGCACCTCAAACCTTTCACAGCCCTGTCACTATAGTGCATCAAAATGAATCAAAGACACCTAGCGTTATTAGACTAAGATTGATAATTGACCCATCAATCATCAAGAAGAGCATAGTCACACATGTGACGTGTCTATTTGTACATATATACAATTGCTAAAGGTAATGTATATATTATTTAATCATAATATGCATACCCAATGTGTATGTAAAATTAGTTTATCTTTATATATCATAATATGAACAAATTGTAATATCACGTTATATTTTTTTATTTATTACAATTACCATTATCACACACATATGCACACACACACACAAGAGCATTTATAATCATATATATATACACACATACATCTCCCATAAAGCCAGGCCAATGAAGCACACATAGCTCTCTCTCTCTCTCTCTCTCTCTCTCTCCAATGGATCCTTTCCTTTGTAGCTATTCTCAGCCTACTAAAAGCCTTTTTGAAGCTTAGGATCATACTACATGCCCTCTTTGATTACACATCTATTATGAACATGTGCTACATATGCTATATCGAGAGATTGTCTTGAAGAAAATAAACATCTCTCCTTCCATGTAAATCAAATTTCTCAAGGAGAGTAAATATAGGCTTGATGTCATCTCCACATGCTTACATGAGTTCAACATCCAAAGCACTAAGGAAACCCTTGCTTATCTACTAAGAGGACACCAAATTAAGCAACTCTAATGCTATTGCAAGTGAAGATAAGGGTTTGGGAGGAGCATCTACATAAATGTTACACAAAGCATGTCCAAGTTGCATTCTAAGAGCACCTTAAATAGGGAAATAAAAGAAAATTTGAGCAAAGTAATCTTTGAAGAGATGTGTCCTCTAATATTTTCCTTCTATGTTGTTTTCTTTCTTTTTCTTCTAGAAGATGAAGAAGAAGAAGAAGAAACAAGGAAGAGGGAGAGTTCAAATGCCTTTTTTCTATATTCACACACACACACACACACACACACACTCTCTCTCTCTCTCTCTCTCTCTCTCTCTCTCTCTCTCTCTCTCTCTCTCTCTCTCTCTCTCTCTCTCTCTCTCTCTCTCTCTCTCTCATATGTTAGGTGAAGCTAATTTTGACGATAAGGAGTGTTATTGGGAGAGGAACATCAGTTTTGTGTGTGTGTGTGTGTGTGTGTGTGTGGATGAGCCCCATGATTTGCAGGGAGGAGCATTAGCAAGGACTCTCTCTCTCTCTTATATATATACATAGAGAGAGGCATGTTGTGTGGTGTACAAATAGTTTTCTTAGGTATAACATACCTATATTTCATTTAGGTTGGAGCCAAAAAATTATAGAAGAATGTGTAATGGTGGTGGAAACAATCTTTCTAATGTGCCTTTAGAGGGACACAAATCAATATGTAAATGGACGAAATAAACTATTTGTCATGCTAGTTTGATGTAGCCTTTGACATGTGTTGGCCCCTAAGATGTTGCATGGCATGCTATTCATTTGGGTGAATAGTCTCTCTCTCTGCATGCTAAATTCCCCTATGCTTGTTGACTATTGAAATGACTTGATTTTTAAGCTGATTTTTGTTGTTTTTGTGGATTGAATGGTTGGTTTTTTATTGATTTTTAATGTTGATTAGTTGATTTGTGAGTGTTTCAAATAAGGTTGAATAAGTTTGAGAAGCTCATGATATTTTTTAGTGGAGATATAATGTTCTGACATATTCTGATAATGTTCTAATAGTGTCTGATTGGTTTGGCCTCTGTTTTATTCTATTTTCCTTCTGAATGAGAGGATGGAATGATGCTTAATGGACTTTGAGAGTGTCTAGAAGCTTATTAAATGATTATTGATGGTTTTGAATGGTTTTAGTGGAGCTGAATGCTTTCTAATGACCTTTTATATGGTATTGTAGACCCTCTGTTGAGCTTCTATAGAGCCTCTATCTTTGTTTTGTTTTTGTTCTATATGCCTCTATAAGTGTTCTATTGGATGAATGTGTAGCTTGGCAAAGTTTTATAACCTTGGAAAGAGATGAATACAAGTTCAAAATAGCTTAAAGAAGTGGAAAAAGTAGCTGCTGAAGACTCAAGTGACAATGACAATGTTGAGCTATGAAAGGATGCTATAGTGTCTTTGGTGACCTTTCGTATCAAACATACCTCTTGGGAGGGGGGGTATCCATGACCAAAGAGGGGTTATGGATTATCATTCTTGATGATTCCAATGTACTATTGAGAGAGAGCATGTGAGAGAGAGAGAGAGAGAGAGAGAGAGAGAGAGAGAGAGAGAGAGAGAGAGAGAGAATGAGAGATAGCCAAATCTATGCAAAACAATGTATCAAGATTGTGAGAGAGACTATGAAGCTATTGAATATGAATGCTATGTGATGATTTACATTCAAAGTGAAGCATTTCTTTGTGTTCTCTTGTTATTTTGATTAAGAATATGAAGAATGTGTTGAAGTTTTGTTGTGATAAATCTATGGGAGAATTGTTATATTATGATGCAAGATTGGTGTTGTTTTTCTTCTTGTGGTTGATTAAAATATGAAAGACATGCTTGTTTCTGATACAAGATAGATTTTCTTATAGTATATTCCCTGTTTTCTTAGTGTTCCTCTTGGGGCTCCATGTTTTTGGTGCATAGCTGGGGAAAGCTACCATCAAGAGGCATCACAAGGGGCTAAAAATGAAGGAAATGGCATTGTTGAGAGGAGAATAATTCAATGGATGCTTGCAAAGTTCCTTCTACCACTGAAGATTTGAAAATTCTCATTGCCAAAGCCGCTTTCTACAAGAAATTTATCCCATAATGGCAGAAACATATTACCATCTTGATCCAAGCTCTATGTGGTGGACTATTTCCTCTCTTTGATGAAGTAATAGAGACATGCATCTTGATGGCAAATTGTTTGGGAGCAAATTGAAGAGAAAAAACAAAGAGAATGATCATCCATGGGAGACTTAGCTTTCATTGAAGAGTTTCGAGACATCATCAAGTGGGAGATTTTGAAGAAGCTTCAAGAGTTGTAATCAGTTGAAGTTCACAAGAATAAGAAGGAAAAGAGTTGGAATATATTTGTGGATGCTCAACAACAAGATACGTGGGATGCTTGTGCACTGACCTAGCCTCTATGAGAGGGATTGTGTTAGCATATCTCAACCTTATAAAGATGTGATATCCCTAGCTAATAGATTTCCGACATAAAGTACAACAACTTCTACACCCAAGGCTTATATTTGTGCTAGAGGAAGATGGAGATAATGTCAAGTTTGCATACTATAATTGACACTGCTTATCAGAATCATAATAAATATTGAATCTAAATTCACTCCCCCACTCAATTGGTTTACAAATACGATAAGGTCAAAGTGCAAGCATAGATGTGCAAACAATGCTCAACCCAGTAGGTTCCATGTGTTGCTTCAACACATGCTTCCAGATCTCCAAACACCATAAGATGGCATCACAATGATGCTTAAAATAATGAGTTTTAATGACTTGAAACTGAATATCTTCCCTTGTGTAGTGTGTTAAAATATTGAGAATGAATACTAAGGAGGATCATTGATGAGCAAACATACAATCAAAATGAGACATAAGTAATGACAAACAAGAACAACTAATGTTATCCAAGCATAATGCAAGTACAACTGAATGATAATGATTAATGAAATGAGTGTGGGGATGAGTGCCTTTTATAGGCTTACACAGCAAGTAGCATTATTAGATGAAGAAGGGTGAAAAGTGACCATGGTATTCACCAACTGTGGTTTTAATAAACCATGCACACATGAGCCAGTCTAAGGCTTTATTTGCAATGTGTTTCTTTGCCTTGTTTGTTCCTTACAAAGAGGCTATGGTGGATGTGATTGCACATTTCTCAACACCCCTCCTCAATCACAACCAAGAAAGACAATGAGTATACAGAGGTTGTCATGAGTAGAACCTTGCTAAGTGTAGACATGGAAAGAACCAACCATACAAAGCTAGAGGCTCTTTCAAGGCCTCACTAAGTGTGTAGGCTATAGTATGCAAAGGTTACATGAGGAGTATAGGAGCTTATGGTAGGAACATTAGGTAAGTCCACATTTAAACTTAAAAAAGTCTATCAGAAAATGAGCTACAAAAGAGGGACTGGTGAGTCCTATCCTTTTGTTCTTGGGTGTCTTCTTCTTCTTCTTCATTGTTGTCTTCATCTTCTTTGACTGTAGCAAGATATGAACTTTGAGACCTTTTCTTAGCATGGAAAAATTTCTCAATATGCTTAGTTTTCTTACAAAATTCATACACTATGCTCTTCTTCCCTTTCACATAAAGGAGTTGTTAGTCTCCTCTTAGGATGCTTGTTTCTCCCTTGCTCTTGATTTTATTTTCCTCTTCTAGGAGAGAGGCTTTGATATCCACAAGCTTCGGCTTTGGCATATTGATTAATGTGGTAGACACATTATCAAATTCGGGTGGAAGACTCTTGATAAGCACTCCAATGCAAATGTCTTCATCCATCTTCAAGTTAATTCCTGCAAGTTGTGTCAACAAGCTTTCCATATAATTCAAATGAGTTGCAAGTGAGGTACTACTTTTCATGTGAAGCCTGAAAATTTCAATTAGTTAGCCATATTTTGAGGATTTTAAATGAGCTCCGAATAGGGTTTCTAATCTATCCCATGTTGCTTGAGAGGTTTCACAATCATCAACATGATGAATGTAGCTGTCATCAAGTTTGAGCTTGATAATAGCTTGAGTCTTATCATCATTTTTATCCCATATGACTAAAATGGAATCCGACACCATTGGTAGAGCATTTGGGGTCGAAAGTCTACCGTGGGGGTAAGAGACATCACGGTAAAGGGAGATTCATGGAGAGAAGTAGACGGAAGAGAAGGGACTCAAAGAAAAAGAAGACGTAGAAGAATACTCATAGAAAGAAATAGAAGATGTAGAAGAATACTCAGAGAGGTGAAGCCTATCAATTTATTTATGCATTATGAGAAATAGGTAGCTTTTAGTCAATCTAATGCCTCCATTGGCTCCAAAAGGGGGGCAAAATAACAAGACACCTAACCAAAAGAGATGGAGTGTTACAAATGTGAAGAAAAAGGTTATATCTCACGAAACTGCCCAAACCCTAAAAGGTCCATGGACTATAAATCCTTATGCAACAAATACAAAGGAGAAGGCCACACCGCAAAAGGCTAGTCTGACTCCTGTGAAAGCTACCTCCAATACCCAATAGAAGACCTAAGAACTTGCTTCCAATTTGGTGGAATTGGAAGTTGTCGTAATAATGTGTGCCAAGAAAAGAGAGCCCACAATTCCAAAAGAGAATGTTTCCTTTGTCAAAATGGTGAAGTTCAACCTTCCTAAGGATAAACATAACAATACAGAGTAGAACGGTATAGTACAGAGCCATCTAGCGGTACACAAGGATATAGAGACAATTATAGAGATAGGATTAGAGGTCCAAGAGATAGGGGATGCCGAAGTACTTCCTGTAGTAGAAGAAGTGTAGATGTTTCTGCTACTAGAAGAAAAAGGGAAGATAAAAGTGGGTGTTGCCTCATTCCCTAGCCGATTATTGGAGAAGTCCATGGATCCTATCAAAGAATATGACTTGGTCAAAGACTTAGACACCTTCAAACCAAATGACATGACATTCCAACAATTTCTGATGTTCTCTTATCTGTCGAAGGAAATTCAAAAGCATACTGACAAGAAGAAGGGACATGAGGATTGCTCCTACCATTGTCCTTAAGTTGAATAAAGCCCCAGAGCAGCTTGTGAAAGAAGTAGATGTAGCTAACGTCTTCTTGGATCCTAGTACCCCATAGATCGGCATGTGCATTGAAGGATGTTTTATAGTAGACACATTGATTGATGGAGGTTCATCAGTGACTATGATGACGGATGTGACAATGAAGGATCTAGGATTGCAAGGTATGTTGCCTATGTAGTGCCTAATCAAATTGGCATATCAAAGCAAAATTAAACCTTTGGGCACTCTCCCATATGTGAAAACAACACTCGCAAGAAGAGATTATTGACTGACGTATCTGGTGGTAAAAATAAATTCTTATCGAGCCTCATATCCTTTGTTTTGTTGGAAAGATCGTGGTTGTTTGAAGCAAGAGCATAGATGGATTGGTTCAAAGGAACCCTAACCATAGGTAGAGGACCCAAAAAAGTGGTACTAAAGTCGTATTGATCGCAAAAAGATAATGGATCCACTTTCATTGAAGTGGATCCTCATCATAGACTCTTCCAATGAAATAATAGATGGCACATCAGGAGATGAAGACGCCGTCAAACATATATTTCCCAAGAAAACAAAGGCACAACCCCTAATATTGGGCACTGTAAGCCAACTTTCAAAAAAGGAAAAGTGTTTGTCAATGGATGAATACCTCCTGCTTGAACCCAAAATGATTTGTGAAGTTTCCTTTGACTATGAGATAGAGGCATGGATGTATTTTTCTCCCTATTACATGGCCATAACAGAGATAGAGACATGGATAGGAGCAAAGAAAAATGTAGAAGCAAAGGTAGAGGATACAACAGAGAATGCTTTCTTCTCTTACAAAGCTCCTACAAAGATAGAGACAAAGTTTGAAGAGGACGACAATGATAATAGTGCAAAAGAAGAATATAAAAGCGAGTAAGAAGAATCTATCCTACTTATAGAAGGCAAAGATGAAGAAGACGTTCCAGAGGCTACATAAGCTGAAGATTCCATGATGCTAGATAGAATGATTCTGGTACCATTTGGACTAGTAAATGGATCTCCTCATATGAAAAATCCTTATAAGAAATGGATTAAGCAAAATAAGCCTTCCTTTAGTAGTGGATCTTATCGCGTGAATTTACCCTTTCCAAGAGAGGATGATGATGATGCACCTTGCCAATAACCACCATTCCTATACACAACCCACACAAAACTCTGAAGGGTCCTATTGTGTGATGTTCCTGGAGGTATCCTCGGAAGACAAGTCCTCGAGCCAAGAAATAACTAATTCCCAAACCAAACCCAAAATAGCCATGATACCCTTTCAGCACTCCAAGGAGCAAGCTCGGACCTCATTGAAAGAGGAAGTCGATACAATGAAGCATCAGATGAGGAGATGTCCCTTGAAGGAGTTGAATCTCTACCCAGATGCAATCAATGGAACCTTCATCTGTGAAGTGGAAGGTGAAAAGAAATTAATGTTCATGGATACACATCGTATTAAACCTAACCTAAATGTGGGTATTAGTCTTCCAAAAGAGGAGTTGTCTATTCTACACAACCTTCTGAAGGAGAACTTGGACGTATTTGCATGGTTGTACAAAGATCTAAAGGGGATTGATCCTACAGTGTGTCAGTTTCACATCAACCTAGAGCCTGATGCCAAGCTAGTGAGGCAAAGATAGAGATGCATGAATCCAAATTACTCAGCCCTAGTGAAAGCCAAATTGATAAAGCTTCTTTAAGCTGAGTTTATCTATCTAGTGGCCAATAATGAATGGGTTTTGCCCATTGTGGTAGTATCCAAGAAGAATGGAAAGGTCCAAATAGGTCTAGATTTTTGAAAGCTGAACTCCAAGACTAAGAATAATCATTTTCATTTTCCCTTTAGAGACCAATTGTTGGACATAGTGGCTGGCCACAAGCTTTATTCTCTCTTGGATGGATTTACTGGATATAATCAAGTCCAAATCATAGAAGAAGATCACTCTAAAACAACCTTCACAATAAAATGGCAGAGTGATGCCGTTTGGGATCTATAACACTCATGCTACCTTTCAATGAGTGATGATAGCCACATTTTGAAACCATTTTCATGATTTCATTGAGGTGTAATTAGATGACTTCTATGTCTATAGGTTAATCTGTGAGCATTGGGGATACCTAGAGTAGTGCTTTGACAAATGTCGAGAGTATGGGATCTCTTTCAACCCTGCCGAATGCCTCTTTTCATAGTCTCTTTAGAAGTTCTTTTGGGCCACATTGTCTCTACACAAGGGATAGCAACAAACCTTACAAAGATCGAGAAGATTGTAACTTTAACAATGCCAACCAACCTCAAATAGTTGAGGGGATTCCTAGGGCATGTGGGTTATTACAGAAGGTTCATTGTACACTTTGTGACAAAGGCATCCCCCTTGCATAAGCTCCTAAGGAAAGTTACGCAGTTTACATGGGCTGTTGGTTGTGATGAAGAGTTCAACACCCTGGATTGAAGCACCCATCATGCAACCTCCTAATTGGACAAAGGAGTTCCATATGCATACTCATGCATCAGTAGAAGGCTTGAGAGAATTCTTATGCCAAAAGGGATCCTCAAAGTTAGATCGACCCATTTATTATGCAAGCCAAAAATTAACTAATCGAGAACAGAACTACACAATGACAAAGCTTGAATGCTTGGTAATGTTGTTCGCTCTTAGAGAAGTTTCGACACTACCTACTATCAATGCACTTCAAATTCTATAAGGAGCCCTATCCTTCCTAATGAACAAAGTAGATGTGAAGGGAAGAATGATGAGATGGCTCCTTCTATTCCAAGAGTTTGATTTTGAAGTGGTTAGCAAGCCTAGTTGCTCCCATGCCCTGGATGATCATCTATCGTGAATCCCTCGGAGAGCGACAAAGAGGAGCATGATGATCCAGACCTCCATGGTGCTTCCCTTTGTCTAGTTGAAATTGTAAACCCATGGTATGTAGACCTAGCCAACCTCTTGGCTATGCAACAATATCCTCCTACTATCTCTAGCCATGAGATGAAGAAGCTTATGTTGGAATCAGTCCCCCTACACCTTGTTAGGTGGTACTGTGTACAAGAAAGGCAAGGATGAAGTACTTGTAAGATGTATTGCACGAGATGAGATTGGAATAGTACTAAAAGCATGTCATGGTGATCCCTATGGAGGACACTTTGCAGGAGAAGTAATAGCAAGAAAGGCCTTGCTAGCAGGATATTGGTGGCTCACCCTCCACAAGGATACCTATGACTACTGCAAACATTGTGATGCTTATTAATAGATGGGAATGCCTACCAGAGATAGTGCCATGCCACTACAATCGATCCTTTTCCTAAAGCTATTTGAGAAGTGGGGAATTGACTTCATTGGCCCCATAGATCCTCCCACCATAAGGAAGTAGAAGAGATACATCATGGTATGTACTGATTGTGTTACAAAGTGGTGTGAAGCCAAAGCTCTCAAGCAGGATGATGACAACAATAGGGCCCTATTTCTGTACAAGAACATCATCACCCATTTTGGCGGCCCCCTAGAGCTAGGTATTTACTTCCTCAACAAGATTATGGAAGAATTGACCAAGATGTACAAGATCTGCTCACAAGTCCACCCCCTATTACCTTAGAGCCAATGGACAAGTCGAAGTTACCAATCGCATCCTCTGCTCGATTCTAATAAGGACAATTGTTGCATATCGTCGTGATTGGGATGATCAACTTAGAAAGGCCATCTAGGCATATAGAACCTCCTATAAGGAGGCTACAAGATAGATCCCCTTCTAGCTGGTGTATGGCACAGAAACGGTCTTCACTGTTGAACTAGAGTTACCCTCTCTGCGCATGGCTATCAAAGAGCACTTAGGAGATGACGAGTCCTTGCAGCGCCGTCTCTTGCACTTGGAATTTTTGTACTTGGATAGAGCCATTAGGTGATTTAGTCCTTGCTTATGATTCACGTTTTGGCAAGTTTCCAAGCAAGCTTCAACAGTCTTGGATGGGCCCCTATAAGGTACTTGCTATCAACCCTAATGGCTCTATCCAAGTACAAACAGTCAATACTTCTGATGATTCCTTCTTAATTAATGACTATTTCCTAAAGAAGTATTACCCTGTCTGGGAATCATGACAATCACCGGGTAATAGTCCCCTCATTCCTTGCACATCGATCAATAAGGCTTTGCCTATTGCTCTTGATAGCCCTCCTTCTTATTCTGATGAGATGGCCTCGTTCTTCTAGCCCCTCACAGCCACCTCCCACCCCTCCTTTACTTTCTTCTTGTCTGATCCATCGGAGGTGGCGAGGATGGTTTCGATACTTGATATTCCTACCAATCTCCTTTAAAAAAGAAAAAACAAATATATATCGGTCATGGGAGAAAAAATGACATTGGTCCCTGTCAGGCTAACCTATTCTTCAAAAAAAGGTGGTAAACACCGTCAGGAGTAGGGAAATAGAAAAGAAAAGAGAGAAAAGAGAGAGAAAAAATTGCTATGGGAGAAAATGAAAAAAATCCCGATCATAGCAAGCCGCGTTCCAAGAAAAGGTGGTAAGAGGCAAGGATTGAGGGACGTTACAACAATTGGAGTCAAGTATGTTCTTGTTTCCCTATGCACACATAGCATAGGCCTCCTTCATCATCACTACACATATCACTCTGTTTGGTGCACTACACTACCACAAGGCTCCCTGGCCTTCTTTCTTACACTTTTGCCAACTGGGTTGGGACACACTAATGCGCCATCAATTGTGCATGCTACTATACTCTCTCTAAACCATCCCTCTTGTTGATTTCTCAACCAGGTGTGAGATTTTAGTTTCAATTATTATCCATTGAGTAATGTGAGTCGTGGGGTGAATGCATGATCTATCATCTTCACATGAGCAACTATTGAGATGAGTGTTATATTCTTCAACATTGACACCTGAATCGAAGCTTCATCAATAATGCTACCTCCCTAGGTGTTGTTACATGGTCCCTGCCATACTAAGTAAGTGTGATATAGCGAGCCGTGGTACATTCTGCTAACAATGACTACGATCCTTCACGTGTCAAAAATGACGATTCACCTCAATAACCATCTGCAAATTAGGCCAAGTTTTTTCAATCCTACCCCTTTTTTCTATAAGTGGCAGTCCTGCTTTAAGTGTGGGGACATTAGAGTTCAGAATGTTGTCAAGTCCTAGGTTCTTGTTACTTAGTACCCCCTCCTTGGTAAGGCCTTAAGTGTGGGGACACATCCTTGTGCATCAGTTTTACATACCCTCATGGAAACACCCCTCTCTAATCATTGATTTATACCATGTCACGATTTTTCCCTAATGGAGTCCCTTCCCTACCCACCCATCCTATTTTCACCATGTCCGTGGGATCATTCCTTGTCCGTTTGTCTTTATCCTTTGTTTTGTCACATTTCCATGTGACCACATCCTACATTCATCGATATTGAAATATGGCTTTACAACCCTATTCGTCCCTTAAAATTGGCCACTTTTCCTCTTTTATGGCCCTCTATTCCCACAAAATGGTTCATATGCCATTAATTTTTAAAGAATTTTTTGTAAATTCAATGTGTTTCCATGATAACATGCCTTTTTCACTTCCGAATAGCAATTTGATGTGACAATCCTGACCTACACCTTCCCCTCATTTTTGCTTTTTACTTCTTATCATTCCAAGGCACAGTTTGTCTGTTATTAGTTATTGCGTATTTTTTGGGGATTCTTGTGTATGATTTTTACTCTTTTTCCATGTGAACCTACCCTATTTGCCTTGAAATTTGACTCTAATTAGATAGCCTTGTCTAGCCTACTCCCTTGCATAATTTTTTATTTTTTCTCCATCATGATTCGGTCCATCAATTTTATGTTATTAAATATTTCGTGTGTTTTTAAGGTTATTTTTATTGTTTTTTCATGTGAACATTCCTTTCTTGCATTGGAATTGTGTTTTGATCTGATAGCCCTATTGTCCACCATTCATTGGACATTTTTTCTTTTTTTTACCCCTTGTTTCAACTTATGAATTGCTTGAAATTAATTTTTGTTCGATTTTTTAGGTTTTATTTTACCCTTTTTCCATATGATTGGGCCCTATTCTCGTCAAAATTGTGTTCTAACATGATAGCCTTATCCATTTCCAAATTACTAATTTTGCAAAATTAATTTTTGTGTGATTTTTTGTGGTCGATTTCTCATATTTTTCCATGTGAGCCCCCCTTTTTGTTTCCAAAGGTACCAAATATGTTGTCCATGTCATTCACCCCGTCGTCGTACCCAACTTTACTTTTTTATGGTATCTTTATCCAATGCTCAAATGTCTTCAAATTAAATTTTCCATTTAATTTTGAATTTTTGCCTCCCGCATATCGTGTAAATGGCCAGTTTTGTTCTCAATATGTGTGTCCGTCTTTCATTGTATGGCGTTCAGTCGTCTAACTTTTCACCCACCTCGGCCGTTCTTGTCGGTGCAGATTTTTTTACCCCCCACCTCGTGTGTAGGATTGGAGGAGGCATGCTTTACATTTCTTTTTTTGGTTTATTTTTTAAAAATACTAATAAAAATTAATTTAAAAATCCTCCCCCTTCCCAACTGACACCTTGACCCTCTCTCTCTCTCTCTCTCTCTCTCTCTCTCTCTCTCTCTCTCCTACGTTCTCCCTCCTTTCTCCTACCTCGTCCTTCTCTCCTCCATTCCTCTTGCCTTCCTTCCTCTTTCTTCCCTCCTCCCATGTCCCTTCTTCTTACCTTCCCCCACCTTCTTCCCTCCCTCCCCTTCTTCTCCTCCCCCACCTTCTCCTTCCCCTCCTCCCTCCTTCTTCCTCCCTCTTTCCTCCCTCCCCCTATCTTTGCCCTCCTCCCTTCCTCCTCCCTCATTGTTGCAAAGCCTACTGCCGCCTGGTTCTTTGCGTCACTCGTGTCCGATTTTTGCTACCCACTACTGTGTTGGCTCTTGTCACCGCCCTGTGCTTGTCATCTCCGCCTAGTTCTTTTACGTCGCCCTCCTTCCCTTCCCCCCCTTCCCAGCCCAACTCTAGTGCCACCAACCTCCCTATCCCCCCACCCTTTCCCCCCACCTGCCCAGGTCTCCCCTACCCCCCTTTACCCTCCCTACCTCTCCCCTTTCCACCCTTTAGCGCCCCCTCCCCCCATCTACCCCCCCCAATCCAATTAAACCCCCTCCTAAACCCTTGTCCTATTACCTACCCCCCATCGCCCTTAATATAAACCCCTCTCTACTTAATTACCCCCCCCCCCTCCCAAAAACCTTAATACTACCCCCCAAACCCTTAATCCCTCCCTCCTCTCAAACCTTACTTAACCCCCCCTCCAAATCTTAAGCCCCCCTACCCCCAATCTTAATTTTTACCCTCCCCTTGTTTATTTTCCTCCTCCATCATGTGAATATCTTCTACACCGTACACCATTCGTGTGTTGGCTTCATTAAGCATGTTCACATGTAGGGTTTTGGTGCTTATATGTGTTCGTGTTAGCGATCGTTCACACGCAAGGATGCGCGTGCAGTTTTCTCCATGCAGTGGTGAGCTTGCATTTGTTCACACGTAGTCATAACACAATCCATGCCTAGGTACCCTATTCTCAAAATTTTTAAATTCTAAGAAAACCATAAAAATATTAAACAATATCCAAAAATAGTGAAAATGTACAAAAAATAACAAAATTTGGAAATTTGTTGAAATTTTTTATTATTCCTTATCAATTGGAAACCAACCAATAAAAATATAAAATATAAAATAACTTAATCAAAATTTAAAAATGTAATAAAAATTTCAATGAAATCCTTATAAAATTATTTTAAAAATAAAAAATCAAAAAAATTACAAAAGATTCCTTCCATAATTATGGCACGTTAACATGAGCTAAAACCTTTCAAAACAAATGAAAAATATTTATTTAAAAATAAATTAACTCCTCAAATGAGTAAATTCTTGAAAATTTCTTTTCAAAATTAGTAAAATTTTCAAAAATTTACTGTGAATTATCAAAAAATAAAGTTGATTTTCATGTTCAATTTTTAGTTAACAATTTGCTGATTGAAATGAATGAAAAAATAAAAAATCGGATATAACCATGCCAAAACAACATAAAAAGGAAAAGAAAAATAAATACAAACCTCCTAGTGAAGAAAAAAGAAACATCTAAAACAAAACACCCAGTGTAAGAAGCTCGGAAGAATAAGGATTTTTTGTAAAAATTATGATGTGATGCCATGTCACACTGACATTGGTTCATATCTTTTTGAAACAATTAATACAATTACTGTCCTTATTTCCCATCTTGCTCACAGCTTCTATGGCTTCTTTCTCTCTCCTCGTCACTCTCTTTCTCTCTCTTCTTGCAGTCTTTCTCTCTCTTCTGTAGTATTCTCTCTCCTCTTTCTCTCTCTCTAGTTCTCTCTTTGACAAGTGGTATTAGAGCATTGGTCTTTGATCCATTTTTCCTTCTGTTTTCAGTCATATTTTCTCCATCAAAAATAAATTTCAAACAAGTACTTGGTAAAGACACTGACTAGTGGAGAGTTGCAAACCATCTACAGTTAGTAAGAGACTACATCTGGAGATCTTCAAGGTTGGATATGGCGGCAGGAGGCTAAAGTAGCAAGTCGTCATCAAATTTCATGCAAAACTGGAGGTAACTAGGGTAAACGAGAGTTAAGTGGGCTTAGTTTGGGGTTAAACTCCAGTTACTTTTCAAAAGGAAGCTTCTCTTCTCTCTCTTCCAAGCTTTTGGCTGAAGCTTCAATGGTGGCTGCCAAGAAATCCTTCAAGTTCCCTCTCTACTAATCATTTCTCACATCCAAACCATGGGGCTAAGATTCTTTATCTTCTGTGCTTCAAGTTGAGTACCTTGGTCAGGTGATTGATGCAACAGATGGAGCAGCCAACAGCCCCAAATTTGTGTCAAAAAATGAGTTGATTTTCTTGATCTGCTCTAGATCCTCTACAATTGTTGCATGCTTTGAAGCACTTCATCAGGCACATATTCAATAACTTCTACTAAGAGATGAACTCTAATCTTCATCTGCTTTGTTCAAAACCCTAAAACACAGCAGGGCAGCCATAGCCACAGACTTGGAAGCTCAAAATTCTTCAAATTTTGGACTTCTCCAACCTCCAAGGCTTCTCTAGTACCATGTACAAGTCGGATAGACTTCAAGATTAAAGACATTGTAGAGATTTTAGCCCGTGGAGGACATTGGAGCTCATATTGAACGTTTATTTTGGGGCTTTTCTTCAAGAGGCTTGAATATTTGGTATTCGAGTGTTCAAGCAAGCCTGGGACATTGATTCTTCATGGATTTGAGTATATTGGAGCTCATATGGACCGATTTAGTGGATATTTCAAACTTCATGGCAGATTTATGGTGGATTTTGAACAATTCTTCCATCAATGGGATTGGAGCTGGCATCCATCATCCTCTTCAAGCTTAATTAAGGTATTTCTCTTGCTTAATCTCTAAAATCTCTCAATAATCCACTTGCTAATGCTTTTCCACTTGTTGATAAGAGATTATTGATCAATTAATTCGCTGAATTGATCAATAGATTAGAGATTAGTGTTATTTCCATTAATCTCAGCCTATTCCATTGAATTTCAGTATTGATTCAATCATAACCTCATCATAGGTGTCATTTGCCAAGTTTGATGCATAGCCTTGACTTGTTTGGTTGAATTCTTTTTCCCAAGCTGAAATATTGTAAAAGGGTAAGTACTAAAGTAATTAGTGAGTCACTGAATTGTATTGGTAAGACCCTTTCCTTATCCAAATTTTTCAGATTTCATTCAATTGTATCTCATGAAAGGGGCTAAATGAATATTTTAGCAATGCATTTCATACTGGTTGATTAGATTAGAATGCCATTGCCATATTGATATACCCACCGAGGAAAAAGGTGGATGTCGGGGGAGATAGTGGAACAAAAGAGAGGTGACCCTCCCTCACTATCAAAGATCCCAAAGGGGTACAACCAACCAACCTAGGGAGAACTTTATCCACCTCCCGATGATTCGAAGCCCGTGTAGGGAGCCTGTCATGCCAATTTATCCCTCACACAAGTACAATGAGTGGAGAATTGAAGATTGAAGAGTTTCCAAAGGCTCAAGTATCTTCAGGATCAAAATAGGGTAAAACAGGGATTTTACAGGGCACTACAAGGCATTTACAGGTTGTTACAGGCACACCCTTCATTACTGAAGTATAGTTTTAGGTACTACAAGGTACCCACATGTCCTACTCAGCCTTCTATAGGGTTTGGTAACCATTTGGGGTTACTATTTTACCTTACAGGGTCAAAACAGGGCATTAACAGGTCAAAACAGGGTGTAGGCCTAGACAATTCAGACTCAGAGATTGAGTTTCAAAATTTTATGTCCTAAATTTTTTATATCTTGCTATAGCTCATCTCGAAGAGGGCATTCTTGGCTTCGATTTGAACTAAAAAGTTTTGAAATCAGAGTTCCCTAGAGCAAAAGTTATAGACATTTTTTTGACAAGGGATACTACATGACTGCACTATTATGGTAGGGTATAAGGGTAAAAATAAGGTCCAAGATGATTATGCTCAGAAAATAAGAGATTCCATGTTGGATAATGTACCTCAAGAGATCCTTGAAGAGCCTCAATAATAAGGGGAAATCTGTATACTCAATGATACATTGTGCGTACATGAACAAAGGCATAGAGAATGTCATGAGGCCCTACTATCAAGAATGGAGCAAATGGTTTTGTCTACTGATCAAACGAAGTCTTCTATTGAGAAGTTAGTAGATTCAATGACTCAAAAAAAGGATTATATTGACAAGTTGCTGGAATCCAAAGCTCAAATTATGGCTCAATTCTCCCAATGGATGCAAATGCAAATGGGATCTAAAGAAGCCAAGGAGAAAACCTATTCAAACAGTGAGCCTTCAGTCCCACTTCAGCCATCTAACCAAAATGGTCATGATCATGGAATTATTGGACAAAGAGGAATTCCAAATAGCCAATATGAAGTAGGTGAGACTACACAAAGGCATGATGACTATTTGGGTAGTTTGAATGGAGCCAACTCTCAAGATTTTGGACTGAATACTCAACTTCCTAGGGGTCCTCTACGAACGGGAAGATTGCATAGTGGTTCTCAGCCATCTATTGGGAGATTTCCATCTCAATTTGGGGGTTCAATGCATGGTACTCATGATCATTCTATTTTGGGATAGTAACCATTCCATGAAAGAGAGCTAAAGGACAATATCATTTTAGCCAAGTTTAATGGTCAGTCATCTTCACCATCTGATTTAGAGGAGTGGACCTCTAAGATGGAATCTTACTTTGACATATTACCCAAAACTGATGACATGAAGATTCATTTTGCTTCTTTGCATTTGGAGGGATTTGCCCATACTTGGTGGAGGTATATAAAAAGGGAAAACATACTTGTAGAGAATTGGGAAGCTTTCAAGGCACTTATGACTGAAGTACTTGTCTCCCCTCTTGAAAAAGAGAAATTGGCACAGAGATGGTATGGTTTGGAACGAAGAGGTCTAACTGTAAGAGAGTACACTAACCAGTTTCTCAACCTCACCATGAATGTAGAAAGCATTAGTGATGAGGCTAAGCTCCACAAGTACATGTATGGTTTAGAGCCATCTTTATCAACTGATGTCACGGCACAAAGCCCTACTTCTCTCTTTAAGGCTATTGAGCTTGCAGAGCGCTATGGAAGGAAACATAGAAGAGAATCTTCATTTTAGTCTGGTTTTGGACAGCCAAGGATTGTTGTTAAACAAGGGCAAGGTGGTGATATTTATGGCAGCAATCATGTGCTAAATGGGAGCTTAAGGGTGCCAACTTATCCAATGCTTCTAGACCTCAAAGTAATTTTAGGACAAAAAATAGTCCTAGAGTTGACTTCAAACAAGGGGACATCAAGCCTAAATCCATTTCAGCCAACATGAATCCTAAGTCTATTCCTATGGATCTTTACAAAGAAAGAAAGGAGAAAGGCTTATGTTTCAAGTGTGGGGAAAAGTATGCACCTGATCATGCCTCAAAGTGTGTACATAAAAATCTCAAACCCAAGCTTCAAATTATGTTAGTCTTTGAGGATCTTCAAGATGAGATGGATGAAGCTAATGCAATTGCACTCAATGCTGAAAATGAAGATATTGAGGAAGAAGTTGGGCAAGAGTATTTCTATGATCCAGTCGACTCTTTTCCTTTTGATCCAGGTGGGTCTTGTCATGAGCCACTTGTTGCCACTGGTTGTTCTATTTGTATGGATGCTTGGACAGGTTCTAAGAGCCCTAATACACTCCGTATGAAGGGTAACATTCATGGAAAGGCTGTGTTCATTCTAATAGATAGTGGTAGTACCCATAGTTTTGTGAATAAGTCCATTATGGACAAGCTGAATTATATTCCCACAGATTTATAGCAGCCCATTAGAGTTCAAGTGACCAATGGTGAAGAAGAAATCAACACACAAATATGCCTACAAGTTTCTTTATAGCTGGCTGAAAATTTTGAAACAAAAGTAAACCTAATTACTTTGGAAATGGATCCTATAGACATTGTACTCGGTTGTGATTGGTTGATGACATTAGGCAAGATCACTATAGATTTTTCACAGTTGTGTATGGAGTTTATTTTCAATGGACAGCTCATCTATTTATAGGGAATTCCTAGTAGATCAGATTTTTAGCTTATTACCATTCAAAAACTCAAAAATGAGTACAAGAGGTGTTCACAAATATTTATTTTGCATTTGAATAAAGAGATATAAGGTCTTCTTGAGGAGTATAGGGACTTGTTTGAGGTGCCTACTTCATTGTCTCCCAAGAGAGTAGTAGATCACCCTATTGATTTGGAGCCCAACTCAAAGACAATCAATAAGCCACCTTACAGATTATCTAAGTGTGAACGATAGGAAATAGCCAAGAAAATCGAGGAACTTCTTGAGATGGGATTCATTGAACCAAGTTCTTTACCTTATGAATCTCTAGTTTTGCTAGTCAAAAAAAAAGATGGATCTTTCAAAATGTGCATTGACTATAGGGATCTTAATAAGATCACAGTGAAGAGCAGGTATCTGATACCTAGGATTGATGATTTGCTTGATGAGCTCAAGGGGGACTCGATTCTTTATGAAGATTGATTTGAGGTCAGGGTATCATCAGATTCGCATGCGAGAGGGTGATGAAGTTAAGACTACTTTCAGGACTGATCGAGGGCTCTATCATTTCTTAGTGATGCCATTTGGGCTTACAAATGTTCCAGCTACTTTCTAGGGCCTGATGAATAAGATTTTGCAGCCTTTCCTCTTTCAGTTTGTATTGGTGTTCTTTGATGACATTCTGATCTACAATAAGACTTTACAATATCACTTCACACATATGAGGAGGGTTTTTGATGTATTGAGACATCACACAGTTTTTGCTAAGGAGAAGAAATGTTCTTTCATGCAGACTGAAGTGGAATACTTGGGACATATTGTCAGTGAAAAATGGATACAAGCTAATCCCAATAAGGTGCAATGTATAAAAGATTGGCCAACACCCACTACTACTACCTCTCTTAGAGGATTCCTTGGTCTGTCTTCATTCTATCGTCGCTGATTCACCAAGCATTATGCGGTTATTGCAGCTCCTTTGACTGACAAGTTGAAGAAGGAGTCTTTCTTTTGGGATGCTCTTGCAGATAGTAGCTTCAACCAGTTAAAGGTACTCCTTACCTCTGCTCCTATCTTAGTATGCCCGAACTTCTCCAAAGAATTTACCATATAGTGTGATGCTAGTGGCCATGGCATTGGGGTTGTTTTGTTACAGAAGCATGGGGAGTTTGCCTTTGAGAGCCATAAACTTACAGATAAAGAAATGGCAATGAATGTTTATGCTAGGAGATGTTGGCTATCTTGCATGCAATTAAGAAATGGTACCATTACTTGTATGGCAATCAGTTCAGAGAGTGATCACAGGGTTCTTAAGTATTTCTTTACTCAGTCCAATCTTACTCCTAAGCAGTGTTGGTGGGTAGCTACACTACAGAATTATGATTTTGACATCACTCATACGAGGTGCAAAGAGAATATAGTGGCTGATTCTCTTTATCATATGTGGGCTTGCAAAGTTTCAACTATGGCTGAACTGCATAATGATTGGATTGAAGAACTACAAGAGGCTTATCTTTTGGATGAATAATTCAGCCATATTTTTCAAAAATTACAACAAGTTCTTATGGAAGAAAACTCGCATTATTAGTTTAAAAATGGCCTTATTTGGTTGAAAGGCAAGATTTTCATTCCTTCTACCTCTTCTTTTACATGAAAAATTATGGAGGAACTACATTCTTCGCCTTTAGTTGGACATCTAGGAGTTTTCAAGACCTATCACAGGATCAACAAAAGCTTCTATTGGAAAGGACTGTGGAAAGATGTCAAGGACTTTGTCATGAAGTGTATGCCTTGTCAACAGAATAAGTATAGCACCCATAAGCCAGGAGGTTTTTTACAGCCATTACCTATTCCTACAGCTAAATGGACTCACATTACTATGGATATCATTATTGGCTTCCCTATTACCAGGGAGGGATGGAATAGTATATATGTGGTGGTAGATAGACTCACCAAGGCAGTCCATTTTATTCCAACCAAGATCCAGTTTACTGCCTCTCAAGTGGCCAGTCAGTTTATGGAGCAAATTTTTAGACTACATGGATTACCGCTGTCGTGATGTTATGAGGACATAATGTGAAAATGTATGGAACGCATCATCATCCGACTTCTCTATTGATCTAGAGAGTCAATGTGATCTGAGCCATTAGTACTAGTGCGAGTTACATGGATTATCCGAAAATACTAGATTTTTTGATAATTTTCGTCTATTTTATATATTATTTATTGTAAAAATTCAAAAAATATAGAAAAAGCTTCTAGATTAGGATGGCATGCAAAAAGCTAGTTGCTTTTTCAGCCAGTTAGGGGATTTCACAAGAGGGATAGATTGATGAAATCGCGCGCGTCGCGATCGCTATAAAGAGGCTGAAAATTGCAGATTGAACTGAAAGAAGAAGAAGGAGTGACCTGGGAGATCCGTGAGCAAGTATCCTGCGGTTTTACCCCCCTTTCAGAGCCAAGGGAGCCATTAGATTTGGGTTCCAGGCAGCAGAGAAAGAGCTGATTTTTCTAATCCATGTTTTTGGTTTACGAAGGAGCTCTAGGAGAACTAATGCCTGGAGATTACTTCTTAGTAGAGCAAAGATTCCAGGTTCTTTCAATACATATTTTTTCAATTCATTGTGATTTATTTTTGTCGTGTTTACCACTTGGATATTCTCTATCTTCTAGACTTCCATCTCCTATCTCTACTTCCTTCTACTTGTGATCCCCGGTGGATTCGACCTTTCGACAAAAACCCCTCTGACATTGGTGAACTCGATGTGAAAGGTCATCACAGAAGAAGGAAAGATAAGATGGGAGAACCTTCAAATACAATCTCCAGTGATGTTTTGCAACAGTTTGTGCAAAATATGAATATGCTTATGCAGGTACAACAACAACAACAGGTGATGCAAGCTTCAACTCAAACAGAAAGTGTTGTGATGAATGCTTTGCAAGCAGTTGAGTGTGAGGTAAAGTTATTCAATGGCAGGAATGTATCTGCATATGTACATACCTATGTTCAGAAGATGGAATTCTTTGGAGTGGCTCAATCTGCATGGAGCCGGTATTTTGTACGTGTTACTGTTCATGAACTGAAAGCACGGATTACTGAATTATACTTGCAGGATGCTGACTGGGTAGCCTTCAAGAAGACACTCAGGGAAGAATTTTACATTGAGGACACCAATTTGATTACGCGCACGACTTTTCAGGAGTGGGTTATACAACCCAATAAGGGTCTTGTGGCTATACAGAATTGTTAAGAGAATTTGAAAGTAGATTTGAGCTGTTGGATCTTGTAGAATAACAAGCTCTTGCAAGTCAGAAAATTGAATTGTTTCTACAGGCAGTTGATGCTGAGCTTCAAGAGAAGCTTGATGATTTGCTGGAGGATCTGACTACAGAGACAGGTTTGAAAATAGAGTGGCAACATGTCAAGGAAGCTGTTACTGCGCTTGTGAAGAAACATAGAAGAAGAGAAAGATTGCATGTCTCTAGCTTGCCCATTGTTACAGGTAAGACAGTTGAAGTATCCAGTAAGCCACCCGCTTCTGTGGCTAACCCTATGGCTGTACTACCTGCTATTGTTCCCTCTGTTAGGGAAGATGTCTTAGATGAATTGGTCAAAGGGATGCGGGATCTTCAATTGAAGGTTGCAAAATTGGATGAAAAAAGACAAGAGGAAAAGAGACGGGTAGCAGTTCCTAAGCCTAGAAAAAGATGTATGTGGTATGACAATTTGCAGCACGAGAGAAAAGATTGTGGTGCCTATCAGGAGGCCTTGGCACGATAGCTTATCTTTTGGAAAGATGGCAAGATCCATGCATAAGAAATGGGATTGCCTCTTGCTTTGAATTTTGGAAAGGGAGGTATGCAAAAGTTGTTGGAAGACTTGGCTGTCCGAAATGCTTATGCAGCGGTACATGCTTCTACTTTTGGTCTACAGTTGGATAGAAAGCATGGCCAAGTGATGGTTGGTCCAAAGGCTAAAATATGGACACATGCTTTACATGCAGCTGAAAAGAGAAAGGTCACTGATAGTGAAATGTCTCATGCAGGGCAAGACATTCGTGGCATAACTGGTTGGGAATCACGGGTAGATGCATATTCAGTGTATGCATATTTAGCAAAGGTACAAAACACGGATGTACTTGTGAAAGAAAAACGAAAAAGAGATGAAGATATTGTAGGGACATCTAAAAGAATGAAAAAAAGAAGTATGGATCAGCCTAAAGCTGCAAATCAGCCACCTCCCGAGCATGATATGGAAGAGGTCAGTTAGAAGCAAAAACAGGATAACAAACAAGAGGGCAAAAAGAAGGGCAAACAGCCAGGATATAAGCTGCAATCTGACATTGAGACAGCCACAGATCTTAAGAAGGTACTTGAAGAATGGATCTTAAACAGTCGGGTGGAATTTACCTTGGGAGAGGTGCTTGGCATTGCCAAGCGAGAATTTCATGATGAGATCATTCACATAATTAAAAGAAAGCACCAGTTTCTTGGTGATACCACTAGTGCATTGCTACAATTTGAAGAGGAAACTGGTTTGTTGGGTATTCAGGCTGAATATGAGCATGAATTAAGTACAGGATTGTCTATGCAGGATGCTAATAATCAATGGACAGCAAGTGGAAAAGAGAAGAAAGTGGCTGAAAATGCATTGTCTTATAGCAATATGCATGGTGGAGTAAGGCAAATGCAACAATATGGAGAAGAGACTCTAGGATTTATTCCTCAAAGTCACTACACAAGAAATCATTGGGCTAGAGCTACCACTGAAAGGGTAGTGAAAATAGGGGAGCGTGAAACTCCTTGTGTTGCTTTACTTGACCATGGATCTGAGATAAATGTCATTGAGCGGGGATTGTATGAAAATGGTGCATGGCCTATGGACATTGATCATGGTTGGCATATGAGGGCTGCAAATAATTCTTCAAGGGAGCTCTATGCTGCATGTCCTAATGTAAAAGTGACAATTGGTGATGTATAGGAAGAGCAACACTTCTTTGTACAATATAATTCCTCATATGCAGTGATTTTGGGACAGCCCTATATTACAGGTGTGCGTATGGAAACAAAGGTGCTTGATGATGGTTCTACTTATGCAAGAGTCAGAAGCAAAGATGGGAGGAAAGCAATCCAATTTCTTACTATTTGTGTTAATCATCCTAGAAATCGTGATACGCTTCGAGAGTCTCCTTTGGTTCCAAATGCAAGGGAATTCAAAGACCTGGATTTTCATTAAGCACTGTTGTAATGCAGGGCTACAGTAGTGCTGATCAAAGGGTGTACTCGCCTCTTGATGAAATTAAGCATGTATTTACTATTGGTAATTCTCACTTTACAGCAAACAGTTCATGTTGGTTTAAGCCTATGGAAGCTATGTGTAGGGTTGAACGCATATCTATGAAACGGGCTATTAAGAAACATAGATCATTGGGGATGTTAGCTGAAAATGATGGCATTTCAGGCATCTTTTATTGGCTGAATATTACTGATACTATGGCTGAAATTTCAGCAGCTATACATGCAAAAAATGAGGCATGTCTTTATGGTTGGTGTGAATGGTCCTTCGTGACTTGTAAATACTTGACTTATGTTCTTTCAGTAAATGAGAAGAATGAGACAGGAAGCATGTTGCTTCACTTTGTGTGTTGCTCTCTATCTGCATCCATGAAAGCGAACATGGTATCAAAGCCATGAATGGGCTCACTGGTGGAATGCACTGGAAAAGAAGACTTGAATCTTGAAGACAGAGTGTCTCTATGAAGAAGAAAGGCTGCCATTGTTACTCTATCAAGGTATGTGTCAGGGTTTATGCATTCTATCTATGCAAGAGCTTGCTATAGCTTGTGGGGAAGTCTCTCAAGGCCTCATTGAGCACTAGAGTGTGCTCTATGATCATCATTGTCATCGAATGCTGCTGCTGCATACTCCAGACAGGTCTTCGTGTTTGCGCCTGTTGTGGCTGAAGACATATGTGACTGCAAAACAAGGCATTGGGAGCTTATCAAGTAATCTACATCTTGCATATACACCTTGGAAGGTGGTTGAAGGTCTTGGCATACTAATACTTGGATGTGTGCTTAGTTATGAGCTACAGATCTGAAACAGGAGCAATCCAACTATAAACAGTGATAGGGTAGCTTGTATTTGATCTTGGTTGGAGCTTGAAGCTCTCTGACATGCTTTGTGGACTTCATTGAAGCCTAGATGCACTCTGGAAGACATATGTATATGTCTTCATGCCTTTGAGCTGAAATTCCTTGAAGAAAATACTTAGATTTGGAAGTGTAAACATGCTCGAAAATTGTCAAAATCTGTGGGCAACAAGCATTGTCTTCATCTAAAGCATTGCATTACATTAGTTGGTGTCAATCGAATGTATGACTTGAAATATGTCTGACAGTTACTATGCAACCTGAGATGAGCATTGAATGCTCTTGAAAGACTAAAATCTGGAGCAGAGAATAAATGTAATAACAATGTATGGGCTGGTTACAAACAGTTAATGCATCTCCTGACTTGGTTCCTTCAAGACGGGTTTGAGTCCTTGAAGACGGGTTGTCTGTGGTTACCCAAATGCTCATATATTGAATTGGTCATCAAGTACTGAATGTATGGAATGTATTTGGAGTTCTTGGACTGAAATACACGCATTGTGATTGAATGTCTTTGGTTGATTGAAACCTGCAGCCAGATTACTATGCTTTTGTACTTGCAGTACATGTATAAAGTGTCAGATTGACTTGTTTGGAACCTCGTATGCAGAGGTTAACATCTGAATTGCTGTAGGTGTATTTTGGATCATATACCACTCAGTTTTGGGCTTGAAACCACTGCTGGTCACTCACAGATTACAATTTTCAGACTACATGTATGTACCCTGGCAGTGAGGTTGCAGGAGTTTAAACTGAAGTAAATACATAGCATATGTATTGACTGTTTTACCTACAGGTTAGGCCACTTGTTTATGGGCTGTTTTGGGTTGTCATTGGGCTGCAATACCCTAGTTTTTTTACTGCAATTAATTGCAGAAAACTGTCATAAACAGTTGCGGGTTGAAACTGAACTGTTAAGAAGACCTTGGTTTGCAGGTAGTCAGGCAGTGTCTACAAAATGGCAAATGCAGATAGAACTGACAACATAACCCAGATTGTGGGGGAAAAGCTTGATAGCAACAATTATGCAATATGGAAGTTCCGCATGGAGAACTTTCTGATAGGCAAGGGATATTGGGACTTAGTGATAGGTGTTGAGGTTGAACCTGAAGTTCCAGAAATGAATCCTACAGCTGATCAAAGACGAGTGCATCGAGCTTGGACGGAAAGAGCTTGCAGGGTTTTACATTGGCTGTCATTATGCATCTCGGATGCTATGGTGATGCAGATCATGAACTATAAGTCCCCAGTAGATGCATGGAACATATTGGTCAAATATTATGCCACAACCACAAGTGCTAGGAAGATACAATTGAAGTAGAAATTCAATAACATGGAGAGAAAGAGCAGATCCATATAGGATTATGTCACAGAGGTTAAGACCATAGCAGATCAGCTAGCATCTGTTGGTTCACAGGTTGAAGATGAAGATATGGTTGCAGTGACTTTGAATGGCTTGGGTCCTAAATACAAGTCTTTTGACACTTCAGTGTCTGTGCGGGCTGAAATGCCTGACTTTAATGAGCTGGTTGCATTATTGATTCATGAAGAGGTGAAGCTTGGCTTAGCTATAGGGTCAAGCAATTCAAAGAATAAGGATGCAGTTTTTTTACTCAAATCAGCGTGGCCATGGCAGCCATGTTAGGGGCTATGGATCTGACAGAGGAGGCCAGCAGAATGCATCCTATGGTAATAGCAATCAGCCATCATCAAATGCAAGAGGTGGTGGAAATTTTCGAGGCAGGGGGAGATCTAACTCCCATGGCAGAGGCTCATGGCAGCAGCAGCGTTCATTTGACAATCCAAACAAGGATAAGGATTGTCATTTGTACGGAAAGTATGGGCATATTGCAAAGGATTGCTGGAAGAAGCAAGGAAACTAGAAGGGCAAACTGTCAAGATTGTGGGAGAGAAGGAAGGAGTCTCGCTTGAAGCTTTCTTGCTTGCACAATGGGGGAAGACACACAAGGGTGGAGGCTGAAAACAGTTTTCCTCTTCTTAGTTGTGTAAGCCAAAAGAACTCAAGTACAAAGAAATAGAAGAACCCTATATATGGGTCTCAAACCAAACTCAACTAACTAAGGTGGCATACTAACTAAGCCACGAACTAGAGTAGATAAGGATAGCTATCATGTAGCTATTATTCATGGGCGGTGTACCAACCGCGTCTGCAACTGACAAGTTGGTGACATAAATACACAACGGTCACCCTGGTGTATCACGAGTGGAGCTCGATATCTCAACACTCCCTCTCGAGCTCAATCCCAATTCCTGCACACCAAGCAGGTCTCTAAACTTGCGCAGCTTCTCTGCGCCCAATGCCTTCATGAATATGTCAGCTACCTGATCCTCTGTGCTGACATAAACTAGATCAATAAGACCTAGTAAAACCTCTCTCGCACATAGTGATAATGCACCTCAATGTGCTTTGTTCTAGCATGATAGACTGGGTTATTTGCCAAGTGTATACTACTCATGTTGTCACAATAAATGACAACTGGTCCATCTGTAGACTGATGCATATCATAAAGTAGCTTATGCAACCAAGCTACCTCACATGCAGCCATTGCTGCACCCCTGTACTCAGCCTCTGTGCTCGACAAGGCAATTGTAGGCTGTTTCTTGCTGCTCCAAGTGACTGCAGCACTCCCAAAAGAGAACACATATCCACTGGTAGATCGTCTATCAAAAATACTACCAGCCCAATCAGTATCAGTGTATCCATGCAACTGTATCTGAACCCCAGTCTCATAAAATAGTCCATACTGCAATGTGGACTTCACATACCTGAGTATGCGTCTAGCCACATCCAAATGTGGTTTCCTTGGAGCCTGCATAAACTGACTTACCAATCCAACAGCATAGCTCAAATCTGGCCTGGTAATAGTCATATAAATCAAACTTCCTACTACGCGTCTGTACATAGTAGGGTCTTCTAGAAGCTCACCTGCATCTGTGCTCAGCTTCACATTCTGCTCCAAAGGAACTGAAATAGGCTTACAGCCTGTCATCCCATATTTGGACAGCATGTCCAATCCATACTGCCTCTGCAAGAGCTGTATCCCACTTGGTGATCTAATCTCCTCAATGCCCAAGAAATAACGCAGCTCTCCCAAATCCTTCATCTCAAACTTTTGCTTCAATAGCATTTTCACATGAAGGATATCTTCATCACTGTCACCTGTCATAATCAAATCATCAACATAAATGACAAGTAGCATAATACCTTTCTCTGTTTTTCTCACATAAAGTGAGAAATTTGCCTTGGAAATCTGAAAGCCAATAGTGACAAGATACTGTCCTATCTTGTCAGACCATGCTCTAGGTGCTTGCTTCAAGCCATACAAGGCTTTCTTCAACCTGCAAACAAACTCAGGATGAATAGCATGCACATAACCTGGTGGCTGCTCCATATAGACCTCTTCTTGCAAATCACCATGCAAGAAGGTATTCTTTACATCCATCTGATGTAAAGACCATCCCTTTGATGCAGCCATAGCAATGACTGCTCTTACGGTTGCCATCCTTGCAACCGGACTGAATGTTTCTTCATAGTCAATGCCATATGTTTGTGCATACCCCTTGACTACTAATCTTGCCTTGTATCTATTCACAGAACCATCTGCATTGTGCTTCACCTTATAAACCCACTTACAGCCAATTGCATTTTTACCTTTAGGCAAAGGTACCGATTCCCATGTAGCATTTGCTTCCAAGGCATCCATTTCTTCATCCATGGCTTTCTCCCATTTTTCTTTTCCCATGGCTTCCTCAAAAGAAGTGGGTTCTGGTTCCTGTATCACTTTAACCATATATGCATAGTGAATGGCTGTAAATCCATCATATTTCAGCCTATCCACAGGATACCTAGCTCTCATAGACCTGCGCAAAGTAGGTTCACTCCCAAGTGCTCTCAAAACATCCCTGATCTTCCTTACTCCAGGTGTAACAATAGAAGGAATACCCAACTCATCATCAATGCTCTGTTCTGAGCCAATGGATTCACCATCCACATAAGAGTGACCTGCATTCACATCAAACATGGGCTGATCAACCTTCTCTTTTCCTTTTCGTGATACCTGCATACCACTATCTGCATTACTTTGAGAAGATTCTCCTGATCTCAATATGCCTGTCCATGGCGAAGAATGTGAACCACTACTAGAGGACGCTCCAAGTCCACTAATATTTTGTGACTGCTGCTGTGAATTTTGTGCAGCATTACCATTTTGTGCATCTACATCATCAATCACATTTACTGGTTTATACCAGCTACTCATCTCATCAAAAACAACATCTCTGCTCACTGTAAACTTACGAGTAGAAGGGTTATAGCATCTATACCCTTTTTGCTGCAGAGAGTAACCAATAAAGATGCACTTCTCAGCTTTTGGATCCAACTTGGATCTCAACTCATCTGGCACATGTACATAGGCAATGCAACCACAAATTTTCAAATGAGAAATATCTGGTTTCCTACCAGTATACCTCTCCTCTGGAGTCATTCCATGTATTGCTGCAGTGGGAGTCCTGTTCATTATGTAGACTGCTGTAGCAACTGCTTCAGCCCAATAAAAATCTGACAAGTCTTTTTCATTGAGCATGGCACGAGATACCTCTCCAATATGCCTGTTTTTTCTTTCTGCAATTCCATTTTGTTGTGGGGTATGACTGCATGAATATTGCTGCTTTATGCCATGCTCCTGCAGGAACCTTGCAAACTCATTTGAGAGGTACTCTCCCCCTCCATCTGACCTTAGGCATTTTATCTGCAAGCCTGTTTCTTTTTCAACCATAGCTTTAAGAGTTTTGAAATGCCCAAAAACTTCACTTTTCTTTTTCATAAAATACACCCAAACTTTTCTGCTATAGTCATCAATAAAACTGACAAAATAATGACAGCCTCCAAGAGATGCAGCTTTAGTTGTCCACACATCAGAGTGGATTAATTCCAATGGCTTCTTACTCTCTTGAACATGTCTAGGAAATGGTTTCCTTGCCTGTTTTCCAAACTGACAGGCTTCACATACCTTATGCATTTCTGCAACCTTGAATTTCGGCAAACCTGCAACAATATTTTGGGCCTGCATTGATTTAAGTCACTGTACATTAACATGACCAATGCGTTTATGCCAGATATCAATATCTGCAACTACACGGTCCCATGTGCAAACATTGCTGCACTCAATTCAGACATGTCTGCATCCAATGTAAACATTCTGCCCTTCTTCTTTCCTTTTGCTATCAAGCGACCTTTATTTTTCATATCCTCAACAAAGCATCCATGAGGATTAAATCTGACCTGCAAGCCCTGTTCAACCATTTGACCAACAGAAACCAGATTCTTGGTGATATTCGGGACATGAAATACATCGGACAGGTATTTCTTTTTCCCATCTTGCATAGACAAGGGAATTTTTCCAATCTGCACAATAGGATGTGCAGTATCATCACCAGTCTCCACAAATCCTGGTTTTTCCATTTTCCTTGCATCCTCCATCCATTCTGCATGACCTGTCATGTGGTTTGATGCACCTGAGTCAACATACCATACATCGTTGCTTTCTTCTGCACTTGTCACAGAATTGTTCATGTGCTGCACCATAAACAGATGCTCATTTCTGTCATCACCCTGTCTACTAGAGGATGCATAATTTCCTTGTTGTAATTTTCCATTCATGATGTCATTCTGCTTTTTATAGCAGTCTTTAGCCATATGACCCATTTTACCACAATAGTAGCATTCAACATTACTGTTTGCATTTTGGCCTCTTTGCCATCCACCACGACCTCTTTGGCTCCCCCTGCCTCTAGAGTTACCACGTCCTCCTCCATAGGACTGGTTTTCTTGAGTTTGCTACATATTCTGATTTCTACCACGGCCTCGATATCGGCCTCCTCTACCTCTGCCTCTACCTCTTCCAGCATTTGAGTAGAAGACAGGTTCTTTTGAAGTTCCTCCTGAAGAAGATGCACCACCATTTCTTTGCTCCTCAGAAATTAGAAGAGCAATCAGCTCCTCAAAATCAGGAAATCTTTCACGAACTGAAATGGATGTTTGAAACTGTGCATAATCCTTTCCTAGACCATTCAAGGTCACAGAAACTAAATCATCATCTTCCACTGGTGACCCAATGGAAGCAAGTGCATCTGCAATCTTCTTCACCTTCATGTGGTAGTCGTTGATGCTCATATTTTCTCTTTGCACATTGTGCAACTCTTGCTTGAGCTGCATTTTCCTGGCTTGCGTATTTGTGCTATACATTTTTGACAAAGTATCCCATGCCTCCTTTGGCGTACTTGCATCCTGAATATGCACAATCATAGAGTCTGAAATGCTGATAGACAGCCAATACATAACTTTCCTGGCTCTCTCATGCCATGCTTTAAATGCCTTGATTTGCTGTTGATTGGGAACATCAGGAAGAACTGGTTCTTCTTCATTTCCTGCAACAAATTCCCAATATCCTTTTCCCATAAGGAAATTCGTCATTCTAAACTTCCATGCTTGGAAGTTGTTCTTGTCAAGCTTTTCAGTGACAATCTGTGAAAGAGAATCAGATGCCATTACAGAAGATTGCAAAAAATTCTGTCACTGCAAAAACCACAGCTTCACCCTCACAAGGGAAAATCTGCAAAACTGGCGAAAGTGGTATTTGACCACACAGTCACTTCCTAGTGACGATTTTGCATCAACAGGCAACAGGGATGATTCTGTAACTCCCAATGTCTCTGCGCACAAGCATACAAAGCAATTTTTACAGTAACTATTCACCGACCTGTAGAACAGTGGCTGCACAGCATAAAACTGGGCCTTTTCCTGAGTGCGTGCAGAAAACTTCCGCCTCCAAAACATGCCCCGAAATGGCCTCAAATCAAAAAAACAAGGTCGCCAAGGGCTAAAGCTCTCTCCCGTAGCATATACTTCCCTCTTGCTTCACCGCGAAGGGCGTCTCAACCTGAGACAATGCACTCCTGTACTTTCTGGCTGTGCTACCTGCAGAGATCTGCTCCCGAAACAGAAAATGAAAGCAACACTGCTCCTCTTACCAGAACACCGCGAGCTTGTCTTGCTTTCTTAAGCTCCTTACCACTAACAAGGCTCTGATACCATGTCAAGATTGTGGGAGAGAAGGAAGGAGTCTCGCTTGAAGCTTTCTTGCTTGCACAATGGGGGAAGACACACAAGGGTGGAGGCTGAAAATAGTTTTCCTCTTCTTAGTTGTGTAAGCTAAAAGAACTCAAGTACAAAGAAATAGAAGAACCCTATATATGGGTCTCAAACCAAACTCAACTAACTAAGGTGGCATACTAACTGAGCCACGAACTAGAGTAGATAAGGATAGCTATCATGTAGCTATTATTCATGGGCGCTGTACCAACCGCGTCTGCAACTGACAAGTCGGTGACATAAATACACAACGGTCACCCTGGCGTATCACGAGTGGAGCTCGATATCTCAACACAAACATCATGGACACTATGCTACGTCTAGCCAGGTAGATGACTTTGGTGGTAGACTGTTTGCCATGCAATATGTCAAAGATAAGGTCGCTGAAAAATCATCTGATGATGTAGTGTGGTACATTGACTCAAGGGCGTCGAATCACATGACCCCTCACGGTGACTAGTTCACTGATATGGTGGCTGAAAAGCATGGCTATGTATGCACAGGTGATGACACACAGCATAGCATTGAGCATAAAGGCAAAGTGCCTCTTGTGGTTCATGAAGGCAGGAAGAAAAATTTGCATGATGTCTTGCATGTCCCTTCAATTACAAAGAACTTATTGTATGTCGGTCAGATGACGGAGCAGAACTTGCAGGTTAGATTCAATAAGCATGGCTGCTTTATTCAAGAGTTTGGCAATGGCTGCAAGTTGATAGCTCATGGTCATAGGAATGGCAGAATGTTTACTCTTGATGCTTCTTTGCCAGAGCTGAATTCAGCTATGTTTGCCCATGGTTCTTGCACTGTTAGGGATTTGGAAATATGGCACAAGAGAGTGGGGCATGTCAATTTTCAAAGGCTGCAAATTATGCCAAAAAAACAGCTGGTTACAGGTTTACCCAAGTTCCAATATTCAGATATTGGTCATGCATGCGATGCTTGCCAGTTCAGTAAGTAGTCTAGATTGTTGTTTGCTAGGCATATAAGGCAGAGTACACGTCCATTGTAGTTATGCACTATGATGTTTGGGGGCCAGCTCATAATGCATCTATGGGAGGTTCCAGATATTATGTATCTTTCAATTACGACTACAATCGCTATACTTGGCTTTAAATATTGAAAACAAAAGATGAGGTCTTTGCTGTTTTTCAGCAATTTAAAGCACAGGTTGAGAAGGAGTTTCAATGCTACATCTCTTGCTTGAGATCTGACAGTGGTGGGGAGTATGTATCAAATGAATTTGATGATTTCTTGGTTGAAAATGGCATTCGTAGACAGCTAACCTGCAGCTACACTCCGCAGCAAAACGGAGTAGCTGAAAGAAAGAACAGGGTTCTAATGGAAGCTGCTAGGGCCATGATGAATGAAAAGCATATGCCGCTTTACTATTACGCAGAGGCTGTTATGACAGCCGTATACATTCTAAACAGGACTCCCACTGCAGGTATTCATGAGATGGCACCGTTTGAAAAGTTGTATGGCTATAAGCCGAATGTAAGTCACATGAAAGTCTTTGGCTGTCTTGCTTATGTGCATATTCCAGATGAGAAAATGAAGAAGCTGGATCCCAAAGTGCATAAGTGTGTTTTCATTGGATATTCGTAAGAGAAGAAGGCATACAAATGCTATGATCCCCCTACCAGGGAGACTTTGGTGAGCAGGGATGTTATCTTTGATGAGATGGGCTCTCGGTATGTATCACCAGTTGCAGTGCCATCGGATATGCCTTCCACTCATGTCTCTACGATTGATTTACAGCAGAGCACTGCTATGACAGGACCTAGTAGTCAGACAATATCCCCATGGACAGGGAGACTGAGGAGCTCACCATCCACTGACACCACTATGTCAGTGAGGGGGAGATATGATGTCTTGGACAGCAAAGGAAAAGAGAAAGCTACTGAGGATGCATCTGGTATGATGACACCTGGCAGAATGACTTCTGGCTATGAGTCTGCTGATACTTTAGACAACGAACTTGGTATTTTGACTGCCTATACGCCTGGCACAAGGTAGAGCAAGTATATTTCGCCTCATGAGAGAGGGGAATCGAGTAGTGCACCATAGCTTAGACGCTCGCAGAGGGTCAGATACCCTGTTGACAGGTTGACATACAGTGGCTACTCCACAAAGCATTATGCTTACATGACAAAAGTGATGGAGGTCAAAGAACCAGGTACATATGATGAAGCAGTGAAAGATGAGAACTGGTGTGTAGCCATGGATGAAGAAATGAATGCCTTGGCTGAAAATAAGACATGGGATTCAGTGCCACTGCCTAAAGGGAAAAAGACCATTGGCTACAAATGGGTCTACAAAATCAAATGCAAGTCAGATGGCAGTGTGGAGAGATACAAAGCCAGGTTGGTCGCAAAGGGGTATGCCCAATAGTATGGACTTGATTATGAGGAAACATTCAGCCCTATTGCCAAGATGGCAACCATACGCAGTGTGATTGCCTTGGCTGCTGCTAAAGGCTTGAAATTGCAGCAGATGGACGTTAAGAATGCATTTCTTAACGGTGACCTAGCAGAGGATGTCTATATGGTTCAGTCGGAAGGGTATGTTCACCCTGATTTTCAGCATTATGTATGCAAGCTGAAAAAGGCATTGTACGAGTTGAAGTAGGCTCCGAGAGCTTGGCATGCTAGGATCAGTAATTAACTACTTGCAAAGATTGGGTTTTGCTGTTGGTAGGGCTAATCACAGCCTATTTACAAAGAAGACTGATAGTGGCTTGGTAGTGCTAGTCATATACGTTGATGATTTGATAATCACTGGTGATGATGACTTGGGCATACAACATGTACTGAAGATGCTGAAATCTGAATTTGACATGAAAGACCTAGGAGAACTGAAGTATTTCTTGGGCATTGAGGTAGTTCCAGCTAAAAATGGTTTATGGCTGATGCAAAAGCACTATGCCATGGAGATGCTGAAGAAGTATGGCATGGTTGAATGCAAACCATTGGATACACCTCTTGATCAGAATGTCAAGTTAGACATGAACATTGGGGCTGAAGTAGAGGATGTGACTATGTACATGCAGATGGTTGGCAGGTTGATTTACTTGACCATCACTAGGCCTGACTTGAGCTATGCTGTAGGGCTCATAAGCCAGTTTATGCAGAAGCCTAGAAAGCGGCACTTGGATGCAGTTAGACTCATTATGAGATATTTTAAGTCCACCATAGAGTATGGGCCGTTCTATGTTAGAGATAAGCCCTTGACATTGACTGGATACACGGATGCAGATTGGGCAGGTTGCTCCTATGACCGTAGATCTATGAGTGGATATGCATTTGGATTTGGTAGCAGTATGATTAGCTAGAGCAGCAAGAAGCAGCCTACGGTTGCTTTGTCAAGTACTGAGGCAGAGTACAGGGGTGCTGCATTGGCAGCATGCGAGATTTCATGGCTGCTCAAGCTTATGGATGATTTGGACATACAGGTAGATGCTCTAGTGAAGTTACCATGTGATAATCTGAGTAGTGTACTCCTGGCTATGAATCCAGTCTATCATGCCAGGATGAAACACATAGAGGTACACTACCATTTCATCAGAGAGATGGCTCTTGCAGGACGAGTTGATCTTATGCATCTAAAGACAGATGAACAGGTTGCGGATATCTTTACCAAGTCCTTGGGTAAAGATAAATTCTGTGGTTTTAGGCAGACGCTTGGTGTACTGATGCTATCTTGAGCTTGAGGAGGAGTGTTAGAAAATCAAGCTCTTTCATGTGTGGTTGACCGTGAGCTGGACACAGCTAGTCTAGCTATATTAGTCAGGTATATTAAATAAGTTGGTACTCTAGTCTTTATGGTTGGTGTGAATGGTCCTTCGTGACTTGTAAATACTTGACTTATGTTCTTTCAGTAAATGAGAAGAATGAGATAGGAAGCATGTTTCTTCACTCTGTGTGTTGCTCTCTATCTGCATCCATGAAAGAAAACACATTTCAACCAAGTGAAATAGGTTGTGTGGATCCAAATGTTGTCTCTCCTATGGTCATATTTACTGTGCCACATGTACCATGGAACTTGAGGCCTATTCCAGTGCCTAAAGCTTACTTGCCAAAGCTGATGGATTTGCTAAATGAAAAGATTCGCATGAAGATCTTGGAGCCTTCTTTAGCCCCTTACTCAAATCGTTGGTTTACTGTGCCCAAAAAGAATGGGGCTTTGAGATTTATTCAAGACATGCAACCGATCAATAAAGTGACCATAAGAAATGTGGGTGCAGGTCTTGTGGTTGATGAATTTGCAGAGGCTTCTGAAGGCAGAGCAATCTATTCTTTGGGTGATCTTTACTCTAGGTATGATCATTTTCAGCTTGCAATTGAAAGTAGGGATATCACAACCATGAAGACTCCTTTGGGGTTAGTACAGATGTGTACTCTCCCACAGGGTGCAACAAACTCAGTGGCACACATGAGGGTACTCATGGATTTTATACCACAATTGACTATGCCCTTCTTGGATGATGTTCCAATCAAAGGATGTGCAGTGGATGAAAAGAATGAAGAGATGGATACTCATGGATGTAGACAGTTTGTTGCAGATCATATTGTGGATTGTGAGAGGATTTTGACACATCTAGAAGAGGTGTAGTTAACTCTTTCTAGACAAAATTCTGTCTTTGGAGTTGAGGAGGTTTTGATTGTTGGGCATATGTGTGGGCCTTATGGGCGAAGGCTATCACCAGTAAAAATAGATGGGATTGATAGAATGCGAGATGTATGCACGAATGTATCAGAGGTGCGTAGATTCTTGGGTGCATGTGTGTTCTATTTGATATGGATTCCTCACTTTGCACATGTAGCCGATGTTCTTTATCAGCTTCTACGGAAAGGTAAAAAATTTCATTGGGAAAGGAAGCATCAGAAAGCAATGAAGAAATTGAAGCAACTCTTAAAATCTACTCCTACGTTGAGAAAGGCTGACTATTCACATGGGAAGCCTATCATTATTACTGTTGATACAAGCCCAATCGGGATTGGATGGGCAATTGGGCAAGATGATGAGGAAGGGGAAAGATATGCAATACGGTTTGGTGCAAAAGTATTGATTGAACAACAGAGAAGATATCCACAAGTAAAAAGAGAATTATGGGGAATTGTGACAACCCTTAAATGTGATAAGGAGTATTTTATGGGTACTCGTGTAGTCATTGAGACTCATTGTTTGCCAGTATTGGGTATGATTACTAGTTGTGCTACCCCGAATATTGCTATGCTCTGGTGGATTGCATACATCAAATCTTTGAACCTTGAATTTCAGCATATTGCAGGAAGAGATAACCCAATGGTAGACATGTTATCTCAAGCACGCTATGAGAATGAAGATGGGATGATGGATGAGGAGGAAGAAGATGACTTTCTTATGGCTGAAAATGATGTTGCAAGAGTGAATTTAGTAATGCAAAGTGTTGCTACAACATTAACAGAAGCTTGGACAACAAAGAGAAGACACTTTAGATATTTTGCATCTTGTGCAGAAGTATTTCTGGAAGACAAATATGCAGGAGAATGGCTGAGAATTGGTCAATATCTCCATACATTAACAAAGAGAGATGAATGGTCAGATGAGGAGTTTAAGAAGATCAAGTGGAAAGCCTATGGATTTTTCTTAAAAGATGGATACTTATGGAAACATGCTAAAAAGAAACAAGGTATGCCATTGCGAGTTTTGGGTGACAGAGCTTCACAAGTAAAAGTAATGCAAGAATTTCATGAAAGTTTGTGGGCTGGTCATAGAGGTGTTTGGGGTACTTTTACAAAGATCAAAGAAAGATATTGGTGGCAAGGTATGTATAAGGATGTTGCTCACTTTGTGGAAACATGTACGACATGTCAAATGTATTCAACTGTGAGACATCGGGATGGATTGCAATCCACATATCCATTGTCTCTTCATTTTAAGTGGGTCATGGATTTGGTCACAATGCCTATAGGTCTTTGGCAAATGAGGTATCTTGTGCTTGCTCATGAAGACTTGACTAATCAAGTGAAAGGGAGAGCTCTACGTACTAAGACGACAAATGTTGTATGTACTTTTCTCTTAGAAGAGATCTTTTGTCAATATGGCTATGTGGGAAAATTTATAGCAGATAGGGGTGAGTTGGATGCAGATGAAGCTCATGATTTCTTTGCACGGCTGGGGATAAAGCTTGCTTTAACTTCAGCCTATAACCCTGAAGGAAATGGCAAAAGTGAAAGAGGTCATCCACCTATTGTGAAGGCATTGGCAAAAGCATGTGGAGAGAAGATAAAAGAGTGGCCATGATTGTTCCCTTATGCTTTGTGGGCTGATAGAACAACTTATAGTGCTGTTACAGGATATATGCCTGCAGAATTGATGTATGGTCAAAAACCTATCATGCCGATAGAAGAGATGACTGTCACATGGAGTGTGTTACCTTGGGAGGAGGAGTTGAATCGAGAGGAGTTGTTGGCCTTACACATTAGACAGTTGGAAAGAAAGTCAGAAGACATAGAGGCAGCAACTACAAAGTTAAGGGGAGCAAGGATACAGAACAAGAAATAGTTTGACAAAAGACGTAGACTGAGACCAAGAACCATACAAGATGGGGATTGGGTATTGGTTTATGATAGTAGTTTAGATAACTAGCATAGTGCCATGCGTAAAGTTTCCAAAAGATGGTTTGGACCCTATGTGGTAAGATAGGTGTTTGACAATGCTACTTATGCATTAAATGAGTTGGATGGGACAGCCATAAAACTTCTGGTAGTAGGGAAAAGAATCAAATTATTCAAAAGGCAGGAATCTACTGTTTATGAGTTGCCAGAATTGGAAGAAAATAGTGGCCATGATACAGGGGCTAGCCAGGAAGATATGGAAGATGAAGAAGTAAAGGATATGGTTGCTGAGGATGAGGAGGACTCAGAATCCGGTGACAACTAGGATTTTGGCACATATCGGAGGATGTGCAGGTTCAGAGGGGGTGGATGTCGTGATGTTATGAGGACATAGTGTGAAAATGTATAGAATGCATCATCATCCGACTTCTCTATTGATCTAGAGAGTCAATGTGATCTGAGCCGTTAGTACTAGTGCAAGTTGCATGGATTATCCAAAAATACTAGATTTTTGGATAATTTTAGTCTATTTTTTATATTATTTATTGTAAAAATCCAAAAAAGATAGAAAAATCTTCTAGATTAGAATGGCATGCAAAAAGCTAGTTGCTTTTTCAGCCAGTTAGGGGATTTTCACAAGAGGGACAGATTGACGAAATCACACGTGTCGCGATCGCTGTAAACAGGCTAAAAACTATAGATTGAACTGAAAGAAGAAGAAGGAGTGATCTGGGAGATCCGTGGCCAGGTGTCCTAGAGTTTTACCCCCCTTTCGGAGCCATCGGAGCCATCAGATTTGGGTTCCGGGCAGCAGAGAAAGAGCTGATTTTTCTAATCCATGTTTTTGGTCTACAAAGGAGCTTCAGGAGAACTAATGCTTGGAGATTGCTTCTGAGTAGAGCAAAGATTCCAAGTTATTTCAATACATATTGTTTCAATTCATTGTGATTTGTTTTTGTCATGTTTACCACTTGGATATTCTCTATCTTCTCTTCCATCTCCTATCTCTACTTCCTTCTACTTCTGATCCCGGCAGATTCGACCTTTTGACAAAAACCCCTCCGACACCGCAGGTGATTTTTCATGATAGAGACTCAAAGTTTATGAGTAGCTTTTGGCAGGCAGTATTTACATCTATGGGCACTAAATTGGCTCCATCTACAGCCTATCATCCACAAATTGATGGACAGACAGAATGAGTTAATAAATGGTTGGAGACTTATCTTTGCCATTTCTGCTATGATGTCCAATATTCTTGGGATTCTTAGTTACACTTGGCTGAGTTTGCTTACAACAACTCTACCCATGCTAGTATTGGAGTTTCTCCCTTTGAGGCTCTGTATGTGGCGACAAGGTACCCTTACCCACAGTCATATTTAATGAAAAGATCAACCCTCATGGGAAGGAAGAGTTGGAAAGAATGCAAACCCTTCTTCAGCAATGTAAAATCAATACCAAATGAAGATGTATGCTGATGAGAAGAGGCAGCCTTTAGAGTTCCAAGAAGGAGCGTTGGTCTTATTGAAGGTGCCCAAGTCTAGGTACTCTACATTAAAAGATGGATGTAATAATAAGCTTGCTCACAGATTTTATGACACCTTCCGGGATCCTAAAGCGCATTGGAGACTTGGCATACACATTAGAGCTCCCTTCTTCCACAAAGATTCACAATGTCTTTCATGTTAGTTAGCTCAAGACTTTCTATGGTGATCCAGTGGATATAATTGATGAGCTGCCACCTATTGATGAAGAAGGTCTTATTCAGTACATCCCTGAGACTGTTATAGGTCAGCGTGAGAAGAAGCTTTGATCTCGTTATATCATGGAATATTTGATCAAATGGAGAGTTTTACCACCTAAAGAAGCTTCTTGGAGGCTTGATTCTATATTAGATGAGTTTCCTTTCTTAAGGGATAGATTAGTGGCTGAAGCCTATTGATTATGGAGCTAGTTTTGGTGCAAACAAGATCATGACAACACGATATTTTAGAACAGTTTTTATTATGCCTAATTTTAAGATTTAAGCTATCTACGTGGCCTTAAAGTACTCTTCAAGGACTACGTTTTGATATATGGCACGCCTCATTTCGACACTTCTACTAAAAGTTATGGCAGATTTGGTCCAGTAGGGTCTGTTTACACAGCAAACTGTCTACTTCATTTTGAGATTATCTATTGAAGATTTTACGGCTCCATATACTCTTGAAGTATTCCAAATCATGTATATAGCTTAGGCCTACTCTTGTTCTTCAATTTTAGTCCATATGTTGGTCATTTTTCATTCATTTTCCCATTTGTAAAGCTCTAAAAACAAAGTAGTACTTTTTTCTATCCATCCTTTTCTAGTCTTTCAATTTTATTTTTTAGGGCAAAAACCTTTGGGAAGGGATGGATTGTAAGAAGCTAGAAAAAATAAGGATTTAGTATAAAAATAATATTGATGTTATACCATGTTACACTAACATTGGTATAAAAGGAGAGGACATGTAATTTTTCATATCTTTTTGACACATTAATACAATTACTATCCTTCTCTCCCATCTTACTCACAGCTTCTATGGCTTCTTTCTATTTCATGTCTTTCTCTCTCTAATTCTAGTCTTTCTCTCTCCTCGTCACTCTCTTTCTCTCTCTTCTTGCAGTATTTCTCTCTCTTCTACAGTCTTCTCTCTCCTCTTTCTCTCTCTCTAGTTCTCTCTCTGACACCCAGATACATTGAAAAATTTTAGACATTGTGTTTTGGTATTTTTTCTTATGATATCCATCTCCAGCTAGCTGGATTGCTTTTTGGATTGTGTTGTGGTTGCAGTTTTTCCCATCATGTCAGTTATTGAGTGCACATTCAGGTTTATTTACATTGACCCTTTCCTCCAAGTATCCCATTTTTCTTATTTTCTTTTTTGTACCAAACATCACAATTAATTATTAAAGGAAACCAGTTGACCACATTTTTCATGCGCATTTGTGTTGAACACACATTGTAATTAATTAAAATAAACGGATCATTCACATAGCATGTGCATCATGCGCTAAACACACATTTTTAATTTCTCATAAAATGAATCTGTCGTCACATGCATGCACTAACAAAAAAGTGCTTTACACATACATTAATTTAATATAAAAAAGAAACTTGCATTTAGAGGCCCTAAGTCGCAGGGACATAGTCAAGGGACGCTAATAAGCACCTAAAACTTAATAAGTTTTTTAATAGATGAAATGAATTGTTGTTTTCTTATTAAGGCTTATCACCAATTAAAGGTTTACCCCTTGTTAATTAAGTTGTAAAAGGAACATTCAATTAAATTTTCCATTTCCCCTCACATTGCACATTCCCTTTTTCAATGAAGCGCTACATGGGGTGGGTGACGTAGTTGTCAGTCGTAGTCGCTCTTGACCGTCTTAGTGTGATGGTTATTTTGCTCTGTGATGGGGTCATGGTGGTTGGATAATCAACTTGTTCAAGAAGATACATTTTTGAAGATTTGTGGTGATGATAATGGATGGATAGATCAAGATGAAAAACCTCATATATCCTTTAATATTTTGTTATGCTTTTATGTTTTTAAGTTGTGTTGATGGATCAAGGTGTTTTCCTTTCATTGCAATTCTTTATTAGATGTAGGTTATGAGTTGGGGTCGTGTTGGATGGTGTTTCCTGAAGATATTGTGGAAGATCAAGCTGAGCTCTTATTTTGAACTTCTATTCTCTTTTTCTAAGGTCGTGAGGACGCTCTCTGATTAAGTGTGGGGATATGTTGACTATTGAAATGACTTGATTTTTTTATTGATTTTTGTTATTTTTGTAGACTGAATGGTTGGTTTTTGATTGATTTTGTATGTTGATTAGTTGATTTGGAAGCATTTGAGAGTGTTTTGGATAAGGTTGAATAATTGTGAGAAGCTCATGATGTTTTTTAGTGGAGATATGATGTTCTGACATGTTCTGTTGATGTTCTGATAGTGTTTGATTGGTTTGGTCTCTGTTTTGTTTTGGTTTCCTTCTGAATGAGAGGATGAAATGGTGACTGATGGACTTTGAGAGTGTTTGGAAGCTTATTAAATGATTCTTGATGGTTTTGAATGGTTTTAATTGAGCTAAATGCTTTCTAATGACCTTTTGTATGGTATTGTAGACCCTCTGTTGAGCTTCTATAGAGCCTCTATCTCTGTTTTGTTTCTATTATGTATGCCTTTGTAAGTGTTTTGTTGGATGAATGTGTAGCTTGGAAAAGTTTTCTAACCTTGGAAAGAGATGAATACATGTTCAAATTAGGTCAAAGAAGTGGAAAAAATAGCTATTCAAGACTCAAGTGAAGACTGAAGTGATAGTGACGCTGTTGATCTACAAAAGGACACTGTAGTGGCTCTGGTGACCTTTCATATCAGACATACCACTTGGGAGGGGTATCCATGACCAAAGAGGGGTTATGGATTATTATTCTTGATTATTCCAATGTACTATTGAGAGAGAGTATGAGAGAGAGAGAGAGAGAATGAGAGATAGCCAAATCTATGCAAAACAATGTATCTATGAGTGAGAGATTGTGAGAGAGACTATGAAGCTTTTGAAGATGAATGCTATGTGATTATTTCTATTCAAAGTGGAGCATTCATTTGTATTCTGTTGTTCTTTTGATGAATAATATGAAGAATGTGTTGAAGTTTTGTTGTGATAAATCCATGGGAGAATTGTTATATGATGTTGCATGAAGATTTGAGAAGATTGGTGTTATTTTTCTTCTTATGGTTGATTAAAGTATGAAAAACATGCTTGTTGATTATACAATATAGATTTTCTTGTAGTATATTCCCTATTTTCTTGGTGTTCCTCTTGGGGCTCCAAAGCTAGGGTTGGTCATTTACACCATCTCTTCTGGTGAGGAAAAGGTGGTGATATGATCATGTTGCCATCAAAGATTAAAGGAACTAAAGCTCTCTAAAAATCATTGACTTTGAGACCATGTGACAAAGACTAGACACCTTGCCAAAATTTTAGGGGATGCTCTCAAGGGCTCCATGTAGCATGGGTGTGGACTACGTTGTCACTCAGGCCATCAATCACAATAGTTAAGTGGTGCTAAGCATTGGCCTAACACTAATGCAAAGCACTGTGAGAATCTAGGCATGGATGTAAAGCACCAAAGAATATCAATGCTTTGAAATACCGATGTGAAGTAATAAGAGAGCATTGATGTTAAGCACCTAGAGAATCTAGGCGTGGAGTGCCTATGTTCCTTATATCAACCTTTAATGAACTATCTTGCCACATGAAACATGCTATCAAACTCAATGTGCAAAGCATCGAGAGAACACCAATGTGAAGCGTTGAGAGGAACACTGATGCGAAGCAATAGGAGAAATATATTAACTAATAGTAACAGCAGTGCTTCAAAGTTTGGCATGAAGACTTAAGTTGGCACATAGCACTAGCCCTGGCATGAAGCACGGGGAGGAAACTAGGCATAGAACGCCTAGTATTACTCTTATATGAGCCATAAAAATGGGATTTTCTAGAACCCTTTACTCACAAATGACATATCTCATCTATGAAGAGTGAATGTGCTAAGCTACGTGTCTAGGGAGAATTGGAATGTTATCTGATGTGGAAGTAGTGAGCCATACAAATATATGCATATTCTATATCAAAAAATTCAATGCATCGATTAGGGGAGGAATATGAACTTTTTCTATTCTCAATCTATCAAACCATGTTAGTTATCATTTTTATTGGACAAGATAAATGTAAGTGCAAAAGAAAAGAAAGAATGGATCTAAATGAGCTCTAGCCAACATTTCTCACAATAGAATGGTCATGATGATGCTAGTTTAATTGCTTCATTGATTTAAGAATTGGTCGCAATGTCATGTTAAAGGATTGTGTCTTCATGATTAATCGCTCTAAGAAAAAAGGGGTATTAAAAAACTCAAATGTGTACCATATTGGAAATTTAATTCTAAGCATTTAGCTCTAGGAGATTGATAAGCTTGGTATAGTAGCTCATCAACTTAGTCATAAACACCATAAGTGCATCTATAAAAAGCAATAAATGGCATATGAATATAGCTACTTCAATTTATGTATATATTTGAACAATAATTCAATATAGTATAAGCTAAAATAATTTTATTAAAACTAATGTATTAATGTAATATCAATAATGGCCCACAAAAATAATATGTAACTACCTTTGAAGTGATTTCATGATTTTTTGAGAAAAACTAGATGATTGACTTGCTTGCATTTATTTGATCTTCTTATCACTACAATATATGAAGGCTATTCCAACAAAATCTTTGATGCAAATAGTCATGAAAGGTTTTTAAATGATATGCCTTGCCATATAGAAAAGTGAGAATGTACATTAGAATGAGTACATCAATATATGCCTAAAAAAGATCACCAAATTGTTCATCGATATGACTATCACAACATACTAACACAGATACTAAATATACTAATGCATATATCAATGTGTAGGGATAGAGCCTATGATTTATATCTATTTTCATATTAGACATGGAGTGGCACTTGCTAATTATTGTGATGATAAAAATATGATTTCTCATATTATAGTCTCAAACATACACCCATCATGATCAATTGATTGTCATCTAATATGATTAAGTGCATATCTAATTATTCTAAAGCAAAAAAATAGCCAAATCAATACATAAGATAGGTTGATTCTTCAAGATTCCCAATTTGAACATAGAAGTTTCTTAAATATTACCTAACTCCAATGAAGGACTAGTAACTTATAGAAGTCTCTTAAGAGCATAGAAAAACAAAGATTTTCCAAATTTCCACTTTAGTATGCATCTTTATGCGTTGGGATCTACTTTCATGTCAACCAAAATGAGTCAATTGTGACAATACCGAACCCACATTCCAAATAAAAATTATTGCTCAACTTTAGAATGTGATCAAAATTAAAATAAAAACTTAAATATTTTACATTTTAGATGCACCATAAATATGCCTTCACATTTTGGAATTTGCCTATCTTTCAAATGTGAAGTCCATTTTTTCTAGACTACCTCGCTCAATGGAAATCAAAATTAAAGCCCTCCCTATGAGTTGCATCTAGTCGATTTCTATTAAATTTTTTAATAATATTTTTCATCCAAAAAGCTTCTTTTGCAAGATATTCCTTACTTTTATCAATTCAGAACTAATATCAACGACCATATCAATGAGCTTGTTACATCCATACTCCTTTATTTTATGATTTCAAACATTGACATCAACTCAATGGCACCTATATTAGCATAAATATTACTAGGGATGATTGATATATTCACAACAACACTTTAAAATGACTAACTTAAGTGTGGTCAATGGTCTAACAAGTCAACAAGAGAACGTGCACTATAGAAGATCTCAAAGGATGGACCATTCTTGTGTAAAGTGAAGGACATTTCAATTCTTCCTCTAATTGTTTTAAAATTTTAGTATGTGAAATACTTATCTTGCTAAATGTAGAAATTTCATTGAAAACCAAGTATGTTTTGCAATCATAATTAGTGCCATTCATTACATTAGCATGTAGATGCACTCAATGAGCAATGTAATGAATTATAGTAAGGACATGCTTTTCTTTTAAATGATAACTGAAATGTCATTTTCTTTATCCACCATTATTGATGCCCCATCTAGCCTATATGTGATATGTCATTGAACGATTTTATAAAGCAATGCATACCAACCTTTCACTATCATAAGCTTCTAGTGCTCTCCAAGAATATATTTGGTGAAATCTTCCACGATTCCAATTTACCTCGTAATTTTTTTCCTTTAGATTTTGACATTGCAAAGCTTAGTACACCTAACAAAGAACTATTTACTTTTTCTTATCTATTTGCTTACATGCAAGATCAGTGAGATAAGTAATGTAATAAACTAAAAATCATACTTTAAAAGGATTGAATATAAAGATATTAAAGTATTATTTAGTTATCATTAAAGCTTTTAATCCATGAGATAAAAACTAGTATGTATATGAATCAAGGACTAATTAATGTTCATGATTATAAATAGGTGATTGTTTACATAGAGGTGACTACTCCTTCACTATTTCGGGGCTATTTCTATAAAGAGGTACAAATAATAAGGGAAGTTACTAAGAGGCATAGCTAGGAGGTCACACAAAGTTGCAATTAGGAATGCATGGGCTTTAGTTTATGTAACACCTTACTATCACATGTGTTCAAACTAATTTAAAAATCCCTTATATGTGAACTATTCATGAATAAAACAAAAATTTCTTTGATTTAACATATGAGTATCCCTATTATATGACACCCATAATATGCTAAAAAATTTATTGCAAATGTTCTACTTGAGACACTTACATATTTGTAAGTGACCCCCCCCACACTGGGAAGTTGGAGATGCAATTAACAAGCTAGAAAGAGACACGACAACACAAAGCTAGTGAAGAAGTTGATTACTTTGGTGATGAAAGTTAGTGAAAGTAAAAGGTGGATACATATGTTACATTGCTAATGATGGCCTTGATGATAGCTTTGGTGTGATGATGGAGGCTGGTGATAATGTTGTGCTAATGACCTTTCAATGATAGCCTAAGGTGATAGTATTGAAGTAAATTTTAATATCATTATTCATTGAAATGATTCATTTTGTAACATGTAGGGATAGGATGATTAATATCCATGAATACAATCACCAATGCACCAAATTGTGAATTTGGGGTTATCATTGAGAGTAGGAGATTAGCGTTTCCACTTGCACAATAATCAAAAACTCACTAAAATCTAGTTGAAGTGCATCGATTTGGTGAAGCAATAAGGCACTGGATAGAGCAACTACAAAATTGTGCCTGAAAGAGTCAAGGGAATAATTGGAAGAATGGGAGGGGGTTCAAGATCTAGACTAAAAAAGTGGAAGAGGGCTAAAACTATTGATCGGAGGAATGAGCACTAGGAGAGGGCTAAAGCCCTAGATTGGAAGAATAGGAGTACTAAACCTCCACAATGGAAGATGGAAGGAGATAAAGCTCAAACTCAAAGAACATGAGACCAAGGAATTTGAATTTAATTGAGAGGGTTGAGGCTTCATAAGACAATTCTTTGAGATATATATCCTTATTGTCTCAATACACTCAATATATCCATCATATCTTTCAATTCCAATTTTTTGAGCTACATATTATCACTATTTGTTGTGGCATGTCACTCATGATATTTAAAGATTAGATGCCATACATATATTTATAGCTATGAACATCTCTAGGATCATTATTATCCCTAGTCATATAATGTGAACTAACAAACCTTTAATTCCATTCTATTCCCATTTGTACACTATTCACATGCACCTTTTGAATTTGCATATGTTTGGTCCCCCATTTTTATCGAATTCACGATACCTTATGTTCTAATTTAACATATGATTTTAAAATTTTTGCAATTCGTTTTACATTAAACTTTGGCTTTTCATGTCAAAATGAGGGGTTATTATGAAGCCATCTTGAGCACCTACTATTGAGATATGTATAACAAAGTGAAAAAGAGTTGGTGAGTGTATTTTACTTTGAAACTTTTTGGCATTACATGCATGAGTATCGTGGTGGGTGCTTTCAAACCAATTATGTTGAAAGTTGGCTACATTGCATGGACATTCAATACACCAACCTTTACATGGCTAAATTGCATATAGATGGACATTCAATACATCAACCTTTACTTGGTTTGTAAGAAGCATAAGTATAGGATGACAAGCATAGGTTTTTCCAATCACCCCTCGTAGACATATTTATGCAAATGTTTAGATTGCTTTAAAACACATCTTCAGAAAAGATGTTGTGAACATATTGTCATTTTTCTAAATAGATGAACTTTTTTGTTTTGCTCAGGTCCACCTAGGGAATGAAATGGATATTGCATATGGTAGGATGCACACATAGGAGACAAGTACACATGGTATTAAGTTTAATACAATATTATAGATTGAGGAGATTAATGACGTTATTATTCATTAGTCAATTGAACAACTAACTTTAACCAACATGGCCATACCTTTCAAGTAGTATTGCACTTCTTCTTTACATTCATATTGCAAGAAACATCTTGTAACAAGATAATTCCTCAAATTTTAAACACTATTTGAGATGTATGTTGGAAGGAATAAAATATCCTTGGCAATGCTTAATCATCTAATGTCATGTGACCTACACATTTTGAAAACTTGAGTTGAAGCTCACACTTTCAACCACACTAAACAATTCAAAACATCTCATCAATTTCATTCCATCACAATATAATAATGGCACATCTCTAGTCCACTAGAAACAAGAACAGAAGCTTCAACAAGGATGGTTGGCTTTCCAATTTACTAGATAACTTGAGTTTTTGGAAACTTGAGTACGTGCTACCAACTATCTAGTAAGCACTCTCAATGGTTCATTTGGATCTTGTCGTGCACTACTAAAACAAATCTTTTGACAATATGCATTCAGCACTTATTATAAAAACCACTTCACTCTAAAATAATTGACAATAAATTAACCATGCTGATCCTTTTATATATTGATGCAATTTTTTCCAATAAAAAATAAATATATTACCTTATTGATGTACTTCTATTAATACACCTTATACTATATTATTGATGTAACTCTATATGCTATCTCATTGATGCAATTCTATATACTATTGTAGTGATGTAGTTCTATTGATACACCTTAAGTTTTTGAGTTAAAGATCCCTCCTACCAAACTCCCACAATATATTGATGTAACTTCAATGTGCAACCCTTGAGGTTAAAGAGTGAACGATTGAGGTAATGGAGATTTTAAGAAATATGAAAATGGTTGAAATTCTCTCTCTCTCTCTCTCTCTCTCTCTCTCTCTCTCTCTCTCTCTCATATCACTCTAAACACCCACGTCAGCTCTTCACTATCAATGGTGGGCTTGTCTGCCCTCCCTTTTGGCATCACAAAAAAAATCATTTTTTTTATTGCAACTAATATATTCTCTTTCTCTCTGTGTCTCTCTCTCTCTCTCTCTCTAATTTTTAATTTGAGATGATTTTGTACAATTTTACTTTGGCACATGCATGTTTTCTTTTCCTTTTTTCAGGGGGGCATGGGCATGTGTGTATGTAATATGTAGATATGAGTAAGGTTATTTGTAACCATATTATAATATAATTATAAACCACTTGGTCATAAGGTTGTGCATCTTTCTTTTCAAGACAAAATCTTATAGTTAAGGCCAAGATTTTAGAATTATCAAGGCCCATTGTGAAATACCTTATCAAACAACCATGCATGTATGGTATCTAGAGGTTCAGATTCATAGGAATATGCATATGGAGAATGAGCCTATTAGAAACATGATCATCAGAATCTCCAAGTCATTTTTGGTAAGGACATGGATCAAGTTCATTCAACACACTTGAAGCAAAGATCATAAGTCATCATAAGAGACCTTTCTATTTGATTCTTATGGATTGTGTAATAGTCAAATAAAAGCATCAAAGAAGTAAGTACAAGTAGAATTCTCTTTATAGACTATATTATCAAGATATTGCTTAAGCACAAAGAGAATTCAACATCCAAACAAGAACCTAGTTGTATAGGTATAAGAGTATAATTACCTTTGTGGGGTGAAGTATCTTTGTACATTTCCATAATGTTTGAAAGTATTTAGGGTGGAAGTAATGAGAATATTAAAACACCTAAAAGTAGGCCAAATAAACATCAACCAATCATAAGTTTAGTGACACAACTAGGAAAGTGGCATGTCTAGTTACATGGAACATTTGAATTTCACTTAATTTGACCCATTTTCATCTAATTTTAACAAAAGGCTAACAACAACTACATGAAGATATCTCTTATGGATGCATTAAAAGTGAAAAGTTTTTCTAATCAATGTGACTTTTTTGTTTCTTCAAATTTGTCAACTTTGATGTGGCCCTATAGATTCAATTTTTATCAAAAAGCATAATTTACATTGGAAACTTTTGTTTCACTCTTGTTTATTTATGTTAATGTAATAATTCCTTTTGTTGTCATCATGGCCATTAAAATTCAAGAATTTTAATTACTATCTAAAATCACGAGTTACATTGCAAACATTAGTTTTGTTTATACTCTTGTTTATTTTAATATTATACCTTTTTATTATCCTTCAGAATCATGCACAATACTCATTGTTGCATTCTTGGTTCACTTATAGGAAATTATCCTTATAACATTTGTTCAAAGGGTATTTGAAGATATAGTTTACTTACATGTTATTCCTTTTCTTTAGAAACAAATAATTTTTTAAGAGATTATTCTAAAAGCCCTCTTTTGTAAATGTAATCCTATACATTTTATTAAATAAAATAACCCTCATATTGATTACACATGATGCACTTACAATTTTTGAGATGCACCACTTGATAGTTCTTTTCTTTCATGGGTCAATATTTTATAAATTGAAAAATTGAAAAATTATGTTGTCTAGAGACTTCAAGAGTATGTAGCTAGACCTTTGTGCTTATTTTAATTGGTGGATACTTTGTTCTATGGCATTGAGAGAGAATTTTCAAGTCTTCATAATGATCATAATTTGATGGCATTAAGGGAGATTTGAGGTCCCTTTTAGCCCTATAAGAAATTCAGGAGAGAGAAAGTGTGTTACAATTTATTTAAAAACTTTATTGGAAAAAAAATTGCAATCTTGGGAATGTTTGCTCTTTTATACCTTGGTATTTTTGTTGTCTATCATTCATTGATGACGAACCTTGAAGGTGTTGCATATGCACTTGTCACCTTCAATGTCTCGTCATTTCCCTTCAAGAGTCAATGACTCTCAAAATATTCCCTCAATGTTTTTAAATTTTTATTTTGGGGGACTATAAACCACTTCCATTACAAGCTTGGATCACCTCTTGTTCCTCGACCACTTCCATTGCAATCTTGGATTACCTCTTGGTAACTTGATTGCAAGCATGGATGACTATAAACATCTATACCACCTCCATATTGATCTAGATGATGCATATGCACCTATCACACACCAAATGCATTAGAAGTAATGAGATTAGAGGGGGAAAAGAACATTGATTTACAAGAAGCACCCCTCCATTCTCTTCATGTTCCTCATTGCTGCTAAGGTTTGTTGGAGATACTCATCAAAGGGTTCAGCATATACTCAATATCTATTAGGTCATGTTGAGAGAGACAGAGAGAAGGGTTGGAGCAACAAGGAGGAGCAGTGTGCTCTCATCTCATTTCCTTCATTGTTCCATATCACATGTAATTGAAGTAAATACAACACTCTAAGGTCTACAGACCATTCACACATAGCCTAAAGTCACCAACTTATTTAATGTCACACACTTGCTCATATAGCTAGACATATGACAGAGAGACAAATTGTCAGTTACACACATACTAACAATAAAAGAGCTTGAAGTCTTCATACTCCCCCTCAAGCTCAAGACATCCTCTGTACACCAAGTAGCTGTCGAAAAACACTGATTAACTTATCTTTACCCAAAGACTTGGTAAAGATATATGCAACCTGTTCATCAGTCTTCACATGCATAAGATCTACTCTCCTTTCAAGAACCATCTCTCTAATAAAATGATAGTGACCTCAATGTGTTTAGTCCTGGCATGGTATACTGGATTTATTGCCAGGAATACACTACTGAGATTGTCACATAATAAAGTCACTAGAGCATCCATATGTATGTCCAAATCGACCATAAGCTTGAGCAACCATGCAATCTCACATGCTCCCAATGCAACACCCTTGTACTTTGCCTCAGTGCTAGACAATGCAACCGTTGGTTGCTTCTTGCTGCTCCAATTGATCATTCCACTTCTAGAGCTAAAGGCATAACCACTTGTAGACCTGTGATCATATGAGCATCGTGTCCAATTGGCATCCATGTATCCAACCAGTGTCAAGGGCTTATCCTTCACAAAAGACACCCATAATCTACAGTGGACTTTACATATCTCATAATCCATCTAACAGCATCCAAGTCTGGCTTTCTGGGCTTCTGCATGAACTATCTTATGAGCCCAACAACATAACTCAGGTCAGGCCTGGTGATGATAAAGTAGATCAGACTTTCAACCACCATCTGTCTGTACATAGTCACATCATCAATTTCAACTCTAGTGCTAATGTCCAACTTGATATTTTTATCAAGAGGTGTTTCCAGTGGTTTACATTGAGCCATGCCATATTTCTTTAGCATTTCCATGGCATAGTGTTTTTGCATCAATCATAAACCATTTTCAGCCTTGATCACCTCAATACCCAAGAAATACTTCAGTTCACCTAAGTCTTTCATATCAAATTCAAATTTCAGCATATGCATGCATAACATGTTGTATCCCTAAATCATCATCACCTATGATTATCAAATCATCAATATAGAAAACCAGCACTACTAGAGTCTGTCTTTTTTGTAAATAGAGTATGATTAGCCCTACCAACGATGAGTCCCAAACTTTGCAAGTAACTATTGATCCTTGCATGTCAGGGTCTTGGAGCCTGCTTCAGTCCATACAATGCCTTTTTCAGCTTGCATATGTAATGTTGAAAATCAGGGTGTAGATACCCTTTAGGCTGATCCATATAAACATCCTTTGCTAAATCACCATTGATAAACACAATCTTAACATCCATCTACTGCAATTTCCAGCCTTTAAAAGAAACCAATGAGATCATTGTTCGTATGGTTGCCATCTTGGCAACAGGGTTGGTTGAATGTTTCCTCATAGTCTAACCCATAGTGCTGGGCATAACCCTTAGCAACCAGCCTAGCTTTGTACCTCTCTACACTGCCATCTGGCTTACATTTAATCTTGTAGACCCATTTGCAGCCGATGGTATTCTTTCCTTTTGGCAATGGCGCAAGATCCCATGTTATATTTTCAACTAAGGCAAATATTTCCTCATCCATAGCTGTGCACCAATTTTTATCCATCACTGCTTCAGCATATGTAGCAGGTTCTTTGACCTCCATCACCTTTGTCATATAAGCATAATGCTTCGCAAAATAACCATTGTAAGTCAACCTATCCACATGGTACCTGACTCTCTGCGAGCGTCTAAGCTATGGTGCACTACTTGATTCCCCTCTCTCATGAGGTGGAATGCACTTGTTTTGCCTAGTGCCCAAGTGTATATATAGTCCAAATACCAAGCTCACTATCTAGACTGTCAGTTGAGTCATAGCCGGAAGTCATCCTACCAGGTGTTATCACACAAAATGTATCATCAGAAGCTTGTTCTTTTCCTTTTCTATCCACCACATCATATCTCCCCCTCACTGACATACTAGTGTCAATTGACGGTGAGCTAGAGCTCTGCAACCTCCCTATCCAAGGAGATACTGCCGTACTACTAGGACCTGTCAATGCAATACTTTGCTACAAATCAACTGTAGAAGCCTATGTAGAAGACATATCCAATGGCACTACAACTGATGATGCATACCAAGAGGCCATCTCATCAAAGATAACATCTCTGCTGACTAGTGTCTCCTATGTAGAGGGATCATAGCATGTGCACATACGCAAGGCATCCAAATACTTTCATGTGATTGATATCAGGCTTGTAGCCATACAGTTTCTCAAATGGTATCATATCATAAATACCTGTAGTGGGAGTCTTGTTCAGGATATACATGGCTGTCATAACAGCCTCAGTCCAATAATAAAATGGCATCTTCTTCTCATTCATCATTGCACGCGCGGCTTCCATTAAGACCCTATTCTTCCATTTACCTAACCCATTCTGTTGTGGAGTGTAACTGTATGTAAGGTACCTACGTATGCCATTTTCAGCCAAAAAACTATCAAACTCATTTGACACATACTCCCCACCACTGTCAAATCTCAAACAAGAGATATAGCAATCAAATTACTTTTTAACTTGCTACTTAAATTGCTGAAAATAGCAAACACCTCATCCTTTTTTTTTAGTATATAAACCCAAGTATAGCAATGACTGAAGTCATCAATGAATGTCACCTCCCATAGATGCATTATGGACTGGCCCCCACACATCAGAGTGAACCAACTACAATGGTCGCATACTATTTCTTACATGCTTGATGAATGGCAACCTTGACTCTTTACCAAATTGACAAGCATCACAAACATGACCAATATTAGTGTAAGCAAACTTGGGTAGACCTGTAACAAGTTTTTTTTTTTGCATCATTTGCAGCTGCTGAAGATTAACATGCCCCACTCTTTTATGACATATTTCTAAATCTCTAACTAGGCCCAAACATAATTGATTTCAGCTGTGGCAAAGTGGCATCAAGAGTAAACATCTTGCCATTCCTATGACCGCGAGCAATAAATTTGCAACCATTACCAAACTCCTCGATGAAGCAACCATGCTTATTAAACCTAACTTGTAAATTCTGCTCAGTCATCTGGTGTAGAGACAATAGATTTTTAGTAATTGACTGAACATGCAGTACATCATGTAAGTTCTTCTTCTTGCCATCATGGATTACCAAAGGCACTTTACCTTTATGTTCAATGCTATGTTGCGTGTCATCCCCTATGCATATGTAGCCATTCCTCTCAAGCATCACATCAATAAACTAGTCACCATGAGGCATCATTTGATTTGATGCCCCTAAATCAATATACCAAACAACATCCTCACTAGACTTCTCAGGAGCCCTGTCTTTCACATATGTCATGGCAAATAGTCTATCCCCAAAAACATCATCTGTTTGACTAGACGATGCATAATGTCCATACTGCTTACCCTTTTGATTTCCCTGCTTCTTCTAGCAATCCTTGGCAATATGATTGTACTTTCCACAGTGGTGACCATCCTTATCCTTATTAGGATTGTCAGATGGGCACTAGTGCTGCTAGGAGCCTCTGCCTCTAGAGCTAGATCTCCCCCTGCCTCTAAAATTTCCATCTCCTCTTGCATTCAAACCCTGCTGGTTATTATGACCATAAGGTACATTTTGTTGGCCTCCTCTACCAAAACCATAACTTCTACCACGGTTGCCATGGCCGCATTGATTCGAATAGAAGACAACGTCCTTGCTCTTAGAACTGCTAGAGCCTATAGCCAATCCTAGTTTAACCTCTTCATGAATGTGCAATCCAACAAGCTCATTGAAATCTGGCATTTTAGCCCGCATAGAGATGGAAGTATCAAATGACTTATATTGAGATCCCAAACCATTTAATGTCACTACAACCATGTCTTCATCCTCAACCTGTGTGCCAATGGATACCAATTGATCCACAATAGTCTTAATCTCTATGACATAATCATGTATAGATTTGTATTTTCTCTCCATGTTGTTGAATTTTTTCTTTAACTATATCTTCTTGGCATTGGTAGTTGTGCCATAATATCTTATCAATATGTTCCATGCTTTTGCTGGTGACTTGCAGTTCATGATTTGCATTACCATAGCATCTGAGATACACAAAGATAACCTACATAGCCCTGCGAGCTCTTTCCAACCAAGCTGGGTGTGCTCATCTTTGATCAGTTGTAGGATTCCTCTTTGGGATTTCACGTTCAGCTTCAACACTCACCAATTCCCAGTATCCTTTACCTATCAAGAAGTTATCCATGTGGAACTTCCATATGGCATAATTATTTCTATCAAGCTTTTCCCCCACTTTCAGGGTTATGTTGTCGGTCATGTCTGCATTTGCCATATTGTAACTGACAATGGCTAGTCAGTACCTGACTTCTTGCAAGCCAATAAGTCTAACTAACCTACTACAGTCTTTGAATTTTTATGATAGTTTTTTACAATTAATTGTCTATTTTAATCAGGATATTTTAGCCGATTAGCATCTCAAAACCATCCACTACCATGTGGCATAACCTGTAGATACATCAATCAACACATAGACCATGTAGTTGCTGTAAGTCTGTATCATGCAACCTTACTGCAATCAACCAAACATGCAGCCTAAAATCTGCAGACTGTCAATGTTCAGTAGCTCTTTCAAGGCCCAAACTGAGATGTATACATGTCATACATACTCCAAAAAACTCTCAGACATCTGCTAGTACATGTGGGAGTCCATACATGATCATGTGGGCATAGTTCAGTGCATATACATCAAGTGCACGTGTCAAATACCTTGCTTGCAGGTTGCATTAAGCTAATAATCTATCAAACTAGATCTATCCAAATCCAAAATGTCCTCAAATTACATCATACATGTGCTATCAAGTGTAGGGGTCAATACATGACCATACAAACAACCATAGGCACTCTATCTTCAACAAGAAATGTCATAGAATGCATTTCCTATTTGTAAACATCCAAGAACCTATCAATGCATTTGTTTCAAGCTTCAAACTTAAGCTTTCATGAGCATTCAATGCTCACCTCAATCCTCCAAACATTCAACAAACATATGCCATGCCATACATTTGACAGAAGCTAACCGATGTTATGTAATGCTTCAAGACCAATGAGTGCTTGTTGTTGATAGTCTAATGACAGCTTTCAACCTGTCATATGCTTTCAAATCTGAGTATTTTCTTAAAGAAATTGCAACTCAATTGCATACAACACAATACATATGTCTTCCTTAGCATATCTAGGCTCTAATGAGACCTTCCAAGCATGTCCAAGAACTCCAAGTTCTTTCCAATGTTAGTATATGGTATACATTCATTGTTTATAGCAATTCATGCTCTCTTCCAGGTCTGTGTACCTATATATTAGTTCATATCTCATCTCCAAGTCAAGCATTGGCATGTCAAGTCATCAAAGTACCTTCTAAAGTATGTATGCAAGCTGTAGATCACTTGAGTAGTGACGATTGTCTTGATAAGTAGCCATGGAGATCCATTTTGATAGCAAGCACAATCACACAAACCTAGCAAGAGTGTGCTACAGCATGTGTTGATGAAGAAGACCCTTGTGATGGCTTACATATGCTCAATGGAGCCTTCAACTACTCCCAAACAAGCCTTGACCAAGTTCATGAAGCAATGGAGGCATATGAATCAATACATACCTTGAAAAAACAACAATGGCTGGCAACTTGTGATTCACAGTAACCCTTGACCTTTAGTCTTCAAGTCTTGTTCCAAAATGCTATCCACCATAGAGCCCATTCATGGCTCTAATACCATGTTGAGAGAGATAGAGAGAAGGGTTGCAACAACAAGGAGGAGCAATGTGCTCTCATCTCATTTTCTTCATTATTCCATATCAGACATAACTGAAGTGAATAAAACACTCTAAGGTCTACAAAGCATTCACACACAGCCTAAAGTCAGCGACTCATTTAATGTCCCACACTTTCTGATACAGCTGGAGAGAGACATGGTGTCTGTTGCATACATACTAAATATAAAAGAGCGTGAAGTCTTAATAGGCCATTCCAAGATTTTGAAGCTAGAGAACCAATGTTACACTAGGAAATAGACACAATGAGGAAACAAGTAGAGGAGAACCAAGGAAAAATAAGGAGACTTGGAACGCAACTATGTGTAGCTAGATGGAAGGAAACAATGTTGGAGTCACCCAAAAGGTAGAGGACTCTAAATAATATCAAGACACTCAAGCCTAGAAATGGAGGTTGTAGGAGAAGAAGAATAGCAATGTAGTAATATCTAGTCACTCATGCTAAACTATCCATACTCATATGTGTGTTGTCATTTTTATTGTGACCGATAGGGCCACTCTCCACCCAAACATAGAGCAACGAGGAATGTGAAGAGATCATTGCAAGCCTATAACAACATCATTCCTCCCAAAGCTACAAGGAATGTGTTGGAAAATAAGAGGTTTAGAAAGGCTAAGGAACAATGCGTTGAAAATTTTATGCAAAGGTCTTGCCTAGAAAAGAGGGTATCCAAAACACCCTAGACAAAGTATGGATTGGTAAACAAAGCTACACTCAATTGTTCAAAGTCATGCAAGTGACATTGAAGAAGGAAAGGCTAAAGGGGTCTCTACTTCCAAAGGCATCCTTAGCTCAACAAACAACACACAATATGAACCAGAGAGTCTTGGAAGTCCTTGGTGAGCCCTTTCACATCATAGATAGCTATCTTGAAAAAAAGAGAGTGGTAAAGTATGAGAGTTGTAACAACATACTCTTTGACCTAAGAACTTTGCAGAGAGCCCTGATCAGGTTTTATAAGCTAGAGCATACACTAGCAAATGGGGTTGCCATTTTTGTTATCAAGCTAGATAAAATAGAGATTGTAAAGGGCAAGAAGATGGAGAGAGTTTCTATTACCCTATGAATAGAGATCCTCGATTAGGTAGCAAGGGCAATGAAGGCAGAAGGTCTCAATGCCCTTTAACATGCAATCAAAGTAAGAAATTTGGTGGTTGGGAGCATATTAGGTTGACACAAAAGATTTTGACATGTTGCATTGGATGTTTCAACAAAATTCTATACCTATGATAATGCGTGCTCACAACAAGCAATGGATGAAATAGGTGTTGTAGGGTTTGGGCAATATAAAGTGGAGTGGTACATGGTCACAAATTTAAAGACACTAAAGTGCATGTATAATATGTCAAGAGGTGCAACTTCTAAGATACCTTGCATTTACTATATGGCCATGGCCAAGGAGTGCAATGCTGCTAGTTGGAATAAGGTGCCTAACAGACACATCAAAGATCCAAACTTTCAAGCCGTTGTATATAACCCTTTATCAAATGTCCATATGTGCACATTTCAAGATTTGTGTAGAATAGTAGAGAAAATTATTCATCTCTACATTGGATTAGCATGGAAATTGCAACCCCAAAAGGCCAATGATGATGTTATGAGGGCTATTGAGAATGTTATGTTAGATATTAGTTGCCATGGGGGCAATGTTGTGATTTAAAAAAATCCCCAGAGATCCAAAAATGAAAACAATATTCCTAGAGAACCCTCAATAAGTGGAGTTAAGGCTAGAAGGTTTTTGGGCTTCCATGGCAAGCCCAAAAAAAGGAACTCTATGATAATTTTTTCTCACATTCATTACGACTAATGAAAAGTGCTACACAAGTAGTCAAAGACCATGAGAATGACAGAAGAGCAAGGAGCAAAAAAGCCAAAGTTTGGGAGGCATTGGACACAATGTTTACGTATTGTGATAAAACAACTTGGTCCAAGGAGAATCTCCTAGGCTTCAAAAAGGCCCTAAAAAAAAATCAAAACCTCTATGAAGGTAACCTGGGAGTAGATAATTTCATGCACTATATAGTAATAAACATCATATTTTCTTTCTATGCCTTGAAATTATTGCTTAGCCTTAAATAACCCTATCTTTCATCTTGTGAGCAACATATTATTTATAGTCATGGTCCCTGGTTTGTATGGTAGTATAGGAGTTTGTCAATTTTGTCCACCCAAGGAATGGAGAAGTCCCATTCCCATAGGTAGTTTGGACATACAAGGCACAACAATGGTACACAAAAAGCAAACACCCTACTAGAAGTTTTCTGTGGGTTTATAGAGTAATTTGACACTAAACGAGAACAAAAGAAGCAAAAAGGACATGCCAAAACTTAGACATATCCCTTGCATTACAAATGGTGAAGCAAAAGAGACAAGAAGCTTATAATAATTCATGTGTGAATGATACATTTTTACAATGGCTAGCCTGTAGAGGGAGGCAAGGCTAGAAATCAGACTCAAAGAGTGGATAATACAAGCTTTTATTCTTCCCTATGTGTGCTCAAAGATGATGGCGTCATCTTCTTTGTTGGCATTTCATCATCTTCATCATCCTCATCCTCCAAGATTGTTAGTTGTATATGTGGTGTTGGCACTATTGGAGATATGACTCCACATGAACGCTACCTTTTAGCTACTATAAAAATTATATTTTTGAGTAAGAATGCAAATTGTGCATGTCCTTAACCCCTATTCATCATTTGATAAAATTTATACAATCTTTCTCTAAAAACATTACAAGGCATAGTAGTTACAAGTATACATATCATCAACCTTTGTATGATCCAATTTGCCAATGTATTGTGAAAGAGTCGCATCTTTTATATATCATGTTGACTTGAAGTTGCTAGGGCCGATGTCCTTGAGCCCCTTGTATGAGTATGGAAGTCATCATTGTATACCAAGACTTGGTTGTAAGGATACATTCTTAGAAAAGAAAACCAAGAACTATTATTGACCACCCAAGAACAAGGAGAGTATCAACTAAATATGAGTTGATTTTCATCGCCTTCAAGAAAATTTGAAATTTGTAATGGGTTTGTACCGCTCCCATCCTCGTGCATGGATGATGTTACATACTTTTCCATATTGGCCAAGCCGATACTTTCAATTATTGTAACTCTTTCTTCTTGAGTAATTGTTGCCACTCATAATCCCTAGCCTCTGCTACTTCAATGCTTCCAAGTATTTTCTTACTTGTAACAAACTCTACATCTTTGACCATAGAATTAACCAAGAAATTCAAATCTATCTTGTACACTGCTCACCTTGAGTTAACCTCACAAAACTACACTAGGGTAGTTAGTCTATAGTCCTCAGAGATCTCTAATGAGTCCATTATATTGGCCAACATCAAATAGTCTTAGCCATCTGAGACATAGTAAATGTAGGCAGTAGACAAGTTTCCTTTCTGACATATGTCAATTGATTGCCACCCTCTAGGTCATCAGGGGTAGCTAAGACTCAATAAAAACTTTGTAGAGCAGCCTTTGCTCTCTCCTTCTCTGTGTCAAAAGGTATTATCTTATCTACCTCTTCAACCTCTCTAATTGTAATGTTAGCTATCTTCTGCCCTCAGTATTTGATCCTTGTGTAGCCCCTTTGAGTCATTCTCATCCCCTAGGAGATATAAACAATAAACTAATACAAAAGGGGGTTGTAGAAAACAATATCTCTTTGAGTGTATTGGGCAGTTCTCTGTATCATTGTGTGCATTGCCAAGTAATTTATCCAGTGGCCTAGCTAGCTTTCTCTTGGCAACTTTGTTACAAAGTCATGAGTGTGAACATGTTCCTCTGCCTCTATGTTCACTATGCCACTTGAAGTCATTCTTCCATATTCCTCCATATGCACACTCAGCTCATTCATACAAAAATGCAAAACGTTATCAATAGAAAATGGTGAAGTAAACATATGGAACAACTCATTACACAGGAATGAGAGCATCCGCTATGGAGGAACATATAAAGCTTATTATTTGGGTCTCCTCCATGTCATCCTCAAAATCCAACTCATACTTCATCTTGTTTCATATTCATAAAAGAGAGAACAAGCCAAAAGAGTCACTACCAAAGCGATATAGGGTCTCTCTACAAAAGGGTGGGGCCTCCCTCACTTGGTGGTGATTTGTGCAAGTTTCACAACACAAGAATAAGGAAAAAGGGTTATTATCAAGCAATACATGCTCTCTTTGTAAAAGGAGGGGGCCTTTCTCACTTGGTGGTGACCGATGCAAGCTTCACAACACATGAGGGTTGGTACCAAGTGATATGAGCTCTGTCCACAAGAGGAAAGGGCCTCCCTTGATTGATGGTAACCCATACATGCTTCATAGCACCACGACGGTCACTACCAAGTGATATAGGCTCTCTCTACTAAAGGAAGGGGCCTTCCTCGCTTGATAATAACCCATGTGGGCTTTGCTGTACATGAGGATCACTACCAACAAGTGATACGAGCTCTCTCAATAAGAGGGTGGAATCTCCCTTAGTGGTGATCTTTTCGGGCTTCACAGCACACGAGGGTTTCTATCAAACAATACAGGTTCTCTCCGTAAGAGGGTTGTCCTCCGTCACTTAGTGAAGACCCATGCAGGCTTCACTACGTAAAAGAGTCACTACCAAGAAATATGGGCTCTCTCCAGAAGAGAGAGGGATTTCCTTTGCTTGATGGTGACCCATGCAAGCTTCAACACACATGACGGTCACTACCAAGAAATATGGACTCTCTCTCTACAAGTGGGGAGGCTATCCCTTGCTTAGTGGTGACTTGTGCAAGCCTCACAATACATGAGTGTCACTACCAATCAATATGGGCTCACTCCACAAGAGAGAGGGGACTTCCTTGTCTGGTCATGTCCTATGCATGCTTCACCACCATGTAGGAGGGCCAACTCAGGGTCTAGGATCTTTTAGAGAGTGATATGATGAATCTCCGCTTAGTGGAGACACTTGTCATTTGGTGGTTACCCATTGTATATTTACACCACATGAGGGACATGAACAAGCCTATCCAATGAAAAAAGGAAAGAGGATTAACATGAGCCAATTTTATAATTAAAATGCCAAAAAAAAAGTCGGTTTTTATGAAGTCAAGCCTCAATTTCAATTGGTTCTTTGAAAATCTTTCCTAGAAAAAATACACTAAAGGATGGTTTCCTATGAGAATTGGCCTACCCTAAACTATCGTTGGGAGGGCATCTCCTTTAGAAAACTACATGTCTCATTGATAATCATCTAGATGTATGATGTTTATATTCAGTTTGGTTAGAAATAGCATGAAGTTTGAAATAGCCGACATGTACTACATTGTTGAATAACATCTTGCACAAAGAGCCGATATCCATCAACTGGGTCAGAGATCATTGGTCTAGTATGTCTCTATTGCAATTATGAGAGTGCAAGGGTGAAGCAAAAGCTAGATGAGAGCAAATGGAAGAGATGTCAAGAGAGCAACATGATCAAAGGAGATTGGGAGAGCACGGGTATAGTAGGAGAGAGCATCCTACCAAAATTCTGAAGCCTAAATCCTGTTTGAACGATCATTGGTAGTGCAAAATATATATGTATAGTCTTACCCTTTGTACCTTTGCACCTTGTGTTGTTCCGAGGGTTAACAACAAGGATAGCCTCTATCACTTGATTGGTGACCCTCGTCTAGTGTTCTAGACTTTTATGGTCACCACCAAGTAATTCATGGAAAGGGGTAGCATCTATCACTCGATGGTGACACTTTTCTAGTGTCTTTGTCATCAAGTGTCACCACCTCGTGGCTCATGGCTACCCTTTGCCCAAGGGCACAACCTCTATCACTTGGTGGTAACCCTTATCTAGTGTCCTTGTCATCAACAATCACCATAAGCAGTCCAAAAATGTAACATAGCAGAATCGGTGGCTTCATGGTGACTCTTAGGGTCTATGTTTTCGGATTCATGGCACACCCAGTCCTTCCTATGAAAGACACAAAAGATATTAGGCTCATTGCATAGTTCTTAGTGAGCTACGTAGGATAGAGAGGCAAATGTAGCCTACAATACTATGCCTATCCTTTAAAAGATTGGTTCGTAAAATGTGTGGTTGCTGGTATTGGGCCAAAGACATGTCTCGATAATTCTCACACTTTAAGAGATTGCCAAAGACTTTCTCATCAAATTTTTTGAGGACACATATTTCTCATAGTTCATGCCCACAAGGCGATGGTCATGCCTAGACATTTGACACATTAGGAAAAAAATGAACTCACAAATGGGCCTTTTAGCCCCCCCTCCTCCTTAAAACAAGGAAAAGAGAAGAGAAGAATAGTAAAATAATCATGCTCTCTCTCCACTTTGCAATCTCGTTTTGCCTTTTTTATATTATCTACAAAGATATAGTCAGATTCCTTCTCTCTTCTCATTCAAGAAGTCTTTTTCAACCAAATTTTATATTAAAAAAGGAGTTAGTTATGGGAGCGTGGTGCTTCGTTTTCAATGCAAAATGATTAGTAGATATGAGGTAATTGATTTTTTAATTGAGCAACAAGGAAAATGAAATTTTAGAAGTTCCTTTTAAGATATTTTGGGGATTTTTTATATCCTAGATTTTGGTCAAAAAACAAACCAACTGGTCAAATTTCGTGTTTTTTGGAGACGTTTTTGGAGGCAAAATAGAAATATCTAAATTACGAAAAGTCTTGGACATCCCTACCCTGTGAGCTATTTCCCCCCATATCTATACTCTCTCATGGCTCTATTGTGACCTCTTCTCTGTGTTTATGCAACCTTCATTAACAGAGTGAATTACTTACACCCTCCTTTCCCTTAGCACCTTTGTGTGCCTCTCTGTGCATCTCCACTCTATCTCTTGTGACAACCAAGTAGGCTCTCCGTTTCTATTAATAGTAAAATGAATACGGGAAAAAAGGAGCTGCATATTGAGGTAGAGATTGAATATGCCCCATTATTCAAAAGAACCCAGCGTATCAATGTCAACCCTCAAGTTTTGTAGAGTTACAGGCAAATGGGATTGAAACATGTGGATTTGTGGGTTGATGGGGGAATCTACCCAATTGAGCCCTTAAACAATAGACCTCCAACTTTCTCAGGAATCACATACTTGCTGAAGTATGTGTGTGAGGGTGAAAATGGGTTACTTGGTTATACTAGGCGGCTCAATGATCAGACGTTCAAAGTATTTACAACTTGCCAAGCAACCATAAAAAATTACCATGATGTGATCGATGCACATCAACTTCATATACAATAGCTCATAGGACAAGTGGTACAACTAAATGACACTATAATTCAACAAAACAATCAAATTATTTCAATGCATGACACTATCCATGACATTGGTATCTCATATGAGGAGGCAAAGGCACAATTGGAAGACTTGAGAAAGATCAACAGTAAGCTAACACAGGAGCGTAAACGAAAGAAAAAGCTAATCAATGAGTTAATTGTGAATAGTGGCCAGTGGAAGCGACGTATCAAAGCATGTAAGGTAGCTCAGAAAGAGAACCTAGGTGAGGGTGAGATTGGATCGTGTATTAGTAAATTGCTAAAGGCAAGTACACTGGAAAACGCTTTGAGCAATCGTAAGTTTAAGGCTTTGAAGGAAAAGGTGATTGAGTGCACATTAAAAGATGTGTCAAATGAGTTCTCAGATGTGGATGCACTATTTGTGACAAGGCCGGCACTAGCACAATGTTTTACTCTAAGATATTCAAAGGTGTGAAGACTAGGTTTGGTCGTGTGCTGAAGAGAAATAGAATCGTGCCTCTTCCTCAACCTTCAAAGTTAATAGAGGCCCACGTTAACTTAATACAAAGATTTTGGAGTTGATAGGAGATCTCATGCATGTTCAATGTGTGGAAACACTAAAGGTTGGGACCAAAAATGCATATGAGGTGAAGTTCACCGAACTCAATAATTACTATTTAGATTTGAACAAGGTGCAGTCGACAATGGTAATGTACTACAATATGTCTGTTGAGGAATGTAATGGTAATTTGTAGTTTGTTACAAAATTAGATGAAAGTGAGGTCGTCAAAGGAGTAAAGCTTGAAAGAGTTAGTGTAACTCTGATGAATAGAGCTTTACAATTCAACAAGAACAACCCATGGAACTTTAGTGTTCAATATGAGGGCCATGTGTGGTGGCTCGCTGCATTTGAAGTTCCTAAGGAAACATTTGAGATGCTGTAGCTATTCTTTATGCACACAAGCATTCCAAGCATCATCGATCATCATGAACATGGTGAGATGCTCTCGGTTAAAGGGTATGGCCAATACTTGGTTGAATGGCATCTTGCAAGAGACTTGAAAACTTTAAAATGTATGTGTGGAATCTCCAATGGTGCAAATACAAAGAATCCATGCCTATATTGCTTGACAGAGAGGGTGGAAGGAAAGGACGGAAAGAAGAACTGGCGAAAGGTGACAAGTGCTGCACCAACACGCAATAGAAAAGATCCCACTTGGAAGCCCATCTTCAACATTCCCTTGGATCGTATTCACATTTGTTCATTGCATGTTTTTGTCAGAATCATGGAGAAACTTGTATATGAATACATTTGCTTTGCTTATAGGATGCAACTAGAAAAAGAAGCCATTGCAACGTGTAGGAATGTGGAGCGAGTGCTATCAGAAATTGGGCTACACAAGCATCAAGTGACGATTGAAAAAGATGAGAAGAGATCAGGAAAATCTAGTAACTTGCCAAAAAAGCCTTGCTTTGGAGGAGCAAAGGCTAGGAAGTTTCTCTCAGTACCCATCAATGAGGAAGGGAATGTCATAGTTCGTAGGCTGCATGACTACGATGGGTGGGAAAAGTTACATTTTGCAGTTCCTGATCGAAGTAATGGAGAAAAAACAAGATTAGCCAAAGCTAAGGTTTAGATAAGTCTTAACAAATTGACTCCCTTACTTCGCAAGATGGTGTTTAATAATGAAGATAAGCAAGAATTTATCAATGCTGTGCATAGCTTCTACGAAAACATGGTGGAAGCATGGGGCAAAAGCTCTATCACACATTACATGGTGCGTACTAAGTTAATATTTTAAAATTGTATGAATTGTATAAACTATTGAGCATAGTTTTACTCATGTATGATACGTGTCTTTGTAGCATATGCTTGAGGCACATGGGCCATACTTTGCAGAAAAGGGAAGCATCGGAATTTGGTCCATACAAGGGATGGAAATTTCACATTGGATAGCGTGTGGTGCATACCAAATAAAAAATGATCATGGCGGAGGGGTAAATGGTAGCAATCCAATTATCCAATTGCTATCTTGGTGGTATAGGATTATAGTAGCAGATGAAGCTAAACTCTCGCAAAAGAGAGCAAATGAAAGTGCTGATGAATCGACTGCAGACATGATGGAATCATGTCGTGTCACTAAAAGAGTGCATTATGAAGCCTCAAGTGCCAAAGAAAACCATGCCAAGTGGCTCGAAACAAGGCTTCGACAAGGCAGCAAATGGGTTCGAAAAGAGCTAAGATAGTAAGATGAACAATGTGAGTCTGTGCGAATGCAATTCATAGTTTAAGAGAAAAAGAGAGAGTGTGCATCTATGTGAATGAGTCTCATAGTTTAGGGTTATATAAAAGAGGGTTTCACTTTCTATCTTATTCATTGAGTTCTCACATCTCTTGTGCAGGAAATATGGCTAGGTCTAAGGTAGTTGCAAATAAGCTTCCGCTCAGAGCCCCATATCGTGTTTAGCCCCTTGGAGCATCTACTAGCTTAGATGCAACCCCTTCTCAACCTAATCCACCTTCCTCAAGTTGCCCTCACAAGGGTCCTCCTCAGCATCCCCACAAGAAACGCAAGTGGAAGCCAGGTACACTGGCCTTGAGAGAAATTAGAAGGTATCAATGCTCTTTTGATCTCATCATTCCGAAGGCGAGCTTCTTGAGACTTGTTTGCGAGATTGTGCAAGACCTCTACCACATAGAAAGCAGGAGGTGGTTTTTGGCACAAGGTCAGGATAGACCTGATCGCTTCACAAAAGAATGTCTTCATGCTCTACAGTGTGCTACAGAGGCCTTTTTAGTTGACTTGATGACTGATGCTCAACATTGTGCAATACATACGAAGAGCATCACTGTAACTCCCAAGGACTTCCAACTTGTAAGAAATCTTCAAGCAGTGAAGGATGCATTCGTTCCAATGGAATGAACACAGTTTGCAATGCTATCTTTTTTGGCATAGTGTTATCCTCGTGCATTGGATATATGGCTATATCCCAGTGCAAAACTATTATATGCGCCCTTAAAATATGAATTAAAATTTTACACTTGTCCTTCGCTCTCAACTTTGACTGTGTATCTTCGCTGTATTTTCAATTCTTACTTACAGTTTTTGTTAGCACTGTCAATTTCAATAGGAATAACATGCAAAAATTTGCCATTTATTGTTGTAGACTTTACTCCTAATGCCTCTGTATAGTCTATGTGGTGCGAAGTTTCTAAGGGCCAGTAGTCGTGATGTTGATTTCTCAATTATCAATCCATTCATAATTTTGGTGTGGGATAATTTTAAAAATACTAAACTGTATCAGAATGCGACGAAACTTCACACGTGCACTTGTTAGGTAGCCAAGAACCTTTTTTTTTTGAAAAAAAGTGCCTGCAGACCCCTGGTTCGAAGCTCCACTTTCTTGCCATGAAAGTGGCTCCAAATGCCAGACTTCAGACCAGGGGTCTGCAGGCACTTTTTTTTCGAAAAAACAAAAATTAGGCTCTTGGCCACCTAACGAGTGCGCATGTGAAGTTTCGTCATATTCCAATACAAGGTTATGGATTTACGATCACACAATGGATAGTGCGTATGAAGCTGCATTAACCCGGTTTTGGGATTTAAATGGGTTAAAATTTCATTATTCTTTTCATTTCACATCTTGATTTCTTTGCTTCCTCCATTTTCACATCCCCAACCTCTGTCTCTTCTCTGTCTTGCCCTCCTTGAGCTTGCATGGCACGCACCAAGCAAGCATATCGCCGTTTTGGTTCCGGGAAGACATCACGCCAAGGCCCGCCACCTGGAGCACAAGGTGGAGCCTCCTCTAGTGCAGCAACAAGTGCTCCCCATAGAGCACAAGGACCACCACAAAAGAAGAGGAGATGGAAACCGGGCACTATCACCCTTTGAGAGATAAGGAGAATCCAACGTGGATACGAGCTTCTCATCCCGAAAAGTTCTTTTCATAAAGTTGTTCGAGAAGTCATGCAAGACTTAAAGCTGAAAGGGATGGGAAGATTTTGGGCATGAGTGCACGATGGCCCACCAGTAGGAAGGTGGATTGTTGTAGCCATGGAGGCCCTACAAACCACTGCAGAGGGGTTTCTCATCGACTTGTTTGATGATACACAGTTTGCAGCCATCCATGCAAAGCGTGTCACAATCACAGATAAATACATGAACTTTATCATTCGGCTTCAACACGGCAAGGAGACTCCGCCATAGTTTACTAAATTAATGATGCAAGGTTTGTAAAGAGTGTTGTAGCGCCATAACATCTTGGAAGCCCAAAAAATTTTGTATAATTTGCCACATTGGAATATTTATTTATATATACATAATATCTCATGCGATGTGTACTAAATTCAAATAATTGAGTAAAGTTATTTTGTTTTGTTTCTTGAAACGCATGACTCTTAATTTTTGTCTAACATATGAACGCATCAAAAGTAGTAATACGTATGGATACAAGTTATGTTATTGCTTATGCACAATCGCAAGTACAGTACTACGTGTTGACTTATGTTAGTATATAACACCATATTAGAGATTTTGGAAATTTCCCAAGTCCCACTTTGAATGAATGTCTTACTTTTGTGAATGAAAGAGAGCATTATGTTTATGTTTATCTTTAAAGGGCACTTTGTATGTTACAAATATGAGATCAGACATCTTGAGAGCTTAAATGATGAATGTAAGCTATGTGGCTGCTACGAGATTTGGATTTCACCTCTATCTTTTCTAGCATACTAACAAAATATGATGTTGTATGGTGGTGGAAACATCAAGGAGGCTTAACTAGTATATACCTAGGAAATTTCCAAGTTTAATGTAAGAATACAAAGGTTTGATGGAGTGGAGAGAGAATTTAGAATACAAGAGCCTTAAACATTGTATGAAAATATATTATCATGGCCAAAATTTATAATGTTATGGATTTCTATAAGCATACAAAGGAGGTGCCTCATAACACCTATCAACGAGAATAGGAAATTGTGTTGTTGGCCCAAATGGAAAGAATTTTTCAAACATGTGAAATCGTGATTCTTCCTTCTTTCCCTTCTTCTTAACTATTTCAGGAAAATCGAATGTTCTTTCTACTCCCTTGACCTCAAGAGAAATTATTGGCTTTGCAAGTGTAACTTCTAACATGGAAGGTAAAGTGGCATCATTCTTAGTAGTGTTAGCAGACATACTAACAACAAGAGCTTGTGACAAGGAACTTTGTTGAGGTGATTTTGACATTGAGCTTGTGGGATTCCATGAATTATTTTCTTCTTGAGGAGAAGATGAAGATCTCAAGTCTATTTGTTTATCTTGGAGCTTCATTCTTTTGTTGGGGCGATCACATTTTCTTGATAGGGAAAGTAGCTCACTATTTTGAACAGCTTGGAATGCTAATATAATGTCTTCTGTGCCCTTTACCTCCTCAAATAAGGTCCATCCCATTGTTTTCAAAGAGTATTCTTCATCCTCTTTAATACTGGCAAAGTGAAATGACAAAGGATCAAGTTTGTATGCTACATTTTCCCCCTTGATCTTAACAAGATTACATGGTATTCCCTCTTTCCCAGCACATCCATCTGTTATCTTCTCTATGACACCATCTTGTTGAAAAAATGCAATATCACTCTTCAAAGTGAATAAGAAAACATTGTCAGCTCTTTTTCCTTGACTATCATAAACATCCACATACCATGGATACACAAAACCACCACTAACTCCATCAATGGTTTGGGTCTCCTTTTTGGATGTGCTATCTTTCTTTGCCATTGAATAGTTCTACAAAGAGAAAAATTTGTTAGACAAAAGTGGATTTAAAAATATTCAAATTTCACAAAACCCAAATAAATGTATAATATTTCTAAGTTGAAAACTGAAAACACAACAACACAAGATTTTACGAAATACAAGACAAATGTACTCTAAAGGGACTCTACCATAAAATGAAATATTGAAATTTGAGATTAAGTGTGGTATGAGATCCAACCATAAATATGTGTGCTTATGTACCACATGGTCTCGTGCGGTGCTGATAATGAAGATGAAATACCATCATTCTCTGCTCTAGTCCATTCATCAATGACAACCTTGAATTGAGCATACAATTCATGTCCATATTTAACTGGATCCTGTCCATATCGATCAAACTTGATGACTTCACGTGCATCATGGTATTTGCTTAAGCGAGTCAAGTATGGTAGAAGTTATTTGATCAAGATAGAGTCTTCACAATCAATATCAAATATTTTTGGATAAATGTAATTCTCAACAGGATTTGGACATCCTTTGTAAGGACTATCATCTATGAGAATAGTCTTGGTATGCTGACAAACATCTCCATATTGATCCCATACATACTTCAGAGGTTTGAACATTGCTTCTACTCCCATCTTATCTGGCCTATATATGATTTTGAGTCGATGTCTATGACATTGTTCTTGGCCCCAAATCATGAAGAAAGGATACTTCCTTTTTGCATGGATCTCCAAGCACTTAATAACTGCCATGACATTCTTATGTAAAGCTGTTGATCAAACTCCCACTTGGAATCTTGCAAATAAGGCTTCAAGAAACTCCATACATCCTAGTCGAAGAACAAGCCATTGCTTTCCCATTTGAAAGCTTTGAAACCTTTTAGACTTAGCAAAGCATTGTTGTAAAAGAAGACCATTGAGATCAAGTATTACACATAATTGTGTTGCATTTCTTATCAAGGAAACATCAATCACATCATCGTGCTCTACTGTTGTTGAATCTGCTAGATATCCAACCATAGATGTCTTAGTTGAAGTTACAAAGAAGAAAAAGAAGCACATTAGATTCATTTACTTCCTCATCATTCTACCTAATTTTTGAGCTATAAACTGGCATAGAACACTAAAGCAATTTAACTTCACATTGATAAATACATAAATAGGTACTACTTAAAAAATGATGTCTTTAGAAAAGAGACTGTTGACCATGTGGTCAAATCTAATCAAAAGTAATATCATGAGGTGAAAAAAATATATATGACAAATTTCTTGAAGTAAAATCTATTCTAATAAAGTCATTTTTCCATATCAACTTTTTATCGCTAGTTATAAGTATACTTGAGATACTAACAATAGATTCTTGTAATTAGTTGCACAAATTATATTATCATTATAATATTTAACATACTCAATTTTTAAAAAGACCTTCAAAATGGCATGTACAAAGAAGATGTTTATTAGTCCTAATTATTAAAAGAAAATTTAAACATGATACTTTTGACCATGTGACCAAAACTATGTCACATATAAGTGACACATGACAATTTAATTGAGATAAGTTATACTTTATTTGAATAAGTTGTCATAGTTTCTTCTTAAGGACTAACCATTCTATTTTTGAACTAGTTCTATCCCATAGATATTTAAACTCATGAATTGTAACAAGGATTTTACCTTAATATTCCATATACACATCTTAAAAGATACATTGGAGAGAAATCTTTGTTGCAATATTTATAACTGAGGTAAAACTCCTTTGGGAGGTGCAATGAATCTTTTTTGGGGTGTGCAATATATTGTTGGCTTTCTTATCCTAAGGTACATGCATAGACATACACTAGTGATGTAGTAAAAGAGGCTATAAGAGATAAGAGATTTGACCATGTGGACAAATCTAACCAAAACTAACATGACAAGATCATAACACAACACATATAAGAGTTTAATTGAAATAATATCTAAAATAGACTTAAGTAAATTTTGCATAGATAGCTCAAACTTTTCATTATGATAAGTATTCTTACTCACTAGATTACAATTAAATAGTTATCCTTACAAAGGATGATAAATTTTAATGAGCTCTTTAATACTGATTTGGTAAAATATTTACTTAAATAAATTTTTTAAACCAAACATGCTTGGTACCTTTTATAAAAAATTAAAAAACCAAAGACATAGTTTCTTTTATTAATATCATCAAAGAAAGAAAATATTGCAAATGCTAATGGAAGTAACTTCTCAAGAAAAAAATCAAAATTACATCAATGTGTCTTCCTTGATGAAAGGAGAAGGAACGGAGTTTAAACACCTAAAGTAGCTCTTAATTTCTCTTTCATAATTAGACTTGCTATATCTTGGCTTGATTCTTCTATGCCCTCGGGTGGTACTTCAAGAACTTGAACTTCAGTAGGAGGAACCTCTTGGGAGTTTGAATTTTGTTTGGCACTCTAATGGATCCTCCACAATTGTGCTTCAACCTCTCTTTGCTCTTGAGTGTTGCAAACCACTGCAATAGTCTTCATATGATTTATCAATGCCACCTTAGATGCAAGTCCACTTGCATATACATCAAATACAACCTCATGAGCATCATTGAATGCTTTGATTGTAGTTTCCATAACTTTCATTTTCTTTCTCAAAACGGCCTTTGCAATCATTTGTTCTTCTTCAAGATCTTCATCATTGCCCTCCTTGTCCAAGCCTTCAAAGTCCAAAATGGAAGGCTTGTTGACATTGTTTATATATCGCTCAAAATTGATGAAGCTTTTCTCCATGGTCACTAATGTCAAAACCACAAAAGAATCTATAGATCCAAAAGCAAACGTTCTATCCATTAGTAGGAAGTCAACACTACCAACTAGCATGCGATACTTGCAAGAAATGCTTTCAAGAGCATTTTCCAAAGCTACCATTTGCTTTCGATCAAGAAATGATAACAACATGAATTGTTTAGGTTCACATGTCATTTGTAGTAGAGTGGATACAACCTTTCCAAACTTTATAGAGTCCCCTTTCATTCCCTCAACCCCATGTGCTGCATCTAGAACAATAACCCCAATGGTAATTGGATCTCTGTAAACATTATATATAAGATCAAAGGTTTCTAGATTGCATCCGACAACATATACACGCCAAGGGGAAGTAGTGGAGGATTGAAGAGGATTTTGCTTTTTTCCAATTAGGAAGTTCACAATATTTTTTCTCCATTTGGTAGGGACCCTGCATCAGCTCCACGTGTGAGCTTCTTTGATACCCAATCATTACAAATGCCTAAAATCTTTGTGTAGACTTCATCATTGATATCATAATCATCAACAAGCTCTTCCCAAGTCTTCATCACAGCGCTACTTTCTGGAACTGAAGCATTGAAAAGAGTGACTAATTCCTCCTTTAGGACCCTATCTTGCTTGATTTGCTTAGCCCTTGTTTCCATGTCAATCATATCTTCCTTATTCCATTTGTTTCTAAGAAAAAGGATATGACCTTCATTGATCTCCTCTTGTAGTGTAAGGATGTCTCCATCCTTTAAACCCATAAGGCAATGAAATGCAGCAGGAGAAGATTGCCTTCCCTTTTTTCTCGAACTCTCCTCTTGGGATATAAGTTCACCTCTAGAGTATCTCTTCATGATTTTGATCCAACCATCAAATATTTCTTGGGAGCTAACAATCATATCAAATCTCATGGATTATCATGGCCCTAAACATTAATTATGTTTCTCTTACAAGAATCATATAGTAAAAACTTTGCAATGGACTTCGGTGAGAATATCAAATTCTATTAATAGTGAGACTTGACCATGGGCTTAACCAAATGGTCAAGTGATAATGAAATGTTGAGTGTGAGTGTGGTATGAGATATAGTGAAAAATCATTGTGGTTATGTAGAAAATGTCATGGATGATTTTGTCCCTAAGTTAATATTGGATTTCTTCTCCATGTAAGTTTCCTATGCAAGGATCATACTCTACAAACTTTGCTAAGATTTTTGGCCATGTGGTCAAATCCTATTTAATCAAAGAATGAGATTTAGTCCAATATGAGATCCACCTATATATCAATGTGGTTATGTAGTAATCTCACAATTCCATTTGGCCCAAAGTTAACATTTTAATTACTGCACATGTAAGTTTCCCTTGAAATGAGCTATATTGTAGAAACATTGTCATTGGTTTTAGCCATGTGGTCAAATCCTATTTAGTCATAAGACTTATCTATCAGATTAGAAACTTTGCCATGGTTTTTTACCATAGGGTTCTTAAAGGCTAGTTAAAGGGAGGATGCAGTTTATTGTGATATGAGATTCACATATAAACAAATATAGCTATGTAGCAAATCCCATAGATATCAATATAAGATAAAGCGAAAAACACTTGAAAGGTGGAGATTTGACCTCATGGAAAAACCTAAAAGACAAGACGATTTCTATAAACTAGTTTTAACCATATGGCCAAATCTAGTTTCATAACCATATGAAGAAAGTGATTCATTTGTTGTAACATGCTATGAAATTGGATTTGACTATATAGCCAAATATTGTTTTATAATGGAATGAAAAAGTAGTCTCATGGTTTGTAAGATTTATGAGATTAGATTTGATCATATGGCTGAACAAAACAAGAATGGGGGATTCTTGGATGCTAGCATTGATAACAAAATGAAAGATTTGACCATATGGCCAATTTTTATTTTGTAGTGGAATGGAAAAAGTGGCTAATTTGTGGAAAAATGATATGATATTTATAGGAAGTAATGAGAAATTGAAATGAAAGAAATGGTAAATGGAAACAAAGTGGTTTTTTTGTTACACAACAAGTTTTGACCACATGGCGAGACTTCCTATAAATATAGTAGGTAATCAAGGAGTTCCAAGCAGAACATGGTCTTCCTTTTTTGGAGATAATATAGAAGATGTTTTTCTTAGAACATTTTTCCATACAACCAAATCTAGCATACCCAAAATTTGTGTGATTGAACCCACTATAGATTTAGTCTTAATTTTTTAGGATCAAATTCCAAAAAAGTGGTTCGTTTGTTGCAAGACAAGATTTTACCACATGGCCAAATTATAGAAAGTAAGGAATTCTAAGTAGAAACTAGCCTTTCCCTTTGGAAGTAAGCAAGGGTTGATAATATAAGAAAGCATTTGACCAAATGGCAAAATGTCATTCTTGTAGTAAAATGAACAAAGTGCTTGATTGGTTGCAAGATATTGTGATACTACAGGAATCCTTATTTTGGCCAAGAGATAGCTTAAGGAGAAGATTTGGCCACATGGCAAAATCTCATAGTATATTGAAAAAAAGAACATAAATTACTTCTTATATTATAAGAAAAGATTTGACCTCATGGCCAAATCTCATATTGTATTGAATAAAATAACAAAAAGTACTTCTTATATTGCAAGAAATTTTTTGACCATATGGTCTAATCTATAAATTGATGAAAGATCATGATATGTGTTGTTAGAAAATCAAATTACATCCTATGGCAAAATCATATTGAGTATTTGTAAGTATTGTATACCCATATGCTTATTGCAAAATTATAAACAGTGTAACCATAAAATCTGATGATAATGCTTTACTATGAAAATACAGTATAATGGAAAGTTCTATATAGTAAAGTATAATACAATGTATAAGAACTTGATAAAATACTCTAATATTACAAAATGATACAATAAATATAAGGGTAGGTTTAGCCTTGAGGCAAAATCTTGAGGTATATAGCATCACAGAATAGAAAGAAAGGCTAGTATTTTGAAAGCACTCATCATTGATAAAAGCATTGCACAAACCATTTATTCCATATTCACATCTAAGAGACTTTTTTCAACATTACACAAATCATATACTTCATATTCACAACAAAAAGAGTATTTTCAACAGTGCAAGAAGTCATGTTTTCAATATTGACGTAGAGTGAAGCTATCACTTGCAAGGTAGTGGTTGGATAACAAAAAACACAAGCACTCCAGGAGATCAATCAAGCAATCAAGAAGAAGAAGAAGACATTGAATTCTCAAGAGTGAGTGCCTAATCTCATTGCTACAGAAATACATATATAGAAATACATATTGCATTTAGTTTTCATACATGATTCTTATTTAGAAAATGCTTTTGGTGTTTGATCCTAATATTATTCAATACTAATCATACAAAAGAGTAGTAGTGTAATATGTAGTAATTGTATGGATTGAAATGGTCATAATCAATGTAGTTTAACTCAAAATCAGAAATGAAGTAGGAAAAAGTTGAAAACCTGTTGTAATTAGTAGGTCAGTAATATGTGCCAACGTAACAAAAATCACGCGTGAAGTAGAAGCACGCACGGTGTGGACTAGCGATCATTCACTAGCTTGTTGAATTGCTAAAGCCTTGGAGCAAGATTTTTTATTTGAAGACGCACGTACTTTTCGTCATAATACCCTGATTCAAACCAGAAATTTCATTGCACAATCTGTTTCAGTTTGAGAAAATGAAACAGTGAAGAGTAGTCAAAGAAATATCCTGATTCAAACCAGAAATTGAACTGCACAATCTGGACCCCCGCTAGGGGCGTTTCCCCCAAACCCCCATCAAGGACATTGCCCCCAAACCCCCACACCACGGGCACTACCCTCGGACCCCCGCTAGGGGCGTTGCCCCCAAACCCCCATCAAGGACACTACCCCCAACCCCCTACTAGGGGTGTTGCCCGCATACCCCCACCAAGGGCCCTACCGCTTAAATCCCCCATTTGGGAGCTTTGCCCCCAAATCCCTACAACGAGTGCTATCTTGAAACCCCAACTAGGGGCATTGCTCCCAAACCTCCACTGAGGAAGACATTGCCATCAAACTCTTACTAGGGGCATTTCTCCTAGACCAGCTCTTTCCCCCTCGCCCCTCCTTAAGAACCCACCATTGTGATATTGCCCCTATTTCCACAGCTAGAGATTTTTCCTACATACTCTCTATCCTACCCTACTAGAGATTCTACTCTCGAACTATCACTAAGGTGGGTTCAAAATCCTCAATGATATTACACATTACATATTAGATACATTTAATATACATAATCTTACAAAATATGATTTAATATATTTAAATTATATTTATTGATTATTAATAACTTAATTTAATATATATATTTTTAAATTATATTTTGATAATATATTCCATAATATGCACATAGTATGATATACTAATATAACATGATTTAGACTAATAGTATAACTTAAAAATAAAATGTAATATAATACATTTTACTATTATCAACAAGTAGGTAGTATAAGATTTATAAATATTTAACCATGATAAAAATTATCTTTCCTTCTCAAATAGCTTCTAATTGATGCTTAAATTTTCTCAATATTTATAACTTTGTGTCATAGTGAATGAAATCTCCTATTCTTTAGAGGTCATTATGGTTTCAACATTTAAGCACAAGGTCAAAGTTTCTCAAAAATATCTTTTTCCTTGTTGTCATGTGGAATACATGAAATAAAGGTTTTGATCATTTGATCAAATATTTTTCAATGGAGATCACAGAAATTATTTATTCTTGTTGACATACAATAAAGGCTTTGAACATTTGGCTAAATCTTGTTCTATGGATATCATAAAAAATTATTATTATTACTATCATCTAGGTTAAATACATGTTTTGACCATATGGCTAAATCTTTTCTTGTGGATATCACAAAGAATTTTAATCCTAAGTCTTGTCTAAAATAGTTGCAATAGAGGTTTTGACCATCTGGCTAAATCCTTTTCCATAAAGATCACAATGAACTTTTATCCTTGTTATATGTATTTGGCTTGAGTTTTGACCATTTGGCTAAATATTTTTCTATGGAGACCACAATGAGCTTTTATCCTTTTTGTCATGTGAAATACATATAACAAAGGTTTCAATCATTTGACTATGTTTTTCCCTATGGGGATCACAAATAATTTTTATATTTGCTATGGTATGGAATACATACAATAGATTTTTGACCACGTGGCTAAATCTTTCCCTATACACATTATAAATAATTTTAATCATTGTTCTCGTGTTGAATAGATATAGTACAAGTTTTGAACATCTGCTATATCTTTTCCCAATGAGAACACACAATGAAGTTTTTGCTTACTCAAAGAGTAGCTACTAAAATAAAGTAAAATCAAGGCAACTAAAAATAATAGAAGAAACTTTTCTTATTTACTTTAGGGCGGCACAGTTCATGAGAAAGTTTATTTTTTGGCCATATGGTCAAATCTATCCCCTTCTTTCTGTACGATGTTTCCATTAATACTTTCTATTATGGAAGTTGGACTCATTCTATCTAATGTTTAAGTACTTTTTTTGTTTCAATGAAATTTGATACTTCATTGTATTTAGCAATTTCATCACTATTTTCTTCTTTCTGAGAGGTGACAACATACAAATGATAAAATCTCCATTTTCTCACTTGTACAGGTATCATGAATAACGAATTTTATTTTGGAGAAACTGTGAATTTGCTAGTTGATCATGAGATTGTTGCACTTGGTAGAGTGCATGCAATACATCCAAATGAGACGTGCCATGGAGAAACACTTGAAGATGGATATATTTCAGTGGCTATTGATAAATGTTTAAATGTAGCAGCGTATTTGCCATTCCCAACAATTGATGCAACGAAGGTTCATGAAGTTGTAGGTGGTTTTGTAAAATGGGGAAAGAAAGATGTGGTGGTTGTTTCAAACTCAATAACAATTCATGACAGAGGAGATGATTACGAATCAGACCATGTCCTACCTTCTGAGGATATTGATGTGCTTAGCATTCGTGAAAGTTGGAGAGAATGTAGAGTGATGCTATGGACAGAAGGCAACACTGTGTGTGTTGGGACAGGGGTTATATTATTGGATTTTCCATATGATGTGATAAACTTTTAATTGCTAGGAGAAGAGGATGTTGGTGTGGTGGTAGATAAAGCCCTTGATCAAACCACAGGAACATACATAGATGACAACCTCCACTGTGTCACTTTGGAAAGATGGCCTATTAAAAAAGTCACCTTTGATGATGGAACATCACTACTACAACAACAATCATACATGCAATTTGTCTCTACAAATACTTGTGCCAAAAACATGGAAGATACCAATGAAGATTATGTTTTTGCAAAAAAATCAATTTTTGTTCAGAAGAGATCATATTGTATGGTCAATAGAAAGCCTCGAATTATTGCCCCTAAAGGTGCAAACTTGAGGACTTCTATGGACTCCATTTCACAGGCTTCCATGATTGATTGTTGCCAAGAAAAGTGTTGTCAGTTTGCTGATAGAGAAGCAATGCAACAATTACGTAAATACTTTTGCGGATTGCAATTTGAAGACCGCACAAACTATGTTTATGACAAGTTTGAATCATCATGCAGGATTGATTACTTGGGAACAAGGAAGTACAGCTTTATCTTCAATGGACAAGTGGTATGTGGAAGGGCATGGTATGAGATTCATAAAATCCCAAAGACATCTTTTTACAGGTACAAAACACAATTTGAGCATGGCGTGAGGAGGACAATGCATGGAAACAAGGGGGTAATAAGAGCAGCTTGGGATCACACAGAGATGGGAAGAGCCATCCTTAGAGACTTTGTTAAGAAGAATGCAAAGCAAATGCCACACAAGAGTAGAACAATGCAAGATGGATCAAGGGAGACACAATTGGTCATCCCAGATGTTTATAAGCAGGTAGATATATGGGCAGAAGTAAATACAACATTGAGTGGTATTGGATGTAAGCAAATGTCCTTGTCCACCTTCAATCATATTTGGAACACAGAGTTCAAGCATGTAACCTTAGCAAAGACAAGTGAGTTCTCCAAATGTAGTATTTGCTCAAAGATCAAAGAGCAACTTGCAGCAACAAAGTGTCTTCAAGAGCGAAATGTGCTTCTAAAGAAGCGTCAATGTCACATGCTACAACAACAAAGTTGTCGGAACATATACTACAGTTGGCGCTTGGCCTTAGCATTAGATCCAGATAAAAACTTGTGCATCATACATGATAAAATGGACCAGTAAAAGACATCTATCCCTAGGTTAAGGCTTCGATCAAAAGAGACTGAAAGATCTACTCAACTACCAGTTTCTTTAACAAGCATGATTACACATGGACATGGAGAAGGTAGATATGGACATTTCTCACTTGATCTATGGCCTCATGATCCTAACTTCACAATTGCCTCATTTTCATTGTGCTTTAGGAACTTAGAGCGACTACATAGGCATGCAAATGGTGATCTACAAGTAGATGGAATGCCAAGATCAACCTCTATGCTACTAAATGCCCTCAACTCGAAAAAAGCACTAGACCACCATCAAGGTGTTGCACAAAATAAATCATGCATGGAAGATAATACACCACAGGATGACCATCATCATTTCAAACGATTGCCAGAGAACTTACTTCTACAACTTGATAATTGTGGGTCAGAAAACAAAAATCGCTATCTCTTTGCATATCTATCATTGCTTGTTGCACGAGGAACATTCAAGATGATCCAGCTTGGGTTTCTCATGGTGGGTCATACACATAAAGACATCGATGCAATGTTCAGCAAATTTTCAGAGAAGCTAAGGATGAGCATGACCTTCACTTTTCCTCATCTTATTCAACATTTTCAATCATGCCAAATGACTAGTCCTACACCTTTCTTATTAACACATGTGCCTGACTTTAAGAGATACATTGAGGGATACTTGTGTGATTCGAAAGATACACTTGTTGGTCACTCAAAACCTCTTCAATTTCGGTTTTATATGCAAGGAGATACACCTGTCATGCAATACAAGATGCATCCAAAGTCCCCAGACTGGTTACCAAGAGAAGGTGGCATTGAATTATTGAAGAGAGACCTTGCAGGAAAGCCTACTCTTCCAAAGGGTGTTCCAATGTTGCTGCCCATGTTTGAGTATGTTAAGGATCATCAAGAAGTAGTAAGTGGAGTTAAAGATTATCAAAAGTATTGGGAAAGATGGTCAAATGTACAAGGACCTGAAGCAGAGTTCACAAAGTTTATAACACTAGTGATTGATTATTGGAAACATATGATCTACGCTCTTCAAACTCCAAATGTCCAAGAAGATTTATTTTTCATAGATTTTTGGCCAAGAACACAAAGTGATGTAACCAATATAGATGTAGATAATGCAGATAACTTCATTGGATTGGAAGAGTTGAATGATCACTATTGTGGTCCTTTGAGCAAACGACCCAAACATGCATTTGAACCAATGCTTGATGTTAAGAAAGATGACTTTGTGCTTGTTAGACCTTCAGATCCAATATATCCAATATGGCTTGGTGTTGCACAAACTGAGGTCGATACAAATAGACATTCCAAAAACTTCAACAAGGTATGTATACAATATTGGGCACCAATTTGTAGTCGTCAAAATGCTACAGATGCAGAGGTGTATTTTAATTGTTGGGATAAATATTGGATGTGCAACAAAAAAGATCCTGAACGATGGGAAACAATAGATAGCATTGTCTTCTCTTGGATGAAGAAAGGTACAAAATCTCCCAAAAAAATCAAAATTCCCCCAAAGGTTGTATTGAAGGCTAAAGAAAGTCTACATGAATCCATCGACTGAAGATTTTCCTTGAATATTTCAAGGATATTAATACTAAGGTGTTTATTAACACCACCTTTTTGAGTTTTTTTCAATCTCTTGGAAACAACCATAAGCAGTAATATGTTTAATTGCACCAAGTTCCAAATTAATGAAATTCCCAAAATTCATGAAATCCATTTTGATTTGGTTTTCCCATATTGATGGGAAATTCCCAAAATCCCGAATATGGAGTTATATGTGGATGTGTCATTCACGTACCACACATTATCATCACACTTACACAATTGCAAGTGCAGTACTACACGTTGAATTATGTTAACATATGCGAATGCATCATTCACATACCACACATTATCATCACACTTATATGAATCACACACTTATTTAATAAATATTTATTTGTAGGGACAAAGTAAAGTATGTTATATTCATCAAGAAAAATACGTGTGATTGCTATTAGTGATGGTAGATACAAAAAGCCGATAGCCAACAAGAACTCTCAATTGTTCCTTGGATTTTTCATCGGTGGAGAGGAGGGGCCAGCTTCCGATGAAAATATAAGTTCATTCTTTGCTTCAAAAACGATGCGCTCCCCCTTCAGCTCTTTCTCCAGGAGAAGCAGATGTGACACTTTAGCGAGGTCGCCTAATGTCGCAAGCACACACATTGCTCCACCCCACATTTGGTCAAACAAGTAAAAACGCTTAACAATATACTCCTTAAGAGCTTAATCCTTGCGTCGATCCGCATGTCAAGCTCCTCCTTGCCTTAATGCAAACTCATCTATATACAGTATGTCCTAAATGACAAAGTCAAATCAAAAAATATATTTAATAGTGACCAACCTAGAGTTATCAAAAAGCGATGAAACTTGATGGTAGACTCCGGGAGACCCGACGCACCCTACCATCAAGTTTCATTGCATAAAAATATATAGTAGTTAGAAATCTCACATTCTCCAGATCATCTTGTATCTTCATTTCCTCATGTGTCAAGGAGGCACCTCTTTGGGCAGAGGGATCTACAAACTCCTTGGTAGGAAGCTGGGGCCTTGGTCCGAACAAATCATGCTGTAGTGCTTCAAATTTAGCATTAGGCACAAGGTAATCTTCTTCAACCAAGGTAATATGCTCTTGTGTTGCTATGATCGCACTCACAGTATCTAAGCTTGTGCCATCATATCTTCCAATCTCTACCATTGTTGGATGCACATCCATGCAATCATAATCGATCAGGTCTTCCATTGAATCCCTGACTAGGATAGAAAACAACTCTTCTTCCTTCATTTCCAAGTATTGCAGTACATCTGATAGAAGTAAGCATTGTACACCATCTACTTCAATGGGTGTCAAGGAGGCAAGGTTGGATTTGTCAACTTGTGGCTATTCTGAAGAACATGGCACCATGAAAGCCAACCCTTGCTCTGTCACCACTCGATGTTCCTCTTCAACATTTGTGAGCTCTTCAATCGGTTCTTCTCCCATGTATGTGATAGAAACAACCTGTGGAGTTGTATCTTCATCGCTCTCCTCCTCTAGGGGTGTATCCAATGCAAGGAGGTAAATTGCCAATGCGCAACCACACTCCACGAGATCCAAAAGTGATGTACCTGGTGCACTTCCCATGGGAACAGTGCATACACTATGCGAAGGATCCACATGGGCCAGATACCTATTTACCACTTTTTGGTTATTCTTCCCTACCTGAAATACCATGAGTTGTTCCAGAGGCACCCAAGTCATGTCGAATCCCTCAATGGAGTATGTGCATGTAGCAATGGTGCTCACAAAGTCTTCCAAAACCTGAAGGGGGGAATCCAGCGATGAGAGCACGCTTTCAAGGTTGAATTTCTTAGAGAAAACCTAGAATATCTCATCACCCTGGTTGGCAAATATATTCTCGTGGATCCACTCATCAAAGTGTGCGCGAGCATCCATCGTAGTAGGTAGGAGGGATGTGGTGGATATAAAGAGATGAAGAGAGAAAGTGTGAAATGAAACAATGAAACAAGAACTAAACTAGTTCTACCTTAAAAACCTTAAGTTTTAAACCATTAAGGGTTGTTCGTATATGATATTTTGTTATGGCTTTACTTACATCTTTGTAAAGTTTACATGCATATGTAAATGTGTTGATGTGGAAAGTGTATAGCAAGTGTATGATCTTGCAAAAATACCATAATTTTTAAATATTGCAAGTTTGTAAGCAACAATATTCTATTGGCCAAAAAAATCCAAAAATTTACAAGTGTTGGATATTACAACTTGTGGTGTTGGTATTTTTAGGGAGACTCTACAATTTCTAAAATATGTGGAGCCACACACTTTCCACTAATAACAGTATCCTCAACTCAGCTTCGAATTTTTCTACCATCTAGTTTAAAATAGAAGCTAACATGTAGATTCTGCATTAACATTGTAATTTCCTGGTGCATTATACTCAAGGGCCAATCATCCTCCATTTGCAACACTTGGGGCTCATGGCCCTCACAAATAACAGTAACATCCACAGCTACAATTTCACGCATGTCTTGATCAAGGCACAACCATTTACCCTTGAGCATTCTCCATCTACGATACTTGAACACTAGGCATAAAGTTTGTCGTGCGACAAAGTACCTATAATTGGAAAGGAAAGTTAGCCAATTCATCCCAAAGTAAGATAATAGTCAACTAAGAGAGAAAATTCTTACCTGAAAGCCATGTCCCTTGTTGTGACTCGATACTCCACTGTGTTAGGACTATGAGTTATTTTTTATGTCCAAGTTTTGCCTAGAATCCTTGTTACATAATCCTCTAATGTATTTTTTATGACATACGTGCTTTTGGTACGTCTCAAACCCTTACATTCCTTGAAAATGTGTGCAAAAATTGCAATTGGTATGAAGCAGCTTAGATGTACATTCTTTGATCCGGTGCTTGGCTTCATAGAATTCAATATGTCTGTTGAAATTTTTGTGCTACACATGTGCAAAATGTCGCTACTACACAATGGCCATTCTATGCTATTGAGATTTGATATGTGCATAGACTCAAGGGTTCCATATTCTCGACTCACCTTGGGTAATATGTACTTGGAGTCATGGAAAAAAACAAGGTCCTCTGCGAGCTGCTTAGTTGTACGCCCCTCAAAGAGCAATCTACCAATTTCGAGGTGGTAACACTTAAAAGAACCAGTGAAACTCTCAACATTTTGCCACTCACAGCAATTCGAAGGGTATACTTCTGTACGCCCCTCAAAGAGCAATCTACCAATTTTGAGGTGGTAACACTTAAAAGAACCAATGAAACTCTCAACATTTTGCCACTCACAGCAATTTGAAGGGTATACTTCTATAAATACAAGACAAGTTGTTACATAGGTATCATGAAATTTCTCATTCTCAATGAGTTGCAAATACTTACTATTTGCAATGTTTCGTTGAAAGGGCACAGTGGGCGCAATATGTATTTGTTTTTGCATGAATACATGTTATACAAATGCCTCTGTTACAAGGTGAGAATCAACATTCCTTTGTCTGAGAGCTAAAATTTTACCCTTCTAGTGCTTTGATACATCTGCAATTGCAGATGCTTTCACCCTACACATTATAACCTACGCATTAGATGTAAAGAAGTATGTATTAACCCCTAAATAATAAGCATTTTAAGTCTGCCCAGTAATCACCAGTATGCCATACAAATCAACATGGCATTAAGAGATTTTTACACTTTTGTAAACGGACATAAACATAGATAATGAAATGCATGTGGATATATTCATCAACACAAAGTATAGATTTAATTTCAAGACATCACTTTAATCATACCATTTACATGAAATATAATGAAAAGAATAGCACAATAATACTTAGAGAATTTTGCCAAAATAAATTTTATTATAATGAAGAGGAGTCTGATTTGACTCAATACATTGTATGAAATGTGGGTATTATAGAGTAGTTGTTACAAGGATAGCAGCCACATGGCATGCAATTCTTAATAGGCACATTGGATTGACACCTGAGATATTCTAAGACTCAACACATCATGTGTTATATGGATGATATGATACAAGAGTTTCATGGATCATTGCCAATTGGCATGGAGATCCAAATGGACACATAGGACCAATAAAGCAAAGGATTTTTGAACCATTGACTTCCAGCAGATCCATATCATCCAACACAAAGGAATCACTCACCACATCAAAATAGTTGATGGAGAATTATATGGTTCACCTAAACCTTGTACAATACCTGTATGTACAAAAAAACACCTACATGAATCCCTTTTAACAAAAATACTTGCATGAATCCCTTTTAGCAAAAATTATCTAGATAATTGCATGAATAAAAGCAATACAAAACATGGCCAATTTACTTATAAGCTGATTTGCTGAAGATAAGATTGAATCATTGCTAATCAAAACCCATTGTAAATGATGGACATAAGAAAACATCAATCCCATCAAATATAAAAGTCACTAATTAAATGCATAAATTTTGGCACCACAAAATATGGTAGATTTACCTATACATTGAGGTACAGAATCTCTGCTCTACCTTGTGTTAAGTGCTGCAATAACAATTGATCCTTAAGTTAGAACTAGCATCAAACCCTATTGTAAAGATAGCAGAAAAGGGATAATGCAGAGAGGAAGAAAGAGAGAGTTTGTGTGAGTACGCGAGAGAGAGAAAGAAATGAGCACCTATCCAATCTTGCCCAAATTGATTTTTGCAAAAGACAATTTTGCAAGAGTTAGTATTTACATGAAGATATACTGAAAAAACAGTAGAAAAGAGGAAATATAGACAAAGAAAGAGAGAGGGAGAGAGAGATAAGCACTTATGCAATGTCACCCAAAATGATCTCTGCAATAAAACAACAACAAGGGTTAGAACTAACATTGTGTTGTATTGAAAATATATCATTTAAAAAAAAACCAAACAGAGAGAGAGGATTAACACCTTTGCCTCTTGCTCCAAATAAACTCTGCAAGAAAATAACAATTAGAACCAACATCAAATTCTATTGGAAACACAACATAAAAGAGAAACAACACATATAGAGAGGGGGGAAAGAAAGGAGAGAGAGATGAGCACCTCTGTCTCCTGCTCTAAACAACCTCTGCAATAAAATTACAATAATAGTAAGAAACGACATCAGATCCTATTGAAAAAATAGCAAACAAGAGAAAATGCAAAGAGAGATGGGCACCTATGTTTTGCCCAAAATCTAGAGCTGCGTGGAGAAGAAAGTGCAGAGGTAAGCAGAATGCTCAAAACTAATTACTCTCAGCAGGGAGCTTCAATGGAGACAAAAATTCACAACTATAGAGAAGAGAGGGAAAGTGGTATGTTGCTCAACTTTTGGGTCAAACTGATTTCGTGAGAGGGAAAAAAACTGAAATGGAAAATTCTCCAAAAAATGGGGAAAATACGAGGTGAGAGAAACTCAAATTTTATGTGCTATTCATTCTCCATTTTTTTAATCCCTCACTACCCCTTTTTTTAATAGAAAACCCAAGATTTGGAGAGAGAAGATTCACCCTCCATGGATGTCAATATCTAGCCTTCCTATTGGACAATCCAAAAGGCCCACATCTTAAACTATATTATTTTTAAGGCCCCATTTGTGAGTTCATTTTTTCCCTAATGGCATGTGTCACTTGCAACTCTAGTATGAAGAGCTTCCGGATCCTATGGAGATCTCAGACTATCACATGTAGGAAATTCTCACTATCCCACCTCCTTTACTAATGATGATCTAAGCAAAGTTCTCCTAATAGACATCGAATACTTGTGAGCCTAGGATAGAGAGCACTAGCAACAAAAGAGTCAGAGCCTAGGATAGAGCTTGCTAAATTGTGTCGATACTTGTGAAGAGTACAAGTAGCACCCCATCTCAACCCCCTAACAAAGCCCCAGCTTTCGAAGGCCCAGGAGCCTACCGAGACCATCGAATCCCATGAGCTCAGTGAGCCCCGCAAGCCTGAGCCCCACCCCTAGCCCTTGGCCCAACTCGAGCCCCATGATCCCACCAATCCGTCCGTTGATCCCCACCCCCATGCCTAGCTCAAGCCCCACAAGCCCAAGACCTAGTCTGAGCCCCAAGCCAAAGTGTCCCCACCTCTCATGCCCAAGCTCAAGCCACAAGCCCAAAAACCCTTGCCCAACAAGCCCTAGCCCTTGCCTCTTCCACACAATCTCTATCCTCTACCTCTACTATAGCTAGTTCTTATAGAGCTCCCTAACCACCACCATTTTCGACGAAGGAGGGGCATGTTCTTGAGAGAGATATCGAGGCCATCCTCTGCAAGTGTGTGGCCATGTTATTGGTCATAGAGGCTACCATTGAGGCCATAATATCCTTGAGAGGGAATCAGCTATAGGTTGAGATCGACAATGTTGATATTTATATGCTCTCTCATCCTCATGAAAAGACATTGACTCACACCATCATCATTGCCCTACAACAATAAGTTCTTGATTTGTTTTTATTGGGCATCTTTTTTCTTGATCTCACTAGGTATGTTACTTTATTCATCTTTTTAATCCGCTCTCATTTTTTATAGCTATGTTATAACTTTGCTACCAGTGCCCCTCCACAATTGCATATATTGTCTTGATCTGCTAGTATCAAGGGTCCTACAAGACAATGAACAATCATACTCTATGCATTTGAGGAGCTTTCCTTACGTGAAGATTGATGATGCGCAAGTAATTTTTATTTCCTATCATGAGTAGTAAGTGCTTGATCAAGAGTACTACTTGTTTGTGTTCACTAGCTTCTTCTATCCTAGTTTTGGTGCAAGTGCTTTGGAATTCTTATCTTGTTCGATGATTGAATAGGAAGAGTCTTATATTATATAATTTGGAGTAAGTATTTTCATATATTACTTTACAAATGTTTCTAGTGGCAAAGGCCACCACACAAGAGCCCAACAAATAAGCATATAGGTCTCTTCTTTGAGGTTAGTTTGTGCTCTTTGAAGGTGTCATCAAGAAAACTTGGGGCTTATGTCTCTAAGATCACATGCAAGCTTGTTGTCAGCATGGAAGCCCTTCTTGGTAATCAGCAAGATCTTGTGGGTATGATAACCACACAGATTTTATGAGTCCCACAATACCTAAATCAAGATGTGAGTTGTGGGTGGAAAACATGGCTCAATACATTTCTCATCCCCAACATTATATTTGATCTTCCAAATGTGAGTGGTTTCTAAAATGCAAGCTTATTTTTACCAATTGAAGCTTCATTTTGTAACTTTGTTTTTCGTGCAGGATATTTATACAAAGCTACTCTAGTTTTGATGTTAAAAAGTTTGAGATCACCGCCCTTTAGTTCATTGTAGCCCGTATTGCCAAACCCCACACGGGAAGGGGGTGGTTTGAGGAGATGAAGTGGACACATAGAAAATGCAGGCATGGCATGGGAATGAAGAAGCTCAATTAGTAATTTCACATGAGTTTGAATAAGCCTGGTGGCAATTTGAAGCCAAGATGAAAAATGTGGAAAAAGGGATACAATTGAGGGAGGTTGTGGAGAGTGGGTCGCAACCATTGAATGAGTAGCCATAGGGCATGGAGATGAGGGGGGTAATATTGGAAGCTTTCTGGTGTCATACGAATGACGCCATCGCACATCAACCCTCCCAAACCTTGTTGCCAATCCCAAACCCAATCTCACCTCCCATGACAATCTCACCCCACAAGCCGCCGCCACACTCGATCTTTTGACCCCTACCCTCAAGGGGACTTATAATTTTTCAATGGCTTGCCATTCATCACATTGTACAATATTACATTGTAATGAGAAAATAAAAATGCAAAAAATGGCTAGACTTGTTGATTACAATTTTTGGTAGAATTAACTTTCTTGTGTCCAAAAGGCACTAAAATGTTTGTGTTTCTATGTGGAAAAGTCATGTGTAATGGCCTCTACTAATAGAGGTGTACAAGTTGAACTGATGGCTTTCTAGCACAGATGCACATCATTGTTTGTTATCTCTTCGTATGTAATACTATTTTTCTTTCTCATTAGGACCTAGCAAACTTAAGAGCAATTAGAGATAATGTGATGTAAACAAATCCTTTGATGTCGTGAATGTAAAGCAAAACAGACAATGCAAATAGTAATGCACATTTTTATCATTAATATAGAAGCCAAATGAAGTGGAAAGTTGGATGTCTTTGTTGTGCATGTCTCTCCTCAATTGTCATAGTTTAGCCAAACATCAATGTCTAGTATTGAATCTCCAAAAAAATCCCTCATGCATTGGTCTAGTAGCACCAACGTCTAGCAAACATGGTTCCATCTTCTATATGAGAATGTCATGATGAAGTTTTAAGTGGTAATCATATACTTATAGACAATAGATTGTAGTTGCACCTTGCAAGAGATTCCATCTTGCACCTTTGTATCCTATCCTGCATCCACAAACTCTAGAATGCTATCTGTATCTAGGCACTTCACTAGGAACATGGTTCTTAAGGTCCAACTTCAACACTAGAAAATAAGTCCACAAAAATGGGTATAGGCATAAATATAGATATTTTGCTTTGCCTACTTGGGCAATGTTAGGCTTTAGGCTTTTTTGCATCTCATAAAAAAAATTTCACCTATAACTCTTTGCTCATTAGAGGGAGGTGGTATGTTAAAATGAGCATTAAAGAATATGCCCCTCACTAATATCTACAAGGACATGAATGGAGAAATATATTCTAACTTGTGCAAAATATTCTTGGAAGCATTTTTTGCAAATGGAGTGCCTTGAAAAAATAATCATTGTTATCGTCAAACATAGAAAAGTATTAATAAATTTGAGTTAAAGACATTATCAAGAAATAATAATAAACATTTCCATGTGGAGACCAAGTGAATCCATAGCTCTGTGCATCAATCAAATTTGGCATGCCTCAAATCAATTGTATCTACTCACAAATCAATGTTAGCATGAAAACCAACTTTAAATACAATTTTAAACATGCAAAAATGTAACTACAAAATAGAAATTAGCTATCCATGAAATAGAGTTTAGAGACACTCCATATGCTCCTTAGTAAAGGAGCATATGTACATCTTCTAAAAACATATAGATGTTTCTATTGACTAATTCTATAATGATCAAATCACATGCTAGTGGTGTCACCCACATACACATGAACAAGGAAAGGATATTGTGCCCATTAACTCTCCCCTCAAGGGAGGACCATTTAAGCCATTATCCCTTTGAGAAACTCCCCAACACCAAGGAAAAACCATTGAAGGTTGTCATCTTCCTTATCATTCTTATATATAGTTAAAATCTACCATATGTTGCCAAAGGTGGATCTTGAGAAGGGATGCCACTAGTAATGAAGATAGCATGAACCTCAACTAGCATCAATATACAAGTGCTTCAATTGGAGAAGAAAATAAAAGGTTGTTCAAGTGAAACGATACAAAAAAACACACTAATGGATCATTAACATAGGGTCTCTTAAATAAATACATGATATTACGATTCAACAAACTTGATATATATAAAACCCTAGGTCATATTTGCATCCCTAGATATTTGGGTTTCATAGTAAATTCACTCCATCTACTTCCTCTCACATACGGTTTGTGGACAGCTATATAGTCTTTAGTTTTTCATTTCTTGCCCTTGCTTTTGGCTTAGCTTTGAGGTCGTTTTTCTATAATTACAATATCACATACTCTTGTACCTTACAATCATTTGTAGACATAATGGCAGGCATTTCCAATGCATCAAATGATAGTGCTAATTTCCACATCATGAAGTTGGATGGTAATAACTTTCAATATTGGAAGATGCAAATATGGCATATATTGGTGCAAAAGAGGATGTTAATCCATTGAAAGCCGAGAGAATAAAGCCAAAAAATTGGGATGAAGATGATTGGGATGAGCTTAACGAGTTATGCAAGTCTACTATCATACTATCTTTGACTAAGTAGGTGTACTTCAATGTTATTTCAACTAATGATAGTGTATATGATTTATGGTAGAAGATATGTGATCTTTATGAAAAGTAGATATCTACATCTCAATTGTATTGGTTGAAGAAGCTTGTAGACTTTCACATGAAGGAGGGTACCCCTATCTCTACTCATTTGAATGAGTTCCACTACCAGCTTATCTCACAAGGTATTCAATTTGAGGATAACATATAGTCTTTGTTCTTGCTTGTCACACTACTAGAGTCATGGGATACATTTCATGCTATTGTAAGTGCTAATCCTCTTGAAGATGGTTTTAAATACAATGATGTAGAGAGTGCTTTGCAATGATGGTTTTAAATACATTCTTCCTATTTACAGAGAAAGTAAATAGGAAGAATGTTGATGCATCTTACTTCTCATGTACTTATAGTGAGAGGTAGACAAGGTGGTAATGGGAATAATAATCATAGGGAGCTCCTTTTGAGTTGATGTATCGCTGAATATTCATGCAGTAGTAGTCTTAGAGATCATTTACATATCTGGGATTGTTGTAGATGTAATTTTTGGTGATATTACTGAAGTGGGAGTCACTTGGCAGTGATGTATGCATGTAATGTATGCTGAAGTTCCAGTTATATTTCTTAAAGTCATTCTCTCTATTGCTGTACTTGTATTTGAGCATTGTTTGGAATACAATGACACTAAATCTTGCTCTTATTTACTAAAATTTTGGGCTGAAATCAGCTGAATATTCAGCCTGTTGTTTGGTGTCATAAATTACAACATTGATCCTTGGTACTTTACTAATAAATGGCCACTAATGCTTCTAGCAGTAGTGACACTAAATCCCAAAGACTCATAGTACTCTAATAAGGGCAAGTATAAGTCTCATTTGCAGTCATGCAATAAGTCCCATGGTCCTACGTCCTCTCTTTCTTGTCATTATTGTGGGCAGCATGGTCATATAAGTCTACAATGCCATAACATGCACAATGATATGCATGAAAAAGATAAAGGAAAAATGCAAAATAATGAAAAATCTTCTTATGATCATAACATTGTTACTAAGTCTAGTATGAAGATAGAGGAGATAAATGCCTTGATGTATAGTTCTAATGTTTACATACTTAGTGCTTCATCACTTTTGATAATATTCAATTGGTCAATGCTCTGTCTTCTTACTCTTAGTGTTGCCTTCTTGATTCGAAGGTTTCATTCCATGTTACCCCACATTGTCATTGGTTTCATGGCTACCATACTGTTATGGGTTCTGTTAAACTAGGAGATCACATTGCAATGGATATCATTGGCATAGGTAATGTTAGACTATAGTTTGGCACTAGTGCTCCTTTTGTGCTTCATGATGTAGGTCATATTCTAGATTTGACTAAGAGCCTTAGTTTAGTTGGATAGTTGGATGACAGATACCATGTATCTTTTGATGATTCTTCATGGAAGATCACTAGTGAAAATCTTGTTTTTGCTAGAGGTGCCAAGGTTGGCAACCTCCATCCCTTGCTTATTTATGGATCTCTTGACCATGTCTTGACTGTGATCAATCTTCCAAATTTATTTGTATGGCATCATCTCCTTGGGTATATGTCTTTCAAAGGAATGAAAATACTTACTCATTTGCAATATCTTTCACCCCTTGATTACTCATGTTTTTATTCATGTGATCATTGTCTTTATGGTAAGCAAACACGTAACTCATAAAAAGTTTGGTTCTATGCATTTGGGTAAATTGTTGGCTCTTGTGCATTCAAATGTTTATGGTCTCATATCCTGTCAAGTAAGAAGTACTTTGTTACATTGATAGATGATTATTTACATAAGGTTTGGACCTATCCTATTAAGCAAAAATGAGATGTTTTTCTTAATTTTTGGCACTTTCTTGCTATGGTTGAGAACTAGTCTAAGTATAGGCTAAAATATCTATAATTTGACAATGGGGATGAGTATTTCTCTAAGGCATTTGAGCATCTTTGTGATGAGAAGGGTATTAAGTGTTTGTTGATCACCCCATAATGGTGTTGCAGAGCACATGAATATGACTATTCAAGAAAGAGTCTATAGTATGCTTAGTCATGTAGGCTTATCATAGTATGTTTGGGCTGAGGGAGTTACTACTGCCATTCATCTCATTAATAAATCCCCATCCACTACTCTTGGTGGTTGAATTGCAAAGGAGGTAGCTCTAGTAAACCTCCCTCTCATATACAAACTAGCAAGTCTTTAGATATGAGGCTTTTTGCCATATTTTCAAAAACAGGTGTAATAAGTTGAATCTTAAATCTATTAAATGCATCTTTCTTTGATATGGTGATAAAGGCGAGATAGGCTATTGTCTTTGGGATCCATTGAAAAGGTTATCCACAGCCATGATGGTATCTTCATGAGGAAAAGATGCATGTAAGACCAAAGTAGGTGATTGAGGTACACAGGGTGATCTTTCAAGAGGTGTCTCCTATTACAATATAGTTAGTCCCAATTAGATAGCTTGCTAAAATTGTTGATAATGTAGTGGCCAATGATCCACTTGTTTTGTAGGATCAAGATGTTGGACAAAGGGGACAGGTCGTACATGCTCCATAACTAGCTTTGATATGCTCCATTAGAGCCTCAAGTTCTCATGATTGTTTTGAGCCCTCTATGCATTATGTCATGGTGATACATGCTAGCGAGCCTCTCACTTATGACAAGGCTATGTGTCTAGCTACCTACGTTTATGTGTACTTACTACCCCTACACATGTACACCGTAGGCGGTAGCTATCCATCACTATCAATTTATTCTTTATTCCTACTATGATAGTAGAATAGCACACACCCACCCTCCCTCCCTCCCTCCCTCCCTCCCTCCCTCCCTCCCTCTCTCTCTCTCTCTCTCTCTCTCTCTCTCTCTCTCTCTCTCTCTCTCTCTCTCTCTCTCTCTCTCTCTCTCTCTCTCTCTCTCTCTCTCTCTCTCACGAATATATATATACATATATATAAGACATGTAATTATGTATTATGTATTATTATCTGTTATACTAGTTATTAATATATTTATAATTTGTATTATATATGTTAAAAATGAGCGCTAAAAATAAACCTAATAAATATAATATAATATAAATATTATAATTAACTATTATTAGAATAATGAACATTATTATAATAACTATTAGAATACTAATGTTCAATGCAATACTATTTTATTAATGTCATTTTTATAAGTTAATTAATATTGATATTGATTATTGTAATTTATATTAATTGTTATAAAGATATAATGATTATAATAAGCAATAATGACACTATATATATTAATTTTATTTATCATATATCAATATATATCGTCAATGTGATATACATAAAATCATTAACATAATATACATAATATAAAAAATCATTTACAAATATATAATAAATCATTATGATAATATATATTTAATATTATTATGATAATTATATACATTAACATATTTTTTATATATATATATATATATATATATATATATATATATATATATATATATATATATATATATATATATATATATATATATATATATATATATGCATGCATGCATGCAAGCATGCATGTATGTATGTATGTATGTGTTATATTAGCTATTAACATATATAATATGTATTGTATATGCTAATAATAAGTACTAAAAAATAAACCTAACAAATATAATATAAATAAATCTTATAATTAAAAGTTATTAGAATAATTAATATTATGAAAATATTAATATTCAATGTAATACCATTTAATTAAAGTTATTATTATTATTATTGATATTGACTATAATAAAGATATAATGATTATAATAAGTATATAATGATATTATATATATTAGTTTTATTTAGTATATATCAATATATATCTTTAATGTAATATATATCATATTATTAACATAATATAGGTAAATCAAAACTCATTTACGAACATATATATATATATAATTATATATACTTAATAATATTATTATAATTAATATAAAAATATATTATATAATTAACATAATGTTTGATTTTTTATATATTATTTATTATAAAAATATATTATATATTTAATGTAATAGATGTAATATTTAATTAATGTAATATTGAGACATGAGAGAGAGGGAGAGAAAAGAGAGAGCTTGGAGTGAGAGAGAGAGAGGAAATAAAAGAATATGAAGAATATAATTTAAAAATGGAGAGAGGGAGAATAAAAATTTGAAGAGATAATAAAATATGTGAAAAGAGAGGGTCAGAAGATTTGGAGAGAGGAAAAGGGGAGGGAGGAAAGAAAAACTTGAGAGAGAGAAAGAGAGAGAGAGAGGGAAACAATGGGAGAACTATATATATATATATATATATATATATATATATATATATATATAGAGAAGATAAAATATTGAAGAGATAATAAGAGTTATCCAAAGCATCAAACTAAAGTTAGTGTGAAGTATTGGCCTAACACCCGTACAAAGCAGGAGGAGAATACAAAGAAATTCTCAACTCACAAAATAGCTTTAAGGCCTCCCACAATTGGTTTCTTTGTGACTTAAGCACCCATGAACCCTCTTGCCATTTGAAACATGCCTTTGAATCTCAGTGTGAAGCATAGAAGAATATTAATGCATTGAGAATACCAATGCAAAGTAGTAGGGGAATACTAGTTCGAAGCGTCAGGAGAATCTAGATGCGAAGGGCCTAGTTATATATTAAAGAGGTAAGTCTCCTCCTTCTCACATCATTTTGAGTGGGGTTGATTTTGAAAAGTTGAAGCTACTTTTGGATAGAGTGAACCCTATTGTAGCATGCAACTTTTAGAGAAAAAGCTACTACTTACGAGCATGTTGGGAACAAGTTGTTGTTCAACTAGCCTTGTAAGAAATTCAACACTTTTAAATTCATCTAATCTAGCAATTTCCAATAATGTTGCATATACACATCTATCGGGGAAGTAATTTAAAAAAATTGCAATATTTATGCTTTACTTATGTTTTCACAAACCTTTTCATCTTGTACATGTGCTTTTCACAAAGCAAGCACCCATAAAAGTTAGGTATACATGTATCCACAAATGTGGAAGTTTATTATTCAGGTTGGAAGAAGAAGAGTTTGCACAAAATGCTGGTGTACATATGTACACATTGAACATGCATGTGTGTAATGCACAAGTGTGTGTTGATGTACACAAAAGGTGGTAGGATGAGACAAAAAGCAAGTTCACCTCAAGAAATTTACAAACGGAAAGCAAGTTCACCTCAAGAAATGTACAAGATTGTGCTCACCAATATTCCAAGAAAAGGGAGTTTCAACATTGCCAATAGTTCAACCTTTACCAATATTTCCATGGCTTTGACATGATAGAGACGATTACCCTCCATAGATAGGTCAATATCAAGTAGTGGAACATGTGATCTAAAAGGCATGTTATTGGGTACTCAACCGAAAAGGCTTGTTGTTTAGTGCTTGACAATGAGAATCTCCCCCCAAGAGTTAGGGGGTTATGAGGAATCAGGATTCAATAGTCTGGGGGGTATGACTCATGAGGATTTTATTAGGGTTTGGAGGAGGGAAATATACCGGGAATATTCCATATCACCCACGCACATGCGTGTAGACCTCTCTCTCTCTACTACACAAACGCTTGCGAAATTAAATTAAATTATAATCGGCTTAATTAAATTACAATTACAGCAGTATCAAACGAAGCGCTGACAATGACTTTCTAATCCTCTCGATTAAAATAGATTTTTGTAAGAAGATCAAACAAAGCGCTCACAACGACTTTCTAATCGCTTTAGATGCCATTATTCTTCATCATCGTCGTCATCATCATCATCATCTCCAGCTCCTCCTCCTCCTCTCTCGCTCTCAAATTCATTAGAGATCTGTGTAAGCATCACCAATTTAATAATAGCATGTTAATCCAAACAAGTCAATCATGGATTTCTTCTCGCATCATGCAAGCTACCGCCGCCCTGAACAGGTCGATGAAACGTTCTATACATATACATGCACCATATATGAGCTGCAATTGCAATATTGCTGACACTGCAGCATCTATTATAAGTCCTGTATAACTTGTATATTGCCATTGCAACGACGTCGTCTCTTATTCGACGTGCGCTTAATTACAAAGATCAGAGCCATCATCTGGTATAAGGGCCTGCACGATACTTCCATTGCTCAATAGTATTATCAGTGGTCGAGGCGCGACATATTATAGGCGCCGCTTCTCGAGTTATAAGATTGTGCGCCGCCCAATTACATCATAGGATTCTATTTATAGTATTAACGTAGGAATGGCTATAACCATTGATAGGGTCCGGCAGACGAGATTCCTGCGTCCCATGAGTGTGGCGGTTGTGGCGGTTATGATGTCCATCGGGTGGTCCATGAGCGCATTGAGAAGCTCAATGATATTGTCTCAACCTCGGGAATTGTCCGGCGCCAGCGCCATAGCCAGAGCTGCCTTCTCGGCTGATTACCTTTTCCGACTGCAGCAAAGGCCAGCGCAGGTACTCTCTCTCTCTCTCTCTCTCTCTCTCTCTCGCTCTCTCTCTCAGAGTCAGATTAAGATTTACCTCTAGCAAGTTAATTAAGAGCTTCACAAACTCAGATTGCGAGGGACTTAACTCCTCCGATTAGCACCTTTCAATCATCACCGCTCACCCTCTCCACATACCACCAACCACACACAATTTTTCACCACTAGACGAGAAGGGCGAGCTGCCTTTGAATTTCTCGAAAGTTGCACCAAAAAACGAGCTCTAGTGTTAAACAAGGATTGGAGCCAAAGTTTAGTAAGGTTCGACGTTAGGTTAGTAAGGTTTGATGCTGGGTGAATGTCAAGTTTTAGCCGTGAGGAGTTTTTCAAAAGTGATCTTACCATCATATTCAAGTCCAAAAAACCCTTATGAATATTGACATGAACATGGTCAAGAACATGTCTATCAAGGCAACTAGAATCTCAGATGGCCGGTTCTTTGCTTCTCAATCCTTTGATGATGATAGCTAGCTCAATTGTGACGCAAGTTAATTCTGAATTTACATTTGTTTCAAGATCTACCATTAGCACCTCTAAAATGAAGTTGGTACTTCTTGGGATGCAATGATCCTCCTCATTGGCCACTAGGAAATGGCTTTAAGTTGGTCCAGCACAGTCAATTAATGTTCGTGTACTTGTGAAATATGAAGACATGTGCATGTGTCTTTCAAACAATGCTTTGATTTGCTTCTTACAAAAATGAAGGTGAACTTATAAATTGGGTGGCTTTCTCATATAAATTGGTAGGCCGAATTGTCATTGCTAAAGTGGTTCTCTCTTCATATATTGTATGATCTGGCTACCATATTCCTTTTCAGAGAGCCTTGCTAGAAAGAACTCTAGTAGGAGAACTCTAGTATATCCCTCTATTGTTAGAATAAAGGTATACATATGTGGTAGAATTTTTGGGATATTCATGTAGTATCCTTCTTGATTATAGAAATCGAACTTTCTATGGATTTCGAGCTCACCATTGAGGAGAGAAATAGGATGCTTTTTGTCCTTGAGAAGGTGCAAGATAGTTGGCCTACTTTCTTCATCATATGTGCTGAGAATTCTTTAATATATTGTAGGCTATTGGGCTAATCAAATGGGAAAGCCACTTAACGTGTATGAAATAAATTTTAATAACTAATTATTAATTCAAGCTCAAAGCATGATTAGATTTTACTCAAGATGAGATGAAATGGGTTTTCTAGGTGTGGAAAGTCAAATACTTTCCCTTGGATTCCACATTAAGTGTGGAAAATAGATTTCTTATAATAATAGTTTATTTCGCATTATGTTGGGTGTTGCCATGATTGGACACCTATGTTCACAATATGGTGATGTCAATTCAAGTGTTTCACACTTGAGCACTCTCCAATTCACCTTACTCTTTGGTTATAGGCTCACCAAGGAGGAGGATTTAAGATCCATAGCTAAGTGTTGTCCTGTGGATGGAGCCAACTTCCCCCTTGTCCACTCTCTTTGGAATATTTACCACTTGGGGGAGGGGGGGATTGATCAATAGGCACCCCTCGTGGGCATTATGGTGTTTGTGCCTTATCTTTAAAGAAAGACACATTTTACAACACCCATAGGGTAAAATTCAAAACCTTGAAAATGCAGAGAATGAGACGGTATAAGGTTTAGAATGTTTGGATTTCAAGGACAAAAACCTACAAAGTATCAATAAACTTGTAAAAGAACAAATTTTTTGCACATATGCCCTCCATATGCCCCAAAGTAGGGTTTTTGTTGACCATTAGGCTTTTTTTATGATTGTAAATTTGTAGGTACATGGCAAACTTATTGCCTTCTCTAGGCTAAAGGACTGATTCTATGATATGTGCTAATTTTTATGTCAATGGCAATAGTCCTACTCCTGAGGACATAGAATTTCTTAAATTTTTGGATAAAATGATATTAGTATCAACAAAAATTTGCAACAACATTGATGCTCATATAGGGCACCATACCAAAATAGTAATGTGCAAGCCTTCTTGCACGTCTTATAACTACCTTTATATCCAATATAGCTCATCTTTCTCAAAGATGTCCTACAACTAAAGGCCACTCGAAAGACCAATCATTGCTTTGTAAGGTGACAATTGCTCATAAGCAACCTACAAAACCTTTAATTATAATTTTTATTGGACCCATCCGTACGACCATTACTAGGACATACAAGTCATATGAAAAATCTTTAGGTGGATGTATCATTAAAAAATAGGCTAATCTAAATTACAAAAATCTTTATGTGGATGCATCATAAAAAGGTATTGTAATCTTTAGGTGGATGTAGCCTTTAGAAATAGGCTAATCTAGATTATGTATGGTAACATCGACCCTTCAATCATGTAAAAAATGAAAGTGCCATGGATTCAAGGTATGACATACGAAATCGTGTGTGCAACTACAAACATATACAAGCGCACATGGAGCCATATGAACAATCACCTGAATTGGGCTTGCGATAGCCTAAATACAAATGCTCAGTAATGTCAAATTAGTGTATGTGAGTTTTAAAAAATGGGAATATTTCTTTGTGTAAAAAACAAATTCAAGTTAGTTACTCCTTAGCAGTTTGGAACCTACAATCAAAAAGTGTAGTAATTGCTAGGCTATATCATAACATCAATAGAATTTTTGGAGTCAACTCCTTAGTGGGCAAATTTTAGCTTTGATAACCATATGCTCATTAGTGATAATTTATAATTGGCAAGATCCACACATTAATGTATAATAAGATGAAATGACTCGCATTGTTCAAGGTATCAAAGTATAAAGATTATATATATATGTGCACATGATGTTTAGAGTTGTATCTATGAGATCCTCTTAACTTGAAAACTATAAAATATGCCTTATTGTAGAAAAATCTATCTTTCCACCCTTATTATGCAATCACAAATGTGTGTTACTCTGTGAGAGTTTTTAAAATTAACTCCTTAATAGGACAATTAAGTTTTTGACAATGTTTTGATGCTAAAGCAACATTGCATGAGAGTTTCAAACTCAATCTTGTTATACCCCCAAAGGAACACTTTTAAGCACCAATAAAGTGCTTTTTTTTTGCTATTAAATCAATATATGAAGGAATGCACCAAACTCATCCTAGTGTAACCATGAACATTCTCTTCATAAATGAAATGCATGTGATCATAAACATAGTCTCTATTAAGTGACATGATGATCTGAAGACGTCCTTTATATCCATGCTTCCTCTTTTGATTTGAGAATATGATACTTATTGGCTTTTCCTTCCCTTATCAACACCTCGAATGAATCAACACACACATAGAAATGTTTGTATGGTGTACCCTTTCTAGTTAGACAAAAATTTGTAACATTATCTCTCGATCTTCAATTTCCAGCTAGACACATAACAAACTTTGTAGTACCTAGCCTTTAATGTCATGCAAAAGTTGTCTATATGTTCCCAAGAAGGACATTGGGACATGCAAATGAGTTTCTTGTGATTTCCAAAGAAAAGGATTGATCATGACATCATGCAAAATTAATTTTTAAATCTCTTCCACATGCTAGGTTGGTATTTCTTCTCTTAGGACCATTCATTGAATCAAATATATTACATTTTACCCTTATATTCTTTGAATTTTTGTGAAATCATAAGGGACGTTGAGAGAAGTATGCCCCTTTTGGGCCGGCCATGACTATGGGTTCATCATAGCATGTTTCATGTTAGCGAATGCTCATAAAAGTTCAAGTTTTAGTGTCAAGTAGATCAGAAATTTTAGTAGAGCCGCTTAAATTACTTGAGGGGCATTTTGTTGACCTGTCCAAGGCCATAGGTTTGCCATGAGTGTCTTGGTTTTTCAATCAAAAGGGCTCATACATATGAAAATGATCCATAGATTTTCGAAAGATCACAATCAAATGGTAAGAAATCATAACTGGAGGACGCTAACAGGTTACAATCTATCTAATTGTAAGTTATCATACTTGGAATCGGTTGGAAAGTCCTCATATCGATAGTATGAGAATAAACAAGAAGATTAAATCTCAACAACCATGCCACACCAATCTTAATTACCAACTCCAAACTAGGATGAGACAGGGAAACTTGCCACTTCACTCTTGAAAGGTAGATCATCAAAATCTGGAAAGGACATTGAAAAGACTTGTATATGATGATCATAATGATTTCTTACTTTCACCATTTAGTAATTTGTGCAAAGAGCTAAAAACATATGTCACTAGTGCTTGCAATAAGCATTTTGAAGAGAACAACAATAAACACTTGTCAATCCGGTGCTGTACTTATAGTCAATTGATTGGGCTTCGGTCGAATCTCTTCAGTGCGCACACCAATATCCCAAAATTTTCACTCCAAAGAGTAGCACAACTGGAAGGCTAGGACACTCTACTAAGGAAGGGATTCAAGTCACAAACCACCTGAAGCTCACATTGTTACACACATTTGGCGGTTGCCCTACCAGCCGGGCTATTGTTACATATATATATATATATATATATATATATAAAACGCGGGAAAAAAAAAAGGAACAAAACATTACAAACTTAAAAAGGAAGCACAGGCGAACAACCTCATTACTTAAAAAGGAAGAGCGAGCGCGCATTCTAATTACGTATAGAAGGATCGATGGGGCTGCCCTTGACGTGGGTACTGATCTCAGGCACCTTCTTCCTCATCACCTGCCTTGATCTCTCGCTGTCTGGTGCGACCGTGATCAGCGGCATCGACAGCCCCGGCGCCCAGGTGATTACATCAAATTACTTGTTGCCCATCATGACTGCTCTCTAGCTGTACTTTGCACGTATCATGCGTTTATGCAAAAGCTAACACCCTCATTAATCAATGGATTCTGTCCATACAATGCTGATTGTCCAGCTGCACGACTTTATACAGATATAAACACACCAGCTGATACAGTGCTGTAACTCTTCCAGCGCATCGTACAGTGATCAGTCTGATCATTTCCAGCAGTGACCTAGTACTGAACTTGCGTTTATGTGGATCTGTGATTCATGTCAGTGTCTCACTGGCTTACAATCGCACACAAGAGATCCACATTGCGCTCCAGTGAGGTGGTTTTGACTTCTGAGCATTCATATTTAATCAGCTGGTCAGCATTAGTATGGCTGCAAGGCTGGAAGCTGTGGCTTAATTTCAGTCATTATCATGGAGCATGAGCATAATGTTCTGGAAACTGGAGAGAGAGAGAGAGAGAGAGAGAGAGAGAGAGAGAGAGAGAGAGAGAGAGAGAGAGAGAGAGAGAGAGAGAGAGAGAGAGAGAGAGAGAGAATAATTTTCTCCCTAAACTTTACAGGTGCATCTTTCTTTGGCAGGGCCTAATCAAATTAGGGTCTGTTGGGTTACAGAAAGTGGTTCTTCTCCATCTAGAGTGGAATATGGGACAAGACCAGGCTCATATGACAGTTTTGCTGATGGGACGGTTGATCATTACAAATTCTTGTTGTATCAGTCCGGATACGTTCACAATGTCGTTGTTGGGCCTCTGGAACCAGACACTATCTATTACTATAGGTGTGGAGGTGCGGGAACAGAGTACAGTTTCAAAACACCTCCTCCTGCTGGACCACAAGTTCCAATAACGTTTGCAGTCGCTGGTATGAGATTTGTATAGCTTAAGTGAAATACTGGTATGGATTAGAAAATCATTCAAGCTCACACATGGTCGCATGAGTCTGCTTCTAGGCTCTGTTAGGAATGCTGCAATATTGAAGGAAACCTCTTAACAAGAATTGGTTATATGGCCCTACAACTTGCAATCAGATTTTGCAAGGATTCTGGGTCTCTCAACCATAAGTCTTGAGGATTTAGGTGCTGGTATCAGTCAATGAGTGATGACTTAATGGCTCACCTGTCTGCTGCCTCCTCAATGAAGCATAGATGACAGCCCTATTGTAATTTGTGACGCTAGCGGACTGCCTTCTGTCCTTCAGTTTTAAGGGAATACACAAGCATCGATGTCCTTCAAGATAAATACAGAAGACTAGTGTTGATCCATGCATGGACAGTCTGATTGATACACTAGTGGACTGCTGTCTATGCTGCCCACCCACAGAAGCAAATTGATGTCCTTCATTGGGAGCAGCCTCTTCTGGTGAGAAGTAACAGTGGCCTTGCCTGCTGAAGGAAAACAGTGCAGAATTGTCCTCTCACTATAGTATTGGCACCAAACAATGTAGTTAGGGGTGATAAATAAGCGTGGGAATTGCTGAATCTGGCAAAATGTAGCCTAATCTGACACATAGTAATAGTGATAAAAGTCTCTACATGCTGTGAAAAATAGAACCATGAAAAACGATATCAGTTTTGGATATTTCATGATGCCCATCAATATCTCAATTTGGATATTATTTACATTCTGAGCATGGTTTGCAAGCTTTGATGCAAAGTAGTTATCATGTTTCATTGGGATTGACCATATTGTTTATGTCCATGTGGTAGGCCAAAAGGTCCATAAATGCCACAAAAGTAGTTTTCTTTCTACAAGGTTTCTGTTTTAAGGTTGGCCATTTATCATCCTCACTAGATTTCTTAACATGAAATGAGACATGCTAACCAATTTTTGTCATCGATCAGGTGATTTGGGCCAAACAAACTATACCACCTCAACTTTGAGTCACATCCAAAATTCAGATTATGATGTCCTCATCCTTCCAGGTGATCTTTCTTATGCTGATTATTACCAGCCCCTTTGGGATTCTTTTGGAAAACTGGTCGAACCTTTAGCGAGCTCCCGACCATGGATGGTGACTCAAGGAAATCATGAGGTAGAGCGTATTCCTCTAGTGGTCGAATCATTCAGATCCTACAATACTCGGTGGCAAATGCCTTATAAAGAGAGTGGATCGGATTCAAACCTTTATTACTCTTTTGAAGTTGCTGGGGTTCATGTCTTGATGCTTGGATCCTATGCAGACTACAGCAGAGATTCTAATCAATACAAGTGGCTTCAGGTGAGTCAGTTGACAAGAATATTGCTATTATGCTGTCTACAGTACAGCCAAGCAGCTACATGCAAATAGGTTTTATATGCTGTGAGAATCAAGCAACACATGTAGGAATTGATAGACACTTCATGACATGAGAGAACTGCTTGATATGGATGAACTATGAACTAATCCGTAAGACTTCTACAAATTGATAGATATTTCCATTTGATGTGACAACTGCATGATATGGATGAAGTAATGCTTCAAACTTCTACGAATTTCCAGGCTGATTTGGCGAAAGTCGATAGGAGCAAGACTCCTTGGCTTGTTGCGGTCATTCATGCACCATGGTATAATAGCAATGCTAAACATCAGGGTGAGGGTGAAGGAATGATGAAGTCCATGGAGCTGATACTGAAAGAAGCAAAAGTGGACTTGATATTTGCAGGGCATGTTCATGCTTATGAACGCACGGTAATAAGTTTGTGGTGTTTGCATTCCACAGATGCTTTTACGCAATCAGAGCTTAATGTTGGCAGTCATTGTGCAGATGCGAGTATTTCAAGGGCAGTCTGATTCATGTGGAATTGTTCACATCACAATAGGTGATGGTGGAAATCGAGAAGGATTGGCAAATACGTATGTTGTTTCTTGCATGTCTTTGTAGAGTAAACATGAGAAGCAGGCCATAAGATGCATGATACTTGAGTCTTAGTTGGATATTCTGTGATGCTTTTCAAAGGATTACATGATCTGGAGCACCAATTTTGAGTTGCACAGTGTTTTTAAGCTTTTACAACTTCATTTCTTGCTGGCAACCAATGAAAAGAATGATGAGCTTACAGGCAACTGGTAATTGGTTTTCTCTAACAGGTTTTTAGATCCAAAGCCAGCTTGGTCTGCATATCGCGAAGCAACTTATGGCCATGGAAAATTACAGATTGTAAATGCAACTCATGCACATTGGAGCTGGCAGCGGAATCAAGATCCTGATGTGGTTGTGGGGGATCAGTTATGGTTAAGGAACATGGCAGATCCGTCATATTCTTGTGAATCCTAGATTTGACACAAATCTGCATGTATAGATAGACTAGTTCCATTCTTTCATCAGCATTGTCCAAAAAAAACCTCTCACATGTTGAACAGATGATCCTTAGTGCCTATCATTCTTGACTAGTTGGCCACTGTCAGAGGTAGACACTCCAAAGGGATTTAGAAAGGAACATGTTCCTTGTAAGTTGTTAAAGACATCAACTCTTACATTACAAATCTAAACCGAACCATTAATTTGAGAATGAGCTTTACAGTGTCTAATGTTATGTAAAGAACCTTCCTTTCAAGCCTACCTTACACTTTCTTTGCAAGTGTCAAACTTTGAAACACACTTTGTTATCAATACATCGAATTAAGCATTTCTACTTGACTAGGTATATCAAATGTAAATATACTATTTTTTCACATGCTAAATACTCCAAAGGTAGAGATCTACAATCTAAATAAACACATAGTTCAAACTATTACACCTAGTATAGTCAATGGTAAGACTTGTTTTTTAATATGTTGTAATTGTCTCATCTTTGAGGACTTAGTCATATTGACTCTCTCCTAGGGCATTCTTGAAAATGGATAATTAATAGCTCAATCATATATTACCTTTAAGTATGGCTTGCATATTAGAGATATATGTGGCATCAACTTGCATAAGTGGTATGTGTAGAGTTAAAAGGATAACACATTGAACACCTCATGACCACAAGTGACAAATTCTTTGTTTTTGTTAAGATTTTGATTATGCCTTTGCTAAAGCATACACTCATGAATACCAAAGAAATTGACAAAACCAAGAAAAAAGAGCTTTGATCTAAGGAAAGCTTTTAAATTTACATAAAATATCCACAGAATTAGGGAAGAAGTTTGAAGATTTCCTTAAATCTCCACAACATTAAGGAATGCTCCCACTGTGGAAAAAATTCATTTGTAGTGTTGATAAGCTCATAATAACATAAAAGATTAAGGAAAAGTATTAAAAGAATGCATTGAATGAAGCCTGTTATTGAAAAGCAAGATGCAAAAAACCATACCTTGTTTTTAGCTTGTTTTACACAATCTCAGCCTAATGACGAGAATATGCTCGAAGGTTTCCTTTGTTGGGGAAGCAGTGAAATGCTTGGAGATTGGAAGGAACACCAAAGGTAAAGGCGGAGTAGCAATGTTTTCTGCTTGCTGGAAATGCGGTGAAAGACGAAGGCGGTAAATTTGCATGGACTCGACGTTCTTGGCAAAGTGTTAATAACACACGTGTGACGTATTCTCACTTACCGAAATTTTTTTATCTATGGTACAAGCATTACTTGGAAAAGTGTTATGTAACACACGTGTGACGTATTTTCAAAAAAAGAGAGCGCACGTCTTCTGAGGAGTTTAATACGGTGTGTTAAGTGAGACACGTGTGCACGTATTCTGAGGCATTTCGTGCATGCAAAAATATTGGTAATTTCATCCAAATTTGCGGTCCCGTTTATTTTTCCATCATTACACAAACTTTTTCGTTGGAACTATTATCACATACTTAACGGTCAATATAAAAGCATTTCGAAGCCATTTCTCCGACATTGTCTTCTTTTCTACCGAAATTTCGTTTCGACTTCCCTTCAAGGTCCTTGCTTCCTGTGTGGAGAGCAATTCAACAATCTTTGATAGGTAACAAATTTTTTTTATTACAAGTATTTTAACAAAATAAATTTGATTAATATAGAAAGAATTTTTAATAACACTTGAATAATTACAGATGTTATGTGCTTTGTATCTTTTAAAAGCAGCATAGCTTTTTCAAAAATGATTTTATCATAAATTTATGTGTTTCCATAGAATTAATTTATAGTTTATGTTTCTCTTTTTGATTTGCATCTTTTGACCAGTGAAACGCGAAATAATGTCCCTGTTAGTGATATTTTGCTAAGTATCGCGTTTCACCGGTGAGATATTGAAATAATTTTCGTATTCAAGGTAGTGTCCGGTGAAACGCGATTTCTTCACACGCATTTGCCTTGGACACTTTAATTTTCGCGTTTCACCCGTCAACTAAAAAAATTTCTCCTTTTTTTATTTTTTTGTCTTGAAAAATGCAATTTTGGGGCCTCTTTCCATGGTTCCATATTGTTTTATTGGATAGTGTTTCTATTCTGCTTTGTTTTCAGGGATAAATCTTTTCCTGGTCAAGATGACAAAGAGGAAGCTATCTCTGGAAGGAATGGATGAGGAGGAGATAATTGAGATATCTGATGATAGGCTCTTTGATTTCTTACACATCACTGGAAATTCTTCCAAGTTTAGCTATATCAGGGAAATTTTCAATGTTCCTTTTGATTTGAATGAGTTATTGGAGGATCTTGAAGATAAAGTTAAGGAGTACAGATGTTTTTATGATAGACATGTGCAAGGTTTGGAAGTCAATGGATTTGTTCATTATAGTGATGTCATGGGAGCCACCAGTACATCTATGTCAACTTTGCTAGGTAGGTTCAACCTCATTGATGAGGAATTTAAAAAGAAAGAAACATGTTGCCCTTTCCACAGGTATCAACACCAATGCCTTCTGATCCACAAGGACGTTGGATTTATTGTGTATTTTCAGTACATGGAAAATTCTTCTCCAGATATAGACCAACAGGGAAAGCTAGAGGATATTGCAAGTATGGATAAGGAGGTCGAAGAGAAGGAGGAGATATTCCAAGAAGATGTTGAGAATTAACTTGTCCAAGGTTTTGATGTAGGTTTGTTCAAGAGTGACAATATCACAATGGTGGAAGAAAAGGAGATCGAGCCAAGTGCACAGGTTGATGAAGAAGGTCCTCTTGCATGTGTTCCAACATTTCCCACTTATCTTATCAACAAGAAGAGATATGTGTTGCTAAATGATATTCAACATCTTTTTGATCTTAGAGAAGATTATTGCTTAGAAATCCTTGCAGGTTGGGGCAAAAATGACATGAATTTTATAGGTTATGAACAAGAACCACTAGCAAGTCTTGATGTTGAGGGAGAGAATTTTCAAGATAGCTCTATAGCCTTACATACATATATTGATCAGATCATAGAATACGAAAAGGGGGGACTACCTACAGAAGAAGAGTTCTTGCAGGTCCAGAAGAAACTTCATATTGATGATGTAGGGTATGAAGAGAGATTGAAGTCTCCATCAGATGAGAAGCCCAAGAGTTCAATAAATCTTTATGATGATAGTCTTCTTGAAGAAGACGAACATCCTAAGGTATGAAATATAATTCGAAGTTACCCATTGAGTTTATGTTAGACTTTATTATGCATTATAGATAAATATATTATATCTTGTACTGTTGTGGTTTGTTCTGTAGATTGAGATTGAAGATCTGGACAACTTTCTTGGAAGGGCCAAGGGCTCTAGGCCAATGAAGCTTGGAAAAAATCAAAGCCTTGGCCATTATATTGGAAACTTAAACAATCAAACAATTGTAATATATCATAGTAGATTGTCAAGCTCTCCAAGTCTACCAATGATGGCTTTGAGAGCTATCTCAAAGGTAATTGGATCTCAAGTTTTCAGAGCAGAGGTTTGGACAAGATCATTTTAGTGGAGAAGGAAGAAGCCATAAGAGTTTTTGGCTTCATGCCTGGATACAGTGGATCTAGAGCTGGATATTTTGGAGTTCTTGGCTCCTATTTGCTCTCTTATGTAGAAGATAGTAAGAATTTGAAGCTTCTTCCAGGCTATCGAAAACAAGAGTTTTTGAAATATAGAGGTCTTATTGAGTGGGATAAAATAAAAGATTCCTCTAGAGGCCCTGTCGAGCTACCTGAAACCAAGGACTCCTCTGAAGGCCCTGTTGAGGTGCCTGAAACTAAGGACTCTTCTGTAACACAATCAGACTAGAAGATGCCAAAGATTAAGGGTTTCTTGAAACCCATCTTTTCCCAACTCTTTGTTTGGTTTGTAACCATTCTGTAAATCTTTGCTTTACGCAAGAATTTAAATATCTATCTTTTCTTCTTTGGGTAACAATTTGTCTAGAGGGAGCTCTATTCCAATTGCTTGAGTTTAACTCTGCAGCTGGTGACATGCAGTATAAGCAAGGAGATATCAAGTTAGCTCCCTTTGATACATTATACATACATTTGAGTGTCTTTAGGTCACCAGCTATGTGCCACTCAATCCTGTAGCTCCCAAATCCTTCAACAAATAGCTCTTCTCCTGCTTGTTGCCTTTGATTAACATTAGGTATTGATGTTTGATGAAAAACCCAATATAGTATATCAAAATTCTCAGTATCTACCTCAAATGCTCCTAGCCACCAGATGTTATATTTAGATTGAACACTAAATGATGTTGAGTGATTGCAATGACCTGACGAAAGTGCTCTATTCATCAAGATGATAGAGATTCTCTCCAAATTTTTACATTTCAGAATCTCACTTTCATCAAGTTTAATCACAAATCTAGCCACTCCCTGTGCCTCTACTATTGACAAGTCATAAAATTTGATCATTAAGCATTGTAGGGTGGGCAAGTCAAGGAAAATATTGTTAAATTCATTGAATGTAACCTCCTTTTTCTTGCCCTTGAAGCTAGCCTTGATATGAAAAGGCTCACCTAGAATCTCCATCACTTTGTTATTAACTCTCTGTCTGATAGTCCTAACCACAAATGGCTTCGGAAGTATGCAATTGCGTACATGTCCTTGCTTCATATTTGATTGTAAAAGCTGGAAAAGTTGCATATAAGCATCTCGACTGATACCAATACTATCCAGTGTCTTCTGTACTAACTCAAAATCCAAAGAATGATCCTTTACAAATGACTCCAAGCATTGTTTCTTTGCCTTTTTAAATTTCTTCTTCTCCAAAATATCCTTTGAAACTACTGAAGGAAGAAGATGATAATAAAATTGAGCTGCTTTTAAAGAATCTCTTTCACTTGCATTTGGTTGTAGAAGAGATCTAAGCAAAATTAACATCACAAATCAATGCAAGTAGTTTAAATAAAGCCATATTTAAGATTTTTCAAGTGAAAAAAAATATACCTTGCTGCTTGGATTCTTTTACCACAGCCTCCTCCTCGTTTGAGATTCTCAATATTTTTAAGAGCTCTTTGTCGATTTCGAAGGCCTAATAAAGTTTGCTTTCGTTGATAAGCTTTGATACGCTTTTCCAATGAATGAATTTTTTGTTGACAATCCTCTAGCTTCTGTAACAACTCTATATTGTGTTTCATCAAAAGATGATTCTCTAGTCCAAGGATATCCTTTTCTGCAACAAGATTAAGTGTATAACCTAAAAATCCATTGTAGCCATCATCAATAAACCTCATTAATGACGAGCTATTATAGAAAGGAGGAGTGTTATTTCTGCTAAGATCTTTGGAATATAGCTTTCCATCTAACCAAAGAACACAATATTAGTGAGTTTGGGAATCTCCCAATTCCCATTTTTTGAATACTAAAAATGTGGCACCCGGATAACATGCCCATAAGTTTCTCAAAACCATATGATGTGACCTATCATTGGAAAGCACTTGAAAAATGGAATCTATTGAGCTATAGAGCGCTCGATTTGGAGTTATAGTATTCAAGTTATGGAAAATCCAAAGATTTGACCACGTGTCCCAAACTTATGGAAAATTTCCATATTCCCCAATATGGTATTAAAGATCAATATTCTTCTTTCCTTCAAACCTTAGTATATGTTTCATAGACTCTGTAACCGTGATAGATTTTGTTCTCTTTCTTATTGGTTCATACTCACTGTCCAACTCAGTATGAAGATGATAGAGAGGTATTTTATGAGAGCTACAGAGATCATTAGATGATTGATCCATAGCTGAGTTACAGAGATCATTGGGTGATTGATCCATAGCTAAGGATATGATCAGAAGCAAGAACAAAAACAAAGAAGAGACTACTAAGGAGGAGAGAAAAAGAAGAGAGAAACGATGGAGGGAGGCAATCGAGTATCCACCAAAATTCAAATTGAATATTACTTTTCACTTTAATGAGGAGAGGTAAGATCTTCATTACGACAACCTTGCCAACTTTATGGTAACCTAGATTTCTAGGTTTGATGTGACCATGAGAATATCACGACAATGACTTATTAACGAATTTTGATATTTTAACTTACTAAAATATAAATCTTTTAAAAATTTTATAAAATGATTTTATTTCTTAAATTATTTTCTCTCTCTAGGATCTCTTGCAGGGCATTTTCGAGACCTCAAAACTCCCCTAATGATTTAACGTTTTAAACGAACCATTTGGGGGGATAAAACTATCATGTATACACACAACTATCTTATAGATAATCAGTTGATAGGAATAGGGTGACAGATTCTTAGTTAAGGGATTTGGAGAATATATTGTGGTATCTTATTTTTCAGATCAGCTTGATGCCCAAGCCTCCTAAGGTGCTACTAATGATCCATGGTACTTAAAGGTGTGAGGTCATAAGGAGAAGCCATGTGTGAGCTTAGATATTGGTTGAAGCTCTACTTATATGTTAGATGAGATCTATGTGATTGGATGGCAAAAAGGCGATCTTTGTGGATCTAGACTTTGGATTTCATAAAGTAGTTAAGTTGCTAGTAACTTGAGGCACACAACATGAAGTTGTAAGGTGTGGAAGTTATTGTACATCTCTATTTTGGGGTTTAAGGGTAGTGCTCTTAGCCTAATAGTAAAGGGAAGATTCACTAAAACTTAGTTGACTAATAAAGTAGGTAAAAAAAGCTAGCTTTCTTATCTTCCTAGGCTATAAAAAGGGGACCCCTCCAAAGCCATTATTGATCTCTCTTTCACCAAGTCAGAGTTCTTCCAACTAGCCTTGATCTTTTTACCAATTATTTATATAGATAGCCATCTAAGCTTCATAGTGAAAGTATGTGTGTCGATAGATTTATCTTTGTATCTTTTTTTTGAAATCAAATGATTTTATGTTCTTGTCTTATTTATTATATACTTTCTATTCCTTGGCTAAATTTTTGTACACTATACCCTATAATTTTTACATGGTATCAAAGGTTATAGGGCTTGAGCAGGGTTGTAAGGAGTGAAAAGTACGTGAGAGGCAAGGGCTTCAATAGTAAAGAGGAGAGACATTGACATTCCTAAGCAGCTATGGTGCATCAATTAGTCGTGGTTGATGTATCAATAATTCGAACATTTAGGATTTACCCACCAATCTTCAGCAAATGTAAGTTATATGGTACAAATCACACTCTATCTAAGTACTATCCTTGCATTAGGGGAGTTTTAATCTCGAAATTGACTTTTAGGATGTAAAGAGAGAGTGCTCGGGACCAATAGACGCAAAGGCTCTTTAACATACTCCTATTTTTTAAAAATAAAAAATTGTGTTTCAAGAGAATATGAATACTTATAATTATATTTTTTGTTGTGAATATTTATTTTAAACCTCTTGTATTTGTGATTATGATACCCTTTGGCATTAATGGCATAGGTTTTGGGCCACTTTACATTAATGATAACTATAACTACATGATAATCATGATTAAATCTAAAACTAAATGACAAAAGAGTTCGGTGCTTGTCTTTTTTCCTCCTTTACCCTGTTTCTCTCCTTTGGTTTCTCTCTCTCTCTCTCTCTCTCTCTCTCTCTCTCTCTCTCTCTCTCTCTCTCTCTCTCTCTCTCTCTCTCTCTCTCTCTCTCTCTCTCTCTCTCTCTCTCTCTCTCTCAAATATAGAAATTTGACTTTCAACAAGGTACTTAAGCTCTCAAATTACATCCATATAAGTATTCAATTCATCTCAAAATAATGGAAGATGGATTCCTATTATTAGTAGCAAAGATAGATCACCATGTAGTAAGTAAGATGTAGAAAAAGAGAAAGGTGTTGGAGCTCATTCATCTGTGCTTGAAAAGGTGGGATCGAAGATTTAAAACTTGGAGCAAACAAGAACAATGTAAAAGAGGTATTAGTATAATATGTGTTAATGCATAGAGAGTTGCATTTGGAACTTGGAACCTCAAATCTTCAAATGCATAGATTTAATTATAATCACTTGATTCTTAATATTTATCTTTTCTCAAACTTACTATTATGTTTAATTATTTAGTAGATGATTGTCTATCTAATCTTAAGGAATCACATAGTTGATTGTGTCTATTGTTCATGTTATTGATGTTGTGCATGGTTCTATTGGAGAAGAAACCTACAAAGGAAGAAATAAAATACAACTTGAAAGAATGGAGTATTGTTTCATGATCATCCTCATGTTCTTCCTACATAACATTGTTGATGGGGTACAATTTCTCCCATTTCTTTGTGCAGTTTTTCAAGCTTTGAATGGCCTTTATCTAGCCTATCCACCAGTGAAAGTATAGATACAAAATGTTTTTTGAGATACAAAGCGCATTGAAACCTAATAACTCAAGTAAGCTAAGCAATATTACTTTATTTATGCCTTTTGCTATCTTTGTGATTTTTTTCAATGCTGAGATAAGAAAATCAAAGGCCATGCTTTCAATGAAAAAACCAGCATATGATCATGTCTTGCGTTCATTGATGTAGGATGAGGTACTATAATAGAAGGTAAGACAACTTGTATTATATATCATGACTCTGTTGCTTGCAAATATATGATGGCTACTGAAATTTTCATCCTTAGATTTTATTATAGTAGATAACATTATGTTGGCAATAGTTTGTTGGCTTTAGGCCGTCAAGACCCTATATTGGATCTTGATCTTTGGTTTGATGATAAAATTATTACACTTCTAAATGTTAGATTATCAAGTGCATTTCATCGAGTAAGGATGTACTTCTAAAAATAAAGATATTGAATTTTTAAGTAGATTTGTGTTCCAACTTAACAAGAAAAGGGCAACTTTCCACGTTACATTATACCAACTTATGTGTATATTTGATTCTTCATTAATGAAAAAAAAAATTGTTGAAATTTTTTTCAAGATATCAAAGAGGAGAGAGAAGAATTTTCAATGCAAAGATATTGAAAAAAAACACTCTTTTTTAGAATAGATACAAGCATTGATATTGAAGCCAATCTCTCTTTGCTTTCATCAAAAGTACATACATTTACACGGCAAAATAGAAATGCTATTCCTTTTTATGAGGACTTTCCACTTGCTATAGTGTTGGGCATATCTCCTTTCTTATCCACTTCCACGGTCTCCATGGCCCCCTTGCCTTTTTGGTCAATATTGGTCTTTGTATCCTTTTTACCTTTGTTTATTACAAATTTATTGCGAGGCTTCTTGCTACCTTGAATAACTTGCTCTTATTGTCGTTGGATGATATTGATAATCATATAATTAAATCCTCAGAGAAGTATATACATTTAAATAATAGAGTGTTACTTCAACACTATTTTGCAATGGACTATCTTTTGAGAAAATCACTAGCTTAAAGTTAACATTTTTTTTCTATTTTTCCTTTATAAGTTTGTCATCATTGAGAAAAATAAAATGAATCAATCTTCTAGTATTTGTAATTAGTTTCCAACCACATGAATGGCTATCTTCTTAATAATGAGTACTCTAAAAATAAAAATGGAGTGAAATCATTCAAGTTATTTAGGAAAGTTTTTATAATCAAATATCTTAACATCTTTTGATTAAGAGCTTACCACACCTTGCCTATATGCCATCTTGGAGAAAGTTTTTCAAGCACCTCAATCAAGATTTTTGTGCCTCGGTATGAAAAATAATAACATTTAGTGTACTTATAAGTAACAAAAGATTGAATGATGAGATAGGTCTTGAATTATTTTACTTATATCTTGGCATTTCCATGCGATCCCTTTAAAGGATTGAGAAAATAACACTGGTTATCAATGCAATTTATTACAATCAAGCTTCCAATAAGCACTTAAAATAGTCACATGGCCATAGTTGAGTTTGAAAAAAGTGTTTTTGAAAAATGAGATAGAAAGATAATCACTTACTTTTCATGGTATAGAATCAATAGTAGTTCCAAAGTTTCAAAGTCAATTGTACTAAACCTATATCCAAGTTGATCTATATTAAGCTCATTTTTCCTTAGGAAAAGGGAGATTAAGGGATCAACCACTTTAATATTTTGTTGAATGTACAAAGGGAACTCATGTGTCACACACCATATGAAAGAAACAAGGAAATTAAGATTTAAACAAAAGATCAATACCATAAAAATACCATTCTTAAGAGTATCTTATACCTTTAAGGCAACAAGCTAAGGAATAGAATCATTTATTTCTCTTCTTTTATCACTAAGGATCTTAACACACTCTAAGTCAAAAGTAACAAGATTCTCCCTCTTGCCTATATCACTTAGCACAAAGCAATGAACTTGAAATCCTTGTGGAGACTTGTAAATAAGCATGTGAGAGAGCTCTTTTTCTACCAATTCTAACTCATCTACTTCATTTTCTTTTCCTTTCTTCCTTTTATGCTCTCTCCATTTCTCTACTTGTTCTTCTATAGTCTCTTCCTCTTTTTCATCTAATTTTATATCTATGAGCAATGCACTTGAAATCCTTGTGGAGACTTGTAAATAAGCATGTGAGAGAGCTCTTTTTCTACCAATTCTAACTCATCTACTTCTTTTTCTTTTCCTTTCTTCCTTTTATGCTCTCTCCATTTCTCTACTTGTTCTTCTATAGTCTCTTCCTCTTTTTCATCTAATTTTATATCTATGATGTGTAGTATCTCAAATTTTAAGGCCTTCATGTAACTTTATCTTTCTGTATGGTGACACATTCAAAATTTTGTAGGTTCTCTCATCTATTAGAGGGACTAGCTTAATAATCTTTGAAAATTTGTATCTTAACCTTTTGAGAATAATCATATCCTTATCCTTTTGAGAATAATCATATCTTAACCTTTTGAGAATAATCTTAACCTTTTGAGAGTTAGTGCATATGCATGAGCAACATAGATGTAGCCATCTTGGAAAAAATCAATCAAGAAGTCCTTTGTTGCCTCATGGATGAAGTCAAGAGCTATCCTTGCCCATCTCATATCATTGATGCTATGCTTACACAAATCTCCTTGTAAAGCCTTTGGAATGGAGCTTTGGAATTGCAAGGTTGAGGGCTTTACTTTCCTTTATAATTTCATCGAGGTATCTCACACTATGTGAAAATTTCTTCTTTGGTTTACTTGGCCTAGGTAGCTTGTCAGGCTTTAATGCCTAATGAATCTTCTGAGATAGTTGGCTAGGATCAAACATGTACTTTTTGACACTTGATTTTTTTCTTCCCATGTTGACAATCATAAAATTAAAACAATGATCAGACAATCTTTAAAACTTGAATATAAGTACAACACAACCTCCACACATGCAAACATGAATTTCCATTGGTTATGCCATAGTGATGCAAAAACAGGGTTGAACAAAACCATAAAAATGGCCCCAAATCATGCTTCTTGAGATAGAGTCCAACTTGCTTTATTTATTTTTATGTTTAAGTATTCTACATCACAAAATCAACTATTTGATGACTTGTGAGTACAAAATGCATCATATTTATTGGTTGGAAATATTTTTAACAATATCAAACTAATTAAGAAGCAATGCTTTGCAAACTTTTAGCAACATGTCAATATCTAAAGAAAAACTAAACTTTAGAGGGGTAGCATGAACAACAATATAATTATGCTATTTTCCATTAGAGTTCTATAAAACTCAAAAGATAAGATCAAAGCAAGAGATTTTGTACCTCTTTCAACGTTTGCAATCTTTGAAGATGTTTGTGTGCACTTTTAGGGATTTACCAATCCTTTGAATGTGGGTGAGGAAAAAAATAGTCCATGCACTTTTGTTTTGAAAAAGATAGTTTTTTTATATATGAGCTTGAAAATGTAATTTAAGGTTCTTCGTTTCCTAGATTTCTAGGAAAAATGAACTATATTTGAAAAATGTGAAAACTTATTGAGGCAAAGATGACTTCTTTTTTTAGTATTTCTAGGTCCATTTATAATCCCTCATTTTATCAGTTAGCTTATTTCTTCCTAGCTCCAACACTCACATACCACAACCATGTGCAAACACTCGAGGCCATCAACCCAAGAAAAGGCATGCTTTTAAACTCTTCTCAAATCACTTTTTTCCTTCTCCTTTATGATGTTATGGGCTAAACAAACTCCAAGTATTATGATATTTCTTGCATAGTAGACACAAAAGAAGAGTTTTTTGTTGCCATAGGAATTTCAAAAAAAAATTAGGAAATTCTTTTTCAAAATTTGAGGAAATCTCCAATTCCTAGAGAATTTTGTATTCTTTTATAAAATGCTAAATGTGTTGGCCTCACATCATAGAATGTAATCATTTTTGGCATGTCTTACCACAACACTTGTAAACTTGTACTTGCTATAAATGTTTTATTGTTTTGTCTTAAGAAATGCCAGTTTAGTATTATGATCTATAGGAAGAATTTCATGTCTCTTGAAATAAGTTACCTCATTTTCTAGTTTTTTGTCTGTTGTCAAGAAGAAGAATTGCTTGCTATCATTTATTTTACACTGTCTTTAGAAACACCAATTCAATAGTATGCTTTGTAGTCTTCTTGTGCAAATTTTTCATTTCTAAACATGACTTATGTTATTGATGAGGTTTTTTACCTTTTGCAGAGAAAAAGCATATTAATAATACTTTTGATCGAAAGATGACAAACATGAGCATTTCTTGGGAGGGGATGGAGAAAGAAGCTATGGAGAATATCATTAATAATAGAAATTTTTATTTTCTTCACAAAAGAAGAAACTCCTCCAAGTTTAACTCCATCTCAAAAATGTTGAATGTCCATTTCAACCTTTGAGAACTTTTGGAGGATCTTTTTGATAAGCTTTAGGTTTATAGAGAAGATCATATGAGGCATGTAGAGAGCCTTGCAATTGACATTCATGTGCATTACTTTGATATAATTAGAACAACCAACACGCCCAAGATGACTATTATTATGATGTGTAAGCTATTGATGAGGAGTTCAATAAGAAGGAAATCAACTACCCTTATCACAAGAACCAATATCATTGTCTTCTTATTGAGAAGGACACGTTTTCTTGCATTCCTTCAATATATGGAAGATTCTTCTTCTGATAAAGTGCAAGTGAAGGAGAGGACAATGCATGTCTAGATGAAGATGTTGAAGAGAAGATAGAGACATTACAAGAGGAAATTGAGAAGTAGTTGGTTCACGGTTTTAATCCTACCATATTCAAGAGCAAGAATATCACAAAAGTGGAGGAGAAATAGAGATTTGAATGCAGAGGTTGAAGAAGGCTCTCTTCTTTGTGTCTTGAAATTTCCAATTTACATTATTAACAAAATAATATATATATTATTCAATGACATTTAACATATTTTCAATGTCAAATAAGATATTTCTTAGCTATCTTGTAAGGTGGGGTTACATTGATAAATATTTCATTAGCTATAAACCACGATCACTAGGATCTCTTAAGGTGGAGGGGGAAAATTTTCAAGGTTGCTACATAGCTTTGTATTCATGTGTGTTAATTATTCGATTGTTGTCTATGAAAACAATGGGCTTACACAAAAGAAGAGTTCTCATAGGCCAAAAAGACTTGGCATTGAGGACATGGGGTATGAAGACAAAGTGAAGCCTCCATTAGACAAGAAGACAAAGAACTCAATAAATCTATACCATGAGATCCTTCTTGAAGAAGATGAAAACCCCAAGGTATGCAAGAGATTATAAGATTTTTTGTTAGGTATAACAATTTTGTTAGGCTTAATAGATAAGCGATTTTAAGATTTTCATCCATTGATAAATGGAAAATTTTGGGATATTATATAGATTGACATTGAAGACCATGACAACTTCTTGGGAAGATCCACGGCTTGTAGGCCACTCAAGCTTTTGGAAAAGCTAGGGTCTTGGCCACTAAATTAGAAGTTTGAGCATTCAAACAGGTGCACAGATCGGATGCCGTAAGCACGCGTAATGAGCGTCAAAAGGTCTCCAAGAACAAAAGAACTCTACTTTTTGCACACAAATCAATGTAGAAGACTTGCACGACATGAACAAGAGACCAATTGTGTGGAATCTCCCCCCATGCCTTGTGTGAGCGCTCCATAAAGCATGTATTTTTATATATTAATCATCTTCAAGCTCAAATAATAGCCCAAATTACAAAATAGCACGCTTAAGCTTTTGAGTTTGCTTTTGTGCCAAATAGAGAAAAAAGCTAATCGGCGCCCAAGAAGTTAAGCGTACCCAAATACAATGTCCAAATACAAATATCTAAATCGTGCGCCCATGCGTATACAAAAATAATAAATAAATATTAAACGCCTTGATAAATAGGCACAACAAAATATAGGTGCCATGCCTAAGGTATGCGCCCATCAAAATATTGACGATAACTTTGAATGCACGCTATCCTCCAATGCTTTCCACTGCCACCGCTGCTATCTCTACACATCAATTGAAGCATTCACAATCGTTAGTAAAATAATACAATTAAACCGACAAAAGTGAATACCTAGCAGTCTTCAGCTAAATAAATAAATTAATTGGTTAGAAATCAATCCTAACCTTAATTTATCACGAGTGCGCACTCTAAACTCATAAATGTTTATTAATTTAAATATGTATTTCGCGGAATCACCCGCTATGGAATCACCCATGTACACACTAAATTAACAAAACGCCCGAAAAGGATAGGCGTCCCCATCGACTTCTCGCACAAAGAATCCACTTTGTGTATGAGACCCCGATAATAAAAGTTTACGGAATCCACCGTAAAACCTCACGGAATCCACCGTGGCACAGAATCTACCGTGTAATATGCCTCCTGGCATCATACCCCCAGGGTGGGATAGCAATTGTCCTCAATTGCTATTAGCTCAATGTGGAGCTAACAGAGTGGGGAAAGCATTTAAGTCTCTAGCATGCATCCATTGGGCCTCTTCAACAGGATGGTTTTTAAACTTGACCAAATATCTAGAATATCTATGGCCAGTTCTAGTGGTCATAAAGTCAGTATTTATAATAGCTTCAAGCTCAAGGATTTCAGTCTCTTCATCTAGTAAAGGTGGGTTTTCATAGACAGGGTGTACAGGTAATTGGCCTCTAAAGGGTCGTAATAAACTGATATGGAAGGTGTTATGAATTTTCCAATGTTGTGGTAGTTCCAGTTTAAATGTATTGTCATTGATTTTGTGAATGATCTTGAATGGTCCATAGAATCTAGGTGCTAATTTCACAACTAGGTATTTATCTACACTTTGTAATCTACATTTTTCTATTCGTAACCAAAGATAGTCATCAACTTTAAAATTCATGGCCTGTCTTTTCTTATTTGCTTGCTTTGTATATGATTGCTGGGCTTTGGCAATCATATCTTTAACTCCATAAAAAATAGTAGCGTGCATGTTAGCAATATCATCAGCACCCTGAATTTTATTTGATAATGAAGCAACATGTGTAGACAATCTATATCCATAAATAACTTCAAATGGTGCTTTCCTTGTAGCTGTGTGTGGTGTATTGTTATATGCAACTGAAGTAAATGTAGATGTGTATCCCATGTGTGTGGTTTTGAAATAGTGTAAGCACGTAAAAGATCTAAAATAGTACTGTTAGTAGCTTTTGTTTGTCCATTTGTTTCAGGATGAAATGCAGATGAAAAATCAATCTTTGTTCCTAACTTAGGAAACAAAGTAATCCAAAAATTATTACAAAATCTAGAATCACGATCAGAAATAATAACTTTTGGTAAACCACGATTAGTAAACACAGTTTTCAAAAACAATTGAGCTGCTTGAGATGCAGTTAAAGTTTTCTTGCATGGAATGAAGTATGCTTGTTTGCTAAACCTGTCTACAACAGTCCAAATCGTATCATGGTTAGCTTTAGTGTTAGGTAAACCAGTAATAAAATCCATAGAAATTTGTTCCCATGGTCGTGATGGAATAGATAAGGGCATTAGTAAACCATACTGTTTACCATGGTGTCATTTAACTTTTTGACAGACTAAACATTCAGAAACAAAGTTAGATACATCAATGTCCATATGTGGCCAATAAAAATCTTTAAATGGAACTGTAATATATAATCTCTTTTCATAAAACATGAATCCATTATTGTAAGACAGTGAATCAATAGGAATCCAGTTATTTGCAACTATTTTATTCCAATCAGCTTGAAAAGTAATATCCTGATGATAAGTATCTTTCATAGGGATAAGAAAATCAAATGATATCACAGAAATATTATGAATTGTCGGTCTTCTACTTAAAGCGTCGGCTACTACATTCTCTTTTCCTGGTTGATATTGTATAAGGGGATGAAAACTTTGAATGAAAGCTGCCCATTTAATATGTCGGTCAGATATTTGGGGTTGACTAAGGAGATGTCTAATGCTTTGTTGGTTAGTTTTGATCATAAATTCAGAACCCATTAAGTAATGTTCCCATTGACGTAAGGCTTGTACTACAACTAGCAATTCTTTATCATATGTAGAATATTTAAGTTCAGATAGTTTCAGTTTACAGCTTGAGTAGGCTATGGGATGATTATCTTGCATAAGTACGACTCCTATTCCAGATCTGCTAGCATCAGTAACTACTAAAACGAATGGTCTATTGAAATCAGGTAGTTGTAATACAGGAGCATGGGTTAAAGCATGTTTCAATAAATCAAAAGATTTTTGTTGATTATCAGTCCAGTTATACACAATACCCTTCTTTAAAAGTTTAGTCAAAGGCAAGGCAAGTAATGAAAAATTTCTTACAAACTTTCTGTAAAAACTAGCAAGACCTAGAAAAGAATGTAACTCATGCACATTTTTGGGTATGGGACAATTTAAAATTGCTTCTATCTTTTTAGGATCAACCTTAATACCTTCTGATGAAACAATGTGACCAAGATATTCAATTTCTGTTTGAAAGAATTCACTCTTTTCTGGATTAGCATACAATTGATTATCTTTCAACAACTTGAAAACTAAAGACAGATGTTCATAATGCTCATTCTCATTTTTACTAAATACCAATATATCATCAAAGAATACTATAACTCAATGCTAATATTTTAAAAATATGCGATTCATCATTCGACTAAATGTAGCAGGTGAATTAGTTAAACCAAAAGGCATCACTAGAAATTCATAGTGTCCAAATTGTGTTCTAAATGTAGTTTTGAATATATCAAATGTATCCAATCTTACTTGATGATAACCAGATTTAAGATCTATCTTACTGAATATGGCAGAACCTTGTAGTTTATCCATAAGATTATCTACCCTAAGAATCGGATATCTATTCTTAACTGTAATTTTATTTAGGGCACAATAATCAATGCACATACGATAATTATTATTCTTTTTCTTTAGTAATAAAACAAGTGCGCCAAATGGAGAACTACTAGGTCTAATTAATCATTTGTTAAGCAATTCCTCTACTTGATTTTGAATTTCTTTCTGTTCAATTTGGTTATACCTATACGGTGCTTTACATGGTGGTTGTGTACCAGGAATTAAATCTATTTTGTGATCTTCAAGACGTGAAGATGGTAGTCCAGGTGGTAAATCATCAGCAAAACAATCTTTAAATTGAGCAAAAAATTATGTATGCCTAGGATGCATATGTTTTTCTTTAGCTTGAAGTTCATTCATCCAAATTAAATAAGATTTGCTACTTTTACGTAATGCATGTTTAGCTTGAGTATGAGTAAGCAGTGGAAAATTATTAGAAGCGTGCATACCATGCAATGTGATTTGTTTTCCTTGAAAATAAATTTTAATTGAATCCGCGGAATAATCTATGTCAGGGTTATACTGATGACGCCAAGGCATACCTAAGATAATATCACTAGACTGCAAAGGTACAACTAGGAAATTTCCACGTTCAGTGTATTCACCAATTTTAATTTCTAAGTTATGCATCTCTTGTGTTTCATTATATCTCGTGCCTAGGAATGCTTCTTTAATGCGATAATGTGTAGAAACAGTTTGTAAATTCAATTCTTTCACTAACTTTGCAGAAAGAAAATCATGTGTGCTACCATCATCATGCAAAATAATCTTTTCTTTACCATACACTAAACATTTCATTGTCAACAAAGAATGTGGAGTTGGCATACCTGGTAAAGTATCTGAAGTAGTACTAATGTCGTCATCATCTTCTGTAAAGTCAGGCATTTCCTCACGTTCTTCATCTTCCATTGTGCCAAGATAATTGATATGGACAGGTGGCTTTTTCGATTGGAAATTGGCTGCTAGATGTCTAGGTTGATGGCATTTGTAACAAACTATGGATTTGGCTTTAGATACATTGTTGGCAATGGTAGGAAGTCTAGGAATATTAGGATTTGGCTATGAGGATGGCTTAGGGTTTGGATTGGTATTTGATGGCAAAGCAGGTGGTCGTGTCCAAGATTTACATAAGGAAAATGGAAGAAAACGACTTTGATTGAATCTTCTAAAATTTGAATTGAATTTCTTGGAACCATAGTCACCATTTGCTTGAAATTGTTGTGGACGCTTGTCTCTTCCTCGAATCTTGTCTTCAGTGTCATGAGCCAAAGAAATTGCATCTTCAAGGGTTGTTGGCTTGAACATATTGACTTTATCATAGTAATGTCCAAGTAGGCTGGACATAAACTTGCGTTTGTGAGTCGCTTCAAGTACATCTTCGAGCATGCGTAGTTGCAGTAGGGCATTCCAAAAATGTTCAGCGTATTGGGAAATAGGTTCATGATCTCTTTGCTGAAGAAGATCTCATTGCTTAATGGCTTTTTCATGGAATTGAGGAGGAATGAAATTCTACAAAAACTTCTTTTGGAAAATTTCCCAGGTAGTAGGATAATCAATTCTCTTGCGAACCACAGTCCACCATAGAGATGCTCGATCGACTAAATGATTAGTGACACATTTAATTGTGTCTTTCTCAGCATATGTCTCTTCATGAAAGTAATCATCAAACTGACTGATAAATGTAAGTACAGTCTTTTCATCTCGAGATCCATTGAAAGTACGAAATTTGAAATTTCTTTTACTTATCTTTGTTTCTTTGCGGATGGATTGGGCTTCAAGCGTCGCATCGATGGTACGTCGTATAAGATCTTCAGGTTGCGGTCCATCTTTGTCAGTGGTAGATCGTTGCAAATTGGCCAATTGAACTTGCAAAGCTTGTCGGGCTCTTCGTTCTTCATCAAGCTCTACATCATAATTAAATCCAATTTTTGTTCCATCATTGGTTCGGATAAATCACCTTCAGCCATTAAATCATCCATATTTTGTTCCGTCATCCTATAAAACTCAAAAGACCTCACACTCTCAAAATATGATTGGTGGGATGAGCGTAGCTCAAAGTTGGGTATACAAGGCTTATATATTTTTGTTTGGCTTTTATGGTCTTCCTCTTTTGCAATTGCGGGATTTGTTGTCTTCGTAGAAGTTGCGTATAATCTTCGTATGACCTGGTATGACCTTCTGCATTTGCTGAAACTGGTTCAGCAAGTCTGCATGTGTGAATAGAGTCTTCCAGAGAACAATAAACGAACTCTGTGCTTCTGCGTGTGAATAGTCTTTATGGGAATAGTTGGAGTAAGTCTGTTTTGACTTTTGTGGACTTGCACGACTTGCAAAAATAAGCAAGCTTGAAAGACTTAGACAATTAAGCTTCTTTTAAGCTTAATTGACTTAAGCTTTAGAAGACTTAAGTCTGTTTGCCAACGAATTCGATTTAGGAGGGGGGGCCGTTTTTTCGTCGCCATCTCAAACAGAAAGATGCCGCTGCCGCCGATTATGAAATTCTTGACTTAAGCTTTCTTAGTAAGCTTAATAATAAGCTTTTTAACCTTTGAATTAAAGCTTTTAAGCTTTTTGAGATATGAAGCTTATCTGTTTGTCTGTTGGAAAAAATGACTTGGAGAGGGAGATGTACAAGTGGTCCTCCACCTCTTTAGGCCCGTCCTTCACGATCAAAGGCTGCAGATAGGGGTTCTTGACCGCCAAGAAGTCACCCGTATCGACCGTTCATGATGAAACTGACTGTAGAGCTCGATCATTCTAGGAGCTCCACCTTCAAGCAAGATGGTAAGCGAATGGAAGCTCTCAATCTCAACTTCGCTCTGATACCACTGGTGTACATATCGGATGTCGTAAGCGTGCGTAATGAGCGTCAGAAGGTCCCCAAGAACAAAAGAACTCTACTTTTCGAACACAAATCAATGTAGAAGACTTGCACAACATGAACAAGAGACCAATTGGGTGCAATCTCCCCCCATGCCTTGTGTGAGCGCTCCACAAAGCATGTATTTTTATATATTAATCATCTTCAAGCTCAAATAATAGCCCAAATTACAAAATAGCACGCTTTAGCTTTTGAGTTTGCTTTTGTGCCAAATAGAGAATAAAGCTAATGGGCGCCCAAGAAGTCAGGCGTACCCAAATACAATGTCCAAATACAAATATCTAAATCGTGCGCCCATGCGTATACAAAAATAATAAATAAATATCAAACGCCTTGATAAATAGGCGCAACAAAATATAGGCACCATGCCTAAGGTATGCGCCCATCAAAATATTGACGATAACTTTGAATACACGCTATCCTCCAATGCTTTCCACTGCCACCACTGCTATCTCTACACATCAATTGAAGCATTCACAATCGTTAGTAAAATAATACAATTAAACCAACAAAAGTGAATACCTAGCAGTCTTTAGCTAAATAAATTAATTAATTGGTTAGAAATCAATCCTAACCTTAATTTATCACGTGTGCGCACTCTAAACTCATAAATGTTTATTAATTTAAATATGTATTTCACGGAATCACCCGCTATGGAATCACCCATGTACACACTAAATTAACAAAATGCCCGAAAAGGAGAGGCGTCCCCATCGACTTCTCGCACAAAGAATCCACTTTGTGTATGAGCCCCAATAATAAAAGTTTACGGAATCCACCATAAAACCTCACGGAATTCACCGTGTAATATGCCTCCTGGCATCACAAACAGTTGCAATTGATCACAATAAAGAGTCTCTCTCTCCAAGTTTACCAATAATGGCCTTAAAAGTTATTTCCAAAGTGATCGAATGCCATGCTTTCAATAGAGGAGTGGAAACGATAATCTTGATAGAGAAATAAGAAGCCATAAGAATGTTTGGTTGTATGGTTGGTTATAGTGGATCTAGATCAGGATAGTTTAGAGTTCGAGGCTCCTACTTGCACTCCCATGTAAGAACTACAAAAGAATTGAAGCTCATCCAAGACTATAGAAAATAAGAGTTTTGAAATGTAGAGATCTTATAGAGTGGGATGAAAGAAAAGAATGCTCTGCAACAAAAATAGATAGAAATCCATTAAGAAGTCAAGGGTTGAGTTTGTATAGCCATTGTGAATATATTTACTTTGCATAAGAGTTCATATAACCCTCTTTTCTTTTTTGGGTAATCTGCTTGCTTGGTTTTTGCCAAAGAGAATGCATTACATGATTTGGTTATACCTTTAAGCTTAAATTTATACTAGTTTTTTCCATAAAATCATTAAAAGACATCCAATAGGCTATTAGCTTTGACTCTTCAATCTCCATGTCTTGTAGGTTTTTGTTCTTGCTTAACAATGTGATTTTTCCATGCCTTGAGTTGACTAGATAGAGAGACTTCAATATTTCTTGATGAAATATGGGGCATGGTTGTGTAAACTATGATGCATAGTTAAGCAACAAAGAAAACTAATTAAGAAACCTATATGATCTAATAAGTGACAATACATAATAATGTAAGTTTCTTACCATGTGGTGAGTGAGTGAAATACTGACTACCCCCATGCTTCTTACATAATAATGTAAGCTTCTTACCATGTAGTGAGTGAAGTATTGATTACCCCGTGCTTCTATCATTGCCTTTTTTGAAAAGTTCTAACTTGTCTTTGAAGTCTTTGAGATCACTATCTTGCTATATAGTTTTATCCTAGTAAAACAATATTATGTCCGATGTTTTTCGAACTATGACTTTTCTATTCTAAGATTTCCCATTATTACTATGATCCATAACTGGATTATGTAGAGATTTTCATTGATTGTACTTAATAGTTGAGTCACCTTCTCTAGATTTTATCTTACCAAGTTTTTTATAAAGACTAATTTCTGGCTTTCATCAATAAATCAATTTATTATGCCTGGATTTATTGTCACACAAGTGAGCTCATATGGAAACATCTAGTTGTGGCTAGTCTAGATATAGTCTTAGGCTATAATCCCAGATACATGGAAACATGATATCTAGACTAGCCACAACATCTAGTTGTGGCTAGTCTAGATATAGTCTCAGGCTATAATCCTAGATACATGGAAACACGATACCTAAGTAGGGGAAAGGAAGAGAGTCTTATGCTAGTCTAATCAAGGGATAAACAAAATGCTGACAAAGGGAATTGGAAGAGAGAGAGAGGGAGGGAGTATAGGAGAGCTAAAAAGATAAAGAGAAAAAAAACTAATTACATTAATTTTTATTTTTGTATAAGTTACTATAGCACTCATCAAAATGAGTGTCATATAATAGACTCATAATAGATGAGGAGGTACACCACTTCATGGTTGGCATGGACCTACAGACCACACAACAAATCCTTGGCATAGCACTATAGTTTTTATAACAATCAACATCATGAGAAGAATCACCATATTTCTCTCATTGCATACACAATTGGTGCACTCATACTTGTTGTGTCTCAATTTCTCACAGCTTCAATATTTATAATCCTTGTGGTGGTGATGGTGTTGTCTTGCCATTGTGACAATGACCCTCATCTTAGTGAGCCTCCTTTCCTTGCCATCATAGGTTGGAGTATCCTATTTGGTCCCATTGTCCATTAGGGCATTAGGGTCTCATTTACCCACTCTCATACTAGGGGAGAGCAACATTGGACTTGCCTAAATGGTTTGGTACCTACTACCTTAAACTGAGCTCTTAATCCCCCACCCCCATACAAACCCTCATTTTTGTTGACCCCTTCCCTCACTAAGCCACCCTTATTGCTAGTGATCACCCCTCCCCATCTTATACATCTTGAAAGCTGTAGTGGGAGCTCACGCTCAATTGCCAAGACCCATGGACCGCTTATTGCTTCAAGTGTTTTAAGTTAGCACAAATGGCTATCTCTCACCTAGCCAATGAACCTTCAATCCTACAGGGTGTACTAAGATTACCTTGATGCCCAAATGAGTAGCCTCCTCCTTCAAGCATGTCAGTAGCTCCATGATTTGAGATGCAAGCTCAGGCAACCTCAAGCCTCCTCCTTCAAGCTCCATCCTCCATAGTCGCATACAGCAAGACACAAGAGAAGAGAAGACCTTACATCCATGTTTGGCCCTTTGACTTGGCCACCTTTCCTTTCTATTTCCCTCTATTATAAGCAATGGTTCATCAATTATTAATTTGTGAAGAATTTTTTGTGAATCGAACATGTTTCCATGCAAACGTGTATTTCTCACGCCAAAAATTACAATTTGATATGATAGTCCTGATCTTCCCCTTTTCTGGGATACTTTTTCTTTTTATAGCATGTTTGTCCAATGCATGGATTGACAGTTATTTATTTTTTGCATGTTTGTGAGTTTATTTTTATGCAATTTTTAACATTTTTTCCATGTGAGCACACTCTTTTCTCATTGAAATGGCATCCTACTTAGATCGAATCAAGTTGTTGGTCCCCTCAAACATTTTTTTCCCCTCCCCCTCATTTCAACCTAGAAGAGAGGAGATGATGGAGAGCTTCTTCTCCAATATCCCTCACCCTCACACACTCACTCCCTTACACTCCCTCTCTCAAGCACACACACAAGCAAGCAAGAAGGAGAGAAGAAGAGACCACTTTTGCCACACACCAAAGAATGAGATCCTCATTCACTTTTCAGGTTTATATACAAAACCCTAAATCCCTTGGGCACCCGTCCCCTATTTTACATGACCAGGCATCTTGCCAAGGCCCTCTTTCGCTATTCCCTTCTAGTTGCCTTATCCCTTCACCCATGTCCATTTAGATTTTACAACTTACATAGGAGAGAGCCTTGCGCTCATATAAAATGAATTACATTGAACCTCCCACTTTCCTTTGCGAGAGCCCTTGGAGGTTGTCATTCATCCTTGACATGACATCCTTCATCCTTAAGAGAGCCTTGCTAGAATATAGAGTGGTCTCCCATGTTTTTTTTGAGATTGCCTTCTCCTCCACTTTTCCTGCCTGGGCAGAATGAGCTTCTTCGTTTACTTTTTGACTTGGGCTTCCTTAGTCTTTCTTTGCTTCTTTTTGGCTGCATGATTTGTGTCTGTGACGTGTCTTGTAACATTATCCCCCTCCTAGATGAGTGCTAGTCCCATCGCGATTGTGGGTTTGAGCTACTGAAGGTCTGGTGATTTGACAGGAGGTTTGTGAGTTGATGATGATGGGACCTCCAAAGTTGGTGGCATTGTTTGGAGTTACTTGTAAAGAAAAGAAGGTGCACTGACTAGGGGTGTATCTACATTATTGTGTGGTGCATTGTGCTCATGCTTGTGGAATAGGGAGTTGGGTGGTGAATCATAGGTAGGCCTAGGTATCATCCCACTCTTGAGGACCCAATTCTTGGTTAAGGGGGTGTGGTGAGTGTGGCTTAGGGAGACAGGTCTAACCATAGGCGAGGGTGATCTCCCTAACTATGTCTTGCCCTTGATATATTCTAAGGGTGCTGTGGGGAAGAAAAAAGGGACTAGGGGGTTAGGTACGGCCGACCCAAGCCACCGGACGTTCCTAACTTGAGGACTCTTAGGTGCAATGACTTTGGCCTACTTGTAGTGCGATGATGCTGTTGAGTTCGCTTGTAATTTTCTTCACTTGTTCTCTTATTCTTTTCTTTTTCTTTTTCTCATTTCTCTTTTCCTTTGTCTTTTCTTTTCTTCTCTTTTTTAAAATACATATATATAAATAAACAAAGATCTAGTCCTCATCATCACATTCATGAGAGGGGGAGGTTGGAGGCTTAATGGATTTGCCAAGAAATCATCTACTTTTGAATGAAAATAGAGAAAGCGTGTGAGTGAAAGGAGAGAGAGAATGAAAATAAAGAGAGAGAGAGAGAGAGAGAGATAAAGGGAGAGAGAGTGTGTGTATGAGTGAGAGAAGAGAGAGATGGAGAGAGAGAGAGAGAGTGTGTGTGTGTGTGTGTGTGTGAGTGAAAAGAGAGATAATGAAGAGAGTGAAAATAGAGAGAGAGAGAGGTTAGGAGAAGAAATTCAAGGAGAGAGAGAGAAGAAAAAGAAGAGAGAAAAGAAAAGAAAAAAGAGGAGAGAGAAGACTGAGAGAGAAAAATAATATACATAGGGACTGGGTTCAAGGTTAAGCTTGGTATGGGCGTTACTGCATCCTGGTCATGCAAAGCTCGTCACGGCATTCTACCCACTGCTTCAACCTTTGCCATGTCATCGGATTCTACTTGATTAGCTCTTCTAGAGGTAGGGTCAGAGGGACCGATATCAATGCCATGTGAGCAAGTTGCCCACTATGAGTTTATCGTTAGGCTCTACACTCTTTGGCCAATGATCTTGGGGAGCCTGCCCACCTGTGGCATCTAGGCTCTATCTATATGGTGTTATGTGGGGTGCAGGTGCATCTCTTGATTTGAATCGAGTAGGCGAGAGTGGTGTGCTCATGCTAGAGAGCTCATCAATCTCATCTCCCATAATGGGTTCTACATCTTTTAGGTGCGCTTGGGCTTCTCTCACCAACCCCTTGACCTTATCAACCCCTTCCAATTAGTACCTCGGATCGGGATATTCTCCAACCTTGGCACTTCCCTTTTCTGTTGTCTTAAGAGCAGATGCCTCTGCTTCTATATCCGTGACTTGCCTTTTGGTAATGTGGTGACACTATCTGATTTTTGTCTTATCTCTCTTTTTCCTTCTTCTACCATTTCTCTTTCCTATTGAAGCTGCTTCCAGGTTGATAGGCCTTGGTAATGATATGCTGGCATGCTTCGTTTGTGCATGGGTCATGACATGCAATGGGATGGGTATGGCCGCACTATCACATGTCTCAACACCAAACAACCCCAGTGGAATTGATGGGACAGCTGCCAAACTAGAGGATGGCTTTTGCCTAGGGCAATCAACAAAAAGATGAGTGATTCCACACTCAGTGCATCTAAGATTAGCCTTCTCTCGATTAACTTACTCCCTCTCAAGACAGCGGGAAGAGATGTGTCCCGGGTGACCAACAAGCAATCGGCTCTTGGGTCTATTAGCCTCGCAAACCTGCTTGAATTGCTCTACAAGATTGCATGGGCTAGTACTTGTCTAGTTATTTTGTAATCATGAGGATCCTCGATTGGATTTTGGAGCCTTGGGTAACTCCTAATCCTGCAAACAACAATGTTGCTATAGTGCTAGAACACTTTGTTTTTCCCTAATGTGTTTTCTATTAATCACTTCATGAGAAGCTGGCTCAGTGTTAAGTCTACCTCTAGCACTCTTTTCCTCTTAGCGTTTGGTCTTGTTTGATTTTCATTTGCTAGGACTAACACGCACTGGACCTCTCGCATTTCAATGTCCTACCACAGTCTCCTAGTCTATTGTTGCTGGTTGTATGCTGCTATGCTCTACAAGGCCTTTGAAGCTAGCTTCCTTTCCTCCTCAAGGTCTGCTATGATGTCTTCTAATGGCTTGCCATGGTGATCTAGCCTGGTTTGTGCATTACATTCGTTGATCATTCGTTGGATTTTGGTATAGGAAATCTCCCAGGTTGAGCTCTTTGTTTTTACATCTTCTTACAGTGGGCTCTACCATGTTTGCAGTCTCCTGCTCCACTAAATTTTGGATGAGATTGATTAAGTCAGGCAGTGTCACACTCCCAATGGTGTTGCTCCTTCAATGTGTTTGGCCTTCTGTGTTGTGTCTGTCACTTGGTCCTACCAATTGGGGTTGTTTGGTTCCCCATCTAGGTTTGAGGGTCATTTCCTATTGGTGGATTTGTTCGACTTTTTTATTTTGAGTGAGCTCCTTGTTATTTAAAGAAACCCTCAATGTTACGAGCACTCAAATACTAGCGGTGTGCATGGTGCTCTTCTCCGTGCATTGTGCGAAATCAGGCTTTAGATTTTTCCAAGTGCACTTCAAGTGTCGAAAACAATGTGGATACAAATACGAGAAATGAATGCAACTTCCGCACTCCGGTCCAAGCTCTCAACCAAATAGGGCTTTACACTTAGACTGACCACTCTCTTTGGTCCCTAGGGACTGTGCTACATTACTCAAGTGGATCAAGGTCAAATGGCGGTTTGGGTGGGGACTAAAAGCTGAAGTGACTATCAACAGTCATGTCTAGTTGTTTGGCTACGATTTCTAGGATCAATTTCGTTTGTAAGGCTTTTTGGCTTGTGGGAGGTATTTTGCTTTGCTAGGATGCGCTAGGTTTGTCAATTTCTATTGTCAGAATTTTGGTCCAATTTGGCAGTGTCCAATTTCCAGAATCGAACGTACGAGTGAGGGTGGTTTGATTCTACGTAGTGTGATTTTTGCGGGTCCAATTTAGTCTAACCTGATTCTTTGTGCCCGATTTTCAAGTGGTTTGATTTCAGTGAGTTTGATTTTTTGAGTGTCGATTGTTTGAGTCGAAGGGATCACATGTTTGATTCGATGGGTTGGCAAGTAATCCGATCTTCCCAAAATTAAATTGTCCAAATATGATGCATCCAATCGTTTGAATGGACACAATCGGACGTCTGATTGTCCGATTCTAGGAATCAGACCATGTGGAACGTGTTCGATTCTGACATACGCAAATATCAACAACAAAAATTGGCCACAAAATCATGCAAGGAGCCCTAGAATGAAAGAATGGATATAGAATGAGGGTTCTATGTACCTGACAGGCACGAAAACTCCCATGGAAGCTAATCGATTCACACGAAGCTCAAAGTTTCTCTCTCACTCTCAAGCTCTCTCTCTCTCTCTCTCTCTCTCTCTCTCTCTCTCTCTCTCTCTCTCTCTCTCTCTCTCTCTCTCTCTCTCTCTCTCACTACTACAAAAACTGAAAAATGAGCCTTCCACCCCCCTTCCTTGGGTCTTAAACATTTGTACTAATGCCCAAGTGTTGCCCCATTATTAGTGCTCATGCCTTGTCAATGGATTGCAAGCCCATTTTTCCCATATTTTTCCTTATTTTGGCCTGTTTTACAATAGAAACCCTAAGTTGATTTACTTCAATTTCTTGCTCCTATCCTACTCTAAATGCAACAAAAATCAAAACTCAAATACTAAAATGGTTTGTCCTACTTGTCTACTCATCAAAAACTCAAAATAATTACTTGTTTTGAAGATTTAAAAACCCAAATCTCCTACCTATCTCAAGGACTGGTTCGGGGATGCAACCCTACTTCGATGCTTGATTTGAGGCACACAAGTGCTCAAGATTGAATCTGTTGATCTCGACAACAATGGAACCAAAATGTAGTAGGAGCTCATGCTCAACCACCAAGACCCATGGACTACTTATTTCTTCAAGCATTTCAAGGGAGCACAAATGGCTATCTCTCACCTAGCCGATGCACCTTCAATCCTACGAGATGTAGTGAGCTTACCTTGATGCCCAAATAAGTAGCCTCCTCCTTCAAGCATGTTGGTAGCTCCACGATTTGAGATGCAAGCTCATGCAACCTCAAGCCTCCTCCTTCAAGATCCATCCTCCATATTCACATGCAAGAGAAGAGAAGAGAAGAGAAGAGAAGAGAAGAGAAGAGAAGAGAAGAAGAGAGGAGATGATGGCTTCTTCTCCAAGATCCCTCACCCTGACACACTCACTCCCTCTCTCAAGCACACACAAGCAAGCAAGAAGGAGAGAAAAAGAGAGGAAGAAGAGACCACTTTTTCCACACACCAAAGAATGAGCTCCTCATTCACTTTTTAGGTGTATATACAAAACCCTAAAATCCCTTGGGCATCCGTCCCCTTTTTTGCATGATTGGGCATCTTGTCAAGGCCCTCTTTCCCTATTCCCTTCTAGTTTCTTTATCCCTTCACCCATGTCCATTTAGACTTTTACAACTTGCACAAGACAGAACTTGGCACTCTTATAAAATGTATTACATTGCACCCGGCACTTTCCTTGTGAGAGCCCTCAGAGGTTCACCTTCATCCTTCACAAGATATCCTTCATCGTTAAGAGAGCCTTGCTAGAATATTCAGTGGTCTTCCATGTTTTTTTTAGCTTGCCTTCCCCTCCATTTTTCCTTCGTGGTGGGTAGAATGAGCTTGTTCATTCACTTTTTGACTTGGGCTTCCTTTTAGTTGGGCTTCCTTGGTCTTTCTCTACTTCTTTTTCGCTGCATGGTCCATGCCTAGGAGAACTATGACTTCTTCTTGCTTCTTATAATTAATGAGCTATCTACCATACAAATTAACACATCATGAATAATGAAGGAAGGAGAGTCTGTGCTAGATTGTATAAGCTTGTCGTATAAATGTACAAGCATATCATAGCAAGGGAATGGAGAGACGATGATCCAAAGAAAATGGATTATGTTGTATGAACTCTTCAAGGAGTTTGCATAGCCCTCTACTAATGGATAGATTTTTCGATGATTACATACAAATGTGTATTGTGAAACACCTCTTACATCTTCATTTAGAAACACATGATACTATAATAATGGGTTACAAAATTTTGTTTAGCTTGATTAGGGTAGTGGAAGAAAAGTAAGAAAATAAAGGAAAATCATGGGATGTGGACACAATAGAAGGAGGTGGTCTGTGCGCGAGTTGCAACTAGCCCATCATTGCATCTTGAGAGAAGTGGTTGGGTCCTTTTCGAGATGGAACTTGTAAGTACATTTATTTAACTTGCATTGTAAATTATTCTATATTTAGATTTTAATGTTTGTTTCAATAATCTATCCATTTCCTCTAATATTTATTATGGGTTTAAACTATTTTTCTAATATAGGAAAACAAGTTGTATAGTGACCAAATTGGTGGAGTATGCAAGGAAACATTGCAATATAGTACTCTTGAAGAGGCTATATGTGCGTAAAGGAGAGGTCATTGATTTAAATTATATACTTATATGATTGCATTTATGTGTCCTTCAAGTTTATCTATGATCTATGTCTCTTTCTTATAGTAGAATTGGGCAAGATGAGGGATTACACAAAGATGGAAGAAATTCACTTAGTCACTAACATTAGTTAGAATTGGCAGTTTCAATTCCTATATAGATTTAATAATATCACTTCACTTGTTTTCCTATCATTTGGATTCAAACATATTTATTTGTTATTGTTGTATCATTGCTAATTTCAAAATGCTCTCATTGGAGGCTTAGTATTATGTTTGCTATTTAATACAAAGCCTAACCACTTTTCTTAACTTTGTTATAATAAGTACCACATTTATTTTCCTACTTTGATGGGTTTTATACATGGTTTATATAGTATTCCTTACCAGGTACAATAGTAGACATGGATAGTAGAGATCTCCCTACTAAAATTTTATCCTATAAGTATTGGTATATGCATTGGTATAAACCCTTGCATTTATATGAATACACTTTGGAAATTTTCTATTCACCTCAAAAATGATGTCGCTAATTTCAATCTTGTATATACTCTAGTGCTTATAGTAATAGATACATCTCGTACTTAGAGACTTTTATGTGATTATTTTGATGGTAGGATTTGACATTAGAAACAAATTAGCGTGTATTTTTGTCGTAAATATAATTAATATTCCCATCATCCATCGTAGTGAAATATTATTGTTTGATGATGGAATTTCTCCATGCGTTGTAGTGAAATATTATTATTTGATAATGGAACTTCTCCATGCCTTATGTGTTCTATATTGACAATTCTTTCATAACTATCAAAAAAGTATGTTTTGTACTTGAATAAAATGTGTTTCCTACAACTCTTTCCGACATTATCAAAGTTTGATAAAAATCTTCCGGCTTTTGCATCTCCTATTTATATATCACCTAATGCATTACCTAATTTTCTAGACTATTGTGTATCTTTTCAAAGTTACACATGTCTCCCATGAAAGACCATTCTTAGAAGGATTCCTCATATTTCTCGATCTAAGTGTCTGAAAGTGATGTAGGCTTAACACCATAAGCATAACCTTAATGCAAACTTATGATTGTATTAATAATCCGTATCTTTACATTACAATGTATAATATGTACTCTTTCCAATGGAGTTTGCAATATGAACTTCCAATTTGGGGGCAACTCCTAGGCTTCTTGGTTCAAAACAACCCAAGGAAGGTCATTCCATCCTTGCACCACTAGGGTAGAGAGCGAGTTAAAAAATGGGTACTAGTTATGTGACACTTTTTCAGTACTAGTGGGAGCTTATAATATATCACACTTGGACCATTCAAATGGCATGAATGAGTCATTTCTCTTGTGGTTTGTATGATGTGCCTTGTAATGGGGGGTGCCTAGCAAGGGTTCAAGCCCGTTATATTACTCATCCCATTTAAGGATTTTTGAAAGATGCCACTTTTTAACCCTTTAATAACTCCTTCTTTTTACATGATGATGGAAAGATCTCATTTGATTGTAGTGTATTGTGCATGAATTGACAAATTGTTAAAATTGCTAAGAAGAGGATATCACCATGCAACTTGTTGGGGCAAAATTTTTGCAAATTGATGCATCAATTTGTTGAGGAACTAAAATCACAAGTTAAGTGTCATTTTATTGAGTATTGGATCCTCTACCCTATGTGAATATGAGTTTCTTTTTTTGTTGGAGCTCCATTCATGGTACTTGAAGGGATGTGTGTGTGTGTGTGTGTGTGTGTGTGTGTGTGTGTGTGTGTTTTACTAATGCTTTTTTGTCTTAGAACAACTTCCCCACAAGATTTCTTATATATTGGCATTAGATATGCATAGAAGAAAGTTAGAGTAGGCTTTGATTGAAACTTTCTCAATAGAAAATTTGCAGACACTTGCTCCTTTGGTATATAAATGTATTGGGATGGAGCTTCCCTACATTTGACTACTGGAATGGTTGTCAAGGCCAAATGGAAACTACTCAACATAGTCATTAAGTTCAAGGACCATTCACTTGTTTTTTAGCTTTGCAATTGAACCACTTCCATTGGGATGTAGACTCAGTGGGGTCTAATTGACAAACCTTGTGATGTTCCAAGGGAGCTCAATTTTTAGTATCAATAAAGACTCCTAGTCTTTAGTTGAATCTAGTGGATCAGTTGGATAAATTTTCACAAGTGCTAGCTCTTTTGCTTTCAATGATTGTCCTTTTGGTGTTTTCTTAGTCTTCCATGAGGTTGTCTTTTTCACACCTTCAAATGCTATGACAATCTTAGGCGGAATGAGTTCCCATCCCCTAGTAAATATATTATCATCAGTATCTTGCCACATTTGTTCCATATCATATGCTTTAGGGAGAAGTTGATAATTGAATTTCTCAATGGTTACATCAAGGCAAGATAGCTCCTTTTGGTTGGTAACCCTTCCAAAAGAAACTTTTTTTTCTTTTCCAATATCATCCTAGCTTAGCTTATTGTCCACATGATTGAGGGCAAACAAGTGAGGCTTGTTGGAAAATCCGCTAAAAGGGCTAAATATGAAAATGTACCAAGACTTTACATCAAATGATGCAAAGCTCACTATAGTGGGCTCTTCCACAAACTGATGCCTTCCTTTTTTGAACATTTTAAAAGCCATCTATTTGGATGCATTTTAAAAATTTTATGTATATAGTGTAGACTTAAATACTCAAAAAATAATAATTTCGAATCTAGACACAATGGCAACTTTAAAAAGAAAGATGGAATTAGCCCTATGGCAATAAATTTAAGCCATATCTTATAAATACATCTCTCTTTATGATATACTTGAGATCTCATTGTGGTATCATAAATATACTCTCCTCTCTTCTAGATCCCCTTGTGGTGGAGCTTGGCCATGCAATCAAGCTTAAGATAGTTTAGAGAACACCAATATTTCTCTACTCTCTCATCAAGGCCCTAAGGTAAAGATAGCTTTAGCTCTTTCTTGGAGAGCTCTTTGGGTGGTGTAGATTTTGGCCGTGCACTCAAGACTATCACACAAGTAAAGATTAGTTTCCACCGAGTCTCTATCTTGGAGCTCTCTTTGGGAGTAGAGCTTGGTCCTATGCTCAAGCTTGGTATCAAGGGAAAAATAGTTTAGACAATACCAATATAGTTCTACTCTCTCATCAAGATCTCCTTTGAGGTAGAGCTCTTATTACTCTTAATTTATGATCTCTTGTATTAGGATTCAAACTCAAGTGGAGGAGTTCTTTTCAAGAATTCATGCTCTCTAGTTCAATGTGTTCTAAATGTATAGAATTCAAATATAGTACCATATCTTTCCTATAAGACCTTGTTAAATCAAGTTTCCATTTTGGTTCCTTCTTCATGAAAGGTCTAGTCTTTGTAAGGCTCTATGTTTCTCAAATTCTTGCAATGTGAGTTTATCTATTCAAGAGTAGCAGTAGAGTTTTGTCACTTTTCCTCTTAGTCTCCATTGTTTGATTTTCATACTTTGTTTAGCTTATTTTGGATTGTAAGTATATACTCATCTCAATTTTATCAATTTAAGGTAAGGTTTCTTACATTATCCACTTTTTTGGTTGACCTTATGATTTCCATTCAGTCTAGGGGTTTAGTCAGTTGTCCTTTGTCATATATAGCATATGTTTGTATACATGTACATTGGGTAGTATGTGAGGCTATAGGTGTGGGGTGTTGAAAGGCTCGCAATATAAGGTGTGTGGTGCAAATTGTGTGTACTAGTTGTGGGTTTAATTTGTGAAGAATTTTTTTTTAAGTTAATTGTCTCTGGTTAATTAATGTGTACATCTCGTGTACATTAAGAATGGTCTTGTTTATTTGAAATAGGAGATTCTAGTCCATAAAAATCTTGCTTATACCCAACTTTGACTAGGGTGCCTAAGTCAATTCATTGAACCAAAAGGATGCACAAATAGGATTCAATGTTGTTGATCAATAAGGGTCCATTAAAGTGACTGGCAATGTCAAACATCTCTACCATTTCAAGACCTTATCTAGCAATGGGTGATGGAGCAACTATTTGAGTACTTTGAATTTATGAGCATGAAGGATAGGTTGTAAGGATACTAAATCATAGTAGGTTTGATAATTAAGTAACAAAATAGAATGTGAAAATGCAACTACATTTAGTACTCATTTCAGGGTGCTATGGTACATATTCTATACGAAGTAATTAGAAGTACACTATCCTTTAAGTTCTTTCTTGGATGGGTCCTAAAGCATTGTAGTGGTTGCATAGATGTGAATAATGTGGAATTATTTAAATTTCTTTAGGTAATTCATAAGAGAGTTGCTATTGGAAACGAATACTCTTATAGCATAGGTGCTTGTGCTCTTCCCATATGGGGCGCAACTAGAATGCGAGTGTGGTCATATTAGCATCACATAAACCAAGATCCATCAATTTAAATAAAAATTTCTTCACTTCCCACTACTCTTGTCTAGTTACATTATATTAAAATAGCATTGTATTGGGTAGAAAACTATTCCCAAGGACTGGAGATATTTGGATGTATTACACTCATGCACTAGGTAATGGGATTGCAGTGAACCTTGGTGAAACTAAGTTTATATTGTTTCATACCACACTAGAATGGGCTAGGAGGTCAAAACCTAAGTACACATATGGACAAGAGGAGGAAGAGTATGTGGATTCTTATACATACCTAGGGGTCTTATTCATAGATCCCACTTTCTCTATGAGAGGGGGAGCAAACACTATACTCACCCAAGGATACACAACACTAGGTGATTTATAGAAGATGTGCTCACAAGTATAGTTTCAAGAATCCACTACTAAGTTGTGGCTCTTTGATACACTAGTCGCATCTGCATTACTCTATGAAGTACAAGTATGGGGGCCTATTCTAGATCATTGTAGTGAATCGCATTGCACTCATGATGGATGGAGATCAATAGAGAGACCACTTGTATCCATGATCTCAAGGATAATCAAATGTAAGGCCTCAGTCTCACCTGAGATCATTAGGGCTAAGTTACACAACTTATGAGGCCCACCTAGACATAGTTATGCCCGATTGGCTATTGGCTCCTCTAGAGAGCTTGCTAGAGAGGTTCATACTTTCAATTGGTGTGCACAAATGTTAGTCTAGTTTGAGCCATATGGCTTTAGTAGCATGGATAGACTACCCTCCTTCTAGTCCTCCATCAATGCACCATCTCTTACCATTCTAATGGATCTTACCTAGCTAGACACTAGGAGGACATGATTGGCACACGTACAAGAACTAGGGATGAAGATGGACTTCTACAAAGAGCATCTTCTCCATACTATAGATTATGAATTTGTTGCCCACCTAAGATACATGGGCACCCACCTTTCACATGGAATTAGATGTGCTATTTGGCCCAACTATGCACCCTCGAGTAAGTTACTCATGAATATATGTATGCATCACGTAGGTTCAAAATAAGGTATTTTTAAAATACCATTTTTATGCATTTTTTACATACAGAAGGGTGTAATATAAAGGAATTATTTATAGATGGAATAGAAAAGGGTTATGTTTTATTTAGAGAAACTTCACAAATAAGGATATTTAATGCATGCGATGTAGAGGATATACATATAGTAACTTCCCAGAGTATGCCCCTTTTCATATCATCTAGAGATTGGACTTGCAAATGTAGATCCATACCAAATGAGGGCATATGTTAGACATGTCAGCTAGAGCTAGAGATAAAGGAGTACTACATTTGTTACTTCACAGCATACTATGAGATTCCACTATCTCTTTAAAGGCTGATTTGGACCACTATCCAAAGTCATGAATGTTATAGCAATGCCTTGGCCTCTTCCTCCTTGAGATATAATGGCTTTATGACATGCTCCTCAGGATGACAGTAGCTCTTGGACATCAAGGCCCTATCCATAGAGGCAACCTATAGATCTCATTGCAAGGAAGAATCAAGAGGTTACACCATCGTTGCAGTCTCAATCCACATAGGGAATGATCATCTAGGACACTTTGACATCACCATATGCTATATACATATACAAGGGGTATTGATTGATTGAGCTATCCATCTTGGTCGATCCAAATTTTATAGATTCCCACCCAAATGTCAGGGAATTTTCATTGGGGGATACAAGATATTAGCACTCAGGCTACTGTCATGAGATTGTATCAACTAGAGACCTCTTTATGAGCTAGAGTTATGCCTTTTCTACATATAGCTTTGAGCTTTCTTCTAATTCATTTACTGTTAAATTTGTTGTTCTTTTCAAATAGTTATACCATCATATACATAATTGTAACTCATGGTCTCATAGGTCACCTTGGCCTTTGTAGACATTAACATACAATTTCATTTCTCTTTTTCTATTGACATGATTTGAAGAAGAAGATTGATGGATCAACCCTACATGCATATCTATAGGTAATTCATAGAGCCTCTCTCCATTGTGATAGTGAAAGTGATGATTTGTAACGTGTCTGCTCGTCCACTTGTGGCACACGTCTTAGCAGCCCATCGGGAAGAGAGTCTAGGAAGCGCCACCTAGCACTCGCAAGGAATGTCACAGGGTTTGCAATCTAGGTCTTCCCGAGTCTGCCTCGAGCGGAAGTATTCGACCGCGTTCTCACTTAGGACCGACCTGAACTCCGGGACTCTTTCATATCAGCAAAGTCTCTAGGAAGTAGCTAGCATCGAGCTCCAGATGAGCTACTTTGTGTAGGAACAATAGAGTTGAAACGGATTTATGATGCACTTGGTTCATGGAGAATGGGAAACAAGAAGGATGCGAAGCTCCACCTCTTTGTCCATAAGGCATAGTCCTATTCCGTTAACCTAAAACAACATAAATCGGGGTTCTAACTCTATTGACTCTAGGATCTTCACAATTTCATTTTCATGTCTTTTGAGAAAAGCTCCCAGCTAACCGGGACCACCCTTCCGTAGAGAACGGACCCAAGTCACGTCCACCGCACTTTCCTTGATTTGCTTAGTTATCTAATTACCTACCACATTATGTTTGACTTGCAAAATTAGCTTCCTTAATTAATCAATTTAAACACAAGTTCCTTCACATAACTTAGGCACTGACACAAAAACAATGTCAAGCAAGTTCCGTTTTCAAATATCTGATCTTTATTTATCATAGTCCCGGAATACATCAAGTATCATGCCCGAAGGCTATCCCAGCAATCAACAGGATTGCTACTCCAAGTTTCCGCCCATAGACTTGTAAACGGGGCTCAAATTCCCATCTCGAGTCACGTTGGCCTCTTATGCAAGGTCCGGAGGCAAGAAATTTACAGCCAGAGCCTCCCTTGGCACCCAAGCGTTCTCCTGCTCCAAGCAGCACCCACAGAGAGACCTCTCGCGGCAGGTTCGGTCCATATACCCGGCGCAGCTAACAACCCCCTTGGATAGGGCCAGGTAGATAGTCGGAGGTAACTGAACCTTGCTTCTCGCTCCATGCTTTTAACCTAAAGCATTAAGTGTTTTGCCTTGAGTTAGTTCCTTGAGCAAAGAAGTTCAAACAATGTACCTAAGTAGACAATCACGATCATCTCATAGCTAAGGTGTGATTCTTTTTTTTTGGATGCTCCCAGCATCTGATCCTGGATTGTTCAGGACTTGGTGAGATCCCAGGGGCTTGGCAAGCTAGGTTGCTTGTTTCCCCTTTTTCTTTGGGTTAGGGTTTGTACCCTACCGACCCTAATTATCCTTACCTTAGGTCTCCTTGCAAGATAGATCATGGACAACCCCGTTATCCTTGGTTGGTCAACTTGCTAGTTATCTCCTAGATCCCTTGAAGTACCTATGTACCTTTATCTTTGATCTTAATTGATTAAGATTGTCTATCCCCTTGACCATGGTTGTCAAGATGGTACTGTTTAGAACAGCTCCTACTCCATCTTAAGTATAATCTTCTTAAACCCTCTTAATAGTACTCACATGCGCTTAAGCTTTTACCTATCCCTCTTGAAGTCACCAAGGACTTTGACATGGGACTTATGGATCTTAGTCCCATTTTGTGAATTACAAACAACGTTGAATTTTCCCAACAACTTTAATGCACGCGATATAATGCCATACCTTCATTTCAAAGCTTACAATTTTGATATAATCCATATGATATTTTATGCCACACATCTGTGCATGCAATCTTAACATTATCCTTTAGGTAATTATTTACACGATCTATAACCTTCTTGAATGATCTAACTTTATGTGATTATGGTATGAATCTAATTGCACTTTAATCTTTTCTGCAGTTTATTACATGTACCTTAGAATCCATCTTGTGATTTGGAGATGCACTTTGTTTCTTTCAATGTCCTCTGAAATGCATTTTAAGCAAGAAATTGTGCAAGGAACAATGGACTTTATGCAGGAATTCTTACAAGACATTTTTGGTAAATGATGATGCAATTATCTAATCAATTTCACCTATTGTGATGCCATCTTACAACAGAAATTGTCTTGCTCGTTACATACATCACAACTAAGTTCATACCTAGGAAATTATCAAACATGCAATTTAATGTGATGCATGTGAATATGATTTTGCACCGTGATAATTATAACCTATGATTTAATAATAGAGCAACCTGGGTTTGGAGTGATGCCATGATTCAAGTGGTATTGATGCCTAATGAACCGTTCGTGGTTGCGGTGCCACCTTGTTTCGAACCTCCATCCACGCTTGCAGGGTTTCTGGCCATCTTTATGGAACTACGCTTCAGGGCCATACTCGAAGATGCATGTACGAGAGATAGAATTCCCGCACTCTCCTATGTAAAATTCTTGCCGCCTCTCCTTGAGTGGAGGAAGAGATTGAAGGCGAAGGGGCGTATTTTCGGAGATGTCAAGAGGGGTGTGTGACCTCTCTTTAAGGAGGGGGGAGAAGAAGCTTCCAGAAGCTTCTCTCTCTCTCTCTTCTCTCTGTTCTCTCTCTCTCTCTCTTCTTCTTCTTCTTCTTCTTCTTCTCTCTCTCTCTCCCTCTTATTCTTCTTCTCTTCTTCTCCTACTCTCTCTCCCTCGTCTTCTTCCTTTCTTCTTCTTCTTCTCTCTTCTTTGTCTTCTTCTTCTCTTCTTCCCTTCTTCTCCTACTCTCTCTCCCTCTTCTTCTTCTTTTCTTCTTCTTCTTCTTCTTCTTCTTCTTCTTCTTCTTCTTCTCTTCCTCTCCTTCTCTCTCTCCCTCTTCTTTGCGCTGATCAAGGGGGGGTTTCGTTTTAGCCTATGAGGGGGGGTGAGTTGTTCCACGAGGGAGGGGGCGTGATGCAGGCGACCAAGGAGGGGGCTCTGTCTGACGAGGGGGGGAGGGCTTCCTTATAAGGTGGGGGGTGGTAAGGGGGGGGGACAGCCGTTAACAGCCGCCACCCCCTTCCAACTGGGGGCTGCATGCCCCCCTCAATCATTACTCACTCACTCTCTCTCTCTCTCTTCCCGCCATGCAGTCGACAGGGGGAGAGAGAGAGTTATAAAAAATTAAAAAATTAAAAATTTTAAAGGGGGGGTTCTCATGGGGGGAGGCATGGGTGGGCATGGGGGATATTACATCCTCTCCCCCTTAGAGGAATCGAGATGTCCTCATCTCGAGAAGACCTGGGGTCTTGTTGGTTGAGAGTATTTTCGTCCATCTAGGTGGCATCCTCTTCTGGATAATCTTTCCACTCGATGAGGTATTTTCTCAAGGTCCTTGATCTCAAATGTCTCTCCCTAACATCTAGGATTCTATCAGGCCGTAGGCTGAAGGACTCCTTGGCTAGGCATTACAATTTGCTGATCATCAAGTACATGATTCGGATTAGGTAGATACTTTTTCAATAGGCTGACATGGAATACATTATGAATTTTTAGGGTTGCAGGCAGCTGTAGTGTGTAAGCATTAGGCCCTAGGCACTTGGTGATCTTATAGGGTCCACAATACATTATGAATCTTTAGGGTTGCGGGCAGCTGTAGTCTGTAAGCATTAGGCCCTAGGCACTTGGTGATCTTATAGGATCCACAATACCTTGGACTTAGCTTCTTGTACTCTCCCAAGGATAGTGAACTCTTTTTAGGGCGTACACATATGAAGACCATATCATCTTCAACGAAGGATCTGTCTTGCCGTTTCAAGTCAACGTAAGCCTTTTGTCTATCCTTGGCATCTTGAATGTCTTGTCTTATTGATTTGATTTGATCATCCATGTCTTCCAGCATCTACCTTGAAGCTTCTACCCTCAAAGTTAAATCTGAGAAGTTCAAAGGGGTACGACAATTATTGCCCATACAATGCTTGGAAAGGGGTCATCTGAATACTCTGTTGGTAAGAAGCATTGTAGGCAAACTCAACCAATGGTAAGTACTGAATCCACTTTTTGGGTTCACGACAGCAGTATGCCCCAAGCATATCTTCAATGACTTGATTGACTCCTTCTATTTGACCATCAGTTTGGGGATGGTAAGGTGTACTAAAATAGAGTTGAGTTCCAATAGCCTCAAAGATAGACCTCTAGAAGTGTGATGTGAAAAGAGAGTCACGATCACTAATGATTATTCTGGGTAACCCATGAAGTTTGAATATTTCCTTGATGAATAATCTTGCGATGTCTGAAGCTTTATAGTTCGTCTTGACAGGGATGAGATGTGCAACCTTGGTGAGCATATCTACTATAACCATAATAGAGTTATATCCTCCCTGAACTTGGGGTAAGCCAACAATGAAGTCCATACTAATGAATTCCCATTCCATTTGGGGAATGTCAAGTGGTTGCAATTTCCCAGGCATTTTAATATATTCTACTTTAATGCATTGACAACACAAACATTCCATGACATATTTGAGTACGTCTCCCCTGATCCTTTCCTAATAATAGCTCTTTCTGACCGCATTATGGGTCTTGGCATAACTAGGATGTCCTGAGAAAGGGGAGTCATGGGCTTCCCACAGTATCTTTTGCTTGAGAGTTTGGCTTGCAGGGATACATAATCTTGTCCTAAAGTAGACAAGCCCACTACTAATGGAGAATTCTTGATACTTTGTTTTTAGCTTTGGGTCTTGATCCTTGATGGGGATCTCCCTTAGAATTTTTTGATAGACTGGGTCATGATATGCCTCTTCTTTTGCTAGCTCAAGAATCGGGTTGTTTGGCATTGATAACTTTGTGGCTAGAGACCTCGCTGTTGATGGATCTTACAAAATGAGAGAATTTAGAAATGCCTTGCGACGACTGAGTGCATCAACAACTACATTCTCTTTTCCAAGCCTATATTTGATTTCAAAATCGTATTCTTCCAGCACTTCGATCCATCGATATTGCCTCATATTGAGCTCATTCTGAGTGAAGATCCATTTAAGACTCTTGTGGTCCATTACTAAGGAAATTTTGTTACCTAGCAAGTAATGTCTCCAAAGTTTGAGAGCATGGATGACATATTCTTCAATTTTATTGAAGAATATGCTATGGGATGACCTTCTTCCATAAGTACACATCCTAAAGCAAGTGTGCTAGCATCACTTACCGCTTCAAACTCCTTACTAAGATCAGAAAGTTTCAGGATGGGTGCTGATACTAAGCTTTGCTTTAGTTTGTCAAAGCTGGTCTATTCAGCAGAGGTGACCATACAATTGCTACTTGCTTCTTTAGTAGATCAGTTAGAGGTGCTACAATCAAAGCATAATCTTTGATGAAAATTATGTACCATCCTGTCAACCCAAGAAAATTGCGTATTTCTTTGATAGAAGTTGGTATTGGCCATTCCAGAACGTCTCTGACCTTAGCTGGATCTATTGAAATCTGCTGATACAATGAATCCTAGATATTCAATGTGTTGCTTGAAAAATGCGCACTTCTTCTTCTTGGCATAAAGCTTGTGTGCCCTCATTGTTTCAAGAACAACGCGAAGTTGGGGTTCATGATCTTTTTCCTATTTTGAGTAGATTAGGGTATCGTCAAAGAAGACGAGTAGAAAGTCATCGAGATAGGGCCTAAAGATATCCTGCATTAATCTATTGAAGGTAGCAGAAGCATTCGTCAGCCCCAATGACATCACTAGGAATTTGAAGTGTCCATACCTTGTATTGAATGCAGTCTTTGGGATATCTTCTTCCTTGATCCTTATCTGATAATATCAAGATTTGAGATCTGTCTTTGAGAAGATCTTCACTCCTTGAAGACGGTCAAGTAATTCATCTATTGTTGGAATGGGATATTTATTTTTTATGGTTGCTTGATTCAACCCTCTGTAGTAGTCAATGCATAGGTGAAGCGTTCCATCTTTCTTCTTTTGGAACAGCACTGGAGCTCCCCATGGTGAACTGCTAGGATGGATGTAGCCTTGATCTAATCGTTGCTTGAGTTGCTCTTTTAGTTTGATAGCTTCCGGAATGGATATCTTATAGGGCCTCTTTGCGACCAATGCAGCTTCTAGCACAAGTTTGATTTCATAGTCGACTTTCCTTTGGGGAGGAAGTTCCGTCAGATCTTCAGGGAATACGTCTACGTATTCCTTTAACCATGAAAGTTCTTCTCCAGATTCCTGATTCTAATCTATCTTATTTAATTTAATCTGATAGACAGGTAGCCCCTTTTGAACACCTTTTATTATCCATGTTGCTTTTGCCAACTGTATTTTTGACTTACCAGCCTCACCTTGAGTCGTGACTAGTTTCCCTTCAGAATTTCAGAAGGAGACTTGGCCTTCCCACAGTGGATGTGGGCATCATTGGGTATTAGCCAATCCATTCCTAGTAAACATTCGTGGACACCTAGGTTCATTACCCTGAATCCCATAGAAGTTGGCTTCCCACCCAGTAGGAATTTCACCTTAGCAGTTTGCCTAGTACAAATTACCTCACGATCATTTGCCAATTCCACAAGTAAAGTAGGTGCATATGTTGTGGCTATCCCTAATATTTTTGCACAGATTGGTGAAATGAAGGAGTGTGTACTACCACAGTCAATCAGAGTTTTGAAGCTTTTACCTTGATAATCTGATAAAGTTTGAATCTTCGAGAATTGGCGATTTGGACCCTTCTTGTGAGGAGTGGCATGAACTGTTGCCCTTTCAATATCAGCATCCATGGATGGATCTTCTTCATTGGAATTGCCCTTGGCGATGCCATCTGCCAAGCTTGGGACACTCCCTCTTGAAGTTTTTGGGCTCGTTGCAATGAAAGCAACGTGGGTTGCGATCATTACTTTGTGTTGGAACAAAGTTGTTGACAACATTGGCCCTAACTTTCTTTCTTTGGCCCTGATTCTGACTGTGCGCTCTCTTACTCTGAGCCTTAGACATACCCTTATTTTGATCTTTGTAAGGCCAAATCCTATTGTACCTTGGTTTGGTCTGCACCTCCTGTATTATTGGAGTATCTCGAATGAGTGTGTCTTGTAGGTCCATTGGGTGTATTGATTCCAATCGAGTGTTTATGGGTGGATTCAACCCAACATAGAAATTTGACATTTGTTATGTCATATCCATTGGGGGTGCATACTTTAGGAGTGAAACGAACTTCGAATAATATGCTTCAAGGGATAATCCTAGCTGCTTCAAGTAATAGAATTCATTCATCTTTTGTGTGCGGTAGACAGGTGGCAGATACCTCCTTCGCATAGTTTCCTTAAGCTTATCCCAAGTGACTGTCCCTTTCGAGATTGCTTGTTCTCTGCACCACTGTTTTCACCAAAGTCTCGCTTCACCTGTAAGCTTAAGTTTGGCGAGAATGGTTTGGTTAGCAAGTGCAATTCCTGCTGCCTCAAAATAGTCCTCCATGGACTCAATCCAGATCTTGGCGTCGGCTTGAATAGTCCTTCCCTTGCCATCAAACTCGGGTGGCTTAATTTGTTTGAGAAGAAACTTCTTCTCTTGAGCCACAGCTGGACTTAGTGCAGGAGTCGGATTTGGAACCTGTGCTTGGGGTTGCATCTGGACAATAAGATTCTTTATGTTATTACATTAATACGACTAGCACAGCTTTTAGCCAAGTGATTTAATCACTTAACACCTCAGTTAACATTTATGATCAAGATAGATAATTGTAAAAGTCTTATTTATTCATGAGGGCATAACCCTTTGAGTACATTTATTTTGGATAAGTAGGACAGGATGATTGATACATCAATTTGGGGAAAATAGGATTGTGTTACAATTGGCTACAGGGACGGAATAATAATATGGAGTGGGGTCATGGATTTTCAAAAAATGGTAAGTCATAGGAAGCTTGGGGTATCCCTTCCTTTGATACCCGTTCTTCTCATAGCGCCCTAACACTTTGATCCTGTCAACAAAGATCACCCGTGTCACTTCTTCATAGACATACTTGTTTTGCTTGACTTGTCGACCACTAACGTGCAAAGTTGCGTTTATGCAAGCTTCGACAAAGATGAACAGCTTCACAATCTTTAAATCCTCCATCCACTTGATTCTCTTCAAGTTGGTCTGAAGGTACACGAGTCGATGGGCTGCTATGTAGTATATTCCCAAGCCTCCCGTCCATCTCCGCTCCGCATATAGGGGCAAAGGATTATAGATGCGGTCCAGATTATCCATCATGCCAAGCCTCTGGCGATAATTCGAAGCATATATTGCAGTCATGAACATGACCTGGAACACCAAGAACTTGCTCCATGCTTCGTGACTCTGCAACCCAGCATCCATAAGTGAGTAAAGAAATGTTTTCAATAGAAAACACTGCTCTATTCTACTCACCTTCCCCTATTTATCCCCTTATTCCCTTTATTTTCCTCCATTGAATTCCCTTTTAATCTCTAGATCTTGTTGGTTCGCTCTGATACCAACTGTAACGTGTCCGCTCGTCCATTTGCGGGACACGTCTTAGCAGTCCATCGGGAAGAGAGTCTAGGAAGCACCACTTGGCACTCGCAAGGAATGTCATAGGGTTTGCAATCTAGGTCTTCTTGAGTCTTCCCTGAGCGGAAGTATTTGGCCGTTCCCACTTAGGACCAATCTAAAGTCAGGATCTCTTTCTTATCAGCAAAGTCTCTAGGAAGTAGCTAGCATCAAGCTCCAGATGAGCTACTTTGCGTAGGATTAATAGAATCAAAACGGATTTATGCTACACTTGGTTCATGGAGAATGGGAAACGAGAGGGATGCGAAGCTCAACCTCTCTGTCCATAAGGCATAGTCCCATTCCGTTCCCTTAAAACAACATAAATCGGGGTTCTAACTCTACTGACTCTAGGGTCTTCACAGTATCGTTTTCACGTCTTTTGAGAAAAGTTCCTAGCTAATTGGGACCACCCTTCCGTAGGACGGACCCAAGTCATGTCCATTGCACTTTCCTCAATTTGCTTAGTTATCTAATTACCTACCACATTATGTTTGACATGCAAAAGCAGCTTCCTTAATTAATCAATTTAAACACAGGTTCCTTCATGTAACTTAAGCACTGACACAAAAACAATGTCAAGTAAGTTCCGTTTTCAAATATCTGATCTTTATTTATCATAGTCCCAGAATACATCAAGTATCATGCCTGAAGGCTATCCCAGCAATCAACAGGATTGCTGCTCCAAGTTTTCGCCTGTACACTAGTATAGGGGCCTCGAGATCCCATCTCGAGTAACGTCGGCCTCTTATGCGGGGTCGGGAGGCAAGGAATTTATAGCCAGAGCCTCCCCTGGCACCCAAGCGTCCTCCCACTCCAAGCAGCACCCACGGAGAGACCTCTCACGGTGGGTTCAGTCCATATACTCAGTGCAACTAACAACCCCCTTGGATAGGGCCAGAGAGACAATCGGAGGTAACTGAACCTACCTCTCCCTCTAGGCTTTTAACCTGAACCATTAAGTATTTTTCCTTGAGTTAGTTCCTTAAGCAAAGAAGTTCAAACAATGTACCTAAGTGTACAATCACGATCATCTCAGAGATCATTTGTATGACCAATTGCTAAGGTGTGATTCTTTTTTCCCGGATGCTCCCAGCATCTGATCCTGGATTGTTCGGGACTTGGTGAGATTCCAGGGGCTTGGCAAGCTAGGTTGCTTGTTTTTCTTTTTTCTTTGGGTTAGGGTTTGTACCCTACCGACCCTAATTATCCTTACCTTAGGTCTCCTTGCAAGATAGATCATGGACAACCCCATTATCCTTGGTTGGCCAACTTGTTGGTTATCTCCTAGATCCCTTGAAGATCAAGATTGTCTATCCCCTTGACCATGCTTGTCAAGATGGTACTGTTTAGAACAGCTCCTACTCCGTCTTAAGTATAATCTTCTTAAGCCCTCTTAATAGTACTCACATGCGCTTAAGCTTTTACCTATCCCTCTTGAAGTCACCAAGGACTTTGACATGGGACTTATGGATCTCAGTCCCATTTGGTGAATTACAAACAACGTTGAATTTTCCCAACAACTTTAATGCATGCGACGTAATGCCATACCTTCATTTCAAAGCTTACAATTTTGATATAATCCATATGGTATTTTATGCCACAAATGCAAAGGTACTTTCTCTACATGCAATATTAACATTATCCTTTAGGTAATTATTTACATGATCTATAACCTTCTTGAATGATCTAACTTTATGTGATCATGGTATGAGTCTAACTGCACTTTAATCTTTTCTGTAGTTTATTCTTGAATGATCTAACTTTATGTGATCATGGTATGAGTCTAACTGCACTTTAATCTTTTCTGTAGTTTATTATATATACCTTAGAATCCATCTTGCGATATGGAGATGCACTTTGTTTCTTTCAATGACCTCTGAAATGTATTTTAAGCAAGAACTTGTGCAAGGAACAATGTACTTTATGCAGGAATTCTTGCAAAACGTTTTTGGTAAATTATGATGCAATTATCTAATCAATTTCACCTATTGTGATGCCATATTACAATAGAAATTATCTTGCTCATTACATACATCACAACTAAGTTCATACCTAGGAAATTATCAAACATGAAATTTAATGTGATGCATGTGAATAAAATTTTTCGCCGTGATAATTATAACCTATGATTTAATAACAGAGAAACCTGGGTTTGGAGTGACACCGTGATTCCAGTGGTATTGATGCCTGATGAACTGTTCACTATTGCGGTGCCACCTTGTTTCGAACCTCCATCCACGCTTGCAAGATTTCTGGCCATCTTTGTGGAACTACGCTTTGGGGCCATACTCAAAGACGCGTGTACGAGAGATAGAATTCCCACACTCTCCTATGCAAAATTCTTGCTGCCTCTCCTTGAGTGGAGGAAGAGATTGAAGGGGGAGGGGCGTGTTTCCGGAGATGTCAAGAGGGGGGTGTGACCTCTCTTTAAGGAGGGGGGAGAAGAAGCTTCCAGAAGCTTCTCTCTCTCTCTCTCTCTCTCTCTCTCTCTCTCTCTCTCTCTCTCTCTCTCTCTCTCTCTCTCTCTCTCTCTCTCTCTTCTTCTTCTTCTTCTTCTTCTTCTTCTTCTTCTTCTTCTTCTTCTTCTTCTTCTTCTCTCTCTCTCTCCCTCTTTTTCTTCTTCTCTTCTTCTCCTACTCTCTCCCCCTCTTCTTCTTCTTTTCTTCATCTTCTTCTCTCTTCTTCTTCTTCTTCTCTTCTTCTTCTTCTTCTTCTCTTCTTCTCTTCTTCTCTTATTCGCCTACTCTCTCTCCCTCTTCTTCTTCTTTTCTTCTTCTTCTTCTCCTCTCTTCTTCTTCTTCTTCTCTTCTTCCCTTCTTCTCCTACTCTCTCTCCCTCTTCTTATTCTCTTCTTCTTCTTCTTCTTCTTCTTCTTCTTCTTCTTCTTCTCTCTTCTTCTTCTTCTTCTTCTCTTCTTCTCTTCTTCCCTTCTTCTCCTACTCTCTCTCCCTCTTCTTCTTCTTTTCTTCTTCTTCTTCTCTCTTTTTCTTATTCTTCTCTTCTTCTCCTTCTCTCTCTCCCTCTTCTCTGCGCTGATCACGAGGGGGGGGGTTTCGTTTCAGCCCACGAGGGGGGGGGGGGCGCTGCGCTATTCCACAAGGGAGGGGGGCATGATGCAGGAGACCAGGGAGGGGGCTCTGTCCGATGAGGGGGGGTAAGGGGGGGGAAGACGTCTATCAACGGCCGCCACCCCCTTCCACCTGGGGGTTGCATACTACCTCTCAATCATTACTCACATTCACACACACACACACACTCTCTCTCTCTCCCCACCATGCAGTCGGTAGGGGGAGAGAGAGGGAGAGTTTTAAAAAAAATTAAAAAAATTAAAAATTTAAAAGGGGGGTTTCTCATGGGGGAGGCATGGGGGATATTACATGATTAGTGCATGGCGATATGCTGTCTCTCCCCTCCTCAAATTCTCCTAAGATGATTGTGAGTTATATAATGTGCATGAGTGTGTGTGTGTGTGTGTGTGTGTGTGTGTGTGTGTGTGTGTGTGTGTGTGTGTGTGTGTGTGTGTGTGTGTGTGTGTGTGTGTGTGTGTGTGTGTGTGTGTGTGTGTGTGTGTGTGTGTGTGTGTGTGTGTGTGTGTGTGTGTGTGTGTGTGTGTGTGTGTGTGTGTGTGTGTGTGTGTGTGTGTGTGTGTGTGTGTGTGTGTGTGTGTGTGTGTGCAGACAATGGTGTTGTCTAACTATTACCACAACAACCTAGATCTAATCAACTTCTCCTTCCCTTGTTATCATCATGGTAGTGATTTGTCGACTCATGGTTCTATTCTTCTCGGTTACTCTCTCTTGATCCATCAACATCTCTCTATCTCTATTAGATTGCAACTATCAATTTGTGGTCTTCTCCTCTCTTACATCATCTTCTTGTCCTTCAAGTTGACGAAATTGATGTTAGAATTAATGATGGAGAGAAACGATTGAAAAATAGACAAACTATTAACTTTATAAAGCTTACACTATTTTATCATTTGCAAAAGTCCCCCCTTCCCATGCATTCTCTAGTTTCCCATGCTTTTATGCACACTTTTCTTGATAGAGAACCATAGTGTGAGACATGGCTAAGCATCCTTTGTAGGAATAGGCCCACATTTTTTGGTGTAATTTGCATTGAATTCCTACAGGCATTCTCTTTCAACTCAGTTAGTCATGCTTCATTTCCTACTCATCAAGCTTCATTTGGCCATTTCCAAAAGGTAAGATAGCTATTGTTTGGTCCTCTAAAGCTTCTCTTTCATCTCCTTAAAACCCTAGCTATGATAGAATATAGCAACAACTTCAATGGTCAAAAATCTTGACAAATTTCATAAGAGTATGCATCTTCTTCCTTCTAAGACCCTTTATTTGGTTATGGAGCATAAATGGCGGCAAGATTGACCAGTTTCTTTATCTTTACAAGCTTTCTTCACCTTCTAATGGCTATGGACAACAAGCTATTACTAAAACTCTTTTAATCTCTCAAGAAAGCTTTCATTCAGGGCCAAAGGACATTACTCTAGTAAGCTCTGAGGTGGAAGATTAAAGAATTGAAGAAATTTCAGTAGATTGAGCCTCTTGAAGCTCATATTGTTTTTCTTTAATTCGCTTGAATCTTCAACATTCAAGTATTCAGGTGAGCCCAAGGCATCGATTCTTCACGGATTCAATCTTATTCAAGCATGTATGGGCTGATTTTATGGATTGTTGGAGCTTCATGATGGATTCATGGTGGATTATAAATTATTCTTCCAATAATTGGATTGAAGCTTGCACCAATCATCTTCTTTCAAGCTTGATCAAGGTATTTCAATTGCTTAATTTTTGAAATCTCTCAATATCATCTTGCTTAAAGCTTTTTTCACTTATTGATAGGAGATTTTTGGTCAATTAATTCTCTGAATTAATCAATAGACAAATATTAGTACTAACACCATATTAAAGATTTTGAAAAATTTTCAAATTTCAATTTCAAATAAGTAATAAATATTGGACCATGTAGCTATACCTTGATCCATATTTGAAAGTTGATTTGGAAGACAACAAGATTTGACCATGGGAGAGAAAGGGAAGGGATAGAACCAAGATTTCACCATGCAAGCTTCAACCAAGCTTGAGAGAAGGAAGAAGAAGACCTCTTTTACAAGGCCCTCACTAACTCTTGTATCACTCTCTTTGAAATAGATACATTCAAAATGGCCAAAGAATGAAAAAATACCTGCTAAGTTCGGTGGTTTGCCTCAAGATATGCCAAAGCTTTTGTAAAAACTCCAACACTGCCATATCTGGTACTCCTTGACTCCTGTTGTCTTTTAATATTGTACATGTCCTATTGTACCTATGTAAAGTAGGGTTTATTGAGGCTGAAAAGAACTAAATCTAAAGGAAGGAGAGAGAGAAGAAGAATCCAAATCTAATGAAGGGAATCTAACACAAGCTAAGAGAGAGAAGAAAGAGTGCAAAAGAGAGCGAAAGAGAGTGATAAGGAGAGAGAAAGACAAAAAGACAGAGAGAAAGAGACAAATAAGAGGAAGAAAGCCCTAAAGATAAAGAGAGAGTTTCTTGATTAATGCATGTTAATTGACCGAACCCTCTTACACCTTAAATATCGTCAGTACAAATGGTATTTTCCCCTTATTTTCCCATATGTCTTGCTCATCACTGTATGAAATGTGGAAAATTGAATTTCGTAGTTGTGTGGCCTATGATTCCCTATTATGCTATATGCGAAAACATGGTTCCCTAGTTATATGACCTACAAATCCCTAGTTTAAGATATGGGAAATAAAATTCCCTTGTTATATATAAGCAATTCACACATACATACCTAGGATTCCCTATTGTGAGATGTGGGGAATATAATTCCCTAGTTATATATAGGGAATCCAAATGTACATACCTAGGAAATAATTAAGGTATTGGGGGATCACAAAATTCATGGAAATTCCCTAATTACCTAATATAATATTTACTATTCTCATTGACCAAAGCCTATTACTTTGAATTTCAACATTCATTTCAATCTTATTTCATCATGGGTTTCATTTACAATGTATTGATGCATAACCCTGATTTGATTCTTTGGTTTTCTTTGCCCAAGGTTGAAATATTATAAAGGGTAAGTACTAGCAATCAATGAGTTACTGAATTGCATTGGTAAGGCCCTCAACCAATACTCATTTCTTTGTTCCAACCAAGCATGGATATCATGGAAGTTTTAAATGAATTTTTAGTTATGTAATACCCTATGTAAGACCTGTAACCAATCAAAAATGACTTGTAACATCTATGGATGGCTGTAAATTCAACCAAATGAAAGCTCAAATGCTATGTTTCCAATGAATGTACCTAACCCCTACAATGGCTAAAATTTCTCATATAATTAACATGTAATAATATGTATGATCCTTGTGATTGACCAATAGAGTCCCAAACAATGCTATCCAATTGAGAGCTTTATTGGTTAATTAGAATGCTCTTAGAATGTTGATATTTCCACTAAGAAAAAAGGTGGATGTTAGGGGGGATAGAGGAATAATAGAGAGGTGACCCTCCCCCACTATTAAAGATCCCAAGGGGGTTTAACTAATTGACCCAAGGGAAAATTTTCCCACCTCTCCATGATTTGGAGCTTATGTAGGGAGCCTCTTATGCTGCTATATCCCTCACCATAGGTACTACGAGTGGAGTTTTTGAAGACATAAAGCTCTCAATTGGATAGCATTGTTTGGGAGTCTATTGATCAATCACAAGGACCATACATATTATTACATGTTTATTATAGGAGAAAATTCAGCCATTGTAGGTGTTAGGTACATTCATTGGAAACACAACATTTGAGCTTTCATTTGACTAAATTTTCAACCATTCATAGATGTTATAAGTCATTTTTGATGGATTACAAGTCTTACATAGGGTATTACATTCAAACAATGAATTGGCACCACTCTTACAAGGCTTTTTACTTGGCTACAAATATTCTTGTAATGAAAGAAGCTGAGAGGAGAGAGAAGGAGAGCTGAGGAGAGAGAAAGAGAACAAGAAGAAGAAGGAAGAAGACTAGAAGAGGAGAGAGAAAGAGAGAAAAGAGGAGAGAAGGGAAGCCATGGAAGCTGGAGATGAAGGTGAAGAGTGTGATATTGATAATAACTGGTTGCCCTAATCTGGGGCTCTTACACCTTAAATACCCCGGTTAGTGTGACGGGGTGTCTAAACCCTAGTCGGTGTGTATCCTACTTGTTACAATCCGTCCCCACTCGAAAGGTTTTTGCCCTCAAAAACAAGGAGAAATAGAGGGGAGTGATGGATGGGCTAAGGGAGGGTTGTAGAGTACTACTCAGAGCCCATTGACAATGAAGATTAGGTGTGGAGAGACTAAGGACAACATGCAGTCCTGAATCGGTATGCTGAAGTAAATTGGTCATAACTTTTGATAGGCTGCTCCAAATAGGATGTACCATATGTCGAAACGGAGCTTGTGACAAGTTTGTTCAACCTATGTAGAATGCACATGCATGTGATTTGAGTAAGTACAAAACTGTTCTAAAACAGTGTGTAGTGTGCGGGCAGGAAGTGGGCAATTTGGGGCATGACCGGCTAGTCTTCCAACCGTTGGGGTTCACGGAGGTAGGGAAATTCATTGAGGATGGTTGCTGGGTGCCAAGAGGCTTCTTCTAAGGGTAGGCCTTGCCATTTGATGAGGTATTCTTTGATGGATCAGGATTGTAAGTGCTTATCTTGCTGCCCAATGATTGCTTCAGGAACATATTGAGTGATGCCCTCTTTATCTATGGGGGGAAGTTCTTCCACATAGTCCACTGAGGAGCCTACAAAGGGTTTCAGCTGAGTAACATGAAACACATTGTGGATTTTGATGGTAGGGGGGAGTTCTAAGCGGTAGGCCAAGTCGCCAACTCTCTTCAGGATTCGGTATGGGCCATAGAAGCGATGGGCTAGCTTGTTACTGCTGCCCTCTTTGAGAGTGGAGTATGGGACTTAGGCACTTTCAAAAGGACTGATTCCCCCTCTTGGAATTCCAAATGCCTTCATTTTTCATTAGCATAGAGTTCCATGTGTGTTTGGGCCTTCTGAAGATTCATTTTGCATTGCTGAAGTAAAGCTTACATGAGATCCAATTCAGCTTGACTCTAAGGATTGATCTTATTAGTAAACAAGACTGTAGGAAGGGGAACCTTATACCCATATAAGGCTTCAAAAGGGAAAACTCCAATGCTAGAGTGTGTGGAGTTATTATATGCAAATTCAACCAAGTGAAGCCACGTATCCCAACTATGCTATACATCATGGCAAAAGTGCCTCAAATATGTCTCAAGCCATTTGTTCACTCTCTCAGTTTGGCCATCAGTCTGAGAGTGGTATGCAGTGGATGGAGCAAGCTTGGTCCCCATGGAGGTGAAAACTATCTGCCAAAAGTTGCTCATTAACTTTGCATCCCAATCATGTGCTATGACTTGTGGTAAGCCATGCAACTTGAAGATATTTTCCATAAACTGAGTGGCCGAGGCAGTATATTGGACCTTAGTGGGGATAAAGTGGGCAGCTTTGGTGAGGCGATCAACTACCATATAGATATTGTTCCACCCTTTCTTAGTCATAGGAAGGCCAGTGATAAAGTCCATTGTGATGTGAGTCCATTTCCCTTCAGGGATAGGGAGAGGCTGCAAGAGGCCAGCGGGCCTGAGTGTACTATCCTTGTTCTGTTGGCATGGAACATATTTGGTCACAAAGTCCTTGACGTCCCTCCATAAGCCTTTCCAATGAAAGCTCTTGGCAATCCTGTCATATGTTTTGAAAACACCCCAGTGACCGGCAGTGGGGCAAGAATGCATTTCTTCCATGATCTTTTGCATGAAGGGGGAAGTGTGTGGAATGACAATCTTGCCATGGGACCAAATAAGGCCATGCTTGAGCTGATATTGGGAGTTTTTAGCCATAACCCCATGTTGTAATTTCTAAAATATGTGGCTGAAATGATCATCTAAGTAAGCCTCTTGGAGCTCTTCAACCCAATCACTGTGCAATTCTGAGATAGATGACACTCTGCATGCCCACATTCAAGAGAGAGAATCGGCCACAATATTATCCTTGCCCCGTATGTATGAGATGTCGAAGTCATAGTTCTGTAAGGTTTCCACCCATCGCCTTTGCTTAGGAGTCAAAGTAGACTAAGTCAAGAAGTATTGGAGAAATTGGTGATCGCTTTTTACTTGGAAGCGGCTACCTTACAAATAGTGGTGCCATTTCTTGATGGCATGGAGGATGGCCAACATCTCTTCGTCATATACATTGATTTGCATCTCCTTCTCATCAAGCTTGTAGCTTTCAAATGCAATCACACCATGCTCTTGCAACAAGATTGCACCAATACCTCTCGGCCACTGGCATCACAATGAATGGTAAATAGCTTAGAAAAGTCAGGGCAAACAAGGATGGGGGCTGAAGTAAGTGCGTCCCTTAACTGTTTGAAACTATGATCCACAGTGGCATCCCAAAAGAATGACTCTTTTTTCAAGTGATCAGTCAAAGGTGCTGCAATGGTGGCATAGTGCTTAGTGAAGCGTCTGTAGAATGAAGAGAGACCAAGGAAGCCAGGCAAAGAAGTGGTGGTGAAAGGAGTGGGCCAATCTTTAACACATTGCACCTTTTTCAGGTCAGCCTATACACCATTTTTGCTCAGAATGTGTCCCAAGTACTCCACAGATGTCTGCATGAATATGCATTGGCTCTCCTTAGCAAAGAGTCGATGCTCTCTCAATATTTCAAACACCCTCCGAATGTGTGTCAAGTGCTCCGTAAATGAATTGCTGTAAATGAGGATGTCATCAAAGAAAACAAGCACGAACTTGAACAGAAAGGGCTGTAGGATTTTATTCATGAGGCTTTGAAAGGTGGAAGGGGCGTTAGTCAACCCAAAAGGCATCACAAGAAAATGGTAAAGTCCACGATCAGTCCTGAAGGCTGTTTTGACCTTATCTCCTGCCCGCATATGAATCTGATGGTAGCCAGAGCGCAAGTCAATCTTAGTGAAAAAGCATGCCCCTTTTAACTCATCCAACAAATCATCAATCCGTGGGATGAGGTAGCGGGTCTTCACTGTAATTTTGTTCAAATCTTTGTAGTCAATACACATGTGAAAGGAGCCATCTTTCTTTTTGACTAAGAAGACAAGGGATGCATAGGGGGAAGAACTCGGTTTAATAAAACCCATCTCCAACAATTCCTTGATTTGCTTTGCAACCTCTTCATGCTCACACTTGGAGAGTCTATAGGGGGGTTTGTTCACGGGCTTGGAATGGGGCTCTAGGTCAAGTGGGTGGTCCACTTGTCTCTTGGGAGGAAGGGATGTAGGCATCTGAAATAAGTCATTGTATTCCTCAAGTAAGGCCTGCAAGGTAGAGTCAAGAGAGACTGCGGAGGGCTAATCAGAAGTGCCCTTATTTAATTGCAAAACAAAGATTTGTGAGCATTTCTTAAACTCCCGTTTGAGTTGCTTTGTTGTAATGAGTTGAAAATCAGCATGATCTCAAACTCCCTCTAGGTGGATAGGATGTCCATGCATCATAAACTCCATGTAAACCTTAGAGAAGTCCATAGCAATTTTCCCCAATTGTTTCAACCAATCACAGCCTAAGACAACAATAATGGGACCCATATCTAGGGCAATCAAGTCAACCAGTGCCACATAATTTTTAGCCAGGCATAAGGGAACTGTGGGACATACATGTGTGCTGATTTGTTCTTCTCCATTTGCTACTTGGACCTTCAAGTGGTGGTGTAATTCCATAGGGTTACATCTCAACCGATCAATGGCTAATTTATTGACAAAAGTGTGAGTGCTTCCACTATCCACAAGGATAAAAACATGCTTCCCATTGATACTGCCTTGAATGCGAAGGATATTGGGGATGCGCGAACCCATCCAAGCATCCAAGGAGATCAAGCAAAGGGAAGTGGGAGGTGGGTGGGATGTTAGATCAAGTATCTGTGAGGGAGCACCACCCGGGTCAAAGGGGGAAACCCATCCTCCAGGTCATAGAACTGCTCATGATCAACATCCTCTGTGGGCTCAGTCTCGTCAATGGCCATGTCATCCTCTGTGGGCTTAGTCTGGTCAATGGCCAGGTCATCCTCTTCATTGTGCCAATCTTCCATGATATACATGCTATGAACTTTGACCTTAGCTGTCTTGTACGTGCATTTGGAGGCATGATCAACAATGTACTTATCTCCACATTTAAAGCATAGGCCCTTTTCTTTCCGTTCCTTCACAACATCTGAGGAGATGAACTGTTGACGACTGGATCCATAGGAAGGTGACACAGTGGACTGTTTATTTTCAGTATATCTATTTTCAGCAATAGAGCTTGATGCTGTCCCAAAAGTGCCCATTTTTCTTTCAGCATGGGAAGGCGGAGTAAGTGGGTACTTTGGGGTTGTTATTAGGCATAGAAGTGCCTCGAAAACCACCTCCGTATGGGGCTGATCGTGAAGGGATGCGGGGATGTCCAACACCTTGCTGAAAATGCTCATTCTTACGGTACTTTATTGCATATCTCTTAGCCAGTTTGATTGCATCAAACAATGTAGTGGGTTTTTGGGCCATGACATCAGCTGATAGACTCGGTTCCAAGCCATAGATGTACTTGTGCAATTTAGCATCATCACTAATGCTTTCCACATACATGGTCAAGTTCATGAACTCATTGATATAGTCACGTACAGTGAGGTTACGTTGGTCAAGAGTGTACCATCATCTTACCAACCATTCTTTTTCCACAGGGGACACAAAAACTTGGACCATATGCATTTTGAAATCTTCCCAATCAATGAACTATTGATTCTCCCGATTGATATAGTGCCACCAAGTGTGGGCAAAACCTTCCAAATGGAGAGAAGCAAAAAGTATTTTCTGATCATCAGTGCGGGGGTAGATGTTGAAGTAGGACTCCAACTTGGACGTCCATTCTTCCAAGTTAGATGGTGAGGGGGATTTCCCATTATACTTTGTGAGAATGACCTTGTCGCGCAGATCATAGGGGCCATGCTGCCCATGAAATCCTTGCTATCCATGCATCCTATGGTGGCCATACATGCCATGTTGTCCATACATCCCTTGTGGTGCATTCAACCCATGTTGTCCATTATAGCCATGCTGTCCATGATTGCCAGGATGGCATTACCATATTTTCCTTGATGGGGCTGATTCATATGTGGTGCATGGGGGCTCCTAAGTAGAGCGGGTAAAATTTGACCCAAGGTGGGTGAAGGCCTCAAGTGAATGTTGCAGGCATGGTGGACGGGAGAATTCAATAGGGGCTCATCATGCGTATGAGAGGGTTCCCCGATCTCATAGGTAGAAGGGGAAATTCCCTTAGTGCCAAGTATACCCTATGGGCCATGCGACGATTCCTAGTATGGAGGACATCTAGACTCATGTCTAGAGTCATTGGTCTTCTCTTGGGATGAAGCGGTCACTAACTGAGCAATAAGAGCAGTGAGCTGTTCCAAGGTCTGTTGAGTCTTTGAGTTTGAGATAGCCATGTGCATGATCGCTTCATCAAACTTGGACATCATTTGGCAGTGGTTGGTCACCATATCATTATGGCGTTCCATACGACGGAGCTCATATTGGCAGAGGGTGTGATTGAGAAGGGTATATGGGTCCATTTCAAGCATTTCCTCTTGTATGTCACCATGGTAATCTTGCACTAAGCTTAGTTCCTCATTCATGGAGATCCGAGAGTCTCTAATCTCCCTCTGGAGTTCCTCTTGGGCCTTGCTTTTTCCTTTTTGGCTAGCCATCTGGGTGCAGTCCACAGGACCTGCTGTCAGTAAAAAGGGCGTAACTCTTAGTAGGAAACCCCGATTGATGAGGTTTTGGGCTCAAATCGGAGGGGACAACGGCCTCTTTGAGATGAGCTATTATCCTTTATGATAGAAAATGATCGGAATTTTCTGTAGGGGTTTTACAATGCCTATCCTGGAGCGGTCTGCATCTTGTCCATAGTGACCCTAATGCACAAAAATGGGCATAACTTTCACATCCTAACTTTGAATCGGGAGATTTTTGATTCAAACCGAAGGGGACAAAGCCCTCTTCAAGATGAGCTATAGGGTTCACCCCCTGATTTAGGACAGATCTTTTTGCAATGGGATCTTTGTGATAGTCTTGAAAGACTGTGACCAAAAACACTGCCTGTCCCTTAGTACCAATGTCTTAGATGGGTAGAGCATAGATCAAGGGGCCTGATGTGCCACATCAATAGCATCTTGAGCATATTGAAAATAATCCCAAGCATCATTGCATACCCATCAACTCTACCATTCATGCATAAGTACATTCATTGCCATACATCTCCTTGACTACATGTACTTCAAGTGGCATAGATGGGTGCCATTAGCATTGTGGGGTAGCCAAGACAGATCATTGGGGCAGGGAAGTAGAGCTCATGGAAGTACTTGCACCTACAAACAAGTATTGGACTCTGGATCACCGGGAGGTGGGCAAAGTTCCCCGAGCTGGGTTGTGCACCCCTTTAGGGTCTTAAGTGGTAAGGGAGGGTCACCTCTCTTTTGTCTTACCACCTCGCCTGGCATCGGCCTTTTTCCTCAGCCGGAGTATACATGGCAGACATTTTTAATTAGAAATCTGCATGAGATGCATTGAAAAGAAGACATTGGGCCTTTTCATGAGATGCAAGGAATGATGAAGGTTGGGGTAGGGGTTACCTTGGCAGTCCAGTGACTCATTGGCTACTACTTACCCAATTTACAATGGCTAATATTCATCCAAGGTCATAAGACAAGGTAGGGGTTAATGTCAGCCATTACAATGAAATTCAGGAAGAGGTATGATGCTTGTGTGCAATCTTGAATCTCTCCAACAATGGATTAAGCTCAGCAAGTGGCTAAATTGAGAGATTAAGATCCGAATGGCATACCTCTTTAATGCTTGGGAAGACCGTTGAAGCACGAATCATCATGATGCCGCTTGCTCCATTGATCAAATCTGATTGTTGATGGGGCATCCGTGGAAGAGTGAGAGCGGAGTTTTGAGCTTGAGATGTGCCTAAAATTTACCAAAAAAATCAAAATTTCAGGGAAAAATATTCAACATCGTAGGCGGCGGCTCCAGCTAGGACGATTTTAAGCACCAAGTGAAATACGACTTTTAAAAGGCGCCCGAGCGACACTTGTTGATTTTTGATAATTTTTCAGATAGCCGTGCGGGTTTTCAGGAATTGCCAACTGATGCGGGATGTCAAGCTGGACGCGTAAAAATTTACAACACTCGATTTGGACACCGGACGGGGAAATGGCCAACAAATGGACAAGATTTGAAAAGGTGGCCTTATTTTTTGCCAAATGGTCATGACCTTTGGGGGGGGGGGAGGGGGGGTTGGAGCATTTTATGTAGCATGAAATTGTGGACATAAAAAAGATGAAGAAAACGTGTAGGAGAGGGCGCCATCAGGTGCCAAAAAATGCGCTTTGTTCTTGGAGATCATGATGCCAGTCTATGAGCAATCCACCCAAGTGACTATGGGGCTTACCTACCCTCTGCCTGCTGATCATATCGCCACCTCTCGCTCGCGCAATGATGACCTGGATGAAGATTTCTGATTTCAGTATTTCTCTCTCCTCCCTCTCTCTCCCTTAAGGGGCTGTTCTTGTGTGGAAGAAGACAATGAAGAATGATGGAGGAAAGCTTGTTGTCCGGATAAGACCAGATTGCTTCCGGATGGATGAAGACATGAAGAGTGCTATTCTTGAAGATGATGAGCATTAAATGCATGCTGGAAATCAGTCCCGTAATCAAGACCAAGAAACCGAGACTTGAAAATAAGCGGCAATGCTATTTTTATAAAGGAAAATTATCTTTTTATGTTATTTGCTTCATGCAACTTTGTTTATATGGGATGAAAGTTCATTATAATATTATTTTCCATGAGTTTCAACTGTTTGCAACCTGAAAATCAGAAAATATAAGGTTACATGGCGGAAATTAGTGTTAAAATACATGAAAAACACGCGTTTTAAGGGTAAAATTGGGTTTTTTGCTATATAAATGAGAAATATGATATGTCACACCAATTAAATCTGAGTTTTTGCTAGCAATGAACCTAAGGGCCACAGCCCACAATTAACTTTCATTTTCAGTCATTATTTATTAAAGAAAAATAGGAAAAACTTCCAAAAATGGAGAAAATGGGTTTAAAAATAGGGAAAAATAAAAAACGGGCTGAGGAAAATTAGGAAAAATTATATCTATGTTTTTGCAATATATAAAGATGGCAAAGCACGAGGTTGGCCTCGGTTTGTCCCCGTTTCTATGTTTTGTGTGTATTTATCAGGTTTTTTAAAGGGAGAAATGCATAGAAACCTTATCTAACTGATCAATGATGCAAAATGCTAAGAGTTAGATGAAAAGGGACTGAAACGCTGAAAGATAAAGGAAATATTTGATTTATGCATTGCACTTGGCATATAGGAAACAATTTAAATAAAGAGGATGGTAGCATGAGTATATGGCTCGGTGCCTCCTTTCAACGCAGCACGCGCTAGTAAAATTCATGGAAAGAATGCTTTATGCACCATTCACTATGCTGATTTTTCTTTTGTCTGAGCACATAGCCATACATGATTTGCATTAAGCATAATAATTAAAAGATATCGAAAAAACCTCTTGGATGCATGGCACATGTTTTTCTTAGGTTGTGACCAACAATGAGCGTGAGAGGATGTCCTAAGCTATAGGTTAGCTGTTGGGTCCTAAGGGGAAAGTATAGTGACGACACATGGTACATCTCCTGGAAATACGAGAAATATAAAAGAGAAGAGTGTGTGTTCATTTGTGTTATATGTTTTGTAGCACATCAAAGGGCCAATCCCTGCGATGTAGGAGAGCTGCAGTGGGGCTCCGACTACTAGTCGGTGGAGTGCCTCCTATGTGTGTGTGACGAGGCGTTATGCCTATGTACTTTGGGTTCTCCCTTTGAGGAGTTTTAGGGAAATGTTGGACTATAAACTATAGATGCATAGATTAAGCTTTAGGGCAGTTTGTCCTTCAGCATTAGATTGACACTCTTGGTCCGCGAGGCCGTGAGGGTGTTTGTGTGTCATGAGCATGAGGTCCGGCTAGTGCCATAGCCAGTTCCGGCCCATTTCAGGTCCCATTAGTGGTGCATCTGCTAGAAGCTGCCTATAAGTGGTGGTTTTTGGATTTAGGGTTTCTAGGGACCAAAAGGAAGTTAGTTTATGTCCTCTGACAAGGACCGTCAAGCCGAAATCCAGAAAGCAGAACATGCTGAGAGGAATAGACAACGGTTAGAGATTGTAAGTTGTTATTCTCCTCAAAAGAGTAGCCCAGTACGTATAAGAGGCAGTGATCTTAGTCATCCAACTGCTCCACATAGTCTGTTAGGTGTAGGAGGAAGCATAAGTTCTTCCTCTTCTCCACCAAGTCTACCCACTTCAAGTGGGGGGGTGAATTCACCCGTTCAAACTCCCATTGCTAATCCGATTGTCACCATGGCACAACCTATTGCAATCCCTGCAGGGACGCCGGATTTACCAGCCTTAGGAGTTTCCTCGCCCATTTTTAATGGGTTAGCGGAAGAGGATACAGAATTTCACATTTGTGAGTTCCAAAGATTGATGTTCAATTATCGCATCCAAGATGAGGGACATCTCATGATGTTCTTTAATATGACGTTAAAAGGAAGGGCTGCGGTATGGTATCACAGCATAGAGTCTGGGACCATAACCACAATTGATCAATTCTATGCAGTCTTCCGAGGAGAGTATGCCCGTGAAAGAGGTGGCCAATATTGGTTGTGGGTCTTGAATGTAACGTGCCAAGACCCTCATGAGAATGTGAAAACATATGCCAAGAAGCTAAAGGAAATATTTCGTAAGTTACAAACTTACATTCCCATTCCGCCGGCTACCCAATTGCAATACTTTTTGCATGGGTTGGACTTTTAATATCCAAGTACGATTGAGCAGTGTGGCCTTGGCAAATATAGACACCGCTATTACGCGGGCAGAAGGAGTAGAAGCACGATTACAAACAACCTACTCCTCTCGAATGAATGTTAATGCGGGTTTAGTATCTGGAGGCAATCTACCATTGACGAATGGAAGTCAAGGGATGCTTATGACTAACCCTAATGGGAGAGAGAGCATGGTTCAGAATGTACCTTTGCTGCCAGCTCCTCCCAGTGTGACTATGCCTATGGCAAGTCAGTTGGCTCCACCAAATGTTGAAGGCCAAGTTTCGAATTCTAATGTTGTTCCTGTGGGTCAACAGCCAATGCCAAATCAGATTGTTAGGCCAATGGAATGACGGGTCGATGATCGAGGCTATGAGTCAAGTGCATCTAATGTCCTTGGCAAAGTTAAGGATATGATGAGGAATTATACCGACATGATTTCTGAACAATATCGACAAATAGCTGTCGACGTTAATTTCTTGAAAAAGCAACAAAATCTGATAGGGAGTCGATGCCCTGAAGAGGGTGGACCCTCAAGATTCAGTTGTAAGTGGTGTGGTGGGTAGCACTTCCCCAAAAACTATCCAAATGTGAAATGTGACATTTGTGGAAAGTCGGGCCATTTAGCTGCTGCCTATTGGAGTAAGATTAGTTCTCTCCAACAAGGAAGTAAATAGCCGGGCCCAGTGAATCATAGAGCACAAGGAAATAACTTGCAGCAGAATGATGCACCAAGACAAATATTGCAGAGGGGAAAGACCACTGTAGAGGAGTTGCCACAAGGAAATGGAGTCAACCTTATTGAGGCTGTACAAGTCAATGATATTGAAACCTCTAACTTAAGAGCCATGACAAGAGGCCAAAAGGCTAAAGAGGTTGATAAAGGTAATGCAAAACTGGTTGAGGGAAACCCTAAACAAGGGGATAAGGGGACGCAAGTCCAGAATCCTAGCATGGAAGGGGGACCCCTAAGGCCGGTTGACAGAAAAGGCGACCCTAAGAAGGATGAAGAAGTGCCAAGAAAGAAGGCAAGAGCTAAGAAAGAAGCATAAAAACCAGTCCAAAGACCAAAATAGAGGATGGTGTGGCGAGAAAAGAGAGCTTTGGCTACTTATCATGACTTTGATTTAGCAAGTTCTCTTTGCGAAGTCAAACCAGATGTGAACCTCTTGCAACTGATTAAATTATCTCTAGGAGTACGCAAGGAATTTAAGAAGATCCTGCGTATTGGATATATTATAGAACCTTTGGGCATAGCACGAGTAGGGGAATATTGGTTTGACCATGCTGAAAAGAATTGCCCTAGGGTCCCAGATTATGTGGATGGAATATTAGTGGAACATGCTATTGTAGAAATTGGATCCTCCGTCAATATCATGAGTTCAAAGTTGATGGAGAGGTTGGGTCTAGGCATCCAAAAGGATAGCTCCACCCTCCTTAGAATGGCTGATGATAGTCTAAGACAACCAGAAGGTTGTGTTACTAAGGTCCATGTTACAGTGGCAAGTGTAGAATGCTTCTTGGACTTTAGGGTGATAAGATTTGCAGGATGTCCTAGCTATCGAGTCTTGCTAGGGAGGCCTTGGATCTTACGAACAGACTGTCAAGTTGATATACCCGCCAGTCGAGTGGTTCTAGGTAGAGGTGCTAATCGAGTAATAGTCGATACTTACCCTGAGTCTCCTCAGAGTGAGAGAGCTCCTTTATCTTCTACTAAATTAGAGACAGCAGACGATCCATCTTGTAGTGAGACATCATCCAGTGATGAATCTAAAGAGGGGTCCACTACAGAGGATATTTACCAGGTAACTTTAAACGAGCCGATAGAGCCGCAAGATAGGATAAGAGATGCGGATGTGATTGAGTTGGACCTTGGCACACCGAATGATTCGCGGCCAATTAAATTAGGTTCCATGCTCAGTTCAGCAAGGAGGACTATGTGTCCTTGATTCAAGAATTCCGCGACATCTTTGCTTGGAGTTATGATGAGCTGAGAGGCATTCCTCCCAGCCTGGCTATTCATACTATTCCTGTAAAAGAAGGCAGTCGTCCTGTGCGTCAGAAGGTAAGACGTATGCCTTTTGAATTGAGGGACGGGTTGTTTGAGGAGTTACAGAAGTTACGGAAAGCTGGTTTAATCTTCCATGTACAACACACGGAATGGTGTTCACCAGTTGTTGTCATTAGGAAGAAGAAAAACAACCAAATCTGACTATGTGTGGATTTTAGAGAGCTGAATAAGCAGATAGTTAAGGATTACTACTCGTTGCCATTTATTGACCAGATTTTGGATCAATTAGCGGGTAGGAAAATATATTCGTTTATGGACTGCTTTGCGGGGTATAACCAGATGGCAATTGTAGAAGAGGACAAGTTGAAAACAACTTTCATTACTGTCTTTGGTACTTTTGCATACCATGTGATGGCCTTTGGTTTGTGCAATGCACTTGGATCATGGCAACGAATAGCAGATAAGACCTTTGGTGACATCTCCTCAGATGAGCTGAAAGTATTTATTGATGACCTGGGGGCAGCCACTGTAAGGGAAAGGATGTTGATTATTTTAAGAAAGTGTTTTAAGCGCTGCAGACAATTTTGTATCGCTCTTAACCCACGGAAGTGTGTCTTTGGAGTGCCTTATGGGCTATTGCTAGGCCATGTGGTCAGTTCAGTAGGAATCGCAACAACTGACCCTGCAAAGATCAAGGTCATAGTCGCTATGAGTCCACCACGCACTCCGAAAGAGGTTCATAGCTTTCTGTCATCAATAGGGTACTATCGAAGGTTTATAAATGCCTTGGCAGAAAGAACGTTGCCATTAATGAATTTATTATCCTTTAGCTGTCTATTTGAATAGAGCGACCCTTGTAAGGTAGCTTTCGAGGATGTGAAATAAGAGCTAGTAAAAGCGCCCATTTTAAAAGCACCTAAAAGAGATGAGGTGTTTTACATATTTTCAGCAGCCACCATGCATAGTATCAGCTATTGTTTAGCCCAAATTTGGGAGGAAAACTGGTATCATCCGATAGCTTTTGCTAGTTGGAAGTCAGGCATTTTAGAGATCAACTATACCTACATGGAGAAGTTGTGACTTGCGATGGTCTTTGGGACTAAGAAATTCAGGCACTACATCCTCTATGAAAAGGTAGTGTTCTATACGAAGGCAGAAGAGCTTAGATTGCTTATGAACAAGCTGCAGCCGCCTGATCGTCTGGCAAAGTGGTCAATCACTTTGCAGGAGTTTGATTACGAGATTAGGAGTAAGCCACCGAGGTTGCAGGGTATTGTGGAATGCCTTCTGGATTTCGGGGAGGCGAAAGAGACTTTGGCTAAAGAAAGTGATATTGAGGCAATGTTTAAAATTGATACAGCTTCTATCCCATCTTGGTATGCTGCTATCACGCAATATCTAGCAACGGGAGAGGCTGGAGCTAGTTTATCCAAGTCAGAAAAGAGAAAAATCAAAGAACATGCTTTGAAGTTTTCCTTGATTGTAGGGACACTATATCGGCAGGGTGTTGATGATATATATCGCTGATATGTGATGCTTGACGAGGTTCCTTTTATTTTGGAAGAGTGTTATGACTCTACATGTGGAGGGAACTTTGCTGGATGGTTAACGGCGCAGAAAGCGTTAAGAGCCGGATATTGGTGGCCGTCCATCTTCAAGATTCCTTTGAGTATGTTAAGAGATGTGATACCTGTCAAAGACATGACAACAACAGAGAGAATAGGAAACACCCACTCACGCCTATTATGGCTATCCTTCCATTTGAGAAGTGGGGCATTGATTTTGTGGGTCCTATCACCCTGTTGTCTACTACCCAGAAGAGATACATTATAGTAGCACTGCTTATTTTACAAAATGGCCAGAAGCGCAGGCGACGAGGCAGGACAAAGAAAAAGAGACTGCAAGTTTTCTTTTAGAGTAGATTATCTACCATTTCGGTCCCCCGAAGGAATTAGTGGAACCCACTTTTTGAACAAAGTGATCAAAAGTTTGACTGAAGCTTGGCAAATCAAGCACAATAAAATGACTTCTTATAATCCGCAAGCAAACGGACAAGTCGAAAGTACTAATAAGCAGCTTGTGGGGATTTTGCCTAAGATAGTCTCTGAGAAGAAAGGAGACTGGGATAGGAAGTTGTATGTGGCAGTATGGGCGTACAATACAATGTTCAAGCGAGCCACCGCCATACTCTATTCAAATTGGTTTATGGGGAAGAGTGTGTATTACCCCTTGAAATTGAGTTGCCAACCATACGATTTGCAATTAACCACTCTTTGGAGATGAGGATTCCCTTTTTGAACGTTTTACGACCATAGCCCACCTGGATGAGCTGAAGTTGCAGAGCTTATTACACCAGGAGGTAGCTAAACGTTGAATGAAGCAATTGCATGACCTTAGAGCGAAGAAGTATACCTTTAAAAAAGGGAAATTAGTCCTATATTTTGATGCGCATAGGGAGTTGTTTCTCTGAAAGCTGGAACCTAAATGGGATGGCCCTTCCAAGATCTTCAGGTTAGGGAAAAATAGGTCTACGGCTCTACTAGCTGATCTACAGGGAGTAGAGTTTAAAAATAAGGTTAATCTGAATAAGATTAAACCTTATTATTTCTAAGTATGCTAATATGAAGAAAATGCATTGCAGGTCCATGCTGGGGATGATTTGAGACCTGCGGAAGAGCTTAAAGCCGATTGATGGGGCGGTTAATTCCTTGTTTGGAGCACCCATATCTAGAGCAAAGATACCATCAGGGGAAACTCATCTGGTGGAGCAAAGGATACAAAGTGATTAAGCAAGAAGACAGAACTTTTGTGTGGGAGATTAAAGTCTTTTGCCATCACTGCTTACGACTGTTGACAAGTACCCTTGTTGAGTTCAATGAAGAAGGTGGGATGGAGCCGTCAGTTCATCCTCTAAACATGCTAAATTTTGATTACGAGTAGAGGAGTTCGTAATGGTAGGCTGTGTAAACCCATTATGGACGTACATATTATATTTTGACGGAGCGTGTAGGGCCCCTAATAAAAAATGGAGTGTTGAAGTAGTAATCCAAGATCCCCGACGTAGAGTTACGATGAAGTTAGCTGCTTATCTCAGGGTAGGATTCACTAACAATATGGCGGAGTATAAAGCCTTGATTATGGGACTACATATTACCAAGCAAGGTGGTATTCAACGGTTGTTAGTAAAAGGGGATTCCTAGTTGATCCTGAATCAGCTAGATGGGACATACACAGTGCAGAATCCCATTCTTGGTATGTATCATCGAATTGCCATGACCCTACTTGAGGAGTTTGAGAGAGTGTCTTTTCAGCTAATTCCACGTTACTGGAATCAGTTTGCGGATTCACTAGCAAATCTTGCTTATGAAGAAGACATTTTCTTTAACTGTGGTCCTAGTTTGGATATTGTTATCAATGATGAAACAGGACCCGGTCGCTTGTGGGGAATGTTATCAGAGCATGCAATATATAGCAGATGATGGTTGATATGGGTGATGCAAACAGTAGCTGAGACCAATCTACCGTTATTATCCTGGACCCATAGGCTGATTAGACAACATATTATGCGTACACCTCTTGCTATATATGCAGGAGGGATGGGTCATAACCTTATGCACTTAGTTTAGGGCTGCAAGCCTATTTTTCCTCCTTGGAAAGGAGCCTATTATTGTATATTTGTGATATTCGAGGGAGGGATGTGTAGGTGCTATTCTGTTTTATCTTGTTAGGCCAAGACGGCCAGTTTTGCGAGGTGTTACTATTTTATTTCGTTAAGGGGGCCGATTAAGTTTTTATAGTGAAGTGTTTTATTTCATTAGGCCAAGAGCGTGAGTTGTCTCTTTAGTACAGGTACGGTTAATGGTTTCTTGTTTTAGTTTTGTGCTAGATAGGTTCGAAGAAGAGCTTGGAAGGAGCCCTTGTTGCGTGGAAGCTTCTCCTGGCCCTATTCAAGTGATATCTCTCCTTTATGAGTACCGTGTTTTTATGCTATATGTGTCTGTGTACTTGTAGGGGATTTTTCTTTTCTTGTTGGGGACCGACGTCCAAGGCATGAAGTCCTAGGTTTAGGTTCAGTATGTTTGAGGGAGGTCTGAGTAGTTGTTGCCTCCTGTAAAGACATTGTCAAGCATTGAAAGACTTGTTTTAGAAGGGAGTCGTAGTGACCCTGTTCTGCTAGCCTGCTAGGCAGCCGTTTTAGGAGTTCTTGTTAGTTGTGAGGCAGTAAGAGAAGCCTGTAGAAGATAAATCATTATGATAGAGGGAAGATAAACCCTGAATATCTTACAGGACAATAAAAATATACAGAGGTGTGTAAAAAGGGGTTCTAACCCCTATAAAAATAGAAAAGAAAAGAAACGAAAATTTATAAGCAGTTGATCATCGCCTAGTGAAGGCCTGGTAGGTTCTTGGGGACGAGTTAGACCCGGGGCCGACACCTTGTCTTCCTAGGGATGGCATCTTGCTGGAAAAGAAGAAAGTAAGGAAGGTTGGAGCGAAAATAAAAGTGAGCGTCAGAAAAGGATTAAGTGTCGCCTTGCGATGGCTTGGTAGGTTCTTGGGTACCGAGACAGGTCCTGAGGCCGATGCCCTGTTCTCCTTGGGTCACTATGTTCAGCTCCCTCCTTTTTACATACCCAAGTATGGGGAAAATAAAACCCTAAAAGAAGAAATGTACTGAAAGCAAATACTTCTTGATCAGGCTATAGGAGTCCTCGCCTAGTAGGAGCTCCTGGTTATGTTGTCCTTAGTTAGGTAGGTAGTTCAAGCCACCACTTAGGGCAACCTCTTTGATAGTTCTTTTTAGTTTGGCTGTGTTGGAACAGTCGGTTAGTGGACTAGCTTTGGATCTTCTATCAAATTATGCTAGGCCTACTCCTTGTGGATGTCATGCCTTGCTTTTGTCAGGGGGTAGGGTGAGCATTGTGATGTGTTTTAGTGTATCTATTTTGTATCAGCTTGATGCTTCCTTTGGTTGTTTTGTGCAGATCTATTGTGGGATTCGACGGGCTGAATCGCCCTATCCCATGGTCGCCAATGAGAGCGGAGTTTTGAGCTTGAGATGTGCCTAAAATTTGCCAAAAAATCTGAAATTTAAGGGCAAAATATTCAACATCGAAGGCGGCTGCTCCAGCTAGGACGATTTTAAGCACCAAGTGAAATACGACTTTTAAAAGGCGCCCGAGCGACACTTCTTGATTTTTGATAATTTTTTAGACAGCCGTGCGGGTTGTCAGGAGTTTCCAGCCAATGCGGGATGTCAAGCCGGACGCGCAGAAATCTATAACACTCGATTTGGACACCGGACGGGGAAATCGCCAACAAATGGGCAAGATTTGAAAAGGCGGCCTTATTTTTTGCCAAATGGTCATGACCTTTGGGGGGGAGGTTTGGATAATTTTATGTAGCATGAAATCGTGGACATAAAAAAGATGAAGAAAACGTGGAGAAGAGGGCACCATGAGGTGCCAAAAAATGTGCTTTGTTCTTGGAGATCATGATGCCAATCTGTGAGCAACCCACCCAAGTGACTATGGGGCTTGCCTACCCTCTGCCTGATGACCATATCGCCACCTCTCGCTCGCGCAATGATGGCCTGGATGAAGATTTCTGATTTTAGTATTTCTCTCTCCTCCCTCTCTCTCCCTTAAGGGGCTGTTCTTGTGTGGAAGAAGACAATGAAGAATGATGGAGGAAAGCTTGTCCGGATAAGACCGAATGGATGAAGACATGAAGAGTGCTATTCTTGAAGATGTTGAGCATTAAATGCATGCTGGAAATCAGTCCCGTAATCAAGACCAAGAAACCGAGACTTGAAAATAAGCGGCAATGCTATTTTTATAAAGGAAAATGATATTTTTATGCTATTTGCTTCATGCAACTTTGTTCATATGGGATGAAAGTTCATTATAATATTGTTTTCCATGAGTTTCAACTGTTTGCAACCTGAAAATTAGAAAATATAAGGTTACATGGCCGGAATTAGTGTTAAAATACATGAAAAACACGCGTTTTAAGGGTAAAATTGGGTTCTTTGCTATATAAATGAGAAATATGATATGTCACACCAACTAAATCTAAGTTTTTGCTGGCAATGAACCTAAGGGCCACAGCCCACAATTAACTTTCATTTTCAGTCATTATTTATTAAAGAAAAATAGGAAAAATGCCCAAAAATGGAGAAAATTGGCTTAAAAATAGGAAAAAATGAAAAACGGGCTGAGGAAAATTAGGAAAAATTATATCTATGTTTGTGCAATGTATAAAGATGGCAAAGCACAAGGTTGACCTTGGTTTGTCCCTGTTTCTATGTTTTGTGCGTATTTATCAGGTTTTTTAAAGGGAGAAATGCATAGAAACCCTATCTAACCGATCAATGATGCAAAATGCTAAGAGTTAGATGAAAAGGGGCTAAAACGCTAAAGAATAAAGGAAAGATTTGATTTATGCATTGCACTTGGCATATAGGAAACGGTTTAAATAAAGAGGATGGTAGCATGAGTATATGGCTCGGTGCCTCCTTTCAACACAGCACGCGCTAGTAAAATTCATGGAAAGAATGCTTTATGCACCATTCACTATGCTGATTTTTCTTTTGTATGAGCACATAGCCATACACGATTTGCATTAAGCATAATAATTAAAAGATATCGGAAAAACCTCTTGGATGCATGGCACCTGTTTTTCTTAGGTTGTGACCAACAATGAGCGTGAGAGGATGTCCTAAGCTATAGGTTAGCTGTTGGGTCCTAAGGGGAAAGTGTAGTGAGGACACATGGTTCATCTCCTGAAAATACGAGAAATATAAAAGAGAAGAGTTTGTGTTCATTTGTGTTATATGTTTAGCAGTGCATCAAAGGGCCAATCCTTGCAATGTAGGAGAGTTGCAGTGGGGCTCTGACTACTAGTCAGTGGAGTGCCTCCTATGTGTGTGTGACGAGGCGTTATGCCTATGTACTTTGGGTTCTCCCTTTGAGGAGTTTTAGGGAAATGTTGGACTATAAACTATAGATGCATAGATTAAGCTTTAGGGCAGTTTGTCCTTCAGCATTAGATTGACACTCCTGGTCCACGAGGCCGTGAGGGTGTTTGTGTGTCATGAGCATGAGGTCCAGCTAGTGCCATAGCCAGTGCCGGCCCATTTCAAGTCCCATCAAAGAGTGCTTCAGTATTTGAATGCTCTTGCTTATGAAGAAGGCTCCCAAGCTTATCCCCGAGCTTGAGCTTCAAGAATGGAAAGCTTCAAGTGAAGGTTTCATGGCTACCTGCAAAGCTTCCATGCATGCTGAGCTCAATGGCTTCATCCGGGCAAGGGAAATCCTTCATGGGCTAAAGGGGTTGTGGGGTTGAGCTCTCCGGGTTAGAGAAAGCTTCAGTTAGAAGAATCCATGGCAAACTGTCTCAAACAATCTTAGCTGTTGTCCACCATGGGAGTTTATTCCCGGGAGCAAAAGTGCCAAAGGGGGAAGGCCAATGTGCTGAATCAGTGCCCTGGAGTGGCTGGAGGGGAGGGCAGCAAGAGGAGGAGTGGCAGGAGGGCTGGGGAGGGGCAAGACAGCCAGTGCAAAATGCACAAAAAATTACGGGGCAGTATTGTAGGCCTCATGGGTAGCAAATCCCCCCAGTCCACCACTTGATCAGAAACTTGGGGGGCCAAGGAAGGAGTCCCGGGGCTAGTTGATGTTGGGGAGGAACCTCAGGTCAAAAAATTTTTTGAGGCAAGAAGTGACTGAGGTTTTGCCCTCTTCCAACTCCTGGGATTCTAAACTTGGCCTGGAACCCTCAAAATTTGCATGAAAAGAAGTGACGACCTGCTATTTTAATTGTTTTACCTCTAAATATGTCTAAATCTCCAACCATAGCTCTTGCTTGCTCCAAAAAGCTGAAGTTAATTGCAGTCCTTCTTAATGTACTTGTACCTATAAGTTGAGTAAGTAGGGTTTTTGGGATTTGAAAAGGGAGAAAGGGGAAAGAGGAAAAGGACCAAAGCCTGAAGCTCTGATACCACTTGTAATGAAAGAAGCTGAGAGGAGAGAGAAGGAGAGCTGAGGAGAGAGAAAGAGAACAAGAAGAAGAATGAAGAAGACTAGAAGAGGAGAGAGAAAGAGAGAAAAGAGGAGAGAAGGGAGAAGGAAGCCATGGAAGCTGGAGATGAAGGTGAAGAGTGTGATCTTGATAATAACTGGTTGCCCTAATCTAGAGCTCTTACACCTTGAATACCCTGGTCAGTGTGACTGGGTGTCTAAACCCTAGTCGGTGTGTATCCCGCTTGTTACATTTCCATGACCTGTACAAGGTATTCTAGGGTGTATTTTGCTCCTACATGTCATAAATGGGGTAACATAGGGTTGGAAGACCTTATATTTGACTTGGGAGAGGCAGATAAAATAAAAAGAAATTTTCATAAGGTGCAGGACTATTCTAGACAACAATTTTAAAAATTTCTTAGATTTTTTTGTTTTGATTCTGAAATTTGAGTGCTATAACTCATCCTAAAGAGCTATCTGTGGGCTTTAATTTTCATAAAAAAGTTCTTGATTCTGATATCATGGTCAAAATTTATAGCCATTTTTGTAATAGGAGGTCTACTAAGACTACACTATACTAGTGAGAAAAAATGGCTGGTAACAAGGGAAAGAACAAGACTAATGATGATGTTCAGCAATAAATTAGAGAAGCCTATGAGGCAATATCTGAGGCACATCAAGATGAGGAAGATCCACAAGAATATGGCACTTATAGTACTCTTAATGTCACTCTTTGTAACCATGAGACTAGGCATTCCATCAAACACATGATATTGGTTTCTAAATTGGATCAAGTGTTGAACAGTTGGTTCAATCAAACATGTAGACTAAGGAAGTCATGGGTCATATGGCTCCATCTACCAATGATTATTTGGAGAAGTTTTCCTCTTGTATTAAGGATTCTTTGGACAAAATTAGCTCTAAGATTGCTATGCTTGTGGCATCACAAATGGAAAGACAAAGAGAGTAGAGATAAAAACAATCCTTTCATTCATCAAACAATAATCTTTAGTCAAGTATTATTGAAAAAAAAGGGATACGCATAGCACTTATGAGATTGAGAGACTTCTTTGAGAGTTGATGAGCCTATTTTGAGCATTCATGGGTCAAATCCTCAAGCCACTTGAAACCAACCAACTATTCCTTTAGGAACGTACCTCTAATCTTTCAAACCCCAATGGTAATTACATGGACATGGAACCCCAAGTAACTAATGGACAACAAGGCTTTGTTGAGAGGGAACTCCGTGATAAGATTGTGTTAATCAAATATAGTGGTCATTCATCATCACCTGATTTGGAGGCATGGACTTCCAAGTTGGAGTCCTACTTTGATTTTTTTCCTAGTTCAAATAACGAAAAGATTCACTTTGCTACTCTTTACCTTGAAGGCTTGACTCATGCATGGTGGAGGTACATAAAGACAAAAAATCAACAAATTGATAGTTGGGAGGAATTCAAAGCCAAGATGGCCTAGGTGTTTATATCTCCCATTGAGAAAGAGAAGTTGGCAAGAAGATGGTATTAGTTGGATCAAAGAAGCCTATAAGCTCTAGAGAGTATATAAATCAGTTTTTGAATCTTACCATGTATGTAGAGAGTGTGAGTGATGATGTGAAATTGCATAAGTATATCTATGGTTTGGAGCACCCAATTTGTCAACCTGATGTTATGGCCTAGAAACCCACCATACTATTCCATGCTATTGAGCTAGCTTAGAGGTATGCTTGTAAGTATAAGAGGTACATTCCTATGTAGGCTTCTTTTGGATAGCAAAGGAATGTTGCTATACAAGGAAACTTTGGTGGCAATTACAGAGGTGCCAATACTTCATTTGGTAGTCCCAAAGTCCTTACATATCCTATTTTCAATGCCTCAAGATAGCAATGTGCTTCAAAGCCATCAATTAGCCAATAAAGTAAAGTGTAGGGAAGGTGACAATAGACCCCAAAATAATTCAGCAAACAGTGCCAAGTTCATACCTATGGATCTTTTCAAGGAATAAAAGAAAAATGGTGTAGCCCACAATCAACCCTAAAGGAAGATTCATCACCCTCTTACATACAAATCTGATGATAGCCAGACCTAAAATCAATCTTGGTAAAGAATGTAGACCCCTTGAGTTCATTGAGCAAATCATCAACTCTAGGTATTGTAAACCTTTTCTTCACATTGATCTTGTTTAGATCTAGGTAGTTAATACATATCTTGAAAGATCCATATTTCTTCTTCAGTAAAAGACCAAAGATTCATAAGATAAATAACTAACCTCAACAATCCCATCTATAAAAGGTCCTTGATTTTCTTGGCTACTTCCTCATGCTCACATTTTGATAATCGATAGGGTGGCTTATTAATTGGCTTTGAATGATGCTTTAAATCAATAGGGTGATCATTGCTCTCTTAGAAGGTAATAAAGTAGGTACTTCAAATAATTCCTTGTATACATCAAGTAGATCTTTTAAAGTCGGATGCTCCACTAAATTCTTAGACCTATCTTATACCTCTTCATTTAGGTGTAATACAAAAATCTATGATCGCTTCTTGTACTTCTTCTTGAGTTGTTTAATGGTGATAAGTTGAAAACTAGATTTACTTGGTATTCCCTATAGATGGATAGGTTGCCATCAATAGAAAAATCCATGTACAATTGCGAGAAATCCATAGTAATCTTCCCTAAAGTAATTAGACAATCACAACGAAGTACAATATCAATGGGTCCCATTTCCAAAGCAATTAGGTTCACTTGTATTTCATAATTTTTAGCTAACTATATGGGAACATATGGGAATATTTCAGTGATGATTTCCTCTTCTCCATTAGCTACTTGTACTCTTATGGGTTATTGTAAATAAGCAGAAAAGTAGTATAAGTAATCCATAACTAACATATTTACAAAATTGTGTGTATTGCCACTATCTATCAAGATAAACACATCCTTTCCATGAATGATACCCTTCATAGGAATTGTATTAGGGATCTTTGAACCTATCCAAGCATCCATGGAAATAGAACAAAGGGTAGTGGTAGCAAGAGGCAAATCTATCCCACCAGGGTCCAAAGAAATATGCCCATTCGGATCAAATGAAAATCCATCCGTAACCTTGTAAGATTGATTAGGATCAAGATCCTCATCATGCTCTTCAAATTCACCTCAATGTGCACTCCGTGTTAGTTCATCAACAATCTCATCATTCCCATCCTCAATTGCTATCATGTTATAATTCTTAGCCTTATTTTTCTTGAAACTACACTTTGATGCATGATTAGCCATATACTTTTCACCATATTTGAAGCATAGACGATTTTTCTTTTATTCCTTGAAAAGATCCATAGGTATATCATGTTATAATTCTAAGCCTTAGTTTTCTTGAAAGTACACTTTGATGCATGATTAGCCGTATACTTTTCACCATATTTGAAGCATAGACAGTGAGAGAGGATTATTGATAATACCTTGTCACATTGACATAGGTATAAAAGGTGTGAGACATGTGATTTTTGTCATATTTGATCATACTCTCTTCTTTTTTATCTTACTAGTCTTTCTCTCTCCTCTATTCTCTCTCTTTTGCTCTTCTTTCTCTTACCTCTTAGCCTTCTCCCTAACATAAGCTTTCAATCTACTAGCCAAGACCCTGAATTTTCCCAAAGCTTGAGTGGCCTGAAACCCAAGTTGGATCTTCTCAAGAAGTTGATTGGGTCTTCAATGTCAATCTATATAATAATAATAATAATAATATTCTTTGTCAATGGATGAAAATATTAAAATCATGTATCTATTAAGCCTAAGAAAATCTTTATGCCTAACAAAAAATCTTAAAATCTCTTACATACCTTGGGGTTTTCATCTTCTTCAATTAGAAAGCTTTCATACTACAGATTTATTGAGTTCTTTGTCTTTTCCTCCAATGGAGGTTTGAACATATCTTTATACCCCATGTTTTCAATGCCAAGTCTTTTTTACCTTTAAGAACTCTTCTTTTGTGAAAACCCCTTATTTTCATAGTCCACAATCTAATTAACACACATTAATACAAAGCTATGTAGCAAGCTTGAAAATTCTTCCTCTCCGCATCAAGAGTTCCTAGTGAGCCCGATTCATAACAAATGAAATCTTTATCATTCTAAACCCACCTTGCAAGGATAGTTCAGCAATAATCTCCTTTGACATTGAAAACATGTTCAATGTCATTGACCAATATATATTTTGTTTTGTTAATAAAGTAATCTTGTTTTATTAATAAGGTAACTTGGAAATGGTAAGATATAAAGAAGGTCTTCTTTAACCTCCACATTCATATCTTTCTTTCTCATCCACTTTTTTTATGTTCTCAATCTTGAATACACTAGGATCAAAACCTTGGACCAACTCATTCTCAATATACTCTTGAAATATCTATATCTTCACGAGTCAACATCTTCATCTAGACATGCATTATCCTCTCCTTCTATTACACTTTATTTGAAGAAGAATATTTCATATATTGAAGGAACATGAGTAAACTTGTGTCCTTCTCAATAAGGAAAAAACTCAATTGATTCTTGTGATTTTGGATAGTTGACTTCATTCTTATTAAACTTCTCATCAATAAGGTTCCATTTATCAATCAAAGTCATCTTGGGAGCATTGGTTGTTTTAGTTGTATCAAAGTAATACTCATAAATGTCAATTGCAAGGCTCTTGGCATCTCTCATGTAATCTTCCCTATAAACCTTAAGCTTATTAGAGAGATTTTCCAAAAGTTCAGGAAGGTTGAAATGAAAATTCAACATTTCTCAAATGTAGTTGAACTTGGAGGTGTTTCTTGTTTTGTGAAGAAAATTTTAGTCTATTATTAATTCCATTTTCCATAGCTTTCTTGTCTATCCCCTCCCAAGAAATGCTCCTATTTGTCATCTTTTGATCAAAAGTATTTTCAACATGCATAGATAAAAACTCTCAATAATAATATAAGTCGTTTTTGGAAATGCAAAATTTGCACAAGGAGACTACAAAGCATACTATTGAATTCACATTTCTAAAGATATGCAAAAGTTGTGATAGCAAGTGATTCTTTTTCTCGACAAAAGACAAAAAACTAGAAAATGATCAGGTAAGTTGTTTCAAAAAACAAGAAATTTTCCTATAGAGCATAATACTAAACTCACATTTCTTAACAAAAATTTGATAGCAACCTATTGTGGCAAGGCATGCCAAAAATGATTGCACTCTATTATGTGACCACCAACACATTTAGCATTTTATAAAAGAGCACAAAATTCTTTAGAAACTAGATATTTTCTCAAATTTTGAAAAAGAAGTCCATATGCATTGTTTTGAAATCCCTATTGCAACAAAAAACTCTTCATATGTGTGTATTATGCAAGAAATATCCTAACACTTGGAGTATATGTAACCCGTAACACCATAAAGGAAAAGGAAAAAAGCGATTTGAGAAGAGTTTAGAAGCTTGCCTTATCTTGGGTTGATGGCCTCAAGTGTACACATGTGGTTGTGGTATGTGAGTGTTATAGGTGGGAAGAAATAAGCTAAATAATAAAAGGAGGGATTATAAATGGACTAGAATTACTTTAAAAATGAGCTTTTTTTGGCTCAAGAAGTGTGTACATTCTTCAAAAAAAGTAGTCATTTTTTCTACAAACCTATAAAACTAGGAACCTTAAATTGTATTTTCATGCTCCTATAAAAATGAGCTTTTTTTGGCTCAAGAAGTGTGCACATTCTCCAAAAAAAGTAGTCATTTTTCCTACAAACCTAAAAAACTAAAACCTTAAATTGTCTTTTCAAGCTCCTATATAAAACAACTGTCTTTTTCAAAACAAAAGAGCATAGACTATTGTTTTCCTAACCCACATTCAAAGGATTGGTTAGTTCCTATAAGTGAACACAAATATATTTAAAGATTCCAAATGTTGAAAGAGGTATAAAATCCCTTGCTTTGATCTTTATCTTCTATGTTTTGTAGACCTTTAATAGAAAATATCATAAGTAAGTTGGTATTCATCCTACCCCTTCAAAGTTTAAGTTTTCTTTAGATATTGATATATTACTAAAAAGTTTGCAAAATTTTACTTCTTGATGAGTTTTTCATTGTTGAGAATATTTCCAACCAATGAATGTGATGCATTCTATACTTGCAAGTCATCAAACAACTAATTTTGTGATTTGGAATACTTAAGTCTAAAAATAAATAAAGCAAGCACAACTCGGACTCTAATCGCAAGAAAGTTCCAAATCAACTCTCTATACATAAACATATGTTTTACTAATACCTCTTTTACACAATTCTTGTTTGCTCCAAGTTTGAAGTCTTTGGTTCTACCCTTCTAAGCAAAGATGAATGAGTTCTAAAACCTTTCCCTTTCCCTATATTTTACATGTTGCATGGTGATCTAGTTATCTTTGTTAATAATAGTAGGATTCCATCTTCCATTATTTTGGAATAAAATGAATATTGATATGGATGTAATTTTGAAAGCTTAAGTACATTGTTCAAGGTTGAATTTCTATATCCATGGCTAAGAGAGAGGGACAGAGAGGAACAAGCCAAAAGAGAGAAAAAGACAAGAGGAATAGGCTAATGAAGTGAAAAGGACAAGCACCAAGTATTTTGTGATTTAGTTTTAGATTCAATCATGATTATCATGTAGTTATAGTTGTCATCAATGTAAAGTGGCAAGACCTTATGCCATTAATGTCCAAGGGTGTCATAATTCACAATTGCGAGAGGTTAAAATAGATATTCATTAACAAAAATTTACAATTATAAATATCCATATTCTCTTGAAACATAATTTTTTAATTTTTCAAAAATAGAAGTTATGTTAGGAAGTCTTTGCTCCTATTGGTTTAGAGCTCTCTCTCTTTACATCGTAAAAGGTAATTCAAGACATCAAAACTCCCCTAATGCAAGGACAGTACTTTCATAGAGTGTAGTTTGTACCATCTAACTTACCTTTGGTGAAGATTGGTAGATGGATCCTTAATCTTTGAGTCATCATGATAGTAGCACCACTAACTAGTGCATCAAAGCTACTTACGAATGTCGACATAACTCCTCTTTACTATTGAAGTCCTTACCTCTCATGTACTCTTCACCCATTATAGCCCCTTAGCCTTTGATACCATGTAAAAATTACCTGGTGCCGAATATTTCAACCAAGGGTATAAATTATACTTGGAAGAACTCTACCTGGGTGAGAGATAGATCAATGATAGCCTTGAAGGGGTCTCCCTTTTATGGCCTAGGAAGATAGGAAAGTTAGCTTGCTTGATCTACCTTATTACTCAGATAAGTTCAAGGGATTATTTCCTTTACTTTCATGCCAACAACACTATTTCTAAACCCCAAAATAGAGATCCATGATAAATCCACACCTTAGAACTCGATATTGCATGCCACCTTGAGTTACTAGCACTTAACTGCTCTATCAAACCCAATGTTTAGTCCCACAAAGGTTACCTTTTTGCCTTACAACTTTGAGAACTACGGATAATTGGCACCACCTTACGAGGGTGGGGCATCAAGCATATCTAACAAATGAGATACCACAATATATTCACTAGACCCCTTATAAGAGAGAATTTGTCACCTTATTCCTACCAATTGATAATTTGTAACATAGTTGTGTGTATACATGATAGTTTTATTGCCTCATTGAATGGTTCTTTTAAAGATTTAATTAAAGAAAGCCACCATATATTGTGCTTTGATTAAGCTTGACCCCTTTGGCAATTTTGTTTTTATCTAATTTGATGATGAAGTATGATTTACCACGACATTCTTCCATTGTTATGTCATGATATATCACTATTATAGCCACAATAAAAATAAAAGACCCCATTATCTTCCAAGTGGAAATAGTTAATGGGAAAATGTTTCATTGATCAAAGGCTGGTAGTTCAAAAAGTGGAACAAAATGCTAGAATCCCTAATTTTGAGTGCCTTTGATGAATATTTAGCTAGAATATTTAATTTGTTAGACATAAGTGGTATTTTTTGAGGTTTTAAGCCCAACATATTAGCCATGCCATTGAAAAGGCTCCAAAAATTAGCCATTTGGCCAAAAATGTCCCCTCATTTTGATTGTGGCGTATTTAGATCCAAAAATTTGTTATTCTGACCCTTTATGCATCCTTTGTTATTGAATTTAAAGTTTACGCACATATAACATGCATGAGATCTCCTAACTCAAAAATATGAGTGTTGAACATCTTTTGTGAATCTATTATATTTTTTCTAGAAAGAGGCATAACCCTATTCTTCTTTATTACACCACATGTTACACCTTTGAAGAATTTAAAGTAATTATGGTTATGATAGCCCTATAACATAGAACTTGTGCATCCATAACAATTAATTTGAGGCATCATTCAAATGGCACATCATAACCTTGTTCTTTCCAACCCTTGAGCTTAGAGTCATTTAAAGTAGATTTCAGCATGTTTGTTGTCCTCAATCTATGAACAGATTATCCAAGCTCCCCTCCATGGGCTTACTTGCAAACCTTGATGCATCTTTCCTATTGTCGACTATTCTCGCTCAACTCCATGATTGGCTTTTTTGTTTACTCGTGCTCCTGAACTTCTCATTATATCTTTTGAAGCTCTTTCAATTATGTCTTCGTCTGCTCATTAGATATAATGCAATAATTTCAATGTACATGAACAAACTTTACCTACACCTCCATAAAGAAGACTTAGCAAACAACAACAAAGACAATTGTGCATGTTGGGCAAATGCATGTGTGAAATTTATTCTATGTATATGCACGTTATATGCATGCTCATGCACATGTTCGCTGATCAATTTTGATGATAACCATTAAAATCACAATGAAATTTTCAATGTAATCCCTTATGCATGCAAATTATCGACCTAACTTATGTTTTAGCAAAGGCATGATCAAAATCTTGACAAAAGTAAAGAATTTGTCACTTGTGGTCATGAGACGTTCAATGTGTTATCCTTTTAACTCTATACTTACCACTCATGCAAGTTGATGCCACATATATCTCTAATATGCAAACCATACTAAAAGGTAATATATGATTGAGCTACTAATTATCCATTTTCAAGAATGCCCTAGGAGAGAGTCAATACGACTAAGTCCTCAAAGGTGAGACAAATACAACACATTAAAAAACAAGTCTTACAATTGACACTAGGTGTAATAATTTGAATTATGTGTTTATTTAGATTGTAGATCTCTACCTTTGGAGTATTTAGCATGTGAAAAAATAGTATATTTACTTTTGATATACCTAGTCAAGTAGAAATGTTTAATTAGGTGTATTGATAACAAAGTGTGTTTCAAAGTTTGACACTCGCAAAGAAAGTGTAAGGTAGGCGTGAAAGGAAGGTTCTTTACGAAACATTAGACACTGTATAGCTCATTCTCAAATTAATGGTACAGTTTGGATTTGTAATGTAAGAGTTGATGTCTTTAACAACTTACAAGGAACATGTTCCTTTCTAAATCCCTTTGGAGTGTCTCACTCTCTGATAGTGTCCAACAAGTCAAGAATGATAGGCACTAAGGATCATTTGTTCAACATGCGAGAGGATTTTTTTGGACAATACTGATGAAAGAATGGAACTAGTCTATCTATACATGTGCTTGAAAAACTTTCTCCAAGATGGCATATAGGCAAGATATGGTAAGCTCTTAATCAAAAGATGTTAAGATATTTGATTATATAAACTTTCCTAAATAACTTAAATAATTTCACTCCATTTTTATTTTTAGAGTATTCATTATTAAGAAGATAGCCATTCATGTGGTTGGAAACTAATTGCAAATACTAGAAGATTGATTCATTTTATTTTTCTCAATGATGGCAAACTTATAAAGGAAAAATATAAAAAAATGTTAACTTTAAACTAGTGATGTTCTCAAAAGATAGTCCACTTCAAAATAGTGCTGAAGTAACACTCTTTTATTTAAATGTATATACTTCTCTGAGGGTTGAAGTATATAATTATCAATATCATCCAACTACAATAAGAGCAAGTTATTCAAGGTAGCAAGAAGCCTCACAATAAATTTGTAATAAACAAAGGTAAAAAGGATGCAAAGACCAATGTTGACCAAAGAGGCAAGGGGGCCATGAAGACTGTGGAAGTGGATAAGGAAGGTGATGTGCCCAACACTATAGCAAGTGAAAAGTCCTCATAAAAAGGAATAGCTTTTTTATATTGCCTTGTAAATGTATGTAATTTTAATGAAAGCAAAGAGAGATTGGCTTCAATATCAATGCTTGTATCTATTTTAAAAAAGAGTGTTTTTGTTCAATATCTTTGCATTGAAAATTCTTCTCTCTCCTCTTTGATATCTTGAAAAAAATTTCAACTCAATTTTTTTTCATTAATGAAGAATCAAATATACACATAAGTTTGTATAATGTGACATGGAAAGTCGCTCTTTTCTTGTTAAGTTGGAACACAAATCTACTTGAAAATTCAACAAATCTACTTGAAAATTCAATATCTACTTGTTAATGTGACATGGAAAGTTGCTCTTTTCTTGTTAAGTTGGAACACAAATCTACTTGAAAATTCAATATCTTTATTTTTAGAAATACATCCTTACTCGATGCAATGCACTTGATAATCTAACCTTTAGAAGTGTAATAATCTTATCATCGAACCGAAGATCGAGATCCAATATAGGGTCTTGATGGTCTAATGCCAGCAGACTATTGCCAACATAATGTTATCTACTATAATAAAATCTAAGGATGAAAATTTCAGTACCATCGTATGTTTGCAAGCAACAGAGTCATGATATATCTTACAAGTTATCTTACTTTCTATTATAGTACCCCATCCTACATCAACAAACACAATACATGATCATATGTTGGTTTTTTCATTGAGAACATGGACTTTGATTTTCTTATCTTGACATTGAAAAAAATCACAAAGATAGCAAAATGTATAAATAAAATAATATTTCTTAGCCTACTTGAGTTATTAGGTTTCAGTGTGCTTTGTATCTCAAAAAACATTTTGTATCTATAGCTTTCACTGGTGGATGGGCTAGATAAAGGCCATTCAAAGCTTGAAAAACTGCACAAAGAAATGGGAGAAATTGTACCCCATCAATAATTTTATGTAGGAAGAACATGAGAATGATCATAAAACAATACTCAATTCTTTCAAGTTGTATTTTTTTTTTTCCTTTGTAGGTTTCTTGTCCAATAGAACCATGCACAACATCAATAACGTGAACAATAGACACAATTGACTATGTCATTCCTTAAGATTAGATAGACAAACATCTACTAAATAATTAAACATAATAGTAAGTTTGAGAAAAGATAAATATTAAGAATCAAGTTATTATAATTAAAACTATGCATTTGAAGATTTGAGGTTCCAAGTTCCAAATGGAACTCTCTATACATAAACACATATTATACTAATATCTCTTTTACATTGTTCTTGTTTGCTCCAAGTTTTAAATCTTTGATCTCACCTTTTCAGACACCTTTCTCTTTTTCTATATCTTACTTACTACATGGTGATCTATCTTTGCTAATAATAATAGGAATCCATCTTCCATTATTTTGAGATGAACGCACGTTATGTGTATGCTCATGCACATGTTCACTGATCAATTTTGATGATAACCATTAAAATCAGAAGGAAATCTTCAATGTAATCCCTTATACATGCAAATTATTGACCTAACTTATGCTTTAGCAAATGCATGATCAAAATCTTGACAAAGTAAAAAATTTGTCACTTGTGATCATGAGATGTTCAATGTATTATCCTTTTAACTCTACACACTACAAGATATAGACATTATACCGACATTAAAAGCGACGAAAATGTTCATAAAGAAATTTACCCCCGTCGTCGCAAAAAACGTCATTATTGGCGACACCATAGAACAGTCGGTATTAGCGTCATTATTAGTGTCGGTATTAGCAACGCTGATACCAATGCAAATAGTGACGCTAATAACGACACTTTGCGATGCTAATAACGACACGTGCAGTAAATTTGCAATACTAATAACGACGGTAATAGGAGAAAAAAATTTGTGATAGGGCAGCAAGCTGTCATGCCACATATAGCACTATGTGCTTTATTTGGGCCATACAAAATAATTTTAGTATTGTGTACAATGCTCATGTAAATAAATGTAAAGTTTACTTAAATCATAACACTGATACATGAAATAAATACATGATCGCGTAATGAAAGTGATCGGTATAATCATGGCAAGATACTACTACTACATAGAAAATGTTTACACAGATCACGTGATAAAAAAAGAAGAGTATGTGAGCTCCATGAATTCAAGAGCGAGCTATAGATCCTCGCCATCTGAAACCTCGTCCCGTCGAAAAGAAACATCGAATGGACTCTACAAAAAAAGAAACAACTACACATCAGTCCACCATACAATAATACATTTTAATTAAACTTAGTAACTACAGACAAGAAAGATGAGTGACTTACATGGCCGCCGCGTCCATACAATCGGTCGATCAATGCAGTGAGACCGTGCCTCTCTGCATATCGAGTCTCAAGGCCGGTGGGATTGCAATTTGTAATGGAGTGCTGCAAAGAAAACAAAATACAACTGTTAGAAACACGATTGTCACTACAAAGGATATTGTAGAAAAATAAGCAAGCAGAACAAAAGAAAAACTTACAAAGTTCTCCAAATATGTCATGTGACCGCTATTCCCAAGATGATGGACCACTCCGGCCTCTAGTCGTGCCCTTTTGGCCTCGCGCTGCTGTCTCCAACATCCTGAAGAATTTGTAGTCCCCTCCCTGAGCCGGCGCTAGTCGTCCACATCTAGCCACTTGGGCTTTGAAGCCCCACTCTTGAGTGCCTTGCGTGCGTCTAATCGTCTGTGTGACATGTATGCATGCATGCACTTCATCATCCTGCCCGTAGAAAACCTATCTGATGCGACTGATGTCAGAAACTCCTCATGCAAGGATGCTACAATGTAGTCATTTCTTCCCTCAGATATGTTCTTCCAATGATCCAAGACGTGCCGAAAAACTTGTTGGCACAACTCTCTCATGTGAGCCATCACCCTCCTTCCCTATCATTCATGATGATGGCTCCTGACCTATCATCTACAAGGTAGACATACCCCAAAGGGGTATGCACAAGGATGGGTCCTCTCCCACCTGCGACCAAACTCCTAGGCATATCCAAGAGACCCCAGTACATCTAGTGTACCTACCGGGATAGTATTTCTCGGAGTAGCACCCATAGGATGCCACTTGCAGACGGCTGAGCAAAAGCCAGAGTGACTGAAGTAGACGTCCCCATAGGTGTGACAAATCCTAGAGATGACGTAACTCTAGCAGAACGACAAGATGGAGACATTTCATCGGTACCTCCACAACAATCACCTGAGCCACGCTCTCTCAAATCGCCACTAGAGCGAGGAGTAGCACCTGTATCCCGAGCCAACTGCAGGTGCTAGTATTTGGTGGAATTCCTAGACTTTTATTTGGATTATCTCCCTTGGATTAAGGAGGTGGAGGTGCTGGAAACTAAAGCATCTAAAGTAGATCTAATAGAGCGGCCTGATGATTTATGAGACAGTGCATGGTCTGTCATATCTCTGAATCTCGCCATCTAATCTAGAGATATACGCATGAAGATCTCATGTAGCTTCTCGTCGCTCATCCCTCGACTAATCGTGATGATCTAAATATCTATAAAGATCATATACACATACAAAAATTGATGTTAGCATAATCAATATAAATCATACAAATCACGGTAATATAAATCTTTAAAAAATGATCTTACTTAAAATGCATATTTTATATATCCTTATAAGCAATTCGTCAACGAATTGAGTATATGGATACTCCAAGTATGAAGTATCCTATGGTCCCATGTCAATATCCTGACACAACTTCGCATACACTGGAAGATCGATAGACATGTCACCACAAAAGGATTAAGTCCATCTCGTTCTCAAAGAATTCTTGGACTCCTATATTTCCATCATTGTTACCCGATGTTGGCTCCTCTACATGCTCCAAGCTTTCAGTGGCCTCTACCCTTTGCAATATTAACCCCTCTATTTGCATACTGTCCTCATCTATGCTCGGAACATCGCTTTGATCATATACTCTCACACTTCGAGGAGCTGAAGGTATAACATATCACCATCAAGATTGTCGAGGGTTTGGATAGAAAATTATAAGTTCGCAATCATGTACAAGAGAGATTTAACTATTGTGACATGTACCATATAATACAATTAAAAAACGCATGAGTTTATACACCTATTCACAATGGACCGGCAACACAAACGTGTCGCACAAATCCGTCTATTTTTTTTCAGAATCTATTTGGAAAAATCCAAATGGACCTCATCGAACTGTTGCTTCAGCTCCTTCAAGTACCACATTGAACCACTACATATCGAATAGGATTATGAAGAAACTATGGTAATCCACAGTGACAATACTTTGTAAGTTTCCAAAATACTCCATCTCATCTATAATCATGTTTGGATACATTGCTCGTCGTCAGCTCTCTTGCTCGAACCTTGCCATGATTGTGAAGCACATTTTGTCATATACACTCCACATGAAAGTGTCATCCGCGCAACCACGCTGCACTATATATTTTGTACTGTACATTGAAATACTCAATTAGTTATCACATATAAAATATAAATACGACAAACCCTAAACATGTCATCACCTTTGGACTACATCCCCTTGGGAATTCTCACTCCTCGGTTGAGACCTCCGCTCCTTTGCGAGACGCTGCGGTCAAAGCTCCATGCAATCATCGCGTTGACATAAACCATGGCATCTCCTCCATGACATCGGGATATCGAATCCATTGATGGTGCGTACTATGTCGAGATTCAAATCGCGCTTCCTCTCGATCTTTCCTAGCTTGCTGGTACCTAGCGAGCAATGTCTCCATAGAGGCATGGTGCAATATACAAAAGCAATTCACTTTCTCCTCCATTGTAGCATCCATTCTTTTTTCTATCCCATTTTCAACCACCGCATCTCCGGTCAGTCTATCATCGTCCTTCAACGACCATAGCATACTGTTGTCTAATTTTTGGAGTAAGGCATCCTGCAATCGCTATCGATAGTCTAAACTGCCACAAACGAGGAAACATTATGAACGACTACACTCCAGATAGCAAAATATGCATGTCACTTACAATCCATTCGTAGTACAAACTTGACATATCTTATGTCAATTATGGAATTTTAGCCCTGATAATTGGTCGTCTTTAGAAAACGCGGACCTGAGAAAACGTATCATACTCGTCGAAGTGCAGATAGACTTGACTATTTGCTTCACAATGCACTCTTTTTTAGTGGACAAAACCCAAGGAGCACGAGGTAGCTATAAGCGACCATTAGCACTCGACTGCAATCAAAGCGCCTCCATCTTGCCTATCTTCTTCAAATCCATTCATGTCCCTACAGTGTCTCTTTTTCCTGTGATGTGGTCCCATAGCAAGTTGCCCACATTCTTGAAAATATTCATGGGATCCAACAAGTGGTTGATCTGTAAGTGGGTCCAATATTACCAGCTTTTGGCATTCATATGCGTTGGAGGTCGTCCAGGAAAACCTTCCCTGAGTTCATGACCCTTTAGCAAGAAAACGGTGTGTCCTTGATATACCATATTCTTCATGATTCGTGACCTTAGAGAGTCTAACTGTGGCCCACACAATGGATATGCATGATAACCTGAGATAACTAGACATGTCCCAACACCTCTATCCAGTGAATACAAACTTGAACGAGCTACGATAGATATTGAGGACGGAAGCCTACTTACCTGAGCACTCTTCAAATCCTAGAAAGTCATGTATGGTCCACATGAGAATGGCTCGAATATTGGCGAACCGTCGACCATCGCACTTGCTCATATCTTGCACGGTGATCCCCTCCTCCCACAAAATCTTAAGCTTATCGACTAATGAACAAAGATACACGTCCATATTTTTTACTTTGTAGCGGCCGAGAACGAGCAAGCTAAGGATGAGATGTCCTTTCTTTGTAGAAAGCCATGGAGGGATATTGTAGTTGACAAGGACTATAGGCCACACACTATAAGAAGTTGAGCATAGACTGAATAGTTTCACACCATCCACAGCAAGACCGAGCCGAAGATTCCTTAGCTCTCAGGTAAAGCTTAGGAAGGTAGAGTCAATGTGACTCCATGCGCGTGAATCCGCTGATATTCGTTGAACTCTATCTGTGGACCTATTCTGTGCATGCCACATTGTCAAGCTCGCCATGCCGGACGTATGAAACATGTGGTTTATGTGAGGGATAAGCGAAAAGTGTCTAAGAGCTTTTTGAGGAATGATTTACCCTTACAAGTCTTGTTGATACCTGTGAGCACCACACTTTAGATATGTCTCCATAGTCTCGTATTCTTCTCGAAATAGTATGAAATCGCTGATACATGCATTGATGCTGTTGTAGTCTATGCCCAGCTTTCGTAAAACATGTCGCGCATCATCACGAGACTCAGGCATGGTATTTGTCAGTGGTAATATACAATACGTCAGTAACTTGAAAAAAAATCATAAAATACCTTTAAAAAGATTATTTTTTTAATAATAGCAACGAAAAGAAATCAAAGAAGCGTACGTATAGGGTATCTGAACAACTCGATCACACTCGCATCGATCCACCCGTATGGATTCAGGCGAGATACTCGGCACCCATCATATAATGGTATGGATGCTTCCTCTCTAAAATGATCAGAAGTCTCGACATCCATGGGCATCAATGCATCGATCATTGCCTCCATCTCACGCTCCAAGATTGTAGGTAAGTCTGGAAGGCTGCCTGCCTCCTCTAGTATTGACAGTATAGATTGGATAGTACCTTCCAAGTGGTGGATTGGCTCAGGCACTCCATCCATCGCACGTCCACAAACTCTTCTAATTGGCCGCAAAGGGTACACTCCTTGGAATGAGACGTTACCTCCCTAGATAAAAAATTTGCCAGCCACACCCAATGTTTGTATATAATATTCAATTAGCTTGCGAATACAATGCATGATTAATATACAGTTTTCTTACCGTTTGCTCAAAATCTGAGATCACCTGATCAATGATCTCAGATTAAAACTCGCCGAAACGTCGTACATGTTTTATAGACAATCGACGTTTTCGTCTAATTTTGAGCTTACATTGAGAGCAATGACATGGGACATACTGATTAAGATACGCCTCGCGATCTTGAACATCACGACCTTCATCATTTTTCATTTGATCTACGTTACGACAAACAATTTGTTTTTGTTATCATTCTTTTTTTCTTTCTTAAATTGCTTGAGAAGAGATTTCTTCTCTTGTAACTCAGCAAAATTAACGTATGTAAAGTCTCCACCCATCCACAAATTAACGTATGTCTAAGTGTTTTCCATCTCGTGGTATTGTACCGGACCTCGCCACCACTCTCTTTGTTTTTTATCCATTCATTCTCTTCTCTCCTACCATCTCTCTCTCTTTTTCTCTTTCTTTATTATGTTATATGTTTATTCCTCTCTCTCATTCATTCTTCCTTTTTCTCTTCCTCTCCCTCTCATTTTCTTTAACAAAACATCTCTCTTTACTACAAATTTCATTTAACAAAACATCTCTCTCTCTCTCTACTACTACCACTACCACTACCACTACAAAAAACAAGAAAAGAAAAAAAAAACTACTACTACTACAAAAAAAAAACAAGAAAAAAAAAACTACTACTATTACCACTACTACTACAACAACAAACAAAAAAACTAAACAACAATAAACAAGAAAAGGAAAAAAAAAACTACTACTACAACAATAACAACAAACAAGAAAACTACTACTACTACTACAACAACAAACAAAAAAAGAAAAAAAAACAACTACTACTACTACAAACAAGAAAAGAATAAAAAACTACTACTACTACTACTACTACTACTACTACAAACAAGAAAACTAAACAACAATAAACAAGAAAAGAAAAAAACTATTATTACTACAACAATAAACAAAAAAACTACTAATACTACTACTACAATCACGACTACGATGACTACGACCACGACTACGACTACCACAACAACAACAAACAAGGAAAAAAGAAATTAAACTACTACTACTATTACTACCACTACCACTACTACGACTACCACAATAACAACAAACCAAAAAATAAGAAATTAAACAACTACCACTACCACTACCACTACCACCACAACAACAAAGAAAAAAATAAACAAAACAACAATAATAACCTCTCCCTCCCTCTCTCTCTCACTCCCTTCCTCACTCTCCCTCTCTTTCTCTCTTTCCCTATTATGTTTAATATTTTCTCTCTCTCGTTCCTTCTTTCCTTTTCTCTCTTCCTCTCCCTCTCTCATTTCCCTTCTTTCTCTCTCAATATACATGATTTTAAACAAAAATAAGTAAAATAAAAGAAGAAAAAACAAAAACAAAGCAAGAGCGAACAATGCACTCACCTCAAAGGCCTGAGGATGAATTTGTGACGGCTCCTCTTTGCGACAGCGACTCCTCTTCGCCCTCCGTACACTTTGTCCTCTTCTTCGCAAACAGCAACAGCGGCGGTGAGAAGCTTTCCTTCTCTCTCTTTCTCTCTTTCTCTCCCTTTCCCTCTCAAATGCAAGATGGAGTTTGCTCTCCCTTTCGCTCTCTCTTTCGATCGTTTGCGCAAAAAAACACACTCGGGTTTTGACCCGTATTTTTTCGTCCAAGCACCGTTGCTATTTGTGTCACATTTGCGACGCAAAATAGCGACGCCGCTATTTTGCGTCAAAAAGCGTCGTCACTATGCCTCCGTATCCTTGTAGTGACACTTACCACTCATGCAAGTTGATGCCACGTATATCTCTATTATGCAAGCCATACTTAAAGGTAATATATGATTGAGCTACTAATTATCCATTTTCAAGAATGCCCTAGGAGAGAGTCAATACGACTAAGTCCTCAAAGATGAGACAATTACAACATATTAAAAAACAAATCTTACCATTGACCATACTAGGTGTAATAATTTGAACTATGTGTTTATTTAGATTGTAGATCTCTACCTTTGGAGTATTTAGCATGTGAAAAAATAGTATATTTACATTTGATATACCTAGTCAAGTAGAAATGCTTAATTCGGTGTATTGATAATAAAGTGTGTTTCAAAGTTTGACACTTGCAAAGAAAGTGTAAGGTAGGCTTGAAAGGAAGGTTCTTTACATAACATTAGACACTGTAAAGCTCATTCTCAAATTAATGGTTCGGTTTGGATTTGTAATGTAAGAGTTGATGTCTTTAACAACTTACAAGGAACATGTTCCTTTCTAAATCCCTTTGGAGTGTCTACCTCTGACAGTGGCCAACTAGTCAAGAATGATAGGCACTAAGGATCATCTGTTCAACATGTGAGAGGTTTTTTTTGGACAATGCTGATGAAAGAATGGAACTAGTCTATCTATACATGCAGATTTGTGTCAAATCTAGGATTCACAAGAATATGACGGATCTGCCATGTTCCTTAACCATAACTGATCCCCCACAACCACATCAGGATCTTGATTCCGCTGCCAGCTCCAATGTGCATGAGTTGCATTTACAATCTGTAATTTTCCATGGCCATAAGTTGCTTCGCGATATGCAGACCAAGCTGGCTTTGGATCTAAAAACCTGTTAGAGAAAACCAATTACCAGTTGCCTGTAAGCTCATCATTCTTTTCATTGGTTGCCAGCAAGAAATGAAGTTGTAAAAGCTTAAAAACACTGTGCAACTCAAAATTGGTGCTCCAGATCATGTAATCCTTTGAAAAGCATCACAGAATATCCAACTAAGACTCAAGTATCATGCATCTTATGGCCTGCTTCTCATGTTTACTCTACAAAGACATGCAAGAAACAACATACGTATTTGCCAATCCTTCTCGATTTCCACCATCACCTATTGTGATGTGAACAATTCCACATGAATCAGACTGCCCTTGAAATACTCGCATCTGCACAATGACTGCCAACATTAAGCTCTGATTGCGTAAAAGCATCTGTGGAATGCAAACACCACAAACTTATTACCGTGCGTTCATAAGCATGAACATGCCCTGCAAATATCAAGTCCACTTTTGCTTCTTTCAGTATCAGCTCCATGGACTTCATCATTCCTTCACCCTCACCCTGATGTTTAGCATTGCTATTATACCATGGTGCATGAATGACCGCAACAAGCCAAGGAGTCTTGCTCCTATCGACTTTCGCCAAATCAGCCTGGAAATTCGTAGAAGTTTGAAGCATTACTTCATCCATATCATGCAGTTGTCACATCAAATGGAAATATCTATCAATTTGTAGAAGTCTTACGGATTAGTTCATAGTTCATCCATATCAAGCAGTTCTCTCATGTCATGAAGTGTCTATCAATTCCTACATGTGTTGCTTGATTCTCACAGCATATAAAACCTATTTGCATGTAGCTGCTTGGCTGTACTGTAGACAGCATAATAGCAATATTCTTGTCAACTGACTCACCTGAAGCCACTTGTATTGATTAGAATCTCTGCTGTAGTCTGCATAGGATCCAAGCATCAAGACATGAACCCCAGCAACTTCAAAAGAGTAATAAAGGTTTGAATCCGATCCACTCTCTTTATAAGGCATTTGCCACCGAGTATTGTAGGATCTGAATGATTCGACCACTAGAGGAATACGCTCTACCTCATGATTTCCTTGAGTCACCATCCATGGTCGGGAGCTCGCTAAAGGTTCGACCAGTTTTCCAAAAGAATCCCAAAGGGGCTGGTAATAATCAGCATAAGAAAGATCACCTGGAAGGATGAGGACATCATAATCTGAATTTTGGATGTGACTCAAAGTTGAGGTGGTATAGTTTGTTTGGCCCAAATCACCTGATCGATGACAAAAATTGGTTAGCATGTCTCATTTCATGTTAAGAAATCTAGTGAGGATGATAAATGGCCAACCTTAAAACAGAAACCTTGTAGAAAGAAAACTACTTTTGTGGCATTTATGGACCTTTTGGCCTACCACATGGACATAAACAATATGGTCAATCCCAATGAAACATGATAACTACTTTGCATCAAAGCTTGCAAACCATGCTCAGAATGTAAATAATATCCAAATTGAGATATTGATGGGCATCATGAAATATCCAAAACTGATATCGTTTTTCATGGTTCTATTTTTCACAGCATGTAGAGACTTTTATCACTATTACTATGTGTCAGATTAGGCTACATTTTGCCAGATTCAGCAATTCCCACGCTTATTTATCACCCCTAACTACATTGTTTGGTGCCAATACTATAGTGAGAGGACAATTCTGCACTGTTTTCCTTCAGCAGGCAAGGCCACTGTTACTTCTCACCAGAAGAGGCTGCTCCCAATGAAGGACATCAATTTGCTTCTGTGGGTGGGCAGCATAGACAGCAGTCCACTAGTGTATCAATCAGACTGTCCATGCATGGATCAACACTAGTCTTCTGTATTTATCTTGAAGGACATCGATGCTTGTGTATTCCCTTAAAACTGAAGGACAGAAGGCAGTCCGCTAGCGTCACAAATTACAATAGGGCTGTCATCTATGCTTCATTGAGGAGGCAGCAGACAGGTGAGCCATTAAGTCATCACTCATTGACTGATACCAGCACCTAAATCCTCAAGACTTATGGTTGAGAGACCCAGAATCCTTGCAAAATCTGATTGCAAGTTGTAGGGCCATATAACCAATTCTTGTTAAGAGGTTTCCTTCAATATTGCAGCATTCCTAACAGAGCCTAGAAGCAGACTCATGCGACCATGTGTGAGCTTGAATGATTTTCTAATCCATACCAGTATTTCACTTAAGCTATACAAATCTCATACCAGCGACTGCAAACGTTATTGGAACTTGTGGTCCAGCAGGAGGAGGTGTTTTGAAACTGTACTCTGTTCCCGCACCTCCACACCTATAGTAATAGATAGTGTCTGGTTCCAGAGGCCCAACAACGACATTGTGAACGTATCCGGACTGATACAACAAGAATTTGTAATGATCAACCGTCCCATCAGCAAAACTGTCATATGAGCCTGGTCTTGTCCCATATTCCACTCTAGATGGAGAAGAACCACTTTCTGTAACCCAACAGACCCTAATTTGATTAGGCCCTGCCAAAGAAAGATGCACCTGTAAAGTTTAGGGAGAAAATTATTCTCTCTCTCTCTCTCTCTCTCTCTCTCTCTCTCTCTCTCTCTCTCTCTCTCTCTCTCTCTCTCTCTCTCTCTCTCTCTCTCCAGTTTCCAGAACATTATGCTCATGCTCCATGATAATGACTGAAATTAAGCCACAGCTTCCAGCCTTGCAGCCATACTAATGCTGACCAGCTGATTAAATATGAATGCTCAGAAGTCAAAACCACCTCACTGGAGCGCAATGTGGATCTCTTGTGTGCGATTGTAAGCCAGTGAGACACTGACATGAATCACAGATCCACATAAACGCAAGTTCAGTACTAGGTCACTGCTGGAAATGATCAGACTGATCACTGTACGATGCGCTGGAAGAGTTACAGCACTGTATCAGCTGGTGTGTTTATATCTGTATAAAGTCGTGCAGCTGGACAATCAGCATTGTATGGACAGAATCCATTGATTAATGAGGGTGTTAGCTTTTGCATAAACGCATGATACGTGCAAAGTACAGCTAGAGAGCAGTCATGATGGGCAACAAGTAATTTGATGTAATCACCTGGGCGCCGGGGCTGTCGATGCCGCTGATCACGGTCGCACCAGACAGCGAGAGATCAAGGCAGGTGATGAGGAAGAAGGTGCCTGAGATCAGTACCCACGTCAAGGGCAGCCCCATCGATCCTTCTATACGTAATTAGAATGCGCGCTCGCTCTTCCTTTTTAAGTAATGAGGTTGTTCGCCTGTGCTTCCTTTTTAAGTTTGTAATGTTTTGTTCCTTTTTTTTTTCCCGCGTTTTATATATATATATATATATATATATATATGTAACAATAGCCCGGCTGGTAGGGCAACCGCCAAATGTGTGTAACAATGTGAGCTTCAGGTGGTTTGTGACTTGAATCCCTTCCTTAGTAGAGTGTCCTAGCCTTCCAGTTGTGCTACTCTTTGGAGTGAAAATTTTGGGATATTGGTGTGCGCACTGAAGAGATTCGACCGAAGCCCAATCAATTGACTATAAGTACAGCACCGGATTGACAAGTGTTTATTGTTGTTCTCTTCAAAATGCTTATTGCAAGCACTAGTGACATATGTTTTTAGCTCTTTGCACAAATTACTAAATGGTGAAAGTAAGAAATCATTATGATCATCATATACAAGTCTTTTCAATGTCCTTTCCAGATTTTGATGATCTACCTTTCAAGAGTGAAGTGGCAAGTTTCCCTGTCTCATCCTAGTTTGGAGTTGGTAATTAAGATTGGTGTGGCATGGTTGTTGAGATTTAATCTTCTTGTTTATTCTCATACTATCGATATGAGGACTTTCCAACCGATTCCAAGTATGATAACTTACAATTAGATAGATTGTAACCTGTTAGCGTCCTCCAGTTATGATTTCTTACCATTTGATTGTGATCTTTCGAAAATCTATGGATCATTTTCATATGTATGAGCCCTTTTGATTGAAAAACCAAGACACTCATGGCAAACCTATGGCCTTGGACAGGTCAACAAAATGCCCCTCAAGTAATTTAAGCGGCTCTACTAAAATTTCTGATCTACTTGACACTAAAACTTGAACTTTTATGAGCATTCGCTAACATGAAACATGCTATGATGAACCCATAGTCATGGCCGGCCCAAAAGGGGCATACTTCTCTCAACGTCCCTTATGATTTCACAAAAATTCAAAGAATATAAGGGTAAAATGTAATATATTTGATTCAATGAATGGTCCTAAGAGAAGAAATACCAACCTAGCATGTGGAAGAGATTTAAAAATTAATTTTGCATGATGTCATGATCAATCCTTTTCTTTGGAAATCACAAGAAACTCATTTGCATGTCCCAATGTCCTTCTTGGGAACATATAGACAACTTTTGCATGACATTAAAGGCTAGGTACTACAAAGTTTGTTATGTGTCTAGCTGGAAATTGAAGATCGAGAGATAATGTTACAAATTTTTGTCTAACTAGAAAGGGTACACCATACAAACATTTCTATGTGTGTGTTGATTCATTCGAGGTGTTGATAAGGGAAGGAAAAGCCAATAAGTATCATATTCTCAAATCAAAAGAGGAAGCATGGATATAAAGGACGTCTTCAGATCATCATGTCACTTAATAGAGACTATGTTTATGATCACATGCATTTCATTTATGAAGAGAATGTTCATGGTTACACTAGGATGAGTTTGGTGCATTCCTTCATATATTGATTTAATAGCAAAAAAAAAGCACTTTATTGGTGCTTAAAAGTGTTCCTTTGGGGGTATAACAAGATTGAGTTTGAAACTCTCATGCAATGTTGCTTTAGCATCAAAACATTGTCAAAAACTTAATTGTCCTATTAAGGAGTTAATTTTAAAAACTCTCACAGAGTAACACACATTTGTGATTGCATAATAAGGGTGGAAAGATAGATTTTTCTACAATAAGGCATATTTTATAGTTTTCAAGTTAAGAGGATCTCATAGATACAACTCTAAACATCATGTGCACATATATATATAATCTTTATACTTTGATACCTTGAACAATGCGAGTCATTTCATCTTATTATACATTAATGAGTGGATCTTGCCAATTATAAATTATCACTAATGAGCATATGGTTATCAAAGCTAAAATTTGCCCACTAAGGAGTTGACTCCAAAAATTCTATTGATGTTATGATATAGCCTAGCAATTACTACACTTTTTGATTGTAGGTTCCAAACTGCTAAGGAGTAACTAACTTGAATTTGTTTTTTACACAAAGAAATATTCCCATTTTTTAAAACTCACATACACTAATTTGACATTACTGAGCATTTGTATTTAGGCTATCGCAAGCCCAATTCAGGTGATTGTTCATATGGCTCCATGTGCGCTTGTATATGTTTGTAGTTGCACACACGATTTCGTATGTCATACCTTGAATCCATGGCACTTTCATTTTTTACATGATTGAAGGGTCGATGTTACCATACATAATCTAGATTAGCCTATTTCTAAAGGCTACATCCACCTAAAGATTACAATACCTTTTTATGATGCATCCACATAAAGATTTTTGTAATTTAGATTAGCCTATTTTTTAATGATACATCCACCTAAAGATTTTTCATATGACTTGTATGTCCTAGTAATGGTCGTACGGATGGGTCCAATAAAAATTATAATTAAAGGTTTTGTAGGTTGCTTATGAGCAATTGTCACCTTACAAAGCAATGATTGGTCTTTCGAGTGGCCTTTAGTTGTAGGACATCTTTGAGAAAGATGAGCTATATTGGATATAAAGGTAGTTATAAGACGTGCAAGAAGGCTTGCACATTACTATTTTGGTATGGTGCCCTATATGAGCATCAATGTTGTTGCAAATTTTTGTTGATACTAATATCATTTTATCCAAAAATTTAAGAAATTCTATGTCCTCAGGAGTAGGACTATTGCCATTGACATAAAAATTAGCACATATCATAGAATCAGTCCTTTAGCCTAGAGAAGGCAATAAGTTTGCCATGTACCTACAAATTTACAATCATAAAAAAAGCCTAATGGTCAACAAAAACCCTACTTTGGGGCATATGGAGGGCATATGTGCAAAAAATTTGTTCTTTTACAAGTTTATTGATACTTTGTAGGTTTTTGTCCTTGAAATCCAAACATTCTAAACCTTATACCGTCTCATTCTCTGCATTTTCAAGGTTTTGAATTTTACCCTATGGGTGTTGTAAAATGTGTCTTTCTTTAAAGATAAGGCACAAACACCATAATGCCCACGAGGGGTGCCTATTGATCAATCCCCCCCTCCCCCAAGTGGTAAATATTCCAAAGAGAGTGGACAAGGGGGAAGTTGGCTCCATCCACAGGACAACACTTAGCTATGGATCTTAAATCCTCCTCCTTGGTGAGCCTATAACCAAAGAGTAAGGTGAATTGGAGAGTGCTCAAGTGTGAAACACTTGAATTGACATCACCATATTGTGAACATAGGTGTCCAATCATGGCAACACCCAACATAATGCGAAATAAACTATTATTATAAGAAATCTATTTTCCACACTTAATGTGGAATCCAAGGGAAAGTATTTGACTTTCCACACCTAGAAAACCCATTTCATCTCATCTTGAGTAAAATCTAATCATGCTTTGAGCTTGAATTAATAATTAGTTATTAAAATTTATTTCATACACGTTAAGTGGCTTTCCCATTTGATTAGCCCAATAGCCTACAATATATTAAAGAATTCTCAGCACATATGATGAAGAAAGTAGGCCAACTATCTTGCACCTTCTCAAGGACAAAAAGCATCCTATTTCTCTCCTCAATGGTGAGCTCGAAATCCATAGAAAGTTCGATTTCTATAATCAAGAAGGATACTACATGAATATCCCAAAAATTCTACCACATATGTATACCTTTATTCTAACAATAGAGGGATATACTAGAGTTCTCCTACTAGAGTTCTTTCTAGCAAGGCTCTCTGAAAAGGAATATGGTAGCCAGATCATACAATATATGAAGAGAGAACCACTTTAGCAATGACAATTCGGCCTACCAATTTATATGAGAAAGCCACCCAATTTATAAGTTCACCTTCATTTTTGTAAGAAGCAAATCAAAGCATTGTTTGAAAGACACATGCACATGTCTTCATATTTCACAAGTACACGAACATTAATTGACTGTGCTGGACCAACTTAAAGCCATTTCCTAGTGGCCAATGAGGAGGATCATTGCATCCCAAGAAGTACCAACTTCATTTTAGAGGTGCTAATGGTAGATCTTGAAACAAATGTAAATTCAGAATTAACTTGCGTCACAATTGAGCTAGCTATCATCATCAAAGGATTGAGAAGCAAAGAACCGGCCATCTGAGATTCTAGTTGCCTTGATAGACATGTTCTTGACCATGTTCATGTCAATATTCATAAGGGTTTTTTGGACTTGAATATGATGGTAAGATCACTTTTGAAAAACTCCTCACGGCTAAAACTTGACATTCACCCAGCATCAAACCTTACTAACCTAACGTCGAACCTTACTAAACTTTGGCTCCAATCCTTGTTTAACACTAGAGCTCGTTTTTTGGTGCAACTTTCGAGAAATTCAAAGGCAGCTCGCCCTTCTCGTCTAGTGGTGAAAAATTGTGTGTGGTTGGTGGTATGTGGAGAGGGTGAGCGGTGATGATTGAAAGGTGCTAATCGGAGGAGTTAAGTCCCTCGCAATCTGAGTTTGTGAAGCTCTTAATTAACTTGCTAGAGGTAAATCTTAATCTGACTCTGAGAGAGAGAGCGAGAGAGAGAGAGAGAGAGAGAGAGAGAGAGTACCTGCGCTGGCCTTTGCTGCAGTCGGAAAAGGTAATCAGCCGAGAAGGCAGCTCTGGCTATGGCGCTGGCGCCGGACAATTCCCGAGGTTGAGACAATATCATTGAGCTTCTCAATGCGCTCATGGACCACCCGATGGACATCATAACCGCCACAACCGCCACACTCATGGGACGCAGGAATCTCGTCTGCCGGACCCTATCAATGGTTATAGCCATTCCTACGTTAATACTATAAATAGAATCCTATGATGTAATTGGGCGGCGCACAATCTTATAACTCGAGAAGCGGCGCCTATAATATGTCGCGCCTCGACCACTGATAATACTATTGAGCAATGGAAGTATCGTGCAGGCCCTTATACCAGATGATGGCTCTGATCTTTGTAATTAAGCGCACGTCGAATAAGAGACGACGTCGTTGCAATGGCAATATACAAGTTATACAGGACTTATAATAGATGCTGCAGTGTCAGCAATATTGCAATTGCAGCTCATATATGGTGCATGTATATGTATAGAACGTTTCATCGACCTGTTCAGGGCGGCGGTAGCTTGCATGATGCGAGAAGAAATCCATGATTGACTTGTTTGGATTAACATGCTATTATTAAATTGGTGATGCTTACACAGATCTCTAATGAATTTGAGAGCGAGAGAGGAGGAGGAGGAGCTGGAGATGATGATGATGATGACGACGATGATGAAGAATAATGGCATCTAAAGCGATTAGAAAGTCGTTGTGAGCGCTTTGTTTGATCTTCTTACAAAAATCTATTTTAATCGAGAGGATTAGAAAGTCATTGTCAGCGCTTCGTTTGATACTGCTGTAATTGTAATTTAATTAAGCCGATTATAATTTAATTTAATTTCGCAAGCGTTTGTGTAGTAGAGAGAGAGAGGTCTACACGCATGTGCGTGGGTGATATGGAATATTCCCGGTATATTTCCCTCCTCCAAACCCTAATAAAATCCTCATGAGTCATACCCCCCAGACTATTGAATCCTGATTCCTCATAACCCCCTAACTCTTGGGGGGAGATTCTCATTGTCAAGCACTAAACAACAAGCCTTTTCGGTTGAGTACCCAATAACATGCCTTTTAGATCACATGTTCCACTACTTGATATTGACCTATCTATGGAGGGTAATCGTCTCTATCATGTCAAAGCCATGGAAATATTGGTAAAGGTTGAACTATTGGCAATGTTGAAACTCCCTTTTCTTGGAATATTGGTGAGCACAATCTTGTACATTTCTTGAGGTGAACTTGCTTTCCGTTTGTAAATTTCTTGAGGTGAACTTGCTTTTTGTCTCATCCTACCACCTTTTGTGTACATCAACACACACTTGTGCATTACACACATGCATGTTCAATGTGTACATATGTACACCAGCATTTTGTGCAAACTCTTCTTCTTCCAACCTGAATAATAAACTTCCACATTTGTGGATACATGTATACCTAACTTTTATGGGTGCTTGCTTTGTGAAAAGCACATGTACAAGATGAAAAGGTTTGTGAAAACATAAGTAAAGCATAAATATTGCAATTTTTTTAAATTACTTCCCCGATAGATGTGTATATGCAACATTATTGGAAATTGCTAGATTAGATGAATTTAAAAGTGTTGAATTTCTTACAAGGCTAGTTGAACAACAACTTGTTCCCAACATGCTCGTAAGTAGTAGCTTTTTCTCTAAAAGTTGCATGCTACAATAGGGTTCACTCTATCCAAAAGTAGCTTCAACTTTTCAAAATCAACCCCACTCAAAATGATGTGAGAAGGAGGAGACTTACCTCTTTAATATATAACTAGGCCCTTCGCATCTAGATTCTCCTGACGCTTCGAACTAGTATTCCCCTACTACTTTGCATTGGTATTCTCAATGCATTAATATTCTTCTATGCTTCACACTGAGATTCAAAGGCATGTTTCAAATGGCAAGAGGGTTCATGGGTGCTTAAGTCACAAAGAAACCAATTGTGGGAGGCCTTAAAGCTATTTTGTGAGTTGAGAATTTCTTTGTATTCTCCTCCTGCTTTGTACGGGTGTTAGGCCAATACTTCACACTAACTTTAGTTTGATGCTTTGGATAACTCTTATTATCTCTTCAATATTTTATCTTCTCTCTCTCTCTCTCTCTCTCTCTCTCTCTCTCTCTCTCTCTCTCTCTCTCTCTCTCTCTCTCTCTCTCTCTCTCTCTCTCTCTCTCAAGTTTTTCTTTCATCCCTCCCCTTTTCCTCTCTTCGAATCTTTTGACCCTCTCTTTTCACATATTTTATTATCTCTTTAAATATTTATTCTCTCTCTCTCTCTCTCTCTCTCTCTCTCTCTCTCTCTCTTTCTCTCTCTATTTTTAAATTATATTCTTCATATTATTTTATTTCCTCTCTCTCTCACTCCAAGTTCTCTTTTTTCTCCCCCAGTCTCTCATGTCTCAATATTACATCTATTAAATTAAATATATAATATAAATTTATAATAAATAATATATAAAAAATCAAATATTATATTAGTTATATAATATATTTTTATATTAAATATAATATTATTAATTATATATATATATATATTCGTAAATGAGTTTTGATTTACCTATATTATGTTAATAATATTATATATATTACATTAAAGATATATATTGATATATAATAAATAAAATTAATATATGTAATATCATGATATACTTATTATAATCATTATATCTTTATTATAGCCAATAATAATAATAATAATAATAATAACTTCAATTAAATGGTATTGCATTGAATATTAATATTTTCATAATATTTGAATCTTCTCTCTCCAAATCTTGGGTTTTCTATCAAAAAAAGGGGTAGTGGGGGATTAAAAAAAGGGAGAATGAATAGTACATAAAATTTGACTTTCTCTCACCTCGTATTTTCCCCTTTTTTTGGAGGATTTTCAATTTCGTTTTTTTTCCCTCTCACAAAATCAGTTTGACCCAAAAGTTGAGCAACATACCACTTTTCCTCTCTTCTCTATACTCATGAATTTTTGTCTCCATTGAAGCTCCCTGGCTGAGAGTAATTAGTTTTGAGCGTTCTGCTTATCTCTGCAATTTCTTCTCCCCGCAGCTCTAGAATTTGGGCAAAACACAAGTGTTCATCTCTCTTTGCATTTTCTCTTGTTTGCTATTTTTTCAATAGGGTTTGATGTCGTTTCTTATTCTTGTTATTGTTTTATTGCAGAGGTTGTTTGGGGCAGGAGACAGAGGTACTCATCTCTCTCTCCTTTCTTTCCCCCCTCTCTCTATGTGTTGTTTCTCTTTTATGTTGTGTTTTCAATAGAATTTGATATTGGTTCTAAAGAGAGAGGTCTACACGCATGTGTGTCGGTAATATGGAATATTCGTGGTATATTTCCCTTCTCCAAACCCTAAAAAAATCCTCATGAGTCATACCCCCCAAACTCTTGAATCCTGATTCCTCACAACCCCCAACCTTTTAGATTCTCCATTGTCAAGCACTAAACAAGAAGCCTTTTCGGTTGAGTACCCAATAACATGCCTTTTAGATCACATGCTCCACTACTTGATATTGACCTTTCTATGTAGGGGTAATCGTCTCTATCATGTCAAAGCCATGGAAATATTGGTAAAGGTTGAACTATTGGCAATGTTGAAACTCCCTTTTCTTGGAATATTGGTGAGCACAATCTTGTACATTTCTTGAGGTGAACTTGCTTTCCGTTTGTAAATTTCTTGAGGTGAACTTGCTTTTTGTCTCATCCTACCTTTTGTGTACATCAACACACACTTGTGCATTACACACATGCATGTTCAATGTGTACATATGTACACCAGCATTTTGTGCAAACTCTTCTTCTTCCAGCATGAATAATAAACTTCCACATTTGTGGATGCATGTACCTAACTTTTATGGGTGCTTGGTTTGTGAAAAGCACATGTACAAGATGAAAAGGTTTGTGAAAACATAAGTGAAGCATAAATATTGCAAGTTTTTTAAATTACTTCCCCGATAGATGTGTATATGCAACATTATTGAAAATTGCTAGATTAGATGAATTTAAAAGTGTTGAATTTCTTACAAGGCTAGTTGAACAACAACTTGTTCCCAACATGCTCGTAAGTAGTAGCTTTTTCTCTAAAAGTTGCATGCTACAACAGGGTTCACTCTATCCAAAAGTAGCTTCAACTTTTCAAAATCAACCCCACTCAAAATGATGTGAGAAGGAGGAGACTTACCTCTTTAATATATAACTAGGCCCTTCGCATCTAGATTCTCCTGATACGTTGAACTAGTATTCCTCTACTACTTTGCATCGGTATTCTCAATGCATTACTATTCTTCTATGCTTCACACTGAGATTCAAAGGCATGTTTCAAATGGCAAGAGGGTTCATGGGTGCTTAAGTCACAAAGAAACCAATTGTGGGGGGCCCTAAAGCTATTTTGTGAGTTGAGAATTTCT